>NC_134180.1:22022925-23463758 GCF_964188355.1 Buteo buteo
TTCAGGGCTGGCACCTTCCTTGTGGGAGAAGGAGCCGGACGTTTGCCTTTTCAGAAGGAGAGTCTGCCGAGTACAAGCGCCATGAAATGTGCCGCCTGTGGGAAAGCACAGATCCCCAGTGCTGTTGTGCCTGTGGATAGGCTGCACGGGGACGGTGAAGAGCAGCATGAGCTTTCAGGGCTGGCACCGTCTTTGTGGGAGAAGGAGCCGGACGTTTGCCTTTTCGGAAAGATGCTCTGCTGACAACGAACACCGTGAGGTCTACCGTTCCTGGGCAAGCACGGATACCCAGTGGTGTTGTCCCTGTGCATAGGCTGCACGGGGACAGTGAAGACCAGCATAAGCTTTCAGGGCTGGCACCTTCCTTGTGGGAGAAGGAGCCGGACATTTGCCTTTTCGGAAAGAGGCTCTGCCGAGAACGAGCGCCGTGCCATGTGCCGCCCTTGGGAAAGCACAGATCCCCAGTGCTGATGTGCCTGTGGATAGGCTGCACGATGATGGTGAAGACCAGCATGAGATTTCAGGGCTGGCACCTTCCTTGTGGGACAAGGAGCCGGACGTTTGCCTTTTCGGAAGGAGAGCCTGCCGAGTACAAGCGCCGTGCCATGTGCCGCCTGTGGGAAAGCACAGATACCCAGCGCTGTTGTGCCTGTGGATAGGCTGCACGGGGACAGTGAAGAGCAGCATGAGCTTTCAGGGCTGGCACCTTCCTTGTGGGAGAAGGAGCCGGACGTTTGCCTTTTCAGAAGGAGAGTCTGCCGAGTACAAGCACCGTGAGATGTGCCGCCTGTGGGAAAGCACGGATCCCCAGTGCTGTTGTGCCTGTGGATAGGCTGCACAGGGACAGTGAAGAGCAGCATGAGCTTTCAGGGCTGGCATCTTCCTTGTGGGAGAAGGAGCCGGACGTTTGCCTTTTCGGAAAGAGGCTCTGCCGAGAACGAGCGCCGTGCCATGTGCCGCCTGTGGGAAAGCACAGATCCCCAGTGCTATTCTGCCTGTGGATAGGCTGCACAGGGACGGTGAAGAGCAGCATGAGCTTTCAGGGCTGGCACCTTCCTTGTGGGAGAAGGAGCCGGATGTTTGCCTTTCCGGTAAGAGGCTCTGCCGAGAACGAGCGCCGTGCCAAGTGCCGCCTGTGGGAAAGCAGAGATCCCCAGTGCTGTTGTGCCTGTTGATAGGCTGCACAGGGACAGTGAAGAGCAGCAGGAGCTTTCAGGGCTGGCACCTTCCTTGTGGGAGAAGGAGCCGGACGTTTGCCTTTTCGGAAAGAGGCTCTGCTGAGAACAAACACCGTGAGGTGTACCGTTCCTGGGCAAGTATAGATCCACAATGCTGTTGTGCCTGTGGATAGGCTGCACAGGTGCAATGAAGAGCAGCATGAGCTTTCAGGGCTGGCACCTTCCTTGTGGGAGAAGGAGCCGGACGTTTGCCTTTACGGAAAGAGGCTCTGCCGACATTTACCACCGTGAGATGTGCCGCCTGTGGGAAAGCACAGATCCCCAGTGCTGTTGTGCCTGTGGATAGGCTGCACGATGACGGTGAAGACCAGCAAGAGCTTTCAGGGCTGGAACCTTCCTTGTGGGAGAAGGACCCGGACGTTTGCCTTTTCGGTAATTGGCTCTGCCGAGAACGAGCGCCGTGCCATGTGCCGCCTGTGGGAAAGCAGAGATCCCCAGTGCTGTTGTGCCTGTGGATAGGCTGCACGGGGACGGTGAAGAGCAGCATGAGCTTTCAGGGCTGGCACCTTCCTTGTGGGAGAAGGAGCTGGACGTTTGCCTTTTCGGAAAGAGGCTCTGCTGAGAACGAACACCGTGAGGTCTACCGTTCCTAGGCAAGTACAGATCCCCAGTACTGTTGTGCCTGTGGATAGGCTGCACAGGTGCAATGGAGACCAGCACGAGCTTTCAGGGCTGGCACCTTCCTTGTGGGAGAAGGAGCCGGACGTTTGCCTTTTCAGAAGGAGAGTCTGCCGAGTACAAGCGCCATGAAATGTGCCGCCTGTGGGAAAGCACAGATCCCCAGTGCTGTTGTGCCTGTGGATAGGCTGCACGGGGACGGTGAAGAGCAGCATGAGCTTTCAGGGCTGGCACCGACTTTGTGGGAGAAGGAGCCGGACGTTTGCCTTTTCGGAAAGATGCTCTGCTGACAACGAACACCGTGAGGTCTACCGTTCCTGGGCAAGCACGGATACCCAGTGGTGTTGTCCCTGTGCATAGGCTGCACGGGGACAGTGAAGACCAGCATGAGCTTTCAGGGCTGGCACCTTCCTTGTGGGAGAAGGAGCCGGACATTTGCCTTTTCAGAAAGAGGCTCTGCCAAGAACGAGCGCCGCGCCATGTGCCGCCTGTGGGAAAGCACAGATCCCCAGTGCTGTTGTGCCTGTGGATAGGCTGCACGGGGACAGTGAAGAGCAGCATGAGCTTTCAGGGCTGGCACCGTCTTTGTGGGAGAAGGAGCCGGACGTTTGCCTTTTCGGAAAGATGCTCTGCTGACAACGAACACCGTGAGGTCTACCGTTCCTGGGCAAGCACGGATACCCAGTGGTGTTGTCCCTGTGCATAGGCTGCACGGGGACAGTGAAGAGTAGCATGAGCTTTCAGGGCTGGCACATTCCTGGTAGAGAAGGAGCCGGACGTTTGCCTTTTCGGAAAGAGGCTCTGCCGAGAACGAGCGCCGTGCCATGTGCCGCCCTTGGGAAAGCACAGATCCCCAGTGCTGATGTGCCTGTGGATAGGCTGCACGATGATGGTGAAGACCAGCATGAGATTTCAGGGCTGGCACCTTCCTTGTGGGACAAGGAGCCGGACGTTTGCCTTTTCGGAAGGAGAGCCTGCCGAGTACAAGCGCCGTGCCATGTGCCGCCTGTGGGAAAGCACAGATACCCAGCGCTGTTGTGCCTGTGGATAGGCTGCACGGGGACAGTGAAGAGCAGCATGAGCTTTCAGGGCTGGCACCTTCCTTGTGGGAGAAGGAGCCGGACGTTTGCCTTTTCAGAAGGAGAGTCTGCCGAGTACAAGCGCCGTGAGATGTGCCGCCTGTGGGAAAGCACGGATCCCCAGTGCTGTTGTGCCTGTGGATAGGCTGCACAGGGACAGTGAAGAGCAGCATGAGCTTTCAGGGCTGGCATCTTCCTTGTGGGAGAAGGAGCCGGACGTTTGCCTTTTCGGAAAGAGGCTCTGCCGAGAACGAGCGCCGTGCCATGTGCCGCCTGTGGGAAAGCACAGATCCCCAGTGCTATTCTGCCTGTGGATAGGCTGCACAGGGACGGTGAAGAGCAGCATGAGCTTTCAGGGCTGGCACCTTCCTTGTGGGAGAAGGAGCCGGATGTTTGCCTTTTCGGTAAGAGGCTCTGCCGAGAACGAGCGCCGTGCCAAGTGCCGCCTGTGGGAAAGCAGAGATCCCCAGTGCTGTTGTGCCTGTGGATAGGCTGCACAGGGACAGTGAAGAGCAGCATGAGCTTTCAGGGCTGGCACCTTCCTTGTGGGAGAAGGAGCCGGACGTTTGCCTTTTCGGAAAGAGGCTCTGCTGAGAACAAACACCGTGAGGTGTACCGTTCCTGGGCAAGTATAGATCCACAATGCTGTTGTGCCTGTGGATAGGCTGCACAGGTGCAATGAAGAGCAGCATGAGCTTTCAGGGCTGGCACCTTCCTTGTGGGAGAAGGAGCCGGACGTTTGCCTTTACGGAAAGAGGCTCTGCCGACATTTACCACCGTGAGATGTGCCGCCTGTGGGAAAGCACAGATCCCCAGTGCTGTTGTGCCTGTGGATAGGCTGCACGATGACGGTGAAGACCAGCAAGAGCTTTCAGGGCTGGCACCTTCCTTGTGGGAGAAGGACCCGGACGTTTGCCTTTTCGGTAATTGGCTCTGCCGAGAACGAGCGCCGTGCCATGTGCCGCCTGTGGGAAAGCAGAGATCCCCAGTGCTGTTGTGCCTGTGGATAGGCTGCACGGGGACGGTGAAGAGCAGCATGAGCTTTCAGGGCTGGCACCTTCCTTGTGGGAGAAGGAGCTGGACGTTTGCCTTTTTGGAAAGAGTCTCTGCTGAGAACGATAACCGTGAGGTCTACCTTTCCTGGGCAAGCACGGATGCCAGTGCTTTTGTGCCTGTGGATAGGCTGCACGGGGACAGTGAAGAGCAGCATGAGCTTTCAGGGCTGGCACCTTCCTTGTGGGACAAGGAGCCGGACGATTGCCTTTTCGGAAGGAGCGTCTGCCGAGTACAAGCGCCGTGAGATGTGCTGCCCTTGGGAAAGCACAGATCACCAGTGCTGTTGTGCCTGTGGATAGGCTGCACGATGACGGTGAAGACCAGCAAGAGCTTTCAGGGCTGGCACCTTCCTTGTGGGAGAAGGAGCCGGACATTTGCCTTTTCAGAAAGAGGCTCTGCCAAGAACGAGCGCCGCGCCATGTGCCGCCTGTGGGAAAGCACAGATCCCCAGTGCTGTTGTGCCTGTGGATAGGCTGCACGATGACGGTGAAGACCAGCAAGAGCTTTCAGGGCTGGCACCTTCCTTGTGGGAGAAGGAGTCGGACGTTTGCCTTTTCGGAAAGAGGCTCTGCTGAGAACGATCACCGTGAGGTCTACCGTCCCTGGGAAAGCACGGATCCCCAGTGGTGTTGTGCCTGTGCATAGGCTGCACGGGGACAATGAAGAGCAGTATGAGCTTTCAGGGCTGGCACCTTCCTTGTGGGAGAAGGAGGCGGACGTTTGCCTTTTCGGAAGGAGAGTCTGCCGAGTACAAGCACCGTGAGATGTGCCGCCCTTGGGAAAGCACAGATCCCCAGTGCTGTTGTGCCTGTGGATAGGCTGCACAGGGACAGTGAAGAGCAGCAGGAGCTTTCAGGGCTGGCACCTTCCTTGTGGGAGAAGGAGCCGGACGTTTGCCTTTTCGGAAAGAGGCTCTGCTGAGAACGAACACCGTGAGGTCTACCTTTCCTGGGCAAGTACAGATCCACAATGCTGTTGTGCCTGTGGATAGGCTGCACAGGTGCAATGAAGAGCAGCATGAGCTTTCAGGGCTGGCACCTTCCTTGTGGGAGAAGGAGCCGGACGTTTGCCTTTTCGGAAAGAGTCTCTGCCGAGAACGACCACTGTGAGATGTGGCGTCTGTGGGAAAGCACAGATCCCCAGTGCTGTTGTGCCTGTGGATAGGCTGCACGATGACGGTGAAGACCAGCATGAGCTTTCAGGGCTGGCACCTTCCTTGTGGGAGAAGGAGTCGGACGTTTGCCTTTTCGGAAAGAGGCTCTGCTGAGAACGAACACCGTGAGGTCTACCGTTCCTAGGCATGTACAGATCCCCAGTGCTGTTGTGCCTGTGGATAGGCTGCACAGGTGCAATGGAGACCAGCACGAGCTTTCAGGGCTGGCACCTTCCTTGTGGGAGAAGGAGCCGGACGTTTGCCTTTTCAGAAGGAGAGTCTGCCGAGTACAAGCGCCATGAAATGTGCCGCCTGTGGGAAAGCACAGATCCCCAGTGCTGTTGTGCCTGTGGATAGGCTGCACGGGGACGGTGAAGAGCAGCATGAGCTTTCAGGGCTGGCACCGTCTTTGTGGGAGAAGGAGCCGGACGTTTGCCTTTTCGGAAAGATGCTCTGCTGACAACGAACACCGTGAGGTCTACCGTTCCTGGGCAAGCACGGATACCCAGTGGTGTTGTCCCTGTGCATAGGCTGCACGGGGACAGTGAAGACCAGCATAAGCTTTCAGGGCTGGCACCTTCCTTGTGGGAGAAGGAGCCGGACATTTGCCTTTTCGGAAAGAGGCTCTGCCGAGAACGAGCGCCGTGCCATGTGCCGCCCTTGGGAAAGCACAGATCCCCAGTGCTGATGTGCCTGTGGATAGGCTGCACGATGATGGTGAAGACCAGCATGAGATTTCAGGGCTGGCACCTTCCTTGTGGGACAAGGAGCCGGACGTTTGCCTTTTCGGAAGGAGAGCCTGCCGAGTACAAGCGCCGTGCCATGTGCCGCCTGTGGGAAAGCACAGATACCCAGCGCTGTTGTGCCTGTGGATAGGCTGCACGGGGACAGTGAAGAGCAGCATGAGCTTTCAGGGCTGGCACCTTCCTTGTGGGAGAAGGAGCCGGACGTTTGCCTTTTCAGAAGGAGAGTCTGCCGAGTACAAGCACCGTGAGATGTGCCGCCTGTGGGAAAGCACGGATCCCCAGTGCTGTTGTGCCTGTGGATAGGCTGCACAGGGACAGTGAAGAGCAGCATGAGCTTTCAGGGCTGGCATCTTCCTTGTGGGAGAAGGAGCCGGACGTTTGCCTTTTCGGAAAGAGGCTCTGCCGAGAACGAGCGCCGTGCCATGTGCCGCCTGTGGGAAAGCACAGATCCCCAGTGCTATTCTGCCTGTGGATAGGCTGCACAGGGACGGTGAAGAGCAGCATGAGCTTTCAGGGCTGGCACCTTCCTTGTGGGAGAAGGAGCCGGATGTTTGCCTTTCCGGTAAGAGGCTCTGCCGAGAACGAGCGCCGTGCCAAGTGCCGCCTGTGGGAAAGCAGAGATCCCCAGTGCTGTTGTGCCTGTTGATAGGCTGCACAGGGACAGTGAAGAGCAGCAGGAGCTTTCAGGGCTGGCACCTTCCTTGTGGGAGAAGGAGCCGGACGTTTGCCTTTTCGGAAAGAGGCTCTGCTGAGAACAAACACCGTGAGGTGTACCGTTCCTGGGCAAGTATAGATCCACAATGCTGTTGTGCCTGTGGATAGGCTGCACAGGTGCAATGAAGAGCAGCATGAGCTTTCAGGGCTGGCACCTTCCTTGTGGGAGAAGGAGCCGGACGTTTGCCTTTACGGAAAGAGGCTCTGCCGACATTTACCACCGTGAGATGTGCCGCCTGTGGGAAAGCACAGATCCCCAGTGCTGTTGTGCCTGTGGATAGGCTGCACGATGACGGTGAAGACCAGCAAGAGCTTTCAGGGCTGGAACCTTCCTTGTGGGAGAAGGACCCGGACGTTTGCCTTTTCGGTAATTGGCTCTGCCGAGAACGAGCGCCGTGCCATGTGCCGCCTGTGGGAAAGCAGAGATCCCCAGTGCTGTTGTGCCTGTGGATAGGCTGCACGGGGACGGTGAAGAGCAGCATGAGCTTTCAGGGCTGGCACCTTCCTTGTGGGAGAAGGAGCTGGACGTTTGCCTTTTCGGAAAGAGGCTCTGCTGAGAACGAACACCGTGAGGTCTACCGTTCCTAGGCAAGTACAGATCCCCAGTACTGTTGTGCCTGTGGATAGGCTGCACAGGTGCAATGGAGACCAGCACGAGCTTTCAGGGCTGGCACCTTCCTTGTGGGAGAAGGAGCCGGACGTTTGCCTTTTCAGAAGGAGAGTCTGCCGAGTACAAGCGCCATGAAATGTGCCGCCTGTGGGAAAGCACAGATCCCCAGTGCTGTTGTGCCTGTGGATAGGCTGCACGGGGACGGTGAAGAGCAGCATGAGCTTTCAGGGCTGGCACCGACTTTGTGGGAGAAGGAGCCGGACGTTTGCCTTTTCGGAAAGATGCTCTGCTGACAACGAACACCGTGAGGTCTACCGTTCCTGGGCAAGCACGGATACCCAGTGGTGTTGTCCCTGTGCATAGGCTGCACGGGGACAGTGAAGACCAGCATGAGCTTTCAGGGCTGGCACCTTCCTTGTGGGAGAAGGAGCCGGACATTTGCCTTTTCAGAAAGAGGCTCTGCCAAGAACGAGCGCCGCGCCATGTGCCGCCTGTGGGAAAGCACAGATCCCCAGTGCTGTTGTGCCTGTGGATAGGCTGCACGATGACGGTGAAGACCAGCAAGAGCTTTCAGGGCTGGCACCTTCCTTGTGGGAGAAGGAGCCGGACGTTTGCCTTTTCGGAAAGAGGCTCTGCTGAGAACGATCACCGTGAGGTCTACCGTCCCTGGGCAAGCACGGATCCCCAGTGGTGTTGTGCCTGTGCATAGGCTGCACGGGGACAATGAAGAGCAGTATGAGCTTTCAGGGCTGGCACCTTCCTTGTGGGAGAAGGAGCCGGACGTTTGCCTTTTCGGAAGGAGAGTCTGCCGAGTACAAGCACCGTGAAATGTGCCGCCTGTGGGAAAGCACAGATCCCCAGTGCTGTTGTGCCTGTGGATAGGCTGCACGGGGACGGTGAAGAGCAGCATGAGCTTTCAGGGCTGGCACCGTCTTTGTGGGAGAAGGAACCGGACGTTTGCCTTTTCGGAAAGATGCTCTGCTGACAACGAACACCGTGAGGTCTACCGTTCCTGGGCAAGCACGGATACCCAGTGGTGTTGTCCCTGTGCATAGGCTGCACGGGGACAGTGAAGACCAGCATGAGCTTTCAGGGCTGGCACCTTCCTTGTGGGAGAAGGAGCCGGATGTTTGCCTTTTCGGAAAGAGGCTCTGCCGAGAACGAGCGCCGTGCCATGTGCCGCCCTTGGGAAAGCACAGATCCCCAGTGCTGATGTGCCTGTGGATAGGCTGCACGATGATGGTGAAGACCAGCATGAGATTTCAGGGCTGGCACCTTCCTTGTGGGACAAGGAGCCGGACGTTTGCCTTTTCGGAAGGAGAGCCTGCCGAGTACAAGCGCCGTGCCATGTGCCGCCTGTGGGAAAGCACAGATACCCAGCGCTGTTGTGCCTGTGGATAGGCTGCACGGGGACAGTGAAGAGCAGCATGAGCTTTCAGGGCTGGCACCTTCCTTGTGGGAGAAGGAGCCGGACGTTTGCCTTTTCAGAAGGAGAGTCTGCCGAGTACAAGCACCGTGAGATGTGCCGCCTGTGGGAAAGCACGGATCCCCAGTGCTGTTGTGCCTGTGGATAGGCTGCACGATGACGGTGAAGACCAGCAAGAGCTTTCAGGGCTGGCACCTTCCTTGTGGGAGAAGGAGCCGGACGTTTGCCTTTTCGGAAAGAGGCTCTGCCGAGAACGAGCGCCGTGCCATGTGCCGCCTGTGGGAAAGCACAGATCCCCAGTGCTATTCTGCCTGTGGATAGGCTGCACAGGGACGGTGAAGAGCAGCATGAGCTTTCAGGGCTGGCACCTTCCTTGTGGGAGAAGGAGCCGGATGTTTGCCTTTTCGGTAAGAGGCTCTGCCGAGTCGAGCGCCGTGCCAAGTGCCGCCTGTGGGAAAGCAGAGATCCCCAGTGCTGTTGTGCCTGTTGATAGGCTGCAAAGGGACAGTGAAGAGCAGCAGGAGCTTTCAGGGCTGGCACCTTCCTTGTGGGAGAAGGAGCCGGACGTTTGCCTTTTCGGAAAGAGGCTCTGCTGAGAACAAACACCGTGAGGTGTACCGTTCCTGGGCAAGTATAGATCCACAATGCTGTTGTGCCTGTGAATAGGCTGCACAGGTGCAATGAAGAGCAGCATGAGCTTTCAGGGCTGGCACCTTCCTTGTGGGAGAAGGAGCCGGACGTTTGCCTTTACGGAAAGAGGCTCTGCCGACATTTACCACCGTGAGATGTGCCGCCTGTGGGAAAGCACAGATCCCCAGTGCTGTTGTGCCTGTGGATAGGCTGCACGATGACGGTGAAGACCAGCAAGAGCTTTCAGGGCTGGAACCTTCCTTGTGGGAGAAGGACCCGGACGTTTGCCTTTTCGGTAATTGGCTCTGCCGAGAACGAGCGCCGTGCCATGTGCCGCCTGTGGGAAAGCAGAGATCCCCAGTGCTGTTGTGCCTGTGGATAGGCTGCACGGGGACGGTGAAGAGCAGCAGGAGCTTTCAGGGCTGGCACCTTCCTTGTGGGAGAAGGAGCTGGACGTTTGCCTTTTCGGAAAGAGGCTCTGCTGAGAACGAACACCGTGAGGTCTACCGTTCCTAGGCAAGTACAGATCCCCAGTGCTGTTGTGCCTGTGGATAGGCTGCACAGGTGCAATGGAGACCAGCACGAGCTTTCAGGGCTGGCACCTTCCTTGTGGGAGAAGGAGCCGGACGTTTGCCTTTTCAGAAGGAGAGTCTGCCGAGTACAAGCGCCATGAAATGTGCCGCCTGTGGGAAAGCACAGATCCCCAGTGCTGTTGTGCCTGTGGATAGGCTGCACGGGGACAGTGAAGAGCAGCATGAGCTTTCAGGGCTGGCACCTTCCTTGTGGGAGAAGGAGCCGGACGTTTGCCTTTTCGGAAAGAGGCTCTGCTGAGAACGATCACCGTGAGGTCTACCGTCCCTGGGCAAGCACGGATCCCCAGTGGTGTTGTGCCTGTGCATAGGCTGCACGGGGACAATGAAGAGCAGTATGAGCTTTCAGGGCTGGCACCTTCCTTGTGGGAGAAGGAGCCGGACGTTTGCCTTTTCGGAAGGAGAGTCTGCCGAGTACAAGCACCGTGAGATGTGCCGCCCTTGGGAAAGCACAGATCCCCAGTGCTGTTGTGCCTGTGGATAGGCTGCACAGGGACAGTGAAGAGCAGCAGGAGCTTTCAGGGCTGGCACCTTCCTTGTGGGAGAAGGAGCCGGACGTTTGCCTTTTCGGAAAGAGGCTCTGCTGAGAACGAACACCGTGAGGTCTACCTTTCCTGGGCAAGTACAGATCCACAATGCTGTTGTGCCTGTGGATAGGCTGCACAGGTGCAATGAAGAGCAGCATGAGCTTTCAGGGCTGGCACCTTCCTTGTGGGAGAAGGAGCCGGACGTTTGCCTTTTCGGAAAGAGTCTCTGCCGAGAACGACCACTGTGAGATGTGGCGTCTGTGGGAAAGCACAGATCCCCAGTGCTGTTGTGCCTGTGGATAGGCTGCACGATGACGGTAAAGACCAGCATGAGCTTTCAGGGCTGGCACCTTCCTTGTGGGAGAAGGAGTCGGACGTTTGCCTTTTCGGAAAGAGGCTCTGCTGAGAACGAACACCGTGAGGTCTACCGTTCCTAGGCAAGTACAGATCCCCAGTGCTGTTGTGCCTGTGGATAGGCTGCACAGGTGCAATGGAGACCAGCACGAGCTTTCAGGGCTGGCACCTTCCTTGTGGGAGAAGGACCCGGACGTTTGCCTTTTCAGAAGGAGAGTCTGCAGAGTACAAGCGCCATGAAATGTGCCGCCTGTGGGAAAGCACAGATCCCCAGTGCTGTTGTGCCTGTGGATAGGCTGCACGGGGACGGTGAAGAGCAGCATGAGCTTTCAGGGCTGGCACCGTCTTTGTGGGAGAAGGAACCGGACGTTTGCCTTTTCGGAAAGATGCTCTGCTGACAACGAACACCGTGAGGTCTACCGTTCCTGGGCAAGCACGGATACCCAGTGGTGTTGTCCCTGTGCATAGGCTGCACGGGGACAGTGAAGACCAGCATGAGCTTTCAGGGCTGGCACCTTCCTTGTGGGAGAAGGAGCCGGATGTTTGCCTTTTCGGAAAGAGGCTCTGCCGAGAACGAGCGCCGTGCCATGTGCCGCCCTTGGGAAAGCACAGATCCCCAGTGCTGATGTGCCTGTGGATAGGCTGCACGATGATGGTGAAGACCAGCATGAGATTTCAGGGCTGGCACCTTCCTTGTGGGACAAGGAGCCGGACGTTTGCCTTTTCGGAAGGAGAGCCTGCCGAGTACAAGCGCCGTGCCATGTGCCGCCTGTGGGAAAGCACAGATACCCAGCGCTGTTGTGCCTGTGGATAGGCTGCACGGGGACAGTGAAGAGCAGCATGAGCTTTCAGGGCTGGCACCTTCCTTGTGGGAGAAGGAGCCGGACGTTTGCCTTTTCAGAAGGAGAGTCTGCCGAGTACAAGCACCGTGGGATGTGCCGCCTGTGGGAAAGCACGGATCCCCAGTGCTGTTGTGCCTGTGGATAGGCTGCACAGGGACAGTGAAGAGCAGCATGAGCTTTCAGGGCTGGCATCTTCCTTGTGGGAGAAGGAGCCGGACGTTTGCCTTTTCGGAAAGAGGCTCTGCCGAGAACGAGCGCCGTGCCATGTGCCGCCTGTGGGAAAGCACAGATCCCCAGTGCTATTCTGCCTGTGGATAGGCTGCACAGGGACGGTGAAGAGCAGCATGAGCTTTCAGGGCTGGCACCTTCCTTGTGGGAGAAGGAGCCGGATGTTTGCCTTGTCGGTAAGAGGCTCTGCCGAGAACGAGCGCCGTGCCAAGTGCCGCCTGTGGGAAAGCAGAGATCCCCAGTGCTGTTGTGCCTGTTGATAGGCTGCACAGGGACAGTGAAGAGCAGCAGGAGCTTTCAGGGCTGGCACCTTCCTTGTGGGAGAAGGAGCCGGACGTTTGCCTTTTCGGAAAGAGGCTCTGCTGAGAACAAACACCGTGAGGTGTACCGTTCCTGGGCAAGTATAGATCCACAATGCTGTTGTGCCTGTGGATAGGCTGCACAGGTGCAATGAAGAGCAGCATGAGCTTTCAGGGCTGGCACCTTCCTTGTGGGAGAAGGAGCCGGACGTTTGCCTTTACGGAAAGAGGCTCTGCCGACATTTACCACCGTGAGATGTGCCGCCTGTGGGAAAGCACAGATCCCCAGTGCTGTTGTGCCTGTGGATAGGCTGCACGATGACGGTGAAGACCAGCAAGAGCTTTCAGGGCTGGAACCTTCCTTGTGGGAGAAGGACCCGGACGTTTGCCTTTTCGGTAATTGGCTCTGCCGAGAACGAGCGCCGTGCCATGTGCCGCCTGTGGGAAAGCAGAGATCCCCAGTGCTGTTGTGCCTGTGGATAGGCTGCACGGGGACGGTGAAGAGCAGCATGAGCTTTCAGGGCTGGCACCTTCCTTGTGGGAGAAGGAGCTGGACGTTTGCCTTTTCGGAAAGAGGCTCTGCTGAGAACGAACACCGTGAGGTCTACCGTTCCTAGGCAAGTACAGATCCCCAGTGCTGTTGTGCCTGTGGATAGGCTGCACAGGTGCAATGGAGACCAGCACGAGCTTTCAGGGCTGGCACCTTCCTTGTGGGAGAAGGAGCCGGACGTTTGCCTTTTCAGAAGGAGAGTCTGCCGAGTACAAGCGCCATGAAATGTGCCGCCTGTGGGAAAGCACAGATCCCCAGTGCTGTTGTGCCTGTGGATAGGTTGCACGGGGACGGTGAAGAGCAGCATGAGCTTTCAGGGCTGGCACCGACTTTGTGGGAGAAGGAGCCGGACGTTTGCCTTTTCGGAAAGATGCTCTGCTGACAACGAACACCGTGAGGTCTACCGTTCCTGGGCAAGCACGGATACCCAGTGGTGTTGTCCCTGTGCATAGGCTGCACGGGGACAGTGAAGACCAGCATGAGCTTTCAGGGCTGGCACCTTCCTTGTGGGAGAAGGAGCCGGACATTTGCCTTTTCAGAAAGAGGCTCTGCCAAGAACGAGCGCCGCGCCATGTGCCGCCTGTGGGAAAGCACAGATCCCCAGTGCTGTTGTGCCTGTGGATAGGCTGCACGATGACGGTGAAGACCAGCAAGAGCTTTCAGGGCTGGCACCTTCCTTGTGGGAGAAGGAGCCGGACGTTTGCCTTTTCGGAAAGAGGCTCTGCTGAGAACGATCACCGTGAGGTCTACCGTCCCTGGGCAAGCACGGATCCCCAGTGGTGTTGTGCCTGTGCATAGGCTGCACGGGGACAATGAAGAGCAGTATGAGCTTTCAGGGCTGGCACCTTCCTTGTGGGAGAAGGAGCCGGACGTTTGCCTTTTCGGAAGGAGAGTCTGCCGAGTACAAGCACCGTGAGATGTGCCGCCCTTGGGAAAGCACAGATCCCCAGTGCTGTTGTGCCTGTGGATAGGCTGCACAGGGACAGTGAAGAGCAGCAGGAGCTTTCAGGGCTGGCACCTTCCTTGTGGGAGAAGGAGCCGGACGTTTGCCTTTTCGGAAAGAGGCTCTGCTGAGAACGAACACCGTGAGGTCTACCTTTCCTGGGCAAGTACAGATCCACAATGCTGTTGTGCCTGTGGATAGGCTGCACAGGTGCAATGAAGAGCAGCATGAGCTTTCAGGGCTGGCACCTTCCTTGTGGGAGAAGGAGCCGGACGTTTGCCTTTTCGGAAAGAGTCTCTGCCGAGAACGACCACTGTGAGATGTGGCGTCTGTGGGAAAGCACAGATCCCCAGTGCTGTTGTGCCTGTGGATAGGCTGCACGATGACGGTAAAGACCAGCATGAGCTTTCAGGGCTGGCACCTTCCTTGTGGGAGAAGGAGTCGGACGTTTGCCTTTTCGGAAAGAGGCTCTGCTGAGAACGAACACCGTGAGGTCTACCGTTCCTAGGCAAGTACAGATCCCCAGTGCTGTTGTGCCTGTGGATAGGCTGCACAGGTGCAATGGAGACCAGCACGAGCTTTCAGGGCTGGCACCTTCCTTGTGGGAGAAGGACCCGGACGTTTGCCTTTTCAGAAGGAGAGTCTGCAGAGTACAAGCGCCATGAAATGTGCCGCCTGTGGGAAAGCACAGATCCCCAGTGCTGTTGTGCCTGTGGATAGGCTGCACGGGGACGGTGAAGAGCAGCATGAGCTTTCAGGGCTGGCACCGTCTTTGTGGGAGAAGGAACCGGACGTTTGCCTTTTCGGAAAGATGCTCTGCTGACAACGAACACCGTGAGGTCTACCGTTCCTGGGCAAGCACGGATACCCAGTGGTGTTGTCCCTGTGCATAGGCTGCACGGGGACAGTGAAGACCAGCATGAGCTTTCAGGGCTGGCACCTTCCTTGTGGGAGAAGGAGCCGGATGTTTGCCTTTTCGGAAAGAGGCTCTGCCGAGAACGAGCGCCGTGCCATGTGCCGCCCTTGGGAAAGCACAGATCCCCAGTGCTGATGTGCCTGTGGATAGGCTGCACGATGATGGTGAAGACCAGCATGAGATTTCAGGGCTGGCACCTTCCTTGTGGGACAAGGAGCCGGACGTTTGCCTTTTCGGAAGGAGAGCCTGCCGAGTACAAGCGCCGTGCCATGTGCCGCCTGTGGGAAAGCACAGATACCCAGCGCTGTTGTGCCTGTGGATAGGCTGCACGGGGACAGTGAAGAGCAGCATGAGCTTTCAGGGCTGGCACCTTCCTTGTGGGAGAAGGAGCCGGACGTTTGCCTTTTCAGAAGGAGAGTCTGCCGAGTACAAGCACCGTGAGATGTGCCGCCTGTGGGAAAGCACGGATCCCCAGTGCTGTTGTGCCTGTGGATAGGCTGCACAGGGACAGTGAAGAGCAGCATGAGCTTTCAGGGCTGGCATCTTCCTTGTGGGAGAAGGAGCCGGACGTTTGCCTTTTCGGAAAGAGGCTCTGCCGAGAACGAGCGCCGTGCCATGTGCCGCCTGTGGGAAAGCACAGATCCCCAGTGCTATTCTGCCTGTGGATAGGCTGCACAGGGACGGTGAAGAGCAGCATGAGCTTTCAGGGCTGGCACCTTCCTTGTGGGAGAAGGAGCCGGATGTTTGCCTTGTCGGTAAGAGGCTCTGCCGAGAACGAGCGCCGTGCCAAGTGCCGCCTGTGGGAAAGCAGAGATCCCCAGTGCTGTTGTGCCTGTTGATAGGCTGCACAGGGACAGTGAAGAGCAGCAGGAGCTTTCAGGGCTGGCACCTTCCTTGTGGGAGAAGGAGCCGGACGTTTGCCTTTTCGGAAAGAGGCTCTGCTGAGAACAAACACCGTGAGGTGTACCGTTCCTGGGCAAGTATAGATCCACAATGCTGTTGTGCCTGTGGATAGGCTGCACAGGTGCAATGAAGAGCAGCATGAGCTTTCAGGGCTGGCACCTTCCTTGCGGGAGAAGGAGCCGGACGTTTGCCTTTACGGAAAGAGGCTCTGCCGACATTTACCACCGTGAGATGTGCCGCCTGTGGGAAAGCACAGATCCCCAGTGCTGTTGTGCCTGTGGATAGGCTGCACGATGACGGTGAAGACCAGCAAGAGCTTTCAGGGCTGGCACCTTCCTTGTGGGAGAAGGACCCGGACGTTTGCCTTTTCGGTAATTGGCTCTGCCGAGAACGAGCGCCGTGCCATGTGCCGCCTGTGGGAAAGCAGAGATCCCCAGTGGTGTTGTGCCTGTGGATAGGCTGCACGGGGACGGTGAAGAGCAGCAAGAGGTTTCAGGGCTGGCACCTTCCTTGTGGGAGAAGGAGCCGGACGTTTGCCTTTTTGGAAATAGTCTCTGCTGAGAACGATAACCGTGAGGTCTACCTTTCCTGGGCAAGCACAGATCGCCAGTGGTGTTGTGCCTGTGGATAGGCTGCACGGGGACAGTGAAGAGCAGCATGAGCTTTCAGGGCTGGCACCTTCCTTGTGGGACAAGGAGCCGGACGATTGCCTTTTCACAAGGAGAGTCTGCCGAGTACAAGCGCCATGAAATGTGCCGCCTGTGGGAAAGCAGAGATCCCCAGTGATGTTGTGCCTGTGGATAGGCTGCACGATGACGGTGAAGACCAGCATGAGCTTTCAGGGCTGGCACCTTCCTTGTGGGACAAGGAGCCGGACGTTTGCCTGTTCGGAAGGAGAGCCTGCCGAGTACAAGCGCCGTGCCATGTGCCGCCTGTGGGAAAGCACAGATACCCAGCGCTGTTGTGCCTGTGGATAGGCTGCACGGGGACAGTGAAGAGCAGCATGAGCTTTCAGGGCTGGCACCTTCCTTGTGGGAGAAGGAGCCGGACGTTTGCCTTTTCAGAAGGAGAGTCTGCCGAGTACAAGCGCCGTGAGATGTGCCGCCTGTGGGAAAGCACGGATCCCCAGTGCTGTTGTGCCTGTGGATAGGCTGCACAGGGACAGTGAAGAGCAGCATGAGCTTTCAGGGCTGGCATCTTCCTTGTGGGAGAAGGAGCCGGACGTTTGCCTTTTCGGTAAGAGGCTCTGCCGAGAACGAGCGCCGTGCCAAGTGCCGCCTGTGGGAAAGCAGAGATCCCCAGTGCTGTTGTGCCTGTGGATAGGCTGCACAGGGACAGTGAAGAGCAGCAGGAGCTTTCAGGGCTGGCACCTTCCTTGTGGGAGAAGGAGCCGGACGTTTGCCTTTTCGGAAGGAGAGTCTGCCGAGAACGAGCGCCGTGCCATGTGCCGCCTGTGGGAAAGCAGAGATCCCCAGTGCTGTTGTGCCTGTGGATAGGCTGCACAGGGACAGTGAAGAGCAGCAGGAGCTTTCAGGGCTGGCACCTTCCTTGTGGGAGAAGGAGCCGGACGTTTGCCTTTTCAGAAAGAGGGTCTGCTGAGAACGAACACCGTGAGGTGTACCGTTCCTGGGCAAGTATAGATCCACAATGCTGTTGTGCCTGTGGATAGGCTGCACAGGTGCAATGAAGAGCAGCATGAGCTTTCAGGGCTGGCACCTTCCTTGTGGGAGAAGGAGCCGGATATTTGCCTTTTCAGAAAGAGGCTCTGCCGAGAACGAGCGCCGCGCCATGTGCCCCCTGTGGGAAAGCACAGATACCCAGTGCTGTTGTGCCTGTGGATAGGCTGCACGGGGACGGTGAAGAGGAGCATGAGCTTTCAGGGCTGGTACCTTCCTTGTGGGACAAGGAGCCGGACGTTTGCCTTTTCAGAAAGAGGCTCTGCTGAGAACGAACACCGTGAGGTCTACCTTTCCTGGGCAAGCACGGATCGCCAGTGGTGTTGTGCCTGTGGATAGGCTGCACGGGGACAGTGAAGAGCAGCATGAGCTTTCAGGGCTGGCACCTTCCTTGTGGGACAAGGAGCCGGACGTTTGCCTTTTCGGAAAGAGGCTCTGCTGAGAACGAACACCGTGAGGTCTACCGTTCCTGGGCAAGTACGGATCCCCAGTGCTGTTGTGCCTGTGGATAGGCTGCACGGGGACAGTGAAGAGCAGCATGAGCTTTCAGGGCTGGCACCTTCCTTGTGGGAGAAGGACCCGGACGTTTGCCTTTTCGGTAAGAGGCTCTGCCGAGAACGAGCGCCGTGCCATGTGCCGCCTGTGGGAAAGCACAGATCCCCAGTGGTGTTGTGCCTGTGGATAGGCTGCACGGGGACGGTGAAGAGCAGCATGAGCTTTCAGGGCTGGCACCTTCCTTGTGGGAGAAGGAGCCGGACGTTTGACTTTTCGGAAAGAGTCTCTGCTGAGAACGATAACCGTAAGGTCTACCTTTCCTGGGCAAGCACAGATCGCCAGTGGTGTTGTGCCTGTGGATAGGCTGCACGGGGACAGTGAAGAGCAGCATGAGCTTTCAGGGCTGGCACCTTCCTTGTGGGACAAGGAGCCGGACGTTTGCCTTTTCAGAAGGAGAGTCTGCCGAGTGCAAGCGCCGTGAGATGTGCTGCCCTTGGGAAAGCACAGATCCCCAGTGCTGTTGTGCCTGTGGATAGGCTACACGATGACGGTGAAGACCAGCAAGAGCTTTCAGGGCTGGCACCTTCCTTGTGGGAGAAGGAGCCGGACGTTTGCCTTTTCGGTAAGAGGCTCTGCCGAGAACGAGCGCCGTGCCATGTGCCGCCTGTGGGAAAGCAGAGATCCCCAGTGATGTTGTGCCTGTGGATAGGCTGCACGGGGACGGTGAAGACCAGCATGAGCTTTCAGGGCTGGCATCTTCCTTATGGGAGAAGGAGTCGGACGTTTGACTTTTCGGAAAGAGGCTCTGCTGAGAACGATCACCGTGAGGTCTACCGTCCCTGGGCAAGCACGGATCCCCAGCGGTGTTGTGCCTGTGCATAGGCTGCACGATGACGGTGAAGACCAGCAAGAGCTTTCAGGGCTGGCACCTTCCTTGTGGGAGAAGGAGCCGGACGTTTGCCTTTTCGGAAAGAGGCTCTGCTGAGAACGATCACCGTGAGGTCTACCGTCCCTGGGCAAGCACGGATCCCCAGTGGTGTTGTGCCTGTGGATAGGCTGCACGGGGACAGTGAAGAGCAGCATGAGCTTTCAGGGCTGGCACCTTCCTTGTGGGAGAAGGAGCCGGACGTTTGCCTTTTCAGAAGGAGAGTCTGCCGAGTACAATCACAGTGAGATGTGCCACCCTTGGGAAAGCACAGATCCCCAGTGCTGTTGTGCCTGTCGATAGGCTGCACGGGGACAGTGAAGAGCAGCATGAGCTTTCAGGGCTGGCACCTTCCTTGTGGGAGAAGGAGCCGGACGTTTGCCTTTTCGGAAAGAGGCTCTGCTGAGAACGAACACCGTGAGGTCTACCGTTCCTGGTCAAGCACGGATCCCCAGTGCTGTTGTGCCTGTGGATAGGCTGCACGGGGACAGTGAAGAGCAGCATGAGCTTTCAGGGCTGGCACCTTCCTTGTGGGAGAAGGACCCGGACGTTTGCCTTTTCGGTAAGAGGCTCTGCCGAGAACGAGCGCCGTGCCATGTGCCGCCTGTGGGAAAGCAGAGATCCCCAGTGGTGTTGTGCCTGTGGATAGGCTGCACGGGGACGGTGAAGAGCAGCATGAGCTTTCAGGGCTGGCATCTTCCTTGTGGGAGAAGGAGCCGGACGTTTGCCTTTTCGGAAAGAGTCTCTGCTGACAACGATAACCGTAAGGTCTACCTTTCCTGGGCAAGCACGGATCGCCAGTGGTGTTGTGCCTGTGGATAGGCTGCACGGCGACAGTGAAGAGCAGCATGAGCTTTCAGGGCTGGCACCTTCCTTGTGGGACAAGGAGCCGGACGTTTGCCTTTTCGGAAGGAGAGTCTGCCGAGTACAAGCGCCGTGAGATGTGCTGCCCTTGGGAAAGCACAGATCCCCAGTGCTGTTGTGCCTGTGGATAGGCTACACGATGACAGTGAAGACCAGCAAGAGCTTTCAGGGCTGGCACCTTCCTTGTGGGAGAAGGAGCCGGACAATTGCCTTTTCAGAAACAGGCTCTGCCGAGAACGAGCGCCGCGCCATGTGCCGCCTGTGGGAAAGCACAGATCCCCAGTGCTGTTGTGCCTGTGGATAGGCTGCACGGGGACGGTGAAGAGGAGCATGAGCTTTCAGGGCTGGCACCTTCCTTGTGGGACAAGGAGCCGGACGTTTGCCTTTTCAGAAAGAGGCTCTGCCGAGAACGAGCGCCGCGCCATGTGTCGCCTGTGGGAAAGCACAGATCCCCAGTGCTGTTGTGCCTGTGGATAGGCTGCACGGGGACGGTGAAGAGGAGCATGAGCTTTCAGGGCTGGCACCTTCCTTGTGGGACAAGGAGCCGGACGTTTGCCTTTTCGGAAAGAGTCTCTGCCGAGAACGAGCGCCGTGCCATGTGCCGCCTGTGGGAAAGCAGAGATCCCCAGTGCTGTTGTGCCTGTGGATAGGCTGCACGGGGACGGTGAAGAGCAGCATGAGCTTTCAGGGCTGGCACCTTCCTTGTGGGAGAAGGAGTCGGACGTTTGCCTTTTCGGAAAGAGGCTCTGCTGAGAACGAACACCGTGAGGTCTACCGTTCCTGGGCAAGCACAGATCCCCAGTGCTGTTGTGCCTGTGGATAGGCTGCATGATGACGGTGAAGACCAGCAAGAGCTTTCAGGGCTGGCACCTTCCTTGTGGGAGAAGGAGCCGGACGTTTGCCTTTTCGGAAAGAGGCTCTGCTTCGAACGAACACCGTGAGGTCTACCGTTCCTGGGCAAGCACGGATCCCCAGTGCTGTTGTGCCTGTGAATAGGCTACACGATGACGGTAAAGACCACCAAGAGCTTTCAGGGCTGGCACCTTCCTTGTGGGAGAAGGAGCCGGACGTTTGCCTTTTCGGAAGGAGAGTCTGCCGAGTACAAGCGCCGTGAGACGTGCCGCCTGTGGGAAAGCACAGATCCCCAGTGCTATTGTGCCTGTGGATAGGCTGCACAGGGACAGTGAAGAGCAGCATGAGCTTTCAGGGCTGGCATCTTCCTTGTGGGAGAAGGAGTCGGACGTTTGCCTTTTCGGAAAGAGGCTCTGCTGAGAACGATCACCGTGAGGTCTACTGTCTCTGGGCAAGCACGGATCCCCAGTGGTGTTGTGCCTGTGGATAGGCTGCACGGTGACAGTGAAGAGCAGCATGAGCTTTCAGGGCTGGCACCTTCCTTGTGGGAGAAGGAGCCGGACCTTTGCCTATGCGGAAGGAGAGTCTGCCGAGTACAAACGCCGTGAAATGTGCCGCCCTTGGGAAAGCACAGATCCCCAGTGCTGTTGTGCCTGTGGATAGGCTGCACGGGGACAGTGGAGAGCAGCATGAGCTTTCAGGGCTGGCACCTTCCTTGTGGGACAAGGAGCCGGACGTTTGCCTTTTCGGAAGGAGAGTCTGCCGAGTACAAGCGCCGTGAGATGTGCTGCCCTTGGGAAAGCACAGATCCCCAGTGCTGTTCTGCCTGTGGATAGGCTACACGATGACAGTGAAGACCAGCAAGAGCTTTCAGGGCTGGCATCTTCCTTGTGGGAGAAGGAGCCGGACGTTTGCCTTTTCGGAAGGAGAGTCTGCCGAGTACAAGCACCGTGAGATGTGCCGCCCTTGGGAAAGCAAAGATCCCCAGTGCTGTTGTGCCTGTCGATAGGCTGCACGGGGACAGTGAAGAGCAGCATGAGCTTTCAGGGCTGGCACCTTCCTTGTGGGAGAAGGAGCCGGACGTTTGACTTTTCGGAAAGAGGCTCTGCTGAGAACGAACACCGTGAGGTCTACCGTTCCTGGGCAAGCACGGATCCCCAGTGCTGTTGTGCCTGTGGATAGGCTGCACGGGGACAATGAAGAGCAGCATGAGCTTTCAGGGCTGGCACCTTCCTTGTGGGAGAAGGACCCGGACGTTTGCCTTTTCGGTAAGAGGCTCTGCCGAGAACGAGCGCCGTGCCATGTGCCGCCTGTGGGAAAGCAGAGATCCCCAGTGATGTTGTGCCTGTGGATAGGCTGCACGGGGACGGTGAAGAGCAGCATGAGCTTTCAGGGCTGGCATCTTCCTTGTGGGAGAAGGAGCCGGACGTTTGCCTTTTCGGAAAGAGTCTCTGCTGAGAACGATAACCGTGAGGTCTACCTTTCCTGGGCAAGCACGGATCGCCAGTGGTGTTGTGCCTGTGGATAGGCTGCACGGGGACAGTGAAGAGCAGCATGAGCTTTCAGGGCTGGCACCATCCTTGTGGGAGAAGGAGCCGGATATTTGCCTTTTCAGAAAGAGGCTCTGCCGAGAACGAGCGCCGCGCCATGTGCCCCCTGTGGGAAAGCACAGATACCCAGTGCTGTTGTGCCTGTGGATAGGCTGCACGGGGACGGTGAAGAGGAGCATGAGCTTTCAGGGCTGGTACCTTCCTTGTGGGACAAGGAGCCGGACGTTTGCCTTTTCAGAAAGAGGCTCTGCTGAGAACGAACACCGTGAGGTCTACCTTTCCTGGGCAAGCACGGATCGCCAGTGGAGTTGTGCCTGTGGATAGGCTGCACGGGGACAGTGAAGAGCAGCATGAGCTTTCAGGGCTGGCACCTTCCTTGTGGGACAAGGAGCCGGACGTTTGCCTTTTCGGAAGGAGAGTCTGCCGAGTACAAGCACCGTGAGATGTGCCGCCCTTGGGAAAGCACAGATCCCCAGTGCTGTTGTGCCTGTCGATAGGCTGCACGGGGACAGTGAAGAGCAGCATGAGCTTTCAGGGCTGGCACCTTCCTTGTGGGAGAAGGAGCCGGACGTTTGACTTTTCGGAAAGAGGCTCTGCTGAGAACGATCACCGTGAGGTCTACCGTCCCTGGGCAAGCACGGATCCCCAGTGCTGTTGTGCCTGTGGATAGGCTGCACGGGGACAGTGAAGAGCAGCATGAGCTTTCAGGGCTGGCACCTTCCTTGTGGGAGAAGGACCCGGATGTTTGCCTTTTCGGTAAGAGGCTCTGCCGAGAACGAGCGCCGTGCCATGTGCCGCCTGTGGGAAAGCACAGATCCCCAGTGGTGTTGTGCCTGTGGATAGGCTGCACGGGGACGGTGAAGAGCAGCATGAGCTTTCAGGGCTGGCACCTTCCTTGTGGGAGAAGGAGCCGGACGTTTGCCTTTTCGGAAAGAGTCTCTGCTGAGAACGATAACCGTAAGGTCTACCTTTCCTGGGCAAGCACAGATCGCCAGTGGTGTTGTGCCTGTGGATAGGCTGCACGGGGACAGTGAAGAGCAGCATGAGCTTTCAGGGCTGGCACCTTCCTTGTGGGAGAAGGAGCCGGACGTTTGCCTTTTCGGTAAGAGGCTCTGCCGAGAACGAGCGCCGTGCCATGTGCCGCCTGTGGGAAAGCAGAGATCCCCAGTGATGTTGTGCCTGTGGATAGGCTGCACGGGGACGGTGAAGACCAGCATGAGCTTTCAGGGCTGGCATCTTCCTTGTGGGAGAAGGAGTCGGACGTTTGACTTTTCGGAAAGAGGCTCTGCTGAGAACGATCACCGTGAGGTCTACCATCCCTGGGCAAGCACGGATCCCCAGTGGTGTTGTGCCTGTGGATAGGCTGCACGGGGACAGTGAAGAGCAGCATGAGCTTTCAGGGCTGGCACCTTCCTTGTGGGAGAAGGAGCCGGACGTTTGCCTTTTCGGTAAGAGGCTCTGCCGAGAACGAGCGCCGTGCCATGTGCCGCCTGTGGGAAAGCAGAGATCCCCAGTGCTGTTGTGCCTGTGGATAGGCTGCACGGGGACGGTGAAGAGCAGCATGAGCTTTCAGGGCTGGCATCTTCCTTGTGGGAGAAGGAGCCGGACGTTTGCCTTTTCGGAAAGAGTCTCTGCTGAGAACGATAACCGTAAGGTCTACCTTTCCTGGGCAAGCACAGATCGCCAGTGGTGTTGTGCCTGTGGATAGGCTGCACGGGGACAGTGAAGAGCAGCATGAGCTTTCAGGGCTGGCACCTTCCTTGTGGGACAAGGAGCCGGACGTTTGCCTTTTCAGAAGGAGAGTCTGCCGAGTGCAAGCGCCGTGAGATGTGCTGCCCTTGGGAAAGCACAGATCCCCAGTGCTGTTGTGCCTGTGGATAGGCTACACGATGACAGTGAAGACCAGCAAGAGCTTTCAGGGCTGGCACCTTCCTTGTGGGAGAAGGAGCCGGACGTTTGCCTTTTCGGTAAGAGGCTCTGCCGAGAACGAGCGCCGTGCCATGTGCCGCCTGTGGGAAAGCAGAGATCCCCAGTGATGTTGTGCCTGTGGATAGGCTGCACGGGGACGGTGAAGACCAGCATGAGCTTTCAGGGCTGGCATCTTCCTTGTGGGAGAAGGAGTCGGACGTTTGACTTTTCGGAAAGAGGCTCTGCTGAGAACGATCACCGTGAGGTCTACCGTCCCTGGGCAAGCACGGATCCCCAGCGGTGTTGTGCCTGTGCATAGGCTGCACGATGACGGTGAAGACCAGCAAGAGCTTTCAGGGCTGGCACCTTCCTTGTGGGAGAAGGAGCCGGACGTTTGCCTTTTCGGAAAGAGGCTCTGCTGAGAACGATCACCGTGAGGTCTACCGTCCCTGGGCAAGCACGGATCCCCAGTGGTGTTGTGCCTGTGGATAGGCTGCACGGGGACAGTGAAGAGCAGCATGAGCTTTCAGGGCTGGCACCTTCCTTGTGGGAGAAGGAGCCGGACGTTTGCCTTTTCAGAAGGAGAGTCTGCCGAGTACAATCACAGTGAGATGTGCCGCCCTTGGGAAAGCACAGATCCCCAGTGCTGTTGTGCCTGTCGATAGGCTGCACGGGGACAGTGAAGAGCAGCATGAGCTTTCAGGGCTGGCACCTTCCTTGTGGGAGAAGGAGCCGGACGTTTGCCTTTTCGGAAAGAGGCTCTGCTGAGAACGAACACCGTGAGGTCTACCGTTCCTGGTCAAGCACGGATCCCCAGTGCTGTTGTGCCTGTGGATAGGCTGCACGGGGACAGTGAAGAGCAGCATGAGCTTTCAGGGCTGGCACCTTCCTTGTGGGAGAAGGACCCGGACGTTTGCCTTTTCGGTAAGAGGCTCTGCCGAGAACGAGCGCCGTGCCATGTGCCGCCTGTGGGAAAGCAGAGATCCCCAGTGGTGTTGTGCCTGTGGATAGGCTGCACGGGGACGGTGAAGAGCAGCATGAGCTTTCAGGGCTGGCATCTTCCTTGTGGGAGAAGGAGCCGGACGTTTGCCTTTTCGGAAAGAGTCTCTGCTGACAACGATAACCGTAAGGTCTACCTTTCCTGGGCAAGCACGGATCGCCAGTGGTGTTGTGCCTGTGGATAGGCTGCACGGCGACAGTGAAGAGCAGCATGAGCTTTCAGGGCTGGCACCTTCCTTGTGGGACAAGGAGCCGGACGTTTGCCTTTTCGGAAGGAGAGTCTGCCGAGTACAAGCGCCGTGAGATGTGCTGCCCTTGGGAAAGCACAGATCCCCAGTGCTGTTGTGCCTGTGGATAGGCTACACGATGACAGTGAAGACCAGCAAGAGCTTTCAGGGCTGGCACCTTCCTTGTGGGAGAAGGAGCCGGACAATTGCCTTTTCAGAAACAGGCTCTGCCGAGAACGAGCGCCGCGCCATGTGCCGCCTGTGGGAAAGCACAGATCCCCAGTGCTGTTGTGCCTGTGGATAGGCTGCACGGGGACGGTGAAGAGGAGCATGAGCTTTCAGGGCTGGCACCTTCCTTGTGGGACAAGGAGCCGGACGTTTGCCTTTTCAGAAAGAGGCTCTGCCGAGAACGAGCGCCGCGCCATGTGTCGCCTGTGGGAAAGCACAGATCCCCAGTGCTGTTGTGCCTGTGGATAGGCTGCACGGGGACGGTGAAGAGGAGCATGAGCTTTCAGGGCTGGCACCTTCCTTGTGGGACAAGGAGCCGGACGTTTGCCTTTTCGGAAAGAGTCTCTGCCGAGAACGAGCGCCGTGCCATGTGCCGCCTGTGGGAAAGCAGAGATCCCCAGTGCTGTTGTGCCTGTGGATAGGCTGCACGGGGACGGTGAAGAGCAGCATGAGCTTTCAGGGCTGGCACCTTCCTTGTGGGAGAAGGAGTCGGACGTTTGCCTTTTCGGAAAGAGGCTCTGCTGAGAACGAACACCGTGAGGTCTACCGTTCCTGGGCAAGCACAGATCCCCAGTGCTGTTGTGCCTGTGGATAGGCTGCATGATGACGGTGAAGACCAGCAAGAGCTTTCAGGGCTGGCACCTTCCTTGTGGGAGAAGGAGCCGGACGTTTGCCTTTTCGGAAAGAGGCTCTGCTTCGAACGAACACCGTGAGGTCTACCGTTCCTGGGCAAGCACGGATCCCCAGTGCTGTTGTGCCTGTGAATAGGCTACACGATGACGGTAAAGACCACCAAGAGCTTTCAGGGCTGGCACCTTCCTTGTGGGACAAGGAGCCGGACGTTTGCCTTTTCGGAAGGAGAGTCTGCCGAGTACAAGCGCCGTGAGACGTGCCGCCTGTGGGAAAGCACAGATCCCCAGTGCTATTGTGCCTGTGGATAGGCTGCACAGGGACAGTGAAGAGCAGCATGAGCTTTCAGGGCTGGCATCTTCCTTGTGGGAGAAGGAGTCGGACGTTTGCCTTTTCGGAAAGAGGCTCTGCTGAGAACGATCACCGTGAGGTCTACTGTCTCTGGGCAAGCACGGATCCCCAGTGGTGTTGTGCCTGTGGATAGGCTGCACGGTGACAGTGAAGAGCAGCATGAGCTTTCAGGGCTGGCACCTTCCTTGTGGGAGAAGGAGCCGGACCTTTGCCTATGCGGAAGGAGAGTCTGCCGAGTACAAACGCCGTGAGATGTGCCGCACTTGGGAAAGCACAGATCCCCAGTGCTGTTGTGCCTGTGGATAGGCTGCACGGGGACAGTGAAGAGCAGCATGAGCTTTCAGGGCTGGCACCTTCCTTGTGGGACAAGGAGCCGGACGTTTGCCTTTTCGGAAGGAGAGTCTGCCGAGTACAAGCGCCGTGAGATGTGCTGCCCTTGGGAAAGCACAGATCCCCAGTGCTGTTCTGCCTGTGGATAGGCTACACGATGACAGTGAAGACCAGCAAGAGCTTTCAGGGCTGGCATCTTCCTTGTGGGAGAAGGAGCCGGACGTTTGCCTTTTCGGAAGGAGAGTCTGCCGAGTACAAGCACCGTGAGATGTGCCGCCCTTGGGAAAGCAAAGATCCCCAGTGCTGTTGTGCCTGTCGATAGGCTGCACGGGGACAGTGAAGAGCAGCATGAGCTTTCAGGGCTGGCACCTTCCTTGTGGGAGAAGGAGCCGGACGTTTGACTTTTCGGAAAGAGGCTCTGCTGAGAACGAACACCGTGAGGTCTACCGTTCCTGGGCAAGCACGGATCCCCAGTGCTGTTGTGCCTGTGGATAGGCTGCACGGGGACAATGAAGAGCAGCATGAGCTTTCAGGGCTGGCACCTTCCTTGTGGGAGAAGGACCCGGACGTTTGCCTTTTCGGTAAGAGGCTCTGCCGAGAACGAGCGCCGTGCCATGTGCCGCCTGTGGGAAAGCAGAGATCCCCAGTGATGTTTTGCCTGTGGATAGGCTGCACGGGGACGGTGAAGAGCAGCATGAGCTTTCAGGGCTGGCATCTTCCTTGTGGGAGAAGGAGCCGGACGTTTGCCTTTTCGGAAAGACTCTCTGCTGAGAACGATAACCGTGAGGTCTACCTTTCCTGGGCAAGCACGGATCGCCAGTGGTGTTGTGCCTGTGGATAGGCTGCACGGGGACAGTGAAGAGCAGCATGAGCTTTCAGGGCTGGCACCATCCTTGTGGGAGAAGGAGCCGGATATTTGCCTTTTCAGAAAGAGGCTCTGCCGAGAACGAGCGCCGCGCCATGTGCCCCCTGTGGGAAAGCACAGATACCCAGTGCTGTTGTGCCTGTGGATAGGCTGCACGGGGACGGTGAAGAGGAGCATGAGCTTTCAGGGCTGGCACCTTCCTTGTGGGACAAGGAGCCGGACGTTTGCCTTTTCGGTAAGAGGCTCTGCCGAGAACGAGCGCCGTGCCATGTGCCGCCTGTGGGAAAGCAGAGATCCCCAGTGATGTTGTGCCTGTGGATAGGCTGCACGGGGACGGTGAAGACCAGCATGAGCTTTCAGGGCTGGCATCTTCCTTGTGGGAGAAGGAGTCGGACGTTTGACTTTTCGGAAAGAGGCTCTGCTGAGAACGATCACCGTGAGGTCTACCATCCCTGGGCAAGCACGGATCCCCAGTGGTGTTGTGCCTGTGGATAGGCTGCACGGGGACAGTGAAGAGCAGCATGAGCTTTCAGGGCTGGCACCTTCCTTGTGGGAGAAGGAGCCGGACGTTTGCCTTTTCAGAAGGAGAGTCTGCCGAGTACAATCACCGTGAGATGTGCCGCCCTTGGGAAAGCACAGATCCCCAGTGCTGTTGTGCCTGTCGATAGGCTGCACGGGGACAGTGAAGAGCAGCATGAGCTTTCAGGGCTGGCACCTTCCTTGTGGGAGAAGGAGCCGGACGTTTGCCTTTTCGGAAAGAGGCTCTGCTGAGAACGAACACCGTGAGGTCTACCGTTCCTGGTCAAGCACGGATCCCCAGTGCTGTTGTGCCTGTGGATAGGCTGCACGGGGACAGTGAAGAGCAGCATGAGCTATCAGGGCTGGCACCTTCCTTGTGGGAGAAGGACCCGGACGTTTGCCTTTTCGGTAAGAGGCTCTGCCGAGAACGAGCGCCGTGCCATGTGCCGCCTGTGGGAAAGCAGAGATCCCCAGTGGTGTTGTGCCTGTGGATAGGCTGCACGGGGACGGTGAAGAGCAGCATGAGCTTTCAGGGCTGGCATCTTCCTTGTGGGAGAAGGAGCCGGACGTTTGCCTTTTCGGAAAGAGACTCTGCTGAGAACGATAACCGTGAGGTCTACCTTTCCTGGGCAAGCACGGATCGCCAGTGGTGTTGTGCCTGTGGATAGGCTGCACGGGGACAGTGAAGAGCAGCATGAGCTTTCAGGGCTGGCACCTTCCTTGTGGGACAAGGAGCCGGACGTTTGCCTTTTCGGAAGGAGAGTCTGCCGAGTACAAGCGCCGTGAGATGTGCTGCCCTTGGGAAAGCACAGATCACCAGTGCTGTTGTGCCTGTGGATAGGCTACACGATGACAGTGAAGACCAGCAAGAGCTTTCAGGGCTGGCACCTTCCTTGTGGGAGAAGGAGCCGGACGTTTGCCTTTTCGGAAGGAGAGTCTGCCGAGTACAAGCGCCGTGAGACGTGCCGCCCTTGGGAAAGCACAGATCCCCATTGCTGTTGTGCCTGTGGATAGGCTGCAAAGGGACAGTGAAGAGCAGCATGAGCTTTCAGGGCTGGCATCTTCCTTGTGGGAGAAGGAGTCGGACGTTTGACTTTTCGGAAAGAGGCTCTGCTGAGAACGATCACCGTGAGGTCTACCGTCCCTGGGCAAGCACGGATCCCCAGTGGTGTTGTGCCTGTGCATAGGCTGCACGGGGACAATGAAGAGCAGCATGAGCTTTCAGGGCTGGCACCTTCCTTGTGGGAGAAGGACCCGGACATTTGCCTTTTCGGAAGGAGAGTCTGCCGAGAACGAGCGCCGTGCCATGTGCCGCCTGTGGGAAAGCAGAGATCCCCAGTGCTGTTGTGCCTGTGGATAGGCTGCACAGGGACAGTGAAGAGCAGCATGAGCTTTCAGGGCTGGCACCTTCCTTGTGGGAGAAGGAGCCGGACGTTTGCCTTTTCAGAAAGAGGGTCTGCTGAGAACGAACACCGTGAGGTGTACCATTCCTGGGCAAGTATAGATCCACAATGCTGTTGTGCCTGTGGATAGGCTGCATGATGACGGTGAAGACCAGCAAGAGCTTTCAGGGCTGGCACCTTCCTTGTGGGAGAAGGAGCCGGACGTTTGCCTTTTCGGAAAGAGGCTCTGCTTCGAACGAACACCGTGAGGTCTACCGTTCCTGGGCAAGCACGGATCCCCAGTGCTGTTGTGCCTGTGAATAGGCTACACGATGACGGTGAAGACCACCAAGAGCTTTCAGGGCTGGCACCTTCCTTGTGGGACAAGGAGCCGGACGTTTGCCTTTTCGGAAGGAGAGTCTGCCGAGTACAAGCGCCGTGAGACGTGCCGCCTGTGAGAAAGCACAGATCCCCAGTGCTGTTCTGCCTGTGGATAGGCTGCACAGGGACAGTGAAGAGCAGCATGAGCTTTCAGGCATGGCATCTTCCTTGTGGGAGAAGGAGTCGGACGTTTGCCTTTTCGGAAAGAGGCTCTGCTGAGAACGATCACCGTGAGGTCTACTGTCTCTGGGCAAGCACGGATCCCCAGTGGTGTTGTGCCTGTGGATAGGCTGCACGGTGACAGTGAAGAGCAGCATGAGCTTTCAGGGCTGGCACCTTCCTTGTGGGAGAAGGAGCCGGACCTTTGCCTATTCGGAAGGAGAGTCTGCCGAGTACAAACGCCGTGAGATGTGCCGCCCTTGGGAAAGCACAGATCCCCAGTGCTGTTGTGCCTTTGGATAGGCTGCACAGGGACAGTGAAGAGCAGCATGAGCTTTCAGGGCTGGCACCTTCCTTGTGGGAAAATGGTCCGGACATTTGCCTTTTCGGAAAGAGGGTCTGCTGAGAACGAACACCGTGAGGTCTACTGTTCCTGGGCAAGTATAGATCGACAATGCTGTTGTGCCTGTGGATAGGCTGCACAGGTGCAATGAAGAGCAGCATGAGCTTTCAGGGCTGGCACCTTCCTTGTGGGACAAGGAGCCGGACGTTTGCCTTTTCGGAAAGAGGCTCTGCCGAGAACGAGCGCCGTGCCATGTGCCGCCTGTGGGAAAGCACAGATCCCCAGTGCTGTTCTGCCTGTGGATAGGCTGCACGGGGACGGTGAAGAGCAGCATGAGCTTTCAGGGCTGGCACCTTCCTTGTGGGAAAAGGAGCCGGATGTTTGCCTTTTCGGAAAGACGCTCTGCCGACAACGACCACCCAGATGTGCCGTCTGTGGGAAAGCAGAGATCCCCAGTGCTGTTGTGCCTGTGGATAGGCTGCACGATGACGGTGAAGACCAGCATGAGCTTTCAGGGCTGGCACCTTCCTTGTGGGAGAAGGAGTCGGACGTTTGCCTTTTCGGAAAGAGGCTCTGCTGAGAACGATCACCATGAGGTCTATCGTTCCTGGGCAAGCACGGATCGCCAGTGGTGTTGTGCCTGTGGATAGGCTGCACGGGGACAGTGAAGAGCAGCATGAGCTTTCAGGGCTGGCACCTTCCTTGTGGGACAAGGAGCCGGACGTTTGCCTTTTCGGAAGGAGAGTCTGCCGAGTACAAGCGCCGTGAGATGTGCTGCCCTTGGGAAAGCACAGATCACCAGTGCTGTTGTGCCTGTGGATAGGCTACACGATGACAGTGAAGACCAGCAAGAGCTTTCAGGGCTGGCACCTTCCTTGTGGGAGAAGGAGCCGGACGTTTGCCTTTTCGGAAGGAGAGTCTGCCGAGTACAAGCGCCGTGAGACGTGCCGCCCTTGGGAAAGCACAGATCCCCATTGCTGTTGTGCCTGTGGATAGGCTGCACAGGGACAGTGAAGAGCAGCATGAGCTTTCAGGGCTGGCATCTTCCTTGTGGGAGAAGGAGTCGGACGTTTGCCTTTTCGGAAAGAGGCTCTGCTGAGAACGATCACCGTGAGGTCTACCGTTCCTGGGCAAGCACGGATCCCCAGTGGTGTTGTGCCTGTGGATAGGCTGCACGGGGACAATGAAGAGCAGCATGAGCTTTCAGGGCTGGCACCTTCCTTGTGGGAGAAGGAGCCGGACGTTTGCCTTTTCGGTAAGAGGCTCTGCCGAGAACGAGCGCCGTGCCATGTGCCGCCTGTGGGAAAGCAGAGATCCCCAGTGCTGTTGTGCCTGTGGATAGGCTGCACAGGGACAGTGAAGAGCAGCATGAGCTTTCAGGGCTGGCACCTTCCTTGTGGGAGAAGGAGCCGGACGTTTGCCTTTTCGGAAAGAGGGTCTGCTGAGAACGAACACCGTGAGGTGTACCGTTCCTGGGCAAGTATAGATCCACAATGCTGTTGTGCCTGTGGATAGGCTGCACAGGTGCAATGAAGACCAGCATGAGCTTTCAGGGCTGGCACCTTCCTTGTGGGACAAGGAGCCGGACGTTTGCCTTTTCGGAAAGAGGCTCTGCTGAGAACGACCACCGTGAGATGTGGCGTCTGTGGGAAAGCACAGATCCCCAGCACTGTTGTGCCTGTGGATAGGCTGCACGATGACGGTGAAGACCAGCAAGAGCTTTCAGGGCTGGCACCTTCCTTGTGGGAGAAGGAGCCGGACATTTGCCCTTTCGGAAAGAGGCTCTGCCGAGAACAAGCGCCGTGCCATGTGCCGCCTGTGGGAAAGCACAGATCCCCAGTGCTGTTGTGCCTGTGGATAGGCTGCACGGGGACGGTGAAGAGCACCATGAGCTTTCAGGGCTGGCACCTTCCTTGTGGGAGAAGGAGCCGGACGTTTGCCTTTTTCGAAGGAGAGTCTGCCGAGTACAAGCGCCGTGAGATGTGCTGCCCTTGGGAAAGCACAGATCAACAGTGCTGTTGTGCCTGTGGATAGGCTACACGATGACGGTGAAGAGCAGCAAGAGCTTTCAGGGCTGGCACCTTCCTTGTGGGAGAAGGAGCCGGACGTTTGCCTTTTCAGAAAGAGGCTCTGCCGAAAACGAGCGCCGCGCCATGTGCCGCCTATGGGAAAGCACAGATCCCCAGTGCTGTTCTGCCTGTGGATAGGCTGTACGGGGACGGTGAAGAGCAGCATGAGCTTTCAGGGCTGGCACCTTCCTTGTGGGAGAAGGAGCCGGACGTTTGCCTTTTCGGAAAGAGGGTCTGCTGAGAACGAACACCGTGAGGTGTACCGTTCCTGGGCAAGTATAGATCGACAATGCTGTTGTGCCTCTGGATAGGCTGCACAGGTGCAATGAAGAGCAGCATGAGCTTTCAGGGCTGGCACCTTCATTGTGGGACAAGGAGCCGGACGTTTGCCTTTTCGGAAGGAGTGTCTGCCGAGTACAAGCGCCGTGAGATGTGCTGCCCTTGGGAAAGCACAGATCACCAGTGCTGTTGTGCCTGTGGATAGGCTACACGATGACGGTGAAGACCAGCAAGAGCTTTCAGGGCTGGCACCTTCCTTGTGGGAGAAGGAGCCGGACATTTGCCTTTTCAGAAAGAGGCTCTGCCGAGAACGAGCGCCGCGCCATGTGCCGCCTGTGGGAAAGCACAGATCCCCAGTGCTGTTCTGCCTGTGGATAGGCTGCACGGGGACGGTGAAGAGCAGCATGAGCTTTCAGGGCTTGCAGCTTCCTTGTGGGAGAAGGAGCCGGACGTTTGCCTTTTTGGAAGGAGAGCCTGCCGAGTACAAGAGCCGTGAGATGTGCCGCCTGTGGGAAAGCACAGATACCCAGCGCTGTTGTGCCTGTGGATAGGCTGCACGGGGACAGTGAAGAGCAGCATGAGCTTTCAGGGCTGGCAGCTTCCTTGTGGGAGAAGGAGCCGGACGTTTGCCTTTTCGGAAAGAGGCTCTGCCGAGAACGAGCGCCGTGAGATGTGCCGCCTGTGGGAAAGCACAGATCCCCAGTGCTGTTCTGCCTGTGGATAGGCTGTACGGGGACGGTGAAGAGCAGCATGAGCTTTCAGGGCTGGCACCTTCCTTGTGGGACAAGGAGCCGGACGTTTGCCTTTTCGGAAAGAGGCTCTGCTGAGAACGAACACCGTGAGGTCTACCGTTCCTGGGCAAGCACGGATCCCCAGTGCTGTTGTGCCTGTGGATAGGCTGCACGGGGACAGTGAAGAGCAGCATGAGCTTTCAGGGCTGGAACCTTCCTTGTGGGAGAAGGACCCGGACGTTTGCCTTTTCGGAAAGAGGCTCTGCCGAGAACGAGCCCCGTGACATGTGCCACCTGTGGGAAAGCACAGATCCCCAGTGGTGTTGTGCCTGTGGATAGGCTGCACGGGGACGGTGAAGAGCAGCATGAGCTTTCAGGGCTGGCACCTTCCTTTTGGGAGAAGGAGCCGGACGTTTGCCTTTTCGGAAAGAGGCTCTGCTGAGAACAATAACCGTGAGGTCTAACGTCCCTGGGCAAGCACGGATCCCCAGTGGTGTTGTGCCTGTGGATAGGCTGCACGGGGACAGTGAAGAGCAGCATGAGCTTTCAGGGCTGGCACCTTCCTTGTGGGAGAAGGAGCCGGACGTTTGCCTTTTCGGAAGGAGAGTCTGCCGAGTACAAGCGCCGTGCCATGTGCCGCCTGTGGCAAAGCAGAGATCCCCAGTGCTGTTGTGCCTGTGGATAGGCTGCACAGGGACAGTGAAGAGCAGCAGGAGCTTTCAGGGCTGGCACCTTCCTTGTGGGAGAAGGAGCCGGACGTTTGCCTTTTTGGAAGGAGAGCCAGCCGAGTACAAGAGCCGTGAGATGTGCCGCCTGTGGGAAAGCACAGATACCCAGCGCTGTTGTGCCTGTGGATAGGCTGCACGGGGACAGTGAAGAGCAGCATGAGCTTTCAGGGCTGGCAGCTTCCTTGTGGGAGAAGGAGTCGGACGTTTGCCTTTTCGGAAAGAGGCTCTGCCGAGAACGAGCGCCGTGCCATGTGCCGCCTGTGGGAAAGCACAGATCCCCAGTGCTGTTGTGCCTCTGCATAGGCTGCACGATGACGGTGAAGACCAGCATGAGCTTTGAGGGCTGGCACCTTCCTTGTGGGACAAGGAGCCGGACGTTTGCCTTTTCGGAAGGAGAGCCTGCCGAGTACAAGCGCCGTGCCATGTGCCGCCTGTGGGAAAGCACAGATACCCAGCGCTGTTGTGCCTGTGGATAGGCTGCACGGGGACAGTGAAGAGCAGCATGAGCTTTCAGGGCTGGCACCTTCCTTGTGGGAGAAGGACCTGGACGTTTGCCTTTTCGGTAAGAGGCTCTGCCGAGAACGAGCGCCCTGCCATGTGCCGCCTGTGGGAAAGCACAGATCCCCAGTGCTGTTCTGCCTGTGGATAGGCTGCACGGGGACAGTGAAGAGCATCATGAGCTTTCAGGGCTGGCACCTTCCTTGTGGGAGAAGGAGCCGGACGTTTGCCTTTTCGGAAAGAGGCTCTGCCGAGAACAAGCGCCGTGAGATGTGCCGCCTGTGGGAAAGCACAGATCCCCAGTGCTGTTGTGCCTGTGGATAGGCTGCACAGGGACAGTGAAGAGCAGCATGAGCTTTCAGGGCTGGCATCTTCCTTGTGGGAGAAGGAGCCGGACGTTTGCCCTTTCGGAAAGAGGCTCTGCTGAGAACGAACACTGTGAGGTCTACCGTCCCTGGGCAAGCACGGATCCCCAGTGGTGTTGTGCCTGTGGATAGGCTGCACGGGGACAGTGAAGAGCAGCATGAGCTTTCAGGGCTGGCACCTTCCTTGTGGGAGAAGGAGCCGGACGTTTGCCTATTCGGAAGGAGAGTCTGCCGACTACAAGCACCGTGAGATGTGCCGCCCTTGGGAAAGCACAGATCCCCAGTGCTGTTCTGCCTGTGGATAGGCTGCACGATGACGGTGAAGACCAGCAAGAGCTTTCAGGGCTGGCACCTTCCTTGTGGGAGAAGGAGCCGGACGTTTGCCTTTTCGGAAAGAGGGTCTGCTGAGAACGAACACCATGAGGTGTACCGTTCCTGGGCAAGTATAGATCCACAATGCTGTTGTGCCTGTGGATAGGCTGCACAGGTGCAATGAAGACCAGCATGAGCTTTCAGGGCTGGCACCTTCCTTGTGGGAGAAGGAGTCGTACGTTGGCCTTTTCGGAAAGAGGCTCTGCTGAGAACGAACACCGTGAGGTCTACCGTTCCTGGGCAAGCATGGATCCCCAGCGCTGTTGTGCCTGTGGATAGGCTGCACGATGACGGTGAAGACCAGCATGAGCTTTCAGGGCTGGCACCTTCCTTGTGGGAGAAGGAGCCGGACGTTTGCCTTTTCGGTAAGAGGCTCTGCCGAGAACGAGCGCCGTGTCATGTGCCGCCTGTGGGAAAGCAGAGATCCCCAGTGGTGTTGTGCCTGTGGATAGGCTGCACGGGGACGGTGAAGAGCAGCATGAGCTTTCAGGGCTGGCACCTTCCTTGTGGGAGAAGGAGCCGGACGTTTGCCTGTCGGGGGATGCAACGAGCCTTCGGAATTCCTGACAGTTCGAGAACAGTGCGACCTTGAGCAGCTTGTAGTGTATCCTTGAGAGTCTGGAAAGATCCGAGAAGACCAGTACAAAAACAAGATAGTGATAAGAAGAACCGTCCTAACGAACTCACCAATCATGAGTTGTTAGTTACTAACCAAATCAATCATATACTATCACATACTCAAAAGAAGGGTATAAAAAGGTGTGTTAGAACAATAAAGTAGCCATTTTGCATGATCTATTACTTGTCGTGTCCGTCTCTACTGCGACAAATGGTGACCCCGATGCGTCTGAGCGAACAGATCATTTAAAGGCAATAAATCCAGCACTAGCAAGAAGTATACCGGCGGCGACGAGCGCTGCGAAAGAGTATACGGGCAGCGAGACAAGCTGCGGAGACGGAGCCCGGTGAAGCTGAGAGCAGTGGAATCTGCCTGGTCCGGACCTGAGCCTAGACACCTAATAAGGTGAGCCACCGGGGACAAAACTGTTAGAATGGGGCAGCAATTAACACAAGAAAAGGAGACGATTTTGTCTACCTGGAAAGCCGTATTAAAAAGAAAAGGGGTTAAAACCCCAGAACAAAGCTTGAAAAGGATTTTAATATGGTGTAAGATGCAAGGCTTTCAAGCCACAACAGTTACTGCATTCAGTGTGGGTGTGTGGCAAGCAGTGGGATGGAAAATATTTGCTGAAATCTCTAAAGGACAGAAAGAGCTGTGTATGTTGGCGATCGTATGGTGTCTATTACGCGAGACCCTGAAGGAATGGACAGCAGAATGTGATGCGAAAGATCAGCAAAAGAAAGCTGAGGACTCTGACAATGTTAGCAATGAAAAAGTTTCTGCTCAAGTAACAGCTGCAGCCACTGCTGCAATCTCAGCAGTTGCGGGCAGAAAACCCCTCATGGGCAAAATCAGATCATACCCTTATTCACCTCCTCCTCCTCCTATGCCATTAATTACTTTACCGGGCGATGAGGGGCCCTCCTCACCTACTGGTGTGGCGGCAGAAGGGGTGACTCCATCAGCCCCCGCCGAGGAGAATGATGTGGCGATTAACACCGAGCCGGACAGTGTGGGCCGTACTGAAATTGAGGGCCGAAAGGACGGTGAGAGTCAAACTGAATGTGAGGGCCGAACGGAAAGTGAGAGCCGAAATGAAACTGAGGCAGAAAAATCTCTAACTGACACTATGCGATCTCTGCAGCTCACAGATAAAACCATACCGAAGGAACCCCTGCTGGGGGCTCTCCCTCCATCCACAATAACTGTGGTCCTGAGATCCCCTGATCAGTTCTGGGAGGGAGTTAGAAAATATGCTGCCGACTCTGGCAACTGGGATCTAGTAGAATGCCTCAGCCCGTGCTCTCTAACACCGGCGTTTCTCAAGCCTCTAGGTAAAGCAGCAGAGGCTCCTGTTACATTTCCTGTTTTCAGAGCTGCTCCAGGCACAAACCGGCACGATGAGCACAATCCAATCGGCTGGAGAGTAGTGCAGGATTTGCAGAATAGAGTACAAAAATACGGAATCAGTTCTCCTGAGGTGATGCAACTTATTCGTATAATCAGCACAGATCTGCTGTGTCCTTATGACGTTATGCATCTAGCACTCGTGCTGTTTCAGCCCATACAATTGCACGTATTTCAATCTACTTGGAGGCAGATGGCACGCACAGCAGCACAGCAAAATTTACGACTGCTACAGGGTGACCTGAGATTAGGCCTTGGAGAGGATGCTTTGCTTGGTGAAGGGCAGTATAGTAGCCCTCAGCTGCAGGCTACATGGCCTCCGATGGCTCTCGAACAAGCACAAAATATAGGCCTTATGGCAATGAAGCGAACCATGGACATGGCAGCTCCGAAGCACAAATATGCCACTATCTGCCAAGGCCCCACAGAACCCTTTTTACAATTTGTAGAAAAAATATCTGCCGCCCTGGAAAAACAGGTAGAAGATGAGGTCTTAAGGCAGATTCTATGCAAACAGTTGGCAAGAGATAATGCTGATGAGGACTGTCAAAAGATCATACAGGCTTTACCAGGAGATCCTTCTGTCCCTGACATGGTAGCTGCATGTTCTAAAGCTGGGACACTGGAACACACGGTGACCACCATAGCCAATGCTATGAGAAATTCTGGAAAGTGCTGTGGGTGTGGCAGTGAAGGGCATATCAATGTAACTTCTCCACACAAAACATCACCAGGTCACATTTGTGCGATGGTTTCGACCCCCTACCCACCAGTGACAATCCCTAAAGGTACTCGTATTGCTCAATTTGTTCCTTTTTCGAGTTCTATTTCAAGAGCAGGACAGCAACTGCGATGCGATGGAGGCTTCGGCTCTACGGGACCCCCTCAGTTCTGCTGGTCTCAGACTGTCTCGTCATCCCGACCATGTATGACGTGCACGCTGTCGAATCACGGAAGATCGCCGACTACAGTAAGGCTTGCAGGGCTCCTGGACACCGGAGCTGATGTGACTATTATAGCTGACTATCTGTGGCCATCCACCTGGCCCACAGAGGAGGCTGGTATGGGAGTAGTGGGGCTGGGAGGCTCTGCGTGAGCAAAGACTGTGGACATACCAGTTCTGATTACCAATCCTGGGGGCAACAAGCAGTTATTAAACCACATGTGACGGCAGCTCCCCTCAATTTATGGGGGAGGGATTGCTTGTCGCAGTGGGGGGTGAGAATTACCACGGATTTTTAACGGGGGCCACTGTGCTGCAGGGTGTTAGACAACCCATGCTTGTTTTAACCTGGTTAACAAATAACCCTGTGTGGGTGGATCAGTGGCCCCTACCAATTGAAGAATTAAAGGCCCTGCAAGAATTGGTAGCAGAACAACTAGCTGCCAGACACATTGAACCATCTCACAGCCCATGGAATACTCCAGTGTTTGTGATAAAACAGAAATCAGGTAAATGGTGATTTTTGCATGACCTGCGGTAAGTCAATGCTGTCATGGCCATGATGGGGGCTCTGCAACCAGGCATGCCTTCACCTGCCATGATCCCTCAAGATTGGGAAATCATTGTCATGAACCTTAAGGATTGTTTTTTTACAATTCCATTAGCTTCTCAAGATGAAAAAAAATTTGCATTTTCTGTGCCTTCTATCAATCATGTGGAACAAGCAAAAAGATATCAATGGAGAGTTCTGCCGCAGGGCATGAAAAATTCACCAACCATTTGTCAATGGTTTGTTGCACAAGCTCTGTCACCTGTAAGGGAAAAATTCCCCACTAGTTATTGTTATTACTATATGGATGACATTCTGTTAGCATCAGACAACAAGGAGCAGTTGAATGACATGAAAAATTTGGCCACAAATTCGCTACGACAATATGGGTTGGTTATTGCCCCTGGAAAAGTGCAAGAAATAGCACCCTGGAAATATTTGGGAATGGCAATTACAAACATGCAGGTTGTGCCCCAACCTGTGAAACTTAATCTTGCGGTTAAGACACTCAATGATGTACAGAAATTAATGGGATCCTTGGACTGGATCAGGCCCTATCTTGGACTGACCAATTCGCAGTTACAACCTCTATTGGACTTATTAAAACATTCCAATGATCCAACAGAACCCAGAATATTGAATACGGAAGCGTTAAATGTAATTCACATGGTGGAACAATGTATATACTAGAAATTTGTTTCTCGAATTGATCTGTCTCGATTGGTACAATTCTTTGTGCTAATTGCCAAAACTGTGCCATTTGGTGCTTTGGTGCAGTGGAATTCTGAGTGGGATGACCCATTACGTAATTTAGAATGGATGTTTTTGTCATTCCAGCCATGAAATACTGCTGCTGGCTTGTTTGAACTTATTGCTGATGTAATCATAAAAGCCAGAAAACGCTGTGTAGAACTAATAGGACGTGATCCAGCTACGATTGTTTTACCTGTTCAAAATTGGTACTTTGAATGGTGTCTGGCAAACAATTATGAGCTGCAAGCAGCTATGGCGGGTTTTCAAGGACAGATTTCGTATCATCTACCGTCGTGCCCGCTCCTGAAATTTGCTCAAGAAATACCATTTGGTCAGAAAAACTTAAGCCAGTTGGAACCTGTGAAAGGCCCTACTGTCTTCACAGACGGTTCTGGAATAACGGGTAAAGCAGCAGTAGTATGGTATGAAAACAACAACCTGGAACAGCAAAGTAGTGCATCAAAATGGTTCTCCACAAGTGGTAGAGCTGCGTGCAATGGCTGTTGCTTTTTCTATTTTTTCTACTCCTGTAAATATTGTAACTGACTCAGCATATGTAGCTAATTTAGTTTCTCGACTAGACAAAGTGGCTTTGACCATGTCAGACAATCAATTATTATTTGATGTGCTTTTAGAACTCTGGAAAAGTATTCAACTACGAACAGAACCTTATTTTATCATGCATATCCGGAGTCATACCACTTCACCAGGTTTTTATACGGAAGGTAATGCCAGAATAAAAAAAAAAACAAAAAAACAAAAAGGGGGAATGGTTGGGGAACTACCATAGGCATGCTTAGATAAAGCAGTTTATGTTCTTAACTTTCTCCGTTATGGGGACAATTCTTCCCTACCTCCTCTTTCTCAACACTTCTCTCTTTTCAACACAGAATTTACAAAAGGGTATCAAAGTACATGTTAAAGATTTAGTTACTGGTCAGTGGAATTGACCATGTGAGCTATTAACCTGGGGGCGAGGTTATGCTTGTGTTTCCACAGATACAGGCCCACAATGGACTCCCGCTCGATTTGTGTGACTGTCATCATCTGGAACATCCCAGAAGGTGCGGCAATAGAAATACCACCTCAACCAAAAAACTAAGTGTAGGTCACCTTGGCCAATATAACAGGTCAAGACTCTCTGTGTATTGCAACCGCACCACAAAGCCCATGAACCAATAGACAGGATGGCTATGACTCGTGCAGCGCGCCTGGCCAGCGAGCGCATGCGTCATAGGTTGCAACTGAGGCGGATTTTGGCACCCGCTGGCCACGTGTGTTGAAATCCGTTCCTCTGCAAATGTATAAATACCGGGATTTTCCGAAGAGCATCGGGCTGGTGTACAGCAAGGCCATCGTTGCCTCCGTGGGGACGCCCACGCAAAGCTGGCACCTACCGATTGCTGGGCTGAGTTCGCGGAGCAAGACAGCACAAGAATGTACAGATGGTTCATATACCTCACAGTCCTCAGATGGACGTAGTCATGGATACTGCCGCAAACCAAAGAAAACATCTGGATGACCCTGGCTGATGTGACCGGACAAGATTGCTTATACCTTAGTACAGTAACACCAAGCAATCCTTTTTTTGCAGGTTTAATAGGGGGTTACACTGACATCAACAGAGTTTAAGAACTTATTGATGGAGACCCCTGTGCAGCAGGTCATGGACTCAATGGATGGGAATGCCTGGTTTCCACGAATCGGGCATTCACCCTCATTGCCACCCCAGGAATCACAAATTCTGGGGTCCCTGAATACAGACTGGTGTAGTATTATCTGATTTACTGCTAGACTTTGATAGTGTCAGACATGCTACGCTACAAAATAGAGCTGCAATTGATTTCTTGCTTTTAGCACAAGGACATGGTTGTGATGAGTTTGAAGGGATGTGTTGTATGAATTTATCCGATCACTCAGAATCCATTTTCAGTAGTATTCAACAATTAAAGAAGGGAGTCAGGAAGCTGACAGAAAGCGATGAATTAGATTGGCTGACGGAGATGTTCGAGGGTTGGGGATTGTCTGGATGGTTGATATCTCTGCTCAAGACTGTGGGGGTAGTGATCTTGGTTGTGATAACTATGCTCCTGATGTTACCCTGTCTTTTCAGCCTTCTGCAAAGGGCCCTGCAGAGGGCAGCCGGGACAATATCTTTAGCACAAATACAAAAAGGGGGAATTGTCGGGGGATGCAACGAGCCTACGGAATTCCTCACAGTTCGAGAACAGTGCGACCTTGAGCAGCTTGTAGTGTATCCTTGAGAGTCTGGAAAGATCCGAGAAGACCAGTACAAAAACAAGATAGTGATAAGAAGAACCGTCCTAACGAACTCACCAATCATGAGTTGTTAGTTACTAACCAAACCAATCATATACTAACACATACTCAAAAGAAGGGTATAAAAAGGTATGTTAGAACAATAAAGTAGCCATTTTGCATGATCTATTACTTGTCGTGTCCGCCTCTACCGCGACATTTGCCTTTTCGGAAAGAGTCTCTGCTGACAACGATAACAGTGAGGTCTACCGTCCGTGGGCAAGCACGGATCCCCAGTGGTGTTGTGCCTGTGGATAGGCTGCACGGGGACAGTGAAGAGCAGCATGAGCTTTCAGGGCTGGCACCTTCCTTGTGGGACAAGGAGCCGGACGTTTGCCTTTTCGGAAGGAGAGTCTGCCGAGTACAAGCGCCGTGAGATGTGCTGCCCTTGGGAAAGCACAGATCACCAGTGCTGTTGTGCCTGTAGATAGGCTACACGATGACGGTGAAGACCAGCAAGAGCTTTCAGGGCTGGCACCTTCCTTGTGGGAGAAGGAGCCGGACATTTGCCTTTTCAGAAAGAGGCTCTGCCGAGAACGAGCGCCGCGCCATGTGCCGCCTGTGGGAAAGCACAGATCCCAGGTGCTGTTCTGCCTGTGGATAGGCTGCACGGGGACGGTGAAGAGCAGCAGGAGCTTTCAGGGCTGGCACCTTCCTTGTGGGAGAAGGAGCCGGACGTTTGCCTTTTCGGAAAGAGGCTCTGCTGAGAACGAACACCGTGAGGTCTACCGTTCCTGGGCAAGCACGGATCCCCAGTGCTGTTGTGCCTGTGGATAGGCTGCACGGGGACAGTGAAGAGCAGCATGAGCTTTCAGGGCTGGCACCTTCCTTGTGGGAGAAGGACCTGGACGTTTGCCTTTTCGGTAAGAGGCTCTGCCGAGAACGAGCGCCCTGCCATGTGCCGCCTGTGGGAAAGCACAGATCCCCAGTGCTGTTCTGCCTGTGGATAGGCTGCACAGGGACGGTGAAGAGCAGCATGAGCTTTCAGGGCTGGCACCTTCCTTGTGGGAGAAGGAGCCGGACGTTTGCCTTTTCGGAAAGAGTCTCTGCTGAGAACGAACACCGTGAGGTCTACCGTTCCTGGGCAAGCACGGATCGCCAGTGGTGTTGTGCCTGTGGATAGGCTGCACGGGGACAGTGAAGAGCAGCATGAGCTTTCAGGGCTGGCACCTTCCTTGTGGGAGAAGGAGCCGGACGTTTGCCTTTTCGGAAAGAGGCTCTGCCGAGAACGAGCGCCCTGCCATGTGCCGCCTGTGGGAAAGCACAGATCCACAGTGCTGTTGTGGCTCTGCATAGGCTGCACGATGACGGTGAAGAGCAGCATGAGCTTTCAGGGCCTAGACCTTCCTTGTGGGAGAAGGAGCCGGATGTTTGCGTTTTCGCAAAGAAGCTCTGCCGAGAATGACCACCGTGAGGTGTTCCGTTCCTGGGCAAGTACAGATCCACAATGCTGTTGTGCCTGTGGATAGGCTGCACAGGTGCAATGAAGAGCAGCATGAGCTTTCAGGGCTGGCACCTTCCTTGTGGGACAAGGAGCCGGACGTTTGCCTTTTCGGAGGAGAGTCTGCCGAGTACAAGCGCCGTGCCATGTGCCGCCTGTGGGAAAGCACAGATACCCAGCGCTGTTGTGCCTGTGGACAGGCTGCACGGGGACAGTGAAGAGCAGCATGAGCTTTCAGGGCTGGCACCTTCCTTGTGGGAGAAGGAGCCGGACGTTTGCCTTTTCGGAAAGAGGCTCTGCCGAGAACGAGCGCCGTGCCATGTGCCGCCTGTGGGAAAGCACAGATCCCCAGTGCTGTTCTGCCTGTGGATAGGCTGCACGGGGACGGTGAAGAGCAGCATGAGCTTTCAGGGCTGGCACCTTCCTTGTGGGAGAAGGAGCCGGACGTTTGCCTTTTCGGAAAGAGGCTCTGCTGAGAACGAACACCGTGAGGTCTACCGTTCCTGGGCAAGTACGGATCGCCAGTGTTGTTGTGCCTGTGGATAGGCTGCACGGGGACAGTGAAGAGCAGCATGAGCTTTCAGGGCTGGCAACTTCCTTGTGGGAGAAGGAGCCGGACGTTTGCCTTTTCGGATGGAGAGTCTGCCGAGTACAAGCGGCGTGAGATTTACTGCCCTTGGGAAAGCACAGATCCCCAGTGCTGTTGTGCCTGTGGATAGGCTACACGATGACGGTGAAGACCAGCAAGAGCTTTCAGGGCTGGCACCTTCCTTGTGGGAGAAGGAGCCGGACATTTGCCTTTTCAGAAAGAGGCTCTGCCGAGAACGAGCGCCGCGCCATGTGCCGCCTGTGGGAAAGCACAGATCCCCAGTGCTGTTCTGCCTCTGGATAGGCTGCACGGGGACGGTGAAGAGCAGCATGAACTTTCAGGGCTGGCACCTTCCTTGTGGGACAAGGAGACGGACGTTTGCCTTTTCGGAAAGAGGCTCTGCTGAGAACGAGCGCCGTGCCATGTGCCGCCTGTGGGAAAGCACAGATACCCAGTGCTGTTGTGCCTGTGGATAGGCTGCACGATGACGGTGAAGACCAGCAAGAGCTTTCAGGACTCGCACCTTCCTTGTGGGACAAGGAGCCGGACATTTGCCTTTTCGGAAGGAGAGTCTGCCGAGTACAAGCACCGTGAGATGTGCCGCCCTTGGGAAAGCACAGATCCCCAGTGCTGTTGTGCCTGTGGATAGGCTGCACAGGGACAGTGAAGAGCAGCATGAGCTTTCAGGGCTGGCATCTTCCTTGTGGGAGAAGGAGTCGGACGTTTGCCTTTTCGGAAAGAGGCTCTGCTGAGAACGATCACCATGAGGTCTACCGTCCCTGGGAAAGCACGGATCCCCAGTGGTGTTGTGCCTGTGGATAGGCTGCACGGGGACAGTGAAGAGCAGCATGAGCTTTCAGGGCTGGCACCTTCCTTGTGGGAGAAGGAGCCGGACGTTTGCCTTTTCGGAAGGAGAGTCTGCCGAGTACAAGCACCGTGAGATGTGCCGCCCTTGGGAAAGCACAGATCCCCAGTGCTGTTGTGCCTGTGGATAGGCTGCACGGGGACAGTGAAGAGCAGCATGAGCTTTCAGGGCTGGCACCTTCCTTGTGGGACAAGGAGCCGGACGATTGCCTTTTCGGAAAGAGTCTCTGCTGAGAACGAACACCGTGAGGTCTACCGTTCCTGGGCAAGCACGGATCGCCAGTGGTGTTGTGCCTGTGGATAGGCTGCACGGGGACAGTGAAGAGCAGCATGAGCTTTCAGGGCTGGCAACTTCCTTGTGGGAGAAGGAGCCGGACGTTTGCCTTTTCGGAAGGAGAGTCTGCCGAGTACAAGCGCCGTGAGATGTGCTGCCCTTGGGAAAGCACAGATCACCAGTGCTGTTGTGCCTGTGGATAGGCTACACGGAGATGGTGAAGACCAGCAAGAGCTTTCAGGGCTGGCACCTTCCTTGTGGGACAAGGAGCCGGACATTTGCCTTTTCAGAAAGAGGCTCTGCCGAGAACGAGCGCCGCGCCATGTGCCGCCTGTGGGAAAGCACAGATCCCCAGTGCTGTTCTGCCTGTGGATAGGCTGCACGGGGACGGTGAAGAGCAGCATGAGCTTTCAGGGCTGGCACCTTCCTTGTGGGACAAGGAGCCGGACGTTTGCCTTTTCGGAAGGAGAGTCTGCCGAGTACAAGCACCGTGAGATGTGCCGCCCTTGGGAAAGCACAGATCCCCAGTGGTGTTGTGCCTGTGGATAGGCTGCACAGGGACAGTGAAGAGCAGCAGGAGCTTTCAGGGCTGGCACCTTCCTTGTGGGAGAAGGAGCCGGACGATTGCCTTTTCGGAAAGAGGCTCTGCCGAGAACGAGCACCGTGCCATGTGCCGCCTGTGGGAAAGCACAGATCCCCAGTGCTGTTGTGCCTGTGGATAGGCTGCACGATGACTGTGAAGACCAGCAACAGCTTTCAGGGCTGGCACATTCCTTGTGGGAGAAGGAGCCGGACGTTTGCCCTATCGGAAAGAGGCTCTGATGAGAACGAACACCATGAGTTCTACCGTTCCTGGGCAAGCACGGATCCCCAGTGGTGTTGTGCCTGTGGATAGGCTGCACGGAGACAGTGAAGAGCAGCATGAGCTTTCAGGGCTGGCACCTTCCTTGTGGGACAAGGAGCCGGACGTTTGCCTTTTCGGAAGGAGAGTCTGCCGAGTACAAGCACCGTGAGATGTGCCGCCCTTGGGAAAGCACAGATCCCCAGTGCTGTTGTGCCTGTGGATAGGCTGCACAGGGACAGTGAAGAGCAGCATGAGCTTTCAGAGCTGGCATCTTCCTTGTGGGAGAAGGAGCCGGACGTTTGCCTTTTCGGAAGGAGAGTCTGCCGAGTACAAGCACCGTGAGATGTGCCGCCTGTGGGAAAGCACAGATACCCAGTGCTGTTGTGCCTGTGGATAGGCTGCACAGGGACATTGAAGAGCAGCGTGAGCTTTCAGGGCTGGCACATTCCTTGTGGGACAAGGAGCCGGACGTTTGCCTTTTCGGAAAGAGGCTCTGCTGAGAACGAACACCATGAGTTCTACCGTTCCTGGGCAAGCACGGATCCCCAGTGCTGTTGTGCCTGTGGATAGGCTGCAGGGGGACAGTGAAGAGCAGCATGAGCTTTCAGGGCTGGCACCTTCCTTGTGGGACAAGGAGCCGGACGTTTGCCTTTTCGGAAGAAGGGTCTGCCGAGTACAAGCGCCGTGAGATGTGCCGCCCTTGGGAAAGCACAGATCCCCAGTGCTGTTGTGCCTGTGGATAAGCTGCACAGGTGCAATGAAGACCAGCATGAGCTTTCAGGGCTGGCACCTTCCTTGTGGGAGAAGGAGCCGGACGTTTGCCTTTTCGGAAGGAGAGTCTGCCGAGTACAAGCGGCGTGAGATGTGCTGCCCTTGGGAAAGCACAGATCCCCAGTGCTGTTGTGCCTGTGGATAGGCTACACGATGACGGTGAAGACCAGCAAGAGCTTTCAGGGCTGGCAACTTCCTTGTGGGAGAAGGAGCCGGACGTTTGCCTTTTCGGAAAGAGTCTCTGCTGAGAACGAACACCGTGAGGTCTACCGTTCCTGGGCAAGCACGGATCGCCAGTGGTGTTGTGCCTGTGGATAGGCTGCACGGGGACAGTGAAGAGCAGCATGAGCTTTCAGGGCTGGCACCTTCCTTGTGGGAGAAGGAGCCGGACGTTTGCCTTTTCGGAAAGAGGCTCTGCCGAGAACGAGCGCCCTGCCATGTGCCGCCTGTGGGAAAGCACAGATCCACAGTGCTGTTGTGGCTCTGCATAGGCTGCACGATGACGGTGAAGAGCAGCATGAGCTTTCAGGGCCTAGACCTTCCTTGTGGGAGAAGGAGCCGGATGTTTGCGTTTTCGCAAAGAAGCTCTGCCGAGAATGACCACCGTGAGGTGTTCCGTTCCTGGGCAAGTACAGATCCACAATGCTGTTGTGCCTGTGGATAGGCTGCACAGGTGCAATGAAGAGCAGCATGAGCTTTCAGGGCTGGCACCTTCCTTGTGGGACAAGGAGCCGGACGTTTGCCTTTTCGGAGGAGAGCCTGACGAGTACAAGCGCCGTGCCATGTGCCGCCTGTGGGAAAGCACAGATACCCAGCGCTGTTGTGCCTGTGGACAGGCTGCACGGGGACAGTGAAGAGCAGCATGAGCTTTCAGGGCTGGCACCTTCCTTGTGGGAGAAGGAGCCGGACGTTTGCCTTTTCAGAAGGAGAGTCTGCCTAGTACAAGCGCCGTGAGATGTGCCGCCTGTGGGAAAGCACAGATCCCCAGTGCTGTTGTGCCTGTGGATAGGCTGCACAGGGACAGTGAAGAGCAGCATGAGCTTTCAGGGCTGGCATCTTCCTTGTGGGAGAAGGAGCCGGACGTTTGCCTTTTCGGAAAGAGGCTCTGCCGAGAACGAGCGCCGTGCCATGTGCCGCCTGTGGGAAAGCACAGATCCCCAGTGCTGTTCTGCCTGTGGATAGGCTGCACGGGGACGGTGAAGAGCAGCATGAGCTTTCAGGGCTGGCACCTTCCTTGTGGGAGAAGGAGCCGGACGTTTGCCTTTTCGGAAAGAGGCTCTGCTGAGAACGAACACCGTGAGGTCTACCGTTCCTGGGCAAGTACGGATCGCCAGTGGTGTTGTGCCTGTGGATAGGCTGCACGGGGACAGTGAAGAGCAGCATGAGCTTTCAGGGCTGGCAACTTCCTTGTGGGAGAAGGAGCCGGACGTTTGCCTTTTCGGAAGGAGAGTCTGCCGAGTACAAGCGGCGTGAGATTTACTGCCCTTGGGAAAGCACAGATCCCCAGTGCTGTTGTGCCTGTGGATAGGCTACACGATGACGGTGAAGACCAGCAAGAGCTTTCAGGGCTGGCACCTTCCTTGTGGGAGAAGGAGCCGGACATTTGCCTTTTCAGAAAGAGGCTCTGCCGAGAACGAGCGCCGCGCCATGTGCCGCCTGTGGGAAAGCACAGATCCCCAGTGCTGTTCTGCCTCTGGATAGGCTGCACGGGGACGGTGAAGAGCAGCATGAACTTTCAGGGCTGGCACCTTCCTTGTGGGACAAGGAGACGGATGTTTGCCTTTTCGGAAAGAGGCTCTGCCGAGAACGAGCGCCGTGCCATGTGCCGCCTGTGGGAAAGCACAGATACCCAGTGCTGTTGTGCCTGTGGATAGGCTGCACGATGACGGTGAAGACCAGCAAGAGCTTTCAGGACTCGCACCTTCCTTGTGGGACAAGGAGCCGGACATTTGCCTTTTCGGAAAGAGGCTCTGCTGAGAACGATCACCATGAGGTCTACCGTCCCTGGGAAAGCACGGATCCCCAGTGGTGTTGTGCCTGTGGATAGGCTGCACGGGGACAGTGAAGAGCAGCATGAGCTTTCAGGGCTGGCACCTTCCTTGTGGGAGAAGGACCCGGACGTTTGCCTTTTCGGAAGGAGAGTCTGCCGAGTACAAGCACCGTGAGATGTGCCGCCCTTGGGAAAGCACAGATCCCCAGTGCTGTTGTGCCTGTGGATAGGCTGCACGGGGACAGTGAAGAGCAGCATGAGCTTTCAGGGCTGGCACCTTCCTTGTGGGACAAGGAGCCGGACGATTGCCTTTTCGGAAAGAGTCTCTGCTGAGAACGAACACCGTGAGGTCTACCGTTCCTGGGCAAGCACGGATCGCCAGTGGTGTTGTGCCTGTGGATAGGCTGCACGGGGACAGTGAAGAGCAGCATGAGCTTTCAGGGCTGGCAACTTCCTTGTGGGAGAAGGAGCCGGACGTTTGCCTTTTCGGAAGGAGAGTCTGCCGAGTACAAGCGCCGTGAGATGTGCTTCCCTTGGGAAAGCACAGATCCCCAGTGCAGTTGTGCCTGTGGATAGGCTACACGGGGACAGTGAAGAGCAGCGTGAGCTTTCAGGGCTGGCACCTTCCTTGTGGGACAAGGAGCCGGACGTTTGCCTTTTCGGAAGGAGAGTCTGCCGAGTACAAGCGCCGTGAGATCTGCCGCCTTGGGAAAGCACAGATCCCCAGTGCTGTTGTGCCTGTGGATAGGCTGCACAGGGACAGTGAAGAGCAGCAGGAGCTTTCAGGGCTGGCACCTTCCTTGTGGGAGAAGGAGCCGGACGTTTGCCTTTTCGGTAAGAGGCTCTGCTGAGAACGAACACCGTGAGGTCTACCGTTCCTGGGCAAGTAGAGATCGACAATGCTGTTGTGCCTGTGGATAGGCTGCACAGGTGCAATGAAGAGCAGCATGAGCTTTCAGGGCTGGCACCTTCCTGGTGGGAGAAGGAGCCGGACGTTTGCCTTTTCGGAAAGAGGCTCTGCCGAGAACGAGCGCCATGCCATGTGCCGTCTGTGGGAAAGCACAGATCCCCAGTGCTGTTGTGGCTGTTGATAGGCTGCACGATGACGGTGAAGACCACCATGATCTTTCAGGGCTGGCAGCTTCCTTGTGGGAGAAGGAGCCGGACGTTTGCCTTTTCGGAAAGAGGCTCTGCCGAGAACGAACAACGTGAGATGTGCCGTCTGTGGGAAAGCAGAGATCCCCAGTGCTGTTGTGCCTGTGAATAGCCTGCACGGGGACGGTGAAAAGCAGCATGAGCTTTCAGGGCTGGCACCTTCCTGGTGGGACAAGGAGCCGGACGTTGGCCTTTTCGGAAAGAGGCTCTGCTGAGAACGAACACCGTGAGGTCTACCGTTCCTAGGCAAGCACGGATCCCCAGCGATCTTGTGCCTGTGGATAGGCTGCACAGGGACAGTGAAGAGCAGCATGAGCTTTCAGGGCTGGCACCTTCCTGGTGGGAGAAGGAGCCGGACGTTTGCCTTTTCGGAAAGAGGCTCTGCTGAGAACGAACTCCGTGAGGTCTACCGTTCCTGGGCAAGCACGGATCCCCAGTGCTGTTGTGCCTATGGATAGGCTGCACAGGGACAGTGAAGAGCAGCATGAGCTTTCAGGGCTGGCACCTTCCTTGTGGGAAAAGGAGCCGGACGTTTGCCTTTTCGTAAAGAGGGTCTGCTGAGAAAGAACACCGTGAGGTCTACCGTTCCTGGGCAAGTACAGATCCACAAACCTGTTGTGTCTGTGGATAGGCTGCACAGGTGCAATGAAGAGCAGCATGAGCTTTAAGGGCTGGCACCTTCCTTGTGGGACAAGGAGCCGGACGTTTGCCTTTTCGGAAGGAGAGTCTGCCGAGTACAAGCACCGTGAGATGTGCCGCCTGTGAAAAAGCACAGATCCCCAGTTCTGCTGTGCCTGTGGATAGGCTGCACGGTGACGGTGAAGAGCAGCATGAGCTTTCAGGGCTGGCACCTTCCTTGTGGGAGAAGGAGCCGGACATTTGCCTTTTCGGAAAGACGCTCTGCCGAGAACGAGCGCCGTGCCATGTGCCGCCTGTGGGAAAGCACAGATCCCCAGTGCTGTTGTGCCTGTGAATAGCCTGCACGGGGACGGTGAAAAGTAGCATGAGCTTTCAGGGCTGGCACCTTCCTGGTGGGAGAAGGAGCCGGACGTTTGCCTTTTCGGAAAGAGGCTCTGCTGAGAACGAACACCGTGAGGTCTACCGTTCCTGGGCAAGTACAGGTCCACAATGCTGTTGTGCCTGTCTATAGGCTGCACAGGTGCAATGAAGAGCAGCATGAGCTTTCAGGGCTGGCACCTTCCTTGTGGGAGAAGGAGCAGGACGTTTGCCTTTTCGGAAGGAGAGTCTGCCGAGTAGAAGCGCCGTGAGATGTGCCGTCTGTGGGAAAGCACAGATCCCCAGTGCTGTTGTGCCTGTGGATAGGCTGCACAGGGACAGTGAAGAGCAGCTTGAGCTTTCAGGGTTGGCACCTTCCTTGTGGGAGAAGGAGCCGGACGTTTGCCTTTTCGCAAAGAGGCTCTTCCGAGAACGAACACCGTGAGATGTGCCGCCTGTGGGAAAGCACAGATCCCCAGTGCTGTTGTGCCTGTGGATAGGCTGCACGGGGACGGTGAAGAGCAGCATGAGCTTTCAGGAAGGCACCTTCCTTGTGGGAGAAGGAGCCGGACGTTTGCCTTTTCGGAAAGAGTCTCTGCCGAGAATGAACGCTGTGAGTTGTGCCGCCTTTGGGAAAGCACAGATCCCCAGTGCTGTTGTGCCTGTGAATAGGCTGCACGGGAACAGTGAACAGCAGCATGAGCTTTCAGGGCTGGCACCTTCCTTGTGGGAGAAGGAGCTGGACGTTTACCTTTTCGGAAAGAGGCTCTGCTGAGAACGAAAAACGTGAGGTGTACCGTTCCTGGGCAAGCACGGATCCCCAGTGCTGTTGTGCCTGTGGATAGGCTGCACAGGGACAGTGTAGAGCAGCAGGAGCTTTCAGGGCTGGCACCTTCCTTGTGGGAGAAGGAGCCGGACCTTTGCCTTTTCAGAAGGAGAGTCTGCCGAGTACAAGCGCCGTGAGATGTGCCGCCTGTGGGAAAGCACAGATCCCCAGTGCTGTTGTGCCTGTGGATAGGCTGCACGGGGTCGGTGAAGAGCAGCATGAGCTTTCAGGGCTGGCACCTTCCTTGTGGGAGAAGGAGCCGGACGTTTGCCTTTTCAGAAAGAGGCTCTGCTGAGAACGAACACCGTGAGGTCTACCGTTCCTGGGCAAGCAAGAATCCCCAGTGGTGTTGTGCCTGTAGATAGGCTGCACGGGTACAGTGAAGAGTAGCATGTGCTTTCAGGGCTGGCACCTTCCTTGTGGGAGAAGGAGCCGGACGTTTGCCTTTTCAGAAAGAGGCTCTGCTGAGAACGAACACCGTGAGGTGTACCGTTCGTGGGCAAGTACAGATCGACAATGCTGTTGTGCCTGTGGATAGGCTGCACAGGTGCAATGAAGAGCAGCATGAGCTTTCAGGGCTGGCACCTTCCTTGTGGGAGAAGGAGCCGGACGTTTGCCTTTTCAGAAGGAGACTCTGCCGAGTACAAGTGCCGTGAGATGTGCCGCCTGTGGGAAAGCACAGATCCCCAGTGCTGTTGTGCCTGTAGATAGGCTGCACGGGGACAGTGAAGAGCAGCAAGAGCTTTCAGGGCTGGCACCTTCCTTGTGGGAGAAGGAGCCGGACGTTTGCCTTTTCGGAAAGACGCTCTGCCGAGAACGAGCGCCGTGCCATGTGCCGCCTGTGGGAAAGCACAGATCCCCAGTGCTGTTGTGCCTGTGGATAGGCTGCACGGGGACGGTGAAGAGCAGCATGAGCTTTCAGGGCTGGCACCTTCCTTGTGGGACAAGGAGCCGGACGTTTGCCTTTTCGGAAAGAGGCTCTGCTGAGAACGATCACCGTGAGGTCTACCGTTCCTGGGCAAGCACGGATCGCCAGTGTTGTTGTGCCTGTGGATAGGCTGCACGGGAACAGTGAAGAGCAGCATGAGCTTTCAGGGCTGGCACCTTCCTTGTGGGAGAAGGAGCAGGACGTTTGCCTTTTCGGAAAGAGGCTCGGCCGAGAACAAACACCGTGAGATGTGCCGCCCTTGGGAAAGCACAGATCCCCAGTGCTGCTGTGCCTGTGGATAGGCTGCACGATGACGGTGAAGACCAGCAAGAGCTTTCAGGGCTGGCACCTTCCTTGTGGGAGAAGGAGCCGGACGTTTGCCTTTTCGGAAAGAGGCTCTGCCGAGAACGAGCGCCGTGCCATGTGCCGCCCTTGGGAAAGCACAGATCCCCAGTGCTGTTGTGTCTGTGAATAGCCTGCACGGGGACGGTGAAGTGCAGCATGAGCTTTCAGGGCTGGCACCTTCCTTGTGGGAGAAGGAGCCGGACGTTTGCCTTTTCGGAAAGAGGCTCTGCTGAGAACGAACACTGTGAGCTCCACCGTTCCTGGGCAAGCACAGATCCCCAGTGCTGTTGTGCCTGTGGATAGGCTGCACGGGGACAGTGAAGAGCAGCATGAGCTTTCAGGGCTGGCACCTTCCTTGTGGGAGAAGGAGCCGGACGTTTGCCTTTTCGCAAAGGGGCTCTGCCGAGAATGACCACCGTGAGATGTGCCGCCTGTGGGAAAGCACAGATCCCCAGTGCTGTTGTGCCTGTGGATAGGCTGCACGGGGACGGTGAAGAGCAGCATGAGCTTTCAGGGCTCCACCTTCCTTGTCGGAGAAGGAGCCGGACGTTTTCCTTTTCAGAAAGAGGCTCTGCTGAGAACGAACAACGTGAGGTGTACCGTTTCTGGGAAAGTACAGATCGACAATGCTGTTGTGCCTGTGGATAGGCTGCACAGGTGCAATGAAGAGCAGCATGTGCTTTCAGGGCTGGCATCTTCCTTGTGGGAGAAGGAGCCGGACGTTTGACTTTTCGGAAATAGGCTCTGCCGAGAACGACCACCGTGAGATGTGCCGCCTGTGGGAAAGCACAGATCCCCAGTGCTGCTGTGCCTGTGGATAGGCTGCACGGTGACGGTGAAGACCAGCAAGAGCTTTCAGGGCTGGCACCTTCCTTGTGGGAGAAGGAGCCGGACATTTGCCTTTTCGGAAAGAGGCTCTGCCGAGAACGAGCGCCGTGCCATGTGCCGCCTGTGGGAAAGCACAGATCCCCAGTGCTGTTGTGCCTGTGAATAGCCTGCACGGGGACGGTGAAAAGCAGCATGAGCTTTCAGGGCTGGCACCTTCCTGGTGGGACAAGGAGCCGGACGTTGGCCTTTTCGGAAAGAGGCTCTGCTGAGAACGAACACCGTGAGGTCTACCGTTTCTGGGCAAGCACGGATACCCAGCGATCTTGTGCCTGTGGATAGGCTGCACAGGGACAGTGAAGAGCAGCATGAGCTTTCAGGGCTGGCACCTTCCTGGTGGGAGAAGGAGCCGGACGTTTGCCTTTTCGGAAAGAGGCTCTGCTGAGAACGAACATCGTGAGGTGTACCGTTCCTGGGCAAGTACAGATCGACAATGCTGTTGTGCCTGTGGATAGGCTGCACAGGTGCAATGAAGAGCAGCATGTGCTTTCAGGGCTGGCACCTTCCTTGTGGGAGAAGGAGCCGGACGTTTGCCTTTTCGGAAAGAGGCTCTGCCGAGAACGAGTGCCGTGCCATGTGCCGCCTGTGGGAAAGCACAGATCCCCAGTGCTGTTGTGCCTGTGAATAGCCTGCACGGGGACGGTGAAAAGCAGCATGAGCTTTCAGGGCTGGCACCTTCCTTGTGGGACAAGGAGCCGGACGTTTGCCTTTTCGGAATGAGAGTCTGCCGAGTACAAGCGCCGTGAGATGTGCCGTCTGTTGGAAAGCACAGATCCCCAGTGCTGTTGTGCCTCGGGGTAGGCTGCACGGAGACGGTGAAGAGCAGCATGAGCTTTCAGGGCTGGCACCTTCCTGATGGGAGAAGGAGGCGGACGTTTGCCTTTTCAGAAAGAGGCTCTGCTGAGAACGGACACCGTGAGGTCTACTGTTCCTGGGCAAGCACGGATCCCCAGCGCTGTTGTGCCTGTGGATAGGCTGCACAAGGACAGTGAAGAGCAGCAAGAGCTTTCAGGGCTGGCACCTTCCTTGTGGGAGAAGGAGCCGGACGTTTGCCTTTTCAGAACGAGAGTCTGCCGAGTACAAGCGCCGTGAGATGTGCCGCCTGTGGGAAAGCACAGATCCCCAGTGCTGTTGTGCCTGTGAATAGGCTGCACGGGGACGGTGAAGAGCAGCATGAGCTTTCAGGGCTGGCACCTTCCTTGTGGGAGAAGGAGCCGGACGTTTGCCTTTTCGGAAAGAGGCTCTGCCGAGAACGACCACCGTGAGATGTGCCGTCTGTGGGAAAGCAGAGATCCCCAGCGCTGTTCTGCCTGTGGATAGGCTGGACGATGACGGTGAAGACCAGCAAGATCTTTTAGGGCTGGCACTTTCCTGGTGGGAGAAGGAGCCGGACGTTTACCTTTTCGGAAAGAGGCTCTGCCGAGAACGAACACCGTGAGGTCTACCGTTCCTGGACAAGAACGGATCCCCAATGCTGTTGTGCCTGTGCATAGCCTGCACAGGGACAGTGAAGAGCAGCAAGAGCTTTCAGGGCTGGCACCTTCCTTGTGGGAGAAGGAGCCGGACGTTTGACTTTTCGGAAAGAGGCTCTGCCTAGAACGACCACCGTGAGATGTGCCATCTGTGGGAAAGCACAGATCCCCAGTGCTGCTGTGCCTGTGGATAGGCTGGACGATGACGGTGAAGACCAGCAAGAGCTTTCAGGGCTGGCACCTTCCTTGTGGGACAAGGAGCCGGACGTTTGCCTTTTCAGAATGAGAGTCTGCCGAGTACAAGCGCCGTGAGATGTGCCGTCTGTGGGAAAGCACAGATCCCCAGTGCTGTTGTGCCTGTGGATAGGCTGCACAGGGACAGTGAAGAGCAGCATGAGCTTTGAGGGCTGGCACCTTCCTTGTGGGACAAGGAGCCGGACGTTTGCCTTTTCGGAAAGAGGCTCTGCTGAGAACGAACACAGTGAGGTCTACCGTTCCTAGGCAAGCACGGATCTCCAGCGCTCTTGTGCGTGTGGATAGGCTGCACAGGGACAGTGAAGAGCAGCAGGAGCTTTCAGGGCTGGCACCTTCCTTGTGGGAGAAGGAGCCGGACGTTTGCCTTTTCGGAAAGAGGCTCTGCTGAGAACGAACATCGTGAGGTCTACCGTTCCTGGGCAAGCACGGATCCCCAGCGCTGTTGTGCCTGTGGATAGGCTGCACAGGGACAGTGAAGAGCAGCATGAGCTTTCAGGGCTGGCACCTTCCTTGTGGGAGAAGGAGCCGGACGTTTGCCTTTTCGGAAGGAGAGTCTGCCGAGTACAAGCGCCATGAGATGTGCCGCCCTTGGGAAAGCACAGATCCCCAGTGCTGTTGTGCCTCTGAATAGCCTGCACAGGCACAGTGAAGAGCAGCATGATCTTTCAGGGCTGGCACCTTCCTTGTGGGAGAAGGAGCCGGACGTTTGCCTTTTCGGAAAGAGGCTCTGCTGAGAACGACCACCGTGAGATGTGCCGTCTGTGGGAAAGCACAGATCCGCAGTGCTGCTGTGCCTGTGGATAGGCTGCACGATGACGGTGAAGACCAGCAAGAGCTTTCAGGGCTGGCACCTTCCTTGTGGGAGAAGGAGCCGGACGTTTGCCTTTTCGGAAAGAGGCTCTGCCGAGAACGAGCACCGTGCCATGTGCCGCCTGTGGGAAAGCACAGATCCCCAGTGCTGTTGTGCCTGTGAATAGCCTGCACGGGGACGGTGAAAAGCAGCATGAGCTTTCAGGGCTGGCACCTTCCTTGTGGGACAAGGAGCCGGACGTTTGCCTTTACGGAATGAGAGTCTGCCGAGTACAAGCGCCGTGAGATGTGCCGTCTGTGGGAAAGCACAGATCCCCAGTGCTGTTCTGCCTCGGGGTAGGCTGCACGGAGACGGTGAAGAGCAGCATGAGCTTTCAGGGCTGGCACCTTCCTGATGGGAGAAGGAGGCGGACGTTTGCCTTTTCAGAAAGAGGCTCTGCTGAGAACGGACACCGTGAGGTCTACCGTTCCTGGGCAAGCACGGATCCCCAGCGCTGTTGTGCCTGTGGATAGGCTGCACAGGGACAGTGAAGAGCAGCAGGAGCTTTCAGGGCTGGCACCTTCCTTGTGGGAGAAGGAGCCGGACGTTTGCCTTTTCGGTAAGAGGCTCTGCTGAGAACGAACACCGTGAGGTCTACCGTTCCTGGGCAAGTAGAGATCGACAATGCTGTTGTGCCTGTGGATAGGCTGCACAGGTGCAATGAAGAGCAGCATGAGCTTTCAGGGCTGGCACCTTCCTTGTGGGATAAGGAGCCGGACGTTTGCCTTTTCAGAAAGAGGCTCTGCCGAGAACGAGCGCCATGCCATGTGCCGTCTGTGGGAAAGCACAGATCCCCAGTGCTGTTGTGGCTGTTGATAGGCTGCACGATGACGGTGAAGACCAGCATGATCTTTCAGGGCTGGCAGCTTCCTTGTGGGAGAAGGAGCCGGACGTTTGCCTTTTCGGAAAGAGGCTCTGCCGAGAACGAACAACGTGAGATGTGCCGTCTGTGGGAAAGCAGAGATCCCCAGTGCTGTTGTGCCTGTGAATAGCCTGCACGGGGACGGTGAAAAGCAGCATGAGCTTTCAGGGCTGGCACCTTCCTGGTGGGACAAGGAGCCGGACGTTGGCCTTTTCGGAAAGAGGCTCTGCCGAGAACGAACACCGTGAGGTCTACCGTTCCTAGGCAAGCACGGATCCCCAGCGATCTTGTGCCTGTGGATAGGCTGCACAGGGACAGTGAAGAGCAGCATGAGCTTTCAGGGCTGGCACCTTCCTGGTGGGAGAAGGAGCCGGACGTTTGCCTTTTCGGAAAGAGGCTCTGCCGAGAACGACCACCGTGAGATGTGCCGTCTGTGGGAAAGCACAGATCCGCAGTGCTGCTGTGCCTGTGGATAGGCTGCACGATGACGGTGAAGACCAGCAAGAGCTTTCAGGGCTGGCACCTTCCTTGTGGGAGAAGGAGCCGGACGTTTGCCTTTTCGGAAAGAGGCTCTGCCGAGAACGAGCACCGTGCCATGTGCCGCCTGTGGGAAAGCACAGATCCCCAGTGCTGTTGTGCCTGTGAATAGCCTGCACGGGGACGGTGAAAAGCAGCATGAGCTTTCAGGGCTGGCACCTTCCTTGTGGGACAAGGAGCCGGACGTTTGCCTTTACGGAATGAGAGTCTGCCGAGTACAAGCGCCGTGAGATGTGCCGTCTGTGGGAAAGCACAGATCCCCAGTGCTGTTCTGCCTCGGGGTAGGCTGCACGGAGACGGTGAAGAGCAGCATGAGCTTTCAGGGCTGGCACCTTCCTGATGGGAGAAGGAGGCGGACGTTTGCCTTTTCAGAAAGAGGCTCTGCTGAGAACGGACACCGTGAGGTCTACCGTTCCTGGGCAAGCACGGATCCCCAGCGCTGTTGTGCCTGTGGATAGGCTGCACAGGGACAGTGAAGAGCAGCAGGAGCTTTCAGGGCTGGCACCTTCCTTGTGGGAGAAGGAGCCGGACGTTTGCCTTTTCGGTAAGAGGCTCTGCTGAGAACGAACACCGTGAGGTCTACCGTTCCTGGGCAAGTAGAGATCGACAATGCTGTTGTGCCTGTGGATAGGCTGCACAGGTGCAATGAAGAGCAGCATGAGCTTTCAGGGCTGGCACCTTCCTTGTGGGAGAAGGAGCCGGACGTTTGCCTTTTCAGAAAGAGGCTCTGCCGAGAACGAGCGCCATGCCATGTGCCGTCTGTGGGAAAGCACAGATCCCCAGTGCTGTTGTGGCTGTTGATAGGCTGCACGATGACGGTGAAGACCAGCATGATCTTTCAGGGCTGGCAGCTTCCTTGTGGGAGAAGGAGCCGGACGTTTGCCTTTTCGGAAAGAGGCTCTGCCGAGAACGAACAACGTGAGATGTGCCGTCTGTGGGAAAGCAGAGATCCCCAGTGCTGTTGTGCCTGTGAATAGCCTGCACGGGGACGGTGAAAAGCAGCATGAGCTTTCAGGGCTGGCACCTTCCTGGTGGGACAAGGAGCCGGACGTTGGCCTTTTCGGAAAGAGGCTCTGCTGAGAACGAACACCGTGAGGTCTACCGTTCCTAGGCAAGCACGGATCCCCAGCGATCTTGTGCCTGTGGATAGGCTGCACAGGGACAGTGAAGAGCAGCATGAGCTTTCAGGGCTGGCACCTTCCTGGTGGGAGAAGGAGCCGGACGTTTGCCTTTTCGGAAAGAGGCTCTGCTGAGAACGAACTCCGTGAGGTCTACCGTTCCTGGGCAAGCACGGATCCCCAGTGCTGTTGTGCCTATGGATAGGCTGCACAGGGACAGTGAAGAGCAGCATGAGCTTTCAGGGCTGGCACCTTCCTTGTGGGAAAAGGAGCCGGACGTTTGCCTTTTCGTAAAGAGGGTCTGCTGAGAACGAACACCGTGAGGTCTACCGTTCCTGGGCAAGTACAGATCCACAAACCTGTTGTGTCTGTGGATAGGCTGCACAGGTGCAATGAAGAGCAGCATGAGCTTTAAGGGCTGGCACCTTCCTTGTGGGACAAGGAGCCGGACGTTTGCCTTTTCGGAAGGAGAGTCTGCCGAGTACAAGCACCGTGAGATGTGCCGCCTGTGAAAAAGCACAGATCCCCAGTGCTGTTGTGCCTATGGATAGGCTGCACAGGGACAGTGAAGAGCAGCATGAGCTTTCAGGGCTGGCACCTTCCTTGTGGGAGAAGGAGCCGGACGTTTGCCTTTTCGGAAGGAGAGTCTGCCGAGTACAAGCGCCATGAGATGTGCCGCCCTTGGGAAAGCACAGATCCCCAGTGCTGTTGTGCCTGTGGCTAGGCTGCACAGGTGCAATGAAGAGCCGCATGAGCTTTCAGGGCTGGCACCTTCCTTGTGGGAGAAGGAGGCGGACGTTTGCCTTTTCGGAAAGAGGCTCTGCCGAGAACGACCACCATGAGATGTGCCGTCTGTGGGAAAGCACAGATCCCCAGTGCTGCTGTGCCTGTAGATAGGCTGCACGATGACGGTGAAGACCAGCAAGAGCTTTCAGGGCTGGCACCTTCCTTGTGGGAGAAGGAGCCGGACATTTGCCTTTTCGGAAAGAGGCTCTGCCGAGAACGAGCGCCGTGCCATGTGCCGCCTGTGGGAAAGCACAGATCCCCAGTGCTGTTGTGCCTGTGAATAGCCTGCACGGGGACGGTGAAAAGCAGCATGAGCTTTCAGGGCTGGCACCTTCCTTGTGGGACAAGGAGCCGGACGTTGGCCTTTTCGGAATGAGGCTCTGCTGAGAACGAACACCGTGAGGTCTACCGTTCCTGGGCAAGTACAGATCCACAATGCTGTTGTGCCTGTGGATAGGCTGCACAGGTGCAATGAAGAGCAGCATGAGCTTTCAGGGCTGGCACCTTCCTTGTGGGACAAGGAGCCGGACGTTTGCCTTTTCAGAATGAGAGTATGCCGAGTACAAGCGCCCTGAGATGTGCCGTCTGTGGGAAAGCACAGATCCCCAGTGCTGTTGTGCCTGTGGATAGGCTGCACAGGGACAGTGAAGAGCAGCAGGAGCTTTCAGGGCTGGCACCTTCCTTGTGGGAGAAGGAGCCGGACGTTTGCCTTTTCGGAAAGAGGTTCTGCCGAGAACGAGCGCCGTGCCATGTGCCGACTGTGGGAAAGCACATATCCCCAGTGCTGTTCTGCCTCGGGGTAGGCTGCACGGAGACGGTGAAGAGCAGCATGAGCTTTCAGGGCTGGCACCTTCTTTGTGGGAGAAGGAGCTGGACGTTTGCCTTTTCGGAAAGAGGCTCTGCTGAGAACGAATACCGTGAGGTGTACCGTTCCTCGGCAAGCACGGATCCCCAGCGCTGTTGTGCCTGTGGATAGGCTGCACGGGGACGGTGAAGAGCAGCATGAGCTTTCAGGGCTGGCACCTTCCTTGTGGGAGAAGGAGCCGGACGTTTGACTTTTCGCAAAGAGGCTCTGCCGAGAATGACCACCGTGAGATGTGCCGCCTGTGGGAAAGCACAGATCCCCAGTGCTGTTGTGCCTGTGGATAGGCTGCACAGGGACAGTGTAGAGCAGCATGAGCTTTCAGGGCTGGCACCTTCCTTGTGGGATAAGGAGCCGGACGTTTGCCTTTTCAGAAGGAGAGTCTGCCGAGTACAAGCGCCGTGAGATGTGCCGCCTGTGGGAAAGCACAGATCCCCAGTGCTGTTGTGCCTGTGGATAGGCTGCACGGGGACGGTGAAGAGCAGCATGAGCTTTCAGGGCTGGCACATTCCTTGTGGGAGAAGGAGCCGGACGTTTGCCTTTTCAGAAAGAGGCTCTGCTGAGAACGAACACCGTGAGGTCTACCGTTCCTGGGCAAGCACGAATCCCCAGTGGTGTTGTGCCTGTAGATATGCTGCACGGGTACAGTGAAGAGCAGCATGAGCTTTCAGGGCTGGCACCTTCCTTGTGGGAGAAGGAGCCGGACGTTTGCCTTTTCGGAAAGAGGCTCTGCCGAGAACGACCACCGTGAGATGTGCCATCTGTGGGAAAGCACAGATCCCCAGTGCTGCTGTGCCTTTGGATAGGCTGCACGATGACGGTGAAGACCAGCATGAGCTTTCAGGGCTGGCACCTTCCTTGTGGGAGAAGGAGCCGGACGTTTGCCTTTTCGGGAAGAGGCTCTGCCGAGAACGAGCGCCGTGCCATGTGCCGCCTGTGGGAAAGCACAGATCCCCAGTGCTGTTGTGCCTGTGAATAGCCTGCACGGGGACGGTGAAGAGCAGAATGAGCTTTCAGGGCTGGCACCTTCCTGGTGGGACAAGGAGCCGGACGTTTGCCTTTTCGGAAAGAGGCTCTGCTGAGAACGAACATCGTGAGGTGTACCGTTCCTGGGCAAGTACAGATCGACAATCCTGTTGTGCCTGTGGATAGGCTGCACAGGTGCAATGAAGAGCAGCATGAGCTTTCAGGGCTGGCACCTTCCTTGTGGGAGAAGGAGCCGGACGTTTGCCTTTTCGGAAAGAGGCTCTGCCGAGAACGACCACCGTGAGATGTGCCGTCTGTGGGAAAGCACAGATCCGCAGTGCTGCTGTGCCTGTGGATAGGCTGCACGATGACGGTGAAGACCAGCAAGAGCTTTCAGGGCTGGCACCTTCCTTGTGGGAGAAGGAGCCGGACGTTTGCCTTTTCGGAAAGAGGCTCTGCCGAGAACGAGCACCGTGCCATGTGCCGCCTGTGGGAAAGCACAGATCCCCAGTGCTGTTGTGCCTGTGAATAGCCTGCACGGGGACGGTGAAAAGCAGCATGAGCTTTCAGGGCTGGCACCTTCCTTGTGGGACAAGGAGCCGGACGTTTGCCTTTACGGAATGAGAGTCTGCCGAGTACAAGCGCCGTGAGATGTGCCGTCTGTGGGAAAGCACAGATCCCCAGTGCTGTTGTGCCTCGGGGTAGGCTGCACGGAGACGGTGAAGAGCAGCATGAGCTTTCAGGGCTGGCACCTTCCTGATGGGAGAAGGAGGCGGACGTTTGCCTTTTCAGAAAGAGGCTCTGCTGAGAACGGACACCGTGAGGTCTACCGTTCCTGGGCAAGCACGGATCCCCAGCGCTGTTGTGCCTGTGGATAGGCTGCACAAGGACAGTGAAGAGCAGCAAGAGCTTTCAGGGCTGGCACCTTCCTTGTGGGAGAAGGAGCCGGACGTTTGCCTTTTCAGAACGAGAGTCTGCCGAGTACAAGCGCCGTGAGATGTGCCGCCTGTGGGAAAGCACAGATCCCCAGTGCTGTTGTGCCTGTGAATAGGCTGCACGGGGACGGTGAAGACCAGCAAGAGCTTTCAGGGCTGGCACCTTCCTTGTGGGAGAAGGAGCCGGACGTTTGCCTTTTCGGAAAGAGGCTCTGCCAAGAACGAGCGCCGTGCCATGTGCCGCCTGTGGGAAAGCACAGATCCCCAGTGCTGTTGTGCCTGTGGATAGGCTGCACGGGGACGGTGAAGAGCAGCATGAGCTTTCAGGGCTGGCACCTTCCTTTTGGGAGAAGGAGCCGGACGTTTGCCTTTTCGGAAAGAGGCTCTGCCGAGAACGACCACCGTGAGATGTGCCGTCTGTGGGAAAGCAGAGATCCCCAGTGCTGTTCTGCCTGTGGATAGGCTGGACGATGACGGTGAAGACCAGCAAGATCTTTTAGGGCTGGCACTTTCCTGGTGGGAGAAGGAGCCGGACGTTTGCCTTTTCGGAAAGAGGCTCTGCCGAGAACGAACACCGTGAGGTCTACCGTTCCTGGACAAGAACGGATCCCCAATGCTGTTGTGCCTGTGCATAGCCTGCACAGGGACAGTGAAGAGCAGCAAGAGCTTTCAGGGCTGGCACCTTCCTTGTGGGAGAAGGAGCCGGACGTTTGACTTTTCGGAAAGAGGCTCTGCCGAGAACGACCACCGTGAGATGTGCCATCTGTGGGAAAGCACAGATCCCCAGTGCTGCTGTGCCTGTGGATAGGCTGCACGATGACGGTGAAGACCAGCAAGAGCTTTCAGGGCTGGCACCTTCCTTGTGGGACAAGGAGCCGGACGTTTGCCTTTTCAGAATGAGAGTCTGCCGAGTACAAGCGCCCTGAGATGTGCCGTCTGTGGGAAAGCACAGATCCCCAGTGCTGTTGTGCCTGTGGATAGGCTGCACAGGGACAGTGAAGAGCAGCAGGAGCTTTCAGGGCTGGCACCTTCCTTGTGGGAGAAGGAGCCGGACGTTTGCCTTTTCGGAAAGAGGCTCTGCCGAGAACGAGCGCCGTGCCATGTGCCAACTGTGGGAAAGCACAGATCCCCAGTGCTGTTCTGCCTCGGGGTAGGCTGCACGGAGACGGTGAAGAGCAGCATGAGCTTTCAGGGCTGGCACCTTCCTTGTGGGAGAAGGAGCTGGACGTTTGCCTTTTCGGAAAGAGGCTCTGCTGAGAACGAACACCGTGAGGTCTACTGTTCCTGGGCAAGCACGGATCGCCAGTGTTGTTGTGCCTGTGGATAGGCTGCACAAGGACAGTGAAGAGCAGCAGGAGCTTTCAGGGCTGGCACCTTCCTTGTGGGAGAAGGAGCCGGACGTTTGCCTTTTCAGAAGGAGAGTCTGCCGAGTACAAGCGCCGTGAGATGTGCCGCCTGTGGGAAAGCACAGATCCCCAGTGCTGTTGTGCCTGTGGATAGGCTGCACGATGACGGTGAAGACCAGCATGAGCTTTCAGGGCTGGCACCTTCCTTGTGGGAGAAGGAGCCGGAAGTTTGCCTTTTCAGAAAGAGGCTCTGCTGAGAACGATCACCGTGAGGTCTACCGTTCCTGGGCAAGCACGAATCCCCAGTGGTGTTGTGCCTGTGGATAGGCTGCACGGGAACGGTGAAGAGCAGCATGAGCTTTCAGGGCTGGCACCTTCCTTGTGGGAGAAGGAGCCGGACGTTTGCCTTTTCGGAAAGAGGCTCTGCCGAGAACGAGCGCCGTGCCATGTGCCGCCTGTGGGAAAGCACAGATCCCCAGTTCTGTTGTGCCTGTGAACAGGCTGCACGGGAACAGTGAAGAGCAGCATGAGCTTTCAGGGCTGGAACCTTCCTTGTGGGAGAAGGAGCCGGACGTTTGCCTTTTCAGAAGGAGAGTCTGCCGAGTACAAGCGCCGTGAGATGTGCCGCCTGTGGGAAAGCACAGATCCCCAGTGCTGTTGTGCCTGTGGATAGGCTGCACGGGGACGGTGAAGAGCAGCATGAGCTTTCAGGGCTGGCACCTTCCTTGTGGGAGAAGGAGCCGGACGTTTGCCTTTTCAGAAAGAGGCTCTGCTGAGAACGATCACCGCGAGGTCTACCGTTCCTGGGCAAGCAAGAATCCCCAGTGGTGTTGTGCCTGTAGATAGGCTGCACGGGTACAGTGAAGAGTAGCATGTGCTTTCAGGGCTGGCACCTTCCTTGTGGGAGAAGGAGCCGGACGTTTGCCTTTTCAGAAAGAGGCTCTGCTGAGAACGAACACCGTGAGGTGTACCGTTCGTGGGCAAGTACAGATCGACAATGCTGTTGTGCCTGTGGATAGGCTGCACAGGTGCAATGAAGAGCAGCATGAGCTTTCAGGGCTGGCACCTTCCTTGTGGGAGAAGGAGGCGGACGTTTGCCTTTTTGGAAAGAGGCTCTGCCAAGAACGAACACCGTGAGGTCTACCGTTCCTGGGCAAGCACGGATCGCCAGTGTTGTTGTGCCTGTGGATAGGCTGCACAGGTGCAATGAAGAGCAGCATGTGCTTTCAGGGCTGGCAACTTCCTTGTGGGAGAAGGAGCCGGACGATTGCCTTTTCGGAAAGAGGCTCTGCCGAGAACGACCACCGTGAGATGTGCCGCCTGTGGGAAAGCACAGATCCCCAGTGCTGCTGTGCCTGTGGATAGGCTGCACGGTGACGGTGAAGACCAGCAAGAGCTTTCAGGGCTGGCACCTTCCTTGTGGGAGAAGGAGCCGGAAGTTTGCCTTTTCAGAAAGAGGCTCTGCTGAGAACGATCACCGTGAGGTCTACCGTTCCTGGGCAAGCACGAATCCCCAGTGGTGTTGTGCCTGTGGATAGGCTGCACGGGAACGGTGAAGAGCAGCATGAGCTTTCAGGGCTGGCACCTTCCTTGTGGGAGAAGGAGCCGGACGTTTGCCTTTTCGGAAAGAGGCTCTGCCGAGAACTAGCGCCGTGCCATGTGCCGCCTGTGGGAAAGCACAGATCCCCAGTGCTGTTGTGCCTGTGAATAGCCTGCACGGGGACGGTGAAGAGCAGCATGAGCTTTGAGGGCTGGCACCTTCCTTGTGGGACAAGGAGCCGGACGTTTGCCTTTTCGGAAAGAGGCTCTGCTGAGAACGAACACAGTGAGGTCTACCGTTCCTAGGCAAGCACGGATCCCCAGCGCTCTTGTGCGTGTGGATAGGCTGCACAGGGACAGTGAAGAGCAGCAGGAGCTTTCAGGGCTGGCACCTTCCTTGTGGGACAAGGAGCCGGACGTTTGCCTTTTCAGAATGAGAGTATGCCGAGTACAAGCGCCGTGAGATGTGCCGTCTGTGGGAAAGCACAGATCCCCAGTGCTGTTGTGCCTGTGGATAGGCTGCACAGGGACAGTGAAGAGCAGCAGGAGCTTTCAGGGCTGGCACCTTCCTTGTGGGAGAAGGAGCCGGACGTTTGCCTTTTCGGAAGGAGAGTCTGCCGAGTACAAGCGCCATGAGATGTGCCGCCCTTGGGAAAGCACAGATCCCCAGTGCTGTTGTGCCTGTGGCTAGGCTGCAGAGGTGCAATGAAGAGCAGCATGAGCTTTCAGGGCTGGCACCTTCCTTGTGGGAGAAGGAGCCGGACGTTTGAATTTTCGAAAAGAGGGTCTGCTGAGAACGTACACCGTGAGATGTGCCGTCTGTGGGAAAGCACAGATCCCCAGTGCTGTTGTGCCTGTGGATAGGCTGCACGATGACGGCGAAGAGCAGCATGATCTTTCAGGTCTGGCACCTTCCTTGTGGGAGAAGGAGCCGGACGTTTGCCTTTTCGGAAAGAGGCTCTGCTGAGAACGAGCGCCGTGCCATGTGCCGCCTGTGGGAAAGCAGAGATCCCCAGTGCTGTTGTTCCTGTGAATAGGCTGCACAGGGACGGTGAAGAGCAGCATGAGCTTTCAGGGCTGGCACCTTCCTTGTGGGACAAGGAGCCGGACGTTTGCCTTTTCGGAAGGACAGTCTGCCGAGCACAAGCGCCGTGAGATGTGCTGCCCTTGGGAAAGCACAGATCCCCAGTGCTGTTGTGGTTGTGGATGGGATGCACAGGGACAGTGAAGAGCAGCACGAGCTTTCAGGGCTGGCACCTTCCTTGTGGGAGAAGGAGCCGGACGTTTGCCTTTTCGAAAAGAGGCTCTGCCGAGAACGAACAACGTGAGATGTGCCGTCTGTGGGAAAGCACAGATCCCCAGTGCCGTTGTGCCTGTGGATAGGCTGCACGATGACGGTGAAGACCAGCAAGAGCTTTCAGGGCTGGCACCTTCCTGGTGGGAGAAGGAGCCGGACGTTTGCCTTTTCGGAAAGAGGCTCTGCAGAGAACGAGCGCCGTGCCATGTGCGGCCTGTGGGAAAGCACAGATCCCCAGCGCTGTTGTGCCTCTGGATAGGCTGCACGGGGACTGTGAAGAGCAGCATGAGCTTTCAGGGCTGGCACCTTCCTTGTGGGAGAAGGAGCCGGACATTTGCCTTTTCGGAAGGAGAGTCTGCCGAGTACAAGCACCGTGAGATGTGCCGCCCTTGGGAAAGCACAGATCCCCAGTGCTGTTGTGCCTGTGGATAGGCTGCACAGGGACAGTGAAGACCAGCAGGAGCTTTCAGGGCTGGCACCTTCCTTGTGGGAGAAGGAGCCGGACGTTTGCCTTTTCGGAATGAGGCTCTGCTGAGAACGAACACCGTGAGGTCTACCGTTCCTGGCAAAGTACAGATCGACAATGCTGTTGTGCCTGTGGATAGGCTGCACAGGTGCAATGAAGAGCAGCATGAGCTTTCAGGGCTGGCACCTTCCTTGTGGGAGAAGGAGCCGGACGTTTGCCTTTTCGGAAAGAGGCTCTGCCGAGAACGAGCGCCGTGCCATGTGCCGCCTGTGGGAAAGCACAGATCCCCAGTGCTGTTGTGCCTGTGGATAGGCTGCACAGGGACAGTGAAGACCAGCATGATCTTTCAGGGCTGGCACCTTCCTGGTGGGAGAAGGAGCCGGACGTTTGCCTTTTCAGAAGGAGGCTCTGCCGAGAACGACCACCGTGAGATGTGCCCTCTGTGGGAAAGCACAGATCCCCAGTGCTGTTGTGCCTCTGGATAGGCTGCACGGGGACTGTGAAGAGCAGCATGAGCTTTCAGGGCTGGCACCTTCCTGGTGGGACAAGGAGCCGGACGTTTCCATTTCGGAAAGAGGCTCTGCCGAGAACGAGCGCCCTGCCATGTGCCTCCTGTGGGAAAGCATAGATCCCCAGTGCTGTTGTGCCTGTGGATAGGCTGCACGGGGACGGTGAAGAGCAGCATGAGCTTTCAGGGCTGGCACTTTCCTTGTGAGACAAGGAGCCAGACGTTTGCCTTTTCGGAAAGAGGCTCTGCTGAGAACGAACACCGTGAGGTCTACCGTTCCTGGGCAAGCACGGATCCCCAGCGCTGTTGTGCCTGTGGATAGGCTGCACAGGTGCAATGGCGACCAGCACGAGCTTTCAGGGCTGGCACCTTCCTTGTGGGAGAAGGAGCCGGACGTTTGCCTTTTCGGAAGGAGAGTCTGCCGAGTACAAGCGCCGTGAGATGTGCTGCCCTTGGGAAAGCACAGATCCCCAGTGCTGTTGTGCCTCTGGATAGGCTGCACGGGGACAGTGAAGAGCAGCGTGAGCTTTCAGGGCTGGCACCTTCCTTGTGGGACAAGGAGCCGGACGTTTGCCTTTTCGGAAGGAGAGTCTGCCGAGTACAAGCGCCGTGAGATCTGCCGCCTTGGGAAAGCACAGATCCCCAGTGCTGTTGTGCCTGTGGATAGGCTGCACAGGGACAGTGAAGACCAGCAGGAGCTTTCAGGGCTGGCACCTTCCTTGTGGGAGAAGGAGCCGGACGTTTGCCTTTTCGGTAAGAGGCTCTGCTGAGAACGAACACCGTGAGGTCTACCGTTCCTGGGCAAGTAGAGATCGACAATGCTGTTGTGCCTGTGGATAGGCTGCACAGGTGCAATGAAGAGCAGCATGATCTTTCAGGGCTGGCACCTTCCTGGTGGGAGAAGGAGCCGGACGTTTGCCTTTTCGGAAAGAGGCTCTGCCGAGAACGAGCGCCATGCCATGTGCCGTCTGTGGGAAAGCACAGATCCCCAGTGCTGTTGTGGCTGTTGATAGGCTGCACGATGACGGTGAAGACCAGCATGATCTTTCAGGGCTGGCAGCTTCCTTGTGGGAGAAGGAGCCGGACGTTTGCCTTTTCGGAAAGAGGCTCTGCCGAGAACGAACAACGTGAGATGTGCCGTCTGTGGGAAAGCAGAGATCCGCAGTGCTGTTGTGCCTGTGAATAGCCTGCACGGGGACGGTGAAAAGCAGCATGAGCTTTCAGGGCTGGCACCTTCCTGGTGGGACAAGGAGCCGGACGTTGGCCTTTTCGGAAAGAGGCTCTGCTGAGAACGAACACCGTGAGGTCTACCGTTCCTAGGCAAGCACGGATCCCCAGCGATCTTGTGCCTGTGGATAGGCTGCACAGGGACAGTGAAGAGCAGCATGAGCTTTCAGGGCTGGCACCTTCCTGGTGGGAGAAGGAGCCGGACGTTTGCCTTTTCGGAAAGAGGCTCTGCTGAGAACGAACTCCGTGAGGTCTACCGTTCCTGGGCAAGCACGGATCCCCAGTGCTGTTGTGCCTATGGATAGGCTGCACAGGGACAGTGAAGAGCAGCTTGAGCTTTCAGGGTTGGCACCTTCCTTGTGGGAGAAGGAGCCGGACGTTTGCCTTTTCGCAAAGAGGCTCTGCCGAGAACGAACACCGTGAGATGTGCCGCCTGTGGGAAAGCACAGATCCCCAGTGCTGTTGTGCCTGTGGATAGGCTGCACGGGGACGGTGAAGAGCAGCATGAGCTTTCAGGAAGGCACCTTCCTTGTGGGAGAAGGAGCCGGACGTTTGCCTTTTCGGAAAGAGTCTCTGCCGAGAATGAACGCTGTGAGTTGTGCCGCCTTTGGGAAAGCACAGATCCCCAGTGCTGTTGTGCCTGTGAATAGGCTGCACGGGAACAGTGAACAGCAGCATGAGCTTTCAGGGCTGGCACCTTCCTTGTGGGAGAAGGAGCTGGACGTTTACCTTTTCGGAAAGAGGCTCTGCTGAGAACGAAAAACGTGAGGTGTACCGTTCCTGGGCAAGCACGGATCCCCAGTGCTGTTGTGCCTGTGGATAGGCTGCACAGGGACAGTGTAGAGCAGCAGGAGCTTTCAGGGCTGGCACCTTCCTTGTGGGAGAAGGAGCCGGACCTTTGCCTTTTCAGAAGGAGAGTCTGCCGAGTACAAGCGCCGTGAGATGTGCCGCCTGTGGGAAAGCACAGATCCCCAGTGCTGTTGTGCCTGTGGATAGGCTGCACGGGGTCGGTGAAGAGCAGCATGAGCTTTCAGGGCTGGCACCTTCCTTGTGGGAGAAGGAGCCGGACGTTTGCCTTTTCAGAAAGAGGCTCTGCTGAGAACGAACACCGTGAGGTCTACCGTTCCTGGGCAAGCAAGAATCCCCAGTGGTGTTGTGCCTGTAGATAGGCTGCACGGGTACAGTGAAGAGTAGCATGTGCTTTCAGGGCTGGCACCTTCCTTGTGGGAGAAGGAGCCGGACGTTTGCCTTTTCAGAAAGAGGCTCTGCTGAGAACGAACACCGTGAGGTGTACCGTTCGTGGGCAAGTACAGATCGACAATGCTGTTGTGCCTGTGGATAGGCTGCACAGGTGCAATGAAGAGCAGCATGAGCTTTCAGGGCTGGCACCTTCCTTGTGGGAGAAGGAGCCGGACGTTTGCCTTTTCAGAAGGAGACTCTGCCGAGTACAAGTGCCGTGAGATGTGCCGCCTGTGGGAAAGCACAGATCCCCAGTGCTGTTGTGCCTGTAGATAGGCTGCACGGGGACAGTGAAGAGCAGCAAGAGCTTTCAGGGCTGGCACCTTCCTTGTGGGAGAAGGAGCCGGACGTTTGCCTTTTCGGAAAGACGCTCTGCCGAGAACGAGCGCCGTGCCATGTGCCGCCTGTGGGAAAGCACAGATCCCCAGTGCTGTTGTGCCTGTGGATAGGCTGCACGGGGACGGTGAAGAGCAGCATGAGCTTTCAGGGCTGGCACCTTCCTTGTGGGACAAGGAGCCGGACGTTTGCCTTTTCGGAAAGAGGCTCTGCTGAGAACGATCACCGTGAGGTCTACCGTTCCTGGGCAAGCACGGATCGCCAGTGTTGTTGTGCCTGTGGATAGGCTGCACGGGAACAGTGAAGAGCAGCATGAGCTTTCAGGGCTGGCACCTTCCTTGTGGGAGAAGGAGCAGGACGTTTGCCTTTTCGGAAAGAGGCTCTGCCGAGAACGAACACCGTGAGATGTGCCGCCCTTGGGAAAGCACAGATCCCCAGTGCTGCTGTGCCTGTGGATAGGCTGCACGATGACGGTGAAGACCAGCAAGAGCTTTCAGGGCTGGCACCTTCCTTGTGGGAGAAGGAGCCGGACGTTTGCCTTTTCGGAAAGAGGCTCTGCCGAGAACGAGCGCCGTGCCATGTGCCGCCCTTGGGAAAGCACAGATCCCCAGTGCTGTTGTGTCTGTGAATAGCCTGCACGGGGACGGTGAAGTGCAGCATGAGCTTTCAGGGCTGGCACCTTCCTTGTGGGAGAAGGAGCCGGACGTTTGCCTTTTCGGAAAGAGGCTCTGCTGAGAACGAACACTGTGAGCTCCACCGTTCCTGGGCAAGCACAGATCCCCAGTGCTGTTGTGCCTGTGGATAGGCTGCACGGGGACAGTGAAGAGCAGCATGAGCTTTCAGGGCTGGCACCTTCCTTGTGGGAGAAGGAGCCGGACGTTTGCCTTTTCGCAAAGGGGCTCTGCCGAGAATGACCACCGTGAGATGTGCCGCCTGTGGGAAAGCACAGATCCCCAGTGCTGTTGTGCCTGTGGATAGGCTGCACGGGGACGGTGAAGAGCAGCATGAGCTTTCAGGGCTCCACCTTCCTTGTCGGAGAAGGAGCCGGACGTTTTCCTTTTCAGAAAGAGGCTCTGCTGAGAACGAACAACGTGAGGTGTACCGTTTCTGGGAAAGTACAGATCGACAATGCTGTTGTGCCTGTGGATAGGCTGCACAGGTGCAATGAAGAGCAGCATGTGCTTTCAGGGCTGGCATCTTCCTTGTGGGAGAAGGAGCCGGACGTTTGACTTTTCGGAAATAGGCTCTGCCGAGAACGACCACCGTGAGATGTGCCGCCTGTGGGAAAGCACAGATCCGCAGTGCTGCTGTGCCTGTGGATAGGCTGCACGGTGACGGTGAAGACCAGCAAGAGCTTTCAGGGCTGGCACCTTCCTTGTGGGAGAAGGAGCCGGACATTTGCCTTTTCGGAAAGAGGCTCTGCCGAGAACGAGCGCCGTGCCATGTGCCGCCTGTGGGAAAGCACAGATCCCCAGTGCTGTTGTGCCTGTGAATAGCCTGCACGGGGACGGTGAAAAGCAGCATGAGCTTTCAGGGCTGGCACCTTCCTGGTGGGACAAGGAGCCGGACGTTGGCCTTTTCGGAAAGAGGCTCTGCTGAGAACGAACACCGTGAGGTCTACCGTTCCTAGGCAAGCACGGATCCCCAGCGATCTTGTGCCTGTGGATAGGCTGCACAGGGACAGTGAAGAGCAGCATGAGCTTTCAGGGCTGGCACCTTCCTGGTGGGAGAAGGAGCCGGACGTTTGCCTTTTCGGAAAGAGGCTCTGCTGAGAACGAACATCGTGAGGTGTACCGTTCCTGGGCAAGTACAGATCGACAATGCTGTTGTGCCTGTGGATAGGCTGCACAGGTGCAATGAAGAGCAGCATGAGCTTTCAGGGCTGGCACCTTCCTTGTGGGAGAAGGAGCCGGACGTTTGCCTTTTCGGAAAGAGGCTCTGCCGAGAACGAGTGCCGTGCCATGTGCCGCCTGTGGGAAAGCACAGATCCCCAGTGCTGTTGTGCCTGTGAATAGCCTGCACGGGGACGGTGAAAAGCAGCATGAGCTTTCAGGGCTGGCACCTTCCTTGTGGGACAAGGAGCCGGACGTTTGCCTTTTCGGAATGAGAGTCTGCCGAGTACAAGCGCCGTGAGATGTGCCGTCTGTTGGAAAGCACAGATCCCCAGTGCTGTTGTGCCTCGGGGTAGGCTGCACGGAGACGGTGAAGAGCAGCATGAGCTTTCAGGGCTGGCACCTTCCTGATGGGAGAAGGAGGCGGACGTTTGCCTTTTCAGAAAGAGGCTCTGCTGAGAACGGACACCGTGAGGTCTACTGTTCCTGGGCAAGCACGGATCCCCAGCGCTGTTGTGCCTGTGGATAGGCTGCACAAGGACAGTGAAGAGCAGCAAGAGCTTTCAGGGCTGGCACCTTCCTTGTGGGAGAAGGAGCCGGACGTTTGCCTTTTCAGAACGAGAGTCTGCCGAGTACAAGCGCCGTGAGATGTGCCGCCTGTGGGAAAGCACAGATCCCCAGTGCTGCTGTGCCTGTGGATAGGTTGCACGGGGACGGTGAAGAGCAGCATGAGCTTTCAGGGCTGGCACCTTCCTTGTGGGAGAAGGAGCCGGACGTTTGCCTTTTCGGAAAGAGGCTCTGCCGAGAACGACCACCGTGAGATGTGCCGTCTGTGGGAAAGCAGAGATCCCCAGTGCTGTTCTGCCTGTGGATAGGCTGGACGATGACAGTGAAGACCAGCAAGATCTTTTAGGGCTGGCACTTTCCTGGTGGGAGAAGGAGCCGGACGTTTACCTTTTCGGAAAGAGGCTCTGCCGAGAACGAACACCGTGAGGTCTACCGTTCCTGGACAAGAACGGATCCCCAGTGCTGTTGTGCCTGTGCATAGCCTGCACAGGGACAGTGAAGAGCAGCAAGAGCTTTCAGGGCTGGCACCTTCCTTGTGGGAGAAGGAGCCGGACGTTTGACTTTTCGGAAAGAGGCTCTGCCTAGAACGACCACCGTGAGATGTGCCATCTGTGGGAAAGCACAGATCCCCAGTGCTGCTGTGCCTGTGGATAGGCTGCACGATGACGGTGAAGACCAGCAAGAGCTTTCAGGGCTGGCACCTTCCTTGTGGGACAAGGAGCCGGACGTTTGCCTTTTCAGAATGAGAGTCTGCCGAGTACAAGCGCCGTGAGATGTGCCGTCTGTGGGAAAGCACAGATCCCCAGTGCTGTTGTGCCTGTGGATAGGCTGCACAGGGACAGTGAAGAGCAGCATGAGCTTTGAGGGCTGGCACCTTCCTTGTGGGACAAGGAGCCGGACGTTTGCCTTTTCGGAAAGAGGCTCTGCTGAGAACGAACACAGTGAGGTCTACCGTTCCTAGGCAAGCACGGATCTCCAGCGCTCTTGTGCGTGTGGATAGGCTGCACAGGGACAGTGAAGAGCAGCATGAGCTTTCAGGGCTGGCACCTTCCTTGTGGGAGAAGGAGCCGGACGTTTGCCTTTTCGGAAAGAGGCTCTGCTGAGAACGAACATCGTGAGGTCTACCGTTCCTGGGCAAGCACGGATCCCCAGCGCTGTTGTGCCTGTGGATAGGCTGCACAGGGACAGTGAAGAGCAGCATGAGCTTTCAGGGCTGGCACCTTCCTTGTGGGAGAAGGAGCCGGACGTTTGCCTTTTCGGAAGGAGAGTCTGCCGAGTACAAGCGCCATGAGATGTGCCGCCCTTGGGAAAGCACAGATCCCCAGTGCTGTTGTGCCTGTGGCTAGGCTGCACAGGTGCAATGAAGAGCAGCATGAGCTTTCAGGGCTGGCACCTTCCTTGTGGGAGAAGGAGCCGGACGTTTGCCTTTTCGGAAAGAGGCTCTGCCGAGAACGACCACCGTGAGATGTGCCGTCTGTGGGAAAGCACAGATCCCCAGTGCTGCTGTGCCTGTAGATAGGCTGCACGATGACGGTGAAGACCAGCAAGAGCTTTCAGGGCTGGCACCTTCCTTGTGGGAGAAGGAGCCGGACATTTGCCTTTTCGGAAAGAGGCTCTGCCGAGAACGAGCGCCGTGCCATGTGCCGCCTGTGGGAAAGCACAGATCCCCAGTGCTGTTGTGCCTGTGAATAGCCTGCACGGGGACGGTGAAAAGCAGCATGAGCTTTCAGGGCTGGCACCTTCCTTGTGGGACAAGGAGCCGGACGTTGGCCTTTTCGGAATGAGGCTCTGCTGAGAACGAACACCGTGAGGTCTACCGTTCCTGGGCAAGTACAGATCCACAATGCTGTTGTGCCTGTGGATAGGCTGCACAGGTGCAATGAAGAGCAGCATGAGCTTTCAGGGCTGGCACCTTCCTTGTGGGACAAGGAGCCGGACGTTTGCCTTTTCAGAATGAGAGTATGCCGAGTACAAGCGCCCTGAGATGTGCCGTCTGTGGGAAAGCACAGATCCCCAGTGCTGTTGTGCCTGTGGATAGGCTGCACAGGGACAGTGAAGAGCAGCAGGAGCTTTCAGGGCTGGCACCTTCCTTGTGGGAGAAGGAGCCGGACGTTTGCCTTTTCGGAAAGAGGCTCTGCCGAGAACGAGCGCCGTGCCATGTGCCGACTGTGGGAAAGCACATATCCCCAGTGCTGTTCTGCCTCGGGGTAGGCTGCACGGAGACGGTGAAGAGCAGCATGAGCTTTCAGGGCTGGCACCTTCCTTGTGGGAGAAGGAGCTGGACGTTTGCCTTTTCGGAAAGAGGCTCTGCTGAGAACGAATACCGTGAGGTGTACCGTTCCTCGGCAAGCACGGATCCCCAGCGCTGTTGTGCCTGTGGATAGGCTGCACGGGGACGGTGAAGAGCAGCATGAGCTTTCAGGGCTGGCACCTTCCTTGTGGGAGAAGGAGCCGGACGTTTGACTTTTCGCAAAGAGGCTCTGCCGAGAATGACCACCGTGAGATGTGCCGCCTGTGGGAAAGCACAGATCCCCAGTGCTGTTGTGCCTGTGGATAGCCTGCACAGGGACAGTGTAGAGCAGCATGAGCTTTCAGGGCTGGCACCTTCCTTGTGGGATAAGGAGCCGGACGTTTGCCTTTTCAGAAGGAGAGTCTGCCGAGTACAAGCGCCGTGAGATGTGCCGCCTGTGGGAAAGCACAGATCCCCAGTGCTGTTGTGCCTGTGAATAGCCTGCACGGGGACGGTGAAAAGCAGCATGAGCTTTCAGGGCTGGCACCTTCCTTGTGGGACAAGGAGCCGGACGTTTGCCTTTACGGAATGAGAGTCTGCCGAGTACAAGCGCCGTGAGATGTGCCGTCTGTGGGAAAGCACAGATCCCCAGTGCTGTTGTGCCTCGGGGTAGGCTGCACGGAGACGGTGAAGAGCAGCATGAGCTTTCAGGGCTGGCACCTTCCTGATGGGAGAAGGAGGCGGACGTTTGCCTTTTCAGAAAGAGGCTCTGCTGAGAACGGACACCGTGAGGTCTACCGTTCCTGGGCAAGCACGGATCCCCAGCGCTGTTGTGCCTGTGGATAGGCTGCACAAGGACAGTGAAGAGCAGCAAGAGCTTTCAGGGCTGGCACCTTCCTTGTGGGAGAAGGAGCCGGACGTTTGCCTTTTCAGAACGAGAGTCTGCTGAGAACAAGCGCCGTGAGATGTGCCGCCTGTGGGAAAGCACAGATCCCCAGTGCTGTTGTGCCTGTGAATAGGCTGCACGGGGACGGTGAAGACCAGCAAGAGCTTTCAGGGCTGGCACCTTCCTTGTGGGAGAAGGAGCCGGACGTTTGCCTTTTCGGAAAGAGGCTCTGCCAAGAACGAGCGCCGTGCCATGTGCCGCCTGTGGGAAAGCACAGATCCCCAGTGCTGTTGTGCCTGTGGATAGGCTGCACGGGGACGGTGAAGAGCAGCATGAGCTTTCAGGGCTGGCACCTTCCTTGTGGGAGAAGGAGCCGGACGTTTGCCTTTTCGGAAAGAGGCTCTGCCGAGAACGACCACCGTGAGATGTGCCGTCTGTGGGAAAGCAGAGATCCCCAGTGCTGTTCTGCCTGTGGATAGGCTGGACGATGACGGTGAAGACCAGCAAGATCTTTTAGGGCTGGCACTTTCCTGGTGGGAGAAGGAGCCGGACGTTTGCCTTTTCGGAAAGAGGCTCTGCCGAGAACGAACACCGTGAGGTCTACCGTTCCTGGACAAGAACGGATCCCCAATGCTGTTGTGCCTGTGCATAGCCTGCACAGGGACAGTGAAGAGCAGCAAGAGCTTTCAGGGCTGGCACCTTCCTTGTGGGAGAAGGAGCCGGACGTTTGACTTTTCGGAAAGAGGCTCTGCCGAGAACGACCACCGTGAGATGTGCCATCTGTGGGAAAGCACAGATCCCCAGTGCTGCTGTGCCTGTGGATAGGCTGCACGATGACGGTGAAGACCAGCAAGAGCTTTCAGGGCTGGCACCTTCCTTGTGGGACAAGGAGCCGGACGTTTGCCTTTTCAGAATGAGAGTCTGCCGAGTACAAGCGCCGTGAGATGTGCCGTCTGTGGGAAAGCACAGATCCCCAGTGCTGTTGTGCCTGTGGATAGGCTGCACAGGGACAGTGAAGAGCAGCAGGAGCTTTCAGGGCTGGCACCTTCCTTGTGGGAGAAGGAGCCGGACGTTTGCCTTTTCGGAAAGAGGCTCTGCCGAGAACGAGCGCCGTGCCATGTGCCAACTGTGGGAAAGCACAGATCCCCAGTGCTGTTCTGCCTCGGGGTAGGCTGCACGGAGACGGTGAAGAGCAGCATGAGCTTTCAGGGCTGGCACCTTCCTTGTGGGAGAAGGAGCTGGACGTTTGCCTTTTCGGAAAGAGGCTCTGCTGAGAACGAACACCGTGAGGTCTACTGTTCCTGGGCAAGCACGGATCGCCAGTGTTGTTGTGCCTGTGGATAGGCTGCACAAGGACAGTGAAGAGCAGCAGGAGCTTTCAGGGCTGGCACCTTCCTTGTGGGAGAAGGAGCCGGACGTTTGCCTTTTCAGAAGGAGAGTCTGCCGAGTACAAGCGCCGTGAGATGTGCCGCCTGTGGGAAAGCACAGATCCCCAGTGCTGTTGTGCCTGTGGATAGGCTGCACGATGACGGTGAAGACCAGCATGAGCTTTCAGGGCTGGCACCTTCCTTGTGGGAGAAGGAGCCGGACGTTTGCCTTTTCGGAAAGAGGCTCTGCCGAGAACGAACACCGTGAGGTCTACCATTCCTGGGCAAGCACGGATCGCCAGTGTTGTTGTGCCTGTGGATAGGCTGCACAGGTGCAATGAAGAGCAGCATGTGCTTTCAGGGCTGGCAACTTCCTTGTGGGAGAAGGAGCCGGATGTTTGCCTTTTCGGAAAGAGGCTCTGCCGAGAACGACCACCGTGAGATGTGCCGCCTGTGGGAAAGCACAGATCCCCAGTGCTGCTGTGCCTGTGGATAGGCTGCACGGTGACGGTGAAGACCAGCAAGAGCTTTCAGGGCTGGCACCTTCCTTGTGGGAGAAGGAGCCGGAAGTTTGCCTTTTCAGAAAGAGGCTCTGCTGAGAACGATCACCGTGAGGTCTACCGTTCCTGGGCAAGCACGAATCCCCAGTGGTGTTGTGCCTGTGGATAGGCTGCACGGGAACGGTGAAGAGCAGCATGAGCTTTCAGGGCTGGCACCTTCCTTGTGGGAGAAGGAGCCGGACGTTTGCCTTTTCGGAAAGAGGCTCTGCCGAGAACGAGCGCCGTGCCATGTGCCGCCTGTGGGAAAGCACAGATCCCCAGTTCTGTTGTGCCTGTGAACAGGCTGCACGGGAACAGTGAAGAGCAGCATGAGCTTTCAGGGCTGGAACCTTCCTTGTGGGAGAAGGAGCCGGACGTTTGCCTTTTCAGAAGTAGAGTCTGCCGAGTACAAGCGCCGTGAGATGTGCCGCCTGTGGGAAAGCACAGATCCCCAGTGCTGTTGTGCCTGTGGATAGGCTGCACGGGGACGGTGAAGAGCAGCATGAGCTTTCAGGGCTGGCACCTTCCTTGTGGGAGAAGGAGCCGGACGTTTGCCTTTTCGGAAAGAGGCTCTGCCAAGAACGAACACCGTGAGGTCTACCGTTCCTGGGCAAGCACGGATCGCCAGTGTTGTTGTGCCTGTGGATAGGCTGCACAGGTGCAATGAAGAGCAGCATGTGCTTTCAGGGCTGGCAACTTCCTTGTGGGAGAAGGAGCCGGACGATTGCCTTTTCGGAAAGAGGCTCTGCCGAGAACGACCACCGTGAGATGTGCCGCCTGTGGGAAAGCACAGATCCCCAGTGCTGCTGTGCCTGTGGATAGGCTGCACGGTGACGGTGAAGACCAGCAAGAGCTTTCAGGGCTGGCACCTTCCTTGTGGGAGAAGGAGCCGGAAGTTTGCCTTTTCAGAAAGAGGCTCTGCTGAGAACGATCACCGTGAGGTCTACCGTTCCTGGGCAAGCACGAATCCCCAGTGGTGTTGTGCCTGTGGATAGGCTGCACGGGAACGGTGAAGAGCAGCATGAGCTTTCAGGGCTGGCACCTTCCTTGTGGGAGAAGGAGCCGGACGTTTGCCTTTTCGGAAAGAGGCTCTGCCGAGAACGAGCGCCGTGCCATGTGCCGCCTGTGGGAAAGCACAGATCCCCAGTGCTGTTGTGCCTGTGAATAGCCTGCACGGGGACGGTGAAGAGCAGCATGAGCTTTGAGGGCTGGCACCTTCCTTGTGGGACAAGGAGCCGGACGTTTGCCTTTTCGGAAAGAGGCTCTGCTGAGAACGAACACAGTGAGGTCTACCGTTCCTAGGCAAGCACGGATCCCCAGCGCTCTTGTGCGTGTGGATAGGCTGCACAGGGACAGTGAAGAGCAGCAGGAGCTTTCAGGGCTGGCACCTTCCTTGTGGGAGAAGGAGCCGGACGTTTGCCTTTTCGGAAAGAGGCTCTGCTGAGAACGAACATCGTGAGGTGTACCGTTCCTGGGCAAGCACGGATCCCCAGCGCTGTTGTGCCTGTGGATAGGCTGCACAGGGACAGTGAAGAGCAGCATGAGCTTTCAGGGCTGGCACCTTCCTTGTGGGATAAGGAGCCGGACGTTTGCCTTTTCAGAAGGAGAGTCTGCCGAGTACAAGCGCCGTGAGATGTGCCGCCTGTGGGAAAGCAGAGATCCCCAGTGCTGCTGTGCCTGTGGATAGGCTGCACGGGGACGGTGAAGAGCAGCATGAGCTTTCAGGGCTGGCACCTTCCTTGTGGGAGAAGGAGCCGGACGTTTGCCTTTTCAGAAAGAGGCTCTACTGAGAACGAACACCGTGAGGTCTACCGTTCCTGGGCAAGCACGAATCCCCAGTGGTGTTGTGCCTGTAGATAGGCTGCACGGGAACAGTGAAGAGCAGCATGAGCTTTCAGGGCTGGCACCTTCCTTGTGGGAGAAGGAGCCGGACGTTTGCCTTTTCGGAAAGAGGCTCTGCCGAGAACGACCACCGTGAGATGTGCCATCTGTGGGAAAGCACAGATCCCCAGTGCTGCTGTGCCTTTGGATAGGCTGCACGATGACGGTGAAGACCAGCATGAGCTTTCAGGGCTGGCACCTTCCTTGTGGGAGAAGGAGCCGGACGTTTGCCTTTTCGGGAAGAGGCTCTGCCGAGAACGAGCGCCGTGCCATGTGCCGCCTGTGGGAAAGCACAGATCCCCAGTGCTGTTGTGCCTGTGAATAGCCTGCACGGGGACGGTGAAGAGCAGCATGAGCTTTCAGGGCTGGCACCTTCCTGGTGGGACAAGGAGCCGGACGTTGGCCTTTTCGGAAAGAGGCTCTGCTGAGAACGAACACCGTGAGGTCTACCGTTCCTAGGCAAGCACGGATCCCCAGCGATCTTGTGCCTGTGGATAGGCTGCACAGGGACAGTGAAGACCAGCAGGAGCTTTCAGGGCTGGCACCTTCCTTGTGGGACAAGGAGCCGGACGTTTGCCTTTTCAGAATGAGAGTATGCCGAGTACAAGCGCCGTGAGATGTGCCGTCTGTGGGAAAGCGCAGATCCCCAGTGCTGTTGTGCCTGTGGATAGGCTGCACAGGGACAGTGAAGAACAGCAGGAGCTTTCAGGGCTGGCACTTTCCTTGTGGGAGAAGGAGCCGGACGTTTGCCTTTTCGGAAAGAGGCTCTGCTGAGAACGAGCGCCGTGCCATGTGCCAACTGTGGGAAAGCACATATCCCCAGTGCTGTTCTGCCTCGGGGTAGGCTGCACGGAGACGGTGAAGAGCAGCATGAGCTTTCAGGGCTGGCACCTTCCTTGTGGGAGAAGGAGCTGGACGTTTGCCTTTTCGGAAAGAGGCTCTGCTGAAAACGAACAACGTGAGGTCTACCATTCCTGGGCAAGCACGGATCGCCAGTGTTGTTGTGCCTGTGGATAGGCTGCACAAGGACAGTGAAGAGCAGCAGGAGCTTTCAGGGCTGGCACCTTCCTTGTGGGAGAAGGAGCCGGACGTTTGCCTTTTCAGAAGGAGAGTCTGCCGAGTACAAGCGCCGTGAGATGTGCCGCCTGTGGGAAAGCACAGATCCCCAGTGCTGTTGTGCCTGTGGATAGGCTGCACGATGACGGTGAAGACCAGCATGAGCTTTCAGGGCTGGCACCTTCCTTGTGGGAGAAGGAGCCGGACGTTTGCCTTTTCGGAAAGAGGCTCTGCTGAGATCGAATACCGTGAGGTGTACCGTTCCTCGGCAAGCACGGATCCCCAGCGCTGTTGTGCCTGTGGATAGGCTGCACGGGGACGGTGAAGAGCAGCATGAGCTTTCAGGGCTGGCACCTTCCTTGTGGGAGAAGGAGCCGGACGTTTGACTTTTCGCAAAGAGGCTCTGCCGAGAATGACCACCGTGAGATGTGCCGCCTGTGGGAAAGCACAGATCCCCAGTGCTGTTGTGCCTGTGGATAGGCTGCACAGGGACAGTGTAGAGCAGCATGAGCTTTCAGGGCTGGCACCTTCCTTGTGGGATAAGGAGCCGGACGTTTGCCTTTTCAGAAGGAGAGTCTGCCGAGTACAAGCGCCGTGAGATGTGCCGCCTGTGGGAAAGCACAGATCCCCAGTGCTGCTGTGCCTGTGGATAGGCTGCACGGGGACGGTGAAGAGCAGCATGAGCTTTCAGGGCTGGCACCTTCCTTGTGGGAGAAGGAGCCGGACGTTTGCCTTTTCAGAAAGAGGCTCTACTGAGAACGAACACCGTGAGGTCTACCGTTCCTGGGCAAGCACGAATCCCCAGTGGTGTTGTGCCTGTAGATAGGCTGCACGGGAACAGTGAAGAGCAGCATGAGCTTTCAGGGCTGGCACCTTCCTTGTGGGAGAAGGAGCCGGACGTTTGCCTTTTCGGAAAGAGGCTCTGCCGAGAACGACCACCGTGAGATGTGCCATCTGTGGGAAAGCACAGATCCCCAGTGCTGCTGTGCCTTTGGATAGGCTGCACGATGACGGTGAAGACCAGCATGAGCTTTCAGGGCTGGCACCTTCCTTGTGGGAGAAGGAGCCGGACGTTTGCCTTTTCGGGAAGAGGCTCTGCCGAGAAAGAGCGCCGTGCCATGTGCCGCCTGTGGGAAAGCACAGATCCCCAGTGCTGTTGTGCCTGTGAATAGCCTGCACGGGGACGGTGAAGAGCAGCATGAGCTTTCAGGGCTGGCACCTTCCTGGTGGGACAAGGAGCCGGACGTTGGCCTTTTCGGAAAGAGGCTCTGCTGAGAACGAACACCGTGAGGTCTACCGTTCCTAGGCAAGCACGGATCCCCAGCGATCTTGTGCCTGTGGATAGGCTGCACAGGGACAGTGAAGACCAGCAGGAGCTTTCAGGGCTGGCACCTTCCTGGTGGGAGAAGGAGCCGGACGTTTGCCTTTTCGGAAAGAGGCTCTGCTGAGAACGAACATCGTGAGGTGTACCGTTCCTGGGCAAGTACAGATCGACAATGCTGTTGTGCCTGTGGATAGGCTGCACAGGTGCAATGAAGAGCAGCATGAGCTTTCAGGGCTGGCACCTTCCTTGTGGGAGAAGGAGGCGGACGTTTGCCTTTTCGGAAAGAGGCTCTGCCGAGAACGACCACCGTGAGATGTGCCGTCTGTGGGAAAGCACAGATCCGCAGTGCTGCTGTGCCTGTGGATAGGCTGCACGATGACGGTGAAGACCAGCAAGAGCTTTCAGGGCTGGCACCTTCCTTGTGGGAGAAGGAGCCGGACATTTGCCTTTTCGGAAAGAGGCTCTGCCGAGAACGAGCACCGTGCCATGTGCCGCCTGTGGGAAAGCACAGATCCCCAGTGCTGTTGTGCCTGTGAATAGCCTGCACGGGGACGGTGAAAAGCAGCATGAGCTTTCAGGGCTGGCACCTTCCTTGTGGGATAAGGAGCCGGACGTTTGCCTTTTCGGAATGAGAGTCTGCCGAGTACAAGCGCCGTGAGATGTGCCGTCTGTGGGAAAGCACAGATCCCCAGTGCTGTTGTGCCTCGGGGTAGGCTGCACGGAGACGGTGAAGAGCAGCATGAGCTTTCAGGGCTGGCACCTTCCTGATGGGAGAAGGAGGCGGACGTTTGCCTTTTCAGAAAGAGGCTCTGCTGAGAACGGACACCGTGAGGTCTACCGTTCCTGGGCAAGCACGGATCCCCAGCGCTGTTGTGCCTGTGGATAGGCTGCACAAGGACAGTGAAGAGCAGCAAGAGCTTTCAGGGCTGGCACCTTCCTTGTGGGAGAAGAAGTCGGACGTTTGCCTTTTCAGAACGAGAGTCTGCCGAGTACAAGCGCCGTGAGATGTGCCGCCTGTGGGAAAGCACAGATCCCCAGTGCTGTTGTGCCTGTGAATAGGCTGCACGGGGACGGTGAAGAGCAGCATGAGCTTTCAGGGCTGGCACCTTCATTCTGGGAGAAGGAGGCGGACGTTTGCCTTTTCGCAAAGAGGCTCTGCCGAGAATGACCACCGTGAGATGTGGCATCTGTGGGAAAGCACAGATCCCCAGTGCTGCTGTGCCTGTGGATAGGCTGCACGGGGACGGTGAAGACCAGCAAGAGCTTTCAGGGCTGGCACCTTCCTTGTGGGAGAAGGAGCCGGACGTTTGCCTTTTCGGAAAGAGGCTCTGCCGAGAACGACCACCGTGAGATGTGCCGTCTGTGGGAAAGCAGAGATCCCCAGTGCTGTTCTGCCTGTGGATAGGCTGGACGATGACGGTGAAGACCAGCAAGATCTTTTAGGGCTGGCACTTTCCTGGTGGGAGAAGGAGCTGGACGTTTGCCTTTTCGGAAAGAGGCTCTGCCGAGAACGAACACCATGAGGTCTACCGTTCCTGGACAAGAACGGATCCCCAATGCTGTTGTGCCTGTGCATAGCCTGCACAGGGACAGTGAAGAGCAGCAAGAGCTTTCAGGGCTGGCACCTTCCTTGTGGGAGAAGGAGCCGGACGTTTGACTTTTCGGAAAGAGGCTCTGCCGAGAACGACCACCGTGAGATGTGCCGCCCTTGGGAAAGCACAGATCCCCAGTGCTGTTGTGCCTGAGGATAGGCTGCACGGGGACAGTGAAAAGCAGCAAGAGCTTTCAGGGCTGGCACCTTCCTTGTGGGAGAAGGAGCCGGACGTTTGCCTTTTCGGAAGGAGAGTCTGCCGAGTACAAGCGCCGTGAGATGTGCCGCCCTTGGGAAAGCACAGATCCCCAGTGCTGTTGTGCCTGTGGATAGGCTGGACGATGACGGTGAAGACCAGCAAGAGCTTTCAGGGCTGGCACTTTCCTGGTGGGAGAAGGAGCCGGACGTTTGCCTTTTCGGAAAGAGGCTCTGCCGAGAACGACCACCGTGAGATGTGCCGCCCTTGGGAAAGCACAGATCCCCAGTGCTGTTGTGCCTGTGGATAGGCTGCACGGGGACAGTGAAAAGCAGCATGAGCTTTCAGGGCTGGCACCTTCCTGGTGGGAGAAGGAGCCGGACGTTTGCCTTTTCGGAAAGAGGCTCTGCTGAGAACGAACACCGTGAGGTCTACCGTTCCTGGGCAAGCACGGATCCCCAGTGGTGTTGTGCCTGTGGATAGGCTGCACAGGGACAGTGAAGAGCAGCAGGATCTTTCAGGGCTGGCACCTTCCTGGTGGGAGAAGGAGCCGGACGTTTGCCTTTTCGGAAAGAGGCTCTGCCGAGAACGAACACCGTGAGGTCTACCGTTCTTGGGCAAGCACAGATCCACAATGCTGTTGTGCCTGTGGATAGGCTGAACAGGTGCAATGAAGACCAGCATGAGCTTTCAGGGCTGGCACCTTCCTTGTGGGAGAAGGAGCCGGACGTTTGCTTTTTCGGAAAGACGCTCTGCTGAGAATGACCACCGTGAGATGTGCCGTCTGTGGGAAAGCAGAGATCCCCAGTGCTGTTGTGCCTCTGGATAGGCTGCACGATGACGGTGAAGACCAGCAAGAGCTTTTAGTGCTGGTACCTTCCTTGTGGGAGAAGGAGCCGGACGTTTGCCTTTCGGAAAGAGGCTCTACCGAGATCGAGCGCCGTGCCATGTACCGTCTGTGGGAAAGCACAGATCCCCAGTGCTGTTCTGCCTGTGGATAGGCTGCACGGGGACGGTGAAGAGCAGCATGAGCTTTCAGGGCTGGCACCTTCCTTGTGGGACAAGGAGCCGGACGTTTGCCTTTTCAGAAGGAGGCTCTGCCGAGAACGACCACCGTGAGATGTGCCGCCCTTGGGAAAGCACAGATCCCCAGTGCTGTTGTGCCTCTGGATAGGCTACATGATGACAGTGAAGACCAGCATGATCTTTCAGGGCAGGCACCTTCCTTGTGGGAGAAGGAGCCGGACATTTGCCTTTTCGGAAAGAGGCTCTGCTGAGAACGATCACCGTGAGGTCTACCGTCCCTGGGCCAGCACGGATCCCCAGTGGTGTTGTGCCTGTGGATAGGCTGCACGGGGACAGTGAAGAGCAGCATGAGCTTTCAGGGCTGGCACCTTCCTGATGGGAGAAGGAGGCGGACGTTTGCCTTTTCGGAAAGAGGCTCTGCTGAGAACGAACACCGTGAGGTCTACCGTTCCTGGGCAAGCACGAATCCCCAGTGGTGTTGTGCCTGTAGATAGGCTGCACGGGAACAGTGAAGAGCAGCATGAGCTTTCAGGACTGGCACCTTCCTTGTGGGAGAAGGAGCCGGACGTTTGCCTTTTCGGAAAGAGGCTCTGCCGAGAACGACCACCGTGAGATGTGCCATCTGTGGGAAAGCACAGATCCCCAGTGCTGCTGTGCCTTTGGATAGGCTGCACGATGACGGTGAAGACCAGCATGAGCTTTCAGGGCTGGCACCTTCCTTGTGGGAGAAGGAGCCGGACGTTTGCCTTTTCGGGAAGAGGCTCTGCCGAGAACGAGCGCCGTGCCATGTGCCGCCTGTGGGAAAGCACAGATCCCCAGTGCTGTTGTGCCTGTGAATAGCCTGCACGGGGACGGTGAAGAGCAGCATGAGCTTTCAGGGCTGGCACCTTCCTGGTGGGACAAGGAGCCGGACGTTGGCCTTTTCGGAAAGAGGCTCTGCTGAGAACGAACACCGTGAGGTCTACCGTTCCTAGGCAAGCACGGATCCCCAGCGATCTTGTGCCTGTGGATAGGCTGCACAGGGACAGTGAAGAGCAGCATGAGCTTTCAGGGCTGGCACCTTCCTGGTGGGAGAAGGAGCCGGACGTTTGCCTTTTCGGAAAGAGGCTCTGCTGAGAACGAACATCGTGAGGTGTACCGTTCCTGGGCAAGTACAGATCGACAATGCTGTTGTGCCTGTGGATAGGCTGCACAGGTGCAATGAAGAGCAGCATGAGCTTTCAGGGCTGGCACCTTCCTTGTGGGAGAAGGAGCCGGACGTTTGCCTTTTCGGAAAGAGGCTCTGCCGAGAACGACCACCGTGAGATGTGCCGTCTGTGGGAAAGCACAGATCCGCAGTGCTGCTGTGCCTGTGGATAGGCTGCACGATGACGGTGAAGACCAGCAAGAGCTTTCAGGGCTGGCACCTTCCTTGTGGGAGAAGGAGCCGGACATTTGCCTTTTCGGAAAGAGGCTCTGCCGAGAATGAGCACCGTGCCATGTGCCGCCTGTGGGAAAGCACAGATCCCCAGTGCTGTTGTGCCTGTGAATAGCCTGCACGGGGACGGTGAAAAGCAGCATGAGCTTTCAGGGCTGGCACCTTCCTTGTGGGACAAGGAGCCGGACGTTTGCCTTTTCGGAATGAGAGTCTGCCGAGTACAAGCGCCGTGAGATGTGCCGTCTGTGGGAAAGCACAGATCCCCAGTGCTGTTGTTCCTGTGGGTAGGCTGCACGGAGACGGTGAAGAGCAGCATGAGCTTTCAGGGCTGGCACCTTCCTGATGGGAGAAGGAGGCGGACGTTTGCCTTTTCAGAAAGAGGCTCAGCTGAGAAAGGACACCGTGAGGTCTACCGTTCCTGGGCAAGCACGGATCCCCAGCGCTGTTGTGCCTGTGGATAGGCTGCACAAGGACAGTGAAGAGCAGCAAGAGCTTTCAGGGCTGGCACCTTCCTTGTGGGACAAGGAGCCGGACGTTTGCCTTTTCAGAACGAGAGTCTGCCGAGTACAAGCGCCGTGAGATGTGCCGCCTGTGGGAAAGCACAGATCCCCAGTGCTGTTGTGCCTGTGAATAGGCTGCACGGGGACGGTGAAGACCAGCAAGAGCTTTCAGGGCTGGCACCTTCCTTGTGGGAGAAGGAGCCGGACGTTTGCCTTTTCGGGAAGAGGCTCTGCCAAGAACGAGCGCCGTGCCATGTGCCGCCTGTGGGAAAGCACAGATCCCTAGTGCTGTTCTGCCTGTGGATAGGCTGCACGGGGACGGTGAAGAGCAGCATGAGCTTTCAGGGCTGGCACCTTCCTTGTGGGAGAAGGAGCCGGACGTTTGCCTTTTCGGAAAGAGGCTCTGCCGAGAACGACCACCGTGAGATGTGCCGTCTGTGGGAAAGCAGAGATCCCCAGTGCTGTTCTGCCTGTGGATAGGCTGGACGATGACGGTGAAGACCAGCAAGATCTTTTAGGGCTGGCACTTTCCTGGTGGGAGAAGGAGCTGGACGTTTGCCTTTTCGGAAAGAGGCTCTGCCGAGAACGAACACCATGAGGTCTACCGTTCCTGGACAAGAACGGATCCCCAATGCTGTTGTGCCTGTGCATAGCCTGCACAGGGACAGTGAAGAGCAGCAAGAGCTTTCAGGGCTGGCACCTTCCTTGTGGGAGAAGGAGCCGGACGTTTGACTTTTCGGAAAGAGGCTCTGCCGAGAACGACCACCGTGAGATGTGCCGCCCTTGGGAAAGCACAGATCCCCAGTGCTGTTGTGCCTGAGGATAGGCTGCACGGGGACAGTGAAAAGCAGCAAGAGCTTTCAGGGCTGGCACCTTCCTTGTGGGACAAGGAGCCGGACGTTTGCCTTTTCGGAAAGAGGCTCTGCCGAGAACGAGCACCCTGCCATGTGCCTCCCGTGGGAAAGCACAGATCCCCAGTGCTGTTGTGCCTGTGGATAGGCTGCACAGGGACAGTGAAGAGCAGCATGAGCTTTCAGGGCTGGCACCTTCCTTGTGGGAGAAGGAGCCGGACGTTTGCCTTTTCGGAAGAAGGGTCTCCCGAGTACAAGCGCCGTGAGATGTGCCGTCTGTGGGAAAGCACAGATCCCCAGTGCTGTTGTGCCTGTGGATAGGCTGCACAGGGACAGTAAAGAGCAGCGTGAGCTCTCAGGGCTGGCACCTTCCTTGTGGGAGAAGGAGCCGGACGTTTGCCTTTTCGGAAAGAGGCTCTGCTGAGAACGAACACTGTGATGTGTACCGTTCCTGGGCAAGTACAGATCCACAATGCTGTTGTGCCTTTGGATAGGCTGCACAGGTGCAATGAAGAGCAGCATGAGCTTTCAGGGCTGGCAGCTTCCTTGTGGGAGAAGGAGCCGGATGTTTGCCTTTTCGGAAAGACGCTCTGCTGAGTATGACCACCGTGAGATGTGCCGTCTGTGGGAAAGCAGAGATCCCCAGCGCTGTTCTGCCTGTGGACAGGCTGCACGGGGACGGTGAATAGCAGCATGAGCTTTCAGGGCTAGCACCTTCCTTGTGGGAGAAGGAGCTGGACGTTTGCCTTTTCGGAAAGAGGCTCTGCTGAGAACGAACACCGTGAGGTCTACCGTTCCTGGGCAAGCACAGATCCCCAGTGGTGTTGTGCCTCTGGATAGGCTGCACGGGGACAGTGCAGAACAGCACGAGCTTTCAGGGCTGGCACCTTCCTTGTGGGAGAAGGAGCCGGACGTTTGCCTTTTCGGAAGGAGAGTCTGCCGAGTACAAGCGCCGTGAGATGTGCCGCCCTTGGGAAAGCACAGATCCCCAGTGCTGTTGTGCCTGTGGATAGGCTGGACGATGACGGTGAAGACCAGCAAGAGCTTTCAGGGCTGGCACTTTCCTGGTGGGAGAAGGAGCCGGACGTTTGCCTTTTCGGAAAGAGGCTCTGCCGAGAACGACCACCGTGAGATGTGCCGCCCTTGGGAAAGCACAGATCCCCAGTGCTGTTGTGCCTGTGGATAGGCTGCACGGGGACAGTGAAAAGCAGCAAGAGCTTTCAGGGCTGGCACCTTCCTGGTGGGACAAGGAGCCGGACGTTTGCCTTTTCGGAAAGAGGCTCTGCTGAGAACGAACACCGTGAGGTCTACCGTTCCTGGGCAAGCACGGATCCCCAGTGGTGTTGTGCCTGTGGATAGGCTGCACAGGGACAGTGAAGAGCAGCAGGATCTTTCAGGGCTGGCACCTTCCTGGTGGGAGAAGGAGCCGGACGTTTGCCTTTTCGGAAAGAGGCTCTGCCGAGAACGAACACCGTGAGGTCTACCGTTCTTGGGCAAGCACAGATCCACAATGCTGTTGTGCCTGTGGATAGGCTGAACAGGTGCAATGAAGACCAGCATGAGCTTTCAGGGCTGGCACCTTCCTTGTGGGAGAAGGAGCCGGACGTTTGCTTTTTCGGAAAGACGCTCTGCTGAGAATGACCACCGTGAGATGTGCCGTCTGTGGGAAAGCAGAGATCCCCAGTGCTGTTGTGCCTCTGGATAGGCTGCACGATGACGGTGAAGACCAGCAAGAGCTTTTAGTGCTGGTACCTTCCTTGTGGGAGAAGGAGCCGGACGTTTGCCTTTCGGAAAGAGGCTCTACCGAGATCGAGCGCCGTGCCATGTACCGTCTGTGGGAAAGCACAGATCCCCAGTGCTGTTCTGCCTGTGGATAGGCTGCACGGGGACGGTGAAGAGCAGCATGAGCTTTCAGGGCTGGCACCTTCCTTGTGGGACAAGGAGCCGGACGTTTGCCTTTTCAGAAGGAGGCTCTGCCGAGAACGACCACCGTGAGATGTGCCGCCCTTGGGAAAGCACAGATCCCCAGTGCTGTTGTGCCTCTGGATAGGCTACATGATGACAGTGAAGACCAGCATGATCTTTCAGGGCAGGCACCTTCCTTGTGGGAGAAGGAGCCGGACATTTGCCTTTTCGGAAAGAGGCTCTGCTGAGAACGATCACCGTGAGGTCTACCGTCCCTGGGCCAGCACGGATCCCCAGTGGTGTTGTGCCTGTGGATAGGCTGCACGGGGACAGTGAAGAGCAGCATGAGCTTTCAGGGCTAGCACCTTCCTGATGGGAGAAGGAGGCGGACGTTTGCCTTTTCGGAAAGAGGCTCTGCCGAGAACAAACACAGTGAGGTCTACCGTTCCTGGACAAGCACGGATCCCCAGCGCCGTTGTGCCTTTGGATAGCCTGCACAGGGACAGTGAAGAGCAGCATGAGCTTTCAGGGCTGGCACCTTCCTTGTGGGAGAAGGAGCCGGACGTTTGCCTTTTCGGGAAGAGGCTCTGCCGAGAACGAGCGCCGTGCCATGTGCCGCCTGTGGGAAAGCACAGATCCCCAGTGCTGTTGTGCCTGTGAATAGCCTGCACGGGGACGGTGAAGAGCAGCATGAGCTTTCAGGGCTGGCACCTTCCTGGTGGGACAAGGAGCCGGACGTTGGCCTTTTCGGAAAGAGGCTCTGCTGAGAACGAACACCGTGAGGTCTACCGTTCCTAGGCAAGCACGGATCCCCAGCGATCTTGTGCCTGTGGATAGGCTGCACAGGGACAGTGAAGAGCAGCATGAGCTTTCAGGGCTGGCACCTTCCTGGTGGGAGAAGGAGCCGGACGTTTGCCTTTTCGGAAAGAGGCTCTGCTGAGAACGAACATCGTGAGGTGTACCGTTCCTGGGCAAGTACAGATCGACAATGCTGTTGTGCCTGTGGATAGGCTGCACAGGTGCAATGAAGAGCAGCATGAGCTTTCAGGGCTGGCACCTTCCTGGTGGGAGAAGGAGCCGGACGTTTGCCTTTTCGGAAAGAGGCTCTGCCGAGAACGACCACCGTGAGATGTGCCGTCTGTGGGAAAGCACAGATCCGCAGTGCTGCTGTGCCTGTGGATAGGCTGCACGATGACGGTGAAGACCAGCAAGAGCTTTCAGGGCTGGCACCTTCCTTGTGGGAGAAGGAGCCGGACATTTGCCTTTTCGGAAAGAGGCTCTGCCGAGAATGAGCACCGTGCCATGTGCCGCCTGTGGGAAAGCACAGATCCCCAGTGCTGTTGTGCCTGTGAATAGCCTGCACGGGGACGGTGAAAAGCAGCATGAGCTTTCAGGGCTGGCACCTTCCTTGTGGGACAAGGAGCCGGACGTTTGCCTTTTCGGAATGAGAGTCTGCCGAGTACAAGCGCCGTGAGATGTGCCGTCTGTGGGAAAGCACAGATCCCCAGTGCTGTTGTGCCTGTGGGTAGGCTGCACGGAGACGGTGAAGAGCAGCATGAGCTTTCAGGGCTGGCACCTTCCTGATGGGAGAAGGAGGCGGACGTTTGCCTTTTCAGAAAGAGGCTCAGCTGAGAAAGGACACCGTGAGGTCTACCGTTCCTGGGCAAGCACGGATCCCCAGCGCTGTTGTGCCTGTGGATAGGCTGCACAAGGACAGTGAAGAGCAGCAAGAGCTTTCAGGGCTGGCACCTTCCTTGTGGGACAAGGAGCCGGACGTTTGCCTTTTCAGAACGAGAGTCTGCCGAGTACAAGCGCCGTGAGATGTGCCGCCTGTGGGAAAGCACAGATCCCCAGTGCTGTTGTGCCTGTGAATAGGCTGCACGGGGACGGTGAAGACCAGCAAGAGCTTTCAGGGCTGGCACCTTCCTTGTGGGAGAAGGAGCCGGACGTTTGCCTTTTCGGAAAGAGGCTCTGCCGAGAACGACCACCGTGAGATGTGCCGTCTGTGGGAAAGCAGAGATCCCCAGTGCTGTTCTGCCTGTGGATAGGCTGGACGATGACGGTGAAGACCAGCAAGATCTTTTAGGGCTGGCACTTTCCTGGTGGGAGAAGGAGCTGGACGTTTGCCTTTTCGGAAAGAGGCTCTGCCGAGAACGAACACCATGAGGTCTACCGTTCCTGGACAAGAACGGATCCCCAATGCTGTTGTGCCTGTGCATAGCCTGCACAGGGACAGTGAAGAGCAGCAAGAGCTTTCAGGGCTGGCACCTTCCTTGTGGGAGAAGGAGCCGGACGTTTGCCTTTTCGGAAAGAGGCTCTGCCGAGAACGACCACCGTGAGATGTGCCGCCCTTGGGAAAGCACAGATCCCCAGTGCTGTTGTGCCTGAGGATAGGCTGCACGGGGACAGTGAAAAGCAGCAAGAGCTTTCAGGGCTGGCACCTTCCTTGTGGGACAAGGAGCCGGACGTTTGCCTTTTCGGAAAGAGGCTCTGCCGAGAACGAGCACCCTGCCATGTGCCTCCCGTGGGAAAGCACAGATCCCCAGTGCTGTTGTGCCTGTGGATAGGCTGCACAGGGACAGTGAAGAGCAGCAGGAGCTTTCAGGGCTGGCACCTTCCTTGTGGGAGAAGGAGCCGGACGTTTGCCTTTTCGGAAGAAGGGTCTCCCGAGTACAAGCGCCGTGAGATGTGCCGTCTGTGGGAAAGCACAGATCCCCAGTGCTGTTGTGCCTGTGGATAGGCTGCACAGGGACAGTAAAGAGCAGCGTGAGCTCTCAGGGCTGGCACCTTCCTTGTGGGAGAAGGAGCCGGACGTTTGCCTTTTCGGAAAGAGGCTCTGCTGAGAACGAACACTGTGATATGTACCGTTCCTGGGCAAGTACAGATCCACAATGCTGTTGTGCCTTTGGATAGGCTGCACAGGTGCAATGAAGAGCAGCATGAGCTTTCAGGGCTGGCAGCTTCCTTGTGGGAGAAGGAGCCGGATGTTTGCCTTTTCGGAAAGACGCTCTGCTGAGTATGACCACCGTGAGATGTGCCGTCTGTGGGAAAGCAGAGATCCCCAGCGCTGTTCTGCCTGTGGACAGGCTGCACGGGGACGGTGAATAGCAGCATGAGCTTTCAGGGCTAGCACCTTCCTTGTGGGAGAAGGAGCCGGACGTTTGCCTTTTCGGAAAGAGGCTCTGCTGAGAACGAACACCGTGAGGTCTACCGTTCCTGGGCAAGCACAGATCCCCAGTGGTGTTGTGCCTCTGGATAGGCTGCACGGGGACAGTGCAGAACAGCACGAGCTTTCAGGGCTGGCACCTTCCTTGTGGGAGAAGGAGCCGGACGTTTGCCTTTTCGGAAGGAGAGTCTGCCGAGTACAAGCGCCGTGAGATGTGCCGCCCTTGGGAAAGCACAGATCCCCAGTGCTGTTGTGCCTGTGGATAGGCTGCACAGGGACAGTGAAGACCAGCAAGAGCTTTCAGGGCTGGCACTTTCCTGGTGGGAGAAGGAGCCGGACGTTTGCCTTTTCGGAAAGAGGCTCTGCCGAGAACGACCACCGTGAGATGTGCCGCCCTTGGGAAAGCACAGATCCCCAGTGCTGTTGTGCCTGTGGATAGGCTGCACGGGGACAGTGAAAAGCAGCAAGAGCTTTCAGGGCTGGCACCTTCCTTGTGGGAGAAGGAGCCGGACGTTTGCCTTTTCGGAAAGAGGCTCTGCTGAGAACGAACACCGTGAGGTCTACCGTTCCTGGGCAAGCACGGATCCCCAGTGGTGTTGTGCCTGTGGATAGGCTGCACAGGGACAGTGAAGAGCAGCAGGATCTTTCAGGGCTGGCACCTTCCTGGTGGGAGAAGGAGCCGGACGTTTGCCTTTTCGGAAAGAGGCTCTGCCGAGAACGAACACCGTGAGGTCTACCGTTCTTGGGCAAGCACAGATCCACAATGCTGTTGTGCCTGTGGATAGGCTGAACAGGTGCAATGAAGACCAGCATGAGCTTTCAGGGCTGGCACCTTCCTTGTGGGAGAAGGAGCCGGACGTTTGCTTTTTCGGAAAGACGCTCTGCTGAGAATGACCACCGTGAGATGTGCCGTCTGTGGGAAAGCAGAGATCCCCAGTGCTGTTGTGCCTCTGGATAGGCTGCACGATGACGGTGAAGACCAGCAAGAGCTTTTAGTGCTGGTACCTTCCTTGTGGGAGAAGGAGCCGGACGTTTGCCTTTCGGAAAGAGGCTCTACCGAGATCGAGCGCCGTGCCATGTACCGTCTGTGGGAAAGCACAGATCCCCAGTGCTGTTCTGCCTGTGGATAGGCTGCACGGGGACGGTGAAGAGCAGCATGAGCTTTCAGGGCTGGCACCTTCCTTGTGGGACAAGGAGCCGGACGTTTGCCTTTTCAGAAGGAGGCTCTGCCGAGAACGACCACCGTGAGATGTGCCGCCCTTGGGAAAGCACAGATCCCCAGTGCTGTTGTGCCTCTGGATAGGCTACATGATGACAGTGAAGACCAGCATGATCTTTCAGGGCAGGCACCTTCCTTGTGGGAGAAGGAGCCGGACATTTGCCTTTTCGGAAAGAGGCTCTGCTGAGAACGATCACCGTGAGGTCTACCGTCCCTGGGCCAGCACGGATCCCCAGTGGTGTTGTGCCTGTGGATAGGCTGCACGGGGACAGTGAAGAGCAGCATGAGCTTTCAGGGCTAGCACCTTCCTGATGGGAGAAGGAGGCGGACGTTTGCCTTTTCGGAAAGAGGCTCTGCCGAGAACAAACACAGTGAGGTCTACCGTTCCTGGACAAGCACGGATCCCCAGCGCCGTTGTGCCTTTGGATAGCCTGCACAGGGACAGTGAAGAGCAGCATGAGCTTTCAGGGCTGGCACCTTCCTTGTGGGAGAAGGAGCCGGACGTTTGCCTTTTCGGGAAGAGGCTCTGCCGAGAACGAGCGCCGTGCCATGTGCCGCCTGTGGGAAAGCACAGATCCCCAGTGCTGTTGTGCCTGTGAATAGCCTGCACGGGGACGGTGAAGAGCAGCATGAGCTTTCAGGGCTGGCACCTTCCTGGTGGGACAAGGAGCCGGACGTTGGCCTTTTCGGAAAGAGGCTCTGCTGAGAACGAACACCGTGAGGTCTACCGTTCCTAGGCAAGCACGGATCCCCAGCGATCTTGTGCCTGTGGATAGGCTGCACAGGGACAGTGAAGAGCAGCATGAGCTTTCAGGGCTGGCACCTTCCTGGTGGGAGAAGGAGCCGGACGTTTGCCTTTTCGGAAAGAGGCTCTGCTGAGAACGAACATCGTGAGGTGTACCGTTCCTGGGCAAGTACAGATCGACAATGCTGTTGTGCCTGTGGATAGGCTGCACAGGTGCAATGAAGAGCAGCAGGATCTTTCAGGGCTGGCACCTTCCTTGTGGGAGAAGGAGCCGGACGTTTGCCTTTTCGGAAAGAGGCTCTGCCGAGAACGACCACCGTGAGATGTGCCGTCTGTGGGAAAGCACAGATCCGCAGTGCTGCTGTGCCTGTGGATAGGCTGCACGATGACGGTGAAGACCAGCAAGAGCTTTCAGGGCTGGCACCTTCCTTGTGGGAGAAGGAGCCGGACATTTGCCTTTTCGGAAAGAGGCTCTGCCGAGAACGAGCACCGTGCCATGTGCCGCCTGTGGGAAAGCACAGATCCCCAGTGCTGTTGTGCCTGTGAATAGCCTGCACGGGGACGGTGAAAAGCAGCATGAGCTTTCAGGGCTGGCACCTTCCTTGTGGGACAAGGAGCCGGACGTTTGCCTTTTCGGAATGAGAGTCTGCCGAGTACAAGCGCCGTGAGATGTGCCGCCTGTGGGAAAGCACAGATCCCCAGTGCTGTTGTGCCTCGGGGTAGGCTGCACGGAGACGGTGAAGAGCAGCATGAGCTTTCAGGGCTGGCACCTTCCTGATGGGAGAAGGAGGCGGACGTTTGCCTTTTCAGAAAGAGGCTCTGCTGAGAACGGACACCGTGAGGTCTACCGTTCCTGGGCAAGCACGGATCCCCAGTGCTTTTGTGCCTGTGGATAGGCTGCACAAGGACAGTGAAGAGCAGCAAGAGCTTTCAGGGCTGGCACCTTCCTTGTGGGAGAAGGAGCCGGACATTTGCATTTTCGGAATGAGAGTCTGCCGAGTACAAGCGCCGTGAGATGTGCCGCCTGTGGGAAAGCACAGATCCCCAGTGCTGTTGTGCCTGTGAATAGGCTGCACGGGGACGCTGAAGAGCAGCATGAGCTTTCAGGGCTGGCACCTTCATTCTGGGAGAAGGAGGCGGACGTTTGCCTTTTCGCAAAGAGGCTCTGCCGAGAACGAGCGCCGTGCCATGTGCCGCCTGTGGGAAAGCACAGATCCCCAGTGCTGTTCTGCCTGTGGATAGGCTGCACGGGGACGGTGAAGAGCAGCATGAGCTTTCAGGGCTGGCACCTTCCTTGTGGGAGAAGGAGCCGGACGTTTGCCTTTTCGGAAAGAGGCTCTGCCGAGAACGACCACCGTGAGATGTGCCGTCTGTGGGAAAGCAGAGATCCCCAGTGCTGTTCTGCCTGTGGATAGGCTGGACGATGACGGTGAAGACCAGCAAGATCTTTTAGGGCTGGCACTTTCCTGGTGGGAGAGGGAGCTGGACGTTTGCCTTTTCGGAAAGAGGCTCTGCCGAGAACGAACACCATGAGGTCTACCGTTCCTGGACAAGAACGGATCCCCAATGCTGTTGTGCCTGTGCATAGCCTGCACAGGGACAGTGAAGAGCAGCAAGAGCTTTCAGGGCTGGCACCTTCCTTGTGGGAGAAGGAGCCGGACGTTTGACTTTTCGGAAAGAGGCTCTGCCGAGAACGACCACCGTGAGATGTGCCGCCCTTGGGAAAGCACAGATCCCCAGTGCTGTTGTGCCTGAGGATAGGCTGCACGGGGACAGTGAAAAGCAGCAAGAGCTTTCAGGGCTGGCACCTTCCTTGTGGGACAAGGAGCCGGACGTTTGCCTTTTCGGAAAGAGGCTCTGCCGAGAACGAGCACCCTGCCATGTGCCTCCCGTGGGAAAGCACAGATCCCCAGTGCTGTTGTGCCTGTGGATAGGCTGCACAGGGACAGTGAAGAGCAGCAGGAGCTTTCAGGGCTGGCACCTTCCTTGTGGGAGAAGGAGCCGGACGTTTGCCTTTTCGGAAGAAGGGTCTCCCGAGTACAAGCGCCGTGAGATGTGCCGTCTGTGGGAAAGCACAGATCCCCAGTGCTGTTGTGCCTGTGGATAGGCTGCACAGGGACAGTAAAGAGCAGCATGAGCTCTCAGGGCTGGCACCTTCCTTGTGGGAGAAGGAGCCGGACGTTTGCCTTTTCGGAAAGAGGCTCTGCTGAGAACGAATACCGTGAGGTGTACCGTTCCTCGGCAAGCACGGATCCCCAGCGCTGTTGTGCCTGTGGATAGGCTGCACGGGGACGGTGAAGAGCAGCATGAGCTTTCAGGGCTGGCACCTTCCTTGTGGGAGAAGGAGCCGGACGTTTGACTTTTCGCAAAGAGGCTCTGCCGAGAATGACCACCGTGAGATGTGCCGCCTGTGGGAAAGCACAGATCCCCAGTGCTGTTGTGCCTGTGATTAGGCTGCACAGGGACAGTGTAGAGCAGCATGAGCTTTCAGGGCTGGCACCTTCCTTGTGGGATAAGGAGCCGGACGTTTGCCTTTTCAGAAAGAGGCTCTACTGAGAACGAACACCGTGAGGTCTACCGTTCCTGGGCAAGCACGAATCCCCAGTGGTGTTGTGCCTGTAGATAGGCTGCACGGGAACAGTGAAGAGCAGCATGAGCTTTCAGGGCTGGCACCTTCCTTGTGGGAGAAGGAGCCGGACGTTTGCCTTTTCGGAAAGAGGCTCTGCCAAGAACGAGCGCCGTGCCATGTGCCGCCTGTGGGAAAGCACAGATCCCCAGTGCTGTTCTGCCTGTGGATAGGCTGCACGGGGACGGTGAAGAGCAGCATGAGCTTTCAGGGCTGGCACCTTCCTTGTGGGAGAAGGAGCCGGACGTTTGCCTTTTCGGAAAGAGGCTCTGCCGAGAACGACCACCGTGAGATGTGCCGTCTGTGGGAAAGCAGAGATCCCCAGTGCTGTTCTGCCTGTGGATAGGCTGGACGATGACGGTGAAGACCAGCAAGATCTTTTAGGGCTGGCACTTTCCTGGTGGGAGAGGGAGCTGGACGTTTGCCTTTTCGGAAAGAGGCTCTGCCGAGAACGAACACCATGAGGTCTACCGTTCCTGGACAAGAACGGATCCCCAATGCTGTTGTGCCTGTGCATAGCCTGCACAGGGACAGTGAAGAGCAGCAAGAGCTTTCAGGGCTGGCACCTTCCTTGTGGGAGAAGGAGCCGGACGTTTGACTTTTCGGAAAGAGGCTCTGCCGAGAACGACCACCGTGAGATGTGCCGCCCTTGGGAAAGCACAGATCCCCAGTGCTGTTGTGCCTGAGGATAGGCTGCACGGGGACAGTGAAAAGCAGCAAGAGCTTTCAGGGCTGGCACCTTCCTTGTGGGAGAAGGAGCCGGACGTTTGCCTTTTCGGAAAGAGGCTCTGCCGAGAACGAGCACCCTGCCATGTGCCTCCCGTGGGAAAGCACAGATCCCCAGTGCTGTTGTGCCTGTGGATAGGCTGCACAGGGACAGTGAAGAGCAGCAGGAGCTCTCAGGGCTGGCACCTTCCTTGTGGGAGAAGGAGCCGGACGTTTGCCTTTTCGGAAAGAGGCTCTGCTGAGAACGAATACCGTGAGGTGTACCGTTCCTCGGCAAGCACGGATCCCCAGCGCTGTTGTGCCTGTGGATAGGCTGCACGGGGACGGTGAAGAGCAGCATGAGCTTTCAGGGCTGGCACCTTCCTTGTGGGAGAAGGAGCCGGACGTTTGACTTTTCGCAAAGAGGCTCTGCCGAGAATGACCACCGTGAGATGTGCCGCCTGTGGGAAAGCACAGATCCCCAGTGCTGTTGTGCCTGTGGATAGGCTGCACAGGGACAGTGTAGAGCAGCATGAGCTTTCAGGGCTGGCAACTTCCTTGTGGGATAAGGAGCCGGACGTTTGCCTTTTCAGAAGGAGAGTCTGCCGAGTACAAGCGCCGTGAGATGTGCCGCCTGTGGGAAAGCACAGATCCCCAGTGCTGCTGTGCCTGTGGATAGGCTGCACGGGGACGGTGAAGAGCAGCATGAGCTTTCAGGGCTGGCACCTTCCTTGTGGGAGAAGGAGCCGGACGTTTGCCTTTTCAGAAAGAGGCTCTACTGAGAACGAACACCGTGAGGTCTACCGTTCCTGGGCAAGCACGAATCCCCAGTGGTGTTGTGCCTGTAGATAGGCTGCACGGGAACAGTGAAGAGCAGCATGAGCTTTCAGGGCTGGCACCTTCCTTGTGGGAGAAGGAGCCGGACGTTTGCCTTTTCGGAAAGAGGCTCTGCCGAGAATGACCACCGTGAGATGTGCCATCTGTGGGAAAGCACAGATCCCCAGTGCTGCTGTGCCTTTGGATAGGCTGCACGATGACGGTGAAGACCAGCATGAGCTTTCAGGGCTGGCACCTTCCTTGTGGGAGAAGGAGCCGGACGTTTGCCTTTTCGGGAAGAGGCTCTGCCGAGAACGAGCGCCGTGCCATGTGCCGCCTGTGGGAAAGCACAGATCCCCAGTGCTGTTGTGCCTGTGAATAGCCTGCACGGGGACGGTGAAGAGCAGCATGAGCTTTCAGGGCTGGCACCTTCCTTGTGGGAGAAGGAGCCGGACGTTGGCCTTTTCGGAAAGAGGCTCTGCTGAGAACGAACACCGTGAGGTCTACCGTTCCTAGGCAAGCACGGATCCCCAGCGATCTTGTGCCTGTGGATAGGCTGCACAGGGACAGTGAAGAGCAGCAGGAGCTTTCAGGGCTGGCACCTTCCTGGTGGGAGAAGGAGCCGGACGTTTGCCTTTTCGGAAAGAGGCTCTGCTGAGAACGAACATCGTGAGGTGTACCGTTCCTGGGCAAGTACAGATCGACAATGCTGTTGTGCCTGTGGATAGGCTGCACAGGTGCAATGAAGAGCAGCATGAGCTTTCAGGGCTGGCACCTTCCTTGTGGGAGAAGGAGCCGGACGTTTGCCTTTTCGGAAAGAGGCTCTGCCGAGAACGACCACCGTGAGATGTGCCGTCTGTGGGAAAGCACAGATCCGCAGTGCTGCTGTGCCTGTGGATAGGCTGCACGATGACGGTGAAGACCAGCAAGAGCTTTCAGGGCTGGCACCTTCCTTGTGGGAGAAGGAGCCGGACATTTGCCTTTTCGGAAAGAGGCTCTGCCGAGAACGAGCACCGTGCCATGTGCCGCCTGTGGGAAAGCACAGATCCCCAGTGCTGTTGTGCCTGTGAATAGCCTGCACGGGGACGGTGAAAAGCAGCATGAGCTTTCAGGGCTGGCACCTTCCTTGTGGGACAAGGAGCCGGACGTTTGCCTTTTCGGAATGAGAGTCTGCCGAGTACAAGCGCCGTGAGATGTGCCGTCTGTGGGAAAGCACAGATCCCCAGTGCTGTTGTGCCTCGGGGTAGGCTGCACGGAGACGGTGAAGAGCAGCATGAGCTTTCAGGGCTGGCACCTTCCTGATGGGAGAAGGAGGCGGACGTTTGCCTTTTCAGAAAGAGGCTCTGCTGAGAACGGACACCGTGAGGTCTACCGTTCCTGGGCAAGCACGGATCCCCAGCGCTGTTGTGCCTGTGGATAGGCTGCACAAGGACAGTGAAGAGCAGCAAGAGCTTTCAGGGCTGGCACCTTCCTTGTGGGAGAAGAAGCCGGACGTTTGCCTTTTCAGAACGAGAGTCTGCCGAGTACAAGCGCCGTGAGATGTGCCGCCTGTGGGAAAGCACAGATCCCCAGTGCTGTTGTGCCTGTGAATAGGCTGCACGGGGACGGTGAAGAGCAGCATGAGCTTTCAGGGCTGGCACCTTCATTCTGGGAGAAGGAGGCGGACGTTTGCCTTTTCGCAAAGAGGCTCTGCCGAGAATGACCACCGTGAGATGTGGCATCTGTGGGAAAGCACAGATCCCCAGTGCTGCTGTGCCTGTGGATAGGCTGCACGGGGACGGTGAAGACCAGCAAGAGCTTTCAGGGCTGGCACCTTCCTTGTGGGAGAAGGAGCCGGACGTTTGCCTTTTCGGAAAGAGGCTCTGCCGAGAACGACCACCGTGAGATGTGCCGTCTGTGGGAAAGCAGAGATCCCCAGTGCTGTTCTGCCTGTGGATAGGCTGGACGATGACGGTGAAGACCAGCAAGATCTTTTAGGGCTGGCACTTTCCTGGTGGGAGAAGGAGCTGGACGTTTGCCTTTTCGGAAAGAGGCTCTGCCGAGAACGAACACCATGAGGTCTACCGTTCCTGGACAAGAACGGATCCCCAATGCTGTTGTGCCTGTGCATAGCCTGCACAGGGACAGTGAAGAGCAGCAAGAGCTTTCAGGGCTGGCACCTTCCTTGTGGGAGAAGGAGCCGGACGTTTGACTTTTCGGAAAGAGGCTCTGCCGAGAACGACCACCGTGAGATGTGCCGCCCTTGGGAAAGCACAGATCCCCAGTGCTGTTGTGCCTGAGGATAGGCTGCACGGGGACAGTGAAAAGCAGCAAGAGCTTTCAGGGCTGGCACCTTCCTTGTGGGAGAAGGAGCCGGACGTTTGCCTTTTCGGAAGGAGAGTCTGCCGAGTACAAGCGCCGTGAGATGTGCCGCCCTTGGGAAAGCACAGATCCCCAGTGCTGTTGTGCCTGTGGATAGGCTGGACGATGACGGTGAAGACCAGCAAGAGCTTTCAGGGCTGGCACTTTCCTGGTGGGAGAAGGAGCCGGACGTTTGCCTTTTCGGAAAGAGGCTCTGCCGAGAACGACCACCGTGAGATGTGCCGCCCTTGGGAAAGCACAGATCCCCAGTGCTGTTGTGCCTGTGGATAGGCTGCACGGGGACAGTGAAAAGCAGCAAGAGCTTTCAGGGCTGGCACCTTCCTTGTGGGAGAAGGAGCCGGACGTTTGCCTTTTCGGAAAGAGGCTCTGCTGAGAACGAACACCGTGAGGTCTACCGTTCCTGGGCAAGCACGGATCCCCAGTGGTGTTGTGCCTGTGGATAGGCTGCACAGGGACAGTGAAGAGCAGCAGGATCTTTCAGGGCTGGCACCTTCCTGGTGGGAGAAGGAGCCGGACGTTTGCCTTTTCGAAAAGAGGCTCTGCCGAGAACGAACACCGTGAGGTCTACCGTTCTTGGGCAAGCACAGATCCACAATGCTGTTGTGCCTGTGGATAGGCTGAACAGGTGCAATGAAGACCAGCATGAGCTTTCAGGGCTGGCACCTTCCTTGTGGGAGAAGGAGCCGGACGTTTGCTTTTTCGGAAAGACGCTCTGCTGAGAATGACCACCGTGAGATGTGCCGTCTGTGGGAAAGCAGAGATCCCCAGTGCTGTTGTGCCTCTGGATAGGCTGCACGATGACGGTGAAGACCAGCAAGAACTTTTAGTGCTGGTACCTTCCTTGTGGGAGAAGGAGCCGGACGTTTGCCTTTCGGAAAGAGGCTCTACCGAGATCGAGCGCCGTGCCATGTACCGTCTGTGGGAAAGCACAGATCCCCAGTGCTGTTCTGCCTGTGGATAGGCTGCACGGGGACGGTGAAGAGCAGCATGAGCTTTCAGGGCTGGCACCTTCCTTGTGGGACAAGGAGCCGGACGTTTGCCTTTTCAGAAGGAGGCTCTGCCGAGAACGACCACCGTGAGATGTGCCGCCCTTGGGAAAGCACAGATCCCCAGTGCTGTTGTGCCTCTGGATAGGCTACATGATGACAGTGAAGACCAGCATGATCTTTCAGGGCAGGCACCTTCCTTGTGGGAGAAGGAGCCGGACATTTGCCTTTTCGGAAAGAGGCTCTGCTGAGAACGATCACCGTGAGGTCTACCGTCCCTGGGCCAGCACGGATCCCCAGTGGTGTTGTGCCTGTGGATAGGCTGCACGGGGACAGTGAAGAGCAGCATGAGCTTTCAGGGCTGGCACCTTCCTGATGGGAGAAGGAGGCGGACGTTTGCCTTTTCGGAAAGAGGCTCTGCTGAGAACGAACACCGTGAGGTCTACCGCTCCTGGGCAAGCACGAATCCCCAGTGGTGTTGTGCCTGTAGATAGGCTGCACGGGAACAGTGAAGAGCAGCATGAGCTTTCAGGACTGGCACCATCCTTGTGGGAGAAGGAGCCGGACGTTTGCCTTTTCGGAAAGAGGCTCTGCCGAGAACGACCACCGTGAGATGTGCCATCTGTGGGAAAGCACAGATCCCCAGTGCTGCTGTGCCTTTGGATAGGCTGCACGATGACGGTGAAGACCAGCATGAGCTTTCAGGGCTGGCACCTTCCTTGTGGGAGAAGGAGCCGGACGTTTGCCTTTTCGGGAAGAGGCTCTGCCGAGAACGAGCGCCGTGCCATGTGCCGCCTGTGGGAAAGCACAGATCCCCAGTGCTGTTGTGCCTGTGAATAGCCTGCACGGGGACGGTGAAGAGCAGCATGAGCTTTCAGGGCTGGCACCTTCCTGGTGGGACAAGGAGCCGGACGTTGGCCTTTTCGGAAAGAGGCTCTGCTGAGAACGAACACCGTGAGGTCTACCGTTCCTGGGCAAGCACGGATCCCCAGCGATCTTGTGCCTGTGGATAGGCTGCACAGGGACAGTGAAGAGCAGCATGAGCTTTCAGGGCTGGCACCTTCCTGGTGGGAGAAGGAGCCGGACGTTTGCCTTTTCGGAAAGAGGCTCTGCTGAGAACGAACATCGTGAGGTGTACCGTTCCTGGGCAAGTACAGATCCACAATGCTGTTGTGCCTGTGGATAGGCTGCACAGGTGCAATGAAGAGCAGCATGAGCTTTCAGGGCTGGCACCTTCCTTGTGGGAGAAGGAGCCGGACGTTTGCCTTTTCGGAAAGAGGCTCTGCCGAGAACGACCACCGTGAGATGTGCCGTCTGTGGGAAAGCACAGATCCGCAGTGCTGCTGTGCCTGTGGATAGGCTGCACGATGACGGTGAAGACCAGCAAGAGCTTTCAGGGCTGGCACCTTCCTTGTGGGAGAAGGAGCCGGACATTTGCCTTTTCGGAAAGAGGCTCTGCCGAGAACGAGCACCGTGCCATGTGCCGCCTGTGGGAAAGCACAGATCCCCAGTGCTGTTGTGCCTGTGAATAGCCTGCACGGGGACGGTGAAAAGCAGCATGAGCTTTCAGGGCTGGCACCTTCCTTGTGGGAGAAGGAGCCGGACGTTTGCCTTTTCGGAATGAGAGTCTGCCGAGTACAAGCGCCGTGAGATGTGCCGTCTGTGGGAAAGCACAGATCCCCAGTGCTGTTGTGCCTGTGGGTCGGCTGCACGGAGACGGTGAAGAGCAGCATGAGCTTTCAGGGCTGGCACCTTCCTTGTGGGAGAAGGAGCCGGACGTTTGCCTTTTCGGAAAGAGGCTCTGCCAAGAACGAGCGCCGTGCCATGTGCCGCCTGTGGGAAAGCACAGATCCCCAGTGCTGTTCTGCCTGTGGATAGGCTGCACGGGGACGGTGAAGAGCAGCATGAGCTTTCAGGGCTGGCACCTTCCTTGTGGGAGAAGGAGCCGGACGTTTGCCTTTTCGGAAAGAGGCTCTGCCGAGAACGACCACCGTGAGATGTGCCGTCTGTGGGAAAGCAGAGATCCCCAGTGCTGTTCTGCCTGTGGATAGGCTGGACGATGACGGTGAAGACCAGCAAGATCTTTTAGGGCTGGCACTTTCCTGGTGGGAGAAGGAGCTGCACGTTTGCCTTTTCGGAAAGAGGCTCTGCCGAGAACGAACACCATGAGGTCTACCGTTCCTGGACAAGAACGGATCCCCAATGCTGTTGTGCCTGTGCATAGCCTGCACAGGGACAGTGAAGAGCAGCAAGAGCTTTCAGGGCTGGCACCTTCCTTGTGGGAGAAGGAGCCGGACGTTTGACTTTTCGGAAAGAGGCTCTGCCGAGAACGACCACCGTGAGATGTGCCGCCCTTGGGAAAGCACAGATCCCCAGTGCTGTTGTGCCTGAGGATAGGCTGCACGGGGACAGTGAAAAGCAGCAAGAGCTTTCAGGGCTGGCACCTTCCTTGTGGGACAAGGAGCCGGACGTTTGCCTTTTCGGAAAGAGGCTCTGCCGAGAACGAGCACCCTGCCATGTGCCTCCCGTGGGAAAGCACAGATCCCCAGTGCTGTTGTGCCTGTGGATAGGCTGCACAGGGACAGTGAAGAGCAGCAGGAGCTTTCAGGGCTGGCACCTTCCTTGTGGGAGAAGGAGCCGGACGTTTGCCTTTTCGGAAGAAGGGTCTCCCGAGTACAAGCGCCGTGAGATGTGCCGTCTGTGGGAAAGCACAGATCCCCAGTGCTGTTGTGCCTGTGGATAGGCTGCACAGGGACAGTAAAGAGCAGCGTGAGCTCTCAGGGCTGGCACCTTCCTTGTGGGAGAAGGAGCCGGACGTTTGCCTTTTCGGAAAGAGGCTCTGCTGAGAACGAACACTGTGATGTGTACCGTTCCTGGGCAAGTACAGATCCACAATGCTGTTGTGCCTTTGGATAGGCTGCACAGGTGCAATGAAGAGCAGCATGAGCTTTCAGGGCTGGCAGCTTCCTTGTGGGAGAAGGAGCCGGATGTTTGCCTTTTCGGAAAGACGCTCTGCTGAGTATGACCACCGTGAGATGTGCCGTCTGTGGGAAAGCAGAGATCCCCAGCGCTGTTCTGCCTGTGGACAGGCTGCACGGGGACGGTGAATAGCAGCATGAGCTTTCAGGGCTAGCACCTTCCTTGTGGGAGAAGGAGCTGGACGTTTGCCTTTTCGGAAAGAGGCTCTGCTGAGAACGAACACCGTGAGGTCTACCGTTCCTGGGCAAGCACAGATCCCCAGTGGTGTTGTGCCTCTGGATAGGCTGCACGGGGACAGTGCAGAACAGCACGAGCTTTCAGGGCTGGCACCTTCCTTGTGGGAGAAGGAGCCGGACGTTTGCCTTTTCGGAAGGAGAGTCTGCCGAGTACAAGCGCCGTGAGATGTGCCGCCCTTGGGAAAGCACAGATCCCCAGTGCTGTTGTGCCTGTGGATAGGCTGGACGATGACGGTGAAGACCAGCAAGAGCTTTCAGGGCTGGCACTTTCCTGGTGGGAGAAGGAGCCGGACGTTTGCCTTTTCGGAAAGAGGCTCTGCCGAGAACGACCACCGTGAGATGTGCCGCCCTTGGGAAAGCACAGATCCCCAGTGCTGTTGTGCCTGTGGATAGGCTGCACGGGGACAGTGAAAAGCAGCAAGAGCTTTCAGGGCTGGCAACTTCCTGGTGGGAGAAGGAGCCGGACGTTTGCCTTTTCGGAAAGAGGCTCTGCCGAGAACGAACACCGTGAGGTCTACCGTTCTTGGGCAAGCACAGATCCACAATGCTGTTGTGCCTGTGGATAGGCTGAACAGGTGCAATGAAGACCAGCATGAGCTTTCAGGGCTGGCACCTTCCTTGTGGGAGAAGGAGCCGGACGTTTGCTTTTTCGGAAAGACGCTCTGCTGAGAATGACCACCGTGAGATGTGCCGTCTGTGGGAAAGCAGAGATCCCCAGTGCTGTTGTGCCTCTGGATAGGCTGCACGATGACGGTGAAGACCAGCAAGAGCTTTTAGTGCTGGTACCTTCCTTGTGGGAGAAGGAGCCGGACGTTTGCCTTTCGGAAAGAGGCTCTACCGAGATCGAGCACCGTGCCATGTACCGTCTGTGGGAAAGCACAGATCCCCAGTGCTGTTCTGCCTGTGGATAGGCTGCACGGGGACGGTGAAGAGCAGCATGAGCTTTCAGGGCTGGCACCTTCCTTGTGGGACAAGGAGCCGGACGTTTGCCTTTTCAGAAGGAGGCTCTGCCGAGAACGACCACCGTGAGATGTGCCGCCCTTGGGAAAGCACAGATCCCCAGTGCTGTTGTGCCTCTGGATAGGCTACATGATGACAGTGAAGACCAGCATGATCTTTCAGGGCAGGCACCTTCCTTGTGGGAGAAGGAGCCGGACGTTTGCCTTTTCGGAAAGAGGCTCTGCTGAGAACGATCACCGTGAGGTCTACCGTCCCTGGGCCAGCACGGATCCCCAGTGGTGTTGTGCCTGTGGATAGGCTGCACGGGGACAGTGAAGAGCAGCATGAGCTTTCAGGGCTGGCACCTTCCTGATGGGAGAAGGAGGCGGACGTTTGCCTTTTCGGAAAGAGGCTCTGCTGAGAACGAACACCGTGAGGTCTACCGTTCCTGGGCAAGCACGAATCCCCAGTGGTGTTGTGCCTGTAGATAGGCTGCACGGGAACAGTGAAGAGCAGCATGAGATTTCAGGACTGGCACCTTCCTTGTGGGAGAAGGAGCCGGACGTTTGCCTTTTCGGAAAGAGGCTCTGCCGAGAACGACCACCGTGAGATGTGCCATCTGTGGGAAAGCACAGATCCCCAGTGCTGCTGTGCCTTTGGATAGGCTGCACGATGACGGTGAAGACCAGCATGAGCTTTCAGGGCTGGCACCTTCCTTGTGGGAGAAGGAGCCGGACGTTTGCCTTTTCGGGAAGAGGCTCTGCCGAGAACGAGCGCCGTGCCATGTGCCGCCTGTGGGAAAGCACAGATCCCCAGTGCTGTTGTGCCTGTGAATAGCCTGCACGGGGACGGTGAAGAGCAGCATGAGCTTTCAGGGCTGGCACCTTCCTGGTGGGACAAGGAGCCGGACGTTGGCCTTTTCGGAAAGAGGCTCTGCTGAGAACGAACACCGTGAGGTCTACCGTTCCTAGGCAAGCACGGATCCCCAGCGATCTTGTGCCTGTGGATAGGCTGCACAGGGACAGTGAAGAGCAGCATGAGCTTTCAGGGCTGGCACCTTCCTGGTGGGAGAAGGAGCCGGACGTTTGCCTTTTCGGAAAGAGACTCTGCTGAGAACGAACATCGTGAGGTGTACCGTTCCTGGGCAAATACAGATCGACAATGCTGTTGTGCCTGTGGATAGGCTGCACAGGTGCAATGAAGAGCAGCATGAGCTTTCAGGGCTGGCACCTTCCTTGTGGGAGAAGGAGCCGGACGTTTGCCTTTTCGGAAAGAGGCTCTGCCGAGAACGACCACCGTGAGATGTGCCGTCTGTGGGAAAGCACAGATCCGCAGTGCTGCTGTGCCTGTGGATAGGCTGCACGATGACGGTGAAGACCAGCAAGAGCTTTCAGGGCTGGCACCTTCCTTGTGGGAGAAGGAGCCGGACATTTGCCTTTTCGGAAAGAGGCTCTGCCGAGAACGAGCACCGTGCCATGTGCCGCCTGTGGGAAAGCACAGATCCCCAGTGCTGTTGTGCCTGTGAATAGCCTGCACGGGGACGGTGAAAAGCAGCATGAGCTTTCAGGGCTGGCACCTTCCTTGTGGGACAAGGAGCCGGACGTTTGCCTTTTCGGAATGAGAGTCTGCCGAGTACAAGCGCCGTGAGATGTGCCGTCTGTGGGAAAGCACAGATCCCCAGTGCTGTTGTGCCTGTGGGTCGGCTGCACGGAGACGGTGAAGAGCAGCATGAGCTTTCAGGGCTGGCACCTTCCTGATGGGAGAAGGAGGCGGACGTTTGCCTTTTCAGAAAGAGGCTCAGCTGAGAAAGGACACCGTGAGGTCTACCGTTCCTGGGCAAGCACGGATCCCCAGCGCTGTTGTGCCTGTGGATAGGCTGCACAAGGACAGTGAAGAGCAGCAAGAGCTTTCAGGGCTGGCACCTTCCTTGTGGGAGAAGGAGCCGGACGTTTGCCTTTTCAGAACGAGAGTCTGCCGAGTACAAGCGCCGTGAGATGTGCCGCCTGTGGGAAAGCACAGATCCCCAGTGCTGTTGTGCCTGTGAATAGGCTGCACGGGGACGGTGAAGACCAGCAAGAGCTTTCAGGGCTGGCACCTTCCTTGTGGGAGAAGGAGCCGGACGTTTGCCTTTTCGGAAAGAGGCTCTGCCAAGAACGAGCGCCGTGCCATGTGCCGCCTGTGGGAAAGCACAGATCCCTAGTGCTGTTCTGCCTGTGGATAGGCTGCACGGGGACGGTGAAGAGCAGCATGAGCTTTCAGGGCTGGCACCTTCCTTGTGGGAGAAGGAGCCGGACGTTTGCCTTTTCGGAAAGAGGCTCTGCCGAGAACGACCACCGTGAGATGTGCCGTCTGTGGGAAAGCACAGATCCCCAGCGCTGTTGTGCCTGTGGATAGGCTGGACGATGACGGTGAAGACCAGCAAGATCTTTTAGGGCTGGCACTTTCCTGGTGGGAGAAGGAGCTGGACGTTTGCCTTTTCGGAAAGAGGCTCTGCCGAGAACGAACACCATGAGGTCTACCGTTCCTGGACAAGAACGGATCCCCAATGCTGTTGTGCCTGTGCATAGCCTGCACAGGGACAGTGAAGAGCAGCAAGAGCTTTCAGGGCTGGCACCTTCCTTGTGGGAGAAGGAGCCGGACGTTTGACTTTTCGGAAAGAGGCTCTGCCGAGAACGACCACCGTGAGATGTGCCGCCCTTGGGAAAGCACAGATCCCCAGTGCTGTTGTGCCTGAGGATAGGCTGCACGGGGACAGTGAAAAGCAGCAAGAGCTTTCAGGGCTGGCACCTTCCTTGTGGGACAAGGAGCCGGACGTTTGCCTTTTCGGAAAGAGGCTCTGCCGAGAACGAGCACCCTGCCATGTGCCTCCCGTGGGAAAGCACAGATCCCCAGTGCTGTTGTGCCTGTGGATAGGCTGCACAGGGACAGTGAAGAGCAGCATGAGCTTTCAGGGCTGGCACCTTCCTTGTGGGAGAAGGAGCCGGACGTTTGCCTTTTCGGAAGAAGGGTCTCCCGAGTACAAGCGCCGTGAGATGTGCCGTCTGTGGGAAAGCACAGATCCCCAGTGCTGTTGTGCCTGTGGATAGGCTGCATGGGGACGGTGAAGAGCAGCATGAGCTTTCAGGGCTGGCACCTTCCTTGTGGGACAAGGAGCCGGACGTTTGCCTTTTCAGAAGGAGGCTCTGCCGAGAACGACCACCGTGAGATGTGCCGCCCTTGGGAAAGCACAGATCCCCAGTGCTGTTGTGCCTCTGGATAGGCTACATGATGACAGTGAAGACCAGCATGATCTTTCAGGGCAGGCACCTTCCTTGTGGGAGAAGGAGCCGGACATTTGCCTTTTCGGAAAGAGGCTCTGCTGAGAACGATCACCGTGAGGTCTACCGTCCCTGGGCCAGCACGGATCCCCAGTGGTGTTGTGCCTGTGGATAGGCTGCACGGGGACAGTGAAGAGCAGCATGAGCTTTCAGGGCTGGCACCTTCCTGATGGGAGAAGGAGGCGGACGTTTGCCTTTTCGGAAAGAGGCTCTGCTGAGAACGAACACTGTGATGTGTACCGTTCCTGGGCAAGTACAGATCCACAATGCTGTTGTGCCTTTGGATAGGCTGCACAGGTGCAATGAAGAGCAGCATGAGCTTTCAGGGCTGGCAGCTTCCTTGTGGGAGAAGGAGCCGGATGTTTGCCTTTTCGGAAAGACGCTCTGCTGAGTATGACCACCGTGAGATGTGCCGTCTGTGGGAAAGCAGAGATCCCCAGCGCTGTTCTGCCTGTGGACAGGCTGCACGGGGACGGTGAATAGCAGCATGAGCTTTCAGGGCTAGCACCTTCCTTGTGGGAGAAGGAGCTGGACGTTTGCCTTTTCGGAAAGAGGCTCTGCTGAGAACGAACACCGTGAGGTCTACCGTTCCTGGGCAAGCACAGATCCCCAGTGGTGTTGTGCCTCTGGATAGGCTGCACGGGGACAGTGCAGAACAGCACGAGCTTTCAGGGCTGGCACCTTCCTTGTGGGAGAAGGAGCCGGACGTTTGCCTTTTCGGAAGGAGAGTCTGCCGAGTACAAGCGCCGTGAGATGTGCCGCCCTTGGGAAAGCACAGATCCCCAGTGCTGTTGTGCCTGTGGATAGGCTGGACGATGACGGTGAAGACCAGCAAGAGCTTTCAGGGCTGGCACTTTCCTGGTGGGAGAAGGAGCCGGACGTTTGCCTTTTCGGAAAGAGGCTCTGCCGAGAACGACCACCGTGAGATGTGCCGCCCTTGGGAAAGCACAGATCCCCAGTGCTGTTGTGCCTGTGGATAGGCTGCACGGGGACAGTGAAAAGCAGCAAGAGCTTTCAGGGCTGGCACCTTCCTTGTGGGAGAAGGAGCCGGACGTTTGCCTTTTCGGAAAGAGGCTCTGCTGAGAACGAACACCGTGAGGTCTACCGTTCCTGGGCAAGCACGGATCCCCAGTGGTGTTGTGCCTGTGGATAGGCTGCACAGGGACAGTGAAGAGCAGCAGGATCTTTCAGGGCTGGCACCTTCCTGGTGGGAGAAGGAGCCGGACGTTTGCCTTTTCGGAAAGAGGCTCTGCCGAGAACGAACACCGTGAGGTCTACCGTTCTTGGGCAAGCACAGATCCACAATGCTGTTGTGCCTGTGGATAGGCTGAACAGGTGCAATGAAGACCAGCATGAGCTTTCAGGGCTGGCACCTTCCTTGTGGGAGAAGGAGCCGGACGTTTGCTTTTTCGGAAAGACGCTCTGCTGAGAATGACCACCGTGAGATGTGCCGTCTGTGGGAAAGCAGAGATCCCCAGTGCTGTTGTGCCTCTGGATAGGCTGCACGATGACGGTGAAGACCAGCAAGAGCTTTTAGTGCTGGTACCTTCCTTGTGGGAGAAGGAGCCGGACGTTTGCCTTTCGGAAAGAGGCTCTACCGAGATCGAGCGCCGTGCCATGTACCGTCTGTGGGAAAGCACAGATCCCCAGTGCTGTTCTGCCTGTGGATAGGCTGCACGGGGACGGTGAAGAGCAGCATGAGCTTTCAGGGCTGGCACCTTCCTTGTGGGACAAGGAGCCGGACGTTTGCCTTTTCAGAAGGAGGCTCTGCCGAGAACGACCACCGTGAGATGTGCCGCCCTTGGGAAAGCACAGATCCCCAGTGCTGTTGTGCCTCTGGATAGGCTACATGATGACAGTGAAGACCAGCATGATCTTTCAGGGCAGGCACCTTCCTTGTGGGAGAAGGAGCCGGACATTTGCCTTTTCGGAAAGAGGCTCTGCTGAGAACGATCACCGTGAGGTCTACCGTCCCTGGGCCAGCACGGATCCCCAGTGGTGTTGTGCCTGTGGATAGGCTGCACGGGGACAGTGAAGAGCAGCATGAGCTTTCAGGGCTGGCACCTTCCTGATGGGAGAAGGAGGCGGACGTTTGCCTTTTCGGAAAGAGGCTCTGCCGAGAACAAACACAGTGAGGTCTACCGTTCCTGGACAAGCACGGATCCCCAGTGGTGTTGTGCCTGTGGATAGCCTGCACAGGGACAGTGAAGAGCAGCATGAGCTTTCAGGGCTGGCACCTTCCTTGTGGGAGAAGGAGCCGGACGTTTGCCTTTTCGGGAAGAGGCTCTGCCGAGAACGAGCGCCGTGCCATGTGCCGCCTGTGGGAAAGCACAGATCCCCAGTGCTGTTGTGCCTGTGAATAGCCTGCACGGGGACGGTGAAGAGCAGCATGAGCTTTCAGGGCTGGCACCTTCCTGGTGGGACAAGGAGCCGGACGTTGGCCTTTTCGGAAAGAGGCTCTGCTGAGAACGAACACCGTGAGGTCTACCGTTCCTAGGCAAGCACGGATCCCCAGCGATCTTGTGCCTGTGGATAGGCTGCACAGGGACAGTGAAGAGCAGCATGAGCTTTCAGGGCTGGCACCTTCCTGGTGGGAGAAGGAGCCGGACGTTTGCCTTTTCGGAAAGAGGCTCTGCTGAGAACGAACATCGTGAGGTGTACCGTTCCTGGGCAAGTACAGATCGACAATGCTGTTGTGCCTGTGGATAGGCTGCACAGGTGCAATGAAGAGCAGCATGAGCTTTCAGGGCTGGCACCTTCCTTGTGGGAGAAGGAGCCGGACGTTTGCCTTTTCGGAAAGAGGCTCTGCCGAGAACGAGCACCGTGCCATGTGCCGTCTGTGGGAAAGCACAGATCCGCAGTGCTGCTGTGCCTGTGGATAGGCTGCACGATGACGGTGAAGACCAGCAAGAGCTTTCAGGGCTGGCACTTTCCTGGTGGGAGAAGGAGCCGGACATTTGCCTTTTCGGAAAGAGGCTCTGCCGAGAACGAGCACCGTGCCATGTGCCGCCTGTGGGAAAGCACAGATCCCCAGTGCTGTTGTGCCTGTGAATAGCCTGCACGGGGACGGTGAAAAGCAGCATGAGCTTTCAGGGCTGGCACCTTCCTTGTGGGACAAGGAGCCGGACGTTTGCCTTTTCGGAATGAGAGTCTGCCGAGTACAAGCGCCGTGAGATGTGCCGTCTGTGGGAAAGCACAGATCCCCAGTGCTGTTGTGCCTCGGGGTAGGCTGCACGGAGACGGTGAAGAGCAGCATGAGCTTTCAGGGCTGGCACCTTCCTGATGGGAGAAGGAGGCGGACGTTTGCCTTTTCAGAAAGAGGCTCTGCTGAGAACGGACACCGTGAGGTCTACCGTTCCTGGGCAAGCACGGATCCCCAGTGCTTTTGTGCCTGTGGATAGGCTGCACAAGGACAGTGAAGAGCAGCAAGAGCTTTCAGGGCTGGCACCTTCCTTGTGGGAGAAGGAGCCGGACATTTGCCTTTTCGGAATGAGAGTCTGCCGAGTACAAGCGCCGTGAGATGTGCCGCCTGTGGGAAAGCACAGATCCCCAGTGCTGTTGTGCCTGTGAATAGGCTGCACGGGGACGCTGAAGAGCAGCATGAGCTTTCAGGGCTGGCACCTTCCTTCTGGGAGAAGGAGGCGGACGTTTGCCTTTTCGCAAAGAGGCTCTGCCGAGAATGACTACCGTGAGATGTGGCATCTGTGGGAAAGCACAGATCCCCAGTGCTGCTGTGCCTGTGGATAGGCTGCACGGGGACGGTGAAGACCAGCAAGAGCTTTCAGGGCTGGCACCTTCCTTGTGGGAGAAGGAGCCGGACGTTTCCATTTCGGAAAGAGGCTCTGCCAAGAACGAGCGCCGTGCCATGTGCCGCCTGTGGGAAAGCACAGATCCCCAGTGCTGTTCTGCCTGTGGATAGGCTGGACGATGACGGTGAAGACCAGCAAGATCTTTTAGGGCTGGCACTTTCCTGGTGGGAGAGGGAGCTGGACGTTTGCCTTTTCGGAAAGAGGCTCTGCCGAGAACGAACACCATGAGGTCTACCGTTCCTGGACAAGAACGGATCCCCAATGCTGTTGTGCCTGTGCATAGCCTGCACAGGGACAGTGAAGAGCAGCAAGAGCTTTCAGGGCTGGCACCTTCCTTGTGGGAGAAGGAGCCGGACGTTTGACTTTTCGGAAAGAGGCTCTGCCGAGAACGACCACCGTGAGATGTGCCGCCCTTGGGAAAGCACAGATCCCCAGTGCTGTTGTGCCTGAGGATAGGCTGCATGGGGACAGTGAAAAGCAGCAAGAGCTTTCAGGGCTGGCACCTTCCTTGTGGGACAAGGAGCCGGACGTTTGCCTTTTCGGAAAGAGGCTCTGCCGAGAACGAGCACCCTGCCATGTGCCTCCCGTGGGAAAGCACAGATCCCCAGTGCTGTTGTGCCTGTGGATAGGCTGCACAGGGACAGTGAAGAGCAGCAGGAGCTTTCAGGGCTGGCACCTTCCTTGTGGGAGAAGGAGCCGGACGTTTGCCTTTTCGGAAGAAGGGTCTCCCGAGTACAAGCGCCGTGAGATGTGCCGTCTGTGGGAAAGCACAGATCCCCAGTGCTGTTGTGCCTGTGGATAGGCTGCACAGGGACAGTAAAGAGCAGCATGAGCTCTCAGGGCTGGCACCTTCCTTGTGGGACAAGGAGCCGGACGTTTGCCTTTTCGGAAAGAGGCTCTGCTGAGAACGAACACTGTGATGTGTACCGTTCCTGGGCAAGTACAGATCCACAATGCTGTTGTGCCTTTGGATAGGCTGCACAGGTGCAATGAAGAGCAGCATGAGCTTTCAGGGCTGGCAGCTTCCTTGTGGGAGAAGGAGCCGGATGTTTGCCTTTTCGGAAAGACGCTCTGCTGAGTATGACCACCGTGAGATGTGCCGTCTGTGGGAAAGCAGAGATCCCCAGCGCTGTTCTGCCTGTGGACAGGCTGCACGGGGACGGTGAAGAGCAGCATGAGCTTTCAGGGCTGGAACCTTCCTTGTGGGAGAAGGAGCCGGACGTTTGCCTTTTCGGAAGGAGAGTCTGCCGAGTACAAGCGCCGTGAGATGTGCCGCCCTTGGGAAAGCACAGATCCCCAGTGCTGTTGTGCCTGTGGATAGGCTGGACGATGACGGTGAAGACCAGCAAGAGCTTTCAGGGCTGGCACTTTCCTGGTGGGAGAAGGAGCCGGACGTTTGCCTTTTCGGAAAGAGGCTCTGCCGAGAACGACCACCGTGAGATGTGCCGCCCTTGGGAAAGCACAGATCCCCAGTGCTGTTGTGCCTGTGGATAGGCTGCACGGGGACAGTGAAAAGCAGCAAGAGCTTTCAGGGCTGGCACCTTCCTTGTGGGAGAAGGAGCCGGACGTTTGCCTTTTCGGAAAGAGGCTCTGCTGAGAACGAACACCGTGAGGTCTACCGTTCCTGGGCAAGCACGGATCCCCAGTGGTGTTGTGCCTGTGGATAGGCTGCACAGGGACAGTGAAGAGCAGCAGGATCTTTCAGGGCTGGCACCTTCCTGGTGGGAGAAGGAGCCGGACGTTTGCCTTTTCAGAAAGAGGCTCAGCTGAGAAAGGACACCGTGAGGTCTACCGTTCCTGGGCAAGCACGGATCCCCAGCGCTGTTGTGCCTGTGGATAGGCTGCACAAGGACAGTGAAGAGCAGCAAGAGCTTTCAGGGCTGGCACCTTCCTTGTGGGAGAAGGAGCCGGACGTTTGCCTTTTCAGAACGAGAGTCTGCCGAGTACAAGCGCCGTGAGATGTGCCGCCTGTGGGAAAGCACAGATCCCCAGTGCTGTTGTGCCTGTGAATAGGCTGCACGGGGACGGTGAAGACCAGCAAGAGCTTTCAGGGCTGGCACCTTCCTTGTGGGAGAAGGAGCCGGACGTTTGCCTTTTCGGAAAGAGGCTCTGCCAAGAACGAGCGCCGTGCCATGTGCCGCCTGTGGGAAAGCACAGATCCCTAGTGCTGTTCTGCCTGTGGATAGGCTGCACGGGGACGGTGAAGAGCAGCATGAGCTTTCAGGGCTGGCACCTTCCTTGTGGGAGAAGGAGCCGGACGTTTGCCTTTTCGGAAAGAGGCTCTGCCGAGAACGACCACCGTGAGATGTGCCGTCTGTGGGAAAGCAGAGATCCCCAGTGCTGTTCTGCCTGTGGATAGGCTGGACGATGACGGTGAAGACCAGCAAGATCTTTTAGGGCTGGCACTTTCCTGGTGGGAGAAGGAGCTGGACGTTTGCCTTTTCGGAAAGAGGCTCTGCCGAGAACGAACACCATGAGGTCTACCGTTCCTGGACAAGAACGGATCCCCAATGCTGTTGTGCCTGTGCATAGCCTGCACAGGGACAGTGAAGAGCAGCAAGAGCTTTCAGGGCTGGCACCTTCCTTGTGGGAGAAGGAGCCGGACGTTTGACTTTTCGGAAAGAGGCTCTGCCGAGAACGACCACCGTGAGATGTGCCGCCCTTGGGAAAGCACAGATCCCCAGTGCTGTTGTGCCTGAGGATAGGCTGCACGGGGACAGTGAAAAGCAGCAAGAGCTTTCAGGGCTGGCACCTTCCTTGTGGGACAAGGAGCCGGACGTTTGCCTTTTCGGAAAGAGGCTCTGCCGAGAACGAGCACCCTGCCATGTGCCTCCCGTGGGAAAGCACAGATCCCCAGTGCTGTTGTGCCTGTGGATAGGCTGCACAGGGACAGTGAAGAGCAGCAGGAGCTTTCAGGGCTGGCACCTTCCTTGTGGGAGAAGGAGCCGGACGTTTGCCTTTTCGGAAGAAGGGTCTCCCGAGTACAAGCGCCGTGAGATGTGCCGTCTGTGGGAAAGCACAGATCCCCAGTGCTGTTGTGCCTGTGGATAGGCTGCACAGGGACAGTAAAGAGCAGCGTGAGCTCTCAGGGCTGGCACCTTCCTTGTGGGAGAAGGAGCCAGACGTTTGCCTTTTCGGAAAGAGGCTCTGCTGAGAACGAACACTGTGATGTGTACCGTTCCTGGGCAAGTACAGATCCACAATGCTGTTGTGCCTTTGGATAGGCTGCACAGGTGCAATGAAGAGCAGCATGAGCTTTCAGGGCTGGCAGCTTCCTTGTGGGAGAAGGAGCCGGATGTTTGCCTTTTCGGAAAGACGCTCTGCTGAGTATGACCACCGTGAGATGTGCCGTCTGTGGGAAAGCAGAGATCCCCAGCGCTGTTCTGCCTGTGGACAGGCTGCACGGGGACGGTGAATAGCAGCATGAGCTTTCAGGGCTAGCACCTTCCTTGTGGGAGAAGGAGCTGGACGTTTGCCTTTTCGGAAAGAGGCTCTGCTGAGAACGAACACCGTGAGGTCTACCGTTCCTGGGCAAGCACGGATCCCCAGTGGTGTTGTGCCTCTGGATAGGCTGCACGGGGACAGTGCAGAACAGCACGAGCTTTCAGGGCTGGCACCTTCCTTGTGGGAGAAGGAGCCGGACGTTTGCCTTTTCGGAAGGAGAGTCTGCCGAGTACAAGCGCCGTGAGATGTGCCGCCCTTGGGAAAGCACAGATCCCCAGTGCTGTTGTGCCTGTGGATAGGCTGGACGATGACGGTGAAGACCAGCAAGAGCTTTCAGGGCTGGCACTTTCCTGGTGGGAGAAGGAGCCGGACGTTTGCCTTTTCGGAAAGAGGCTCTGCCGAGAACGACCACCGTGAGATGTGCCGCCCTTGGGAAAGCACAGATCCCCAGTGCTGTTGTGCCTGTGGATAGGCTGCACGGGGACAGTGAAAAGCAGCAAGAGCTTTCAGGGCTGGCACCTTCCTTGTGGGAGAAGGAGCCGGACGTTTGCCTTTTCGGAAAGAGGCTCTGCTGAGAACGAACACCGTGAGGTCTACCGTTCCTGGGCAAGCACGGATCCCCAGTGGTGTTGTGCCTGTGGATAGGCTGCACAGGGACAGTGAAGAGCAGCAGGATCTTTCAGGGCTGGCACCTTCCTGGTGGGAGAAGGAGCCGGACGTTTGCCTTTTCGGAAAGAGGCTCTGCCGAGAACGAACACCGTGAGGTCTACCGTTCTTGGGCAAGCACAGATCCACAATGCTGTTGTGCCTGTGGATAGGCTGAACAGGTGCAATGAAGACCAGCATGAGCTTTCAGGGCTGGCACCTTCCTTGTGGGAGAAGGAGCCGGACGTTTGCTTTTTCGGAAAGACGCTGTGCTGAGAATGACCACCGTGAGATGTGCCGTCTGTGGGAAAGCAGAGATCCCCAGTGCTGTTGTGCCTCTGGATAGGCTGCACGATGACGGTGAAGACCAGCAAGAGCTTTTAGTGCTGGTACCTTCCTTGTGGGAGAAGGAGCCGGACGTTTGCCTTTCGGAAAGAGGCTCTACCGAGATCGAGCGCCGTGCCATGTACCGTCTGTGGGAAAGCACAGATCCCCAGTGCTGTTCTGCCTGTGGATAGGCTGCACGGGGACGGTGAAGAGCAGCATGAGCTTTCAGGGCTGGCACCTTCCTTGTGGGACAAGGAGCCGGACGTTTGCCTTTTCAGAAGGAGGCTCTGCCGAGAACGACCACCGTGAGATGTGCCGCCCTTGGGAAAGCACAGATCCCCAGTGCTGTTGTGCCTCTGGATAGGCTACATGATGACAGTGAAGACCAGCATGATCTTTCAGGGCAGGCACCTTCCTTGTGGGAGAAGGAGCCGGACATTTGCCTTTTCGGAAAGAGGCTCTGCTGAGAACGATCACCGTGAGGTCTACCGTCCCTGGGCCAGCACGGATCCCCAGTGGTGTTGTGCCTGTGGATAGGCTGCACGGGGACAGTGTAGAGCAGCATGAGCTTTCAGGGCTGGCACCTTCCTGATGGGAGAAGGAGCCGGACGTTTGCCTTTTCGGAAAGAGGCTCTGCCGAGAACAAACACAGTGAGGTCTACCGTTCCTGGACAAGCACGGATCCCCAGCGCCGTTGTGCCTGTGGATAGCCTGCACAGGGACAGTGAAGAGCAGCATGAGCTTTCAGGGCTGGCACCTTCCTTGTGGGAGAAGGAGCCGGACGTTTGCCTTTTCGGGAAGAGGCTCTGCCGAGAACGAGCGCCGTGCCATGTGCCGCCTGTGGGAAAGCACAGATCCCCAGTGCTGTTGTGCCTGTGAATAGCCTGCACGGGGACGGTGAAGAGCAGCATGAGCTTTCAGGGCTGGCACCTTCCTGGTGGGACAAGGAGCCGGACGTTGGCCTTTTCGGAAAGAGGCTCTGCTGAGAACGAACACCGTGAGGTCTACCGTTCCTAGGCAAGCACGGATCCCCAGCGATCTTGTGCCTGTGGATAGGCTGCACAGGGACAGTGAAGAGCAGCATGAGCTTTCAGGGCTGGCACCTTCCTGGTGGGAGAAGGAGCCGGACGTTTGCCTTTTCGGAAAGAGGCTCTGCTGAGAACGAACATCGTGAGGTGTACCGTTCCTGGGCAAGTACAGATCGACAATGCTGTTGTGCCTGTGGATAGGCTGCACAGGTGCAATGAAGAGCAGCATGAGCTTTCAGGGCTGGCACCTTCCTTGTGGGAGAAGGAGCCGGACGTTTGCCTTTTCGGAAAGAGGCTCTGCCGAGAACGACCACCGTGAGATGTGCCGTCTGTGGGAAAGCACAGATCCGCAGTGCTGCTGTGCCTGTGGATAGGCTGCACGATGACGGTGAAGACCAGCAAGAGCTTTCAGGGCTGGCACCTTCCTTGTGGGAGAAGGAGCCGGACATTTGCCTTTTCGGAAAGAGGCTCTGCCGAGAACGAGCACCGTGCCATGTGCCGCCTGTGGGAAAGCACAGATCCCCAGTGCTGTTGTGCCTGTGAATAGCCTGCACGGGGACGGTGAAAAGCAGCATGAGCTTTCAGGGCTGGCACCTTCCTTGTGGGACAAGGAGCCGGACGTTTGCCTTTTCGGAATGAGAGTCTGCCGAGTACAAGCGCCGTGAGATGTGCCGTCTGTGGGAAAGCACAGATCCCCAGTGCTGTTGTGCCTCGGGGTAGGCTGCACGGAGACGGTGAAGAGCAGCATGAGCTTTCAGGGCTGGCACCTTCCTGATGGGAGAAGGAGCCGGACGTTTGCCTTTTCGGAAAGAGGCTCTGCCGAGAACAAACACAGTGAGGTCTACCGTTCCTGGGCAAGCACGGATCCCCAGTGCTTTTGTGCCTGTGGATAGGCTGCACAAGGACAGTGAAGAGCAGCAAGAGCTTTCAGGGCTGGCACCTTCCTTGTGGGAGAAGGAGCCGGACATTTGCCTTTTCGGAATGAGAGTCTGCCGAGTACAAGCGCCGTGAGATGTGCCGCCTGTGGGAAAGCACAGATCCCCAGTGCTGTTGTGCCTGTGAATAGGCTGCACGGGGACGGTGAAGACCAGCAAGAGCTTTCAGGGCTGGCACCTTCCTTGTGGGAGAAGGAGCCGGACGTTTCCATTTCGGAAAGAGGCTCTGCCAAGAACGAGCGCCGTGCCATGTGCCGCCTGTGGGAAAGCACAGATCCCCAGTGCTGTTCTGCCTGTGGATAGGCTGCACGGGGACGGTGAAGAGCAGCATGAGCTTTCAGGGCTGGCACCTTCCTTGTGGGAGAAGGAGCCGGACGTTTGCCTTTTCGGAAAGAGGCTCTGCCGAGAACGACCACCGTGAGATGTGCCGTCTGTGGGAAAGCAGAGATCCCCAGTGCTGTTCTGCCTGTGGATAGGCTGGACGATGACGGTGAAGACCAGCAAGATCTTTTAGGGCTGGCACTTTCCTGGTGGGAGAGGGAGCTGGACGTTTGCCTTTTCGGAAAGAGGCTCTGCCGAGAACGAACACCATGAGGTCTACCGTTCCTGGACAAGAACGGATCCCCAATGCTGTTGTGCCTGTGCATAGCCTGCACAGGGACAGTGAAGAGCAGCAAGAGCTTTCAGGGCTGGCACCTTCCTTGTGGGAGAAGGAGCCGGACGTTTGCCTTTTCGGAAAGAGGCTCTGCCGAGAACGACCACCGTGAGATGTGCCGCCCTTGGGAAAGCACAGATCCCCAGTGCTGTTGTGCCTGAGGATAGGCTGCACGGGGACAGTGAAAAGCAGCAAGAGCTTTCAGGGCTGGCACCTTCCTTGTGGGACAAGGAGCCGGACGTTTGCCTTTTCGGAAAGAGGCTCTGCCGAGAACGAGCACCCTGCCATGTGCCTCCCGTGGGAAAGCACAGATCCCCAGTGCTGTTGTGCCTGTGGATAGGCTGCACAGGGACAGTGAAGAGCAGCAGGAGCTTTCAGGGCTGGCACCTTCCTTGTGGGAGAAGGAGCCGGACGTTTGCCTTTTCAAAAGAAGGGTCTCCCGAGTACAAGCGCCGTGAGATGTGCCGTCTGTGGGAAAGCACAGATCCCCAGTGCTGTTGTGCCTGTGGATAGGCTGCACAGGGACAGTAAAGAGCAGCATGAGCTCTCAGGGCTGGCACCTTCCTTGTGGGAGAAGGAGCCGGACGTTTGCCTTTTCGGAAAGAGGCTCTGCTGAGAACGAACACTGTGATGTGTACCGTTCCTGGGCAAGTACAGATCCACAATGCTGTTGTGCCTTTGGATAGGCTGCACAGGTGCAATGAAGAGCAGCATGAGCTTTCAGGGCTGGCAGCTTCCTTGTGGGAGAAGGAGCCGGATGTTTGCCTTTTCGGAAAGACGCTCTGCTGAGTATGACCACCGTGAGATGTGCCGTCTGTGGGAAAGCAGAGATCCCCAGCGCTGTTCTGCCTGTGGACAGGCTGCACGGGGACGGTGAAGAGCAGCATGAGCTTTCAGGGCTGGCACCTTCCTTGTGGGAGAAGGAGCCGGACGTTTGCCTTTTCGGAAGGAGAGTCTGCCGAGTACAAGCGCCGTGAGATGTGCCGCCCTTGGGAAAGCACAGATCCCCAGTGCTGTTGTGCCTGTGGATAGGCTGCACGGGGACAGTGAAAAGCAGCAAGAGCTTTCAGGGCTGGCACCTTCCTTGTGGGAGAAGGAGCCGGACGTTTGCCTTTTCGGAAAGAGGCTCTGCTGAGAACGAACACCGTGAGGTCTACCGTTCCTGGGCAAGCACGGATCCCCAGTGGTGTTGTGCCTGTGGATAGGCTGCACAGGGACAGTGAAGAGCAGCAGGATCTTTCAGGGCTGGCACCTTCCTGGTGGGAGAAGGAGCCGGAAGTTTGCCTTTTCGGAAGAAGGGTCTCCCGAGTACAAGCGCCGTGAGATGTGCCGCCCTTGGGAAAGCACAGATCCCCAGTGCTGTTGTGCCTGTGGATAGGCTGCACAGGGACACTGAAGAGCAGCAGGAGCTTTCAGGGCTGGCACCTTCCTTGTGGGAGAAGGAGCCGGACGTTTGCCTTTTCAGAAGGAGGCTCTGCCGAGAACGACCACCGTGAGATGTGCCCTCTGTGGGAAAGCACAGATCCCCAGTGCTGTTGTGCCTCTGCATAGGCTGCACGGGGACTGTGAAGAGCAGCATGAGCTTTCAGGGCTGGCACCTTCCTTGTGGGACAAGGAGCCGGACGTTTCCATTTCGGAAAGAGGCTCTGCCGAGAACGAGCGCCGTGCCATGTGCCTCCTGTGGGAAAGCACAGATCCCCAGTGCTATTGTGCCTGTGGATAGGCTGCACGGGGACGGTGAAGAGCAGCATGAGCTTTCAGGGCTGGCACCTTCCTTGTGGGAAAAGGAGCCGGACATTTGCCTTTTCGGAAGGAGAGTCTGCCGAGTACAAGCGCCGTGAGATCTGCCACCTTGGGAAAGCACAGATCCCCAGTGCTGTTGTGCCTGTGGATAGGCTGCACAGGGACAGTGAAGACCAGCAGGAGCTTTCAGGGCTGGCACCTTCCTTGTGGGAGAAGGAGCCGGACGTTTGCCTTTTCGGAATGAGGCTCTGCTGAGAACGAACACCGTGAGGTCTACCGTTCCTGGGCAAGTACAGATCGACAATGCTGTTGTGCCTGTGGATAGGCTGCACAGGTGCAATGAAGAGCAGCATGATCTTTCAGGGCTGGCACCTTCCTGGTGGGAGAAGGAGCCGGACGTTTGCCTTTTCGGAAAGAGGCTCTGCCGAGAACGAGCGCCGTGCCATGTGCCGCCTGTGGGAAAGCACAGATCCCCAGTGCTGTTGTGCCTCTGAATAGCCTGCACAGGCACAGTGAAGAGCAGCATGATCTTTCAGGGCTGGCACCTTCCTTGTGGGAGAAGGAGCCGGACGTTTGCCTTTTCAGAAAGAGGCTCTGCTGAGAACGAACACCGTGAGATGTGCCGTCTGTGGGAAAGCACAGATCCCCAGTGCTGTTGTGGCTGTTGATAGGCTGCACGATGACGGTGAAGACCAGCAAGAGCTTTCAGGGCTGGCACCTTCCTTGTGGGAGAAGGAGCCGGACGTTTGCCTTTTCGGAAAGAGGCTCTGCCGAGAACGACCACCGTGAGATGTGCCGTCTGTGGGAAAGCAGAGATCCCCAGTGCTGTTCTGCCTCTGGATAGGCTGCACGATGACGGTGAAGACCAGCAAGAGCTTTCAGGGCTGGCACTTTCCTGGTGCGAGAAGGAGCCGGACGTTTACCTTTTCGGAAAGAGGCTCTGCCGAGAACGAGCGCCGTGCCATGTGCGGCCTGTGGGAAAGCACAGATCCCCAGTGCTGTTCTGCCCGTGAATAGGCTGCACGGGTACGGTGAAGAGCAGCATGAGCTTTCAGGGCTGGCACCTTCCTTGTGGGAGAAGGAGCCGGACGTTTGCCTTTTCAAAAGGAGGCTCTGCCGAGAACGACCACCGTGAGATGTGCCCTCTGTGGGAAAGCACAGATCCCCAGTGGTGTTGTGCCTCTGGATAGGCTGCACGGGGACTGTGAAGAGCAGCATGAGCTTTCAGGGCTGGCACCTTCCTTGTGGGACAAGGAGCCGGATATTTGCCTTTTCGGAAGGAGAGTCTGCCGAGTACAAGCGCCGTGAGATGTGCCGCCCTTGGGAAAGCACAGATCACCAGTGCTGTTGTGCCTGTGGATAGGCTGCACAGGGACAGTGAAGACCAGCAGGAGCTTTCAGGGCTGGCACCTTCCTTGTGTGAGAAGGAGCCGGACGTTTGCCTTTTCGGAAAGAGGCTCTGCTGAGAACGAACACCGTAAGGTCTACCGTTCCTGGGCAAGCACGGATCCCCAGCGCTGTTGTGCCTGTGGATAGGCTGCACAGGTGCAATGGAGACCAGCACGAGCTTTCAGGGCTGGCACCTTCCTTGTGGGAGAAGGAGCCAGACGTTTGCCTTTTCGGAAGGAGAGTCTGCCGAGTACAAGCGCCGTGAGATGTGCTGCCCTTGGGAAAGCACAGATCACCAGTGCTGTTGTGCCTGTGGATAGGCTGCACGGGGACAGTGAAGAGCAGCGTGAGCTTTCAGGGCTGGCACCTTCCTTGTGGGACAAGGAGCCGGACATTTGCCTTTTCGGAAGGAGAGTCTGCCGAGTACAAGCGCCGTGAGATGTGCCGCCTTGGGAAAGCACAGATCCCCAGTGCTGTTGTGCCTGTGGATAGGCTGCACAGGGACAGTGAAGACCAGCAGGATCTTTCAGGGCTGGCACCTTCCTTGTGGGAGAAGGAGCCGGACGTTTGCCTTTTCGGAAAAAGGGTCTGCTGAGAACGAGCGCCGTGCCATGTGCGGCCTGTGGGAAAGCACAGATCCCCAGTGCTGTTCTGCCCGTGAATAGGCTGCACGGGTACGGTGAAGAGCAGCATGAGCTTTCAGGGCTGGCACCTTCCTTGTGGGAGAAGGAGCCGGACGTTTGCCTTTTCGGAAAGAGGCTCTGCCGAGAACGACCACCGTGAGATGTGCCCTCTGTGGGAAAGCACAGATCCCCAGTGGTGTTGTGCCTCTGGATAGGCTGCACGGGGACTGTGAAGAGCAGCATGAGCTTTCAGGGCTGGCACCTTCCTTGTGGGACAAGGAGCCGGATATTTGCCTTTTCGGAATGAGGCTCTGCTGAGAACGAACACCGTAAGGTCTACCGTTCCTGGGCAAGCACGGATCCCCAGCGCTGTTGTGCCTGTGGATAGGCTGCACAGGTGCAATGGAGACCAGCACGAGCTTTCAGGGCTGGCACCTTCCTTGTGGGAGAAGGAGCCAGACGTTTGCCTTTTCGGAAGGAGAGTCTGCCGAGTACAAGCGCCGTGAGATGTGCTGCCCTTGGGAAAGCACAGATCACCAGTGCTGTTGTGCCTGTGGATAGGCTGCACGGGGACGGTGAAAAACAGCATGAGCTTTCAGGGCTGGCAACTTCCTTGTGGGACAAGGAGCCGGACGTTGGCCTTTTCGGAAAGAGGCTCTGCTGAGAACGAACACCGTGAGGTCTACCGTTCCTGGGCAAGTACAGATCCACAATGCTGTTGTGCCTGTGGATAGGCTGCACAGGTGCAATGAAGAGCAGCATGAGCTTTCAGGGCTGGCACCTTCCTTGTGGGACAAGGAGCCGGACGTTTGCCTTTTCAGAATGAGAGTATGCCGAGTACAAGCGCCGTGAGATGTGCCGTCTGTGGGAAAGCACAGATCCCCAGTGCTGTTGTGCCTGTGGATAGGCTGCACAGGGACAGTGAAGAGCAGCAGGAGCTTTCAGGGCTGGCACCTTCCTTGTGGGAGAAGGAGCCGGACGTTTGCCTTTTCGGAAAGAGGCTCTGCCGAGAACGAGCGCCGTGCCATGTGCCGACTGTGGGAAAGCACATATCCCCAGTGCTGTTCTGCCTCGGGGTAGGCTGCACGGAGACGGTGAAGAGCAGCATGAGCTTTCAGGGCTGGCACCTTCCTTGTGGGAGAAGGAGCTGGACGTTTGCCTTTTCGGAAAGAGGCTCTGCTGAGAACGAACAACGTGAGGTCTACCATTCCTGGGCAAGCACGGATCGCCAGTGTTGTTGTGCCTGTGGATAGGCTGCACAAGGACAGTGAAGAGCAGCAGGAGCTTTCAGGGCTGGCACCTTCCTTGTGGGAGAAGGAGCCGGACGTTTGCCTTTTCAGAAGGAGAGTCTGCCGAGTACAAGCGCCGTGAGATGTGCCGCCTGTGGGAAAGCACAGATCCCCAGTGCTGTTGTGCCTGTGGATAGGCTGCACGATGACGGTGAAGACCAGCATGAGCTTTCAGGGCTGGCACCTTCCTTGTGGGAGAAGGAGCCGGACGTTTGCCTTTTCGGAAAGAGGCTCTGCTGAGAACGAATACCGTGAGGTGTACCGTTCCTCGGCAAGCACGGATCCCCAGCGCTGTTGTGCCTGTGGATAGGCTGCACGGGGACGGTCAAGAGCAGCATGAGCTTTCAGGGCTGGCACCTTCCTTGTGGGACAAGGAGCCGGACGTTTGACTTTTCGCAAAGAGGCTCTGCCGAGAATGACCACCGTGAGATGTGCCGCCTGTGGGAAAGCACAGATCCCCAGTGCTGTTGTGCCTGTGGATAGGCTGCACAGGGACAGTGTAGAGCAGCATGAGCTTTCAGGGCTGGCACCTTCCTTGTGGGATAAGGAGCCGGACGTTTGCCTTTTCAGAAGTAGAGTCTGCCGAGTACAAGCGCCGTGAGATGTGCCGCCTGTGGGAAAGCACAGATCCCCAGTGCTGCTGTGCCTGTGGATAGGCTGCACGGGAACAGTGAAGAGCAGCATGAGCTTTCAGGGCTGGCACCTTCCTTGTGGGAGAAGGAGCCGGACGTTTGCCTTTTCGGAAAGAGGCTCTGCCGAGAACGACCACCGTGAGATGTGCCATCTGTGGGAAAGCACAGATCCCCAGTGCTGCTGTGCCTTTGGATAGGCTGCACGATGACGGTGAAGACCAGCATGAGCTTTCAGGGCTGGCACCTTCCTTGTGGGAGAAGGAGCCGGACGTTTGCCTTTTCGGGAAGAGTCTCTGCCGAGAACGAGCGCCGTGCCATGTGCCGCCTGTGGGAAAGCACAGATCCCCAGTGCTGTTGTGCCTGTGAATAGCCTGCACGGGGACGGTGAAGAGCAGCATGAGCTTTCAGGGCTGGCACCTTCCTGGTGGGACAAGGAGCCGGACGTTGGCCTTTTCGGAAAGAGGCTCTGCTGAGAACGAACACCGTGAGGTCTACCGTTCCTAGGCAAGCACGGATCCCCAGCGATCTTGTGCCTGTGGATAGGCTGCACAGGGACAGTGAAGACCAGCAGGAGCTTTCAGGGCTGGCACCTTCCTGGTGGGAGAAGGAGCCGGACGTTTGCCTTTTCGGAAAGAGGCTCTGCTGAGAACGAACATCGTGAGGTGTACCGTTCCTGGGCAAGTACAGATCGACAATGCTGTTGTGCCTGTGGATAGGCTGCACAGGTGCAATGAAGAGCAGCATGAGCTTTCAGGGCTGGCACCTTCCTTGTGGGAGAAGGAGGCGGACGTTTGCCTTTTCGGAAAGAGGCTCTGCCGAGAACGACCACCGTGAGATGTGCCGTCTGTGGGAAAGCACAGATCCGCAGTGCTGCTGTGCCTGTGGATAGGCTGCACGATGACGGTGAAGACCAGCAAGAGCTTTCAGGGCTGGCACCTTCCTTGTGGGAGAAGGAGCCGGACATTTGCCTTTTCGGAAAGAGGCTCTGCCGAGAACGAGCACCATGCCATGTGCCGCCTGTGGGAAAGCACAGATCCCCAGTGCTGTTGTGCCTGTGAATAGCCTGCACGGGGACGGTGAAAAGCAGCATGAGCTTTCAGGGCTGGCACCTTCCTTGTGGGACAAGGAGCCGGACGTTTGCCTTTTCGGAATGAGAGTCTGCCGAGTACAAGCGCCGTGAGATGTGCCGTCTGTGGGAAAGCACAGATCCCCAGTGCTGTTGTGCCTCGGGGTAGGCTGCACGGAGACGGTGAAGAGCAGCATGAGCTTTCAGGGCTGGCACCTTCCTGATGGGAGAAGGAGGCGGACGTTTGCCTTTTCAGAAAGAGGCTCTGCTGAGAACGGACACCGTGAGGTCTACCGTTCCTGGGCAAGCACGGATCCCCAGCGCTGTTGTGCCTGTGGATAGGCTGCACAAGGACAGTGAAGAGCAGCAAGAGCTTTCAGGGCTGGCACCTTCCTTGTGGGAGAAGGAGCCGGACGTTTGCCTTTTCAGAACGAGAGTCTGCCGAGTACAAGCGCCGTGAGATGTGCCGCCTGTGGGAAAGCACAGATCCCCAGTGCTGTTGTGCCTGTGAATAGGCTGCACGGGGACGGTGAAGAGCAGCATGAGCTTTCAGGGCTGGCACCTTCATTCTGGGAGAAGGAGGCGGACGTTTGCCTTTTCGCAAAGAGGCTCTGCCGAGAATGACCACCGTGAGATGTGGCATCTGTGGGAAAGCACAGATCCCCAGTGCTGCTGTGCCTGTGGATAGGCTGCACGGGGACGGTGAAGACCAGCAAGAGCTTTCAGGGCTGGCACCTTCCTTGTGGGAGAAGGAGCCGGACGTTTGCCTTTTCGGAAAGAGGCTCTGCCGAGAACGACCACCGTGAGATGTGCCGTCTGTGGGAAAGCAGAGATCCCCAGTGCTGTTCTGCCTGTGGATAGGCTGGACGATGACGGTGAAGACCAGCAAGATCTTTTAGGGCTGGCACTTTCCTGGTGGGAGAAGGAGCTGGACGTTTGCCTTTTCGGAAAGAGGCTCTGCCGAGAACGAACACCATGAGGTCTACCGTTCCTGGACAAGAACGGATCCCCAATGCTGTTGTGCCTGTGCATAGCCTGCACAGGGACAGTGAAGAGCAGCAAGAGCTTTCAGGGCTGGCACCTTCCTTGTGGGAGAAGGAGCCGGACGTTTGCCTTTTCGGAAAGAGGCTCTGCCGAGAACGACCACCGTGAGATGTGCCGCCCTTGGGAAAGCACAGATCCCCAGTGCTGTTGTGCCTGTGGATAGGCTGCACGGGGACAGTGAAAAGCAGCAAGAGCTTTCAGGGCTGGCACCTTCCTTGTGGGAGAAGGAGCCGGACGTTTGCCTTTTCGGAAAGAGGCTCTGCTGAGAACGAACACCGTGAGGTCTACCGTTCCTGGGCAAGCACGGATCCCCAGTGGTGTTGTGCCTGTGGATAGGCTGCACAGGGACAGTGAAGACCAGCATGAGCTTTCAGGGCTGGCACCTTCCTTGTGGGAGAAGGACCCGGACGTTTGCTTTTTCGGAAAGACGCTCTGCTGAGAATGACCACCGTGAGATGTGCCGTCTGTGGGAAAGCAGAGATCCCCAGTGCTGTTGTGCCTCTGGATAGGCTGCACGATGACGGTGAAGACCAGCAAGAGCTTTTAGTGCTGGTACCTTCCTTGTGGGAGAAGGAGCCGGACGTTTGCCTTTCGGAAAGAGGCTCTACCGAGATCGAGCGCCGTGCCATGTACCGTCTGTGGGAAAGCACAGATCCCCAGTGCTGTTCTGCCTGTGGATAGGCTGCACGGGGACGGTGAAGAGCAGCATGAGCTTTCAGGGCTGGCACCTTCCTTGTGGGACAAGGAGCCGGACGTTTGCCTTTTCAGAAGGAGGCTCTGCCGAGAACGACCACCGTGAGATGTGCCGCCCTTGGGAAAGCACAGATCCCCAGTGCTGTTGTGCCGCTGGATAGGCTACATGATGACAGTGAAGACCAGCATGATCTTTCAGGGCAGGCACCTTCCTTGTGGGAGAAGGAGCCGGACATTTGCCTTTTCGGAAAGAGGCTCTGCTGAGAACGATCACCGTGAGGTCTACCGTCCCTGGGCCAGCACGGATCCCCAGTGGTGTTGTGCCTGTGGATAGGCTGCACGGGGACAGTGAAGAGCAGCATGAGCTTTCAGGGCTGGCACCTTCCTGATGGGAGAAGGAGGCGGACGTTTGCCTTTTCGGAAAGAGGCTCTGCTGAGAACGAACACCGTGAGGTCTACCGTTCCTGGGCAAGCACGAATCCCCAGTGGTGTTGTGCCTGTAGATAGGCTGCACGGGAACAGTGAAGAGCAGCATGAGCTTTCAGGGCTGGCACCTTCCTTGTGGGAGAAGGAGCCGGACGTTTGCCTTTTCGGGAAGAGGCTCTGCCGAGAACGACCACCGTGAGATGTGCCATCTGTGGGAAAGCACAGATCCCCAGTGCTGCTGTGCCTTTGGATAGGCTGCACGATGACGGTGAAGACCAGCATGAGCTTTCAGGGCTGGCACCTTCCTTGTGGGAGAAGGAGCCGGACGTTTGCCTTTTCGGGAAGAGGCTCTGCCGAGAACGAGCGCCGTGCCATGTGCCGCCTGTGGGAAAGCACAGATCCCCAGTGCTGTTGTGCCTGTGAATAGCCTGCACGGGGACGGTGAAGAGCAGCATGAGCTTTCAGGGCTGGCACCTTCCTTGTGGGAGAAGGAGTCGGACGTTTGCCTTTTCGGAAAGAGGCTCTGCTGAGAACGAACACCGTGAGGTCTACCGTTCCTAGGCAAGCACGGATCCCCAGCGATCTTGTGCCTGTGGATAGGCTGCACAGGGACAGTGAAGAGCAGCATGAGCTTTCAGGGCTGGCACCTTCCTGGTGGGAGAAGGAGCCGGACGTTTGCCTTTTCGGAAAGAGGCTCTGCTGAGAACGAACATCGTGAGGTGTACCATTCCTGGGCAAGTACAGATCGACAATGCTGTTGTGCCTGTGGATAGGCTGCACAGGTGCAATGAAGACCAGCATGAGCTTTCAGGGCTGGCACCTTCCTTGTGGGAGAAGGAGCCGGACGTTTGCCTTTTCGGAAAGAGGCTCTGCCGAGAACGACCACCGTGAGATGTGCCGTCTGTGGGAAAGCACAGATCCGCAGTGCTGCTGTGCCTGTGGATAGGCTGCACGATGACGGTGAAGACCAGCAAGAGCTTTCAGGGCTGGCACCTTCCTTGTGGGAGAAGGAGCCGGACATTTGCCTTTTCGGAAAGAGGCTCTGCCGAGAACGAGCACCGTGCCATGTGCCGCCTGTGGGAAAGCACAGATCCCCAGTGCTGTTGTGCCTGTGAATAGCCTGCACGGGGACGGTGAAAAGCAGCATGAGCTTTCAGGGCTGGCACCTTCCTTGTGGGACAAGGAGCCGGACGTTTGCCTTTTCGGAATGAGAGTCTGCCGAGTACACGCGCCGTGAGATGTGCCGTCTGTGGGAAAGCACAGATCCCCAGTGCTGTTGTGCCTGTGGGTAGGCTGCACGGAGACGGTGAAGAGCAGCATGAGCTTTCAGGGCTGGCACCTTCCTGATGGGAGAAGGAGGCGGACGTTTGCCTTTTCAGAAAGAGGCTCAGCTGAGAACGAACACCGTGAGGTCTACCGTTCCTGGGCAAGCACGGATCCCCAGTGGTGTTGTGCCTGTGGATAGGCTGCACAGGGACAGTGAAGAGCAGCAGGATCTTTCAGGGCTGGCACCTTCCTGGTGGGAGAAGGAGCCGGACGTTTGCCTTTTCAGAAAGAGGCTCAGCTGAGAAAGGACACCGTGAGGTCTACCGTTCCTGGGCAAGCACGGATCCCCAGCGCTGTTGTGCCTGTGGATAGGCTGCACAAGGACAGTGAAGAGCAGCAAGAGCTTTCAGGGCTGGCACCTTCCTTGTGGGAGAAGGAGCCGGACGTTTGCCTTTTCAGAACGAGAGTCTGCCGAGTACAAGCGCCGTGAGATGTGCCGCCTGTGGGAAAGCACAGATCCCCAGTGCTGTTGTGCCTGTGAATAGGCTGCACGGGGACGGTGAAGACCAGCAAGAGCTTTCAGGGCTGGCACCTTCCTTGTGGGAGAAGGAGCCGGACGTTTGCCTTTTCGGAAAGAGGCTCTGCCAAGAACGAGCGCCGTGCCATGTGCCGCCTGTGGGAAAGCACAGATCCCTAGTGCTGTTCTGCCTGTGGATAGGCTGCACGGGGACGGTGAAGAGCAGCATGAGCTTTCAGGGCTGGCACCTTCCTTGTGGGAGAAGGAGCCGGACGTTTGCCTTTTCGGAAAGAGGCTCTGCCGAGAACGACCACCGTGAGATGTGCCGTCTGTGGGAAAGCAGAGATCCCCAGTGCTGTTCTGCCTGTGGATAGGCTGGACGATGACGGTGAAGACCAGCAAGATCTTTTAGGGCTGGCACTTTCCTGGTGGGAGAAGGAGCTGGACGTTTGCCTTTTCGGAAAGAGGCTCTGCCGAGAACGAACACCATGAGGTCTACCGTTCCTGGACAAGAACGGATCCCCAATGCTGTTGTGCCTGTGCATAGCCTGCACAGGGACAGTGAAGAGCAGCAAGAGCTTTCAGGGCTGGCACCTTCCTTGTGGGAGAAGGAGCCGGACGTTTGACTTTTCGGAAAGAGGCTCTGCCGAGAACGACCACCGTGAGATGTGCCATCTGTGGGAAAGCACAGATCCCCAGTGCTGTTGTGCCTGAGGATAGGCTGCACGGGGACAGTGAAAAGCAGCAAGAGCTTTCAGGGCTGGCACCTTCCTTGTGGGACAAGGAGCCGGACGTTTGCCTTTTCGGAAAGAGGCTCTGCCGAGAACGAGCACCCTGCCATGTGCCTCCCGTGGGAAAGCACAGATCCCCAGTGCTGTTGTGCCTGTGGATAGGCTGCACAGGGACAGTGAAGAGCAGCATGAGCTTTCAGGGCTGGCACCTTCCTTGTGGGAGAAGGAGCCGGACGTTTGCCTTTTCGGAAGAAGGGTCTCCCGAGTACAAGCGCCGTGAGATGTGCCGTCTGTGGGAAAGCACAGATCCCCAGTGCTGTTGTGCCTGTGGATAGGCTGCACAGGGACAGTAAAGAGCAGCGTGAGCTCTCAGGGCTGGCACCTTCCTTGTGGGAGAAGGAGCCGGACGTTTGCCTTTTCGGAAAGAGGCTCTGCTGAGAACGAACACTGTGATGTGTACCGTTCCTGGGCAAGTACAGATCCACAATGCTGTTGTGCCTTTGGATAGGCTGCACAGGTGCAATGAAGAGCAGCATGAGCTTTCAGGGCTGGCAGCTTCCTTGTGGGAGAAGGAGCCGGATGTTTGCCTTTTCGGAAAGACGCTCTGCTGAGTATGACCACCGTGAGATGTGCCGTCTGTGGGAAAGCAGAGATCCCCAGCGCTGTTCTGCCTGTGGACAGGCTGCACGGGGACGGTGAATAGCAGCATGAGCTTTCAGGGCTAGCACCTTCCTTGTGGGAGAAGGAGCTGGACGTTTGCCTTTTCGGAAAGAGGCTCTGCTGAGAACGAACACCGTGAGGTCTACCGTTCCTGGGCAAGCACAGATCCCCAGTGGTGTTGTGCCTCTGGATAGGCTGCACGGGGACAGTGCAGAACAGCACGAGCTTTCAGGGCTGGCACCTTCCTTGTGGGAGAAGGAGCCGGACGTTTGCCTTTTCGGAAGGAGAGTCTGCCGAGTACAAGCGCCGTGAGATGTGCCGCCCTTGGGAAAGCACAGATCCCCAGTGCTGTTGTGCCTGTGGATAGGCTGGACGATGACGGTGAAGACCAGCAAGAGCTTTCAGGGCTGGCACTTTCCTGGTGGGAGAAGGAGCCGGACGTTTGCCTTTTCGGAAAGAGGCTCTGCCGAGAACGACCACCGTGAGATGTGCCGCCCTTGGGAAAGCACAGATCCCCAGTGCTGTTGTGCCTGTGGATAGGCTGCACGGGGACAGTGAAAAGCAGCAAGAGCTTTCAGGGCTGGCACCTTCCTTGTGGGAGAAGGAGCCGGACGTTTGCCTTTTCGGAAAGAGGCTCTGCTGAGAACGAACACCGTGAGGTCTACCGTTCCTGGGCAAGCACGGATCCCCAGTGGTGTTGTGCCTGTGGATAGGCTGCACAGGGACAGTGAAGAGCAGCAGGATCTTTCAGGGCTGGCACCTTCCTGGTGGGAGAAGGAGCCGGACGTTTGCCTTTTCGGAAAGAGGCTCTGCCGAGAACGAACACCGTGAGGTCTACCGTTCTTGGGAAAGCACAGATCCACAATGCTGTTGTGCCTGTGGATAGGCTGAACAGGTGCAATGAAGACCAGCATGAGCTTTCAGGGCTGGCACCTTCCTTGTGGGAGAAGGAGCCGGACGTTTGCTTTTTCGGAAAGACGCTGTGCTGAGAATGACCACCGTGAGATGTGCCGTCTGTGGGAAAGCAGAGATCCCCAGTGCTGTTGTGCCTCTGGATAGGCTGCACGATGACGGTGAAGACCAGCAAGAGCTTTTAGTGCTGGTACCTTCCTTGTGGGAGAAGGAGCCGGACGTTTGCCTTTCGGAAAGAGGCTCTACCGAGATCGAGCGCCGTGCCATGTACCGTCTGTGGGAAAGCACAGATCCCCAGTGCTGTTCTGCCTGTGGATAGGCTGCACGGGGACGGTGAAGAGCAGCATGAGCTTTCAGGGCTGGCACCTTCCTTGTGGGACAAGGAGCCGGACGTTTGCCTTTTCAGAAGGAGGCTCTGCCGAGAACGACCACCGTGAGATGTGCCGCCCTTGGGAAAGCACAGATCCCCAGTGCTGTTGTGCCTCTGGATAGGCTACATGATGACAGTGAAGACCAGCATGATCTTTCAGGGCAGGCACCTTCCTTGTGGGAGAAGGAGCCGGACATTTGCCTTTTCGGAAAGAGGCTCTGCTGAGAACGATCACCGTGAGGTCTACCGTCCCTGGGCCAGCACGGATCCCCAGTGGTGTTGTGCCTGTGGATAGGCTGCACGGGGACAGTGAAGAGCAGCATGAGCTTTCAGGGCTGGCACCTTCCTGATGGGAGAAGGAGGCGGACGTTTGCCTTTTCGGAAAGAGGCTCTGCCGAGAACAAACACAGTGAGGTCTACCGTTCCTGGACAAGCACGGATCCCCAGCGCCGTTGTGCCTGTGGATAGCCTGCACAGGGACAGTGAAGAGCAGCATGAGCTTTCAGGGCTGGCACCTTCCTTGTGGGAGAAGGAGCCGGACGTTTGCCTTTTCGGAAGAAGGGTCTGCCGAGTAAAAGCACCGTGAGATGTGCCGTCTGTAGGAAAGCACAGATCCCCAGTGCTGTTGTGCCTCTGGATAGGCTGCACGATGACGGTGAAGACCAGCAAGAGCTTTCAGGGCTGGCACTTTCCTGGTGGGAGAAGGAGCCGGACGTTTGCCTTTTCGGAAAGAGGCTCTGCCGAGAACGAACACAGTGAGGTCTACCGTTCCTCGGCAAGAACGGATCCCTAATGCTGTTGTGGCTGTGCATAGGCTGCACAGGGACAGTGAAGACCAGCAAGAGCTTTCAGGGCTGGCACCTTCCTTGTGGGAGAAGGAGCCGGAAGTTTGCCTTTTCGGAAAGAGTCTCTGCCGAGATCGAGCGCCGTGCCATGTGCCGCCTGTGGGAAAGCACAGATCCCCAGCGCTGTTCTGCCTGTGGATAGGCTGCACGGGGACGGTGAATAGCAGCATGAGCTTTCAGGGCTGGCACCTTCCTGGTGGGAGAAGGAGCCGGACGTTTGCCTTTTCAGAAAGAGGCTCTGCCGAGAACAACCGCCGTGAGATGTGCCGTCTGTGGAAAAGCAGAGATCCCCAGTGCTGTTGTGCCTGTGGATAGGCTGCACAGGGACAGTGAAGACCAGCAGGAGCTTTCAGGGCTGGCACCTTCCTTGTGGGAGAAGGAGCCGGACGTTTGCCTTTTCGGAAAGAGGCTGTGCTGAGAACGAACACCGTGAGGTCTACCGTTCCTGGGCAAGTACAGATCCACAATGCTGTTGTGCCTGTGGATAGGCTGCACAGGTGCAATGAAGACCAGCATGAGTTTTCAGGGCTGGCACCTTCCTTGTGGGAGAAGGAGCCAGACGTTTGCCTTTTCGGTAAGAGGCTCTGCCGAGAATGACCACCGTGAGATGTGCCGCCCTTGGGAAAGCATAAATCCCCAGAGCTGTTGTGCCTGTGGATAGACTGCACGGGGACTGTGAAGAGCAGCATGAGCTTTCAGGGCTGGCGCCTTCCTTGTGGGAGAAGGAGCCGGACGTTTGCCTTTTCTGAAAGAGACTCTGCCGAGAATGACCACCGTGAGATGTGCCGCCCTTGGGAAAGCACAGGTCCCCAGCGCTGTTGTGCCAGTGGATAGGCTGCACAGGGACAGTGAAGAGTAGCATGAGCTTTAAGGGCTGGCACCTTCCTTGTGGGAGAAGGAGCCAGGCGTTTGCCTTTTTGGAAAGAGGCTCTGCTGAGAACGAGCGCTGTGCCATGTGCCGTCTGTGGGAAAGCAGAGATCCACAATGCTGTTGTGCCTGTGGATAGCCTGCACGATGACGGTGAAGAGCAGCAAGAGCTTTCAGGGCTGGCACCTTCCTGATGGGAGAAGGAGCCGGACGTTTGCCTTTTCGGAAAGAGGCTCTGCCGAGAACGAGTGCCGTGCCATGTGCCGCCTGTGGGAAAGCACAGATCCCCAGTGCTGTTGTGCCTCTGAATAGCCTGCACAGGGACAGTGAAGACCAGCATGATCTTTCAGGGCTGGCACCTTCCTGGTGGGAGAAGGAGCCGGATGTTTGCCTTTTCAGAAGGAGGCTCTGCTGAGAACGACCACCGTGAGATGTGCCCTCTGTGGGAAAGCACAGATCCCCAGTGCTGTTGTGCCTCTGGATAGGCTGCACGGGGACAGTGAAGAGCAGCACGAGCTTTCAGGGCTGGCACCTTCCTTGTGGGACAAGGAGCCAGACGTTTGCCTTTTCGGAAAGAGGCTCTGCTGAGAACGAACACCGTAAGGTCTACCGTTCCTGGGCAAGCACGGATCCCCAGCGCTGTTGTGCCTGTGGATAGGCTGCACAGGTGCAATGGAGACCAGCACGAGCTTTCAGGGCTGGCACCTTCCTTCTGGGAGAAGGAGCCGGACGTTTGCCTTTTCGGAAGGAGAGTCTGCCGAGTACAAGCGCCGTGAGATGTGCTGCCCTTGGGAAAGCACAGATCCCCAGTGCTGTTGTGCCTGTGGATAGGCTGCACAGGGACAGTGAAGAGCAGCAGGAGCTTTCAGGGCTGGCACCTTCCTTGTGGGACAAGGAGCTGGACATTTGCCTTTTCGGAATGAGAGTCTGCCGAGTAGAAGCGCCGTGAGATGTGCCGCCTTGGGAAAGCACAGATCCCCAGTGCTGTTGTGCCTGTGGATAGGCTGCACAGGGACAGTGAAGACCAGCAGGATCTTTCAGGGCTGGCACCTTCCTTGTGGGAGAAGGAGCCGGACGTTTGCCTTTTCGGAAAAAGGGTCTGCTGAGAACGAACACCGTGAGATGTGCCGCCTGTGGGAAAGCACAGATCCCCAGTGCTGTTGTGGCTGTTGATAGGCTGCACGATGACGGTGAAGACCAGCATGAGCTTTCAGGGCTGGCACCTTCCTTGTGGGAGAAGGAGCCGGACGTTTGCCTTTTCGGAAAGAGGCTCTGCCGAGAACGACCACCGTGAGATGTGCAGTCTGTGGGAAAGCAGAGATCCCCAGTGCCGTTGTGACTGTGGATAGGCTGCACGATGACGGTGAAGACCAGCAAGAGCTTTCAGGGCTGGCACCTTCCTTCTGGGAGAAGGAGCCGGACGTTTGCCTTTTCGGAAAGAGGCTCTGCCGAGAACGACCACCGTGAGATGTGCCGTCTGTGGGAAAGCACAGATCCCCGAAGCGGTTCTGCCTGTGGATAGGCTGCACGGGGACGGTGAAGAACAGCATGAGCTTTCAGGGCTGGCACCTTCCTTGTGGGAGAAGGAGCCGGACGTTTGCCTTTTCGGAAAGAGGCTCTGCCGAGAACGACCGCCGTGAGATGTGCCGCCCTTGGGAAAGCACAGATCCCCAGTGCTGTTGTGCCTGTGGATAGGCTACACGATGACGGTGAAGACCAGCAAGAGCTTTCAGGGCTGGCACCTTCCTTGTGGGACAAGGAGCCGGACGTTTGCCTTTTCGGAAAGAGGCTCTGCTGAGAACGAACACCGTGAGGTCTATCGTTCCTGGGCAAGCACGGATCCCCAGTGGTGTTGTGCCTGTGGATAGGCTGCACGGGTACAGTGAAGAGCAGCATGAGCTTTCAGGGCTGGCACCTTCCTTGTGGGAGAAGGAGCTGGACGTTTCTCTTTTCGGAAGGAGAGTCTGTCGAGTACAAGCGCCGTGAGATGTGCCGCCCTTGGGAAAGCACAGATCCCCAGTGCTGTTGTGCCTGTGGATAGGCTGCACAGGGACACTGAAGAGCAGCAGGAGCTTTCAGGGCTGGCACCTTCCTTGTGGGAGAAGGAGCCGGACGTTTGCCTTTTCAGAAGGAGGCTCTGCCGAGAACGACCACCGTGAGATGTGCCCTCTGTGGGAAAGCACAGATCCCCAGTGCTGTTGTGCCTCTGCATAGGCTGCACGGGGACTGTGAAGAGCAGCATGAGCTTTCAGGGCTGGCACCTTCCTTGTGGGACAAGGAGCCGGACGTTTCCATTTCGGAAAGAGGCTCTGCCGAGAACGAGCGCCGTGCCATGTGCCTCCTGTGGGAAAGCACAGATCCCCAGTGCTATTGTGCCTGTGGATAGGCTGCACGGGGACGGTGAAGAGCAGCATGAGCTTTCAGGGCTGGCACCTTCCTTGTGGGAAAAGGAGCCGGACATTTGCCTTTTCGGAAGGAGAGTCTGCCGAGTACAAGCGCCGTGAGATCTGCCACCTTGGGAAAGCACAGATCCCCAGTGCTGTTGTGCCTGTGGATAGGCTGCACAGGGACAGTGAAGACCAGCAGGAGCTTTCAGGGCTGGCACCTTCCTTGTGGGAGAAGGAGCCGGACGTTTGCCTTTTCGGAATGAGACTCTGCTGAGAACGAACACCGTGAGGTCTACCGTTCCTGGGCAAGTACAGATCGACAATGCTGTTGTGCCTGTGGATAGGCTGCACAGGTGCAATGAAGAGCAGCATGATCTTTCAGGGCTGGCACCTTCCTGGTGGGAGAAGGAGCCGGACGTTTGCCTTTTCGGAAAGAGGCTCTGCCGAGAACGAGCGCCGTGCCATGTGCCGCCTGTGGGAAAGCACAGATCCCCAGTGCTGTTGTGCCTCTGAATAGCCTGCACAGGCACAGTGAAGAGCAGCATGATCTTTCAGGGCTGGCACCTTCCTTGTGGGAGAAGGAGCCGGACGTTTGCCTTTTCAGAAAGAGGCTCTGCTGAGAACGAACACCGTGAGATGTGCCGTCTGTGGGAAAGCACAGATCCCCAGTGCTGTTGTGGCTGTTGATAGGCTGCACGATGACGGTGAAGACCAGAAGAGCTTTCAGGGCTGGCACCTTCCTTGTGGGAGAAGGAGCCGGACGTTTGCCTTTTCGGAAAGAGGCTCTGCCGAGAACGACCACCGTGAGATGTGCCGTCTGTGGGAAAGCAGAGATCCCCAGTGCTGTTCTGCCTCTGGATAGGCTGCACGATGACGGTGAAGACCAGCAAGAGCTTTCAGGGCTGGCACTTTCCTGGTGCGAGAAGGAGCCGGACGTTTACCTTTTCGGAAAGAGGCTCTGCCGAGAACGAGCGCCGTGCCATGTGCGGCCTGTGGGAAAGCACAGATCCCCAGTGCTGTTCTGCCCGTGAATAGGCTGCACGGGTACGGTGAAGAGCAGCATGAGCTTTCAGGGCTGGCACCTTCCTTGTGGGAGAAGGAGCCGGACGTTTGCCTTTTCAAAAGGAGGCTCTGCCGAGAACGACCACCGTGAGATGTGCCCTCTGTGGGAAAGCACAGATCCCCAGTGGTGTTGTGCCTCTGGATAGGCTGCACGGGGACTGTGAAGAGCAGCATGAGCTTTCAGGGCTGGCACCTTCCTTGTGGGACAAGGAGCCGGATATTTGCCTTTTCGGAAGGAGAGTCTGCCCAGTACAAGCGCCGTGAGATGTGCCGCCCTTGGGAAAGCACAGATCCCCAGTGCTGTTGTGCCTGTGGATAGGCTGCACAGGGACAGTGAAGACCAGCAGGAGCTTTCAGGGCTGGCACCTTCCTTGTGTGAGAAGGAGCCGGACGTTTGCCTTTTCGGAATGAGGCTCTGCTGAGAACGAACACCGTAAGGTCTACCGTTCCTGGGCAAGCACGGATCCCCAGCGCTGTTGTGCCTGTGGATAGGCTGCACAGGTGCAATGGAGACCAGCACGAGCTTTCAGGGCTGGCACCTTCCTTGTGGGAGAAGGAGCCAGACGTTTGCCTTTTCGGAAGGAGAGTCTGCCGAGTACAAGCGCTGTGAGATGTGCTGCCCTTGGGAAAGCACAGATCACCAGTGCTGTTGTGCCTGTGGATAGGCTGCACGGGGACAGTGAAGAGCAGCGTGAGCTTTCAGGGCTGGCACCTTCCTTGTGGGACAAGGAGCCGGACATTTGCCTTTTCGGAAGGAGAGTCTGCCGAGTACAAGCGCCGTGAGATGTGCCGCCTTGGGAAAGCACAGATCCCCAGTGCTGTTGTGCCTGTGGATAGGCTGCACAGGGACAGTGAAGACCAGCAGGATCTTTCAGGGCTGGCACCTTCCTTGTGGGAGAAGGAGCCGGACGTTTGCCTTTTCGGAAAAAGGGTCTGCTGAGAACGAGCGCCGTGCCATGTGCGGCCTGTGGGAAAGCACAGATCCCCAGTGCTGTTCTGCCCGTGAATAGGCTGCACGGGTACGGTGAAGAGCAGCATGAGCTTTCAGGGCTGGCACCTTCCTTGTGGGAGAAGGAGCCGGACGTTTGCCTTTTCAAAAGGAGGCTCTGCCGAGAACGACCACCGTGAGATGTGCCCTCTGTGGGAAAGCACAGATCCCCAGTGGTGTTGTGCCTCTGGATAGGCTGCACGGGGACTGTGAAGAGCAGCATGAGCTTTCAGGGCTGGCACCTTCCTTGTGGGACAAGGAGCCGGATATTTGCCTTTTCGGAAGGAGAGTCTGCCGAGTACAAGCGCCGTGAGATGTGCCGCCCTTGGGAAAGCACAGATCCCCAGTGCTGTTGTGCCTGTGGATAGGCTGCACAGGGACAGTGAAGACCAGCAGGAGCTTTCAGGGCTGGCACCTTCCTTGTGTGAGAAGGAGCCGGACGTTTGCCTTTCCGGAATGAGGCTCTGCTGAGAACGAACACCGTAAGGTCTACCGTTCCTGGGAAAGCACAGATCACCAGTGCTGTTGTGCCTGTGGATAGGCTGCACAGGTGCAATGGAGACCAGCACGAGCTTTCAGGGCTGGCACCTTCCTTGTGGGACAAGGAGCCGGACATTTGCCTTTTCGGAAGGAGAGTCTGCCGAGTACAAGCGCCGTGAGATGTGCCGCCTTGGGAAAGCACAGATCCCCAGTGCTGTTGTGCCTGTGGATAGGCTGCACAGGGACAGTGAAGACCAGCAGGATCTTTCAGGGCTGGCACCTTCCTTGTGGGAGAAGGAGCCGGACGTTTGCCTTTTCGGAAAAAGGGTCTGCTGAGAACGACCACCGTGAGATGTGCCGTCTGTGGGAAAGCACAGATCCCCAGTGCTGTTGTGGCTGTTGATAGGCTGCACGATGACGGTGAAGAGCAGCATGAGCTTTCAGGGCTGGCACCTTCCTGGTGGGAAAAGGAGCCGGACGTTTGCCTTTTCGGAAAGAGGCTCTGCCGAGAACGACCACCGTGAGATGTGCAGTCTGTGGGAAAGCAGAGATCCCCAGTGCCGTTGTGCCTGTGGATAGGCTGCACGATGACGGTGAAGACCAGCAAGAGCTTTCAGGGCTGGCACCTTCCTTCTGGGAGAAGGAGCCGGACGTTTGCCTTTTCGGAAAGAGGCTCTGCTGAGAACGAACACCGTGAGGTCTATCGTTCCTGGGCAAGCACGGATCCCCAGTGGTGTTGTGCCTGTGGATAGGCTGCACGGGTACAGTGAAGAGCAGCATGAGCTTTCAGGGCTGGCGCCTTCCTTGTGGGAGAAGGAGCCGGACGTTTGCCTTTTCTGAAAGAGACTCTGCCGAGAATGACCACCGTGAGATGTGCCGCCCTTGGGAAAGCACAGGTCCCCAGCGCTGTTGTGCCAGTGGATAGGCTGCACAGGGACAGTGAAGAGTAGCATGAGCTTTAAGGGCTGGCACCTTCCTTGTGGGAGAAGGAGCCAGGCGTTTGCCTTTTTGGAAAGAGGCTCTGCTGAGAACGAGCGCTGTGCCATGTGCCGTCTGTGGGAAAGCAGAGATCCACAATGCTGTTGTGCCTGTGGATAGCCTGCACGATGACGGTGAAGAGCAGCAAGAGCTTTCAGGGCTGGCACCTTCCTGATGGGAGAAGGAGCCGGACGTTTGCCTTTTCGGAAAGAGGCTCTGCCGAGAACGAGTGCCGTGCCATGTGCCGCCTGTGGGAAAGCACAGATCCCCAGTGCTGTTGTGCCTCTGAATAGCCTGCACAGGGACAGTGAAGACCAGCATGATCTTTCAGGGCTGGCACCTTCCTGGTGGGAGAAGGAGCCGGACGTTTGCCTTTTCAGAAGGAGGCTCTGCTGAGAACGACCACCGTGAGATGTGCCCTCTGTGGGAAAGCACAGATCCCCAGTGCTGTTGTGCCTCTGGATAGGCTGCACGGGGACAGTGAAGAGCAGCACGAGCTTTCAGGGCTGGCACCTTCCTTGTGGGACAAGGAGCCAGACGTTTGCCTTTTCGGAAAGAGGCTCTGCTGAGAACGAACACCGTAAGGTCTACCGTTCCTGGGCAAGCACGGATCCCCAGCGCTGTTGTGCCTGTGGATAGGCTGCACAGGTGCAATGGAGACCAGCACGAGCTTTCAGGGCTGGCACCTTCCTTCTGGGAGAAGGAGCCGGACGTTTGCCTTTTCGGAAGGAGAGTCTGCCGAGTACAAGCGCCGTGAGATGTGCTGCCCTTGGGAAAGCACAGATCCCCAGTGCTGTTGTGCCTGTGGATAGGCTGCACGGGGACAGTGAAGAGCAGCATGAGCTTTCAGGGCTGGCACCTTCCTTGTGGGACAAGGAGCTGGACATTTGCCTTTTCGGAATGAGAGTCTGCCGAGTAGAAGCGCCGTGAGATGTGCCGCCTTGGGAAAGCACAGATCCCCAGTGCTGTTGTGCCTGTGGATAGGCTGCACAGGGACAGTGAAGACCAGCAGGATCTTTCAGGGCTGGCACCTTCCTTGTGGGAGAAGGAGCCGGACGTTTGCCTTTTCGGAAAAAGGGTCTGCTGAGAACGAACACCGTGAGTTGTGCCGCCTGTTGGAAAGCACAGATCCCCAGTGCTGTTGTGGCTGTTGATAGGCTGCACGATGACGGTGAAGACCAGCATGAGCTTTCAGGGCTGGCACCTTCCTTGTGGGAGAAGGAGCCGGACGTTTGCCTTTTCGGAAAGAGGCTCTGCCGAGAACGACCACCGTGAGATGTGCAGTCTGTGGGAAAGCAGAGATCCCCAGTGCCGTTGTGCCTGTGGATAGGCTGCACGATGACGGTGAAGACCAGCAAGAGCTTTCAGGGCTGGCACCTTCCTTGTGGGAGAAGGAGCCGGACGTTTGCCTTTTCGGAAAGAGGCTCTGCCGAGAACGACCACCGTGAGATGTGCCGTCTGTGGGAAAGCACAGATCCCCGAAGCGGTTCTGCCTGTGGATAGGCTGCACGGGGACGGTGAAGAGCAGCATGAGCTTTCAGGGCTGGCACCTTCCTTGTGGGAGAAGGAGCCGGACGTTTGCCTTTTCGGAAAGAGGCTCTGCCGAGAACGACCGCCGTGAGATGTGCCGCCCTTGGGAAAGCACAGATCCCCAGTGCTGTTGTGCCTGTGGATAGGCTACACGATGACGGTGAAGACCAGCAAGAGCTTTCAGGGCTGGCACCTTCCTTGTGGGACAAGGAGCCGGACGTTTGCCTTTTCGGAAAGAGGCTCTGCTGAGAACGAACACCGTGAGGTCTATCGTTCCTGGGCAAGCACGGATCCCCAGTGGTGTTGTGCCTGTGGATAGGCTGCACGGGTACAGTGAAGAGCAGCATGAGCTTTCAGGGCTGGCACCTTCCTTGTGGGAGAAGGAGCTGGACGTTTCTCTTTTCGGAAGGAGAGTCTGTCGAGTACAAGCGCCGTGAGATGTGCCGCCCTTGGGAAAGCACAGATCCCCAGTGCTGTTGTGCCTGTGGATAGGCTGCACAGGGACAGTGAAGAGCAGCAGGAGCTTTCAGGGCTGGCACCTTCCTTGTGGGAGAAGGAGCCGGACGTTTGCCTTTTCAGAAGGAGGCTCTGCCGAGAACGACCACCGTGAGATGTGCCCTCTGTGGGAAAGCACAGATCCCCAGTGCTGTTGTGCCTCTGCATAGGCTGCACGGGGACTGTGAAGAGCAGCATGAGCTTTCAGGGCTGGCACCTTCCTTGTGGGACAAGGAGCCGGACGTTTCCATTTCGGAAAGAGGCTCTGCCGAGAACGAGCGCCGTGCCATGTGCCTCCTGTGGGAAAGCACAGATCCCCAGTGCTATTGTGCCTGTGGATAGGCTGCACGGGGACGGTGAAGAGCAGCATGAGCTTTCAGGGCTGGCACCTTCCTTGTGGGAAAAGGAGCCGGACATTTGCCTTTTCGGAAGGAGAGTCTGCCGAGTACAAGCGCCGTGAGATCTGCCACCTTGGGAAAGCACAGATCCCCAGTGCTGTTGTGCCTGTGGATAGGCTGCACAGGGACAGTGAAGACCAGCAGGAGCTTTCAGGGCTGGCACCTTCCTTGTGGGAGAAGGAGCCGGACGTTTGCCTTTTCGGAATGAGGCTCTGCTGAGAACGAACACCGTGAGGTCTACCGTTCCTGGGCAAGTACAGATCGACAATGCTGTTGTGCCTGTGGATAGGCTGCACAGGTGCAATGAAGAGCAGCATGATCTTTCAGGGCTGGCACCTTCCTGGTGGGAGAAGGAGCCGGACGTTTGCCTTTTCGGAAAGAGGCTCTGCCGAGAACGAGCGCCGTGCCATGTGCCGCCTGTGGGAAAGCACAGATCCCCAGTGCTGTTGTGCCTCTGAATAGCCTGCACAGGCACAGTGAAGAGCAGCATGATCTTTCAGGGCTGGCACCTTCCTTGTGGGAGAAGGAGCCGGACGTTTGCCTTTTCAGAAAGAGGCTCTGCTGAGAACGAACACCGTGAGATGTGCCGTCTGTGGGAAAGCACAGATCCCCAGTGCTGTTGTGGCTGTTGATAGGCTGCACGATGACGGTGAAGACCAGCAAGAGCTTTCAGGGCTGGCACCTTCCTTGTGGGAGAAGGAGCCGGACGTTTGCCTTTTCGGAAAGAGGCTCTGCCGAGAACGACCACCGTGAGATGTGCCGTCTGTGGGAAAGCAGAGATCCCCAGTGCTGTTCTGCCTCTGGATAGGCTGCACGATGACGGTGAAGACCAGCAAGAGCTTTCAGGGCTGGCACTTTCCTGGTGCGAGAAGGAGCCGGACGTTTACCTTTTCGGAAAGAGGCTCTGCCGAGAACGAGCGCCGTGCCATGTGCGGCCTGTGGGAAAGCACAGATCCCCAGTGCTGTTCTGCCCGTGAATAGGCTGCACGGGTACGGTGAAGAGCAGCATGAGCTTTCAGGGCTGGCACCTTCCTGGTGGGAGAAGGAGCCGGACGTTTGCCTTTTCAAAAGGAGGCTCTGCCGAGAACGACCACCGTGAGATGTGCCCTCTGTGGGAAAGCACAGATCCCCAGTGGTGTTGTGCCTCTGGATAGGCTGCACGGGGACTGTGAAGAGCAGCATGAGCTTTCAGGGCTGGCACCTTCCTTGTGGGACAAGGAGCCGGATATTTGCCTTTTCGGAAGGAGAGTCTGCCCAGTACAAGCGCCGTGAGATGTGCCGCCCTTGGGAAAGCACAGATCCCCAGTGCTGTTGTGCCTGTGGATAGGCTGCACAGGGACAGTGAAGACCAGCAGGAGCTTTCAGGGCTGGCACCTTCCTTGTGTGAGAAGGAGCCGGACGTTTGCCTTTTCGGAATGAGGCTCTGCTGAGAACGAACACCGTAAGGTCTACCGTTCCTGGGCAAGCACGGATCCCCAGCGCTGTTGTGCCTGTGGATAGGCTGCACAGGTGCAATGGAGACCAGCACGAGCTTTCAGGGCTGGCACCTTCCTTGTGGGAGAAGGAGCCAGACGTTTGCCTTTTCGGAAGGAGAGTCTGCCGAGTACAAGCGCTGTGAGATGTGCTGCCCTTGGGAAAGCACAGATCACCAGTGCTGTTGTGCCTGTGGATAGGCTGCACGGGGACAGTGAAGAGCAGCGTGAGCTTTCAGGGCTGGCACCTTCCTTGTGGGACAAGGAGCCGGACATTTGCCTTTTCGGAAGGAGAGTCTGCCGAGTACAAGCGCCGTGAGATGTGCCGCCTTGGGAAAGCACAGATCCCCAGTGCTGTTGTGCCTGTGGATAGGCTGCACAGGGACAGTGAAGACCAGCAGGATCTTTCAGGGCTGGCACCTTCCTTGTGGGAGAAGGAGCCGGACGTTTGCCTTTTCGGAAAAAGGGTCTGCTGAGAACGAGCGCCGTGCCATGTGCGGCCTGTGGGAAAGCACAGATCCCCAGTGCTGTTCTGCCCGTGAATAGGCTGCACGGGTACGGTGAAGAGCAGCATGAGCTTTCAGGGCTGGCACCTTCCTTGTGGGAGAAGGAGCCGGACGTTTGCCTTTTCAAAAGGAGGCTCTGCCGAGAACGACCACCGTGAGATGTGCCCTCTGTGGGAAAGCACAGATCCCCAGTGGTGTTGTGCCTCTGGATAGGCTGCACGGGGACTGTGAAGAGCAGCATGAGCTTTCAGGGCTGGCACCTTCCTTGTGGGACAAGGAGCCGGATATTTGCCTTTTCGGAAGGAGAGTCTGCCGAGTACAAGCGCCGTGAGATGTGCCGCCCTTGGGAAAGCACAGATCCCCAGTGCTGTTGTGCCTGTGGATAGGCTGCACAGGGACAGTGAAGACCAGCAGGAGCTTTCAGGGCTGGCACCTTCCTTGTGTGAGAAGGAGCCGGACGTTTGCCTTTCCGGAATGAGGCTCTGCTGAGAACGAACACCGTAAGGTCTACCGTTCCTGGGCAAGCACGGATCCCCAGCGCTGTTGTGCCTGTGGATAGGCTGCACAGGTGCAATGGAGACCAGCACGAGCTTTCAGGGCTGGCACCTTCCTTGTGGGAGAAGGAGCCAGACGTTTGCCTTTTCGGAAGGAGAGTCTGCCGAGTACAAGCGCCGTGAGATGTGCTGCCCTTGGGAAAGCACAGATCACCAGTGCTGTTGTGCCTGTGGATAGGCTGCACGGGGACAGTGAAGAGCAGCGTGAGCTTTCAGGGCTGGCACCTTCCTTGTGGGACAAGGAGCCGGACATTTGCCTTTTCGGAAGGAGAGTCTGCCGAGTACAAGCGCCGTGAGATGTGCCGCCTTGGGAAAGCACAGATCCCCAGTGCTGTTGTGCCTGTGGATAGGCTGCACAGGGACAGTGAAGACCAGCAGGATCTTTCAGGGCTGGCACCTTCCTTGTGGGAGAAGGAGCCGGACGTTTGCCTTTTCGGAAAAAGGGTCTGCTGAGAACGACCACCGTGAGATGTGCCGTCTGTGGGAAAGCACAGATCCCCAGTGCTGTTGTGGCTGTTGATAGGCTGCACGATGACGGTGAAGAGCAGCATGAGCTTTCAGGGCTGGCACCTTCCTGGTGGGAAAAGGAGCCGGACGTTTGCCTTTTCGGAAAGAGGCTCTGCCGAGAACGACCACCGTGAGATGTGCAGTCTGTGGGAAAGCAGAGATCCCCAGTGCCGTTGTGCCTGTGGATAGGCTGCACGATGACGGTGAAGACCAGCAAGAGCTTTCAGGGCTGGCACCTTCCTTGTGGGAGAAGGAGCCGGACGTTTGCCTTTTCGGAAAGAGGCTCTGCTGAGAACGAACACCGTGAGGTCTATCGTTCCTGGGCAAGCACAGATCCCCAGTGGTGTTGTGCCTGTGGGTAGGCTGCACAGGGACAGTGAAGAGCAGCATGAGCTTTCAGGGCTGGCACCTTCCTTGTGGGACAAGGAGCCGGATGTTTGCCTTTTCGGAAGGAGAGTCTGCCGAGTACAAGCGCCGTGAGATGTGCCGCCCTTGGGAAAGCACAGATCCCCAGTGCTGTTGTGCCTGTGGATAGGCTGCACGGGGACAGTGAAAAGCAGCAAGAGCTTTCAGGGCTGGCACCTTCCTTGTGGGAGTAGGAGCCGGACGTTTGCCTTTTCGGAAGGAGAGTCTGCCGAGAACGAACACCGTGAGGTCTACCGTTCCTGGGCAAGCACGGATCCCCAGTGCTGTTGTGCCTGTGGATAGGCTGCACAAGGACAGTGAAAAGCAGCAGCAGCTTTCAGGGCTGGCACCTTCCTTGTGGGAGAAGGAGCCGGACGTTTGCCTTTTCGGAAAGAGGCTCTGCCGAGAACGAGCGCCGTGCCATGTGCCGCCTGTGGGAAAGCACAGATCCCCAGTGCTGTTGTGCCTCTGAATAGCCTGCACAGGGACAGTGAAGACCAGCATGATCTTTCAGGGCTGGCACCTTCCTGGTGGGAGAAGGAGCCGGACGTTTGCCTTTTCGGAAAGAGGCTCTGCCGAGAACGAGCGCCGTGCCATGTGCCGTCTGAGGGAAAGCACAGATCCCCAGTGCTGTTCTGCCTGTGGATAGGCTGCACGGGGACAGTGAAGAGCAGCACGAGCTTTCAGGGCTGGCACCTTCCTTGTGGGAGAAGGAGCCGGATGTTTGCCTTTTCGGAAGGAGAGTCTGCCGAGTACAAGCGCCGTGAGATGTGCCGCCTGTGGGAAAGCACAGATCCCCAGTGCCGTTGTGCCTGTGGATAGGCTGCACGATGACGGTGAAGACCAGCAAGAGCTTTCAGGGCTGGCACCTTCCTTGTGGGAGAAGGAGCCAGACGTTTGCCGTTTCGGAAAGAGGCTCTGCTGAGAACGAACACCGTGAGGTCTATCGTTCCTGGGCAAGCACGGATCCCCAGTGCTGTTGTGCCTGTGGATAGGCTGCACGGGTACAGTGAAGAGCAGCATGAGCTTTCAGGGCTGGCACCTTCCTTGTGGGAGAAGGAGCTGGACGTTTCTCTTTTCGGAAGGAGAGTCTGTCGAGTACAAGCGCCGTGAGATGTGCCGCCCTGGGAAAGCACAGATCCCCAGTGCTGTTGTGCCTGTGGATAGGCTGCACAGGGACAGTGAAGAGCAGCAGGAGCTTTCAGGGCTGGCACCTTCCTTGTGGGAGAAGGAGCTGGACGTTTGCCTTTTCAGAAGGAGGCTCTGCCGAGAACGACCACCGTGAGATGTGCCCTCTGTGGGAAAGCACAGATCCCCAGTGCTGTTGTGCCTCTGCATAGGCTGCACGGGGACTATGAAGAGCAGCATGAGCTTTCAGGGCTGGCACCTTCCTTGTGGGACAAGGAGCCGGACGTTTGCCTTTTCGGAAAGAGGCTCTGCCGAGAACGAGCACCCTGCCATGTGCCTCCCGTGGGAAAGCACAGATCCCCAGTGCTGTTGTGCCTGTGGATAGGCTGCACAGGGACAGTGAAGAGCAGCATGAGCTTTCAGGGCTGGCACCTTCCTTGTGGGAGAAGGAGCCGGACGTTTGCCTTTTCGGAAGAAGGGTCTCCCGAGTACAAGCGCCGTGAGATGTGCCGTCTGTGGGAAAGCACAGATCCCCAGTGCTGTTGTGCCTGTGGATAGGCTGCACAGGGACAGTAAAGAGCAGCGTGAGCTCTCAGGGCTGGCACCTTCCTTGTGGGAGAAGGAGCCGGACGTTTGCCTTTTCGGAAAGAGGCTCTGCTGAGAACGAACACTGTGATGTGTACCGTTCCTGGGCAAGTACAGATCCACAATGCTGTTGTGCCTTTGGATAGGCTGCACAGGTGCAATGAAGAGCAGCATGAGCTTTCAGGGCTGGCAGCTTCCTTGTGGGAGAAGGAGCCGGACGTTTGCCTTTTCGGAAGGAGAGTCTGCCGAGTACAAGCGCCGTGAGATGTGCCGCCCTTGGGAAAGCACAGATCCCCAGTGCTGTTGTGCCTGTGGATAGGCTGGACGATGACGGTGAAGACCAGCAAGAGCTTTCAGGGCTGGCACTTTCCTGGTGGGAGAAGGAGCCGGACGTTTGCCTTTTCGGAAAGAGGCTCTGCCGAGAACGACCACCGTGAGATGTGCCGCCCTTGGGAAAGCACAGATCCCCAGTGCTGTTGTGCCTGTGGATAGGCTGCACGGGGACAGTGAAAAGCAGCAAGAGCTTTCAGGGCTGGCACCTTCCTTGTGGGAGAAGGAGCCGGACGTTTGCCTTTTCGGAAAGAGGCTCTTCTGAGAACGAACACCGTGAGGTCTACCGTTCCTGGGCAAGCACGGATCCCCAGTGGTGTTGTGCCTGTGGATAGGCTGCACAGGGACAGTGAAGAGCAGCATGATCTTTCAGGGCTGGCACCTTCCTGGTGGGAGAAGGAGCCGGACGTTTGCCTTTTCGGAAAGAGGCTCTGCCGAGAACGAACACCGTGAGTTCTACCGTTCTTGGGCAAGCACAGATCCACAATGCTGTTGTGCCTGTGGATAGGCTGAACAGGTGCAATGAAGACCAGCATGAGCTTTCAGGGCTGGCACCTTCCTTGTGGGAGAAGGAGCCGGACGTTTGCTTTTTCGGAAAGACGCTCTGCTGAGAATGACCACCGTGAGATGTGCCGTCTGTGGGAAAGCAGAGATCCCCAGTGCTGTTGTGCCTCTGGATAGGCTGCACGATGACGGTGAAGACCAGCAAGAGCTTTTAGTGCTGGTACCTTCCTTGTGGGAGAAGGAGCCGGACGTTTGCCTTTCGGAAAGAGGCTCTACCGAGATCGAGCGCCGTGCCATGTACCGTCTGTGGGAAAGCACAGATCCCCAGTGCTGTTCTGCCTGTGGATAGGCTGCACGGGGACGGTGAAGAGCAGCATGAGCTTTCAGGGCTGGCACCTTCCTTGTGGGAGAAGGAGCCGGACGTTTGCCTTTTCAGAAGGAGGCTCTGCCGAGAACGACCACCGTGAGATGTGCCGCCCTTGGGAAAGCACAGATCCCCAGTGCTGTTGTGCCTCTGGATAGGCTACATGATGACAGTGAAGACCAGCATGATCTTTCAGGGCAGGCACCTTCCTTGTGGGAGAAGGAGCCGGACATTTGCCTTTTCGGAAAGAGGCTCTGCTGAGAACGATCACCGTGAGGTCTACCGTCCCTGGGCCAGCACGGATCCCCAGTGGTGTTGTGCCTGTGGATAGGCTGCACGGGGACAGTGAAGAGCAGCATGAGCTTTCAGGGCTGGCAGCTTCCTGATGGGAGAAGGAGGCGGACGTTTGCCTTTTCGGAAAGAGGCTCTGCCGAGAACAAACACAGTGAGGTCTACCGTTCCTGGACAAGCACGGATCCCCAGCGCCGTTGTGCCTGTGGATAGCCTGCACAGGGACAGTGAAGAGCAGCATGAGCTTTCAGGGCTGGCACCTTCCTTGTGGGAGAAGGAGCCGGACGTTTGCCTTTTCGGGAAGAGGCTCTGCCGAGAACGAGCGCTGTGCCATGTGCCGCCTGTGGGAAAGCACAGATCCCCAGTGCTGTTGTGCCTGTGAATAGCCTGCACGGGGACAGTGAAGAGCAGCATGAGCTTTCAGGGCTGGCACCTTCCTGGTGGGACAAGGAGCCGGACGTTGGCCTTTTCGGAAAGAGGCTCTGCTGAGAACGAACACCGTGAGGTCTACCGTTCCTAGGCAAGCACGGATCCCCAGCGATCTTGTGCCTGTGGATAGGCTGCACAGGGACAGTGAAGAGCAGCATGAGCTTTCAGGGCTGGCACCTTCCTGGTGGGAGAAGGAGCCGGACGTTTGCCTTTTCGGAAAGAGGCTCTGCTGAGAACGAACACCGTGAGGTGTACCGTTCCTGGGCAAGTACAGATCCACAATGCTGTTGTGCCTGTGGATAGGCTGCACAGGTGCAATGAAGAGCAGCATGAGCTTTCAGGGCTGGCACCTTCCTTGTGGGAGAAGGAGGCGGACGTTTGCCTTTTCGGAAAGAGGCTCTGCCGAGAACGACCACCGTGAGATGTGCCGTCTGTGGGAAAGCACAGATCCGCAGTGCTGCTGTGCCTGTGGATAGGCTGCACGATGACGGTGAAGACCAGCAAGAGCTTTCAGGGCTGGCACCTTCCTTGTGGGAGAAGGAGCCGGACATTTGCCTTTTCGGAAAGAGGCTCTGCCGAGAACGAGCACCGTGCCATGTGCCGCCTGTGGGAAAGCACAGATCCCCAGTGCTGTTGTGCCTGTGAATAGCCTGCACGGGGACGGTGAAAAGCAGCATGAGCTTTCAGGGCTGGCACCTTCCTTGTGGGACAAGGAGCCGGACGTTTGCCTTTTCGGAATGAGAGTCTGCCGAGTACAAGCGCCGTGAGATGTGCCGTCTGTGGGAAAGCACAGATCCCCAGTGCTGTTGTGCCTCGGGGTAGGCTGCACGGAGACGGTGAAGAGCAGCATGAGCTTTCAGGGCTGGCACCTTCTTGATGGGAGAAGGAGTCGGACGTTTGCCTTTTCAGAAAGAGGCTCTGCTGAGAACGGACACCGTGAGGTCTACCGTTCCTGGGCAAGCACGGATCCCCAGTGCTTTTGTGCCTGTGGATAGGCTGCACAAGGACAGTGAAGAGCAGCAAGAGCTTTCAGGGCTGGCACCTTCCTTGTGGGAGAAGGAGCCGGACGTTTGCCTTTTCAGAACGAGAGTCTGCCGAGTACAAGCGCCGTGAGATGTGCCGCCTGTGGGAAAGCACAGATCCCCAGTGCTGTTGTGCCTGTGAATAGGCTGCACGGGGACGGTGAAGAGCAGCATGAGCTTTCAGGGCTGGCACCTTCATTCTGGGAGAAGGAGGCGGACGTTTGCCTTTTCGCAAACAGGCTCTGCCGAGAATGACCACCGTGAGATGTGGCATCTGTGGGAAAGCACAGATCCCCAGTGCTGCTGTGCCTGTGGATAGGCTGCACGGGGACGGTGAAGACCAGCAAGAGCTTTCAGGGCTGGCACCTTCCTTGTGGGAGAAGGAGCCGGACGTTTGCCTTTTCGGAAAGAGGCTCTGCCAAGAACGAGCGCCGTGCCATGTGCCGCCTGTGGGAAAGCACAGATCCCCAGTGCTGTTCTGCCTGTGGATAGGCTGCACGGGGACGGTGAAGAGCAGCATGAGCTTTCAGGGCTGGCACCTTCCTTGTGGGAGAAGGAGCCGGACGTTTGCCTTTTCGGAAAGAGGCTCTGCCGAGAACGACCACCGTGAGATGTGCCGTCTGTGGGAAAGCAGAGATCCCCAGTGCTGTTCTGCCTGTGGATAGGCTGGACGATGACGGTGAAGACCAGCAAGATCTTTTAGGGCTGGCACTTTCCTGGTGGGAGAGGGAGCTGGACGTTTGCCTTTTCGGAAAGAGGCTCTGCCGAGAACGAACACCATGAGGTCTACCGTTCCTGGACAAGAACGGATCCCCAATGCTGTTGTGCCTGTGCATAGCCTGCACAGGGACAGTGAAGAGCAGCAAGAGCTTTCAGGGCTGGCACCTTCCTTGTGGGAGAAGGAGCCGGACGTTTGACTTTTCGGAAAGAGGCTCTGCCGAGAACGACCACCGTGAGATGTGCCGCCCTTGGGAAAGCACAGATCCCCAGTGCTGTTGTGCCTGAGGATAGGCTGCACGGGGACAGTGAAAAGCAGCAAGAGCTTTCAGGGCTGGCACCTTCCTTGTGGGACAAGGAGCCGGACGTTTGCCTTTTCGGAAAGAGGCTCTGCCGAGAACGAGCACCCTGCCATGTGCCTCCCGTGGGAAAGCACAGATCCCCAGTGCTGTTGTGCCTGTGGATAGGCTGCACAGGGACAGTGAAGAGCAGCAGGAGCTTTCAGGGCTGGCACCTTCCTTGTGGGAGAAGGAGCCGGACGTTTGCCTTTTCGGAAGATGGGTCTCCCGAGTACAAGCGCCGTGAGATGTGCCGTCTGTGGGAAAGCACAGATCCCCAGTGCTGTTGTGCCTGTGGATAGGCTGCACAGGGACAGTAAAGAGCAGCATGAGCTCTCAGGGCTGGCACCTTCCTTGTGGGAGAAGGAGCCGGACGTTTGCCTTTTCGGAAAGAGGCTCTGCTGAGAACGAACACTGTGATGTGTACCGTTCCTGGGCAAGTACAGATCCACAATGCTGTTGTGCCTTTGGATAGGCTGCACAGGTGCAATGAAGAGCAGCATGAGCTTTCATGGCTGGCAGCTTCCTTGTGGGAGAAGGAGCCGGATGTTTGCCTTTTCGGAAAGACGCTCTGCTGAGTATGACCACCGTGAGATGTGCCGTCTGTGGGAAAGCAGAGATCCCCAGCGCTGTTCTGCCTGTGGACAGGCTGCACGGGGACGGTGAAGAACAGCATGAGCTTTCAGGGCTGGCACCTTCCTGGTGGGAGAAGGAGCCGGACGTTTGCCTTTTCGGAAGGAGAGTCTGCCGAGTACAAGCGCCGTGAGATGTGCCGCCCTTGGGAAAGCACAGATCCCCAGTGCTGTTGTGCCTGTGGATAGGCTGGACGATGACTGTGAAGACCAGCAAGAGCTTTCAGGGCTGGCACTTTCCTGGTGGGAGAAGGAGCCGGACGTTTGCCTTTTCGGAAAGAGGCTCTGCCGAGAACGACCACCGTGAGATGTGCCGCCCTTGGGAAAGCACAGATCCCCAGTGCTGTTGTGCCTGTGGATAGGCTGCACGGGGACAGTGAAAAGCAGCAAGAGCTTTCAGGGCTGGCACCTTCCTTGTGGGAGAAGGAGCCGGACGTTTGCCTTTTCGGAAAGAGGCTCTGCTGAGAACGAACACCGTGAGGTCTACCGTTCCTGGGCAAGCACGGATCCCCAGTGGTGTTGTGCCTGTGGATAGGCTGCACAGGGACAGTGAAGAGCAGCAGGATCTTTCAGGGCTGGCACCTTCCTGGTGGGAGAAGGAGCCGGACGTTTGCCTTTTCGGAAAGAGGCTCTGCCGAGAACGAACACCTTGAGGTCTACCGTTCTTGGGCAAGCACAGATCCACAATGCTGTTGTGCCTGTGGATAGGCTGAACAGGTGCAATGAAGACCAGCATGAGCTTTCAGGGCTGGCACCTTCCTTGTGGGAGAAGGAGCCGGACGTTTGCTTTTTCGGAAAGACGCTCTGCTGAGAATGACCACCGTGAGATGTGCCGTCTGTGGGAAAGCAGAGATCCCCAGTGCTGTTGTGCCTCTGGATAGGCTGCACGATGACGGTGAAGACCAGCAAGAGCTTTTAGTGCTGGTACCTTCCTTGTGGGAGAAGGAGCCGGACGTTTGCCTTTCGGAAAGAGGCTCTACCGAGATCGAGCGCCGTGCCATGTACCGTCTGTGGGAAAGCACAGATCCCCAGTGCTGTTCTGCCTGTGGATAGGCTGCACGGGGACGGTGAAGAGCAGCATGAGCTTTCAGGGCTGGCACCTTCCTTGTGGGACAAGGAGCCGGACGTTTGCCTTTTCAGAAGGAGGCTCTGCCGAGAACGACCACCGTGAGATGTGCCGCCCTTGGGAAAGCACAGATCCCCAGTGCTGTTGTGCCTCTGGATAGGCTACATGATGACAGTGAAGACCAGCATGATCTTTCAGGGCAGGCACCTTCCTTGTGGGAGAAGGAGCCGGACATTTGCCTTTTCGGAAAGAGGCTCTGCTGAGAACGATCACCGTGAGGTCTACCGTCCCTGGGCCAGCACGGATCCCCAGTGGTGTTGTGCCTGTGGATAGGCTGCACGGGGACAGTGAAGAGCAGCATGAGCTTTCAGGGCTGGCAGCTTCCTGATGGGAGAAGGAGGCGGACGTTTGCCTTTTCGGAAAGAGGCTCTGCCGAGAACAAACACAGTGAGGTCTACCGTTCCTGGACAAGCACGGATCCCCAGCGCCGTTGTGCCTGTGGATAGCCTGCACAGGGACAGTGAAGAGCAGCATGAGCTTTCAGGGCTGGCACCTTCCTTGTGGGAGAAGGAGCCGGACGTTTGCCTTTTCGGGAAGAGGCTCTGCCGAGAACGAGCGCTGTGCCATGTGCCGCCTGTGGGAAAGCACAGATCCCCAGTGCTGTTGTGCCTGTGAATAGCCTGCACGGGGACAGTGAAGAGCAGCATGAGCTTTCAGGGCTGGCACCTTCCTGGTGGGACAAGGAGCCGGACGTTGGCCTTTTCGGAAAGAGGCTCTGCTGAGAACGAACACCGTGAGGTCTACCGTTCCTAGGCAAGCACGGATCCCCAGCGATCTTGTGCCTGTGGATAGGCTGCACAGGGACAGTGAAGAGCAGCATGAGCTTTCAGGGCTGGCACCTTCCTGGTGGGAGAAGGAGCCGGACGTTTGCCTTTTCGGAAAGAGGCTCTGCTGAGAACGAACACCGTGAGGTGTACCGTTCCTGGGCAAGTACAGATCCACAATGCTGTTGTGCCTGTGGATAGGCTGCACAGGTGCAATGAAGAGCAGCATGAGCTTTCAGGGCTGGCACCTTCCTTGTGGGAGAAGGAGGCGGACGTTTGCCTTTTCGGAAAGAGGCTCTGCCGAGAACGACCACCGTGAGATGTGCCGTCTGTGGGAAAGCACAGATCCGCAGTGCTGCTGTGCCTGTGGATAGGCTGCACGATGACGGTGAAGACCAGCAAGAGCTTTCAGGGCTGGCACCTTCCTTGTGGGAGAAGGAGCCGGACATTTGCCTTTTCGGAAAGAGGCTCTGCCGAGAACGAGCACCGTGCCATGTGCCGCCTGTGGGAAAGCACAGATCCCCAGTGCTGTTGTGCCTGTGAATAGCCTGCACGGGGACGGTGAAAAGCAGCATGAGCTTTCAGGGCTGGCACCTTCCTTGTGGGACAAGGAGCCGGACGTTTGCCTTTTCGGAATGAGAGTCTGCCGAGTACAAGCGCCGTGAGATGTGCCGTCTGTGGGAAAGCACAGATCCCCAGTGCTGTTGTGCCTCGGGGTAGGCTGCACGGAGACGGTGAAGAGCAGCATGAGCTTTCAGGGCTGGCACCTTCCTGATGGGAGAAGGAGTCGGACGTTTGCCTTTTCAGAAAGAGGCTCTGCTGAGAACGGACACCGTGAGGTCTACCGTTCCTGGGCAAGCACGGATCCCCAGTGCTTTTGTGCCTGTGGATAGGCTGCACAAAGACAGTGAAGAGCAGCAAGAGCTTTCAGGGCTGGCACCTTCCTTGTGGGAGAAGGAGCCGGACGTTTGCCTTTTCAGAACGAGAGTCTGCCGAGTACAAGCGCCGTGAGATGTGCCGCCTGTGGGAAAGCACAGATCCCCAGTGCTGTTGTGCCTGTGAATAGGCTGCACGGGGACGGTGAAGACCAGCAAGAGCTTTCAGGGCTGGCACCTTCCTTGTGGGAGAAGGAGCCGGACGTTTCCATTTCGGAAAGAGGCTCTGCCAAGAACGAGCGCCGTGCCATGTGCCGCCTGTGGGAAAGCACAGATCCCCAGTGCTGTTCTGCCTGTGGATAGGCTGCACGGGGACGGTGAAGAGCAGCATGAGCTTTCAGGGCTGGCACCTTCCTTGTGGGAGAAGGAGCCGGACGTTTGCCTTTTCGGAAAGAGGCTCTGCCGAGAACGACCACCGTGAGATGTGCCGTCTGTGGGAAAGCAGAGATCCCCAGTGCTGTTCTGCCTGTGGATAGGCTGGACGATGACGGTGAAGACCAGCAAGATCTTTTAGGGCTGGCACTTTCCTGGTGGGAGAGGGAGCTGGACGTTTGCCTTTTCGGAAAGAGGCTCTGCCGAGAACGAACACCATGAGGTCTACCGTTCCTGGACAAGAACGGATCCCCAATGCTGTTGTGCCTGTGCATAGCCTGCACAGGGACAGTGAAGAGCAGCAAGAGCTTTCAGGGCTGGCACCTTCCTTGTGGGAGAAGGAGCCGGACGTTTGACTTTTCGGAAAGAGGCTCTGCCGAGAACGACCACCGTGAGATGTGCCGCCCTTGGGAAAGCACAGATCCCCAGTGCTGTTGTGCCTGAGGATAGGCTGCACGGGGACAGTGAAAAGCAGCAAGAGCTTTCAGGGCTGGCACCTTCCTTGTGGGACAAGGAGCCGGACGTTTGCCTTTTCGGAAAGAGGCTCTGCCGAGAACGAGCACCCTGCCATGTGCCTCCCGTGGGAAAGCACAGATCCCCAGTGCTGTTGTGCCTGTGGATAGGCTGCACAGGGACAGTGAAGAGCAGCAGGAGCTTTCAGGGCTGGCACCTTCCTTGTGGGAGAAGGAGCCGGACGTTTGCCTTTTCGGAAGATGGGTCTCCCGAGTACAAGCGCCGTGAGATGTGCCGTCTGTGGGAAAGCACAGATCCCCAGTGCTGTTGTGCCTGTGGATAGGCTGCACAGGGACAGTAAAGAGCAGCATGAGCTCTCAGGGCTGGCACCTTCCTTGTGGGAGAAGGAGCCGGACGTTTGCCTTTTCGGAAAGAGGCTCTGCTGAGAACGAACACTGTGATGTGTACCGTTCCTGGGCAAGTACAGATCCACAATGCTGTTGTGCCTTTGGATAGGCTGCACAGGTGCAATGAAGAGCAGCATGAGCTTTCATGGCTGGCAGCTTCCTTGTGGGAGAAGGAGCCGGATGTTTGCCTTTTCGGAAAGACGCTCTGCTGAGTATGACCACCGTGAGATGTGCCGTCTGTGGGAAAGCAGAGATCCCCAGCGCTGTTCTGCCTGTGGACAGGCTGCACGGGGACGGTGAAGAACAGCATGAGCTTTCAGGGCTGGCACCTTCCTGGTGGGAGAAGGAGCCGGACGTTTGCCTTTTCGGAAGGAGAGTCTGCCGAGTACAAGCGCCGTGAGATGTGCCGCCCTTGGGAAAGCACAGATCCCCAGTGCTGTTGTGCCTGTGGATAGGCTGGACGATGACGGTGAAGACCAGCAAGAGCTTTCAGGGCTGGCACTTTCCTGGTGGGAGAAGGAGCCGGACGTTTGCCTTTTCGGAAAGAGGCTCTGCCGAGAACGACCACCGTGAGATGTGCCGCCCTTGGGAAAGCACAGATCCCCAGTGCTGTTGTGCCTGTGGATAGGCTGCACGGGGACAGTGAAAAGCAGCAAGAGCTTTCAGGGCTGGCACCTTCCTTGTGGGAGAAGGAGCCGGACGTTTGCCTTTTCGGAAAGAGGCTCTGCTGAGAACGAACACCGTGAGGTCTACCGTTCCTGGGCAAGCACGGATCCCCAGTGGTGTTGTGCCTGTGGATAGGCTGCACAAGGACAGTGAAGAGCAGCAGGATCTTTCAGGGCTGGCACCTTCCTGGTGGGAGAAGGAGCCGGACGTTTGCCTTTTCGGAAAGAGGCTCTGCCGAGAACGAACACCTTGAGGTCTACCGTTCTTGGGCAAGCACAGATCCACAATGCTGTTGTGCCTGTGGATAGGCTGAACAGGTGCAATGAAGACCAGCATGAGCTTTCAGGGCTGGCACCTTCCTTGTGGGAGAAGGAGCCGGACGTTTGCTTTTTCGGAAAGACGCTCTGCTGAGAATGACCACCGTGAGATGTGCCGTCTGTGGGAAAGCAGAGATCCCCAGTGCTGTTGTGCCTCTGGATAGGCTGCACGATGACGGTGAAGACCAGCAAGAGCTTTTAGTGCTGGTACCTTCCTTGTGGGAGAAGGAGCCGGACGTTTGCCTTTCGGAAAGAGGCTCTACCGAGATCGAGCGCCGTGCCATGTACCGTCTGTGGGAAAGCACAGATCCCCAGTGCTGTTCTGCCTGTGGATAGGCTGCACGGGGACGGTGAAGAGCAGCATGAGCTTTCAGGGCTGGCACCTTCCTTGTGGGACAAGGAGCCGGACGTTTGCCTTTTCAGAAGGAGGCTCTGCCGAGAACGACCACCGTGAGATGTGCCGCCCTTGGGAAAGCACAGATCCCCAGTGCTGTTGTGCCTCTGGATAGGCTACATGATGACAGTGAAGACCAGCATGATCTTTCAGGGCAGGCACCTTCCTTGTGGGAGAAGGAGCCGGACATTTGCCTTTTCGGAAAGAGGCTCTGCTGAGAACGATCACCGTGAGGTCTACCGTCCCTGGGCAAGTACAGATCGACAATGCTGTTGTGCCTGTGGATAGGCTGCACAGGTGCAATGAAGAGCAGCATGATCTTTCAGGGCTGGCACCTTCCTGGTGGGAGAAGGAGCCGGACGTTTGCCTTTTCGGAAAGAGGCTCTGCCGAGAACGACCACCGTGAGATGTGCCGTCTGTGGGAAAGCAGAGATCCCCAGTGCTGTTCTGCCTGTGGATAGGCTGGACGATGACGGTGAAGACCAGCAAGATCTTTTAGGGCTGGCACTTTCCTGGTGGGAGAGGGAGCTGGACGTTTGCCTTTTCGGAAAGAGGCTCTGCCGAGAACGAACACCATGAGGTCTACCGTTCCTGGACAAGAACGGATCCCCAATGCTGTTGTGCCTGTGCATAGCCTGCACAGGGACAGTGAAGAGCAGCAAGAGCTTTCAGGGCTGGCACCTTCCTTGTGGGAGAAGGAGCCGGACGTTTGACTTTTCGGAAAGAGGCTCTGCCGAGAACGACCACCGTGAGATGTGCCGCCCTTGGGAAAGCACAGATCCCCAGTGCTGTTGTGCCTGAGGATAGGCTGCACGGGGACAGTGAAAAGCAGCAAGAGCTTTCAGGGCTGGCACCTTCCTTGTGGGACAAGGAGCCGGACGTTTGCCTTTTCGGAAAGAGGCTCTGCCGAGAACGAGCACCCTGCCATGTGCCTCCCGTGGGAAAGCACAGATCCCCAGTGCTGTTGTGCCTGTGGATAGGCTGCACAGGGACAGTGAAGAGCAGCAGGAGCTTTCAGGGCTGGCACCTTCCTTGTGGGAGAAGGAGCCGGACGTTTGCCTTTTCGGAAGATGGGTCTCCCGAGTACAAGCGCCGTGAGATGTGCCGTCTGTGGGAAAGCACAGATCCCCAGTGCTGTTGTGCCTGTGGATAGGCTGCACAGGGACAGTAAAGAGCAGCATGAGCTCTCAGGGCTGGCACCTTCCTTGTGGGAGAAGGAGCCGGACGTTTGCCTTTTCGGAAAGAGGCTCTGCTGAGAACGAACACTGTGATGTGTACCGTTCCTGGGCAAGTACAGATCCACAATGCTGTTGTGCCTTTGGATAGGCTGCACAGGTGCAATGAAGAGCAGCATGAGCTTTCATGGCTGGCAGCTTCCTTGTGGGAGAAGGAGCCGGATGTTTGCCTTTTCGGAAAGACGCTCTGCTGAGTATGACCACCGTGAGATGTGCCGTCTGTGGGAAAGCAGAGATCCCCAGCGCTGTTCTGCCTGTGGACAGGCTGCACGGGGACGGTGAAGAACAGCATGAGCTTTCAGGGCTGGCACCTTCCTGGTGGGAGAAGGAGCCGGACGTTTGCCTTTTCGGAAGGAGAGTCTGCCGAGTACAAGCGCCGTGAGATGTGCCGCCCTTGGGAAAGCACAGATCCCCAGTGCTGTTGTGCCTGTGGATAGGCTGGACGATGACTGTGAAGACCAGCAAGAGCTTTCAGGGCTGGCACTTTCCTGGTGGGAGAAGGAGCCGGACGTTTGCCTTTTCGGAAAGAGGCTCTGCCGAGAACGACCACCGTGAGATGTGCCGCCCTTGGGAAAGCACAGATCCCCAGTGCTGTTGTGCCTGTGGATAGGCTGCACGGGGACAGTGAAAAGCAGCAAGAGCTTTCAGGGCTGGCACCTTCCTTGTGGGAGAAGGAGCCGGACGTTTGCCTTTTCGGAAAGAGGCTCTGCTGAGAACGAACACCGTGAGGTCTACCGTTCCTGGGCAAGCACGGATCCCCAGTGGTGTTGTGCCTGTGGATAGGCTGCACAGGGACAGTGAAGAGCAGCAGGATCTTTCAGGGCTGGCACCTTCCTGGTGGGAGAAGGAGCCGGACGTTTGCCTTTTCGGAAAGAGGCTCTGCCGAGAACGAACACCTTGAGGTCTACCGTTCTTGGGCAAGCACAGATCCACAATGCTGTTGTGCCTGTGGATAGGCTGAACAGGTGCAATGAAGACCAGCATGAGCTTTCAGGGCTGGCACCTTCCTTGTGGGAGAAGGAGCCGGACGTTTGCTTTTTCGGAAAGACGCTCTGCTGAGAATGACCACCGTGAGATGTGCCGTCTGTGGGAAAGCAGAGATCCCCAGTGCTGTTGTGCCTCTGGATAGGCTGCACGATGACGGTGAAGACCAGCAAGAGCTTTTAGTGCTGGTACCTTCCTTGTGGGAGAAGGAGCCGGACGTTTGCCTTTCGGAAAGAGGCTCTACCGAGATCGAGCGCCGTGCCATGTACCGTCTGTGGGAAAGCACAGATCCCCAGTGCTGTTCTGCCTGTGGATAGGCTGCACGGGGACGGTGAAGAGCAGCATGAGCTTTCAGGGCTGGCACCTTCCTTGTGGGACAAGGAGCCGGACGTTTGCCTTTTCAGAAGGAGGCTCTGCCGAGAACGACCACCGTGAGATGTGCCGCCCTTGGGAAAGCACAGATCCCCAGTGCTGTTGTGCCTCTGGATAGGCTACATGATGACAGTGAAGACCAGCATGATCTTTCAGGGCAGGCACCTTCCTTGTGGGAGAAGGAGCCGGACATTTGCCTTTTCGGAAAGAGGCTCTGCTGAGAACGATCACCGTGAGGTCTACCGTCCCTGGGCCAGCACGGATCCCCAGTGGTGTTGTGCCTGTGGATAGGCTGCACGGGGACAGTGAAGAGCAGCATGAGCTTTCAGGGCTGGCAGCTTCCTGATGGGAGAAGGAGGCGGACGTTTGCCTTTTCGGAAAGAGGCTCTGCCGAGAACAAACACAGTGAGGTCTACCGTTCCTGGACAAGCACGGATCCCCAGCGCCGTTGTGCCTGTGGATAGCCTGCACAGGGACAGTGAAGAGCAGCATGAGCTTTCAGGGCTGGCACCTTCCTTGTGGGAGAAGGAGCCGGACGTTTGCCTTTTCGGGAAGAGGCTCTGCCGAGAACGAGCGCTGTGCCATGTGCCGCCTGTGGGAAAGCACAGATCCCCAGTGCTGTTGTGCCTGTGAATAGCCTGCACGGGGACAGTGAAGAGCAGCATGAGCTTTCAGGGCTGGCACCTTCCTGGTGGGACAAGGAGCCGGACGTTGGCCTTTTCGGAAAGAGGCTCTGCTGAGAACGAACACCGTGAGGTCTACCGTTCCTAGGCAAGCACGGATCCCCAGCGATCTTGTGCCTGTGGATAGGCTGCACAGGGACAGTGAAGAGCAGCATGAGCTTTCAGGGCTGGCACCTTCCTGGTGGGAGAAGGAGCCGGACGTTTGCCTTTTCGGAAAGAGGCTCTGCTGAGAACGAACACCGTGAGGTGTACCGTTCCTGGGCAAGTACAGATCCACAATGCTGTTGTGCCTGTGGATAGGCTGCACAGGTGCAATGAAGAGCAGCATGAGCTTTCAGGGCTGGCACCTTCCTTGTGGGAGAAGGAGGCGGACGTTTGCCTTTTCGGAAAGAGGCTCTGCCGAGAACGACCACCGTGAGATGTGCCGTCTGTGGGAAAGCACAGATCCGCAGTGCTGCTGTGCCTGTGGATAGGCTGCACGATGACGGTGAAGACCAGCAAGAGCTTTCAGGGCTGGCACCTTCCTTGTGGGAGAAGGAGCCGGACATTTGCCTTTTCGGAAAGAGGCTCTGCCGAGAACGAGCACCGTGCCATGTGCCGCCTGTGGGAAAGCACAGATCCCCAGTGCTGTTGTGCCTGTGAATAGCCTGCACGGGGACGGTGAAAAGCAGCATGAGCTTTCAGGGCTGGCACCTTCCTTGTGGGACAAGGAGCCGGACGTTTGCCTTTTCGGAATGAGAGTCTGCCGAGTACAAGCGCCGTGAGATGTGCCGTCTGTGGGAAAGCACAGATCCCCAGTGCTGTTGTGCCTCGGGGTAGGCTGCACGGAGACGGTGAAGAGCAGCATGAGCTTTCAGGGCTGGCACCTTCCTGATGGGAGAAGGAGTCGGACGTTTGCCTTTTCAGAAAGAGGCTCTGCTGAGAACGGACACCGTGAGGTCTACCGTTCCTGGGCAAGCACGGATCCCCAGTGCTTTTGTGCCTGTGGATAGGCTGCACAAAGACAGTGAAGAGCAGCAAGAGCTTTCAGGGCTGGCACCTTCCTTGTGGGAGAAGGAGCCGGACGTTTGCCTTTTCAGAACGAGAGTCTGCCGAGTACAAGCGCCGTGAGATGTGCCGCCTGTGGGAAAGCACAGATCCCCAGTGCTGTTGTGCCTGTGAATAGGCTGCACGGGGACGGTGAAGACCAGCAAGAGCTTTCAGGGCTGGCACCTTCCTTGTGGGAGAAGGAGCCGGACGTTTCCATTTCGGAAAGAGGCTCTGCCAAGAACGAGCGCCGTGCCATGTGCCGCCTGTGGGAAAGCACAGATCCCCAGTGCTGTTCTGCCTGTGGATAGGCTGCACGGGGACGGTGAAGAGCAGCATGAGCTTTCAGGGCTGGCACCTTCCTTGTGGGAGAAGGAGCCGGACGTTTGCCTTTTCGGAAAGAGGCTCTGCCGAGAACGACCACCGTGAGATGTGCCGTCTGTGGGAAAGCAGAGATCCCCAGTGCTGTTCTGCCTGTGGATAGGCTGGACGATGACGGTGAAGACCAGCAAGATCTTTTAGGGCTGGCACTTTCCTGGTGGGAGAGGGAGCTGGACGTTTGCCTTTTCGGAAAGAGGCTCTGCCGAGAACGAACACCATGAGGTCTACCGTTCCTGGACAAGAACGGATCCCCAATGCTGTTGTGCCTGTGCATAGCCTGCACAGGGACAGTGAAGAGCAGCAAGAGCTTTCAGGGCTGGCACCTTCCTTGTGGGAGAAGGAGCCGGACGTTTGACTTTTCGGAAAGAGGCTCTGCCGAGAACGACCACCGTGAGATGTGCCGCCCTTGGGAAAGCACAGATCCCCAGTGCTGTTGTGCCTGAGGATAGGCTGCACGGGGACAGTGAAAAGCAGCAAGAGCTTTCAGGGCTGGCACCTTCCTTGTGGGACAAGGAGCCGGACGTTTGCCTTTTCGGAAAGAGGCTCTGCCGAGAACGAGCACCCTGCCATGTGCCTCCCGTGGGAAAGCACAGATCCCCAGTGCTGTTGTGCCTGTGGATAGGCTGCACAGGGACAGTGAAGAGCAGCAGGAGCTTTCAGGGCTGGCACCTTCCTTGTGGGAGAAGGAGCCGGACGTTTGCCTTTTCGGAAGATGGGTCTCCCGAGTACAAGCGCCGTGAGATGTGCCGTCTGTGGGAAAGCACAGATCCCCAGTGCTGTTGTGCCTGTGGATAGGCTGCACAGGGACAGTAAAGAGCAGCATGAGCTCTCAGGGCTGGCACCTTCCTTGTGGGAGAAGGAGCCGGACGTTTGCCTTTTCGGAAAGAGGCTCTGCTGAGAACGAACACTGTGATGTGTACCGTTCCTGGGCAAGTACAGATCCACAATGCTGTTGTGCCTTTGGATAGGCTGCACAGGTGCAATGAAGAGCAGCATGAGCTTTCATGGCTGGCAGCTTCCTTGTGGGAGAAGGAGCCGGATGTTTGCCTTTTCGGAAAGACGCTCTGCTGAGTATGACCACCGTGAGATGTGCCGTCTGTGGGAAAGCAGAGATCCCCAGCGCTGTTCTGCCTGTGGACAGGCTGCACGGGGACGGTGAAGAACAGCATGAGCTTTCAGGGCTGGCACCTTCCTGGTGGGAGAAGGAGCCGGACGTTTGCCTTTTCGGAAGGAGAGTCTGCCGAGTACAAGCGCCGTGAGATGTGCCGCCCTTGGGAAAGCACAGATCCCCAGTGCTGTTGTGCCTGTGGATAGGCTGGACGATGACGGTGAAGACCAGCAAGAGCTTTCAGGGCTGGCACTTTCCTGGTGGGAGAAGGAGCCGGACGTTTGCCTTTTCGGAAAGAGGCTCTGCCGAGAACGACCACCGTGAGATGTGCCGCCCTTGGGAAAGCACAGATCCCCAGTGCTGTTGTGCCTGTGGATAGGCTGCACGGGGACAGTGAAAAGCAGCAAGAGCTTTCAGGGCTGGCACCTTCCTTGTGGGAGAAGGAGCCGGACGTTTGCCTTTTCGGAAAGAGGCTCTGCTGAGAACGAACACCGTGAGGTCTACCGTTCCTGGGCAAGCACGGATCCCCAGTGGTGTTGTGCCTGTGGATAGGCTGCACAAGGACAGTGAAGAGCAGCAGGATCTTTCAGGGCTGGCACCTTCCTGGTGGGAGAAGGAGCCGGACGTTTGCCTTTTCGGAAAGAGGCTCTGCCGAGAACGAACACCTTGAGGTCTACCGTTCTTGGGCAAGCACAGATCCACAATGCTGTTGTGCCTGTGGATAGGCTGAACAGGTGCAATGAAGACCAGCATGAGCTTTCAGGGCTGGCACCTTCCTTGTGGGAGAAGGAGCCGGACGTTTGCTTTTTCGGAAAGACGCTCTGCTGAGAATGACCACCGTGAGATGTGCCGTCTGTGGGAAAGCAGAGATCCCCAGTGCTGTTGTGCCTCTGGATAGGCTGCACGATGACGGTGAAGACCAGCAAGAGCTTTTAGTGCTGGTACCTTCCTTGTGGGAGAAGGAGCCGGACGTTTGCCTTTCGGAAAGAGGCTCTACCGAGATCGAGCGCCGTGCCATGTACCGTCTGTGGGAAAGCACAGATCCCCAGTGCTGTTCTGCCTGTGGATAGGCTGCACGGGGACGGTGAAGAGCAGCATGAGCTTTCAGGGCTGGCACCTTCCTTGTGGGACAAGGAGCCGGACGTTTGCCTTTTCAGAAGGAGGCTCTGCCGAGAACGACCACCGTGAGATGTGCCGCCCTTGGGAAAGCACAGATCCCCAGTGCTGTTGTGCCTCTGGATAGGCTACATGATGACAGTGAAGACCAGCATGATCTTTCAGGGCAGGCACCTTCCTTGTGGGAGAAGGAGCCGGACATTTGCCTTTTCGGAAAGAGGCTCTGCTGAGAACGATCACCGTGAGGTCTACCGTCCCTGGGCAAGTACAGATCGACAATGCTGTTGTGCCTGTGGATAGGCTGCACAGGTGCAATGAAGAGCAGCATGATCTTTCAGGGCTGGCACCTTCCTGGTGGGAGAAGGAGCCGGACGTTTGCCTTTTCGGAAAGAGGCTCTGCCGAGAACGAGCGCCGTGCCATGTGCCGCCTGTGGGAAAGCACAGATCCCCAGTGCTGTTGTGCCTCTGAATAGCCTGCACAGGCACAGTGAAGAGCAGCATGATCTTTCAGGGCTGGCACCTTCCTTGTGGGAGAAGGAGCCGGACGTTTGCCTTTTCAGAAAGAGGCTCTGCTGAGAACGAACACCGTGAGATGTGCCGTCTGTGGGAAAGCACAGATCCCCAGTGCTGTTGTGGCTGTTGATAGGCTGCACGATGACGGTGAAGACCAGCAAGAGCTTTCAGGGCTGGCACCTTCCTTGTGGGAGAAGGAGCCGGACGTTTGCCTTTTCGGAAAGAGGCTCTGCCGAGAACGACCACCGTGAGATGTGCCGTCTGTGGGAAAGCAGAGATCCCCAGTGCTGTTCTGCCTCTGGATAGGCTGCACGATGACGGTGAAGACCAGCAAGAGCTTTCAGGGCTGGCACTTTCCTGGTGCGAGAAGGAGCCGGACGTTTACCTTTTCGGAAAGAGGCTCTGCCGAGAACGAGCGCCGTGCCATGTGCGGCCTGTGGGAAAGCACAGATCCCCAGTGCTGTTCTGCCCGTGAATAGGCTGCACGGGTACGGTGAAGAGCAGCATGAGCTTTCAGGGCTGGCACCTTCCTTGTGGGAGAAGGAGCCGGACGTTTGCCTTTTCAAAAGGAGGCTCTGCCGAGAACGACCACCGTGAGATGTGCCCTCTGTGGGAAAGCACAGATCCCCAGTGGTGTTGTGCCTCTGGATAGGCTGCACGGGGACTGTGAAGAGCAGCATGAGCTTTCAGGGCTGGCACCTTCCTTGTGGGACAAGGAGCCGGATATTTGCCTTTTCGGAAGGAGAGTCTGCCGAGTACAAGCGCCGTGAGATGTGCCGCCCTTGGGAAAGCACAGATCCCCAGTGCTGTTGTGCCTGTGGATAGGCTGCACAGGGACAGTGAAGACCAGCAGGAGCTTTCAGGGCTGGCACCTTCCTTGTGTGAGAAGGAGCCGGACGTTTGCCTTTTCGGAATGAGGCTCTGCTGAGAACGAACACCGTAAGGTCTACCGTTCCTGGGCAAGCACGGATCCCCAGCGCTGTTGTGCCTGTGGATAGGCTCCACAGGTGCAATGGAGACCAGCACGAGCTTTCAGGGCTGGCACCTTCCTTGTGGGAGAAGGAGCCAGACGTTTGCCTTTTCGGAAGGAGAGTCTGCCGAGTACAAGCGCTGTGAGATGTGCTGCCCTTGGGAAAGCACAGATCACCAGTGCTGTTGTGCCTGTGGATAGGCTGCACGGGGACAGTGAAGAGCAGCGTGAGCTTTCAGGGCTGGCACCTTCCTTGTGGGACAAGGAGCCGGACATTTGCCTTTTCGGAAGGAGAGTCTGCCGAGTACAAGCGCCGTGAGATGTGCCGCCTTGGGAAAGCACAGATCCCCAGTGCTGTTGTGCCTGTGGATAGGCTGCACAGGGACAGTGAAGACCAGCAGGATCTTTCAGGGCTGGCACCTTCCTTGTGGGAGAAGGAGCCGGACGTTTGCCTTTTCGGAAAGAGGCTCTGCCGAGAACGACCGCCGTGAGATGTGCCGCCCTTGGGAAAGCACAGATCCCCAGTGCTGTTGTGCCTGTGGATAGGCTACACGATGACGGTGAAGACCAGCAAGAGCTTTCAGGGCTGGCACCTTCCTTGTGGGACAAGGAGCCGGACGTTTGCCTTTTCGGAAAGAGGCTCTGCTGAGAACGAACACCGTGAGGTCTATCGTTCCTGGGCAAGCACGGATCCCCAGTGGTGTTGTGCCTGTGGATAGGCTGCACGGGTACAGTGAAGAGCAGCATGAGCTTTCAGGGCTGGCACCTTCCTTGTGGGAGAAGGAGCTGGACGTTTCTCTTTTCGGAAGGAGAGTCTGTCGAGTACAAGCGCCGTGAGATGTGCCGCCCTTGGGAAAGCACAGATCCCCAGTGCTGTTGTGCCTGTGGATAGGCTGCACAGGGACAGTGAAGAGCAGCAGGAGCTTTCAGGGCTGGCACCTTCCTTGTGGGAGAAGGAGCCGGACGTTTGCCTTTTCAGAAGGAGGCTCTGCCGAGAACGACCACCGTGAGATGTGCCCTCTGTGGGAAAGCACAGATCCCCAGTGCTGTTGTGCCTCTGCATAGGCTGCACGGGGACTGTGAAGAGCAGCATGAGCTTTCAGGGCTGGCACCTTCCTTGTGGGACAAGGAGCCGGACGTTTCCATTTCGGAAAGAGGCTCTGCCGAGAACGAGCGCCGTGCCATGTGCCTCCTGTGGGAAAGCACAGATCCCCAGTGCTATTGTGCCTGTGGATAGGCTGCACGGGGACGGTGAAGAGCAGCATGAGCTTTCAGGGCTGGCACCTTCCTTGTGGGAAAAGGAGCCGGACATTTGCCTTTTCGGAAGGAGAGTCTGCCGAGTACAAGCGCCGTGAGATCTGCCACCTTGGGAAAGCACAGATCCCCAGTGCTGTTGTGCCTGTGGATAGGCTGCACAGGGACAGTGAAGACCAGCAGGAGCTTTCAGGGCTGGCACCTTCCTTGTGGGAGAAGGAGCCGGACGTTTGACTTTTCGGAATGAGGCTCTGCTGAGAACGAACACCTTGAGGTCTACCGTTCCTGGGCAAGTACAGATCGACAATGCTGTTGTGCCTGTGGATAGGCTGCACAGGTGCAATGAAGAGCAGCATGATCTTTCAGGGCTGGCACCTTCCTGGTGGGAGAAGGAGCCGGACGTTTGCCTTTTCGGAAAGAGGCTCTGCCGAGAACGAGCGCCGTGCCATGTGCCGCCTGTGGGAAAGCACAGATCCCCAGTGCTGTTGTGCCTCTGAATAGCCTGCACAGGCACAGTGAAGAGCAGCATGATCTTTCAGGGCTGGCACCTTCCTTGTGGGAGAAGGAGCCGGACGTTTGCCTTTTCAGAAAGAGGCTCTGCTGAGAACGAACACCGTGAGATGTGCCGTCTGTGGGAAAGCACAGATCCCCAGTGCTGTTGTGGCTGTTGATAGGCTGCACGATGACGGTGAAGACCAGCAAGAGCTTTCAGGGCTGGCACCTTCCTTGTGGGAGAAGGAGCCGGACGTTTGCCTTTTCGGAAAGAGGCTCTGCCGAGAACGACCACCGTGAGATGTGCCGTCTGTGGGAAAGCAGAGATCCCCAGTGCTGTTCTGCCTCTGGATAGGCTGCACGATGACGGTGAAGACCAGCAAGAGCTTTCAGGGCTGGCACTTTCCTGGTGCGAGAAGGAGCCGGACGTTTACCTTTTCGGAAAGAGGCTCTGCCGAGAACGAGCGCCGTGCCATGTGCGGCCTGTGGGAAAGCACAGATCCCCAGTGCTGTTCTGCCCGTGAATAGGCTGCACGGGTACGGTGAAGAGCAGCATGAGCTTTCAGGGCTGGCACCTTCCTTGTGGGAGAAGGAGCCGGACGTTTGCCTTTTCAAAAGGAGGCTCTGCCGAGAACGACCACCGTGAGATGTGCCCTCTGTGGGAAAGCACAGATCCCCAGTGGTGTTGTGCCTCTGGATAGGCTGCACGGGGACTGTGAAGAGCAGCATGAGCTTTCAGGGCTGGCACCTTCCTTGTGGGACAAGGAGCCGGATATTTGCCTTTTCGGAAGGAGAGTCTGCCGAGTACAAGCGCCGTGAGATGTGCCGCCCTTGGGAAAGCACAGATCCCCAGTGCTGTTGTGCCTGTGGATAGGCTGCACAGGGACAGTGAAGACCAGCAGGAGCTTTCAGGGCTGGCACCTTCCTTGTGTGAGAAGGAGCCGGACATTTGCCTTTTCGGAATGAGACTCTGCTGAGAACGAACACCGTAAGGTCTACCGTTCCTGGGCAAGCACGGATCCCCAGCGCTGTTGTGCCTGTGGATAGGCTGCACAGGTGCAATGGAGACCAGCACGAGCTTTCAGGGCTGGCACCTTCCTTGTGGGAGAAGGAGCCAGACGTTTGCCTTTTCGGAAGGAGAGTCTGCCGAGTACAAGCGCTGTGAGATGTGCTGCCCTTGGGAAAGCACAGATCACCAGTGCTGTTGTGCCTGTGGATAGGCTGCACGGGGACAGTGAAGAGCAGCGTGAGCTTTCAGGGCTGGCACCTTCCTTGTGGGACAAGGAGCCGGACATTTGCCTTTTCGGAAGGAGAGTCTGCCGAGTACAAGCGCCGTGAGATGTGCCGCCTTGGGAAAGCACAGATCCCCAGTGCTGTTGTGCCTGTGGATAGGCTGCACAGGGACAGTGAAGACCAGCAGGATCTTTCAGGGCTGGCACCTTCCTTGTGGGAGAAGGAGCCGGACGTTTGCCTTTTCGGAAAAAGGGTCTGCTGAGAACGAGCGCCGTGCCATGTGCGGCCTGTGGGAAAGCACAGATCCCCAGTGCTGTTCTGCCCGTGAATAGGCTGCACGGGTACGGTGAAGAGCAGCATGAGCTTTCAGGGCTGGCACCTTCCTTGTGGGAGAAGGAGCCGGACGTTTGCCTTTTCGGAAAGAGGCTCTGCCGAGAACGACCACCGTGAGATGTGCCCTCTGTGGGAAAGCACAGATCCCCAGTGGTGTTGTGCCTCTGGATAGGCTGCACGGGGACTGTGAAGAGCAGCATGAGCTTTCAGGGCTGGCACCTTCCTTGTGGGACAAGGAGCCGGATATTTGCCTTTTCGGAAGGAGAGTCTGCCGAGTACAAGCGCCGTGAGATGTGCCGCCCTTGGGAAAGCACAGATCCCCAGTGCTGTTGTGCCTGTGGATAGGCTGCACAGGGACAGTGAAGACCAGCAGGAGCTTTCAGGGCTGGCACCTTCCTGGTGGGAGAAGGAGCCGGACGTTTGCCTTTCCGGAATGAGGCTCTGCTGAGAATGAACACCGTAAGGTCTACCATTCCTGGGCAAGCACGGATCCCCAGCGCTGTTGTGCCTGTGGATAGGCTGCACAGGTGCAATGGAGACCAGCACGAGCTTTCAGGGCTGGCACCTTCCTTGTGGGAGAAGGAGCCAGACGTTTGCCTTTTCGGAAGGAGAGTCTGCCGAGTACAAGCGCCGTGAGATGTGCTGCCCTTGGGAAAGCACAGATCACCAGTGCTGTTGTGCCTCTGGATAGGCTGCACGGGGACAGTGAAGAGCAGCGTGAGCTTTCAGGGCTGGCACCTTCCTTGTGGGAGAAGGAGCCGGACATTTGCCTTTTCGGAAGGAGAGTCTGCCGAGTACAAGCGCCGTGAGATGTGCCGCCTTGGGAAAGCACAGATCCCCAGTGCTGTTGTGCCTGTGGATAGGCTGCACAGCGACAGTGAAGACCAGCAGGATCTTTCAGGGCTGGCACCTTCCTTGTGGGAGAAGGAGCCGGACGTTTGCCTTTTCGGAAAAAGGGTCTGCTGAGAACGACCACCGTGAGATGTGCCGTCTGTGGGAAAGCACAGATCCCCAGTGCTGTTGTGGCTGTTGATAGGCTGCACGATGACGGTGAAGAGCAGCATGATCTTTCAGGGCTGGCACCTTCCTGGTGGGAGAAGGAGCCGGACGTTTGCCTTTTCGGAAAGAGGCTCTGCCGAGAACGACCACCGTGAGATGTGCAGTCTGTGGGAAAGCAGAGATCCCCAGTGCCGTTGTGCCTGTGGATAGGCTGCACGATGACGGTGAAGACCAGCAAGAGCTTTCAGGGCTGGCACCTTCCTTCTGGGAGAAGGAGCCGGACGTTTGCCTTTTCGGAAAGAGGCTCTGCTGAGAACGAACACCGTGAGGTCTATCGTTCCTGGGCAAGCACGGATCCCCAGTGCTGTTGTGCCTGTGGATAGGCTGCACGGGGACAGTGAAAAGCAGCAAGAGCTTTCAGGGCTGGCACCTTCCTTGTGGGAGTAGGAGCCGGACGTTTGCCTTTTCGGAAGGAGAGTCTGCCGAGAACGAACACCGTGAGGTCTACCGTTCCTGGGCAAGCACGGATCCCCGGTGCTGTTGTGCCTGTGGATAGGCTGCACAATGACAGTGAAAAGCAGCAGCAGCTTTCAGGGCTGGCACCTTCCTTGTGGGAGAAGGAGCCGGACGTTTGCCTTTTCGGAAAGAGGCTCTGCCGAGAACGAGCGCCGTGCCATGTGCCGCCTGTGGGAAAGCACAGATCCCCAGTGCTGTTGTGCCTCTGAATAGCCTGCACAGGGACAGTGAAGACCAGCATGATCTTTCAGGGCTGGCACCTTCCTGGTGGGAGAAGGAGCCGGACGTTTGCCTTTTCGGAAAGAGGCTCTGCCGAGAACGAGCGCCGTGCCATGTGCCGTCTGAGGGAAAGCACAGATCCCCAGTGCTGTTCTGCCTGTGGATAGGCTGCACGGGGACAGTGAAGAGCAGCACGAGCTTTCAGGGCTGGCACCTTCCTTGTGGGAGAAGGAGCCGGATGTTTGCCTTTTCGGAAGGAGAGTCTGCCGAGTACAAGCGCCGTGAGATGTGCCGCCTGTGGGAAAGCACAGATCCCCAGTGCTGTTGTGCCTGTGGATAGGCTGCACGATGACGGTGAAGACCAGCAAGAGCTTTCAGGGCTGGCACCTTCCTTGTGGGAGAAGGAGCCAGACGTTTGCCGTTTCGGAAAGAGGCTCTGCTGAGAACGAACACCGTGAGGTCTATCGTTCCTGTGCAAGCACGGATCCCCAGTGGTGTTGTGCCTGTGGATAGGCTGCACGGGTACAGTGAAGAGCAGCATGAGCTTTCAGGGCTGGCACCTTCCTTGTGGGAGAAGGAGCTGGACGTTTCTCTTTTCGGAAGGAGAGTCTGTCGAGTACAAGCGCCGTGAGATGTGCCGCCCTGGGAAAGCACAGATCCCCAGTGCTGTTGTGCCTCTGGATAGGCTGCACAGGGACAGTGAAGAGCAGCAGGAGCTTTCAGGGCTGGCACCTTCCTTGTGGGAGAAGGAGCCGGACGTTTGCCTTTTCAGAAGGAGGCTCTGCCGAGAACGACCACCGTGAGATGTGCCCTCTGTGGGAAAGCACAGATCCCCAGTGCTGTTGTGCCTCTGCATAGGCTGCACGGGGACTGTGAAGAGCAGCATGAGCTTTCAGGGCTGGCACCTTCCTTGTGGGACAAGGAGCCGGACGTTTCCATTTCGGAAAGAGGCTCTGCCGAGAACGAGCGCCGTGCCATGTGCCTCCTGTGGGAAAGCACAGATCCCCAGTGCTATTGTGCCTGTGGATAGGCTGCACGGGGACGGTGAAGAGCAGCATGAGCTTTCAGGGCTGGCACCTTCCTTGTGGGAAAAGGAGCCGGACATTTGCCTTTTCGGAAGGAGAGTCTGCCGAGTACAAGCGCCGTGAGATCTGCCACCTTGGGAAAGCACAGATCCCCAGTGCTGTTGTGCCTGTGGATAGGCTGCACAGGGACAGTGAAGACCAGCAGGAGCTTTCAGGGCTGGCACCTTCCTTGTGGGAGAAGGAGCCGGACGTTTGCCTTTTCGGAATGAGGCTCTGCTGAGAACGAACACCGTGAGGTCTACCGTTCCTGGGCAAGTACAGATCGACAATGCTGTTGTGCCTGTGGATAGGCTGCACAGGTGCAATGAAGAGCAGCATGATCTTTCAGGGCTGGCACCTTCCTGGTGGGAGAAGGAGCCGGACGTTTGCCTTTTCGGAAAGAGGCTCTGCCGAGAACGAGCGCCGTGCCATGTGCCGCCGGTGGGAAAGCACAGATCCCCAGTGCTGTTGTGCCTCTGAATAGCCTGCACAGGCACAGTGAAGAGCAGCATGATCTTTCAGGGCTGGCGCCTTCCTTGTGGGAGAAGGAGCCGGACGTTTGCCTTTTCAGAAAGAGGCTCTGCTGAGAACGAACACCGTGAGATGTGCCGTCTGTGGGAAAGCACAGATCCCCAGTGCTGTTGTGGCTGTTGATAGGCTGCACGGGGACAGTGAAGAGCAGCAGGAGCTTTCAGGGCTGGCACCTTCCTTGTGGGAGAAGGAGCCGGATGTTTGCCTTTTCGGAAGGAGAGTCTGCCGAGTACAAGCGCCGTGAGATGTGCCGCCTGTGGGAAAGCACAGATCCCCAGTGCTGTTGTGCCTGTGGATAGGCTGCACGATGACGGTGAAGACCAGCAAGAGCTTTCAGGGCTGGCACCTTCCTTGTGGGACAAGGAGCCGGACGTTTGCCTTTTCGGAAAGAGGCTCTGCCGAGAACGAGCGCCGTGCCATGTGACGCCTGTGGGAAAGCACAGATCCCCAGTGCTGTTGTGCCTCTGAATAGCCTGCACAGGGACAGTAAAGACCAGCATGATCTTTCAGGGCTGGCACCTTCCTGATGGGAGAAGGAGCCGGACGTTTGCCTTTTCGGAAAGAGGCTCTGCCGAGAACGAACAACGTGAGGTCTACAGTTCCTGGACAAGAACGGATCCCCAATGCTGTTGTGCCTGTGGATAAGCTTCACGGGGGCTGTGAAGACCAGCATGATCTTTCAGGGCTGGCACCTTCCTTGTGGGAGAAGGAGCCGGACGTTTGCCTTTGCGGAAGGAGAGTCTGCCGAGTACAAGCGCCGTGAGATGTGCCGTCTTTGGGAAAGCACAGATCCCCAGTGCTGTTGTGCGTCTGGATAGGCTGCACGATGACGGTGAAGACCAGCAAGAGCTTTCAGGGCTGGCACCTTCCTTGTGGGAGAAGGAGCTGGACGTTTGCCTTTTCGGAAAGAGGGTCTGCTGAGAACGAACACCGTGAGGTGTACCGTTCCTGGGCAAGCACGGATCCCCAGTGGTGTTGTGCCTGTGGATAGGCTGCAAAGGGACAGTGAAGAGCAGCATGAGCTTTCAGGGCTGGCACCTTCCTTCTGGGAGAAGGAGCCGGACGTTTGCCTTTTCAGTAGGAGAGTCTGCCGAGTACAAGCGCCGTGAGATGTGCCGCCCTTGGGAAAGCACAGATCCCCAGTGCTGTTGTGCCTCTGGATAGGCTGCACAGGGACAGTGAAGAGCAGCATGAGCTTTCACGGCTGGCACCTTCCTTGTGGGAGAAGGAGCCGGACGTTTGCCTTTTCGGAAACAGGCTCTGCTGAGAACGATCACCGTGAGGTCTACCGTTCCTGGGCAAGCACAGATCCCCAGTGGTGTTGTGCCTGTGGGTAGGCTGCACAGGGACAGTGAAGAGCAGCATGAGCTTTCAGGGCTGGCACCTTCCTTGTGGGAGTAGGAGCCGGACGTTTGCCTTTTCGGAAGGAGAGTCTGCCGAGAACGAACACCGTGAGGTCTACCGTTCCTGGGCAAGCACGGATCCCCAGTGCTGTTGTGCCTGTGGATAGGCTGCACAAGGACAGTGAAAAGCAGCAGCAGCTTTCAGGGCTGGCACCTTCCTTGTGGGAGAAGGAGCCGGACGTTTGCCTTTTCGGAAAGAGGCTCTGCCGAGAACGAGCGCCGTGCCATGTGCCGCCTGCGGGAAAGCACAGATCCCCAGTGCTGTTGTGCCTCTGAATAGCCTGCACAGGGACAGTGAAGACCAGCATGATCTTTCAGGGCTGGCACCTTCCTGGTGGGAGAAGGAGCCGGACGTTTGCCTTTTCGGAAAGAGGCTCTGCCGAGAACGAGCGCCGTGCCATGTGCCGTCTGAGGGAAAGCACAGATCCCCAGTGCTGTTCTGCCTGTGGATAGGCTGCACGGGGACAGTGAAGAGCAGCACGAGCTTTCAGGGCTGGCACCTTCCTTGTGGGAGAAGGAGCCGGATGTTTGCCTTTTCGGAAGGAGAGTCTGCCGAGTACAAGCGCCGTGAGATGTGCCGCCTGTGGGAAAGCACAGATCCCCAGTGCTGTTGTGCCTCTGGATAGGCTGCACGATGACGGTGAAGACCAGCAAGAGCTTTCAGGGCTGGCACCTTCCTTGTGGGAGAAGGAGCCAGACGTTTGCCGTTTCGGAAAGAGGCTCTGCTGAGAACGAACACCGTGAGGTCTATCGTTCCTGTGCAAGCACGGATCCCCAGTGGTGTTGTGCCTGTGGATAGGCTGCACGGGTACAGTGAAGAGCAGCATGAGCTTTCAGGGCTGGCACCTTCCTTGTGGGAGAAGGAGCTGGACGTTTCTCTTTTCGGAAGGAGAGTCTGTCGAGTACAAGCGCCGTGAGATGTGCCGCCCTGGGAAAGCACAGATCCCCAGTGCTGTTGTGCCTCTGGATAGGCTGCACAGGGACAGTGAAGAGCAGCAGGAGCTTTCAGGGCTGGCACCTTCCTTGTGGGAGAAGGAGCCGGACGTTTGCCTTTTCAGAAGGAGGCTCTGCCGAGAACGACCACCGTGAGATGTGCCCTCTGTGGGAAAGCACAGATCCCCAGTGCTGTTGTGCCTCTGCATAGGCTGCACGGGGACTGTGAAGAGCAGCATGAGCTTTCAGGGCTGGCACCTTCCTTGTGGGACAAGGAGCCGGACGTTTCCATTTCGGAAAGAGGCTCTGCCGAGAACGAGCGCCGTGCCATGTGCCTCCTGTGGGAAAGCACAGATCCCCAGTGCTATTGTGCCTGTGGATAGGCTGCACGGGGACGGTGAAGAGCAGCATGAGCTTTCAGGGCTGGCACCTTCCTTGTGGGAAAAGGAGCCGGACATTTGCCTTTTCGGAAGGAGAGTCTGCCGAGTACAAGCGCCGTGAGATCTGCCACCTTGGGAAAGCACAGATCCCCAGTGCTGTTGTGCCTGTGGATAGGCTGCACAGGGACAGTGAAGACCAGCAGGAGCTTTCAGGGCTGGCACCTTCCTTGTGGGAGAAGGAGCCGGACGTTTGCCTTTTCGGAATGAGGCTCTGCTGAGAACGAACACCGTGAGGTCTACCGTTCCTGGGCAAGTACAGATCGACAATGCTGTTGTGCCTGTGGATAGGCTGCACAGGTGCAATGAAGAGCAGCATGATCTTTCAGGGCTGGCACCTTCCTGGTGGGAGAAGGAGCCGGACGTTTGCCTTTTCGGAAAGAGGCTCTGCCGAGAACGAGCGCCGTGAGATGTGCCGCCTGTGGGAAAGCACAGATCCCCAGTGCTGTTGTGCCTCTGAATAGCCTGCACAGGCACAGTGAAGAGCAGCATGATCTTTCAGGGCTGGCGCCTTCCTTGTGGGAGAAGGAGCCGGACGTTTGCCTTTTCAGAAAGAGGCTCTGCTGAGAACGAACACCGTGAGATGTGCCGTCTGTGGGAAAGCACAGATCCCCAGTGCTGTTGTGGCTGTTGATAGGCTGCACGGGGACAGTGAAGAGCAGCAGGAGCTTTCAGGGCTGGCACCTTCCTTGTGGGAGAAGGAGCCGGATGTTTGCCTTTTCGGAAGGAGAGTCTGCCGAGTACAAGCGCCGTGAGATGTACCGCCTGTGGGAAAGCACAGATCCCCAGTGCTGTTGTGCCTGTGGATAGGCTGCACGATGACGGTGAAGACCAGCAAGAGCTTTCAGGCCTGGCACCTTCCTTGTGGGACAAGGAGCCGGACGTTTGCCTTTTCGGAAAGAGGCTCTGCCGAGAACGAGCGCCGTGCCATGTGACGCCTGTGGGAAAGCACAGATCCCCAGTGCTGTTGTGCCTCTGAATAGCCTGCACAGGGACAGTAAAGACCAGCATGATCTTTCAGGGCTGGCACCTTCCTGATGGGAGAAGGAGCCGGACGTTTGCCTTTTCGGAAAGAGGCTCTGCCGAGAACGAACAACGTGAGGTCTACAGTTCCTGGACAAGAACGGATCCCCAATGCTGTTGTGCCTGTGGATAAGCTTCACGGGGGCTGTGAAGACCAGCATGATCTTTCAGGGCTGGCACCTTCCTTGTGGGAGAAGGAGCCGGACGTTTGCCTTTGCGGAAGGAGAGTCTGCCGAGTACAAGCGCCGTGAGATGTGCCGTCTTTGGGAAAGCACAGATCCCCAGTGCTGTTGTGCGTCTGGATAGGCTGCACGATGACGGTGAAGACCAGCAAGAGCTTTCAGGGCTGGCACCTTCCTCGTGGGAGAAGGAGCCAGACGTTTGCCGTTTCGGAAAGAGGCTCTGCTGAGAACGAACACCGTGAGGTGTACCGTTCCTGGGCAAGCACGGATCCCCAGTGGTGTTGTGCCTGTGGATAGGCTGCAAAGGGACAGTGAAGAGCAGCATGAGCTTTCAGGGCTGGCACCTTCCTTCTGGGAGAAGGAGCCGGACGTTTGCCTTTTCAGTAGGAGAGTCTGCCGAGTACAAGCGCCGTGAGATGTGCCGCCCTTGGGAAAGCACAGATCCCCAGTGCTGTTGTGCCTCTGGATAGGCTGCACAGGGACAGTGAAGAGCAGCATGAGCTTTCACGGCTGGCACCTTCCTGGTGGGAGAAGGAGCCGGACGTTTGCCTTTTCGGAAACAGGCTCTGCTGAGAACGATCACCGTGAGGTCTACCGTTCCTGGGCAAGCACAGATCCCCAGTGGTGTTGTGCCTGTGGGTAGGCTGCACAGGGACAGTGAAGAGCAGCATGAGCTTTCAGGGCTGGCACCTTCCTTGTGGGACAAGGAGCCGGATGTTTGCCTTTTCGGAAGGAGAGTCTGCCGAGTACAAGCGCCGTGAGATGTGCCGCCCTTGGGAAAGCACAGATCCCCAGTGCTGTTGTGCCTGTGGATAGGCTGCACGGGGACAGTGAAAAGCAGCAAGAGCTTTCAGGGCTGGCACCTTCCTTGTGGGAGTAGGAGCCGGACGTTTGCCTTTTCGGAAGGAGAGTCTGCCGAGAACGAACACCGTGAGGTCTACCGTTCCTGGGCAAGCACGGATCCCCAGTGCTGTTGTGCCTGTGGATAGGCTGCACAAGGACAGTGAAAAGCAGCAGCAGCTTTCAGGGCTGGCACCTTCCTTGTGGGAGAAGGAGCCGGACGTTTGCCTTTTCGGAAAGAGGCTCTGCCGAGAACGAGCGCCGTGCCATGTGCCGCCTGTGGGAAAGCACAGATCCCCAGTGCTGTTGTGCCTCTGAATAGCCTGCACAGGGACAGTGAAGACCAGCATGATCTTTCAGGGCTGGCACCTTCCTGGTGGGAGAAGGAGCCGGACGTTTGCCTTTTCGGAAAGAGGCTCTGCCGAGAACGAGCGCCGTGCCATGTGCCGTCTGAGGGAAAGCACAGATCCCCAGTGCTGTTCTGCCTGTGGATAGGCTGCACGGGGACAGTGAAGAGCAGCACCAGCTTTCAGGGCTGGCACCTTCCTTGTGGGAGAAGGAGCCGGATGTTTGCCTTTTCGGAAGGAGAGTCTGCCGAGTACAAGCGCCGTGAGATGTGCCGCCTGTGGGAAAGCACAGATCCCCAGTGCTGTTGTGCCTGTGGATAGGCTGCACGATGACGGTGAAGACCAGCAAGAGCTTTCAGGGCTGGCACCTTCCTTGTGGGAGAAGGAGCCAGACGTTTGCCGTTTCGGAAAGAGGCTCTGCTGAGAACGAACACCGTGAGGTCTATCGTTCCTGGGCAAGCACGGATCTCCAGTGGTGTTGTGCCTGTGGATAGGCTGCACGGGTACAGTGAAGAGCAGCATGAGCTTTCAGGGCTGGCACCTTCCTTGTGGGAGAAGGAGCTGGACGTTTCTCTTTTCGGAAGGAGAGTCTGTCGAGTACAAGCGCCGTGAGATGTGCCGCCCTGGGAAAGCACAGATCCCCAGTGCTGTTGTGCCTGTGGATAGGCTGCACAGGGACAGTGAAGAGCAGCAGGAGCTTTCAGGGCTGGCACCTTCCTTGTGGGAGAAGGAGCCGGACGTTTGCCTTTTCAGAAGGAGGCTCTGCCGAGAACGACCACCGTGAGATGTGCCCTCTGTGGGAAAGCACAGATCCCCAGTGCTGTTGTGCCTCTGCATAGGCTGCACGGGGACTGTGAAGAGCAGCATGAGCTTTCAGGGCTGGCACCTTCCTTGTGGGACAAGGAGCCGGACGTTTCCATTTCGGAAAGAGGCTCTGCCGAGAACGAGCGCCGTGCCATGTGCCTCCTGTGGGAAAGCACAGATCCCCAGTGCTATTGTGCCTGTGGATAGGCTGCACGGGGACGGTGAAGAGCAGCATGAGCTTTCAGGGCTGGCACCTTCCTTGTGGGAAAAGGAGCCGGACATTTGCCTTTTCGGAAGGAGAGTCTGCCGAGTACAAGCGCCGTGAGATCTGCCACCTTGGGAAAGCACAGATCCCCAGTGGTGTTGTGCCTGTGGATAGGCTGCACAGGGACAGTGAAGACCAGCAGGAGCTTTCAGGGCTGGCACCTTCCTTGTGGGAGAAGGAGCCGGACGTTTGCCTTTTCGGAATGAGGCTCTGCTGAGAACGAACACCGTGAGGTCTACCGTTCCTGGGCAAGTACAGATCGACAATGCTGTTGTGCCTGTGGATAGGCTGCACAGGTGCAATGAAGAGCAGCATGATCTTTCAGGGCTGGCACCTTCCTGGTGGGAGAAGGAGCCGGACGTTTGCCTTTTCGGAAAGAGGCTCTGCCGAGAACGAGCGTCGTGCCATGTGCCGCCGGTGGGAAAGCACAGATCCCCAGTGCTGTTGTGCCTCTGAATAGCCTGCACAGGCACAGTGAAGAGCAGCATGATCTTTCAGGGCTGGCACCTTCCTTGTGGGAGAAGGAGCCGGACGTTTGCCTTTTCAGAAAGAGGCTCTGCTGAGAACGAACACCGTGAGATGTGCCGTCTGTGGGAAAGCACAGATCCCCAGTGCTGTTGTGGCTGTTGATAGGCTGCACGATGACGGTGAAGACCAGCAAGAGCTTTCAGGGCTGGCACCTTCCTTGTGGGAGAAGGAGCCGGACGTTTGCCTTTTCGGAAAGAGGCTCTGCCGAGAACGACCACCGTGAGATGTGCCGTCTGTGGGAAAGCAGAGATCCCCAGTGCTGTTCTGCCTCTGGATAGGCTGCACGATGACGGTGAAGACCAGCAAGAGCTTTCAGGGCTGGCACTTTCCTGGTGCGAGAAGGAGCCGGACGTTTACCTTTTCGGAAAGAGGCTCTGCCGAGAACGAGCGCCGTGCCATGTGCGGCCTGTGGGAAAGCACAGATCCCCAGTGCTGTTCTGCCCGTGAATAGGCTGCACGGGTACGGTGAAGAGCAGCATGAGCTTTCAGGGCTGGCACCTTCCTTGTGGGAGAAGGAGCCGGACGTTTGCCTTTTCAAAAGGAGGCTCTGCCGAGAACGACCACCGTGAGATGTGTCCTCTGTGGGAAAGCACAGATCCCCAGTGGTGTTGTGCCTCTGGATAGGCTGCACGGGGACTGTGAAGAGCAGCATGAGCTTTCAGGGCTGGCACCTTCCTTGTGGGACAAGGAGCCGGATATTTGCCTTTTCGGAAGGAGAGTCTGCCGAGTACAAGCGCCGTGAGATGTGCCGCCCTTGGGAAAGCACAGATCCCCAGTGCTGTTGTGCCTGTGGATAGGCTGCACAGGGACAGTGAAGACCAGCAGGAGCTTTCAGGGCTGGCACCTTCCTTGTGTGAGAAGGAGCCGGACGTTTGCCTTTTCGGAATGAGGCTCTGCTGAGAACGAACACCGTAAGGTCTACCGTTCCTGGGCAAGCACGGATCCCCAGCGCTGTTGTGCCTGTGGATAGGCTGCACAGGTGCAATGGAGACCAGCACGAGCTTTCAGGGCTGGCACCTTCCTTGTGGGAGAAGGAGCCAGACGTTTGCCTTTTCGGAAGGAGAGTCTGCCGAGTACAAGCGCCGTGAGATGTGCTGCCCTTGGGAAAGCACAGATCACCAGTGCTGTTGTGCCTCTGGATAGGCTGCACGGGGACAGTGAAGAGCAGCGTGAGCTTTCAGGGCTGGCACCTTCCTTGTGGGACAAGGAGCCGGACATTTGCCTTTTCGGAAGGAGAGTCTGCCGAGTACAAGCGCCGTGAGATGTGCCGCCTTGGGAAAGCACAGATCCCCAGTGCTGTTGTGCCTGTGGATAGGCTGCACAGGGACAGTGAAGACCAGCAGGATCTTTCAGGGCTGGCACCTTCCTTGTGGGAGAAGGAGCCGGACGTTTGCCTTTTCGGAAAAAGGGTCTGCTGAGAACGAGCGCCGTGCCATGTGCGGCCTGTGGGAAAGCACAGATCCCCAGTGCTGTTCTGCCCGTGAATAGGCTGCACGGGTACGGTGAAGAGCAGCATGAGCTTTCAGGGCTGGCACCTTCCTTGTGGGAGAAGGAGCCGGACGTTTGCCTTTTCAAAAGGAGGCTCTGCCGAGAACGACCACCGTGAGATGTGCCGCCTGTGGGAAAGCACAGATCCCCAGTGGTGTTGTGCCTCTGGATAGGCTGCACGGGGACTGTGAAGAGCAGCATGAGCTTTCAGGGCTGGCACCTTCCTTGTGGGACCAGGAGCCGTATATTTGCCTTTTCGGAAGGAGAGTCTGCCGAGTACAAGCGCCGTGAGATGTGCCGCCCTTGGGAAAGCACAGATCCCCAGTGCTGTTGTGCCTGTGGATAGGCTGCACAGGGACAGTGAAGACCAGCAGGAGCTTTCAGGGCTGGCACCTTCCTTGTGTGAGAAGGAGCCGGACGTTTGCCTTTTCGGAATTGGGCTCTGCTGAGAACGAACACCGTAAGGTCTACCGTTCCTGGGCAAGCACGGATCCCCAGCGCTGTTGTGCCTGTGGATAGGCTGCACAGGTGCAATGGAGACCAGCACGAGCTTTCAGGGCTGGCACCTTCCTTGTGGGAGAAGGAGCCAGACGTTTGCCTTTTCGGAAGGAGAGTCTGCCGAGTACAAGCGCCGTGAGATGTGCTGCCCTTGGGAAAGCACAGATCCCCAGTGCTGTTGTGGCTGTTGATAGGCTGCACGGGGACAGTGAAGAGCAGCGTGAGCTTTCAGGGCTGGCACCTTCCTTGTGGGACAAGGAGCCGGACGTTTGCCTTTTCGGAAAGAGGCTCTGCCGAGAACGACCACCGTGAGATGTGCAGTCTGTGGGAAAGCAGAGATCCCCAGTGCCGTTGTGCCTGTGGATAGGCTGCACGATGACGGTGAAGACCAGCAAGAGCTTTCAGGGCTGGCACCTTCCTTCTGGGAGAAGGAGCCAGACGTTTGCCTTTTCGGAAAGAGGCTCTGCTGAGAACGAACTCCGTGAGGTCTATCGTTCCTGGGCAAGCACGGATCCCCAGTGGTGTTGTGCCTGTGGATAGGCTGCACGGGTACAGTGAAGAGCAGCATGAGCTTTCAGGGCTGGCACCTTCCTTGTGGGAGAAGGAGCTGGACGTTTCCCTTTTCGGAAGGAGAGTCTGCCGAGTACAAGCGCCGTGAGATGTGCCGCCCTTGGGAAAGCACAGATCCCCAGTGCTGTTGTGCCTGTGGATAGGCTGCACAGGGACAGTGAAGAGCAGCAGGAGCTTTCAGGGCTGGCACTTTCCTTGTGGGAGAAGGAGCCGGACGTTTGCCTTTTCGGAAGGAGAGTCTGCTGAGAACGAACGCCGTGAGGTGTACTGTTCCTGGGCAAGTACAGATCGACAATGCTGTTGTGCCTGTGGATAGGCTGCACAGGTGCAATGAAGAGCAGCATGATCTTTCAGGGCTGGCACCTTCCTTGTGGGACAAGGAGCCGGACGTTTGCCTTTTCGGAAAGAGGCTCTGCTAAGAACGAACACCGTGAGGTCTACCATTCCTGGGCAAGCACGGATCCGCAGTGTTGTTGTGCCTGTGGATAGGCTGCACGAGGACAGTGAAGAGCAGCATGAGCTTTCAGGGCTGGCAGCTTCCTTGTGGGAGAAGGAGCCGGATATTTGCCTTTTCGGAAAGACGCTCTGCCGAGAATGACCACCGTGAGATGTGCCGTCTGTGGGAAAGCACAGATCCCCAGTGCTGTTGTGCCTGTGGATAGGCTGCACGGGGACAGTGAAGAGCAGCATGAGCTTTCAGGGCTGGCAGCTTCCTTGTGGGAGAAGGAGCCGGACGTTTGCCTTTTCGGAAAGAGGCTCTGCCGAGAACGAGCGCCGTGCCATGTGCCGTCTGAGGGAAAGCACAGATCCCCAGTGCTGTTCTGCCAGTGGATAGGCTGCACGGGGACAGTGAAGACCAGCAGGAGCTTTCAGGGCTGGCACCTTCCTTGTGGGAGAAGGAGCCGGATGTTTGCCTTTTCGGAAGGAGAGTCTGCCGAGTACAAGCGCCGTGAGATGTGCCGCCTGTGGGAAAGCACAGATCCCCAGTGCTGTTGTGCCTGTGGATAGGCTGCACAATGACGGTGAAGACCAGCAAGAGCTTTCAGGGCTGGCACCTTCCTTGTGGGACAAGGAGCCGGACGTTTGCCTTTTCGGAAAGAGGCTCTGCCGAGAACGAGCGCCGTGCCATGTGCCGCCTGTGGGAAAGCACAGATCCCCAGTGCTGTTGTGCCTCTGAATAGCCTGCACAGGGACAGTAAAGACCAGCATGATCTTTCAGGGCTGGCACCTTCCTGATGGGAGAAGGAGCCGGACGTTTGCCTTTTCGGAAAGAGGCTCTGCCGAGAACGAACATTGTGAGGTCTACAGTTCCTGGACAAGAACGGATCCCCAATGCTGTTGTGCCTGTGGATAAGCTTCACGGGGGCTGTGAAGACCAGCATGATCTTTCAGGGCTGGCACCTTCCTTGTGGGAGAAGGAGCCGGACGTTTGCCTTTGCGGAAGGAGAGTCTGCCGAGTACAAGCGCCGTGAGATGTGCCGTCTTTGGGAAAGCACAGATCCCCAGTGCTGTTGTGCGTCTGGATAGGCTGCACGATGACGGTGAAGACCAGCAAGAGCTTTCAGGGCTGGCACCTTCCTTGTGGGAGAAGGAGCTGGACGTTTGCCTTTTCGGAAAGAGGGTCTGCTGAGAACGAACACCGTGAGGTGTACCGTTCCTGGGCAAGCACGGATCCCCAGTGGTGTTGTGCCTGTGGATAGGCTGCACAGGGACAGTGAAGAGCAGCATGAGCTTTCAGGGCTGGCACCTTCCTTCTGGGAGAAGGAGCCGGACGTTTGCCTTTTCGGAAGGAGAGTCTGCCGAGTACAAGCGCCGTGAGATGTGCCGCCCTTGGGAAAGCACAGATCCCCAGTGCTGTTGTGCCTGTGGATAGGCTGCACGGGGACAGTGAAAAGCAGCAAGAGCTTTCAGGGCTGGCACCTTCCTTGTGGAAGTAGGAGCCGGACGTTTGCCTTTTCGGAAGGAGAGTCTGCCGAGAACGAACACCGTGAGGTCTACCGTTCCTGGGCAAGCACGGATCCCCAGTGGTGTTGTGCCTGTGGATAGGCTGCACGGGTACAGTGAAGAGCAGCATGAGCTTTCAGGGCTGGCACCTTCCTTGTGGGAGAAGGAGCCGGACGTTTGCCTTTTCGGAAAGAGGCTCTGCCGAGAACGAGCGCCGTGCCATGTGCCGCCTGTGGGAAAGCACAGATCCCCAGTGCTGTTGTGCCTCTGAATAGCCTGCACAGGGACAGTGAAGACCAGCATGATCTTTCAGGGCTGGCACCTTCCTGGTGGGAGAAGGAGCCGGATGTTTGCCTTTTCGGAAGGAGAGTCTGCCGAGTACAAGCGCCGTGAGATGTGCCGCCTGTGGGAAAGCACAGATCCCCAGTGCTGTTGTGCCTGTGGATAGGCTGCACGATGACGGTGAAGACCAGCAAGAGCTTTCAGGGCTGGCACCTTCCTTGTGGGAGAAGGAGCCAGACGTTTGCCGTTTCGGAAAGAGGCTCTGCTGAGAACGAACACTGTGAGGTCTACCATTCCTGGGCAAGCACGGATCCCCAGTGGTGTTGTGCCTGTGGATAGGCTGCACAGGGACAGTGAAGAGCAGCATGAGCTTTCAGGGCTGGCAGCTTCCTTGTGGGAGAAGGAGCCGGATATTTGCCTTTTCGGAAAGACGCTCTGCAGAGAATGACCACCGTGAGATGTGCCGTCTGTGGGAAAGCACAGATCCCCAGTGCTGTTGTGCCTGTGGATAGGCTGCACGGGGACAGTGAAGAGCAGCATGAGCTTTCAGGGCTGGCACCTTCCTTGTGGGAGAAGGAGCCGGACGTTTGCCTTTTCGGAAAGAGGCTCTGCCGAGAACGAGCGCCGTGCCATGTGCCGTCTGTGGGAAAGCACAGATCCCCAGTGCTGTTGTGCCTGTGGATAGGCTGCACAGGGACAGTGAAGAGCAGCATGAGCTTTCAGGGCTGGCACCTTCCTTGTGGGAGAAGAAGCCGGACGTTTGCCTTTTCGGAAGGAGAGTCTGCCGAGTACAAGCGCCGTGAGATGTGCCGCCCTTGGGAAAGCACAGATCCCCAGTGCTGTTGTGCCTGTGGATAGCCTGCACAGGGACATTGAAGAGCAGCACGAGCTTTCAGGGCTGGCACCTTCCTTGTGGGAGAAGGAGCCGGACGTTTGCCTTTTCGGAAAGAGGCTCTGCCGAGAACGACCACCGTGAGATGTGCCGTCTCTGGGAAAGCACAGATCCCCAGTGCTGTTCTGCCTGTGGATAGGCTGCACGATGACGGTGAAGACCAGCAAGATCTTTTAGGGCTGGCACTTTCCTGGTGGGAGAAGGAGCCGGACGTTTGCCTTTTCTGAAAGAGGCTCTGCCGAGAACGAACACAGTGAGGTCTACCGTTCCTGGACAAGAACGGATCCCCAATGCTGTTGTGCCTGTGCATAGCCTGCACAGGGACAGTGAAGAGCAGCAAGAGCTTTCAGGGCTGGCACCTTCCTTGTGGGAGAAGGAGCCGGACGTTTGCCTTTTCGGAAAGAGGCTCTGCTGAGAACGAACACTGTGATGTGTACCGTTCCTGGGCAAGTACAGATCCACAATGCTGTTGTGCCTGTGGATAGGCTGCACAGGTGCAATGAAGAGCAGCATGACCTTTCAGGGCTGGCAGCTTCCTTGTGGGAGAAGGAGCCGGATGTTTGCCTTTTCGGAAGGAGAGTCTGCCGAGAACGAACACCGTGAGGTCTACCGTTCCTGGGCAAGCACGGATCCCCAGTGCTGTTGTGCCTGTGGATAGGCTGCACAAGGACAGTGAAAAGCAGCAGCAGCTTTCAGGGCTGGCACCTTCCTTGTGGGAGAAGGAGCCGGACGTTTGCCTTTTCGGAAAGAGGCTCTGCTGAGAAAGAACACCGTGAGGTGTACCGTTCCTGGGCAAGTACAGATCGACAATGTTGTTGTGCCTGTTGATAGGCTGCACAGGTGCAATGAAGAGCAGCATGAGCTTTCAGGGCTGGCACCTTCCTTGTGGGACAAGGAGCCGGACGTTTGCCTTTTCAGAAGGAGACTCTGCCGAGTACAAGCGCCGTGAGATGTGCCGCCTGTGGGAAAGCACAGATCCCCAGTGCTGTTGTGCCTGTGGATAGGCTGCACGATGACGGTGAAGAGCAGCATGAGCTTTCAGGGCTGGCACCTTCCTTGTGGGACAAGGAGCCGGACGTTTTCCTTTTCAGAAAGAGGCTCTGCTGAGAACGAACAACGTGAGGTGTACCGTTTCTGGGCAAGTACAGATCGACAATGCTGTTGTGCCTGTGGATAGGCTGCACAGGTGCAATGAAAACAGCATGTCCTTTCAGGGCTGGCATCTTCCTTGTGGGAGAAGGAGCCGGACGTTTGACTTTTCAGAAAGAAGCTCTGCCGAGAACGACCACCGTGAGATATGCCGCCTGTGGGAAAGCACAGATCCCCAGTGCTGCTGTGCCTGTGGATAGGCTGCACGGTGACGGTGAAGACCAGCAAGAGCTTTCAGGGCTGGCACCTTCCTTGTGGGAGAAGGAGCCGGACATTTGCCTTTTCGGAAAGAGGCTCTGCCGAAAACGAGCGCCGTGCCATGTGCCGCCTGTGGGAAAGCACAGATCCCCAGTGCTGTTGTGCCTGTGAATAGCCTGCACGGGGACGGTGAAAAGCAGCATGAGCTTTCAGGGCTGGCACCTTCCTGGTGGGACAAGGAGCCGGACGTTGGCCTTTTCGGAAAGAGGCTCTGCTGAGAACGAACACCGTGAGCTCTACCGTTCCTGGGCAAGTACAGATCCACAATGCTGTTGTGCCTGTGGATAGGCTGCACAGGTGCAATGAAGAGCAGCAAGAGCTTTCAGGGCTGGCACCTTCCTTGTGGGAGAAGGAGCAGGACGTTTGCCTTTTCGGAAGGAGAGTCTGCCGAGTAGAAGCGCCGTGAGATGTGCCGCCTGTGGGAAAGCACAGATCCCCAGTGCTGTTGTGCCTGTGGATAGGCTGCACAGGGACAGTGAAGAGCAGCATGAGCTTTCAGGGCTGGCACCTTCCTTGTGGGAGAAGGAGCCGGACGTTTGCCTTTTCGGAAGGAGAGTCTGCCGAGTACAAGCACCGTGAGATGTGCCGACCTTGGGAAAGCACAGATACCCAGTGCTTTTGTGACTGTGGATAGGCTTCACAGGGACAGTGAAGAGCAGCATGAGCTTTCAGGGCTGGCACCTTCCTTGTGGGAGAAGGAGCCGGACGTTTGCCTTTTCGGAATGAGAGTCTGCCGAGTACAAGCGCCGTGACATGTGCCGCCTGTGGGAAAGCACAGATCCCCAGTGCTGTTGTGCCTGTGGATAGGCTGCACAGGGACAGTGAAGAGCAGCAGGAGCTCTCAGGGCTGGCACCTTCCTTGTGGGAGAAGGAGCCGGACGTTTGCCTTTTCGGAATGAGAGTCTGCCGAGTACAAGCGCCGTGAGATGTGCCGTCTGTGGGAAAGCACAGATCCCCAGTGCTGTTGTGCCTGTGGATAGGCTGCACAGGGACAGTGAAGAGCAGCAGGAGCTTTCAGGGCTGGCACCTTCCTTGTGGGAGAAGGAGCCGGACGTTTGACTTTTCGGAAAGAGGCTCTGCCGAGAACGAGCGCCGTGCCATGTGCCTCCTGTGGGAAAGCACAGATCCCCAGTGCTATTGTGCCTGTGGATAGGCTGCACGGGGACGGTGAAGAGCAGCATGAGCTTTCAGGGCTGGCAACTTCCTTGTGGGAAAAGGAGCCGGACATTTGCCTTTTCGGAAGGAGAGTCTGCCGAGTACAAGCGCCGTGAGATCTGCCACCTTGGGAAAGCACAGATCCCCAGTGCTGTTGTGCCTGTGGATATGCTGCACAGGGACAGTGAAGACCAGCAGGAGCTTTCAGGGCTGGCACCTTCCTTGTGGGAGAAGGAGCCGGACGTTTGCCTTTTCGGAAAGAGGCTCTGCCGAGAACGACCACCGTGAGATGTGCCGTCTGTGGGAAAGCACAGATCCCCAGTGCTGTTCTGCCTCTGGATAGGCTGCACGATGACGGTGAAGACCAGCAAGAGCTTTCAGGGCTGGCACTTTCCTGGTGCGAGAAGGAGCCGGACGTTTACCTTTTCGGAAAGAGGCTCTGCCGAGAACGAGCGCCGTGCCATGTGCGGCCTGTGGGAAAGCACAGATCCCCAGTGCTGTTCTGCCCGTGAATAGGCTGCACGGGTACGGTGAAGAGCAGCATGAGCTTTCAGGGCTGGCACCTTCCTTGTGGGAGAAGGAGCCGGACGTTTGCCTTTTCAAAAGGAGGCTCTGCCGAGAACGACCACCGTGAGATGTGTCCTCTGTGGGAAAGCACAGATCCCCAGTGGTGTTGTGCCTCTGGATAGGCTGCACGGGGACTGTGAAGAGCAGCATGAGCTTTCAGGGCTGGCACCTTCCTTGTGGGACAAGGAGCCGGATATTTGCCTTTTCGGAAGGAGAGTCTGCCGAGTACAAGCGCCGTGAGATGTGCCGCCCTTGGGAAAGCACAGATCCCCAGTGCTGTTGTGCCTGTGGATAGGCTGCACAGGGACAGTGAAGACCAGCAGGAGCTTTCAGGGCTGGCACCTTCCTTGTGTGAGAAGGAGCCGGACGTTTGCCTTTTCGGAATGAGGCTCTGCTGAGAACGAACACCGTAAGGTCTACCGTTCCTGGGCAAGCACGGATCCCCAGCGCTGTTGTGCCTGTGGATAGGCTGCACAGGTGCAATGGAGACCAGCACGAGCTTTCAGGGCTGGCACCTTCCTTGTGGGAGAAGGAGCCAGACGTTTGCCTTTTCGGAAGGAGAGTCTGCCGAGTACAAGCGCCGTGAGATGTGCTGCCCTTGGGAAAGCACAGATCACCAGTGCTGTTGTGCCTGTGGATAGGCTGCACGGGGACAGTGAAGAGCAGCGTGAGCTTTCAGGGCTGGCACCTTCCTTGTGGGACAAGGAGCCGGACATTTGCCTTTTCGGAAGGAGAGTCTGCCGAGTACAAGCGCCGTGAGATGTGCCGCCTTGGGAAAGCACAGATCCCCAGTGCTGTTGTGCCTGTGGATAGGCTGCACAGGGACAGTGAAGACCAGCAGGATCTTTCAGGGCTGGCACCTTCCTTGTGGGAGAAGGAGCCGGACGTTTGCCTTTTCGGAAAAAGGGTCTGCTGAGAACGAGCGCCGTGCCATGTGCGGCCTGTGGGAAAGCACAGATCCCCAGTGCTGTTCTGCCCGTGAATAGGCTGCACGGGTACGGTGAAGAGCAGCATGAGCTTTCAGGGCTGGCACCTTCCTTGTGGGAGAAGGAGCCGGACGTTTGCCTTTTCAAAAGGAGGCTCTGCCGAGAACGACCACCGTGAGATGTGCCCTCTGTGGGAAAGCACAGATCCCCAGTGGTGTTGTGCCTCTGGATAGGCTGCACGGGGACTGTGAAGAGCAGCATGAGCTTTCAGGGCTGGCACCTTCCTTGTGGGACAAGGAGCCGGATATTTGCCTTTTCGGAAGGAGAGTCTGCCGAGTACAAGCGCCGTGAGATGTGCCGCCCTTGGGAAAGCACAGATCCCCAGTGCTGTTGTGCCTGTGGATAGGCTGCACAGGGACAGTGAAGACCAGCAGGAGCTTTCAGGGCTGGCACCTTCCTTGTGTGAGAAGGAGCCGGACGTTTGCCTTTTCGGAATTGGGCTCTGCTGAGAACGAACACCGTAAGGTCTACCGTTCCTGGGCAAGCACGGATCCCCAGCGCTGTTGTGCCTGTGGATAGGCTGCACAGGTGCAATGGAGACCAGCACGAGCTTTCAGGGCTGGCACCTTCCTTGTGGGAGAAGGAGCCAGACGTTTGCCTTTTCGGAAGGAGAGTCTGCCGAGTACAAGCGCCGTGAGATGTGCTGCCCTTGGGAAAGCACAGATCACCAGTGCTGTTGTGCCTGTGGATAGGCTGCACGGGGACAGTGAAGAGCAGCGTGAGCTTTCAGGGCTGGCACCTTCCTTGTGGGACAAGGAGCCGGACATTTGCCTTTTCGGAAAAAGGGTCTGCTGAGAACGACCACCGTGAGATGTGCCGTCTGTGGGAAAGCACAGATCCCCAGTGCTGTTGTGGCTGTTGATAGGCTGCACGATGACGGTGAAGAGCAGCATGAGCTTTCAGGGCTGGCACCTTCCTGGTGGGAGAAGGAGCCGGACGTTTGCCTTTTCGGAAAGAGGCTCTGCCGAGAACGACCACCGTGAGATGTGCAGTCTGTGGGAAAGCAGAGATCCCCAGTGCCGTTGTGCCTGTGGATAGGCTGCACGATGACGGTGAAGACCAGCAAGAGCTTTCAGGGCTGGCACCTTCCTTCTGGGAGAAGGAGCCGGACGTTTGCCTTTTCGGAAAGAGGCTCTGCTGAGAACGAACACCGTGAGGTCTATCGTTCCTGGGCAAGCACGGATCCCCAGTGGTGTTGTGCCTGTGGATAGGCTGCACGGGTACAGTGAAGAGCAGCATGAGCTTTCAGGGCTGGCACCTTCCTTGTGGGAGAAGGAGCTGGACGTTTCCCTTTTCGGAAGGAGAGTCTGCCGAGTACAAGCGCCGTGAGATGTGCCGCCCTTGGGAAAGCACAGATCCCCAGTGCTGTTGTGCCTGTGGATAGGCTGCACAGGGACAGTGAAGAGCAGCAGGAGCTTTCAGGGCTGGCACTTTCCTTGTGGGAGAAGGAGCCGGACGTTTGCCTTTTCTGAAAGAGGGTCTGCTGAGAACGAACGCCGTGAGGTGTACTGTTCCTGGGCAAGTACAGATCGACAATGCTGTTGTGCCTGTGGATAGGCTGCACAGGTGCAATGAAGAGCAGCATGATCTTTCAGGGCTGGCACCTTCCTTGTGGGACAAGGAGCCGGACGTTTGCCTTTTCGGAAAGAGGCTCTGCTAAGAACGAACACCGTGAGGTCTACCATTCCTGGGCAAGCACGGATCCGCAGTGTTGTTGTGCCTGTGGATAGGCTGCACGAGGACAGTGAAGAGCAGCATGAGCTTTCAGGGCTGGCAGCTTCCTTGTGGGAGAAGGAGCCGGATATTTGCCTTTTCGGAAAGACGCTCTGCCGAGAATGACCACCGTGAGATGTGCCGTCTGTGGGAAAGCACAGATCCCCAGTGCTGTTGTGCCTGTGGATAGGCTGCACGGGGACAGTGAAGAGCAGCATGAGCTTTCAGGGCTGGCAGCTTCCTTGTGGGAGAAGGAGCCGGACGTTTGCCTTTTCGGAAAGAGGCTCTGCCGAGAACGAGCGCCGTGCCATGTGCCGTCTGAGGGAAAGCACAGATCCCCAGTGCTGTTCTGCCTGTGGATAGGCTGCACGGGGACAGTGAAGACCAGCAGGAGCTTTCAGGGCTGGCACCTTCCTTGTGGGAGAAGGAGCCGGATGTTTGCCTTTTCGGAAGGAGAGTCTGCCGAGTACAAGCGCCGTGAGATGTGCCGCCTGTGGGAAAGCACAGATCCCCAGTGCTGTTGTGCCTGTGGATAGGCTGCACAATGACGGTGAAGACCAGCAAGAGCTTTCAGGCCTGGCACCTTCCTTGTGGGACAAGGAGCCGGACGTTTGCCTTTTCGGAAAGAGGCTCTGCCGAGAACGAGCGCCGTGCCATGTGCCGCCTGTGGGAAAGCACAGATCCCCAGTGCTGTTGTGCCTCTGAATAGCCTGCACAGGGACAGTAAAGACCAGCATGATCTTTCAGGGCTGGCACCTTCCTGATGGGAGAAGGAGCCGGACGTTTGCCTTTTCGGAAAGAGGCTCTGCCGAGAACGAACATTGTGAGGTCTACAGTTCCTGGACAAGAACGGATCCCCAATGCTGTTGTGCCTGTGGATAAGCTTCACGGGGGCTGTGAAGACCAGCATGATCTTTCAGGGCTGGCACCTTCCTTGTGGGAGAAGGAGCCGGACGTTTGCCTTTGCGGAAGGAGAGTCTGCCGAGTACAAGCGCCGTGAGATGTGCCGTCTTTGGGAAAGCACAGATCCCCAGTGCTGTTGTGCGTCTGGATAGGCTGCACGATGACGGTGAAGACCAGCAAGAGCTTTCAGGGCTGGCACCTTCCTTGTGGGAGAAGGAGCTGGACGTTTGCCTTTTCGGAAAGAGGGTCTGCTGAGAACGAACACCGTGAGGTGTACCGTTCCTGGGCAAGCACGGATCCCCAGTGGTGTTGTGCCTGTGGATAGGCTGCACAGGGACAGTGAAGAGCAGCATGAGCTTTCAGGGCTGGCACCTTCCTTGTGGGAGAAGGAGCCGGACGTTTGCCTTTTCAGAAGGAGACTCTGCCGAGTACAAGCGCCGTGAGATGTGCCGCCCTTGGGAAAGCACAGATCCCCAGTGCTGTTGTGCCTCTGGATAGGCTGCACAGGGACAGTGAAGAGCAGCATGAGCTTTCACGGCTGGCACCTTCCTTGTGGGAGAAGGAGCCGGACGTTTGCCTTTTCGGAAACAGGCTCTGCTGAGAACGATCACCGTGAGGTCTACCGTTCCTGGGCAAGCACAGATCCCCAGTGGTGTTGTGCCTGTGGATAGGCTGCACAGGGACAGTGAAGAGCAGCATGAGCTTTCAGGGCTGGCACCTTCCTTGTGGGACAAGGAGCCGGATGTTTGCCTTTTCGGAAGGAGAGTCTGCCGAGTACAAGCGCCGTGAGATGTGCCGCCCTTGGGAAAGCACAGATCCCCAGTGCTGTTGTGCCTGTGGATAGGCTGCACGGGGACAGTGAAAAGCAGCAAGAGCTTTCAGGGCTGGCACCTTCCTTGTGGAAGTAGGAGCCGGACGTTTGCCTTTTCGGAAGGAGAGTCTGCCGAGAACGAACACCGTGAGGTCTACCGTTCCTGGGCAAGCACGGATCCCCAGTGCTGTTGTGCCTGTGGATAGGCTGCACAAGGACAGTGAAAAGCAGCAGCAGCTTTCAGGGCTGGCACCTTCCTTGTGGGAGAAGGAGCCGGACGTTTGCCTTTTCGGAAAGAGGCTCTGCCGAGAACGAGCGCCGTGCCATGTGCCGCCTGTGGGAAAGCACAGATCCCCAGTGCTGTTGTGCCTCTGAATAGCCTGCACAGGGACAGTGAAGACCAGCATGATCTTTCAGGGCTGGCACCTTCCTGGTGGGAGAAGGAGCCGGATGTTTGCCTTTTCGGAAGGAGAGTCTGCCGAGTACAAGCGCCGTGAGATGTGCCGCCTGTGGGAAAGCACAGATCCCCAGTGCTGTTGTGCCTGTGGATAGGCTGCACGATGACGGTGAAGACCAGCAAGAGCTTTCAGGGCTGGCACCTTCCTTGTGGGAGAAGGAGCCAGACGTTTGCCGTTTCGGAAAGAGGCTCTGCTGAGAACGAACACTGTGAGGTCTACCATTCCTGGGCAAGCACGGATCCCCAGTGGTGTTGTGCCTGTGGATAGGCTGCACAGGGACAGTGAAGAGCAGCATGAGCTTTCAGGGCTGGCAGCTTCCTTGTGGGAGAAGGAGCCGGATATTTGCCTTTTCGGAAAGACGCTCTGCAGAGAATGACCACCGTGAGATGTGCCGTCTGTGGGAAAGCACAGATCCCCAGTGCTGTTGTGCCTGTGGATAGGCTGCACGGGGACAGTGAAGAGCAGCATGAGCTTTCAGGGCTGGCACCTTCCTTGTGGGAGAAGGAGCCGGACGTTTGCCTTTTCGGAAAGAGGCTCTGCCGAGAACGAGCGCCGTGCCATGTGCCGTCTGTGGGAAAGCACAGATCCCCAGTGCTGTTGTGCCTGTGGATAGGCTGCACAGGGACAGTGAAGAGCAGCATGAGCTTTCAGGGCTGGCACCTTCCTTCTGGGAGAAGAAGCCGGACGTTTGCCTTTTCGGAAGGAGAGTCTGCCGAGTACAAGCGCCGTGAGATGTGCCGCCCTTGGGAAAGCACAGATCCCCAGTGCTGTTGTGCCTGTGGATAGCCTGCACAGGGACATTGAAGAGCAGCACGAGCTTTCAGGGCTGGCACCTTCCTTGTGGGAGAAGGAGCCGGACGTTTGCCTTTTCGGAAAGAGGCTCTGCCGAGAACGACCACCGTGAGATGTGCCGCCCTTGGGAAAGCACAGATCCCCAGTGCTGTTGTGCCTGTGGATAGGCTGCACGATGACGGTGAAGACCAGCAAGATCTTTTAGGGCTGGCACTTTCCTGGTGGGAGAAGGAGCCGGACGTTTGCCTTTTCTGAAAGAGGCTCTGCCGAGAACGAACACAGTGAGGTCTACCGTTCCTGGACAAGAACGGATCCCCAATGCTGTTGTGCCTGTGCATAGCCTGCACAGGGACAGTGAAGAGCAGCAAGAGCTTTCAGGGCTGGCACCTTCCTTGTGGGAGAAGGAGCCGGACGTTTGCCTTTTCGGAAAGAGGCTCTGCCGAGAACGACCACCGTGAGATGTGCCGCCCTTGGGAAAGCACAGATCCCCAGTGCTGTTGTGCCTGTGGATAGGCTGCACGGGGACAGTGAAAAGCAGCAAGAGCTTTCAGGGCTGGCACCTTCCTTGTGGGAGAAGGAACCGGACGTTTGCCTTTTCGGAAAGAGGCTCTGCTGAGAACGAGCACCCTGCCATGTGCCTCCCGTGGGAAAGCACAGATCCCCAGTGCTGTTTTGCCTGTGGATAGGCTGCACGGGGACAGTGAAGAGCAGCATGAGCTTTCAGGGCTGGCACCTTCCTTGTGGGAGAAGGAGCCGGACGTTTGCCTTTTCGGAAAAAGGGTCTGCCGAGTACAAGCTCCGTGAGATGTGCCGTCTGTGGGAAAGCACAGATCCCCAGTGCTGTTGTGCCTGTGGATAGGCTGCACGGGGACGGTGAAGAGCAGCATGAGCTCTCAGGGCTGGAACCTTCCTTGTGGGAGAAGGAGCCGGACGTTTGCCTTTTCGGAAAGAGGCTCTGCTGAGAACGAACACCGTGAGCTCTACCGTTCCTGGGCAAGTACAGATCCACAATGCTGTTGTGCCTGTGGATAGGCTGCACAGGTGCAATGAAGAGCAGCATGACCTTTCAGGGCTGGCAGCTTCCTTGTGGGAGAAGGAGCCGGATGTTTGCCTTTTCGGAAGGAGAGTCTGCCGAGAACGAACACCGTGAGGTCTACCGTTCCTGGGCAAGCACGGATCCCCAGTGCTGTTGTGCCTGTGGATAGGCTGCACAAGGACAGTGAAAAGCAGCAGCAGCTTTCAGGGCTGGCACCTTCCTTGTGGGAGAAGGAGCCGGACGTTTGCCTTTTCGGAAAGAGGCTCTGCTGAGAAAGAACACCGTGAGGTGTACTGTTTCTGAGCAAGTACAGATCGACAATGTTGTTGTGCCTGTTGATAGGCTGCACAGGTGCAATGAAGAGCAGCATGAGCTTTCAGGGCTGGCACCTTCCTTGTGGGACAAGGAGCCGGACGTTTGCCTTTTCAGAAGGAGACTCTGCCGAGTACAAGCGCCGTGAGATGTGCCGCCTGTGGGAAAGCACAGATCCCCAGTGCTGTTGTGCCTGTGGATAGGCTGCACGATGACGGTGAAGAGCAGCATGAGCTTTCAGGGCTGGCACCTTCCTTGTGGGACAAGGAGCCGGACGTTTTCCTTTTCAGAAAGAGGCTCTGCTGAGAACGAACAACGTGAGGTGTACCGTTTCTGGGCAAGTACAGATCGACAATGCTGTTGTGCCTGTGGATAGGCTGCACAGGTGCAATGAAAACAGCATGTCCTTTCAGGGCTGGCATCTTCCTTGTGGGAGAAGGAGCCGGACGTTTGACTTTTCAGAAAGAAGCTCTGCCGAGAACGACCACCGTGAGATATGCCGCCTGTGGGAAAGCACAGATCCCCAGTGCTGCTGTGCCTGTGGATAGGCTGCACGGTGACGGTGAAGACCAGCAAGAGCTTTCAGGGCTGGCACCTTCCTTGTGGGAGAAGGAGCCGGACATTTGCCTTTTCGGAAAGAGGCTCTGCCGAAAACGAGCGCCGTGCCATGTGCCGCCTGTGGGAAAGCACAGATCCCCAGTGCTGTTGTGCCTGTGAATAGCCTGCACGGGGACGGTGAAAAGCAGCATGAGCTTTCAGGGCTGGCACCTTCCTGGTGGGACAAGGAGCCGGACGTTGGCCTTTTCGGAAAGAGGCTCTGCTGAGAACGAACACCGTGAGCTCTACCGTTCCTGGGCAAGTACAGATCCACAATGCTGTTGTGCCTGTGGATAGGCTGCACAGGTGCAATGAAGAGCAGCAAGAGCTTTCAGGGCTGGCACCTTCCTTGTGGGAGAAGGAGCAGGACGTTTTCCTTTTCGGAAGGAGAGTCTGCCGAGTAGAAGCGCCGTGAGATGTGCCGCCTGTGGGAAAGCACAGATCCCCAGTGCTGTTGTGCCTGTGGATAGACTGCACAGGGACAGTGAAGAGCAGCATGAGCTTTCAGGGTTGGCACCTTCCTTGTGGGACAAGGAGCCGGACGTTTGCCTTTTCGGAAGGAGAGTCTGCCGAGTACAAGCACCGTGAGATGTGCCGACCTTGGGAAAGCACAGATACCCAGTGCTTTTGTGACTGTGGATAGGCTTCACAGGGACAGTGAAGAGCAGCATGAGCTTTCAGGGCTGGCACCTTCCTTGTGGGAGAAGGAGCCGGACGTTTGCCTTTTCGGAATGAGAGTCTGCCGAGTACAAGCGCCGTGAGATGTGCCGCCTGTGGGAAAGCACAGATCCCCAGTGCTCTTGTGCCTGTGGATAGGCTGCACAGGGACAGTGAAGAGCAGCAGGACCTTTCAGGGCTGGCACCTTCCTTGTGGGAGAAGGAGCCGGACGTTTGCCTTTTCGGAATGAGAGTCTGCCGAGTACAAGCGCCGTGAGATGTGCCGTCTGTGGGAAAGCACAGATCCCCAGTGCTGTTGTGCCTGTGGATAGGCTGCACAGGGACAGTGAAGAGCAGCAGGAGCTTTCAGGGCTGGCACCTTCCTTGTGGGAGAAGGAGCCGGACGTTTGCCTTTTCGGAAAGAGGCTCTGCCGAGAACGAGCGCCGTGCCATGTGCCGCCTGTGGGAAAGCACAGATCCCCAGTGCTGTTGTGCCTGTGAGTAGCCTGCACGGAGACGGTGAAGAGCAGCACGAGCTTTCAGGGCTGGCACCTTCCTTGTGGGAGAAGGAGGCGGACGTTTGCCTTTTCGCAAAGAGGCTCTGCCGAGAATGACCACCGTGAGATGTGGCATCTGTGGGAAAGCACAGATCCCCAGTGCTGTTGTGCCTGTGGATAGGCTGCACGGGGACGGTGAAGAGCAGCATGAGCTTTCAGGAAGGCACCTTCCTTGTGGGAGAAGGAGCCGGATGTTTGCCTTTTCGGAAAGAGTCTCTGCCGAGAATGAACGCTTTGAGTTGTGCCGCCCTTGGGAAAGCACAGATCCCCAGTGCTGTTGTGCCTCTGAATAGGCTGCACGGGAACAGTGAAGAGCAGCATGAGCTTTCAGGGCTGGCACCTTCCTTGTGGGAGAAGGAGCTGGACGTTTGCCTTTTCGGAAAGAGGCTCTGCCGAGAATGAGCGCCGTGCCATGTGCCGCCTGTGGGAAAGCACAGATCCCCAGTGCTGTTGTGCCTGTGAATAGCCTGCACGGGGACGGTGAAGAGCAGCATGAGCTTTCAGGGCTGGCACCTTCCTTGTGGGAGAAGGAGCCGGACGTTTGCCTTTTCGGAAAGAGGCTCTGCTGAGAACGAACACAGTGAGGTCTACCGTTCCTAGGCAAGCACGGATCCCCAGCGCTCTTGTGCGTGTGGATAGCCTGCACAGGGACAGTGAAGAGCAGCATGAGCTTTCAGGGCTGGCACCTTTCTTATGGGAGAAAGATCCGGATGTTTGCCTTTTCGGAAGGAGAGTCTGCCGAGTACAAGCGCCATGAGATGTGCCGCCCTTGGGAAAGCACAGATCCCCAGTGCTGTTGTGTCTGTGGCTAGGCTGCACAGGTGCAATGAAGAGCAGCATGAGCTTTCAGGGCTGGCACCTTCCTTGTGGGAGAAGGAGCCGGACGTTTGCCTTTTCGGAAAGAGGCTCTGCTGAGAACGAATACCGTGAGGTGTACCGTTCCTCGGCAAGCACGGATCCCCAGCGCTGTTGTGCCTGTGGATAGGCTGCACGGGGACGGTGAAGAGCAGCATGAGCTTTCAGGGCTGGCACCTTCCTTGTGGGAGAAGGAGCCGGACGTTTGCCTTTTCGGAAAGAGGCTCTGCCGAGAACGAGCGCCGTGCCATGTGCTGCCTGTGGGAAAGCACAGATCCCCAGTGCTGTTGTGCCTGTGAATAGCCTGCACGGGGACGGTGAAAAGCAGCATGAGCTTTCAGGGCTGGCACCTTCCTGGTGGGACAAGGAGTCGGACGTTGGCCTTTTCGGAAAGAGGCTCTGCTGAGAACGAACACCGTGAGGTCTACCGTTCCTGGGCAAGTACAGATCCACAATGCTGTTGTGCCTGTGGATAGGCTGCACAGGTGCAATGAAGAGCAGCAAGAGATTTCAGGGCTGGCACCTTCCTTGTGGGAGAAGGAGCCGGACGTTTGCCTTTTCGGAAGGAGAGTCTGCCGAGTACAAGCGCCGTGAGATGTGCCGCCCTTGGGAAAGCACAGATCCCCAGTGCTTTTGTGCCTGTGGATAGGCTGCACAGGGACAGTGAAGAGCAGCATGAGCTTTTAGGGCTGGCACCTTCCTTGTGGGAGAAGGAGCCGGACGTTTGCCTTTTCGGAAGGAGAGTCTGCCGAGTACAAGCGCCGTGAGATGTGCCGTCTGTGGGAAAGCACAGATCCCCAGTGCTGTTGTGCCTGTGGATAGGCTGCACGGGGACGGTGAAGAGCAGCATGAGCTTTCAGGGCTGGCACCTTCCTTGTGGGACAAGGAGCCGGACGTTTGCCTTTTCGGAAGAGGCTCTGCCGAGAACGAGCGCCGTGCCATGTGCCGCCTGTGGGAAAGCACAGATCCCCAGTGCTGTTGTGCCTGTGAATAGGCTGCACGGGAACAGTGAAGAGCAGCATGAGCTTTCAGGGCTGGCACCTTCCTTGTGGGAGAAGGAGCCGGACGTTTGCCTTTTCGGAAGAAGGGTCTGCCGAGTACAAGCGCCGTGAGATGTGCCGTCTGTGGGAAAGCACAGATCCCCAGTGCTGTTGTGCCTGTGAGTAGCCTGCACGGAGACGGTGAAGAACAGCATGAGCTTTGAGGGCTGGCACCTTCCTTGTGGGAGAAGGAGCCGGACGTTTGCCTTTTCGGAAAGAGGCTCTGCCGAGAATGACCACCGTGAGATGTGGCATCTGTGGGAAAGCACAGATCCCCAGTGCTGTTGTGCCTGTGGATAGGCTGCACGGGGACGGTGAAGAGCAGCATGAGCTTTCAGGAAGGCACCTTCCTTGTGGGAGAAGGAGCCGGACGTTTGCCTTTTCGGAAAGAGGCTCTGCCGAGAATGAACGCTGTGAGTTGTGCCGCCCTTGGTAAAGCACAGATCCCCAGTGCTGTTGTGCCTGTGAATAGGCTGCACGGGAACAGTGAAGAGCAGCATGAGCTTTCAGGGCTGGCACCTTCCTTGTGGAAGAAGGAGCTGGACGTTTGCCTTTTCGGAAAGAGGCTCTGCCGAGAACGAGCGCCGTGCCATGTGCCGCCTGTGGGAAAGCACAGATCCCCAGTGCTGTTGTGCCTGTGAATAGCCTGCACGGGGACGGTGAAGAGCAGCATGAGCTTTCAGGGCTGGCACCTTCCTTGTGGGAGAAGGAGCCGGACGTTTGCCTTTTCGGAAAGAGGCTCTGCTGAGAACGAACACAGTGAGGTCTACCGTTCCTAGGCAAGCACGGATCCCCAGCGCTCTTGTGCGTGTGGATAGGCTGCACAGGGACAGTGAAGAGCAGCATGAGCTTTCAGGGCTGGCACCTTCCTTGTGGGAGAAGGAGCCGGACGTTTGCCTTTTCGGAAAGAGGCTCTGCTGAGAACGAACACCGTGAGGTCTACCGTTCCTGGGCAAGCACGGATCCCCAGCGCTGTTGTGCCTGTGGATAGCCTGCACAGGGACAGTGAAGAGCAGCATGAGCTTTCAGGGCTGGCACCTTTCTTGTGGGAGAAAGTTCCGGATGTTTGCCTTTTCGGAAGGAGAGTCTGCCGAGTACAAGCGCCATGAGATGTGCCGCCCTTGGGAAAGCACAGATCCCCAGTGCTGCTGTGCCTGTGGATAGGCTGCACGATGACGGTGAAGACCAGCAAGAGCTTTCAGGGCTGGCACCTTCCTTGTGGGAGAAGGAGCCGGACATTTGCCTTTTCGGAAAGAGGCTCTGCCGAGAACGAGCGCCGTGCCATGTGCCGCCTGTGGGAAAGCACAGATCCCCAGTGCTGTTGTGCCTGTGAATAGCCTGCACGGGGACAGTGAAAAGCAGCATGAGCTTTCAGGGCTGGCACCTTCCTGCTGGGACAAGGAGCCGGACGTTGGCCTTTTCGGAAAGAGGCTCTGCTGAGAACGAACACCGTGAGCTCTACCGTTCCTGGGCAAGTACAGATCCACAATGCTGTTGTGCCTGTGGATAGGCTGCACAGGTGCAATGAAGAGCAGCATGAGCTTTCAGGGCTGGCACCTTCCTTGTGGGACAAGGAGCCGGACGTTTGCCTTTTCAGAATGAGAGTCTGCCGAGTACAAGCGCCATGAGATGTGCCGTCTGTGGGAAAGCACAGATCCCCAGTGCTGTTGTGCCTGTGGATAGGCTGCACAGGGACAGTGAAGACCAGCAGGAGCTTTCAGGGCTGGCACCTTCCTTGTGGGAGAAGGAGCCGGACGTTTGCCTTTTCGGAAAGAGGCTCTGCTGAGAACGAATACCGTGAGGTGTACCGTTCCTCGGCAAGCACGGATCCCCAGCGCTGTTGTGCCTGTGGATAGGCTGCACGGGGACGGTGAAGAGCAGCATGAGCTTTCAGGGCTGGCACCTTCCTTGTGGGACAAGGAGCCGGACGTTTGCCTTTTTGGAAAGAGGCTCTGCCGAGAACGAGCGCCGTGCCATGTGCCGCCTGTGGGAAAGCACAGATCCCCAGGGCTGTTGTGCCTGTGAATAGGCTGCACGGGAACAGTGAAGAGCAGCATGAGCTTTCAGGGCTGGCACCTTCCTTGTGGGAGAAGGAGCCGGACGTTTGCCTTTTCAGAAGAAGGGTCTGCCGAGTACAAGCGCCGTGAGATGTGCCGTCTGTGGGAAAGCACAGATCCCCAGTGCTGTTGTGCCTGTGGATAGACTGCACAGGGACAGTGAAGAGCAGCATGAGCTTTCAGGGTTGGCACCTTCCTTGTGGGAGAAGGAGCCGGACTTTTGCCTTTTCGGAAGGAGAGTCTGCCGAGTACAAGCACCGTTAGATGTGCCGCCCTTGGGAAAGCACAGATCCCCAGTGCTTTTGTGCCTGTGGATAGGCTGCACAGGGACAGTGAAGAGCAGCATGAGCTTTCAGGGCTGGCACCTTTCTTGTGAGAGAAAGATCCGAAAGTTTGCTTTTTCGGAAGGAGAGTCTGCTGAGTACAAGCGCCATGAGATGTGCCGCCCTTGGGAAAGCACAGATCCCCAGTGCTGCTGTGCCTGCGGCTAGGCTGCACAGGGACAGTGAAGAGCAGCATGAGCTTTCAGGGCTGGCACCTTCCTTGTGGGAGAAGGAGCCGGACGTTTGCCTTTTCGGAAAGAGGCTCTGCCGAGAACGACTACCGTGAGATGTGCCGTCTGTGGGAAAGCACAGATCCCCAGTGCTGTTGTGCCTGTGGATAGGCTGCACGATGATGGTGAAGACCAGCAAGAGCTTTCAGGGCTGGCACCTTCCTTGTGGGAGAAGGAGCCGGACGTTTGACTTTTCGGAAAGAGGCTCTGCCGAGAACGAGCGCCGTGCCATGTGCCGACTGTGGGAAAGCACAGATCCCCAGTGCTGTTCTGCCTCGGGGTAGGCTGCACGATGACGGTGAAGACCAGCAAGAGCTTTCAGGGCTGGCACCTTCCTTGTGGGAGAAGGAGCCGGACGTTTGCCTTTTCGGAAAGAGGCTCTGCCGAGAACGAACACCGTGAGATGTGCCGTCTGTGGGAAAGCACAGATCCCCAGTGCTGTTGTGCCTGTGAATAGGCTGCACGATGACGGTGAAGACCAGCAAGAGCTTTCAGGGCTGGCACCTTCCTTGTGGAAGAAGGAGCCGGACGTTTGCCTTTTCGGAAAGAGGCTCTGCCGAGAACGAGTGCCGTGCCATGTGCCGCCTGTGGGAAAGCACAGATCCCCAGTGCTGTTGTGCCTGTGGATAGGCTGCACGGGGACGGTGAAGAGCAGCATGAGCTTTGAGGGCTGGTACCTTCCTTGTGGGAGAAGGAGCCGGACGTTTGCCTTTTCGGAAAGAGGCTCTGCTGAGAACGAACACCGTGAGGTCTATCGTTCCTGGGCAAGCACGGATCCCCAGTGGTGTTGTGCCTGTGGATAGGCTGCACGGGTACAGTGAAGAGCAGCATGAGCTTTCAGGGCTGGCACCTTCCTTGTGGGAGAAGGAGGCGGACGTTTGCCTTTTCGGAAAGAGGCTCTGCTGAGAACGAGCGCCGTGCCATGTGCCACCTGTGGGAAAGCACAGATCCCCAGTGCTGTTGTGCCTGTGAATAGCCTGCACGGGGACGGTGAAGAGCAGCATGAGCTTTCCGGGCTGGCACCTTCCTTGTGGGACAAGGAGTCGGACGTTTGCCTTTTCAGAAAGAGGCTCTGCTGAGAACGAACACCGTGAGGTCTACCGTTCCTGGGCAAGTACAGATCCACAATGCTGTTGTGCCTGTGGATAGGCTGCACAGGTGCAATGAAGAGCAGCATGAGCTTTCAGGGCTGGCACCTTCCTTGTGGGAGAAGGAGCCGGACGTTTGCCTTTTCGGAAGGAGAGTCTGCCGAGTACAAGCGCCGTGAGATGTGCCGTCTTTGGGAAAGCACAGATCCCCAGTGCTCTTGTGCCTGTGGATAGGCTGCACAGGGACAGTGAAGAGCAGCATGAGCTATCAGGGTTGGCACCTTCCTTGTGGGAGAAGGAGCCAGACGTTTGCCTTTTCGGAAAGAGGCTCTGCCGAGAACGAACACCGTGAGGTCTACCGTTCCTGGGAAAGCACGGATCGCCAGTGTTGCTGTGCCTGTGGATAGGCTGCACAGGGACAGTGAAGAGCAGCAGGAGCTTTCAGGGCTGGCACCTTCCTTGTGGGAGAAGGAGCCGGACGTTTGCCTTTTCAGGAGGAGAGTCTGCCGAGTACAAGCGCCGTGAGATGTGCCGCCTGTGGGAAAGCACAGATCCCCAGTGCTGTTGTGCCTGTGAATAGGCTGCACGGGAACGGTGAAGAGCAGCATGAGCTTTCAGGGCTGGCACCTTCCTGGTGGGAGAAGGAGCCGATCGTTTCCCTTTTCGGAAGGAGAGTCTGCCGAGTACAAGCACCGTGAGATGTGCCGCCCTTGGGAAAGCACAGATCACCAGCGCTGTTGTGCCTGTGGATAGGCTGCACGGGGACGGTGAAGAGCAGCATGAGCTTTGAGGGCTGGCACCTTCCTTGTGGGACAAGGAGCCGGACGTTTGCCTTTTCGGAAAGAGGCTCTGCTGAGAACGAACACCGTGAGGTCTACCGTTCCTAGGCAAGCACGGATCCCCAGCGCTCTTGTGCCTGTGGATAGGCTGCACAGGGACAGTGAAGAGCAGCAGGAGCTTTCAGGGCTGGTACCTTCCTTGTGGGAGAAGGAGCCGGACGTTTGCCTTTTCGGAAGGAGAGTCTGCCGAGTACAAGCGCCGTGAGATGTGCCGCCTGTGGGAAAGCACAGATCCCCAGTGCTGTTGTGCCTGTGGATAGGCTGCACGATGACGGTGAAGACCAGCAAGAGCTTTCAGGGCTGGCACCTTCCTTGTGGGAGAAGGAGCCAGACGTTTGCCGTTTCGGAAAGAGGCTCTGCTGAGAACGAACACCGTGAGGTCTATCGTTCCTGTGCAAGCACGGATCCCCAGTGGTGTTGTGCCTGTGGATAGGCTGCACAGGGACAGTGAAGAGCAGCATGAGCTTTCAGGGCTGGCACCTTCCTTGTGGGAGAAGGAGCTGGACGTTTCTCTTTTCGGAAGGAGAGTCTGTCGAGTACAAGCGCCGTGAGATGTGCCGCCCTGGGAAAGCACAGATCCCCAGTGCTGTTGTGCCTCTGGATAGGCTGCACAGTGACAGTGAAGAGCAGCAGGAGCTTTCAGGGCTGGCACCTTCCTTGTGGGAGAAGGAGCCGGACGTTTGCCTTTTCAGAAGGAGGCTCTGCCGAGAACGACCACCGTGAGATGTGCCCTCTGTGGGAAAGCACAGATCCCCAGTGCTCTTGTGCCTCTGCATAGGCTGCACGGGGACTGTGAAGAGCAGCATGAGCTTTCAGGGCTGGCACCTTCCTTGTGGGACAAGGAGCCGGACGTTTCCATTTCGGAAAGAGGCTCTGCCGAGAACGAGCGCCGTGCCATGTGCCTCCTGTGGGAAAGCACAGATCCCCAGTGCTATTGTGCCTGTGGATAGGCTGCACGGGGACAGTGAAGAGCAGCATGAGCTTTCAGGGCTGGCACCTTCCTTGTGGGAAAAGGAGCCGGACATTTGCCTTTTCGGAAGGAGAGTCTGCCGAGTACAAGCGCCGTGAGATCTGCCACCTTGGGAAAGCACAGATCCCCAGTGCTGTTGTGCCTGTGGATAGGCTGCACAGGGACAGTGAAGACCAGCAGGAGCTTTCAGGGCTGGCACCTTCCTTGTGGGAGAAGGAGCCGGACGTTTGCCTTTTCGGAATGAGGCTCTGCTGAGAATGAACACCGTGAGGTCTACCGTTCCTGGGCAAGTACAGATCGACAATGCTGTTGTGCCTGTGGATAGGCTGCACAGGTGCAATGAAGAGCAGCATGATCTTTCAGGGCTGGCACCTTCCTGGTGGGAGAAGGAGCCGGACGTTTGCCTTTTCGGAAAGAGGCTCTGCCGAGAACGAGCGCCGTGCCATGTGCCGCCGGTGGGAAAGCACAGATCCCCAGTGCTGTTGTGCCTCTGAATAGCCTGCACAGGCACAGTGAAGAGCAGCATGATCTTTCAGGGCTGGCGCCTTCCTTGTGGGAGAAGGAGCCGGACGTTTGCCTTTTCAGAAAGAGGCTCTGCTGAGAACGAACACCGTGAGATGTGCCGTCTGTGGGAAAGCACAGATCCCCAGTGCTGTTGTGGCTGTTGATAGGCTGCACGGGGACAGTGAAGAGCAGCAGGAGCTTTAAGGGCTGGCACCTTCCTTGTGGGAGAAGGAGCCGGATGTTTGCCTTTTCGGAAGGAGAGTCTGCCGAGTACAAGCGCCGTGAGATGTGCCGCCTGTGGGAAAGCACAGATCCCCAGTGCTGTTGTGCCTGTGGATAGGCTGCACGATGATGGTGAAGACCAGCAAGAGCTTTCAGGGCTGGCACCTTCCTTGTGGGACAAGGAGCCGGACGTTTGCCTTTTCGGAAAGAGGCTCTGCCGAGAACGAGCGCCGTGCCATGTGACGCCTGTGGGAAAGCACAGATCCCCAGTGCTGTTGTGCCTCTGAATAGCCTGCACAGGGACAGTAAAGACCAGCATGATCTTTCAGGGCTGGCACGTTCCTGATGGGAGAAGGAGCCGGACGTTTGCCTTTTCGGAAAGAGGCTCTGCCGAGAACGAACAACGTGAGGTCTACAGTTCCTGGACAAGAACGGATCCCCAATGCTGTTGTGCCTGTGGATAAGCTTCACGGGGGCTGTGAAGACCAGCATGATCTTTCAGGGCTGGCACCTTCCTTGTGGGAGAAGGAGCCGGACGTTTGCCTTTGCGGAAGGAGAGTCTGCCGAGTACAAGCGCCGTGAGATGTGCCGTCTTTGGGAAAGCACAGATCCCCAGTGCTGTTGTGCGTCTGGATAGGCTGCACGATGACGGTGAAGACCAGCAAGAGCTTTCAGGGCTGGCACCTTCCTTGTGGGAGAAGGAGCTGGACGTTTGCCTTTTCGGAAAGAGGGTCTGCTGAGAACGAACACCGTGAGGTGTACCGTTCCTGGGCAAGCACGGATCCCCAGTGGTGTTGTGCCTGTGGATAGGCTGCAAAGGGACAGTGAAGAGCAGCATGAGCTTTCAGGGCTGGCACCTTCCTTCTGGGAGAAGGAGCCGGACGTTTGCCTTTTCAGTAGGAGAGTCTGCCGAGTACAAGCGCCGTGAGATGTGCCGCCCTTGGGAAAGCACAGATCCCCAGTGCTGTTGTGCCTCTGGATAGGCTGCACAGGGACAGTGAAGAGCAGCATGAGCTTTCACGGCTGGCACCTTCCTTGTGGGAGAAGGAGCCGGACGTTTGCCTTTTCGGAAACAGGCTCTGCTGAGAACGATCACCGTGAGGTCTACCGTTCCTGGGCAAGCACAGATCCCCAGTGGTGTTGTGCCTGTGGGTAGGCTGCACAGGGACAGTGAAGAGCAGCATGAGCTTTCAGGGCTGGCACCTTCCTTGTGGGACAAGGAGCCGGATGTTTGCCTTTTCGGAAGGAGAGTCTGCCGAGTACAAGCGCCGTGAGATGTGCCGCCCTTGGGAAAGCACAGATCCCCAGTGCTGTTGTGCCTGTGGATAGGCTGCACGGGGACAGTGAAAAGCAGCAAGAGCTTTCAGGGCTGGCAGCTTCCTTGTGGGAGTAGGAGCCGGACGTTTGCCTTTTCGGAAGGAGAGTCTGCCGAGAACGAACACCGTGAGGTCTACCGTTCCTGGGCAAGCACGGATCCCCAGTGCTGTTGTGCCTGTGGATAGGCTGCACAAGGACAGTGAAAAGCAGCAGCAGCTTTCAGGGCTGGCACCTTCCTTGTGGGAGAAGGAGCCGGACGTTTGCCTTTTCGGAAAGAGGCTCTGCTGAGAACGAGCGCCGTGCCATGTGCCGCCTGTGGGAAAGCACAGATCCCCAGTGCTGTTGTGCCTCTGAATAGCCTGCACAGGGACAGTGAAGACCAGCATGATCTTTCAGGGCTGGCACCTTCCTGGTGGGAGAAGGAGCCGGACGTTTGCCTTTTCGGAAAGAGGCTCTGCCGAGAACGAGCGCCGTGCCATGTGCCGTCTGAGGGAAAGCACAGATCCCCAGTGCTGTTCTGCCTGTGGATAGGCTGCACGGGGACAGTGAAGAGCAGCACGAGCTTTCAGGGCTGGCACCTTCCTTGTGGGAGAAGGAGCCGGATGTTTGCCTTTTCGGAAGGAGAGTCTGCCGAGTACAAGCGCCGTGAGATGTGCCGCCTGTGGGAAAGCACAGATCCCCAGTGCTGTTGTGCCTGTGGATAGGCTGCACGATGACGGTGAAGACCAGCAAGAGCTTTCAGGGCTGGCACCTTCCTTGTGGGAGAAGGAGCCAGACGTTTGCCGTTTCGGAAAGAGGCTCTGCTGAGAACGAACACCGTGAGATGTGCCGTCTGTGGGAAAGCACAGATCCCCAGTGCTGTTCTGCCTGTGGATAGGCTGCACGGGGACAGTGAAGAGCAGCATGAGCTTTCAGGGCTGGCACCTTCCTTGTGGGAGAAGGAGCTGGACGTTTCTCTTTTCGGAAGGAGAGTCTGTCGAGTACAAGCGCCGTGAGATGTGCCGCCCTGGGAAAGCACAGATCCCCAGTGCTGTTGTGCCTGTGGATAGTCTGCACAGGGACAGTGAAGAGCAGCAGGAGCTTTCAGGGCTGGCACCTTCCTTGTGGGAGAAGGAGCCGGACGTTTGCCTTTTCAGAAGGAGGCTCTGCCGAGAACGACCACCGTGAGATGTGCCCTCTGTGGGAAAGCACAGATCCCCAGTGCTGTTGTGCCTCTGCATAGGCTGCACGGGGACTGTGAAGAGCAGCATGAGCTTTCAGGGCTGGCACCTTCCTTGTGGGACAAGGAGCCGGACGTTTCCATTTCGGAAAGAGGCTCTGCCGAGAACGAGCGCCGTGCCATGTGCCTCCTGTGGGAAAGCACAGATCCCCAGTGCTATTGTGCCTGTGGATAGGCTGCACGGGGACGGTGAAGAGCAGCATGAGCTTTCAGGGCTGGCACCTTCCTTGTGGGAAAAGGAGCCGGACATTTGCCTTTTCAGAAGGAGAGTCTGCCGAGTACAAGCGCCGTGAGATCTGCCACCTTGGGAAAGCACAGATCCCCAGTGCTGTTGTGCCTGTGGATAGGCTGCACAGGGACAGTGAAGACCAGCAGGAGCTTTCAGGGCTGGCACCTTCCTTGTGGGAGAAGGAGCCGGACGTTTGCCTTTTCGGAATGAGGCTCTGCTAAGAACGAACACCGTGAGGTCTACCGTTCCTGGGCAAGTACAGATCGACAATGCTGTTGTGCCTGTGGATAGGCTGCACAGGTGCAATGAAGAGCAGCATGATCTTTCAGGGCTGGCACCTTCCTGGTGGGAGAAGGAGCCGGACGTTTGCCTTTTCGGAAAGAGGCTCTGCCGAGAACGAGCGCCGTGCCATGTGCCGCCGGTGGGAAAGCACAGATCCCCAGTGCTGTTGTGCCTCTGAATAGCCTGCACAGGCACAGTGAAGAGCAGCATGATCTTTCAGGGCTGGCACCTTCCTTGTGGGAGAAGGAGCCGGACGTTTGCCTTTTCAGAAAGAGGCTCTGCTGAGAACGAACACCGTGAGATGTGCCGTCTGTGGGAAAGCACAGATCCCCAGTGCTGTTGTGGCTGTTGATAGGCTGCACGATGACGGTGAAGACCAGCATGAGCTTTCAGGGCTGGCACCTTCCTTGTGGGAGAAGGAGCCGGACGTTTGCCTTTTCGGAAAGAGGCTCTGCCGAGAACGACCACCGTGAGATGTGCCGTCTGTGGGAAAGCACAGATCCCCAGTGCTGTTCTGCCTCTGGATAGGCTGCACGATGACGGTGAAGACCAGCAAGAGCTTTCAGGGCTGGCACTTTCCTGGTGCGAGAAGGAGCCGGACGTTTACCTTTTCGGAAAGAGGCTCTGCCGAGAACGAGCGCCGTGCCATGTGCGGCCTGTGGGAAAGCACAGATCCCCAGTGCTGTTCTGCCCGTGAATAGGCTGCACGGGTACGGTGAAGAGCAGCATGAGCTTTCAGGGCTGGCACCTTCCTTGTGGGAGAAGGAGCCGGACGTTTGCCTTTTCAAAAGGAGGCTCTGCCGAGAACGACCACCGTAAGATGTGTCCTCTGTGGGAAAGCACAGATCCCCAGTGGTGTTGTGCCTCTGGATAGGCTGCACGGGGACTGTGAAGAGCAGCATGAGCTTTCAGGGCTGGCACCTTACTTGTGGGACAAGGAGCCGGATATTTGCCTTTTCGGAAGGAGAGTCTGCCGAGTACAAGCGCCGTGAGATGTGCCGCCCTTGGGAAAGCACAGATCCCCAGTGCTGTTGTGCCTGTGGATAGGCTGCACAGGGACAGTGAAGACCAGCAGGAGCTTTCAGGGCTGGCACCTTCCTTGTGTGAGAAGGAGCCGGACGTTTGCCTTTTCGGAATGAGGCTCTGCTGAGAACGAACACCGTAAGGTCTACCGTTCCTGGGCAAGCACGGATCCCCAGCGCTGTTGTGCCTGTGGATAGGCTGCACAGGTGCAATGGAGACCAGCACGAGCTTTCAGGGCTGGCACCTTCCTTGTGGGAGAAGGAGCCAGACGTTTGCCTTTTCGGAAGGAGAGTCTGCCGAGTACAAGCGCCGTGAGATGTGCTGCCCTTGGGAAAGCACAGATCCCCAGTGGTGTTGTGCCTCTGGATAGGCTGCACGGGGACAGTGAAGAGCAGCGTGAGCTTTCAGGGCTGGCACCTTCCTTGTGGGACAAGGAGCCGGACATTTGCCTTTTCGGAAGGAGAGTCTGCCGAGTACAAGCGCCGTGAGATGTGCCGTCTGTGGGAAAGCACAGATCCCCAGTGCTGTTCTGCCTGTGGATAGGCTGCACAGGGACAGTGAAGACCAGCAGGATCTTTCAGGGCTGGCACCTTCCTTGTGGGAGAAGGAGCCGGACGTTTGCCTTTTCGGAAAAAGGGTCTGCTGAGAACGAGCGCCGTGCCATGTGCGGCCTGTGGGAAAGCACAGATCCCCAGTGCTGTTCTGCCCGTGAATAGGCTGCACGGGTACGGTGAAGAGCAGCATGAGCTTTCAGGGCTGGCACCTTCCTTGTGGGAGAAGGAGCCGGACGTTTGCCTTTTCAAAAGGAGGCTCTGCCGAGAACGACCACCGTGAGATGTGCCCTCTGTGGGAAAGCACAGATCCCCAGTGGTGTTGTGCCTCTGGATAGGCTGCACGGGGACTGTGAAGAGCAGCATGAGCTTTCAGGGCTGGCACCTTCCTTGTGGGACAAGGAGCCGGATATTTGCCTTTTCGGAAGGAGAGTCTGCCGAGTACAAGCGCCGTGAGATGTGCCGCCCTTGGGAAAGCACAGATCCCCAGTGCTGTTGTGCCTGTGGATAGGCTGCACAGGGACAGTGAAGACCAGCAGGATCTTTCAGGGCTGGCACCTTCCTTGTGGGAGAAGGAGCCGGACGTTTGCCTTTTCGGAAAAAGGGTCTGCTGAGAACGACCACCGTGAGATGTGCCGTCTGTGGGAAAGCACAGATCCCCAGTGCTGTTGTGGCTGTTGATAGGCTGCACGATGACGGTGAAGAGCAGCATCAGCTTTCAGGGCTGGCACCTTCCTGGTGGGAGAAGGAGCCGGACGTTTGCCTTTTCGGAAAGAGGCTCTGCCGAGAACGACCACCGTGAGATGTGCAGTCTGTGGGAAAGCAGAGATCCCCAGTGCCGTTGTGCCTGTGGATAGGCTGCACGATGACGGTGAAGACCAGCAAGAGCTTTCAGGGCTGGCACTTTCCTTCTGGGAGAAGGAGCCGGACGTTTGCCTTTTCGGAAAGAGGCTCTGCTGAGAACGAACACCGTGAGGTCTATCGTTCCTGGGCAAGCACGGATCCCCAGTGGTGTTGTGCCTGTGGATAGGCTGCACGGGTACAGTGAAGAGCAGCATGAGCTTTCAGGGCTGGCACCTTCCTTGTGGGAGAAGGAGCTGGACGTTTCCCTTTTCGGAAGGAGAGTCTGCCGAGTACAAGCGCCGTGAGATGTGCCGCCCTTGGGAAAGCACAGATCCCCAGTGCTGTTGTGCCTGTGGATAGGCTGCACAGGGACAGTGAAGAGCAGCAGGAGCTTTCAGGGCTGGCACTTTCCTTGTGGGAGAAGGAGCCGGACGTTTGCCTTTTCGGAAGGAGAGTCTGCTGAGAACGAACGCCGTGAGGTGTACTGTTCCTGGGCAAGTACAGATCGACAATGCTGTTGTGCCTGTGGATAGGCTGCACAGGTGCAATGAAGAGCAGCATGATCTTTCAGGGCTGGCACCTTCCTTGTGGGACAAGGAGCCGGACGTTTGCCTTTTCGGAAAGAGGCTCTGCTAAGAACGAACACCGTGAGGTCTACCATTCCTGGGCAAGCACGGATCCCCAGTGGTGTTGTGCCTGTGGATAGGCTGCACGAGGACAGTGAAGAGCAGCATGAGCTTTCAGGGCTGGCAGCTTCCTTGTGGGAGAAGGAGCCGGATATTTGCCTTTTCGGAAAGACGCTCTGCCGAGAATGACCACCGTGAGATGTGCCGTCTGTGGGAAAGCACAGATCCCCAGTGCTGTTGTGCCTGTGGATAGGCTGCACGGGGACAGTGAAGAGCAGCATGAGCTTTCAGGGCTGGCAGCTTCCTTGTGGGAGAAGGAGCCGGACGTTTGCCTTTTCGGAAAGAGGCTCTGCCGAGAACGAGCGCCGTGCCATGTGCCGTCTGAGGGAAAGCACAGATCCCCAGTGCTGTTCTGCCTGTGGATAGGCTGCACGGGGACAGTGAAGACCAGCAGGAGCTTTCAGGGCTGGCACCTTCCTTGTGGGAGAAGGAGCCGGATGTTTGCCTTTTCGGAAGGAGAGTCTGCCGAGTACAAGCGCCGTGAGATGTGCCGCCTGTGGGAAAGCACAGATCCCCAGTGCTGTTGTGCCTGTGGATAGGCTGCACAATGACGGTGAAGACCAGCAAGAGCTTTCAGGGCTGGCACCTTCCTTGTGGGACAAGGAGCCGGACGTTTGCCTTTTCGGATAGAGGCTCTGCCGAGAACGAACACCGTGCCATGTGCCGCCTGTGGGAAAGCACAGATCCCCAGTGCTGTTGTGCCTCTGAATAGCCTGCACAGGGACAGTAAAGACCAGCATGATCTTTCAGGGCTGGCACCTTCCTGATGGGAGAAGGAGCCGGACGTTTGCCTTTTCGGAAAGAGGCTCTGCCGAGAACGAACATTGTGAGGTCTACAGTTCCTGGACAAGAACGGATCCCCAATGCTGTTGTGCCTGTGGATAAGCTTCACGGGGGCTGTGAAGACCAGCATGATCTTTCAGGGCTGGCACCTTCCTTGTGGGAGAAGGAGCCGGACGTTTGCCTTTGCGGAAGGAGAGTCTGCCGAGTACAAGCGCCGTGAGATGTGCCGTCTTTGGGAAAGCACAGATCCCCAGTGCTGTTGTGCGTCTGGATAGGCTGCACGATGACGGTGAAGACCAGCAAGAGCTTTCAGGGCTGGCACCTTCCTTGTGGGAGAAGGAGCTGGACGTTTGCCTTTTCGGAAAGAGGGTCTGCTGAGAACGAACACCGTGAGGTGTACCGTTCCTGGGCAAGCACGGATCCCCAGTGGTGTTGTGCCTGTGGATAGGCTGCACAGGGACAGTGAAGAGCAGCATGAGCTTTCAGGGCTGGCACCTTCCTTCTGGGAGAAGGAGCCGGACGTTTGCCTTTTCGGAAGGAGAGTCTGCCGAGTACAAGCGCCGTGAGATGTGCCGCCCTTGGGAAAGCACAGATCCCCAGTGCTGTTGTGCCTCTGGATAGGCTGCACAGGGACAGTGAAGAGCAGCATGAGCTTTCACGGCTGGCACCTTCCTTGTGGGAGAAGGAGCCGGACGTTTGCCTTTTCGGAAACAGGCTCTGCTGAGAACGATCACCGTGAGGTCTACCGTTCCTGGGCAAGCACAGATCCCCAGTGGTGTTGTGCCTGTGGATAGGCTGCACAGGGACAGTGAAGAGCAGCATGAGCTTTCAGGGCTGGCACCTTCCTTGTGGGACAAGGAGCCGGATGTTTGCCTCTTCGGAAGGAGAGTCTGCCGAGTACAAGCGCCGTGAGATGTGCCGCCCTTGGGAAAGCACAGATCCCCAGTGCTGTTGTGCCTGTGGATAGGCTGCACGGGGACAGTGAAAAGCAGCAAGAGCTTTCAGGGCTGGCACCTTCCTTGTGGAAGTAGGAGCCGGACGTTTGCCTTTTCGGAAGGAGAGTCTGCCGAGAACGAACACCGTGAGGTCTACCGTTCCTGGGCAAGCACGGATCCCCAGTGCTGTTGTGCCTGTGGATAGGCTGCACAAGGACAGTGAAAAGCAGCAGCAGCTTTCAGGGCTGGCACCTTCCTTGTGGGAGAAGGAGCCGGACGTTTGCCTTTTCGGAAAGAGGCTCTGCCGAGAACGAGCGCCGTGCCATGTGCCGCCTGTGGGAAAGCACAGATCCCCAGTGCTGTTGTGCCTCTGAATAGCCTGCACAGGGACAGTGAAGACCAGCATGATCTTTCAGGGCTGGCACCTTCCTGGTGGGAGAAGGAGCCGGATGTTTGCCTTTTCGGAAGGAGAGTCTGCCGAGTACAAGCGCCGTGAGATGTGCCGCCTGTGGGAAAGCACAGATCCCCAGTGCTGTTGTGCCTGTGGATAGGCTGCACGATGACGGTGAAGACCAGCAAGAGCTTTCAGGGCTGGCACCTTCCTTGTGGGAGAAGGAGCCAGACGTTTGCCGTTTCGGAAAGAGGCTCTGCTGAGAACGAACACTGTGAGGTCTACCATTCCTGGGCAAGCACGGATCCCCAGTGGTGTTGTGCCTGTGGATAGGCTGCACAGGGACAGTGAAGAGCAGCATGAGCTTTCAGGGCTGGCAGCTTCCTTGTGGGAGAAGGAGCCGGATATTTGCCTTTTCGGAAAGACGCTCTGCAGAGAATGACCACCGTGAGATGTGCCGTCTGTGGGAAAGCACAGATCCCCAGTGCTGTTGTGCCTGTGGATAGGCTGCACGGGGACAGTGAAGAGCAGCATGAGCTTTCAGGGCTGGCACCTTCCTTGTGGGAGAAGGAGCCGGACGTTTGCCTTTTCGGAAAGAGGCTCTGCCGAGAACGAGCGCCGTGCCATGTGCCGTCTGTGGGAAAGCACAGATCCCCAGTGCTGTTGTGCCTGTGGATAGGCTGCACAGGGACAGTGAAGAGCAGCATGAGCTTTCAGGGCTGGCACCTTCCTTCTGGGAGAAGAAGCCGGACGTTTGCCTTTTCGGAAGGAGAGTCTGCCGAGTACAAGCGCCGTGAGATGTGCCGCCCTTGGGAAAGCACAGATCCCCAGTGCTGTTGTGCCTGTGGATAGCCTGCACAGGGACATTGAAGAGCAGCACGAGCTTTCAGGGCTGGCACCTTCCTTGTGGGAGAAGGAGCCGGACGTTTGCCTTTTCGGAAAGAGGCTCTGCCGAGAACGAGCGCCGTGCCATGTGCCGTCTGTGGGAAAGCACAGATCCCCAGTGCTGTTCTGCCTGTGGATAGGCTGCACGATGACGGTGAAGACCAGCAAGATCTTTTAGGGCTGGCACTTTCCTGGTGGGAGAAGGAGCCGGACGTTTGCCTTTTCTGAAAGAGGCTCTGCCGAGAACGAACACAGTGAGGTCTACCGTTCCTGGACAAGAACGGATCCCCAATGCTGTTGTGCCTGTGCATAGCCTGCACAGGGACAGTGAAGAGCAGCAAGAGCTTTCAGGGCTGGCACCTTCCTTGTGGGAGAAGGAGCCGGACGTTTGCCTTTTCGGAAAGAGGCTCTGCCGAGAACGACCACCGTGAGATGTGCCGCCCTTGGGAAAGCACAGATCCCCAGTGCTGTTGTGCCTGTGGATAGGCTGCACGGGGACAGTGAAAAGCAGCAAGAGCTTTCAGGGCTGGCACCTTCCTTGTGGGAGAAGGAACCGGACGTTTGCCTTTTCGGAAAGAGGCTCTGCTGAGAACGAGCACCCTGCCATGTGCCTCCCGTGGGAAAGCACAGATCCCCAGTGCTGTTTTGCCTGTGGATAGGCTGCACGGGGACAGTGAAGAGCAGCATGAGCTTTCAGGGCTGGCACCTTCCTTGTGGGAGAAGGAGCCGGACGTTTGCCTTTTCGGAAAAAGGGTCTGCCGAGTACAAGCTCCGTGAGATGTGCCGTCTGTGGGAAAGCACAGATCCCCAGTGCTGTTGTGCCTGTGGATAGGCTGCACGGGGACGGTGAAGAGCAGCATGAGCTCTCAGGGCTGGAACCTTCCTTGTGGGAGAAGGAGCCGGACGTTTGCCTTTTCGGAAAGAGGCTCTGCTGAGAACGAACGCCGTGAGGTGTACTGTTCCTGGGCAAGTACAGATCGACAATGCTGTTGTGCCTGTGGATAGGCTGCACAGGTGCAATGAAGAGCAGCATGACCTTTCAGGGCTGGCAGCTTCCTTGTGGGATAAGGAGCCGGACGTTTGCCTTTTCAGAAGGAGACTCTGCCGAGTACAAGCGCCGTGAGATGTGCCGCCTGTGGGAAAGCACAGATCCCCAGTGCTGTTGTGCCTGTGGATAGGCTGCACGATGACTGTGAAGAGCAGCATGAGCTTTCAGGGCTGGCACCTTCCTTGTGGGACAAGGAGCCGGACGTTTTCCTTTTCAGAAAGAGGCTCTGCTGAGAACGAACAACGTGAGGTGTACCGTTTCTGGGCAAGTACAGATCGACAATGCTGTTGTGCCTGTGGATAGGCTGCACAGGTGCAATGAAAACAGCATGTCCTTTCAGGGCTGGCATCTTCCTTGTGGGAGAAGGAGCCGGACGTTTGACTTTTCAGAAAGAAGCTCTGCCGAGAACGACCACCGTGAGATATGCCGCCTGTGGGAAAGCACAGATCCCCAGTGCTGCTGTGCCTGTGGATAGGCTGCACGGTGACGGTGAAGACCAGCAAGAGCTTTCAGGGCTGGCACCTTCCTTGTGGGAGAAGGAGCCGGACATTTGCCTTTTCGGAAAGAGGCTCTGCCGAAAACGAGCGCCGTGCCATGTGCCGCCTGTGGGAAAGCACAGATCCCCAGTGCTGTTGTGCCTGTGAATAGCCTGCACGGGGACGGTGAAAAGCAGCATGAGCTTTCAGGGCTGGCACCTTCCTGGTGGGACAAGGAGCCGGACGTTGGCCTTTTCGGAAAGAGGCTCTGCTGAGAACGAACACCGTGAGCTCTACCGTTCCTGGGCAAGTACAGATCCACAATGCTGTTGTGCCTGTGGATAGGCTGCACAGGTGCAATGAAGAGCAGCAAGAGCTTTCAGGGCTGGCACCTTCCTTGTGGGAGAAGGAGCAGGACGTTTGCCTTTTCGGAAGGAGAGTCTGCCGAGTAGAAGCGCCGTGAGATGTGCCGCCTGTGGGAAAGCACAGATCCCCAGTGCTGTTGTGCCTGTGGATAGACTGCACAGGGACAGTGAAGAGCAGCATGAGCTTTCAGGGTTGGCACCTTCCTTGTGGGACAAGGAGCCGGACGTTTGCCTTTTCGGAAGGAGAGTCTGCCGAGTACAAGCACCGTGAGATGTGCCGACCTTGGGAAAGCACAGATACCCAGTGCTTTTGTGACTGTGGATAGGCTTCACAGGGACAGTGAAGAGCAGCATGAGCTTTCAGGGCTGGCACCTTCCTTGTGGGAGAAGGAGCCGGACGTTTGCCTTTTCGGAATGAGAGTCTGCCGAGTACAAGCGCCGTGAGATGTGCCGCCTGTGGGAAAGCACAGATCCCCAGTGCTGTTGTGCCTGTGGATAGGCTGCACAGGGACAGTGAAGAGCAGCAGGAGCTTTCAGGGCTGGCACCTTCCTTGTGGGAGAAGGAGCCGGACGTTTGCCTTTTCGGAATGAGAGTCTGCCGAGTACAAGCGCCGTGAGATGTGCCGTCTGTGGGAAAGCACAGATCCCCAGTGCTGTTGTGCCTGTGGATAGGCTGCACAGGGACAGTGAAGAGCAGCAGGAGCTTTCAGGGCTGGCACCTTCCTTGTGGGAGAAGGAGCCGGACGTTTGCCTTTTCGGAAAGAGGCTCTGCCGAGAACGAGCGCCGTGCCATGTGCCGCCTGTGGGAAAGCACAGATCCCCAGTGCTGTTGTGCCTGTGAGTAGCCTGCACGGAGACGGTGAAGAGCAGCACGAGCTTTCAGGGCTGGCACCTTCCTTGTGGGAGAAGGAGGCGGACGTTTGCCTTTTCGCAAAGAGGCTCTGCCGAGAATGACCACCGTGAGATGTGCCGCCTGTGTGAAAGCACAGATCCCCAGTGCTGTTGTGCCTGTGGATAGGCTGCACGGGGACGGTGAAGAGCAGCATGAGCTTTCAGGAAGGCACCTTCCTTGTGGGAGAAGGAGCCGGATGTTTGCCTTTTCGGAAAGAGTCTCTGCCGAGAATGAACGCTTTGAGTTGTGCCGCCCTTGGGAAAGCACAGATCCCCAGTGCTGTTGTGCCTGTGAATAGGCTGCACGGGAACAGTGAAGAGCAGCATGAGCTTTCAGGGCTGGCACCTTCCTTGTGGGAGAAGGAGCTGGACGTTTGCCTTTTCGGAAAGAGGCTCTGCCGAGAACGAGCGCCGTGCCATGTGCCGCCTGTGGGAAAGCACAGATCCCCAGTGCTGTTGTGCCTGTGAATAGCCTGCACGGGGACGGTGAAGAGCAGCATGAGCTTTCAGGGCTGGCACCTTCCTTGTGGGAGAAGGAGCCGGACGTTTGCCTTTTCGGAAAGAGGCTCTGCTGAGAACGAACACAGTGAGGTCTACCGTTCCTAGGCAAGCACGGATCCCCAGCGCTCTTGTGCGTGTGGATAGCCTGCACAGGGACAGTGAAGAGCAGCATGAGCTTTCAGGGCTGGCACCTTTCTTGTGGGAGAAAGATCCGGATGTTTGCCTTTTCGGAAGGAGAGTCTGCCGAGTACAAGCGCCATGAGATGTGCCGCCCTTGGGAAAGCACAGATCCCCAGTGCTGTTGTGTCTGTGGCTAGGCTGCACAGGTGCAATGAAGAGCAGCATGAGCTTTCAGGGCTGGCACCTTCCTTGTGGGAGAAGGAGCCGGACGTTTGCCTTTTCGGAAAGAGGCTCTGCTGAGAACGAATACCGTGAGGTGTACCGTTCCTCGGCAAGCACGGATCCCCAGCGCTGTTGTGCCTGTGGATAGGCTGCACGGGGACGGTGAAGAGCAGCATGAGCTTTCAGGGCTGGCACCTTCCTTGTGGGAGAAGGAGCCGGACGTTTGCCTTTTCGGAAAGAGGCTCTGCCGAGAACGAGCGCCGTGCCATGTGCTGCCTGTGGGAAAGCACAGATCCCCAGTGCTGTTGTGCCTGTGAATAGCCTGCACGGGGACGGTGAAAAGCAGCATGAGCTTTCAGGGCTGGCACCTTCCTGGTGGGACAAGGAGTCGGACGTTGGCCTTTTCGGAAAGAGGCTCTGCTGAGAACGAACACCGTGAGGTCTACCGTTCCTGGGCAAGTACAGATCCACAATGCTGTTGTGCCTGTGGATAGGCTGCACAGGTGCAATGAAGAGCAGCAAGAGATTTCAGGGCTGGCACCTTCCTTGTGGGAGAAGGAGCCGGACGTTTGCCTTTTCGGAAGGAGAGTCTGCCGAGTACAAGCGCCGTGAGATGTGCCGCCCTTGGGAAAGCAAAGATCCCCAGTGCTTTTGTGCCTGTGGATAGGCTGCACAGGGACAGTGAAGAGCAGCATGAGCTTTTAGGGCTGGCACCTTCCTTGTGGGAGAAGGAGCCGGACGTTTGCCTTTTCTGAATGAGAGTCTGCCGAGTACAAGCGCCGTGAGATGTGCCGTCTGTGGGAAAGCACAGATCCCCAGTGCTGTTGTGCCTGTGGATAGGCTGCACGGGGACGGTGAAGAGCAGCATGAGCTTTCAGGGCTGGCACCTTCCTTGTGGGACAAGGAGCCGGACGTTTGCCTTTTCGGAAGAGGCTCTGCCGAGAACGAGCGCCGTGCCATGTGCCGCCTGTGGGAAAGCACAGATCCCCAGTTCTGTTGTGCCTGTGAATAGGCTGCACGGGAACAGTGAAGAGCAGCATGAGCTTTCAGGGCTGGCACCTTCCTTGTGGGAGAAGGAGCCGGACGTTTGCCTTTTCGGAAGAAGGGTCTGCCGAGTACAAGCGCCGTGAGATGTGCCGTCTGTGGGAAAGCACAGATCCCCAGTGCTGTTGTGCCTGTGAGTAGCCTGCACGGAGACGGTGAAGAACAGCATGAGCTTTGAGGGCTGGCACCTTCCTTGTGGGAGAAGGAGCCGGACGTTTGCCTTTTCGGAAAGAGGCTCTGCCGAGAATGACCACCGTGAGATGTGGCATCTGTGGGAAAGCACAGATCCCCAGTGCTGTTGTGCCTGTGGATAGGCTGCACGGGGACGGTGAAGAGCAGCATGAGCTTTCAGGAAGGCACCTTCCTTGTGGGAGAAGGAGCCGGACGTTTGCCTTTTCGGAAAGAGGCTCTGCCGAGAATGAACGCTGTGAGTTGTGCCGCCTGTGTGAAAGCACAGATCCCCAGTGCTGTTGTGCCTGTGAATAGCCTGCACGGGGACGGTGAAGAGCAGCATGAGCTTTCAGGGCTGGCACCTTCCTTGTGGGAGAAGGAGCCGGACGTTTGCCTTTTCGGAAAGAGGCTCTGCTGAGAACGAACACAGTGAGGTCTACCGTTCCTAGGCAAGCACGGATCCCCAGCGCTCTTGTGCGTGTGGATAGGCTGCACAGGGACAGTGAAGAGCAGCATGAGCTTTCAGGGCTGGCACCTTCCTTGTGGGAGAAGGAGCCGGACGTTTGCCTTTTCGGAAAGAGGCTCTGCTGAGAACGAACACCGTGAGGTCTACCGTTCCTGGGCAAGCACGGATCCCCAGCGCTGTTGTGCCTGTGGATAGCCTGCACAGGGACAGTGAAGAGCAGCATGAGCTTTCAGGGCTGGCACCTTTCTTGTGGGAGAAAGTTCCGGATGTTTGCCTTTTCGGAAGGAGAGTCTGCCGAGTACAAGCGCCATGAGATGTGCCGCCCTTGGGAAAGCACAGATCCCCAGTGCTGCTGTGCCTGTGGATAGGCTGCACGATGACGGTGAAGACCAGCAAGAGCTTTCAGGGCTGGCACCTTCCTTGTGGGAGAAGGAGACGGACATTTGCCTTTTCGGAAAGAGGCTCTGCCGAGAACGAGCGCCGTGCCATGTGCCGCCTGTGGGAAAGCACAGATCCCCAGTGCTGTTGTGCCTGTGAATAGCCTGCACGGGGACAGTGAAAAGCAGCATGAGCTTTCAGGGCTGGCACCTTCCTGCTGGGACAAGGAGCCTGACGTTGGCCTTTTCGGAAAGAGGCTCTGCTGAGAACGAACACCGTGAGCTCTACCGTTCCTGGGCAAGTACAGATCCACAATGCTGTTGTGCCTGTGGATAGGCTGCACAGGTGCAATGAAGAGCAGCATGAGCTTTCAGGGCTGGCACCTTCCTTGTGGGACAAGGAGCCGGACGTTTGCCTTTTCAGAATGAGAGTCTGCCGAGTACAAGCGCCATGAGATGTGCCGTCTGTGGGAAAGCACAGATCCCCAGTGCTGTTGTGCCTGTGGATAGGCTGCACAGGGACAGTGAAGACCAGCAGGAGCTTTCAGGGCTGGCACCTTCCTTGTGGGAGAAGGAGCCGGACGTTTGCCTTTTCGGAAAGAGGCTCTGCTGAGAACGAATACCGTGAGGTGTACCGTTCCTCGGCAAGCACGGATCCCCAGCGCTGTTGTGCCTGTGGATAGGCTGCACGGGGACGGTGAAGAGCAGCATGAGCTTTCAGGGCTGGCACCTTCCTTGTGGGACAAGGAGCCGGACGTTTGCCTTTTCGGAAAGAGGCTCTGCCGAGAACGAGTGCCGTGCCATGTGCCGCCTGTGGGAAAGCACAGATCCCCAGTGCTGTTGTGCCTGTGGATAGGCTGCACGGGGACGGTGAAGAGCAGCATGAGCTTTGAGGGCTGGCACCTTCCTCGTGGGACAAGGAGCCGGACGTTTGCCTTTTCGGAAAGAGGCTCTGCTGAGAACGATCACCGTGAGGTCTACCGTTCCTGGGCAAGCACGGATCGCCAGTGTTGTTGTGCCTGTGGATAGGCTGCACAGGGACAGTGAAGAGCAGCAGGAGCTTTCAGGGCTGGCACCTTCCTTGTGGGAGAAGGAGCCGGACGTTTGCCTTTTCAGAAGGAGAGTCTGCCGAGTACAAGCGCCGTGAGATGTGCCGTCTGTGGGAAAGCACAGATCCCCAGTGCTGTTGTGCCTGTGGATAGACTGCACAGGGACAGTGAAGAGCAGCATGAGCTTTCAGGGTTGGCACCTTCCTTGTGGGAGAAGGAGCCGGACGTTTGCCTTTTCGGAAGGAGAGTCTGCCGATTACAAGCACCGTGAGATGTGCCGCCCTTGGGAAAGCACAGATCCCCAGTGCTTTTGTGCCTGTGGATAGGCTGCACAGGGACAGTGAAGAGCAGCAGGAGCTTTCAGGGCTGGCACCTTTCTTGTGGGAGAAAGATCCGGACGTTTGCTTTTTCGGAAGGAGAGTCTGCTGAGTACAAGCGCCATGAGATGTGCCGCCCTTGGGAAAGCACAGATCCCCAGTGCTGCTGTGCCTGTGGCTAGGCTGCACAGGGACAGTGAAGAGCAGCATGAGCTTTCAGGGCTGGCACCTTCCTTGTGGGAGAAGGAGCCGGACGTTTGCCTTTTCGGAAAGAGGCTCTGCCGAGAACGACTACCGTGAGATGTGCCGTCTGTGGGAAAGCACAGATCCCCAGTGCTGTTGTGCCTGTGGATAGGCTGCACGATGACGGTGAAGACCAGCAAGACCTTTCAGGGCTGGCACCTTCCTTGTGGGAGAAGGAGCCGGACGTTTGACTTTTCGGAAAGAGGCTCTGCCGAGAACGAGCGCCGTGCCATGTGCCGACTGTGGGAAAGCACAGATCCCCAGTGCTGTTCTGCCTCGGGGTAGGCTGCACGGAGACGGTGAAGAGCAGCATGAGCTTTCAGGGCTGGCACCTTCCTTGTGGGAGAAAGAGCCGGACGTTTGCCTTTTCGGAAAGAGGCTCTGCCGAGAACGAACACCGTGAGATGTGCCGTCTGTGGGAAAGCACAGATCCCCAGTGCTGTTGTGCCTGTGAATAGGCTGCACGATGACGGTGAAGACCAGCAAGAGCTTTCAGGGCTGGCACCTTCCTTGTGGGAGAAGGAGCCGGACGTTTGCCTTTTCGGAAAGAGGCTCTGCCGAGAACGAGTGCCTTGCCATGTGCCGCCTGTGGGAAAGCACAGATCCCCAGTGCTGTTGTGCCTGTGGATAGGCTGCACAGGGACGGTGAAGAGCAGCATGAGCTTTGAGGGCTGGCACCTTCCTTGTGGGACAAGGAGCCGGACGTTTGCCTTTTCGGAAAGAGGCTCTGCTGAGAACGATCACCGTGAGGTCTACCGTTCCTGGGCAAGCACGGATCGCCAGTGTTGTTGTGCCTGTGGATAGGCTGCACAGGGACAGTGAAGAGCAGCAGGAGCTTTCAGGGCTGGCACCTTCCTTGTGGGAGAAGGAGCCGGACGTTTGCCTTTTCAGAAGGAGAGTCTGCCGAGTACAAGCGCCGTGAGATGTGTGGCCTGTGGGAAAGCACAGATCCCCAGTGCTGTTGTGCCTGTGGATAGGCTGCACGGGGACAGTGAAGAGCAGCATGAGCTTTCAGGGCTGGCACCTTCCTTGTGGGAGAAGGAGCAGGACGTTTGCCTTTTCGGAAAGAGGCTCTGCCGAGAACGAGTGCTGTGCCATGTGCCGCCTGTGGGAAAGCACAGATCCCCAGTGCTGTTGTGCCTGTGGATAGGCTGCACGGGGACGGTGAAGAGCAGCATGAGCTTTCAGGGCTGGCACCTTCCTTGTGGGAGAAGGAGCCGGACGTTTGCCTTTTCGGAAAGAGGCTCTGCCGAGAACGAACACCGTGAGATGTGCCGCCCCTGGGAAAGCACAGATCCCCAGTGCTGCTGTGCCTGTGGATAGGCTGCACAGGGACGGTGAAGACCAGCAAGAGCTTTCAGGGCTGGCACCTTCCTTGTGGGAGAAGGAGCCGGACGTTTGCCTTTTCGTAAGGAGAGTCTGCCGAGTACAAGCGCCGTGAGATGTGCCGTCTTTGGGAAAGCACAGATCCCCAGTGCTCTTGTGCCTGTGGATAGGCTGCACAGGGACAGTGAAGAGCAGCATGAGCTTTCAGGGTTGGCACCTTCCTTGTGGGAGAAGGAGCCGGACGTTTGCCTTTTCGGAAAGAGGCTCTGCCGAGAACGAACACCGTGAGGTCTACCGTTCCTGGGCAAGCACGGATCGCCAGTGTTGCTGTGCCTGTGGATAGGCTGCACAGGGACAGTGAAGAGCAGCATGAGCTTTCAGGGCTGGCACCTTCCTTGTGGGTGAAGGAGCAGGACGTTTGCCTTTTCGGAAAGAGGCTCTGCCGAGAACGAGTGCCGTGCCATGTGCCGCCTGTGGGAAAGCACAGATCCCCAGTGCTGTTGTGCCTGTGGATAGGCTGCACGGGGACGGTGAAGAGCAGCATGAGCTTTTAGGGCTGGCACCTTCCTTCTGGGAGAAGGAGCTGGACGTTTGCCTTTTCAGAAAGAGGCTCTTCTGAGAACGAACACCGTGAGGTGTACCGTTCCTGGGCAAGTACAGATCGACAATGCTGTTGTGCCTGTGGATAGGCTGCACAGGGACAGTGAAGAGCAGCAGGAGCTTTCAGGGCTGGCATCTTCCTTGTGGGAGAAGGAGCCGGACGTTTGCCTTTTCGGAAAGAGGCTCTGCCGAGAACGAACACCGTGAGATGTGCCGCCCTTGGGAAAGCACAGATCCCCAGTGCTGCTGTGCCTGTGGATAGGCTGCACGATGACGGTGAAGACCAGCAAGAGCTTTCAGGGCTGGCACCTTCCTTGTGGGAGAAGGAGCCGGACGTTTGCCTTTTCGGAAAGAGGCTCTGCCGAGAACGAGTGCCGTGCCATGTGCCGCCTGTGGGAAAGCACAGATCCCCAGTGCTGTTGTGCCTGTGGATAGGCTGCACGGGGACGGTGAAGAGCAGCATGAGCTTTCAGGGCTGGCACCTTCCTTGTGGGAGAAGGAGCTGGACGTTTGCCTTTTCATAAAGAGGCTCTGCTGAGAACGAACACCGTGAGGTCTACCGTTCCTGGGCAAGTACAGATCCACAATGCTGTTGTGCCTGTGGATAGGCTGCACAGGTGCAATGAAGAGCAGCATGAGCTTTCAGGGCTGGCACCTTCCTTGTGGGAGAAGGAGCCGGACGTTTGCCTTTTCGGAAGGAGAGTCTGCCGAGTACAAGCGCCGTGAGATGTGCCGCCTGTGGCAAAGCACAGATCCCCAGTGCTGTTGTGCCTGTGGATAGGCTGCACGGGGACGGTGAAGAGCAGCATGAGCTTTCAGGGCTGGCACATTCCTTGTGGGAGAAGGAGCCGGACGTTTGCCTTTTCAGAAAGAGGCTCTGCTAAGAACGATCACCGTGAGGTCTACCGTTCCTGTGCAAGCACGAATCCCCAGTGGTGTTGTGCCTGTAGATAGGCTGCACGGGAACAGTGAAGAGCAGCATGAGCTTTCAGGGCTGGCACCTTCCTTGTGGGAGAAGGAGCCGGACGTTTGCCTTTTCGGAAAGAGGCTCTGCCGAGAACGAGTGCCGTGCCATGTGCCGCCTGTGGGAAAGCACAGATCCCCAGTGCTGTTGTGCCTGTGGATAGGCTGCACGGGGACGGTGAAGAGCAGCATGAGCTTTCAGGGCTGGCACCTTCCTTGTGGGAGAAGGAGCCGGACATTTGCCTTTTCGGAAAGAGGCTCTGCTGAGAACGAACACCGTGAGGTGTACCGTTCCTTGGCAAGCACGGATCCCCAGTGCTGTTGTGCCTGTGGATAGGCTGCACAGGGACAGTGTAGAGCAGCATGAGCTTTCAGGGCTGGCACCTTCCTTGTGGGAGAAGGAGCCGGACGTTTGCCTTTTCAGAAGGAGAGTCTGCCGAGTACAAGCGCCGTGAGATGTGCCGCCTGTGGGAAAGCACAGATCCCCAGTGCTGTTGTGCCTGTGGATAGTCTGCACGATGACGGTGAAGACCAGCAAGAGCTTTCAGGGCTGGCACCTTCCTTGTGGGACAAGGAGCCGGACGTTTGCCTTTTCGGAAAGAGGCTCTGCTGAGAACGAGCGCCGTGCCATGTGCCGCCTGTGGGAAAGCACAGATCCCCAGTGCTGTTGTGCCTGTGAATAGCCTGCACAGGGACGGTGAAGAGCAGCATGACCTTTCAGGACTGGCACCTTCCTTGTGGGAGTAGGAGCCGGACGTTTGCCTTTTCGGAAAGAGGCTCTGCTGAGAACGAACACCGTGAGGTCTACCGTTCCTAGGCAAGCACGGATCCCCAGCGCTCTTGTGCCTGTTGATAGGCTGCACAGGGACAGTGAAGAGCAGCAGGAGCTTTCAGGGCTGGTACCTTCCTTGTGGGAGAAGGAGCCGGACGTTTGCCTTTTCGGAAAGAGGCTCTGCTGAGAACGAACACCGTGAGGTCTATCATTCCTGGGCAAGCACGGATCCCCAGTGGTGTTGTGCCTGTGGATAGGCTGCACGGGTACAGTGAAGAGCAGCATGAGCTTTCAGGGCTGGCACCTTCCTTGTGGGAGAAGGAGCTGGACGTTTGCCTTTTCGGAAAGAGGCTCTGCTGAGAACGAACAACGTGAGGTCTACCGTTCCTGGGCAAGTACAGATCCACAATGCTGTTGTGCCTGTGGATAGGCTGCACAGGTGCAATGAAGAGCAGCATGAGCTTTCAGGGCTGGCACCTTCCTTGTGGGAGAAGGAGCCGGACGTTTGCCTTTTCAGAAGGAGAGTCTGCCGAGTACAAGCGCCGTGAGATGTGCCGCCTGTGGGAAAGCACAGATCCCCAGTGCTGTTGTGCCTGTGGATAGGCTGCACGGGGACGGTGAAGAGCAGCATGAGCTTTCAGGGCTGGCACATTCCTTGTGGGAGAAGGAGCCGGACGTTTGCCTTTTCAGAAAGAGGCTCTGCTAAGAACGATCACCGTGAGGTCTACCGTTCCTGGGCAAGCACGAATCCCCAGTGGTGTTGTGCCTGTAGATAGGCTGCACGGGAACAGTGAAGAGCAGCATGAGCTTTCAGGGCTGGCACCTTCCTTGTGGGAGAAGGAGCCGGACGTTTGCCTTTTCGGAAAGAGGCTCTGCCGAGAACGAGTGCCGTGCCATGTGCCGCCTGTGGGAAAGCACAGATCCCCAGTGCTGTTGTGCCTGTGGATAGGCTGCACGGGGACAGTGAAGAGCAGCATGAGCTTTCAGGGCTGGCACCTTCCTTGTGGGAGAAGGAGCCGGACATTTGCCTTTTCGGAAAGAGGCTCTGCTGAGAACGAACACCGTGAGGTGTACCGTTCCTTGGCAAGCACGGATCCCCAGTGCTGTTGTGCCTGTGGATAGGCTGCACAGGGACAGTGTAGAGCAGCATGAGCTTTCAGGGCTGGCACCTTCCTTGTGGGACAAGGAGCCGGACGTTTGCCTTTTCGGAAAGAGGCTCTGCTGAGAACGAGCGCCGTGCCATGTGCCGCCTGTGGGAAAGCACAGATCCCCAGTGCTGTTGTGCCTGTGAATAGCCTGCACGGGGACGGTGAAGAGCAGCATGAGCTTTGAGGGCTGGCACCTTCCTTGTGGGACAAGGAGTCGGACGTTTGCCTTTTCGTAAAGAGGCTCTGCTGAGAACGAACACCGTGAGGTCTACCGTTCCTGGGCAAGTACAGATCCACAATGCTGTTGTGCCTGTGGATAGGCTGCACAGGTGCAATGAAGAGCAGCATGAGCTTTCAGGGCTGGCACCTTCCTTGTGGGAGAAGGAGCCGGACGTTTGCCTTTTCGGAAGGAGAGTCTGCCGAGTACAAGCGCCGTGAGATGTGCCGTCTTTAGGAAAGCACAGATCCACAATGCTGTTGTGCCTGTGGATAGGCTGCACAGGTACAATGAAGAGCAGCATGAGCTTTCAGGGCTGGCACCTTCCTTGTGGGAGAAGGAGCCGGACGTTTGCCTTTTCGGAAAGAGGCTCTGCCGAGAACGAACACCGTGAGGTCTACCGTTCCTGGGAAAGCACGGATCGCCAGTGTTGCTGTGCCTGTGGATAGGCTGCACAGGGACAGTGAAGAGCAGCAGGAGCTTTCAGGGCTGGCACCTTCCTTGTGGGAGAAGGAGCCGGACGTTTGCCTTTTCAGGAGGAGAGTCTGCCGAGTACAAGCGCCGTGAGATGTGCCGCCTGTGGGAAAGCACAGATCCCCAGTGCTGTTGTGCCTGTGAATAGGCTGCACGGGGCAGTGAAGAGCAGCATGAGCTTTGAGGGCTGGCACTTCCTTGTGGGAGAAGGAGCCGGACGTTTGCCTTTTCGGAAAGAGGCTCTGCCGAGAACGACCACCGTGAGATGTGCCATCTGTGGGAAAGCAGAGATCCCCAGTGCTGCTGTGCCTGTGGATAGTCTGCACGATGACGGTGAAGACCAGCAAGAGCTTTCAGGGCTGGCACCTTCCTTGTGGGAGAAGGAGCCGGACGTTTGCCTTTTCGGAAAGAGGCTCTGTTGAGAACGAGCGCCGTGCCATGTGCCGCCTGTGGGAAAGCACAGATCCCCAGTGCTGTTGTGCCTGTGAATAGCCTGCACGGGGACGGTGAAGAGCAGCATGAGCTTTGAGGGCTGGCACCTTCCTTGTGGGACAAGGAGTCGGACGTTTGCCTTTTCGGAAAGAGGCTCTGCTGAGAACGAACACCGTGAGGTCTACCGTTCCTGGGCAAGTACAGATCCACAATGCTGTTGTGCCTGTGGATAGGCTGCACAGGTGCAATGAAGAGCAGCATGAGCTTTCAGGGCTGGCACCTTCCTTGTGGGAGAAGGAGCCGGATGTTTGCCTTTTCGGAAAGAGGCTCTGCCGAGAACGAACACCGTGAGGTCTACCGTTCCTGGGAAAGCACGGATCCCCAGCGCTCTTGTGCCTGTGGATAGGCTGCACAGGGACAGTGAAGAGCAGCAGGAGCTTTCAGGGCTGGTACCTTCCTTGTGGGAGAAGGAGCCGGACGTTTGCCTTTTCGGAAAGAGGCTCTGCTGAGAACGAACACCGTGAGGTCTATCGTTCCTGGGCAAGCACGGATCCCCAGTGGTGTTGTGCCTGTGGATAGGCTGCACGGGTACAGTGAAGAGCAGCATGAGCTTTCAGGGCTGGCACCTTCCTTGTGGGAGAAGGAGCCGGACGTTTGCCTTTTCGGAAAGAGGCTCTGCCGAGAACGACCACCGTGAGATGTGCCATCTGTGGGAAAGCAGAGATCCCCAGTGCTGCTGTGCCTGTGGATAGGCTGCACGATGACGGTGAAGACCAGCAAGAGCTTTCAGGGCTGGCACCTTCCTTGTGGGAGAAGGAGCCGGACGTTTGCCTTTTCGGAAAGAGGCTCTGCTGAGAACGAGCGCCGTGCCATGTGCCGCCTGTGGGAAAGCACAGATCCCCAGTGCTGTTGTGCCTGTGAATAGCCTGCACGGGGACGGTGAAGAGCAGCATGAGCTTTCCGGGCTGGCACCTTCCTTGTGGGAGAAGGAGCTGGACGTTTGCCTTTTCGGAAAGAGGCTCTGCTGAGAACGAACAACGTGAGGTCTACCGTTCCTGGGCAAGTACAGATCCACAATGCTGTTGTGCCTGTGGATAGGCTGCACAGGTGCAATGAAGAGCAGCATGAGCTTTCAGGGCTGGCACCTTCCTTGTGGGAGAAGGAGCCGGACGTTTGCCTTTTCAGAAGGAGAGTCTGCCGAGTACAAGCGCCGTGAGATGTGCCGCCTGTGGCAAAGCACAGATCCCCAGTGCTGTTGTGCCTGTGGATAGGCTGCACGGGGACGGTGAAGAGCAGCATGAGCTTTCAGGGCTGGCACCTTCCTTGTGGGAGAAGGAGCCGGACGTTTGCCTTTTCAGAAAGAGGCTCTGCTGAGAACGATCACCGTGAGATCTACCGTTCCTGGGCAAGCACGAATCCCCAGTGGTGTTGTGCCTGTAGATAGGCTGCACGGGTACAGTGAAGAGCAGCATGAGCTTTCAGGGCTGGCACCTTCCTTGTGGGAGAAGGAGCCGGACGTTTGCCTTTTCGGAAAGAGGCTCTGCCGAGAACGAGTGCCGTGCCAGGTGCCGCCTGTGGGAAAGCACAGATCCCCAGTGCTGTTGTGCCTGTGGATAGGCTGCACGGGGACGGTGAAGAGCAGCATGAGCTTTCAGGGCTGGCACCTTCCTTGTGGGAGAAGGAGCCGGACGTTTGCCTTTTCGGAAAGAGGCTCTGCCGAGAACGACCACCGTGAGATGTGCCATCTGTGGGAAAGCAGAGATCCCCAGTGCTGCTGTGCCTGTGGATAAGCTGCACAAGAGCGGTGAAGACCAGCATGAGCTTTCAGGACTGGCACCTTCCTGGTGGGAGAAGGAGCCGGACGTTTGCCTTTTCGGAAAGAGGCTCTGCTGAGAACGAGCGCCGTGCCATGTGCCACCTGTGGGAAAGCACAGATCCCCAGTGCTGTTGTGCCTGTGAATAGCCTGCACGGGGACGGTGAAGAGCAGCATGAGCTTTGAGGGCTGGCACCTTCCTTCTGGGACAAGGAGTCGGACGTTTGCCTTTTCGAAAAGAGGCTCTGCTGAGAACGAACACCGTGAGGTCTACCGTTCCTGGGCAAGTACAGATCCAAAATGATGTTGTGCCTGTGGATAGGCTGCACAGGTGCAATGAAGAGCAGCATGAGCTTTCAGGGCTGGCACCTTCCTTGTGGGAGAAGGAGCCGGACGTTTGCCTTTTCGGAAGGAGAGTCTGCCGAGTACAAGCGCCGTGAGATGTGCCGTCTTTGGGAAAGCACAGATCCCCAGTGCTCTTGTGCCTGTGGATAGGCTGCACAGGGACAGTGAAGAGCAGCATGAGCTATCAGGGTTGGCACCTTCCTTGTGGGAGAAGGAGCCAGACGTTTGCCTTTTCGGAAAGAGGCTCTGCCGAGAACGAACACCGTGAGATCTACCGTTCCTGGGAAAGCACGGATCGCCAGTGTTGCTGTGCCTGTGGATAGGCTGCACAGGGACAGTGAAGAGCAGCAGGAGCTTTCAGGGCTGGCACCTTCCTTGTGGGAGAAGGAGCCGGACGTTTGCCTTTTCAGGAGGAGAGTCTGCCGAGTACAAGCGCCGTGAGATGTGCCGCCTGTGGGAAAGCACAGATCCCCACTGCTGTTGTGCCTGTGAATAGGCTGCACGGGGCGGTGAAGAGCAGCATGAGCTTTCAGGGCTGGCACCTTCCTTGTGGGAGAAGGAGCCGGACGTTTGCCTTTTTGGAAAGAGTCTCTGCCGATAATGAATGCTGTGAGATGTGCCGCCTGTGGGAAAGCACAGATCCCCAGTGCTGTTGTGCCTGTGAATAGGCTGCACGGGAACAGTGAAGAGCAGCATGAGCTTTCAAGGCTGGCACCTTCCTTGTGGGAGAAGGAGCCGGACGTTTGCCTTTTCGGAAAGAGGCTCTGCCGCGAACGAACACCATGAGGTCTACCGTTCCTTGGCAAGCACGGATCCCCAGTGCTGTTGTGCCTGTGGATAGGCTGCACAGGGACAGTGTAGAGCAGCATGAGCTTTCAGGGCTGGCACCTTCCTTGTGGGAGAAGGAGCCGGACGTTTGCCTTTTCAGAAGGAGAGTCTGCCGAGTACAAGCGCCGTGAGATGTGCCGCCTGTGGGAAAGCACAGATCCCCAGTGCTGTTGTGCCTGTGGATAGGCTGCACGGGGACGGTGAAGAGCAGCATGAGCTTTCAGGGCTGGCACCTTCCTTGTGGGAGAAGGAGCCGGACGTTTGCCTTTTCAGGAGGAGAGTCTGCCGAGTACAAGCACCGTGAGATGTGCCGCCTGTGGGAAAGCACAGATCCCCAGTGCTGTTGTGCCTGTGAATAGCCTGCACGGGGACGGTGAATAGCAGCATGAGCTTTCAGGGCTGGCACCTTCCTTGTGGGAGAAGGAGCCGATCGTTTGCCTTTTCGGAAACAGGCTCTGCCGAGAACGAACATTGTGAGGTCTACAGTTCCTGGACAAGAACGGATCGCCAATGCTGTTGTGCCTGTGGATAGGCTGCACGGGGGCTGTGAAGACCAGCATGATCTTTCAGGGCTGGCACCTTCCTTGTGGGAGAAGGAGCCGGACGTTTGCCTTTTCGGAAAGAGGCTCTGCTGAGAACGAACACCGTGAGGTCTATCGTTCCTGGGCAAGCACGGATCCCCAGTGGTGTTGTGCCTGTGGATAGGCTGCACAGGGACAGTGAAGAGCAGCAGGAGCTTTCAGGGCTGGCACCTTCCTTGTGGGAGAAGGAGCCGGACGTTTGCCTTTTCAGGAGGAGAGTCTGCCGAGTACAAGCGCCGTGAGATGTGCCGCCTGTGGGAAAGCACAGATCCCCAGTGCTGTTGTGCCTGTGAATAGGCTGCACGGGGAGGGTGAAGAGCAGCATGAGCTTTCAGGGCTGGCACCTTCCTTGTGGGAGAAGGAGCCGGACGTTTGCCTTTTTGGAAAGAGTCTCTGCCGATAATGAATGCTGTGAGATGTGCCGCCTGTGGGAAAGCACAGATCCCCAGTGCTGTTGTGCCTGTGAATAGGCTGCACGGGAACAGTGAAGAGCAGCATGAGCTTTCAGGGCTGGAACCTTCCTTGTGGGAGAAGGAGGCGGATGTTTGCCTTTTCGGAAAGAGGCTCTGCCGCGAACGAACACCGTGAGGTGTACCGTTCCTTGGCAAGCACGGATCCCCAGTGCTGTTGTGCCTGTGGATAGGCTGCACAGGGACAGTGTAGAGCAGCATGAGCTTTCAGGGCTGGCACCTTCCTTGTGGGAGAAGGAGCCGGACGTTTGCCTTTTCAGAAGGCGAGTCTGCCGAGTACAAGCGCCGTGAGATGTGCCGCCTGTGGGAAAGCAGAGATCCCCAGTGCTGTTGTGCCTGTGGATAGGCTGCACGGGGACGGTGAAGAGCAGCATGAGCTTTCAGGGCTGGCACCTTCCTTGTGGGAGAAGGAGCCGGACGTTTGCCTTTTCAGGAGGAGAGTCTGCCGAGTACAAGCACCGTGAGATGTGCCGCCTGTGGGAAAGCACAGATCCCCAGTGCTGTTGTGCCTGTGAATAGCCTGCACGGGGACGGTGAATAGCAGCATGAGCTTTCAGGGCTGGCACCTTCCTGGTGGGAGAAGGAGCCGATCGTTTGCCTTTTCGGAAAGAGGCTCTGCCGAGAACGAACATTGTGAGGTCTACAGTTCCTGGACAAGAACGGATCGCCAATGCTGTTGTGCCTGTGGATAGGCTGCACGGGGGCTGTGAAGACCAGCATGATCTTTCAGGGCTGGCACCTTCCTTGTGGGAGAAGGAGCCGGACGTTTGCCTTTTCGGAAAGAGGCTCTGCTGAGAACGAACACCGTGAGGTCTACCGTTCCTAGGCAAGCACGGATCCCCAGCGCTCTTGTGCCAGTGGATAGGCTGCACAGGGACAGTGAAGAGCAGCAGGATCTTTCAGGGCTGGTACCTTCCTTGTGGGAGAAGGAGCCGGACGTTTGCCTTTTCGAAAAGAGGCTCTGCTGAGAACGAACACCGTGAGGTCTATCGTTCCTGGGCAAGCACGGATCCCCAGTGGTGTTGTGCCTGTGGATAGGCTGCACGGGGACGGTGAAGAGCAGCATGAGCTTTCCGGGCTGGCACCTTCCTTGTGGGACAAGGAGTCGGACGTTTGCCTTTTCAGAAAGAGGCTCTGCTGAGAACGAACACCGTGAGGTCTACCGTTCCTGGGCAAGTACAGATCCACAATGCTGTTGTGCCTGTGGATAGGCTGCACAGGTGCAATGAAGAGCAGCATGAGCTTTCAGGGCTGGCACCTTCCTTGTGGGAGAAGGAGCCGGACGTTTGCCTTTTCGGAAGGAGAGTCTGCCGAGTACAAGCGCCGTGAGATGTGCCGTCTTTGGGAAAGCACAGATCCCCAGTGCTCTTGTGCCTGTGGATAGGCTGCACAGGGACAGTGAAGAGCAGCATGAGCTATCAGGGTTGGCACCTTCCTTGTGGGAGAAGGAGCCAGACGTTTGCCTTTTCGGAAAGAGGCTCTGCCGAGAACGAACACCGTGAGGTCTACCGTTCCTGGGAAAGCACGGATCGCCAGTGTTGCTGTGCCTGTGGATAGGCTGCACAGGGACAGTGAAGAGCAGCAGGAGCTTTCAGGGCTGGCACCTTCCTTGTGGGAGAAGGAGCCGGACGTTTGCCTTTTCAGGAGGAGAGTCTGCCGAGTACAAGCGCCGTGAGATGTGCCGCCTGTGGGAAAGCACAGATCCCCAGTGCTGTTGTGCCTGTGAATAGGCTGCACGGGAACGGTGAAGAGCAGCATGAGCTTTCAGGGCTGGCACCTTCCTGGTGGGAGAAGGAGCCGATCGTTTGCCTTTTCGGAAAGAGGCTCTGCCGAGAACGACCACCGTGAGATGTGCCATCTGTGGGAAAGCAGAGATCCCCAGTGCTGCTGTGCCTCTGCATAGTCTGCACGATGACGTTGAAGACCAGCAAGAGCTTTCAGGGCTGGCACCTTCCTTGTGGGACAAGGAGCCGGACGTTTGCCTTTTCGGAAAGAGGCTCTGCTGAGAACGAGCGCCGTGCCATGTGCCACCTGTGGGAAAGCACAGATCCCCAGTGCTGTTGTGCCTGTGAATAGCCTGCACGGGGACGGTGAAGAGCAGCATGAGCTTTGAGGGCTGGCACCTTCCTTGTGGGACAAGGAGTCGGACGTTTGCCTTTTCAGAAAGAGGCTCTGCTGAGAACGAACACCGTGAGGTCTACCGTTCCTGGGCAAGTACAGATCCACAATGCTGTTGTGCCTGTGGATAGGCTGCACAGGTGCAATGAAGAGCAGCATGAGCTTTCAGGGCTGGCACCTTCCTTGTGGGAGAAGGAGCCGGACGTTTGCCTTTTCGGAAGGAGAGTCTGCCGAGTACAAGCACCGTGAGATGTGCCGCCCTTGGGAAAGCACAGATCCCCAGCGCTGTTGTGCCTGTGGATAGGCTGCACGGGGACGGTGAAGAGCAGCATGAGCTTTGAGGGCTGGCACCTTCCTTGTGGGACAAGGAGCCGGACGTTTGCCTTTTCGGAAAGAGGCTCTGCTGAGAACGAACACCGTGAGGTCTACCGTTCCTAGGCAAGCACGGATCCCCAGCGCTCTTGTGCCTGTGGATAGGCTGCACAGGGACAGTGAAGAGCAGCAGGAGCTTTCAGGGCTGGTACCTTCCTTGTGGGAGAAGGAGCCGGACGTTTGCCTTTTCGAAAAGAGGCTCTGCTGAGAACGAACACCGTGAGGTCTATCGTTCCTGGGCAAGCAAGGATCCCCAGTGGTGTTGTGCCTGTGGATAGGCTGCACGGGTACAGTGAAGAGCAGCATGAGCTTTCAGGGCTGGCACCTTCCTTGTGGGAGAAGGAGCTGGACGTTTCCCTTTTCGGAAAGAGGCTCTGTCGAGAACGACCACCGTGAGATGTGCCATCTGTGGAAAAGCAGAGATCCCCAGTGCTGCTGTGCCTGTGGATAGGCTGCACGATGACGGTGAAGACCAGCAAGAGCTTTCAGGGCTGGCACCTTCCTTGTGGGAGAAGGAGCCGGACGTTTGCCTTTTCGGAAAGAGGCTCTGCTGAGAACAAGCGCCGTGCCATGTGCCGCCTGTGGGAAAGCACAGATCCCCAGTGCTGTTGTGCCTGTGAATAGCCTGCACGGGGACGGTGAAGAGCAGCATGAGCTTTCAGGGCTGGCACCTTCCTTGTGGGAGAAGGAGCTGGACGTTTGCCTTTTCGGAAAGAGGCTCTGCTGAGAACGAACAACGTGAGGTCTACCGTTCCTGGGCAAGTACAGATCCACAATGCTGTTGTGCCTGTGGATAGGCTGCACAGGTGCAATGAAGAGCAGCATGAGCTTTCAGGGCTGGCACCTTCCTTGTGGGACAAGGAGCCGGATGTTTGCCTTTTCGGAAAGAGGCTCTGCCGAGAACGACCACCGTGAGATGTGCCATCTGTGGGAAAGCAGAGATCCCCAGTGCTGCTGTGCCTGTGGATAGGCTGCACGATGACGGTGAAGACCAGCAAGAGCTTTCAGGGCTGGCACCTTCCTTGTGGGACAAGGAGCCGGACGTTTGCCTTTTCGGAAAGAGGCTCTGCTGAGAACGAGCGCCGTGCCATGTGCCGCCTGTGGGAAAGCACAGATCCCCAGTGCTGTTGTGCCTGTGAATAGCCTGCACGGGGACGGTGAAGAGCAGCATGAGCTTTCAGGGCTGGCACCTTCCTTGTGGGAGAAGGAGCTGGACGTTTGCCTTTTCGGAAAGAGGCTCTGCTGAGAACGAACAACGTGAGGTCTACCGTTCCTGGGCAAGTACAGATCCACAATGCTGTTGTGCCTGTGGATAGGCTGCACAGGGACAGTGAAGAGCAGCATGAGCTTTCAGGGCTGGCACCTTCCTTGTGGGAGAAGGAGCCGGACGTTTGCCTTTTCGGAAAGAGGCTCTGCCGAGAACGAACACCGTGAGGTCTACCGTTCCTGGGAAAGCACGGATCGCCAGTGTTGCTGTGCCTGTGGATAGGCTGCACAGGGACAGTGAAGAGCAGCATGAGCTTTCAGGGCTGGCACCTTCCTTGTGGGAGAAGGAGCCGGACGTTTGCCTTTTCAGAAGGAGAGTCTGCCGAGTACAAGCGCCGTGAGATATGCCGCCTGTGGGAAAGCACAGATCCCCAGTGCTGTTGTGCCTGTGGATAGGCTGCACGGGGACGGTGAAGAGCAGCATGAGCTTTCAGGGCTGGCACCTTCCTTGTTGTGGAAGGAGCCGGATGTTTGCCTTTTCGGAAAGAGGCTCGGCCGAGAATGAACGCCGTGAGATGTGCCGCCTGTGGGAAAGCACAGATCTCCAGTGCTGTTGTGCCTGTGAATAGGCTGCACGGGAACAGTGAAGAGCAGCATGAGCTTTCAGGGCTGGCACCTTCCTTGTGGGAGAACGAGCTGGACGTTTGCCTTTTCAGAAGGAGAGTCTGCCGAGTACAAGCACCGTGAGATGTGCCGCCCTTGGGAAAGCACAGATCCCCAGTGCTGTTGTGCCTGTGGACAGGCTGCACAGGGACAGTGAAGAGTAGCATGAGCTTTCAGGGCTGGTACCTTCCTGGTGGGAGAAGGAGGCGGACGTTTGCCTTTTCGGAAAGAGGCTCTGCCGAGAACGACCACCGTGAGATGTGCCATCTGTGGGAAAGCAGAGATCCCCAGTGCTGCTGTGCCTGTGGATAGTCTGCACGATGACGGTGAAGACCAGCAAGAGCTTTCAGGGCTGGCACCTTCCTTGTGGGAGAAGGAGGCGGACGTTTGCCTTTTCGGAAAGAGGCTCTGCTGAGAACGAGCGCCGTGCCATGTGCCGCCTGTGGGAAAGCACAGATCCCCAGTGCTGTTGTGCCTGTGAATAGCCTGCACGGGGACGGTGAAGAGCAGCATGAGCTTTGAGGGCTGGCACCTTCCTTGTGGGACAAGGAGTCGGACGTTTGCCTTTTCGGAAAGAGGCTCTGCTGAGAACGAACACCGTGAGGTCTACCGTTCCTGGGCAAGTACAGATCCACAATGCTGTTGTGCCTGTGGATAGGCTGCACAGGTGCAATGAAGAGCAGCATGAGCTTTCAGGGCTGGCACCTTCCTTGTGGGAGAAGGAGCCGGACGTTTGCCTTTTCGGAAGGAGAGACTGCCGAGTACAAGCGCCGTGAGATGTGCCGTCTTTGGGAAAGCACAGATCCACAATGCTGTTGTGCCTGTGGATAGGCTGCACAGGTGCAATGAAGAGCAGCATGAGCTTTCAGGGCTGGCACCTTCCTTGTGGGAGAAGGAGCCGGACGTTTGCCTTTTCGGAAAGAGGCTCTGCCGAGAACGAACACCGTGAGGTCTACCGTTCCTGGGAAAGCACGGATCGCCAGTGTTGCTGTGCCTGTGGATAGGCTGCACAGGGACAGTGAAGAGCAGCAGGAGCTTTCAGGGCTGGCACCTTCCTTGTGGGAGAAGGAGCCGGACGTTTGCCTTTTCAGGAGGAGAGTCTGCCGAGTACAAGCGCCGTGAGATGTGCCGCCTGTGGGAAAGCACAGATCCCCAGTGCTGTTGTGCCTGTGAATAGGCTGCACGGGGCGGTGAAGAGCAGCATGAGCTTTCAGGGCTGGCACCTTCCTTGTGGGAGAAGGAGCCGGACGTTTGCCTTTTCGGAAAGAGGCTCTGCCGAGAACGACCACCGTGAGATGTGCCATCTGTGGGAAAGCAGAGATCCCCAGTGCTGCTGTGCCTGTGGATAGTCTGCACGATGACGGTGAAGACCAGCAAGAGCTTTCAGGGCTGGCACCTTCCTTGTGGGACAAGGAGCCGGACGTTTGCCTTTTCGGAAAGAGGCTCTGCTGAGAAGGAGCGCCGTGCCATGTGCCGCCTGTGGGAAAGCACAGATCCCCAGTGCTGTTGTGCCTGTGAATAGCCTGCACGGGGACGGTGAAGAGCAGCATGAGCTTTCAGGGCTGGCACCTTCCTTGTGGGACAAGGAGTCGGACGTTTGCCTTTTCGGAAAGAGGCTCTGCTGAGAACGAACACCGTGAGGTCTACTGTTCCTGGGCAAGTACAGATCCACAATGCTGTTGTGCCTGTGGATAGGCTGCACAGGTGCAATGAAGAGCAGCATGAGCTTTCAGGGCTGGCACCTTCCTTGTGGGAGAAGGAGCCGGACGTTTGCCTTTTCGGAAGGAGAGTCTGCCGAGTACAAGCGCCGTGAGATGTGCCGTCTTTGGGAAAGCACAGATCCACAATGCTGTTGTGCCTGTGGATAGGCTGCACAGGTGCAATGAAGAGCAGCATGAGCTTTCAGGGCTGGCACCTTCCTTGTGGGAGAAGGAGCCGGACGTTTGCCTTTTCGGAAAGAGGCTCTGCCGAGAACGAACACCGTGAGGTCTACCGTTCCTGGGAAAGCACGGATCGCCAGTGTTGCTGTGCCTGTGAATAGGCTGCACGGGAACAGTGAAGAGCAGCATGAGCTTTCAGGGCTGGCACCTTCCTTGTGGGAGAAGGAGCCGGACGTTTGCCTTTTCAGAAGGAGAGTCTGCCGAGTACAAGCGCCGTGAGATGTGCCGCCTGTGGGAAAGCACAGATCCCCAGTGCTGTTGTGCCTGTGGATAGGCTGCACGGGAACAGTGAAGAGCAGCATGAGCTTTCAGGGCTGGCACCTTCCTTGTGGGACAAGGAGCCGGACGTTTGCCTTTTCGGAAAGAGGCTCTGCTCAGAACGAGCGCCGTGCCATGTGCCGCCTGTGGGAAAGCACAGATCCCCAGTGCTGTTGTGCCTGTGAATAGCCTGCACGGGGACGGTGAAGAGCAGCATGAGCTTTGAGGGCTGGCACCTTCCTTGTGGGACAAGGTGTCGGACGTTTGCCTTTTCGGAAAGAGGCTCTGCTGAGAACGAACACCGTGAGGTCTACCGTTCCTGGGCAAGTACAGATCCACAATGGTGTTGTGCCTGTGGATAGGCTGCACAGGTGCAATGAAGAGCAGCATGAGCTTTCAGGGCTGGAACCTTCCTTGTGGGAGAAGGAGCCGGACGTTTGCCTTTTCGGAAAGAGGCTCTGCTGAGAACGAACACCGTGAGGTGTACCGTTCCTTGGCAAGCACGGATCCCCAGTGCTGTTGTGCCTGTGGATAGGCTGCACAGGGACAGTGTAGAGCAGCATGAGCTTTCAGGGCTGGCACCTTCCTTGTGGGAGAAGGAGCTGGACGTTTGCCTTTTCAGAAGGAGAGTCTGCCGAGTACAAGCGCCGTGAGATGTGCCGCCTGTGGGAAAGCACAGATCCCCAGTGCTGTTGTGCCTGTGGATAGGCTGCACGGGGACGGTGAAGAGCAGCATGAGCTTTCAGGGCTGGCACCTTCCTTGTGGGAGAAGGAGCCGGACGTTTGCTTTTCAGAAAGAGGCTCTGCTGAGAACGATCACCGTGAGATCTACCATTCCTGGGCAAGCACGAATCCCCAGTGGTGTTGTGCCTGTAGATAGGCTGCATGGGTACAGTGAAGAGCAGCATGAGCTTTCAGGGCTGGCACCTTCCTTGTGGGAGAAGGAGCCGGACGTTTGCCTTTTCGGAAAGAGGCTCTGCCGAGAACGAGTGCCGTGCCACGTGCCGCCTGTGGGAAAGCACAGATCCCCAGTGCTGTTGTGCCTGTGGATAGGCTGCACGGGGACGGTGAAGAGCAGCATGAGCTTTGAGGGCTGGCACCTTCCTTGTGGGAGAAGGAGCCGGACGTTTGCCTTTTCGGAAAGAGGCTCTGCCGAGAACGACCACCGTGAGATGTGCCATCTGTGGGAAAGCAGAGATCCCCAGTGCTGCTGTGCCTGTGGATAGGCTGCACGATGACGGTGAAGACCAGCAAGAGCTTTCAGGGCTGGCACCTTCCTTGTGGGACAAGGAGCCGGACGTTTGCCTTTTCGGAAAGAGGCTCTGCTGAGAACGAGCGCCGTGCCATGTGCCGCCTGTGGGAAAGCACAGATCCCCAGTGCTGTTGTGCCTGTGAATAGCCTGCACGGGGACGGTGAAGAGCAGCATGAGCTTTGAGGGCTGGCACCTTCCTTGTGGGACAAGGAGTCGGACGTTTGCCTTTTCGGAAAGAGGCTCTGCTGAGAACGAACAAAGTGAGGTCTACCGTTCCTGGGCAAGTACAAATCCACAATGCTGTTGTGCCTGTGGATAGGCTGCACAGGTGCAATGAAGAGCAGCATGCGCTTTCAGGGCTGACACCTTCCTTGTGGGAGAAGGAGCCGGACGTTTGCCTTTTCGGAAGGAGAGTCTGCCGAGTACAAGCGCCGTGAGATGTGCCGTCTTTGGGAAAGCACAGATCCCCAGTGCTCTTGTGCCTGTGGATAGGCTGCACAGGGACAGTGAAGAGCAGCATGAGCTTTCAGGGTTGGCACCTTCCTTGTGGGAGAAGGAGTCAGACGTTTGCCTTTTCGGAAAGAGGCTCTGCCGAGAACGAACACCGTGAGGTCTACCGTTCCTGGGAAAGCATGGATCGCCAGTGTTGCTGTGCCTGTGGATAGGCTGCACAGGGACAGTGAAGAGCAGCAGGAGCTTTCAGGGCTGGCACCTTCCTTGTGGGAGAAGGAGCCGGACGTTTGCCTTTTCAGGAGGAGAGTCTGCCGAGTACAAGCGCCGTGAGATGTGCCGCCTGTGGGAAAGCACAGATCCCCAGTGCTGTTGTGCCTGTGAATAGGCTGCACGGGGACGGTGAAGAGCAGCATGAGCTTTCAGGGCTGGCACCTTCCTTGTGGGAGAAGGAGCCGGACGTTTGCCTTTTCGGAAAGAGTCTCTGCCGATAATGAATGCTGTGAGATGTGCCGCCTGTGGGAAAGCACAGATCCCCAGTGCTGTTGTGCCTGTGAATAGGCTGCACGGGAACAGTGAAGAGCAGCATGAGCTTTCAGGGCTGGAACCTTCCTTGTGGGAGAAGGAGCCGGACGTTTGCCTTTTCGGAAAGAGGCTCTGCCGCGAACGAACACCGTGAGGTCTACCGTTCCTTGGCAAGCACGGATCCCCAGTGCTGTTGTGCCTGTGGATAGGCTGCACAGGGACAGTGTAGAGCAGCATGAGCTTTCAGGGCTGGCACCTTCCTTGTGGCAGAAGGAGCCGGACGTTTGCCTTTTCAGAAGGAGAGTCTGCCGAGTACAAGCGCCGTGAGATGTGCCGCCTGTGGGAAAGCACAGATCCCCAGTGCTGTTGTGCCTGTGGATAGGCTGCACGGGGACGGTGAAGAGCAGCATGAGCTTTCAGGGCTGGCACCTTCCTTGTGGGAGAACGAGCCGGACGTTTGCCTTTTCAGAAGGAGAGTCTGCCGAGTACAAGCACCGTGAGATGTGCCGCCCTTGGGAAAGCACAGATCCCCAGTGCTGTTGTGCCTGTGGATAGGCTGCACAGGGACAGTGAAGAGCAGCATGAGCTTTCAGGGCTGGTACCTTCCTGGTGGGAGAAGGAGCCGGACGTTTGCCTTTTCGGAAAGAGGCTCTGCCGAGAACGAGCGCCGTGCCATGTGCCGCCTGTGGGAAAGCACAGATCCCCAGTGCTGTTGTGCCTGTGGATAGGCTGCACAGGGACAGTGAAGAGCAGCATGAGCTTTCAGGGCTGGCACCTTCCTGGTGGGAGAAGGAGCCGATCGTTTGCCTTTTCGGAAAGAGGCTCTGCCGAGAACGAACATTGTGAGGTCTACAGTTCCTGGACAAGAACGGATCCCCAATGCTGTTGTGCCTGTGGATAGGCTGCACGGGGGCTGTGAAGACCAGCATGATCTTTCAGGGCTGGCACCTTCCTTGTGGGAGAAGGAGCCGGACGTTTGCCTTTTCGGAAGGAGACTCTGCCGAGTACAAGCGCCGTGAGATGTGCTGTCTTTTGGAAAGCACAGATCCCCAGTGCTGTTGTGCCTCTGGATAGGCTACACGATGACGGTGAAGAGCAGCAAGAGCTTTCCCGGCTGGCACCTTCCTTGTGGGAGAAGGAGCTGGACGTTTGCCTTTTCGGAAGGAGAGTCTGCCGAGTACAAGCGCCGTGAGATGTGCCGCCCTTGGGAAAGCACAGATCCCCAGTGCTGTTGTGCCTGTGGATAGGCTGCACAGGGACAGTGAAGAGCAGCAGGAGCTTTCAGGGCTGGCACCTTCCTTGTGGGAGAAGGAGCCGGACGTTTGCCTTTTCAGAAGGAGAGTCTGCCGAGTACAAGCGCCGTGAGATGTGCCGCCTGTGGGAAAGCACAGATCCCCAGCGCTGTTGTGCCTTTGGATAGGCTGCACGGGGACGGTGAAGAGCAGCATGAGCTTTCAGGGCTGGCACCTTCCTTGTGGGAGAAGGAGCCGGACGTTTGCCTTTTTGGAAAGAGTCTCTGCCGATAATGAATGCTGTGAGATGTGCCGCCTGTGGGAAAGCACAGATCCCCAGTGCTGTTGTGCCTGTGGATAGGCTGCACGGGGACGGTGAAGAGCAGCATGAGCTTTCAGGGCTGGCACCTTCCTTGTGGGAGAAGGAGCCGGACGTTTGCCTTTTCAGAAGGAGAGTCTGCCGAGTACAAGCACCGTGAGATGTGCCGCCTGTGGGAAAGCACAGATCCCCAGCGCTGTTGTGCCTGTGGATAGGCTGCACGGGGACGGTGAAGAGCAGCATGAGCTTTGAGGGCTGGCACCTTCCTTGTGGGACAAGGAGTCGGACGTTTGCCTTTTCGGAAAGAGGCTCTGCTGAGAACGAACACCGTGAGGTCTACCGTTCCTAGGCAGGCACGGATCCCCAGCGCTCTTGTGCCTGTGGATAGGCTGCACAGGGACAGTGAAGAGCAGCAGGAGCTTTCAGGGCTGGTACCTTCCTTGTGGGAGAAGGAGCCGGACGTTTGCCTTTTCGGAAAGAGGCTCTGCTGAGAACGAACACCGTGAGGTCTATCGTTCCTGGGCAAGCAAGGATCCCCAGTGGTGTTGTGCCTGTGGATAGGCTGCACGGGTACAGTGAAGAGCAGCATGAGCTTTCAGGGCTGGCACCTTCCTTGTGGGAGAAGGAGCTGGACGTTTCCCTTTTCGGAAGGAGAGTCTGCCGAGTACAAGCGCCATGAGATGTGCCGCCCTTGGGAAAGCACAGATCCCCAGTGCTGTTGTGCCTGTGAATAGCCTGCACAGGGACGGTGAAGAGCAGCATGAGCTTTCAGGGCTGGCACCTTCCTGGTGGGAGAAGGAGCCGGACGTTTGCCTTTTCGGAAAGAGGCTCTGCCGAGAACGAACATTGTGAGGTCTACAGTTCCTGGACAAGAACGGATCCCCAATGCTGTTGTGCCTGTGGATAGGCTGCACGGGGCCTGTGAAGACCAGCATGATCTTTCAGGGCTGGCACCTTCCTTGTGGGAGAAGGAGCCGGACGTTTGCCTTTTCGGAAGGAGAGTCTGCCGAGTACAAGCGCCGTGACATGTGCCGTCTTTTGGAAAGCACAGATCCCCAGTGCTGTTGTGCCTCTGGATAGGCTACACGATGACGGTGAAGACCAGCAAGAGCTTTCAGGGCTGGCACCTTCCTTGTGGGAGAAGGAGCCGGACGTTTGCCTTTTCAGGAGGAGAGTCTGCCGAGTACAAGCGCCGTGAGATGTGCCGCCTGTGGGAAAGCACAGATCCCCAGTGCTGTTGTGCCTGTGAATACGCTGCACGGGGACGGTGAAGAGCAGCATGAGCTTTCAGGGCTGGCACCTTCCTTGTGGAAGAAGGAGGCGGAAGTTTGCCTTTTCACAAAGAGGCTCTGACGAGAATGACCACCGTGAGATGTGCCGCCTGTGGGAAATTACAGATCCACAGTGCTGTTGTGCCTGTGGATAGGCTGCACGGGGACGGTGAAGAGCAGCATGAGCTTTCAGGGCTGGCACCTTCCTTGTGGGAGAAGGAGCCGGACGTTTGCCTTTTCGGAAAGAGGCTCTGCTGAGAACGAGTGCCGTGCCAGGTGCCGCCTGTGGGAAAGCACAGATCCCCAGTGCTGTTGTGCCTGTGGATAGGCTGCACGGGGACGGTGAAGAGCAGCATGAGCTTTCAGGGCTGGCACCTTCCTGGTGGGAGAAGGAGCCGGACGTTTGCCTTTTCGGAAAGAGGCTCTGCCGAGAACGACCACCGTGAGATGTGCCATCTGTGGGAAAGCAGAGATCCCCAGTGCTGCTGTGCCTGTGGATAGGCTGCACGATGACGGTGAAGACCAGCAAGAGCTTTCAGGGCTGGCACCTTCCTTGTGGGAGAAGGAGTCGGACGTTTGCCTTTTCGGAAAGAGGCTCTGCTGAGAACGAACTACGTGAGGTCTACCGTTCCTGGGCAAGTACAGATCCACAATGCTGTTGTGCCTGTGGATAGGCTGCACAGGTGCAATGAAGAGCAGCATGCGCTTTCAGGGCTGACACCTTCCTTGTGGGAGAAGGAGCCGGACGTTTGCCTTTTCGGAAGGAGAGTCTGCCGAGTACAAGCGCCGTGCCATGTGCCGTCTTTGGGAAAGCACAGATCCCCAGTGCTCTTGTGCCTGTGGATAGGCTGCACAGGGACAGTGAAGAGCAGCATGAGCTTTCAGGGTTGGCACCTTCCTTGTGGGAGAAGGAGCCAGACGTTTGCCTTTTCGGAAAGAGGCTCTGCCGAGAACGAACACCGTGAGGTCTACCGTTCCTGGGAAAGCACGGATCGCCAGTGTTGCTGTGCCTGTGGATAGGCTGCACAGGGACAGTGAAGAGCAGCAGGAGCTTTCAGGGCTGGCACCTTCCTTGTGGGAGAAGGAGCCGGACGTTTGCCTTTTCAGGAGGAGAGTCTGCCGAGTACAAGCGCCGTGAGATGTGCCGCCTGTGGGAAAGCACAGATCCCCAGTGCTGTTGTGCCTGTAGATAGGCTGCACGGGTACAGTGAAGAGCAGCATGAGCTTTCAGGGCTGGCACCTTCCTTGTGGGAGAAGGAGCCGGACGTTTGCCTTTTCGGAAAGAGGCTCTGCTGAGAACGAGTGCCGTGCCAGGTGCCGCCTGTGGGAAAGCACAGATCCCCAGTGCTGTTGTGCCTGTGGATAGGCTGCACGGGGACGGTGAAGAGCAGCATGAGCTTTCAGGGCTGGCACCTTCCTTGTGGGAGAAGGAGCCGGACGTTTGCCTTTTCGGAAAGAGTCTCTGCCGATAATGAATGCTGTGAGATGTGCCGCCTGTGGGAAAGCACAGATCCCCAGTGCTGTTGTGCCTGTGAATAGGCTGCACGGGAACAGTGAAGAGCAGCATGAGCTTTCAGGGCTGGAACCTTCCTTGTGGGAGAAGGAGCCGGACGTTTGCCTTTTCGGAAAGAGGCTCTGCCGCGAACGAACACCGTGAGGTCTACCGTTCCTTGGCAAGCACGGATCCCCAGTGCTGTTGTGCCTGTGGATAGGCTGCACGGGGACGGTGAAGAGCAGCATGAGCTTTCAGGGCTGGCACCTTCCTTGTGGGAGAACGAGCCGGACGTTTGCCTTTTCAGAAGGAGAGTCTGCCGAGTACAAGCACCGTGAGATGTGCCGCCCTTGGGAAAGCACAGATCCCCAGCGCTGTTGTGCCTGTGGATAGGCTGCACAGGGACAGTGAAGAGCAGCATGAGCTTTCAGGGCTGGTACCTTCCTGGTGGGAGAAGGAGCCGGACGTTTGCCTTTTCAGAAGGAGAGTCTGCCGAGTACAAGCACCGTGAGATGTGCCGCCCTTGGGAAAGCACAGATCCCCAGTGCTGTTGTGCCTGTGGATAGGCTGCACAGGGACAGTGAAGAGCAGCATGAGCTTTCAGGGCTGGTACCTTCCTGGTGGGAGAAGGAGCCGGACGTTTGCCTTTTCGGAAAGAGGCTCTGCCGAGAACGAGCGCCGTGCCATGTGCCGCCTGTGGGAAAGCACAGATCCCCAGTGCTGTTGTGCCTGTGGATAGGCTGCACAGGGACAGTGAAGAGCAGCATGAGCTTTCAGGGCTGGCACCTTCCTGGTGGGAGAAGGAGCCGATCGTTTGCCTTTTCGGAAAGAGGCTCTGCCGAGAACGAACATTGTGAGGTCTACAGTTCCTGGACAAGAACGGATCCCCAATGCTGTTGTGCCTGTGGATAGGCTGCACGGGGGCTGTGAAGACCAGCATGATCTTTCAGGGCTGGCACCTTCCTTGTGGGAGAAGGAGCCGGACGTTTGCCTTTTCGGAAGGAGACTCTGCCGAGTACAAGCGCCGTGAGATGTGCCGTCTTTTGGAAAGCACAGATCCCCAGTGCTGTTGTGCCTCTGGATAGGCTACACGATGACGGTGAAGACCAGCAAGAGCTTTCAGGGCTGGCACCTTCCTTGTGGGAGAAGGAGCTGGACGTTTGCCTTTTCAGAAGGAGAGTCTGCCGAGTACAAGCGCCGTGAGATGTGCCGCCTGTGGGAAAGCACAGATCCCCAGCGCTGTTGTGCCTTTGGATAGGCTGCACGGGGACGGTGAAGAGCAGCAGGAGCTTTCAGGGCTGGCACCTTCCTTGTGGGAGAAGGAGCCAGACGTTTGCCTTTTTGGAAAGAGTCTCTGCCGATAATGAATGCTGTGAGATGTGCCGCCTGTGGGAAAGCACAGATCCCCAGTGCTGTTGTGCCTGTGGATAGGCTGCACGGGGGCTGTGAAGACCAGCATGATCTTTCAGGGCTGGCACCTTCCTTGTGGGAGAAGGAGCCGGACGTTTGCCTTTTCGGAAGGAGACTCTGCCGAGTACAAGCGCCGTGAGATGTGCCGTCTTTTGGAAAGCACAGATCCCCAGTGCTGTTGTGCCTCTGGATAGGCTACACGATGACGGTGAAGACCAGCAAGAGCTTTCAGGGCTGGCACCTTCCTTGTGGGAGAAGGAGCTGGACGTTTGCCTTTTCGGAAGGAGAGTCTGCCGAGTACAAGCGCCGTGAGATGTGCCGCCCTTGGGAAAGCACAGATCCCCAGTGCTGTTGTGCCTGTGGATAGGCTGCACAGGGACAGTGAAGAGCAGCAGGAGCTTTCAGGGCTGGCACCTTCCTTGTGGGAGAAGGAGCCGGACGTTTGCCTTTTCAGAAGGAGAGTCTGCCGAGTACAAGCGCCGTGAGATGTGCCGCCTGTGGGAAAGCACAGATCCCCAGCGCTGTTGTGCCTTTGGATAGGCTGCACGGGGACGGTGAAGAGCAGCAGGAGCTTTCAGGGCTGGCACCTTCCTTGTGGGAGAAGGAGCCAGACGTTTGCCTTTTTGGAAAGAGTCTCTGCCGATAATGAATGCTGTGAGATGTGCCGCCTGTGGGAAAGCACAGATCCCCAGTGCTGTTGTGCCTGTGGATAGGCTGCACGGGGACGGTGAAGAGCAGCATGAGCTTTCAGGGCTGGCACCTTCCTTGTGGGAGAAGGAGCCGGACGTTTGCCTTTTCAGAAGGAGAGTCTGCCGGATACAAGCACCGTGAGATGTGCCGCCTGTGGGAAAGCACAGATCCCCAGCGCTGTTGTGCCTGTGGATAGGCTGCACGGGGACGGTGAAGAGCAGCATGAGCTTTGAGGGCTGGCACCTTCCTTGTGGGAGAAGGAGCCGGACGTTTGCCTTTTCGGAAAGAGGCTCTGCTGAGAACGAACACCGTGAGGTCTATCGTTCCTGGGCAAGCAAGGATCCCCAGTGGTGTTGTGCCTGTGGATAGGCTGCACGGGTACAGTGAAGAGCAGCATGAGCTTTCAGGGCTGGCACCTTCCTTGTGGGAGAAGGAGCTGGACGTTTCCCTTTTCGGAAGGAGAGTCTGCCGAGTACAAGCGCCATGAGATGTGCCGCCCTTGGGAAAGCACAGATCCCCAGTGCTGTTGTGCCTGTGAATAGGCTGCACGGGAACAGTGAAGAGCAGCATGAGCTTTCAGGGCTGGAACCTTCCTTGTGGGAGAAGGAGCCGGACGTTTGCCTTTTCGGAAAGAGGCTCTGCCGCGAACGAACACCGTGAGGTCTACCGTTCCTTGGCAAGCACGGATCCCCAGTGCTGTTGTGCCTGTGGATAGGCTGCACAGGGACAGTGTAGAGCAGCATGAGCTTTCAGGGCTGGCACCTTCCTTGTGGGAGAAGGAGCCGGACGTTTGCCTTTTCAGAAGGAGAGTCTGCCAAGTACAAGCGCCGTGAGATGTGCCGCCTGTGGGAAAGCACAGATCCCCAGTGCTGTTGTGCCTGAGGATACGCTGCACGGGGACGGTGAAGAGCAGCATGAGCTTTCAGGGCTGGCACCTTCCTTGTGGGAGAACGAGCCGGACGTTTGCCTTTTCAGAAGGAGAGTCTGCCGAGTACAAGCACCGTGAGATGTGCCGCCCTTGGGAAAGCACAGATCCCCAGTGCTGTTGTGCCTGTGGATAGGCTGCACAGGGACAGTGAAGAGCAGCATGAGCTTTCAGGGCTGGTACCTTCCTGGTGGGAGAAGGAGCCGGACGTTTGCCTTTTCGGAAAGAGGCTCTGCCGAGAACGAGCGCCGTGCCATGTGCCGCCTGTGGGAAAGCACAGATCCCCAGTGCTGTTGTGCCTGTGGATAGGCTGCACAGGGACAGTGAAGAGCAGCATGAGCTTTCAGGGCTGGCACCTTCCTGGTGGGAGAAGGAGCCGATCGTTTGCCTTTTCGGAAAGAGGCTCTGCCGAGAACGAACATTGTGAGGTCTACAGTTCCTGGACAAGAACGGATCCCCAATGCTGTTGTGCCTGTGGATAGGCTGCACGGGGGCTGTGAAGACCAGCATGATCTTTCAGGGCTGGCACCTTCCTTGTGGGAGAAGGAGCCGGACGTTTGCCTTTTCGGAAGGAGACTCTGCCGAGTACAAGCGCCGTGAGATGTGCCGTCTTTTGGAAAGCACAGATCCCCAGTGCTGTTGTGCCTCTGGATAGGCTACACGATGACGGTGAAGACCAGCAAGAGCTTTCAGGGCTGGCACCTTCCTTGTGGGAGAAGGAGCTGGACGTTTGCCTTTTCAGAAGGAGAGTCTGCCGAGTACAAGCGCCGTGAGATGTGCCGCCTGTGGGAAAGCACAGATCCCCAGCGCTGTTGTGCCTTTGGATAGGCTGCACGGGGACGGTGAAGAGCAGCAGGAGCTTTCAGGGCTGGCACCTTCCTTGTGGGAGAAGGAGCCAGACGTTTGCCTTTTTGGAAAGAGTCTCTTCCGATAATGAATGCTGTGAGATGTGCCGCCTGTGGGAAAGCACAGATCCCCAGTGCTGTTGTGCCTGTGGATAGGCTGCACGGGGACGGTGAAGAGCAGCATGAGCTTTCAGGGCTGGCACCTTCCTTGTGGGAGAAGGAGCCGGACGTTTGCCTTTTCAGAAGGAGAGTCTGCCGGATACAAGCACCGTGAGATGTGCCGCCTGTGGGAAAGCACAGATCCCCAGCGCTGTTGTGCCTGTGGATAGGCTGCACGGGGACGGTGAAGAGCAGCATGAGCTTTGAGGGCTGGCACCTTCCTTGTGGGAGAAGGAGCCGGACGTTTGCCTTTTCGGAAAGAGGCTCTGCTGAGAACGAACACCGTGAGGTCTATCGTTCCTGGGCAAGCAAGGATCCCCAGTGGTGTTGTGCCTGTGGATAGGCTGCACGGGTACAGTGAAGAGCAGCATGAGCTTTCAGGGCTGGCACCTTCCTTGTGGGAGAAGGAGCTGGACGTTTCCCTTTTCGGAAGGAGAGTCTGCCGAGTACAAGCGCCATGAGATGTGCCGCCCTTGGGAAAGCACAGATCCCCAGTGCTGTTGTGCCTGTGAATAGGCTGCACGGGAACAGTGAAGAGCAGCATGAGCTTTCAGGGCTGGAACCTTCCTTGTGGGAGAAGGAGCCGGACGTTTGCCTTTTCGGAAAGAGGCTCTGCCGCGAACGAACACCGTGAGGTTTACCGTTCCTGGGCAAGCACAGATCCCCAGTGCTGTTGTGCCTGTGGATAGGCTGCACAGGGACAGTGTAGAGCAGCATGAGCTTTCAGGGCTGGCACCTTCCTTGTGGGAGAAGGAGCCGGACGTTTGCCTTTTCAGAAGGAGAGTCTGCCAAGTACAAGCGCCGTGAGATGTGCCGCCTGTGGGAAAGCACAGATCCCCAGTGCTGTTGTGCCTGAGGATACGCTGCACGGGGACGGTGAAGAGCAGCATGAGCTTTCAGGGCTGGCACCTTCCTTGTGGGAGAAGGAGCCGGACGTTTGCCTTTTCAGAAGGAGAGTCTGCCGAGTACAAGCACCGTGAGATGTGCCGCCCTTGGGAAAGCACAGATCCCCAGTGCTGTTGTGCCTGTGGATAGGCTGCACAGGGACAGTGAAGAGCAGCATGAGCTTTCAGGGCTGGTACCTTCCTGGTGGGAGAAGGAGCCGGACGTTTGCCTTTTCGGAAAGAGGCTCTGCCGAGAACGAGCGCCGTGCCATGTGCCGCCTGTGGGAAAGCACAGATCCCCAGTGCTGTTGTGCCTCTGGATAGGCTACACGATGACGGTGAAGAGCAGCAAGAGCTTTCAGGGCTGGCACCTTCCTTGTGGGAGAAGGAGCTGGACGTTTGCCTTTTCGGAAGGAGAGTCTGCCGAGTACAAGCGCCGTGAGATGTGCCGCCCTTGGGAAAGCACAGATGCCCAGTGCTGTTGTGCCTGTGGATAGGCTGCACAGGGACAGTGAAGAGCAGCAGGAGCTTTCAGGGCTGGCACCTTCCTTGTGGGAGAAGGAGCCGGACGTTTGCCTTTTCAGAAGGAGAGTCTGCCGAGTACAAGCGCCGTGAGATGTGCCGCCTGTGGGAAAGCACAGATCCCCAGCGCTGTTGTGCCTTTGGATAGGCTGCACGGGGACGGTGAAGAGCAGCAGGAGCTTTCAGGGCTGGCACCTTCCTTGTGGGAGAAGGAGCCAGACGTTTGCCTTTTTGGAAAGAATCTCTGCCGATAATGAATGCTGTGAGATGTGCCGCCTGTGGGAAAGCACAGATCCCCAGTGCTGTTGTGCCTGTGGATAGGCTGCACGGGGACGGTGAAGAGCAGCATGAGCTTTCAGGGCTGGCACCTTCCTTGTGGGAGAAGGAGCCGGACGTTTGCCTTTTCAGAAGGAGAGTCTGCCGAGTACAAGCACCGTGAGATGTGCCGCCTGTGGGAAAGCACAGATCCCCAGCGCTGTTGTGCCTGTGGATAGGCTGCACGGGGACGGTGAAGAGCAGCATGAGCTTTGAGGGCTGGCACCTTCCTTGTGGGAGAAGGAGCCGGACGTTTGCCTTTTCGGAAAGAGGCTCTGCTGAGAATGAACACCGTGAGGTCTACCGTTCCTAGGCAGGCACGGATCCCCAGCGCTCTTGTGCCTGTGGATAGGCTGCACAGGGACAGTGAAGAGCAGCAGGAGCTTTCAGGGCTGGTACCTTCCTTGTGGGAGAAGGAGCCGGACGTTTGCCTTTTCGGAAAGAGGCTCTGCTGAGAACGAACACCGTGAGGTCTATCGTTCCTGGGCAAGCAAGGATCCCCAGTGGTGTTGTGCCTGTGGATAGGCTGCACGGGTACAGTGAAGAGCAGCATGAGCTTTCAGGGCTGGCACCTTCCTTGTGGGAGAAGGAGCTGGACGTTTCCCTTTTCGGAAGGAGAGTCTGCCGAGTACAAGCGCCATGAGATGTGCCGCCCTTGGGAAAGCACAGATCCCCAGTGCTGTTGTGCCTGTGAATAGCCTGCACAGGGACGGTGAAGAGCAGCATGAGCTTTCAGGGCTGGCACCTTCCTGGTGGGAGAAGGAGCCGGACGTTTGCCTTTTCGGAAAAAGGCTCTGCCGAGAACGAACATTGTGAGGTCTACAGTTCCTGGACAAGAACGGATCCCCAATGCTGTTGTGCCTGTGGATAGGCTGCACGGGGGCTGTGAAGACCAGCATGATCTTTCAGGGCTGGCACCTTCCTTGTGGGAGAAGGAGCCGGACGTTTGCCTTTTCGGAAGGAGAGTCTGCCGAGTACAAGCGCCGTGACATGTGCCGTCTTTTGGAAAGCACAGATCCCCAGTGCTGTTGTGCCTCTGGATAGGCTACACGATGACGGTGAAGACCAGCAAGAGCTTTCAGGGCTGGCACCTTCCTTGTGGGAGAAGGAGCTGGACGTTTGCCTTTTCGGAAGGAGAGTCTGCCGAGTACAAGCGCCGTGAGATGTGCCGCCCTTGGGAAAGCACAGATCCCCAGTGCTGCTGTGCCTGTGGATAGGCTGCACAGGGACAGTGAAGAGCAGCAGGAGCTTTCAGGGCTGGCACCTTCCTTGTGGGAGAAGGAGCCGGACGTTTGCCTTTTCAGTAGGAGAGTCTGCCGAGTACAAGCGCCGTGAGATGTGCCGCCTGTGGGAAAGCACAGATCCCCAGTGCTGTTGTGCCTGTGAATACGCTGCACGGGGACGGTGAAGAGCAGCATGAGCTTTCAGGGCTGGCACCTTCCTTGTGGGAGAAGGAGGCGGAAGTTTGCCTTTTCGCAAAGAGGCTCTGACGAGAATGACCACCGTGAGATGTGCCGCCTGTGGGAAATTACAGATCCACAGTGCTGTTGTGCCTGTGGATAGGCTGCACGGGGACGGTGAAGAGCAGCATGAGCTTTCAGGGCTGGCACCTTCCTTGTGGGAGAGGGAGCCGGACGTTTGCCTTTTCGGAAAGAGGCTCTGCTGAGAACGAATACCGTGACGTGTACCGTTCCTCGGCAAGCACGGATCCCCAGCGCTGTTGTGCCTGTAGATAGGCTGCACGGGGACAGTGAAGAGCAGCAAGAGCTTTCAGGGCTGGCACCTTCCTTGTGGGAGAAGGAGGCGGACGTTTGCCTTTTCGCAAAGAGGCTCTGCCGAGAATGACCACCGTGAGATGTGGCATCTGTGGGAAAGCACAGATCCCCAGTGCTGCTGTGCCTGTGGATAGGCTGCACGATGACGGTGAAGACCAGCAAGAGCTTTCAGGGCTGGCACCTTCCTTGTGGGACAAGGAGCCGGACGTTTGCCTTTTCGGAAAGAGGCTCTGCCGAGAACGACCACCGTGAGATGTGCCATCTGTGGGAAAGCACAGATCCCCAGGGCTGTTGTGCCTGTGGATAGGCTGCACGGGGACGGTGAAGAGCAGCATGAGCTTTCAGGGCTGGCACCTTCCTTGTGGGAGAAGGAGCCGGACGTTTGCCTTTTCAGAAGGAGAGTCTGCCGAGTACAAGTGCCGTGAGATGTGCCGCCTGTGGGAAAGCACAGATCCCCAGTGCTGTTGTGCCTGTAGATAGGCTGCACGGGGACAGTGAAGAGCAGCATGAGCTTTCAGGGCTGGCACCTTCCTTGTGGGACAAGGAGCTGGACGTTTGCCTTTTCGAAAAGAGAACCTGCTGAGAACGAACACCGTGAGATGTGCCGCCTGTCGGAAAGCACAGATCCCCAGCGCTCTTGTGCCTGTGGATAGGCTGCACGGGGTCGGTGAAGAGCAGCAGGAGCTTTCAGGGCTGGCACCTTCCTTGTGGGAGAAGGAGCTGGACGTTTCCCTTTTCGGAAGGAGAGTCTGCCGAGAACGACCACCGTGAGGTGTACCGTTCCTGGGCAAGTACACATCCAAATGCTGTTGTGCCTGTGGATAGGCTGCACAGGTGCGGTGAAGACCAGCATGAGCTTTCAGGGCAGGCACCTTCCTTGTGGGAGAAGGAGCCGGACGTTTGCCTTTTCGGAAAGAGTCTCTGACGAGAACGACCACTGTGAGATGTGCCACCTGTGGGAAAGAACACATCCCCAGTGCTGTTGTGCCTGTGAATAGGCTGCACGGGAACAGTGAAGAGCAGCATGAGCTTTCATGGCTGGCACCTTCCTTGTGGGAGAAGGAGCCGGACGTTTGCCTTTTCGGAAAGAGGCTCTGCTGACAACCAATACCGTGAGGTGTACCGTTCCTAGGCAAGCACGGATCCCCAGCGCTGTTGTGCCTGTGGATAGGCTGTACGGAGACAGTGAAGAGCAGCATGAGCTTTCAGGGCTGGCACCTTCCTTGTGGGAGAAAGAGCCGGACGTTTGCCTTTTCGTAAAGAGGCTCTGCCGAGAATGAACACCATGAGATGTGCCGCCTGTGGGAAAGCACAGATCCCCAGTGCTGTTGTTCCTGTAGATAGGCTGCACGGTGACGGTGAAGAGCAGCATGAGCTTTCAGGGCTGGCACCTTCCTTGTTGTGGAAGGAGCCGGACGTTTGCCTTTTCGGAAAGAGGCTCGGCCGAGAATGAACGCCGTGAGATGTGCCGCCTGTGGGAAAGCACAGATCTCCAGTGCTGTTGTGCCTGTGAATAGGCTGCACGGGAACAGTGAAGAGCAGCATGAGCTTTCAGGGCTGGCACCTTCCTTGTGGGACAAGGAGCCGGACGTTTGCCTTTTCGGAAAGAGTCTCTGCCGAGAATGAACGCTGTGAGATGTGCCGCCTGTGGGAAAGTACAGATCCCCAGTGCTGTTGTGCCTGTGGATAGGCTGCACAGGTGCGGTGAAGACCAGCATGAGCTTTCCGGGCTGGCACCTTCCTTGTGGGAGAAGGAGCCGGACGTTTGCCTTTTCAGAAAGAGGCTCTGCTGACAACGAATACCGTGAGGTGTACCGTTCCTCGGCAAGCACGGATCCCCAGTGCTGTTGTGCCTGTGGATAGGCTGCACAGGGACAGTGAAGAGCAGCAGGAGCTTTCAGGGCTGGTACCTTCCTTGTGGGAGAAGGAGCCAGAAGTTTGCCTTTTCGGAAAGAGGCTCTGCTGAGAACGATCACCGTGAGGTCTATCGTTCCTGGGCAAGCAAGGATCCCCAGTGGTGTTGTGCCTGTGGATAGGCTGCACGGGTACTGTGAAGAGCAGCATGAGCTTTCAGGGCTGGCACCTTCCTTGTGGGAGAAGGAGCTGGACGTTTCCCTTTTCGGAAGGAGAGTCTGCCGAGAACGAGCGCCGTGCCATGTGCCGCCTGTGGGAAAGCACAGATCCCCAGTGCTGTTGTGCCTGTGGATAGGCTGCACAGTGACAGTGAAGAGCAGCATGAGCTTTCAGGGCTGGCACCTTCCTTGTGGGAGAAGGAGCCGGACGTTTGCCTTTTCGGAAAGAGGCTCTGCTGAGAACGAGCGCCGTGCCATGTGCCGCCTGAGGGAAAGCACAGATCCCCAGTGCTGTTGTGCCTGTGAATAGCCTGCACGGGGACGGTGAAGAGCAGCATGAGCTTTGAGGGCTGGCACCTTCCTTGTGGGACAAGGAGTCGGACGTTTGCCTTTTCGGAAAGAGGCTCTGCTGAGAACGAACACCGTGAGGTCTACCGTTCCTGGGCAAGTACAGATTCACAATGCTGTTGTGCCTGTGGATAGGCTGCACAGGTGCAATGAAGAGCAGCAAGAGCTTTCAGGGCTGGCACCTTCCTTGTGGGAGAAGGAGCCGGACGTTTGCCTTTTCGGAAAGAGGCTCTGCTGAGAACGAACACCGTGAGGTCTACCGTTCCTAGGCAAGCACGGATCCCCAGCGCTCTTGTGCCTGTGGATAGGCTGCACAGGGACAGTGAAGAGCAGCAGGAGCTTTCAGGGCTGGTACCTTCGTTGTGGGAGAAGGAGCCGGACGTTTGCCTTTTCGGAAAGAGGCTATGCTGAGAACGAACACCGTGAGGTCTATCGTTCCTGGGCAAGCACGGATCCCCAGTGGTGTTGTGCCTGTGGATAGGCTGCATGGGTACAGTGAAGAGCAGCATGAGCTTTCAGGGCTGGCACCTTCCTTGTGGGAGAAGGAGCCGGACGTTTGCCTTTTCGGAAAGAGGCTCTGCCGAGAACGACCACCGTGAGATGTGCCATCTGTGGGAAAGCAGAGATCCCCAGTGCTGCTGTGCCTGTGGATAGGCTGCACGATGACGGTGAAGACCAGCAAGAGCTTTCAAGGCTGGCACCTTCCTTGTGGGACAAGGAGCCGTACGTTTGCCTTTTCGGAAAGAGGCTCTGCTGAGAACGAGCGCCGTGCCATGTGCTGCCTGTGGGAAAGCACAGATCCCCAGTGCTGTTGTGCCTGTGAATAGCCTGCACGGGGATGGTGAAGAGCAGCAGGAGCTTTCAGGGCTGGCACCTTACTTGTGGGAGAAGGAGCTGGACGTTTGCCTTTTCGGAAAGAGGCTCTGCTGAGAACGAACAACGTGAGGTCTACCGTTCCTGGGCAAGTACAGATCCACAATGCTGTTGTGCCTGTGGATAGGCTGCACAGGGACAGTGAAGAGCAGCATGAGCTTTCAGGGCTGGCACCTTCCTTGTGGGAGAAGGAGCCGGACGTTTGCCTATTCAGAAGGAGAGTCTGCCGAGTACAAGCGCCGTGACATGTGCCGCCTGTGGCAAAGCACAGATCCCCAGTGCTGTTGTGCCTGTGGATAGCCTGCACGGGGACGGTGAAGAGCAGCATGAGCTTTCAGGGCTGGTACATTCCTTGTGGGAGAAGGAGCCGGACGTTTGCCTTTTCAGAAAGAGGCTCTGCTAAGAACGATCACCGTGAGATCTACCGTTCCTGGGCAAGCACGAATCCCCAGTGGTGTTGTGCCTGTAGATAGGCTGCACGGGAACAGTGAAGAGCAGCATGAGCTTTCAGGGCTGGCACCTTCCTTGTGGGAGAAGGAGCCGGACGTTTGCCTTTTCGGAAAGAGGCTCTGCCGAGAACGAGTGCCGTGCCATGTGCCGCCTGTGGGAAAGCACAGATCCCCAGTGCTGTTGTGCCTGTGAATAGGCTGCACGGGGACGGTGAAGAGCAGCATGAGCTTTCAGGGCTGGCACCTTCCTTGTGGGAGAAGGAGCCGGACGTTTGCCTTTTCAGAAAGAGGCTCTGCTGAGAACGATCACCGTGAGATCTACCGTTCCTGGGCAAGCACGAATCCCCAGTGGTGTTGTGCCTGTAGATAGGCTGCACGGGTACAGTGAAGAGCAGCATGAGCTTTCAGGGCTGGCACCTTCCTTGTGGGAGAAGGAGCCAGACGTTTGCCTTTTCGGAAAGAGGCTCTGCCGAGAACGAGTGCCGTGCCAGATGCCGCCTGTGGGAAAGCAGAGATCCCCAGTGCTGCTGTGCCTGTGGATAGTCTGCACGATGACGGTGAAGACCAGCAAGAGCTTTCAGGGCTGGCACCTTCCTTGTGGGAGAAGGAGCCGGACGTTTGCCTTTTCAGAAGGAGAGTCTGCCGGATACAAGCACCGTGAGATGTGCCGCCTGTGGGAAAGCACAGATCCCCAGCGCTGTTGTGCCTGTGGATAGGCTGCACGGGGACGGTGAAGAGCAGCATGAGCTTTGAGGGCTGGCACCTTCCTTGTGGGAGAAGGAGCCGGACGTTTGCCTTTTCGGAAAGAGGCTCTGCTGAGAACGAACACCGTGAGGTCTATCGTTCCTGGGCAAGCAAGGATCCCCAGTGGTGTTGTGCCTGTGGATAGGCTGCACGGGTACAGTGAAGAGCAGCATGAGCTTTCAGGGCTGGCACCTTCCTTGTGGGAGAAGGAGCTGGACGTTTCCCTTTTCGGAAGGAGAGTCTGCCGAGTACAAGCGCCATGAGATGTGCCGCCCTTGGGAAAGCACAGATCCCCAGTGCTGTTGTGCCTGTGAATAGGCTGCACGGGAACAGTGAAGAGCAGCATGAGCTTTCAGGGCTGGAACCTTCCTTGTGGGAGAAGGAGCCGGACGTTTGCCTTTTCGGAAAGAGGCTCTGCCGCGAACGAACACCGTGAGGTTTACCGTTCCTGGGCAAGCACGGATCCCCAGTGCTGTTGTGCCTGTGGATAGGCTGCACAGGGACAGTGTAGAGCAGCATGAGCTTTCAGGGCTGGCACCTTCCTTGTGGGAGAAGGAGCCGGACGTTTGCCTTTTCAGAAGGAGAGTCTGCCAAGTACAAGCGCCGTGAGATGTGCCGCCTGTGGGAAAGCACAGATCCCCAGTGCTGTTGTGCCTGAGGATACGCTGCACGGGGACGGTGAAGAGCAGCATGAGCTTTCAGGGCTGGCACCTTCCTTGTGGGAGAAGGAGCCGGACGTTTGCCTTTTCAGAAGGAGAGTCTGCCGAGTACAAGCACCGTGAGATGTGCCGCCCTTGGGAAAGCACAGATCCCCAGTGCTGTTGTGCCTGTGGATAGGCTGCACAGGGACAGTGAAGAGCAGCATGAGCTTTCAGGGCTGGTACCTTCCTGGTGGGAGAAGGAGCCGGACGTTTGCCTTTTCGGAAAGAGGCTCTGCCGAGAACGAGCGCCGTGCCATGTGCCGCCTGTGGGAAAGCACAGATCCCCAGTGCTGTTGTGCCTGTGGATAGGCTGCACAGGGACAGTGAAGAGCAGCATGAGCTTTCAGGGCTGGCACCTTCCTGGTGGGAGAAGGAGCCGATCGTTTGCCTTTTCGGAAAGAGGCTCTGCCGAGAACGAACATTGTGAGGTCTACAGTTCCTGGACAAGAACGGATCCCCAATGCTGTTGTGCCTGTGGATAGGCTGCACGGGGGCTGTGAAGACCAGCATGATCTTTCAGGGCTGGCACCTTCCTTGTGGGAGAAGGAGCCGGACGTTTGCCTTTTCGGAAGGAGACTCTGCCGAGTACAAGCGCCGTGACATGTGCCGTCTTTTGGAAAGCACAGATCCCCAGTGCTGTTGTGCCTCTGGATAGGCTACACGATGACGGTGAAGAGCAGCAAGAGCTTTCAGGGCTGGCACCTTCCTTGTGGGAGAAGGAGCTGGACGTTTGCCTTTTCGGAAGGAGAGTCTGCCGAGTACAAGCGCCGTGAGATGTGCCGCCCTTGGGAAAGCACAGATCCCCAGTGCTGTTGTGCCTGTGGATAGGCTGCACAGGGACAGTGAAGAGCAGCAGGAGCTTTCAGGGCTGGCACCTTCCTTGTGGGAGAAGGAGCCGGACGTTTGCCTTTTCAGAAGGAGAGTCTGCCGAGTACAAGCGCCGTGAGATGTGCCGCCTGTGGGAAAGCACAGATCCCCAGCGCTGTTGTGCCTTTGGATAGGCTGCACGGGGACGGTGAAGAGCAGCAGGAGCTTTCAGGGCTGGCACCTTCCTTGTGGGAGAAGGAGCCAGACGTTTGCCTTTTTGGAAAGAATCTCTGCCGATAATGAATGCTGTGAGATGTGCCGCCTGTGGGAAAGCACAGATCCCCAGTGCTGTTGTGCCTGTGGATAGGCTGCACGGGGACGGTGAAGAGCAGCATGAGCTTTCAGGGCTGGCACCTTCCTTGTGGGAGAAGGAGCCGGACGTTTGCCTTTTCAGAAGGAGAGTCTGCCGAGTACAAGCACCGTGAGATGTGCCGCCTGTGGGAAAGCACAGATCCCCAGCGCTGTTGTGCCTGTGGATAGGCTGCACGGGGACGGTGAAGAGCAGCATGAGCTTTGAGGGCTGGCACCTTCCTTGTGGGAGAAGGAGCCGGACGTTTGCCTTTTCGGAAAGAGGCTCTGCTGAGAATGAACACCGTGAGGTCTACCGTTCCTAGGCAGGCACGGATCCCCAGCGCTCTTGTGCCTGTGGATAGGCTGCACAGGGACAGTGAAGAGCAGCAGGAGCTTTCAGGGCTGGTACCTTCCTTGTGGGAGAAGGAGCCGGACGTTTGCCTTTTCGGAAAGAGGCTCTGCTGAGAACGAACACCGTGAGGTCTATCGTTCCTGGGCAAGCAAGGATCCCCAGTGGTGTTGTGCCTGTGGATAGGCTGCACGGGTACAGTGAAGAGCAGCATGAGCTTTCAGGGCTGGCACCTTCCTTGTGGGAGAAGGAGCTGGACGTTTCCCTTTTCGGAAGGAGAGTCTGCCGAGTACAAGCGCCATGAGATGTGCCGCCCTTGGGAAAGCACAGATCCCCAGTGCTGTTGTGCCTGTGAATAGCCTGCACAGGGACGGTGAAGAGCAGCATGAGCTTTCAGGGCTGGCACCTTCCTGGTGGGAGAAGGAGCCGGACGTTTGCCTTTTCGGAAAAAGGCTCTGCCGAGAACGAACATTGTGAGGTCTACAGTTCCTGGACAAGAACGGATCCCCAATGCTGTTGTGCCTGTGGATAGGCTGCACGGGGGCTGTGAAGACCAGCATGATCTTTCAGGGCTGGCACCTTCCTTGTGGGAGAAGGAGCCGGACGTTTGCCTTTTCGAAAGGAGAGTCTGCCGAGTACAAGCGCCGTGACATGTGCCGTCTTTTGGAAAGCACAGATCCCCAGTGCTGTTGTGCCTCTGGATAGGCTACACGATGACGGTGAAGACCAGCAAGAGCTTTCAGGGCTGGCACCTTCCTTGTGGGAGAAGGAGCTGGACGTTTGCCTTTTCGGAAGGAGAGTCTGCCGAGTACAAGCGCCGTGAGATGTGCCGCCCTTGGGAAAGCACAGATCCCCAGTGCTGCTGTGCCTGTGGATAGGCTGCACAGGGACAGTGAAGAGCAGCAGGAGCTTTCAGGGCTGGCACCTTCCTTGTGGGAGAAGGAGCCGGACGTTTGCCTTTTCAGTAGGAGAGTCTGCCGAGTACAAGCGCCGTGAGATGTGCCGCCTGTGGGAAAGCACAGATCCCCAGTGCTGTTGTGCCTGTGAATACGCTGCACGGGGACGGTGAAGAGCAGCATGAGCTTTCAGGGCTGGCACCTTCCTTGTGGGAGAAGGAGGCGGAAGTTTGCCTTTTCGCAAAGAGGCTCTGACGAGAATGACCACCGTGACATGTGCCGCCTGTGGGAAATTACAGATCCACAGTGCTGTTGTGCCTGTGGATAGGCTGCACGGGGACGGTGAAGAGCAGCATGAGCTTTCAGGGCTGGCACCTTCCTTGTGGGAGAGGGAGCCGGACGTTTGCCTTTTCGGAAAGAGGCTCTGCTGAGAACGAATACCGTGACGTGTACCGTTCCTCGGCAAGCACGGATCCCCAGCGCTGTTGTGCCTGTAGATAGGCTGCACGGGGACAGTGAAGAGCAGCAAGAGCTTTCAGGGCTGGCACCTTCCTTGTGGGAGAAGGAGGCGGACGTTTGCCTTTTCGCAAAGAGGCTCTGCCGAGAATGACCACCGTGAGATGTGGCATCTGTGGGAAAGCACAGATCCCCAGTGCTGCTGTGCCTGTGGATAGGCTGCACGATGACGGTGAAGACCAGCAAGAGCTTTCAGGGCTGGCACCTTCCTTGTGGGACAAGGAGCCGGACGTTTGCCTTTTCGGAAAGAGGCTCTGCCGAGAACGACCACCGTGAGATGTGCCATCTGTGGGAAAGCACAGATCCCCAGGGCTGTTGTGCCTGTGGATAGGCTGCACGGGGACGGTGAAGAGCAGCATGAGCTTTCAGGGCTGGCACCTTCCTTGTGGGAGAAGGAGCCGGACGTTTGCCTTTTCAGAAGGAGAGTCTGCCGAGTACAAGTGCCGTGAGATGTGCCGCCTGTGGGAAAGCACAGATCCCCAGTGCTGTTGTGCCTGTAGATAGGCTGCACGGGGACAGTGAAGAGCAGCATGAGCTTTCAGGGCTGGCACCTTCCTTGTGGGACAAGGAGCTGGACGTTTGCCTTTTCGAAAAGAGAACCTGCTGAGAACGAACACCGTGAGATGTGCCGCCTGTCGGAAAGCACAGATCCCCAGCGCTCTTGTGCCTGTGGATAGGCTGCACGGGGTCGGTGAAGAGCAGCAGGAGCTTTCAGGGCTGGCACCTTCCTTGTGGGAGAAGGAGCTGGACGTTTCCCTTTTCGGAAGGAGAGTCTGCCGAGAACGACCACCGTGAGGTGTACCGTTCCTGGGCAAGTACACATCCAAATGCTGTTGTGCCTGTGGATAGGCTGCACAGGTGCGGTGAAGACCAGCATGAGCTTTCAGGGCAGGCACCTTCCTTGTGGGAGAAGGAGCCGGACGTTTGCCTTTTCGGAAAGAGTCTCTGACGAGAACGACCACTGTGAGATGTGCCACCTGTGGGAAAGAACACATCCCCAGTGCTGTTGTGCCTGTGAATAGGCTGCACGGGAACAGTGAAGAGCAGCATGAGCTTTCATGGCTGGCACCTTCCTTGTGGGAGAAGGAGCCGGACGTTTGCCTTTTCGGAAAGAGGCTCTGCTGACAACCAATACCGTGAGGTGTACCGTTCCTAGGCAAGCACGGATCCCCAGCGCTGTTGTGCCTGTGGATAGGCTGTACGGAGACAGTGAAGAGCAGCATGAGCTTTCAGGGCTGGCACCTTCCTTGTGGGAGAAAGAGCCGGACGTTTGCCTTTTCGTAAAGAGGCTCTGCCGAGAATGAACACCATGAGATGTGCCGCCTGTGGGAAAGCACAGATCCCCAGTGCTGTTGTTCCTGTAGATAGGCTGCACGGTGACGGTGAAGAGCAGCATGAGCTTTCAGGGCTGGCACCTTCCTTGTTGTGGAAGGAGCCGGACGTTTGCCTTTTCGGAAAGAGGCTCGGCCGAGAATGAACGCCGTGAGATGTGCCGCCTGTGGGAAAGCACAGATCTCCAGTGCTGTTGTGCCTGTGAATAGGCTGCACGGGAACAGTGAAGAGCAGCATGAGCTTTCAGGGCTGGCACCTTCCTTGTGGGACAAGGAGCCGGACGTTTGCCTTTTCGGAAAGAGTCTCTGCCGAGAATGAACGCTGTGAGATGTGCCGCCTGTGGGAAAGTACAGATCCCCAGTGCTGTTGTGCCTGTGGATAGGCTGCACAGGTGCGGTGAAGACCAGCATGAGCTTTCCGGGCTGGCACCTTCCTTGTGGGAGAAGGAGCCGGACGTTTGCCTTTTCAGAAAGAGGCTCTGCTGACAACGAATACCGTGAGGTGTACCGTTCCTCGGCAAGCACGGATCCCCAGTGCTGTTGTGCCTGTGGATAGGCTGCACAGGGACAGTGAAGAGCAGCAGGAGCTTTCAGGGCTGGTACCTTCCTTGTGGGAGAAGGAGCCAGAAGTTTGCCTTTTCGGAAAGAGGCTCTGCTGAGAACGATCACCGTGAGGTCTATCGTTCCTGGGCAAGCAAGGATCCCCAGTGGTGTTGTGCCTGTGGATAGGCTGCACGGGTACTGTGAAGAGCAGCATGAGCTTTCAGGGCTGGCACCTTCCTTGTGGGAGAAGGAGCTGGACGTTTCCCTTTTCGGAAGGAGAGTCTGCCGAGAACGAGCGCCGTGCCATGTGCCGCCTGTGGGAAAGCACAGATCCCCAGTGCTGTTGTGCCTGTGGATAGGCTGCACAGTGACAGTGAAGAGCAGCATGAGCTTTCAGGGCTGGCACCTTCCTTGTGGGAGAAGGAGCCGGACGTTTGCCTTTTCGGAAAGAGGCTCTGCTGAGAACGAGCGCCGTGCCATGTGCCGCCTGAGGGAAAGCACAGATCCCCAGTGCTGTTGTGCCTGTGAATAGCCTGCACGGGGACGGTGAAGAGCAGCATGAGCTTTGAGGGCTGGCACCTTCCTTGTGGGACAAGGAGTCGGACGTTTGCCTTTTCGGAAAGAGGCTCTGCTGAGAACGAACACCGTGAGGTCTACCGTTCCTGGGCAAGTACAGATTCACAATGCTGTTGTGCCTGTGGATAGGCTGCACAGGTGCAATGAAGAGCAGCAAGAGCTTTCAGGGCTGGCACCTTCCTTGTGGGAGAAGGAGCCGGACGTTTGCCTTTTCGGAAAGAGGCTCTGCTGAGAACGAACACCGTGAGGTCTACCGTTCCTAGGCAAGCACGGATCCCCAGCGCTCTTGTGCCTGTGGATAGGCTGCACAGGGACAGTGAAGAGCAGCAGGAGCTTTCAGGGCTGGTACCTTCGTTGTGGGAGAAGGAGCCGGACGTTTGCCTTTTCGGAAAGAGGCTATGCTGAGAACGAACACCGTGAGGTCTATCGTTCCTGGGCAAGCACGGATCCCCAGTGGTGTTGTGCCTGTGGATAGGCTGCATGGGTACAGTGAAGAGCAGCATGAGCTTTCAGGGCTGGCACCTTCCTTGTGGGAGAAGGAGCCGGACGTTTGCCTTTTCGGAAAGAGGCTCTGCCGAGAACGACCACCGTGAGATGTGCCATCTGTGGGAAAGCAGAGATCCCCAGTGCTGCTGTGCCTGTGGATAGGCTGCACGATGACGGTGAAGACCAGCAAGAGCTTTCAAGGCTGGCACCTTCCTTGTGGGACAAGGAGCCGTACGTTTGCCTTTTCGGAAAGAGGCTCTGCTGAGAACGAGCGCCGTGCCATGTGCTGCCTGTGGGAAAGCACAGATCCCCAGTGCTGTTGTGCCTGTGAATAGCCTGCACGGGGATGGTGAAGAGCAGCAGGAGCTTTCAGGGCTGGCACCTTACTTGTGGGAGAAGGAGCTGGACGTTTGCCTTTTCGGAAAGAGGCTCTGCTGAGAACGAACAACGTGAGGTCTACCGTTCCTGGGCAAGTACAGATCCACAATGCTGTTGTGCCTGTGGATAGGCTGCACAGGGACAGTGAAGAGCAGCATGAGCTTTCAGGGCTGGCACCTTCCTTGTGGGAGAAGGAGCCGGACGTTTGCCTATTCAGAAGGAGAGTCTGCCGAGTACAAGCGCCGTGACATGTGCCGCCTGTGGCAAAGCACAGATCCCCAGTGCTGTTGTGCCTGTGGATAGCCTGCACGGGGACGGTGAAGAGCAGCATGAGCTTTCAGGGCTGGTACATTCCTTGTGGGAGAAGGAGCCGGACGTTTGCCTTTTCAGAAAGAGGCTCTGCTAAGAACGATCACCGTGAGATCTACCGTTCCTGGGCAAGCACGAATCCCCAGTGGTGTTGTGCCTGTAGATAGGCTGCACGGGAACAGTGAAGAGCAGCATGAGCTTTCAGGGCTGGCACCTTCCTTGTGGGAGAAGGAGCCGGACGTTTGCCTTTTCGGAAAGAGGCTCTGCCGAGAACGAGTGCCGTGCCAGATGCCGCCTGTGGGAAAGCAGAGATCCCCAGTGCTGCTGTGCCTGTGGATAGTCTGCACGATGACGGTGAAGACCAGCAAGAGCTTTCAGGGCTGGCACCTTCCTTGTGGGACAAGAAGCCGGACGTTTGCCTTTTCGGAAAGAGGCTCTGCTGAGAACGAGCGCCGTGCCATGTGCCGCCTGTGGGAAAGCACAGATCCCCAGTGCTGTTGTGCCTGTGAATAGCCTGCACGGGGACGGTGAAGAGCAGCATGAGCTTTGAGGGCTGGCACCTTCCTTGTGGGACAAGGAGTCGGACGTTTGCCTTTTCGGAAAGAGGCTCTGCTGAGAACGAACACCGTGAGGTCTACCGTTCCTGGGCAAGTACAGATCCACAATGCTGTTGTGCCTGTGGATAGGCTGCACAGGTGCAATGAAGAGCAGCATGAGCTTTCAGGGCTGGCACCTTCCTTGTGGGAGAAGGAGCCGGACGTTTGCCTTTTCGGAAAGAGGCTCTGCTGAGAACGAACACCGTGAGGTCTATCGTTCCTGGGCAAGCACGGATCCCCAGTGGTGTTGTGCCTGTGGATAGGCTGCACGGGTACAGTGAAGAGCAGCATGAGCTTTCAGGGCTGGCACCTTCCTTGTGGGAGAAGGAGGCGGACGTTTGCCTTTTCGGAAAGAGGCTCTGCCGAGAACGACCACCGTGAGATGTGCCATCTGTGGGAAAGCAGAGATCCCCAGTGCTGCTGTGCCTGTGGATAGGCTGCACGATGACGGTGAAGACCAGCAAGAGCTTTCAGGGCTGGCACCTTCCTTGTGGGACAAGGAGCCGGACGTTTGCCTTTTCGGAAAGAGGCTCTGCCGAGAACGAGCGCCGTGCCATGTGCCGCCTGTGGGAAAGCAAAGATCCCCAGTGCTGTTGTGCCTGTGAATAGCCTCCACGGGGACGGTGAAGAGCAGCATGAGCTTTCAGGGCTGGCACCTTCCTTGTGGGAGAAGGAGCTGGACGTTTGCCTTTTCGGAAAGAGGCTCTGCTGAGAACGAACACCGTGAGGTCTACCGTTCCTGGGCAAGTACAGATCCACAATGCTGTTGTGCCTGTGGATAGGCTGCACAGGTGCAATGAAGAGCAGCATGAGCTTTCAGGGCTGGCACCTTCCTTGTGGGAGAAGGAGCCGGACGTTTGCCTTTTCGGAAGGAGAGTCTGCCGAGTACAAGCGCCGTGAGATGTGCCGTCTTTGGGAAAGCACAGATCCCCAGTGCTCTTGTGCCTGTGGATAGGCTGCACAGGGACAGTGAAGAGCAGCATGAGCTTTCAGGGTTGGCACCTTCCTTGTGGGAGAAGGAGCCAGACGTTTGCCTTTTCGGAAAGAGGCTCTGCCGAGAACGAACACCGTGAGGTCTACCGTTCCTGGGAAAGCACGGATCGCCAGTGTTGCTGTGCCTGTGGATAGGCTGCACAGGGACTGTGAAGAGCAGCAGGAGCTTTCAGGGCTGGCACCTTCCTTGTGGGAGAAGGAGCCGGACGTTTGCCTTTTCAGAAGGAGAGTCTGCCGAGTACAAGCGCCGTGAGATGTGCCGCCTGTGGCAAAGCACAGATCCCCAGTGCTGTTGTGCCTGTGGATAGGCTGCACGGGGACGGTGAAGAGCAGCATGAGCTTTCAGGGCTGGCACATTCCTTGTGGGAGAAGGAGCCGGACATTTGCCTTTTCAGAAAGAGGCTCTGCTAAGAACGAACACCGTGAGGTCTACCGTTCCTGGGCAAGCACGAATCCCCAGTGGTGTTGTGCCTGTAGATAGGCTGCACAGGAACAGTGAAGAGCAGCATGAGCTTTCAGGGCTGGCACCTTCCTTGTGGGAGAAGGAGCCGCACGTTTGCCTTTTCGGAAAGAGGCTCTGCCGAGAACGAGTGCCGTGCCATGTGCCGCCTGTGGGAAAGCACAGATCCCCAGTGCTGTTGTGCCTGTGGATAGGCTGCACGGGGACGGTGAAGAGCAGCATGAGCTTTCAGGGCTGGCACCTTCCTTGTGGGAGAAGGAGCCGGACATTTGCCTTTTCGGAAAGAGGCTCTGCTGAGAACGAACACCGTGAGGTGTACCGTTCCTTGGCAAGCACGGATCCCCAGTGCTGTTGTGCCTGTGGATAGGCTGCACAGGGACAGTGTAGAGCAGCATGATCTTTCAGGGCTGGCACCTTCCTTGTGGGAGAAGGAGCCGGACGTTTGCCTTTTCAGAAGGAGAGTCTGCCGAGTACAAGCGCCGTGAGATGTGCCGCCTGTGGGAAAGCACAGATCCCCAGTGCTGTTGTGCCTGTGGATAGGCTGCACGGGGACGGTGAAGAGCAGCATGAGCTTTCAGGGCTGGCACCTTCCTTGTGGGAGAAGGAGGCGGACGTTTGCCTTTTCGGAAAGAGGCTCTGCCGAGAACGACCACCGTGAGATGTGCCATCTGTGAGAAAGCAGAGATCCCCAGTGCTGCTGTGCCTGTGGATAGGCTGCACGATGACGGTGAAGACCAGCAAGAGCTTTCAGGGCTGGCACCTTCCTTGTGGGACAAGGAGCCGGACGTTTGCCTTTTCGGAAAGAGGCTCTGCTGAGAACGAGCGCCGTGCCATGTGCCGCCTGTGGGAAAGCACAGATCCCCAGTGCTGTTGTGCCTGTGAATAGCCTGCACGGGGACGGTGAAGAGCAGCATGAGCTTTCAGGGCTGGCACCTTCCTTGTGGGACAAGGAGCTGGACGTTTGCCTTTTCGGAAAGAGGCTCTGCTGAGAACGAACACCGTGAGGTCTACCGTTCCTGGGCAAGTACAGATCCACAATGCTGTTGTGCCTGTGGATAGGCTGCACAGGTGCAATGAAGAGCAGCATGAGCTTTCAGGGCTGGCACCTTCCTTGTGGGAGAAGGAGCCGGACGTTTGCCTTTTCGGAAGGAGAGTCTGCCGAGTACAAGCGCCGTGAGATGTGCCGTCTTTGGGAAAGCACAGATCCCCAGTGCTCTTGTGCCTGTGGATAGGCTGCACAGGGACAGTGAAGAGCAGCATGAGCTTTCAGGGTTGGCACCTTCCTTGTGGGAGAAGGAGCCAGACGTTTGCCTTTTCGGAAAGAGGCTCTGCCGAGAACGAACACCGTGAGGTCTACCGTTCCTGGGAAAGCACGGATCGCCAGTGTTGCTGTGCCTGTGGATAGGCTGCACAGGGACAGTGAAGAGCAGCAGGAGCTTTCAGGGCTGGTACCTTCCTTGTGGGAGAAGGAGCCGGACGTTTGCCTTTTCAGAAGGAGAGTCTGCCGAGTACAAGCGCCGTGAGATGTGCCGCCTGTGGCAAAGCACAGATCCCCAGTGCTGTTGTGCCTGTGGATAGGCTGCACGGGGACGGTGAAGAGCAGCATGAGCTTTCAGGGCTGGCACCTTCCTTGTGGGAGAAGGAGGCGGACGTTTGCCTTTTCAGAAAGAGGCTCTGCTAAGAACGATCACCGTGAGGTCTACCGTTCCTGGGCAAGCACGAATCCCCAGTGGTGTTGTGCCTGTAGATAGGCTGCACGGGAACAGTGAAGAGCAGCATGAGCTTTCAGGGCTGGCACCTTCCTTGTGGGAGAAGGAGCCGGACGTTTGCCTTTTCAGAAAGAGGCTCTGCCGAGAACGAACACCGTGAGGTGTACCGTTCCTTGGCAAGCACGGATCCCCAGTGCTGTTGTGCCTGTGGATAGGCTGCACAGGGACAGTGTAGAGCAGCATGAGCTTTCAGGGCTGGCACCTTCCTTGTGGGAGAAGGAGCCGGACGTTTGCCTTTTCAGAAGGAGAGTCTGCCGAGTACAAGCGCCGTGAGATGTGCCGCCTGTGGGAAAGCACAGATCCCCAGTGCTGTTGTGCCTGTGGATAGGCTGCACGGGGACGGTGAAGAGCAGCATGAGCTTTGAGGGCTGGCACCTTCCTTGTGGGAGAAGGAGCCGGACGTTTGCCTTTTCGGAAAGAGGCTCTGCCGAGAACGACCACCGTGAGATGTGCCATCTGTGGGAAAGCAGAGATCCCCAGTGCTGCTGTGCCTGTGGATAGTCTGCACGATGACGGTGAAGACCAGCAAGAGCTTTCAGGGCTGGCACCTTCCTTGTGGGAGAAGGAGCCGGACGTTTGCCTTTTCGGAAAGAGGCTCTGCTGAGAACGAGCGCCGTGCCATGTGCCGCCTGTGGGAAAGCACAGATCCCCAGTGCTGTTGTGCCTGTGAATAGCCTGCACGGGGACGGTCAAGAGCAGCATGAGCTTTCAGGGCTGGCAGCTTCCTTGTGGGACAAGGAGTCGGACGTTTGCCTTTTCGGAAAGAGGCTCTGCTGAGAACGATCACCGTGAGGTCTACCGTTCCTGGGCAAGTACAGATCCACAATGCTGTTGTGCCTGTGGATAGGCTGCACGGGGACAGTGAAGAGCAGCATGAGCTTTCAGGGCTGGCACCTTCCTTGTGGGAGAAGGAGCCGGACGTTTGCCTTTTCGGAAAGAGGCTCTGCCGAGAACGAACACCGTGAGGTCTACCGTTCCTGGGAAAGCACGGATCGCCAGTGTTGCTGTGCCTGTGGATAGGCTGCACAGGGACAGTGAAGAGCAGCAGGAGCTTTCAGGGCTGGTACCTTCCTTGTGGGAGAAGGAGGCGGACGTTTGCTTTTTCAGAAGGAGAGTCTGCCGAGTACAAGCGCCGTGAGATGTGCCGCCTGTGGCAAAGCACAGATCCCCAGTGCTGTTGTGCCTGTGGATAGGCTGCACGGGGACGGTGAAGAGCAGCATGAGCTTTCAGGGCTGGCACATTCCTTGTGGGAGAAGGAGCCGGACGTTTGCCTTTTCAGAAAGAGGCTCTGCTAAGAACGATCACCGTGAGGTCTACCGTTCCTGGACAAGAACGGATCCCCAATGCTGTTGTGCCTGTGCATAGCCTGCACAGGGACAGTGAAGAGCAGCATGAGCTTTCAGGGCTGGCACCTTCCTTGTGGGAGAAGGAGCCGGACGTTTGCCTTTTCAGTAGGAGAGTCTGCCGAGTACAAGCGCCGTGAGATGTGCCGCCTGTGGGAAAGCACAGATCCCCAGTGCTGTTGTGCCTGTGGATAGGCTGCACGGGGACGGTGAAGAGCAGCATGAGCTTTGAGGGCTGGCACCTTCCTTGTGGGAGAAGGAGCCGGACGTTTGCCTTTTCGGAAAGAGGCTCTGCCGAGAACGACCACCGTGAGATGTGCCATCTGTGGGAAAGCAGAGATCCCCAGTGCTGCTGTGCCTGTGGATAGTCTGCACGATGACGGTGAAGACCAGCAAGAGCTTTCAGGGCTGGCACCTTCCTTGTGGGAGAAGGAGCCGGACGTTTGCCTTTTCGGAAAGAGGCTCTGCTGAGAACGAGCGCCGTGCCATGTGCCGCCTGTGGGAAAGCACAGATCCCCAGTGCTGTTGTGCCTGTGAATAGCCTGCACGGGGACGGTGAAGAGCAGCATGAGCTTTGAGGGCTGGCACCTTCCTTGTGGGACAAGGAGTCGGACGTTTGCCTTTTCGGAAAGAGGCTCTGCTGAGAACGAACACCGTGAGGTCTACCGTTCCTGGGCAAGTACAGATCCACAATGCTGTTGTGCCTGTGGATAGGCTGCACAGGTGCAATGAAGAGCAGCATGAGCTTTCAGGGCTGGCACCTTCCTTGTGGGAGAAGGAGCCGGACGTTTGCCTTTTCGGAAGGAGAGTCTGCCGAGTACAAGCGCCGTGAGATGTGCCGTCTTTGGGAAAGCACAGATCCACAATGCTGTTGTGCCTGTGGATAGGCTGCACAGGTGCAATGAAGAGCAGCATGAGCTTTCAGGGCTGGCACCTTCCTTGTGGGAGAAGGAGCCGGACGTTTGCCTTTTCGGAAAGAGGCTCTGCCGAGAACGAACACCGTGAGGTCTACCGTTCCTGGGAAAGCACGGATCGCCAGTGTTGCTGTGCCTGTGGATAGGCTGCACAGGGACAGTGAAGAGCAGCAGGAGCTTTCAGGGCTGGCACCTTCCTTGTGGGAGAAGGAGCCGGACGTTTGCCTTTTCAGGAGGAGAGTCTGCCGAGTACAAGCGCCGTGAGATGTGCCGCCTGTGGGAAAGCACAGATCCCCAGTGCTGTTGTGCCTGTGAATAGGCTGCACGGGGACGGTGAAGAGCAGCATGAGCTTTCAGGGCTGGCACATTCCTTGTGGGAGAAGGAGCCGGACGTTTGCCTTTTCGGAAAGAGGCTCTGCCGATAATGAATGCTGTGAGATGTGCCGCCTGTGGGAAAGCACAGATCCCCAGTGCTGTTGTGCCTGTGAATAGGCTGCACGGGAACAGTGAAGAGCAGCATGAGCTTTCAGGGCTGGAACCTTTCTTGTGGGAGAAGGAGCCGGACGTTTGCCTTTTCGGAAAGAGGCTCTGCCGAGAACGACCACCGTGAGATGTGCCATCTGTGGGAAAGCAGAGATCCCCAGTGCTGCTGTGCCTGTGGATAGGCTGCACGATGACGGTGAAGACCAGCAAGAGCTTTCAGGGCTGGCACCTTCCTTGTGGGACAAGGAGCCGGACGTTTGCCTTTTCGGAAAGAGGCTCTGCTGAGAACGAGCGCCGTGCCATGTGCCGCCTGTGGGAAAGCACAGATCCCCAGTGCTGTTGTGCCTGTGGATAGGCTGCACGGGGACGGTGAAGAGCAGCATGAGCTTTGAGGGCTGGCACCTTCCTTGTGGGACAAGGAGTCGGACGTTTGCCTTTTCGGAAAGAGGCTCTGCTGAGAACGAACACCGTGAGGTCTACCGTTCCTGGGCAAGTACAGATCCACAATGCTGTTGTGCCTGTGGATAGGCTGCACAGGTGCAATGAAGAGCAGCATGAGCTTTCAGGGCTGGCACCTTCCTTGTGGGACAAGGAGCCGGACGTTTGCCTTTTCGGAAAGAGGCTCTGCTGAGAACGAACACCGTGAGGTCTACCGTTCCTAGGCAAGCACGGATCCCCAGCGCTCTTGTGCCTGTGGATAGGCTGCACAGGGACAGTGAAGAGCAGCAGGAGCTTTCAGGGCTGGTACCTTCCTTGTGGGAGAAGGAGCCGGACGTTTGCCTTTTCGGAAAGAGGCTCTGCTGAGAACGAACACCGTGAGGTCTATCGTTCCTGGGCAAGCACGGATCCCCAGTGGTGTTGTGCCTGTGGATAGGCTGCACGGGTACAGTGAAGAGCAGCATGAGCTTTCAGGGCTGGCACCTTCCTTGTGGGAGAAGGAGCCGGACGTTTGCCTTTTCGGAAAGAGGCTCTGCCGAGAACGACCACCGTGAGATGTGCCATCTGTGGGAAAGCAGAGATCCCCAGTGCTGCTGTGCCTGTGGATAGGCTGCACGATGACGGTGAAGACCAGCAAGAGCTTTCAGGGCTGGCACCTTCCTTGTGGGAGAAGGAGCCGGACGTTTGCCTTTTCGGAAAGAGGCTCTGCTGAGAACGAGCGCCGTGCCATGTGCCGCCTGTGGGAAAGCAGAGATCCCCAGTGCTGTTGTGCCTGTGAATAGCCTGCACGGGGACGGTGAAGAGCAGCATGAGCTTTCAGGGCTGGCACCTTCCTTGTGGGAGAAGGAGCTGGACGTTTGCCTTTTCGGAAAGAGGCTCTGCTGAGAACGAACAACGTGAGGTCTACCGTTCCTGGGCAAGTACAGATCCACAATGCTGTTGTGCCTGTGGATAGGCTGCACAGGTGCAATGAAGAGCAGCATGAGCTTTCAGGGCTGGCACCTTCCTTGTGGGAGAAGGAGCCGGACGTTTGCCTTTTCAGAAGGAGAGTCTGCCGAGTACAAGTGCCGTGAGATGTGCCGCCTGTGGCAAAGCACAGATCCCCACTGCTGTTGTGCCTGTGGATAGGCTGCACGGGGACGGTGAAGAGCAGCATGAGCTTTCAGGGCTGGCACATTCCTTGTGGGAGAAGGAGCCGGACGTTTGCCTTTTCAGAAAGAGTCTCTGCTGAGAACGAACAACGTGAGGTGTACCGTTCCTTGGCAAGCACGGATCCCCAGTGCTGTTGTGCCTGTGGATAGGCTGCACAGGGACAGTGTAGAGCAGCATGAGCTTTCAGGGCTGGCACCTTCCTTGTGGGAGAAGGAGCCGGACGTTTGCCTTTTCGGAAAGAGGCTCTGCTGAGAACGATCACCGTGAGATCTACCGTTCCTGGGCAAGCACGAATCCCCAGTGGTGTTGTGCCTGTACATAGGCTGCACGGGTACAGTGAAGAGCAGCATGAGCTTTCAGGGCTGGCACCTTCCTTGTGGGAGAAGGAGCCGGACGTTTGCCTTTTCGGAAAGAGGCTCTGCCGAGAACGAGTGCCGTGCCAGGTGCCGCCTGTGGGAAAGCACAGATCCCCAGTGCTGTTGTGCCTGTGAATAGCCTGCACGGGGACGGTGAAGAGCAGCATGAGCTTTGAGGGCTGGCACCTTCCTTGTGGGACAAGGAGTCGGACGTTTGCCTTTTCGGAAAGAGGCTCTGCTGAGAACGAACACCGTGAGGTCTACCGTTCCTGGGCAAGTACAGATCCACAATGCTGTTGTGCCTGTGGATAGGCTGCACAGGTGCAATGAAGAGCAGCATGAGCTTTCAGGGCTGGCACCTTCCTTGTGGGAGAAGGAGCCGGACGTTTGCCTTTTCGGAAAGAGGCTCTGCCGAGAACGAGTGCCGTGCCATGTGCCGCCTGTGGGAAAGCACAGATCCCCAGTGCTGTTGTGCCTGTGAATAGGCTGCACGGGGACGGTGAAGAGCAGCATGAGCTTTCAGGGCTGGCACCTTCCTTGTGGGAGAAGGAGCCGGACGTTTGCCTTTTCAGAAAGAGGCTCTGCTGAGAACGATCACCGTGAGATCTACCGTTCCTGGGCAAGCACGAATCCCCAGTGGTGTTGTGCCTGTAGATAGGCTGCACGGGTACAGTGAAGAGCAGCATGAGCTTTCAGGGCTGGCACCATCCTTGTGGGAGAAGGAGCCGGACGTTTGCCTTTGCGGAAAGAGGCTCTGCCGAGAACGAGTGCCGTGCCAGATGCCGCCTGTGGGAAAGCAGAGATCCCCAGTGCTGCTGTGCCTGTGGATAGTCTGCACGATGACGGTGAAGACCAGCAAGAGCTTTCAGGGCTGGCACCTTCCTTGTGGGACAAGGAGCCGGACGTTTGCCTTTTCGGAAAGAGGCTCTGCTGAGAACGAGCGCCGTGCCATGTGCCGCCTGTGGGAAAGCACAGATCCCCAGTGCTGTTGTGCCTGTGAATAGCCTGCACGGGGACAGTGAAGAGCAGCATGAGCTTTGAGGGCTGGCACCTTCCTTGTGGGACAAGGAGTCGGACGTTTGCCTTTTCGGAAAGAGGCTCTGCTGAGAACGAACACCGTGAGGTCTACCGTTCCTGGGCAAGTACAGATCCACAATGCTGTTGTGCCTGTGGATAGGCTGCACAGGTGCAATGAAGAGCAGCATGAGCTTTCAGGGCTGGCACCTTCCTTGTGGGAGAAGGAGCCGGACGTTTGCCTTTTCGGAAAGAGGCTCTGCTGAGAACGAACACCGTGAGGTTACCGTTCCTAGGCAAGCACGGATCCCCAGCGCTCTTGTGCCTGTGGATAGGCTGCACAGGGACAGTGAAGAGCAGCAGGAGCTTTCAGGGCTGGTACCTTCCTTGTGGGAGAAGGAGCCGGACGTTTGCCTTTTCGGAAAGAGGCTCTGCTGAGAACGAACACCGTGAGGTCTATCGTTCCTGGGCAAGCACGGATCCCCAGTGGTGTTGTGCCTGTGGATAGGCTGCACGGGTACAGTGAAGAGCAGCATGAGCTTTCAGGGCTGGCACCTTCCTTGTGGGAGAAGGAGCCGGACGTTTGCCTTTTCGGAAAGAGGCTCTGCCGAGAACGACCACCGTGAGATGTGCCATCTGTGGGAAAGCAGAGATCCCCAGTGCTGCTGTGCCTGTGGATAGGCTGCACGATGACGGTGAAGACCAGCAAGAGCTTTCAGGGCTGGCACCTTCCTTGTGGGACAAGGAGCCGGACGTTTGCCTTTTCGGAAAGAGGCTCTGCTGAGAACGAGCGCCGTGCCATGTGCCGCCTGTGGGAAAGCACAGATCACCAGTGCTGTTGTGCCTGTGAATAGCCTGCACGGGGACGGTGAAGAGCAGCATGAGCTTTCAGGGCTGGCACCTTCCTTGTGGGAGAAGGAGCTGGACGTTTGCCTTTTCGGAAAGAGGCTCTGCTGAGAACGAACAACGTGAGGTCTACCGTTCCTGGGCAAGTACAGATCCACAATGCTGTTGTGCCTGTGGATAGGCTGCACAGGTGCAATGAAGAGCAGCATGAGCTTTCAGGGCTGGCACCTTCCTTGTGGGAGAAGGAGCCGGACGTTTGCCTTTTCAGAAGGAGAGTCTGCCGAGTACAAGTGCCGTGAGATGTGCCGCCTGTGGCAAAGCACAGATCCCCACTGCTGTTGTGCCTGTGGATAGGCTGCACGGGGACGGTGAAGAGCAGCATGAGCTTTCAGGGCTGGCACATTCCTTGTGGGAGAAGGAGCCGGACGTTTGCCTTTTCAGAAAGAGTCTCTGCTGAGAACGAACAACGTGAGGTGTACCGTTCCTTGGCAAGCACGGATCCCCAGTGCTGTTGTGCCTGTGGATAGGCTGCACAGGGACAGTGTAGAGCAGCATGAGCTTTCAGGGCTGGCACCTTCCTTGTGGGAGAAGGAGCCGGACGTTTGCCTTTTCAGAAAGAGGCTCTGCTGAGAACGATCACCGTGAGATCTACCGTTCCTGGGCAAGCACGAATCCCCAGTGGTGTTGTGCCTGTACATAGGCTGCACGGGTACAGTGAAGAGCAGCAAGAGCTTTCAGGGCTGGCACCTTCCTTGTGGGAGAAGGAGCCGGACGTTTGCCTTTTCGGAAAGAGGCTCTGCCGAGAACGAGTGCCGTGCCAGGTGCCGCCTGTGGGAAAGCACAGATCCCCAGTGCTGTTGTGCCTGTGAATAGCCTGCACGGGGACGGTGAAGAGCAGCATGAGCTTTGAGGGCTGGCACCTTCCTTGTGGGACAAGGAGTCGGACGTTTGCCTTTTCGGAAAGAGGCTCTGCTGAGAACGAACACCGTGAGGTCTACCGTTCCTGGGCAAGTACAGATCCACAATGCTGTTGTGCCTGTGGATAGGCTGCACAGGTGCAATGAAGAGCAGCATGAGCTTTCAGGGCTGGCACCTTCCTTGTGGGAGAAGGAGCCGGACGTTTGCCTTTTCGGAAAGAGGCTCTGCCGAGAACGAGTGCCGTGCCATGTGCCGCCTGTGGGAAAGCACAGATCCCCAGTGCTGTTGTGCCTGTGAATAGGCTGCACGGGGACGGTGAAGAGCAGCATGAGCTTTCAGGGCTGGCACCTTCCTTGTGGGAGAAGGAGCCGGACGTTTGCCTTTTCAGAAAGAGGCTCTGCTGAGAACGATCACCGTGAGATCTACCGTTCCTGGGCAAGCACGAATCCCCAGTGGTGTTGTGCCTGTAGATAGGCTGCACGGGTACAGTGAAGAGCAGCATGAGCTTTCAGGGCTGGCACCATCCTTGTGGGAGAAGGAGCCGGACGTTTGCCTTTGCGGAAAGAGGCTCTGCCGAGAACGAGTGCCGTGCCAGATGCCGCCTGTGGGAAAGCAGAGATCCCCAGTGCTGCTGTGCCTGTGGATAGTCTGCACGATGACGGTGAAGACCAGCAAGAGCTTTCAGGGCTGGCACCTTCCTTGTGGGACAAGGAGCCGGACGTTTGCCTTTTCGGAAAGAGGCTCTGCTGAGAACGAGCGCCGTGCCATGTGCCGCCTGTGGGAAAGCACAGATCCCCAGTGCTGTTGTGCCTGTGAATAGCCTGCACGGGGACAGTGAAGAGCAGCATGAGCTTTGAGGGCTGGCACCTTCCTTGTGGGACAAGGAGTCGGACGTTTGCCTTTTCGGAAAGAGGCTCTGCTGAGAACGAACACCGTGAGGTCTACCGTTCCTGGGCAAGTACAGATCCACAATGCTGTTGTGCCTGTGGATAGGCTGCACAGGTGCAATGAAGAGCAGCATGAGCTTTCAGGGCTGGCACCTTCCTTGTGGGAGAAGGAGCCGGACGTTTGCCTTTTCGGAAAGAGGCTCTGCTGAGAACGAGCGCCGTGCCATGTGCCGCCTGTGGGAAAGCAAAGATCCCCAGTGCTGTTGTGCCTGTGAATAGCCTGCACGGGGACGGTGAAGAGCAGCATGAGCTTTCAGGGCTGGCACCTTCCTTGTGGGAGAAGGAGCTGGACGTTTGCCTTTTCGGAAAGAGGCTCTGCTGAGAACGAACAACGTGAGGTCTACCGTTCCTGGGCAAGTACAGATCCACAATGCTGTTGTGCCTGTGGATAGGCTGCACAGGTGCAATGAAGACCAGCATGAGCTTTCAGGGCTGGCACCTTCCTTGTGGGAGAAGGAGCCGGACGTTTGCCTTTTCGGAAGGAGAGTCTGCCGAGTACAAGCGCCGTGAGATGTGCCGTCTTTGGGAAAGCACAGATCCCCAGTGCTCTTGTGCCTGTGGATAGGCTGCACAGGGATAGTGAAGAGCAGCAAGAGCTTTCAGGGTTGGCACCTTCCTTGTGGGAGAAGGAGCCAGACGTTTGCCTTTTCGGAAAGAGGCTCTGCCGAGAACGAACACCGTGAGGTCTACCGTTCCTGGGAAAGCACGGATCGCCAGTGTTGCTGTGCCTGTGGATAGGCTGCACAGGGACAGTGAAGAGCAGCAGGAGCTTTCAGGGCTGGCACCTTCCTTGTGGGAGAAGGAGCCGGACGTTTGCCTTTTCAGAAGGAGAGTCTGCCGAGTACAAGCGCCGTGAGATGTGCCGCCTGTGGCAAAGCACAGATCCCCAGTGCTGTTGTGCCTGTGGATAGGCTGCACGGGGACGGTGAAGAGCAGCATGAGCTTTCAAGGCTGGCACATTCCTTGTGGGAGAAGGAGCCGGACGTTTGCCTTTTCAGAAAGAGGCTCTGCTAAGAACGATCACCGTGAGGTCTACCGTTCCTGGGCAAGCACGAATCCCCAGTGGTGTTGTGCCTGTAGATAGGCTGCACAGGAACAGTGAAGAGCAGCATGAGCTTTCAGGGCTGGCACCTTCCTTGTGGGAGAAGGAGCCGGACGTTTGCCTTTTCGGAAAGAGGCTCTGCCGAGAACGAGTGCCGTGCCATGTGCCGCCTGTGGGAAAGCACAGATCCCCAGTGCTGTTGTGCCTGTGGATAGGCTGCACGGGGACGGTGAAGAGCAGCATGAGCTTTCAGGGCTGGCACCTTCCTTGTGGGAGAAGGAACCGGACATTTGCCTTTTCGGAAAGAGGCTCTGCTGAGAACGAACACCGTGAGGTGTACCGTTCCTTGGCAAGCACGGATCCCCAGTGCTGTTGTGCCTGTGGATAGGCTGCACAGGGACAGTGTAGAGCAGCATGAGCTTTCAGGGCTGGCACCTTCCTTGTGGGAGAAGGAGCCGGACGTTTGCCTTTTCGGAAAGAGGCTCTGCCGAGAACGACCACCGTGAGATGTGCCATCTGTGAGAAAGCAGAGATCCCCAGTGCTGCTGTGCCTGTGGATAGGCTGCACGATGACGGTGAAGACCAGCAAGAGCTTTCAGGGCTGGCACCTTCCTTGTGGGACAAGGAGCCGGACGTTTGCCTTTTCGGAAAGAGGCTCTGCTGAGAACGAGCGCCGTGCCATGTGCCGCCTGTGGGAAAGCACAGATCCCCAGTGCTGTTGTGCCTGTGAATAGCCTGCACGGGGACGGTGAAGAGCAGCATGAGCTTTGAGGGCTGGCACCTTCCTTGTGGGACAAGGAGTCGGACGTTTGCCTTTTCGGAAAGAGGCTCTGCTGAGAACGAACACCGTGAGGTCTACCGTTCCTGGGCAAGTACAGATCCACAATGCTGTTGTGCCTGTGGATAGGCTGCACAGGTGCAATGAAGAGCAGCATGAGCTTTCAGGGCTGGCACCTTCCTTGTGGGAGAAGGAGCCGGACGTTTGCCTTTTCGGAAGGAGAGTCTGCCGAGTACAAGCGCCGTGAGACGTGCCGTCTTTGGGAAAGCACAGATCCCCAGTGCTCTTGTGCCTGTGGATAGGCTGCACAGGGACAGTGAAGAGCAGCATGAGCTTTCAGGGTTGGCACCTTCCTTGTGGGAGAAGGAGCCAGACGTTTGCCTTTTCGGAAAGAGGCTCTGCCGAGAACGAACACCGTGAGGTCTACCGTTCCTGGGAAAGCACGGATCGCCAGTGTTGCTGTGCCTGTGGATAGGCTGCACAGGGACAGTGAAGAGCAGCAGGAGCTTTCAGGGCTGGTACCTTCCTTGTGGGAGAAGGAGCCGGACGTTTGCCTTTTCAGAAGGAGAGTCTGCCGAGTACAAGCGCCGTGAGATGTGCCGCCTGTGGCAAAGCACAGATCCCCAGTGCTGTTGTGCCTGTGGATAGGCTGCACGGGGACGGTGAAGAGCAGCATGAGCTTTCAGGGCTGGCACATTCCTTGTGGGAGAAGGAGCCGGACGTTTGCCTTTTCAGAAAGAGGCTCTGCTAAGAACGATCACCGTGAGGTCTACCGTTCCTGGGCAAGCACGAATCCCCAGTGGTGTTGTGCCTGTAGATAGGCTGCACGGGAACAGTGAAGAGCAGCATGAGCTTTCAGGGCTGGCACCTTCCTTGTGGGAGAAGGAGCCGGACGTTTGCCTTTTCGGAAAGAGGCTCTGCCGAGAACGACCACCGTGAGATGTGCCATCTGTGAGAAAGCAGAGATCCCCAGTGCTGCTGTGCCTGTGGATAGGCTGCACGATGACGGTGAAGACCAGCAAGAGCTTTCAGGGCTGGCACCTTCCTTGTGGGACAAGGAGCCGGACGTTTGCCTTTTCGGAAAGAGGCTCTGCTGAGAACGAGCGCCGTGCCATGTGCCGCCTGTGGGAAAGCACAGATCCCCAGTGCTGTTGTGCCTGTGAATAGCCTGCACGGGGACGGTGAAGAGCAGCATGAGCTTTGAGGGCTGGCACCTTCCTTGTGGGACAAGGAGTCGGACGTTTGCCTTTTCGGAAAGAGGCTCTGCTGAGAACGAACACCGTGAGGGCTACCGTTCCTGGGCAAGTACAGATCCACAATGCTGTTGTGCCTGTGGATAGGCTGCACAGGTGCAATGAAGAGCAGCATGAGCTTTCAGGGCTGGCACCTTCCTTGTGGGAGAAGGAGCCGGACGTTTGCCTTTTCGGAAGGAGAGTCTGCCGAGTACAAGCGCCGTGAGACGTGCCGTCTTTGGGAAAGCACAGATCCCCAGTGCTGTTGTGCCTGTGGATAGGCTGCACAGGGACAGTGAAGAGCAGCATGAGCTTTCAGGGTTGGCACCTTCCTTGTGGGAGAAGGAGCCAGACGTTTGCCTTTTCGGAAAGAGGCTCTGCCGAGAACGAACACCGTGAGGTCTACCGTTCCTGGGAAAGCACGGATTGCCAGTGTTGCTGTGCCTGTGGATAGGCTGCACAGGGACAGTGAAGATCAGCAGGAGCTTTCAGGGCTGGTACCTTCCTTGTGGGAGAAGGAGCCGGACGTTTGCCTTTTCAGAAGGAGAGTCTGCCGAGTACAAGCGCCGTGAGATGTGCCGCCTGTGGCAAAGCACAGATCCCCAGTGCTGTTGTGCCTGTGGATAGGCTGCACGGGGACGGTGAAGAGCAGCATGAGCTTTCAGGGCTGGCACATTCCTTGTGGGAGAAGGAGCCGGACGTTTGCGTTTTCAGAAAGAGGCTCTGCTAAGAACGATCACCGTGAGGTCTACCGTTCCTGGGCAAGCACGAATCCCCAGTGGTGTTGTGCCTGTAGATAGGCTGCACGGGAACAGTGAAGAGCAGCATGAGCTTTCAGGGCTGGCACCTTCCTTGTGGGAGAAGGAGCCGGACGTTTGCCTTTTCGGAAAGAGGCTCTGCCGAGAACGAGTGCCGTGCCATGTGCCGCCTGTGGGAAAGCACAGATCCCCAGTGCTGTTGTGCCTGTGGATAGGCTGCACGGGGACGGTGAAGAGCAGCATGAGCTTTCAGGGCTGGCACATTCCTTGTGGGAGAAGGAGCCGGACATTTGCCTTTTCGGAAAGAGGCTCTGCTGAGAACGAACACCGTGAGGTGTACCGTTCCTTGGCAAGCACGGATCCCCAGTGCTGTTGTGCCTGTGGATAGGCTGCACAGGGACAGTGTAGAGCAGCATGAGCTTTCAGGGCTGGCACCTTCCTTGTGGGAGAAGGAGCCGGACGTTTGCCTTTTCAGAAGGAGAGTCTGCCGAGTACAAGCGCCGTGAGATGTGCCGCCTGTGGGAAAGCACAGATCCCCAGTGCTGTTGTGCCTGTGGATAGGCTGCACGGGGACGGTGAAGAGCAGCATGAGCTTTGAGGGCTGGCACCTTCCTTGTGGGAGAAGGAGCCGGACGTTTGCCTTTTCGGAAAGAGGCTCTGCCGAGAACGACCACCGTGAGATGTGCCATCTGTGGGAAAGCAGAGATCCCCAGTGCTGCTGTGCCTGTGGATAGTCTGCACGATGACGGTGAAGACCAGCAAGAGCTTTCAGGGCTGGCACCTTCCTTGTGGGACAAGGAGCCGGACGTTTGCCTTTTCGGAAAGAGGCTCTGCTGAGAACGAGCGCCGTGCCATGTGCCGCCTGTGGGAAAGCACAGATCCCCATTGCTGTTGTGCCTGTGAATAGCCTGCACGGGGACGGTGAAGAGCAGCATGAGCTTTGAGGGCTGGCACCTTCCTTGTGGGACAAGGAGTCGGACGTTTGCCTTTTCGGAAAGAGGCTCTGCTGAGAACGAACACCGTGAGGGCTACCGTTCCTGGGCAAGTACAGATCCACAATGCTGTTGTGCCTGTGGATAGGCTGCACAGGTGCAATGAAGAGCAGCATGAGCTTTCAGGGCTGGCACCTTCCTTGTGGGAGAAGGAGCCGGACGTTTGCCTTTTCGGAAGGAGAGTCTGCCGAGTACAAGCGCCGTGAGATGTGCCATCTTTGGGAAAGCACAGATCCACAATGCTGTTGTGCCTGTGGATAGGCTGCACAGGTGCAATGAAGAGCAGCATGAGCTTTCAGGGCTGGCACCTTCCTTGTGGGAGAAGGAGCCGGACGTTTGCCTTTTCGGAAAGAGGCTCTGCCGAGAACGAACACCGTGAGGTCTACCGTTCCTGGGAAAGCACGGATCGCCAGTGTTGCTGTGCCTGTGGATAGGCTGCACAGGGACAGTGAAGAGCAGCAGGAGCTTTCAGGGCTGGTACCTTCCTTGTGGGAGAAGGAGCCGGACGTTTGCCTTTTCAGAAGGAGAGTCTGCCGAGTACAAGCGCCGTGAGATGTGCCGCCTGTGGGAAAGCACAGATCCCCAGTGCTGTTGTGCCTGTGGATAGGCTGCACGGGGACGGTGAAGAGCAGCATGAGCTTTCAGGGCTGGCACATTCCTTGTGGGAGAAGGAGCCGGACGTTTGCCTTTTCAGAAAGAGGCTCTGCTAAGAACGATCACCGTGAGGTCTACCGTTCCTGGGCAAGCACGAATCCCCAGTGGTGTTGTGCCTGTAGATAGGCTGCACGGGAACAGTGAAGAGCAGCATGAGCTTTCAGGGCTGGCACCTTCCTTGTGGGAGAAGGAGCCGGACGTTTGCCTTTTCGGAAAGAGGCTCTGCCGAGAACGAGTGCCGTGCCATGTGCCGCCTGTGGGAAAGCACAGATCCCCAGTGCTGTTGTGCCTCTGGATAGGCTGCACGGGGACGGTGAAGAGCAGCATGAGCTTTCAGGGCTGGCACCTTCCTTGTGGGAGAAGGAGCCGGACATTTGCCTTTTCGGAAAGAGGCTCTGCCGAGAACGAACACCGTGAGGTCTATCGTTCCTGGGCAAGCACGGATCCCCAGTGCTGTTGTGCCTGTGGATAGGCTGCACAGGGACAGTGTAGAGCAGCATGAGCTTTCAGGGCTGGCACCTTCCTTGTGGGAGAAGGAGCCGGACGTTTGCCTTTTCAGAAGGAGAGTCTGCCGAGTACAAGCGCCGTGAGATGTGCCGCCTGTGGGAAAGCACAGATCCCCAGTGCTGTTGTGCCTGTGGATAGGCTGCACGGGGACGGTGAAGAGCAGCATGAGCTTTGAGGGCTGGCACCTTCCTTGTGGGAGAAGGAGCCGGACGTTTGCCTTTTCGGAAAGAGGCTCTGCTGAGAACGAACACCGTGAGGTGTACCGTTCCTTGGCAAGCACGGATCCCCAGTGCTGTTGTGCCTGTGGATAGGCTGCACAGGGACAGTGTAGAGCAGCATGAGCTTTCAGGGCTGGCACCTTCCTTGTGGGAGAAGGAGCCGGACGTTTGCCTTTTCAGAAGGAGAGTCTGCCGAGTACAAGCGCCGTGAGATGTGCCGCCTGTGGGAAAGCACAGATCCCCAGTGCTGTTGTGCCTGTGGATAGGCTGCACGGGGACGGTGAAGAGCAGCATGAGCTTTCAGGGCTGGCACCTTCCTTGTGGGAGAAGGAGCCGGACGTTTGCCTTTTCGGAAAGAGGCTCTGCCGAGAACGACCACCGTGAGATGTGCCATCTGTGGGAAAGCAGAGATCCCCAGTGCTGCTGTGCCTGTGGATAGTCTGCACGATGACGGTGAAGACCAGCAAGAGCTTTCAGGGCTGGCACCTTCCTTGTGGGACAAGGAGCCGGACGTTTGCCTTTTCGGAAAGAGGCTCTGCTGAGAACGAGCGCCGTGCCATGTGCCGCCTGTGGGAAAGCACAGATCCCCAGTGCTGTTGTGCCTGTGAATAGCCTGCACGGGGACGGTGAAGAGCAGCATGAGCTTTGAGGGCTGGCACCTTCCTTGTGGGACAAGGAGTCGGACGTTTGCCTTTTCGGAAAGAGGCTCTGCTGAGAACGAACACCGTGAGGTCTACCGTTCCTGGGCAAGTACAGATCCACAATGCTGTTGTGCCTGTGGATAGGCTGCACAGGTGCAATGAAGAGCAGCATGAGCTTTCAGGGCTGGCACCTTCCTTGTGGGAGAAGGAGCCGGACGTTTGCCTTTTCGGAAGGAGAGTCTGCCGAGTACAAGCGCCGTGAGATGTGCCGTCTTTGGGAAAGCACAGATCCACAATGCTGTTGTGCATGTGGATAGGCTGCACAGGTGCAATGAAGAGCAGCATGAGCTTTCAGGGCTGGCACCTTCCTTGTGGGAGAAGGAGCCGGACGTTTGCCTTTTCGGAAAGAGGCTCTGCCGAGAACGAACACCGTGAGGTCTACCGTTCCTGGGAAAGCACGGATCGCCAGTGTTGCTGTGCCTGTGGATAGGCTGCACAGGGACAGTGAAGAGCAGCAGGAGCTTTCAGGGCTGGTACCTTCCTTGTGGGAGAAGGAGCCGGACGTTTGCCTTTTCAGAAGGAGAGTCTGCCGAGTACAAGCGCCGTGCCATGTGCCGCCTGTGGGAAAGCACAGATCCCCAGTGCTGTTGTGCCTGTGGATAGGCTGCACGGGGACGGTGAAGAGCAGCATGAGCTTTCAGGGCTGGCACATTCCTTGTGGGAGAAGGAGCCGGACGTTTGCCTTTTCAGAAAGAGGCTCTGCTAAGAACGATCACCGTGAGGTCTACCGTTCCTGGGCAAGCACGAATCCCCAGTGGTGTTGTGCCTGTAGATAGGCTGCACGGGAACAGTGAAGAGCAGCATGAGCTTTCAGGGCTGGCACCTTCCTTGTGGGAGAAGGAGCCGGACGTTTGCCTTTTCGGAAAGAGGCTCTGCCGAGAACGACCACCGTGAGATGTGCCATCTGTGAGAAAGCAGAGATCCCCAGTGCTGCTGTGCCTGTGGATAGGCTGCACGATGACGGTGAAGACCAGCAAGAGCTTTCAGGGCTGGCACCTTCCTTGTGGGACAAGGAGCCGGACGTTTGCCTTTTCGGAAAGAGGCTCTGCTGAGAACGAGCGCCGTGCCATGTGCCGCCTGTGGGAAAGCACAGATCCCCAGTGCTGTTGTGCCTGTGAATAGCCTGCACGGGGACGGTGAAGAGCAGCATGAGCTTTGAGGGCTGGCACCTTCCTTGTGGGACAAGGAGTCGGACGTTTGCCTTTTCGGAAAGAGGCTCTGCTGAGAACGAACACCGTGAGGGCTACCGTTCCTGGGCAAGTACAGATCCACAATGCTGTTGTGCCTGTGGATAGGCTGCACAGGTGCAATGAAGAGCAGCATGAGCTTTCAGGGCTGGCACCTTCCTTGTGGGAGAAGGAGCCGGACGTTTGCCTTTTCGGAAGGAGAGTCTGCCGAGTACAAGCGCCGTGAGACGTGCCGTCTTTGGGAAAGCACAGATCCCCAGCGCTGTTGTGCCTGTGGATAGGCTGCACGGGGACGGTGAAGAGCAGCATGAGCTTTCAGGGCTGGCACATTCCTTGTGGGAGAAGGAGCCGGACGTTTGCCTTTTCAGATAGAGGCTCTGCTGAGAACGAACACCGTGAGGTGTACTGTTCCTTGGCAAGCACGGATCCCCAGTGCTGTTGTGCCGGTGGATAGGCTGCACAGGGACAGTGTAGAGCAGCATGAGCTTTCATGGCTGGCACCTTCCTTGTGGGAGAAGGAGCCGGACGTTTGCCTTTTCAGAAGGAGAGTCTGCCGAGTACAGGCGCCGTGAGATGTGCCGCCTGTGGGAAAGCACAGATCCCCAGTGCTGTTGTGCCTGTGGATAGGCTGCACGGGGACGGTGAAGAGCAGCATGAGCTTTCAGGGCTGGCACCTTCCTTGTGGGAGAAGGAGCCGGACGTTTGCCTTTTCGGAAAGAGGCTCTGTCGAGAACGACCACCGTGAGATGTGCCATCTGTGGGAAAGCAGAGATCCCCAGTGCTGTTGTGCCTGTGAATAGGCTGCACGGGGACGGTGAAGAGCAGCATGAGCTTTCAGGGCTGGCACCTTCCTTGTGGGACAAGGAGCCGGACGTTTGCCTTTTCGGAAAGAGTCTCTGCCGATAATGAATGCTGTGAGATGTGCCGCCTGTGGGAAAGCACAGATCCCCAGTGCTGTTGTGCCTGTGAATAGGCTGCACGGGGACGGTGAAGAGCAGCATGAGCTTTCAGGGCTGGCACCTTCCTGGTGGGACAAGGAGCCGGACGTTTGCCTTTTCGGAAAGAGGCTCTGCCGATAATGAATGCTGTGAGATGTGCCGCCTGTGGGAAAGCACAGATCCCCAGTGCTGTTGTGCCTGTGAATAGGCTGCACGGGAACAGTGAAGAGCAGCATGAGCTTTCAGGGCTGGGACCTTCCTTGTGGGAGAAGGAGCCGGACGTTTGCCTTTTCAGAAGGAGAGTCTGCCGAGTACAAGCGCCGTGAGATGTGCCGCCTGTGGGAAAGCACAGATCCCCAGTGCTGTTGTGCCTGTGGATAGGCTGCACGGGGACGGTGAAGAGCAGCATGAGCTTTCAGGGCTGGCACCTTCCTTGTGGGAGAAGGAGCCGGACGTTTGCCTTTTCGGAAAGAGGCTCTGCCGAGAACGACCAGCGTGAGATGTGGCATCTGTGGGAAAGCAGAGATCCCCAGTGCTGCTGTGCCTGTGGATAGTCTGCACGATGACGGTGAAGACCAGCAAGAGCTTTCAGGGCTGGCACCTTCCTTGTGGGACAAGGAGCCGGACGTTTGCCTTTTCGGAAAGAGGCTCTGCTGAGAACGAACACCGTGAGGTCTACCGTTCCTGGGCAAGTACAGATCCACAATGCTGTTGTGCCTGTGGATAGGCTGCACAGGTGCAATGAAGAGCAGCATGAGCTTTCAGGGCTGGCACCTTCCTTGTGGGAGAAGGAGCCGGACGTTTGCCTTTTCGGAAAGAGGCTCTGCTGAGAACGAACACCGTGAGGTCTACCGTTCCTAGGCAAGCACGGATCCCCAGCGCTCTTGTGCCTGTGGATAGGCTGCACAGGGACAGTGAAGAGCAGCAGGAGCTTTCAGGGCTGGTACCTTCCTTGTGGGAGAAGGAGCCGGACGTTTGCCTTTTCGGAAAGAGGCTCTGCTGAGAACGAACACCGTGAGGTCTATCGTTCCTGGGAAAGCACGGATCCCCAGTGGTGTTGTGCCTGTGGATAGGCTGCACGGGTACAGTGAAGAGCAGCATGAGCTTTCAGGGCTGGCACCTTCCTTGTGGGAGAAAGAGCCGGACGTTTGCCTTTTCGGAAAGAGGCTCTGCCGAGAACGACCACCGTGAGATGTGCCATCTGTGGGAAAGCAGAGATCCCCAGTGCTGCTGTGCCTGTGGATAGGCTGCACGATGACGGTGAAGAGCAGCATGAGCTTTCAGGGCTGGCACCTTCCTTGTGGGAGAAGGAGCTGGACGTTTGCCTTTTCGGAAAGAGGCTCTGCTGAGAACGAACACCGTGAGGTCTACCGTTCCTGGGCAAGTACAGATCCACAATGCTGTTGTGCCTGTGGATAGGCTGCACAGGTGCAATGAAGAGCAGCATGAGCTTTCAGGGCTGGCACCTTCCTTGTGGGAGAAGGAGCCGGACGTTTGCCTTTTCAGAAGGAGAGTCTGCCGAGAACGAGTGCCGTGCCAGGTGACGCCTGTGGGAAAGCACAGATCCCCAGTGCTGTTGTGCCTGTGGATAGGCTGCACGGGGACGGTGAAGAGCAGCATGAGCTTTCAGGGCTGGCACCTTCCTTGTGGGAGAAGGAGCCGGACATTTGCCTTTTCGGAAAGAGGCTCTGCTGAGAACGAACACCGTGAGGTGTACCGTTCCTTGGCAAGCACGGATCCCCAGTGCTGTTGTGCCTGTGGATAGGCTGCACAGGGACAGTGTAGAGCAGCATGAGCTTTCAGGGCTGGCACCTTCCTTGTGGGAGAAGGAGCCGGACGTTTGCCTTTTCAGAAGGAGAGTCTGCCGAGTACAAGCGCCGTGAGATGTGCCGCCTGTGGGAAAGCACAGATCCCCAGTGCTGTTGTGCCTGTGGATAGGCTGCACGGGGACGGTGAAGAGCAGCATGAGCTTTGAGGGCTGGCACCTTCCTTGTGGGAGAAGGAGCCGGACGTTTGCCTTTTCGGAAAGAGGCTCTGCCGAGAACGACCACCGTGAGATGTGCCATCTGTGGGAAAGCAGAGATCCCCAGTGCTGCTGTGCCTGTGGATAGTCTGCACGATGACGGTGAAGACCAGCAAGAGCTTTCAGGGCTGGCACCTTCCTTGTGGGACAAGGAGCCGATCGTTTGCCTTTTCGGAAAGAGGCTCTGCTGAGAACGAGCGCCGTGCCATGTGCCGCCTGTGGGAAAGCACAGATCCCCAGTGCTGTTGTGCCTGTGAATAGCCTGCACGGGGACGCTGAAGAGCAGCATGAGCTTTGAGGGCTGGCACCTTCCTTGTGGGACAAGGAGTCGGACGTTTGCCTTTTCGGAAAGAGGCTCTGCTGAGAACGAACACCGTGAGGTCTACCGTTCCTGGGCAAGTACAGATCCACAATGCTGTTGTGCCTGTGGATAGGCTGCACAGGTGCAATGAAGAGCAGCATGAGCTTTCAGGGCTGGCACCTTCCTTGTGGGAGAAGGAGCCGGACGTTTGCCTTTTCGGAAAGAGGCTCTGCCGAGAACGAACACCGTGAGGTCTACCGTTCCTGGGAAAGCACGGATCGCCAGTGTTGCTGTGCCTGTGGATAGGCTGCACAGGGACAGTGAAGAGCAGCAGGAGCTTTCAGGGCTGGTACCTTCCTTGTGGGAGAAGGAGCCGGACGTTTGCCTTTTCAGAAAGAGGCTCTGCCGAGAACGAGTGCCGTGCCATGTGCCGCCTGTGGGAAAGCACAGATCCCCAGTGCTGTTGTGCCTGTGGATAGGCTGCACGGGGACGGTGAAGAGCAGCATGAGCTTTCAGGGCTGGCACCTTCCTTGTGGGAGAAGGAGCCGGACATTTGCCTTTTCGGAAAGAGGCTCTGCTGAGAACGAACACCGTGAGGTGTATCGTTCCTTGGCAAGCACGGATCCCCAGTGCTGTTGTGCCTGTGGATAGGCTGCACAGGGACAGTGTAGAGCAGCATGAGCTTTCAGGGCTGGCACCTTCCTTGTGGGAGAAGGAGCCGGACGTTTGCATTTTCAGAAGGAGAGTCTGCCGAGTACAAGCGCCGTGAGATGTGCCGCCTGTGGGAAAGCACAGATCCCCAGTGCTGTTGTGCCTGTGGATAGGCTGCACGGGGACGGTGAAGAGCAGCATGAGCTTTGAGGGCTGGCACCTTCCTTGTGGGAGAAGGAGCCGGACGTTTGCCTTTTCGGAAAGAGGCTCTGCCGAGAACGACCACCATGAGATGTGCCATCTGTGGGAAAGCAGAGATCCCCAGTGCTGCTGTGCCTGTGGATAGTCTGCACGATGACGGTGAAGACCAGCAAGAGCTTTCAGGGCTGGCACCTTCCTTGTGGGAGAAGGAGCCGGACGTTTGCCTTTTCGGAAAGAGGCTCTGCTGAGAACGAGCGCCGTGCCATGTGCCGCCTGTGGGAAAGCACAGATCCCCAGTGCTGTTGTGCCTGTGAATAGCCTGCACGGGGACGGTGAAGAGCAGCATGAGCTTTGAGGGCTGGCACCTTCCTTGTGGGACAAGGAGTCGGACGTTTGCCTTTTCGGAAAGAGGCTCTGCTGAGAACGAACACCGTGAGGTCTACCGTTCCTGGGCAAGTACAGATCCACAATGCTGTTGTGCCTGTGGATAGGCTGCACAGGTGCAATGAAGAGCAGCATGAGCTTTCAGGGCTGGCACCTTCCTTGTGGGAGAAGGAGCCGGACGTTTGCCTTTTCGGAAGGAGAGTCTGCCGAGTACAAGCGCCGTGAGATGTGCCGTCTTTGGGAAAGCACAGATCCACAATGCTGTTGTGCCTGTGGATAGGCTGCACAGGTGCAATGAAGAGCAGCATGAGCTTTCAGGGCTGGCACCTTCCTTGTGGGAGAAGGAGCCGGACGTTTGCCTTTTCGGAAAGAGGCTCTGCCGAGAACGAACACCGTGAGGTCTACCGTTCCTGGGAAAGCACGGATCGCCAGTGTTGCTGTGCCTGTGGATAGGCTGCACAGGGACAGTGAAGAGCAGCAGGAACTTTCAGGGCTGGCACCTTCCTTGTGGGAGAAGGAGCCGGACGTTTGCCTTTTCAGGAGGAGAGTCTGCCGAGTACAAGCGCCGTGAGATGTGCCGCCTGTGGGAAAGCACAGATCCCCAGTGCTGTTGTGCCTGTGGATAGGCTGCACGGGGACGGTGAAGAGCAGCATGAGCTTTCAGGGCTGGCACATTCCTTGTGGGAGAAGGAGCCGGACGTTTGCCTTTTCAGAAAGAGGCTCTGCTAAGAACGATCACCGTGAGGTCTAACGTTCCTGGGCAAGCACGAATCCCCAGTGGTGTTGTGCCTGTAGATAGGCTGCACAGGAACAGTGAAGAGCAGCATGAGCTTTCAGGGCTGGCACCTTCCTTGTGGGAGAAGGAGCCGGACGTTTGCCTTTTCGGAAAGAGGCTCTGCCGAGAACGAGTGCCGTGCCATGTGCCGCCTGTGGGAAAGCACAGATCCCCAGTGCTGTTGTGCCTGTGGATAGGCTGCACGGGGACGGTGAAGAGCAGCATGAGCTTTCAGGGCTGGCACCTTCCTTGTGGGAGAAGGAGCCGGACATTTGCCTTTTCGGAAAGAGGCTCTGCTGAGAACGAACACCGTGAGGTGTACCGTTCCTTGGCAAGCACGGATCCCCAGTGCTGTTGTGCCTGTGGATAGGCTGCACAGGGACAGTGTAGAGCAGCATGAGCTTTCAGGGCTGGCACCTTCCTTGTGGGAGAAGGAGCCGGACGTTTGCCTTTTCAGAAGGAGAGTCTGCCGAGTACAAGCGACGTGAGATGTGCCGCCTGTGGGAAAGCACAGATCCCCAGTGCTGTTGTGCCTGTGGATAGGCTGCACGGGGACGGTGAAGAGCAGCATGAGCTTTGAGGGCTGGCACCTTCCTTGTGGGAGAAGGAGCCGGACGTTTGCCTTTTCGGAAAGAGGCTCTGCCGAGAACGACCACCGTGAGATGTGCCATCTGTTGGAAAGCAGAGATCCCCAGTGCTGCTGTGCCTGTGGATAGTCTGCACGATGACGGTGAAGACCAGCAAGAGCTTTCAGGGCTGGCACCTTCCTTGTGGGAGAAGGAGCCGGACGTTTGCCTTTTCGGAAAGAGGCTCTGCTGAGAACGAGCGCCGTGCCATGTGCCGCCTGTGGGAAAGCACAGATCCCCAGTGCTGTTGTGCCTGTGAATAGCCTGCACGGGGACGGTGAAGAGCAGCATGAGCTTTGAGGGCTGGCACCTTCCTTGTGGGACAAGGAGTCGGACGTTTGCCTTTTCGGAAAGAGGCTCTGCTGAGAACGAACACCGTGAGGTCTACCGTTCCTGGGCAAGTACAGATCCACAATGCTGTTGTGCCTGTGGATAGGCTGCACAGGTGCAATGAAGAGCAGCATGAGCTTTCAGGGCTGGCACCTTCCTTGTGGGAGAAGGAGCCGGACGTTTGCCTTTTCGGAAGGAGAGTCTGCCGAGTACAAGCGCCGTGAGATGTGCCGTCTTTGGGAAAGCACAGATCCACAATGCTGTTGTGCCTGTGGATAGGCTGCACAGGTGCAATGAAGAGCAGCATGAGCTTTCAGGGCTGGCACCTTCCTTGTGGGAGAAGGAGCCGGACGTTTGCCTTTTCGGAAAGAGGCTCTGCCGAGAACGAACACCGTGAGGTCTACCGTTCCTGGGAAAGCACGGATCGCCAGTGTTGCTGTGCCTGTGGATAGGCTGCACAGGGACAGTGAAGAGCCGCAGGAGCTTTCAGGGCTGGCACCTTCCTTGTGGGAGAAGGAGCCGGACGTTTGCCTTTTCAGGAGGAGAGTCTGCCGAGTACAAGCGCCGTGAGATGTGCCGCCTGTGGGAAAGCACAGATCCCCAGTGCTGTTGTGCCTGTGAATAGCCTGCACGGGTACAGTGAAGAGCAGCATGAGCTTTCAGGGCTGGCACCTTCCTTGTGGGAGAAGGAGCCGGACGTTTGCCTTTTCGGAAAGAGTCTCTGCCGATAATGAATGCTGTGAGATGTGCTGCCTGTGGGAAAGCACAGATCCCCAGTGCTGTTGTGCCTGTGAATAGGCTGCACGGGAACAGTGAAGAGCAGCATGAGCTTTCAGGGCTGGAACCTTCCTTGTGGGAGAAGGAGCCGGACGTTTGCCTTTTCGGAAAGAGGCTCTGCCGAGAACGACCACCGTGAGATGTGCCATCTGTGGGAAAGCAGAGATCCCCAGTGCTGCTGTGCCTGTGGATAGGCTGCACGATGACGGTGAAGACCAGCAAGAGCTTTCAGGGCTGGCACCTTCCTTGTGGGACAAGGAGCCGGACGTTTGCCTTTTCGGAAAGAGGCTCTGCTGAGAACGAGCGCCGTGCCATGTGCCGCCTGTGGGAAAGCACAGATCCCCAGTGCTGTTGTGCCTGTGAATAGCCTGCACGGGGACGGTGAAGAGCAGCATGAGCTTTGAGGGCTGGCACCTTCCTTGTGGGACAAGGAGTCGGACGTTTGCCTTTTCGGAAAGAGGCTCTGCTGAGAACGAACACCGTGAGGTCTACCGTTCCTGGGCAAGTACAGATCCACAATGCTGTTGTGCCTGTGGATAGGCTGCACAGGTGCAATGAAGAGCAGCATGAGCTTTCAGGGCTGGCACCTTCCTTGTGGGACAAGGAGCCGGACGTTTGCCTTTTCGGAAAGAGGCTCTGCTGAGAACGAACACCGTGAGGTCTACCGTTCCTAGGCAAGCACGGATCCCCAGCGCTCTTGTGCCTGTGGATAGGCTGCACAGGGACAGTGAAGAGCAGCAGGAGCTTTCAGGGCTGGTACCTTCCTTGTGGGAGAAGGAGCCGGAAGTTTGCCTTTTCGGAAAGAGGCTCTGCTGAGAACGAACACCGTGAGGTCTATCGTTCCTGGGCAAGCACGGATCCCCAGTGGTGTTGTGCCTGTGGATAGGCTGCACGGGTACAGTGAAGAGCAGCATGAGCTTTCAGGGCTGGCACCTTCCTTGTGGGAGAAGGAGGCGGACGTTTGCCTTTTCGGAAAGAGGCTCTGCCGAGTACAAGTGCCGTGAGATGTGCCATCTGTGGGAAAGCAGAGATCCCCAGTGCTGCTGTGCCTGTGGATAGGCTGCACGATGACGGTGAAGACCAGCAAGAGCTTTCAGGGCTGGCACCTTCCTTGTGGGACAAGGAGCCGGACGTTTGCCTTTTCGGAAAGAGGCTCTGCTGAGAACGAGCGCCGTGCCATGTGCCGCCTGTGGGAAAGCACAGATCACCAGTGCTGTTGTGCCTGTGAATAGCCTGCACGGGGACGGTGAAGAGCAGCATGAGCTTTCAGGGCTGGCACCTTCCTTGTGGGAGAAGGAGCTGGACGTTTGCCTTTTCGGAAAGAGGCTCTGCTGAGAACGAACACCGTGAGGTCTACCGTTCCTGGGCAAGTACAGATCCCCAGTGCTGTTGTGCCTGTGGATAGGCTGCACAGGTGCAATGAAGAGCAGCATGAGCTTTCAGGGCTGGCACCTTCCTTGTGGGAGAAGGAGCCGGACGTTTGCCTTTTCAGAAGGAGAGTCTGCCGAGTACAAGTGCCGTGAGATGTGCCGCCTGTGGCAAAGCACAAATCCCCAGTGCTGTTGTGCCTGTGGATAGGCTGCACGGGGACGGTGAAGAGCAGCATGAGCTTTCAGGGCTGGCACCATCCTTGTGGGAGAAGGAGCCGGACGTTTGCCTTTTCAGAAAGAGGCTCTGCTGAGAACGAACAACGTGAGGTGTACCGTTACTTGGCAAGCACGGATCCCCAGTGCTGTTGTGCCTGTGGATAGGCTGCACAGGGACAGTGTAGAGCAGCATGAGCTTTCAGGGCTGGCACCTTCCTTGTGGGAGAAGGAGCTGGACGTTTGCCTTTTCAGAAGGAGAGTCTGCCGAGTACAAGCGCCGTGAGATGTACCGCCTGTGGGAAAGCACAGATCCCCAGTGCTGTTGTGCCTGTGGATAGGCTGCACGGGGACGGTGAAGAGCAGCATGAGCTTTCAGGGCTGGCACCTTCCTTGTGGGAGAAGGAGCCGGACGTTTGCCTTTTCAGAAAGAGGCTCTGCTGAGAACGATCACCGTGAGATCTACCGTTCCTGGGCAAGCACGAATCCCCAGTGGTGTTGTGCCTGTAGATAGGCTGCACGGGAACAGTGAAGAGCAGCATGAGCTTTCAGGGCTGGCACCTTCCTTGTGGGAGAAGGAGCCGGACGTTTGCCTTTTCGGAAAGAGGCTCTGCTGAGAACGAGTGCCGTGCCAGGTGCCGCCTGTGGGAAAGCACAGATCCCCAGTGCTGCTGTGCCTGTGGATAGGCTGCACGGGGACGGTGAAGAGCAGCATGAGCTTTGAGGGCTGGCACCTTCCTTGTGGGACAAGGAGTCGGACGTTTGCCTTTTCGGAAAGAGGCTCTGCTGAGAACGAACAACGTGAGGTCTACCGTTCCTGGGCAAGTACAGATCCACAATGCTGTTGTGCCTGTGGATAGGCTGCACAGGTGCAATGAAGAGCAGCATGAGCTTTCAGGGCTGGCACCTTCCTTGTGGGAGAAGGAGCCGGACGTTTGCCTTTTCGGAAGGAGAGTCTGCCGAGTACAAGCGCCGTGAGATGTGCCGTCTTTGGGAAAGCACAGATCCCCAGTGCTCTTGTGCCTGTGGATAGGCTGCACAGGGACAGTGAAGAGCAGCATGAGCTTTCAGGGTTGGCACCTTCCTTGTGGGAGAAGGAGCCAGACGTTTGCCTTTTCGGAAAGAGGCTCTGCCGAGAACGAACACCGTGAGGTCTACCGTTCCTGGGAAAGCACGGATCGCCAATGTTGCTGTGCCTGTGGATAGGCTGCACAGGGACAGTGAAGAGCAGCAGGAGCTTTCGGGGCTGGCACCTTCCTTGTGGGAGAAGGAGCCGGACGTTTGCCTTTTCAGAAGGAGAGTCTGCCGAGTACAAGCGCCGTGAGATGTGCCGCCTGTGGGAAAGCACAGATCCCCAGTGCTGTTGTGCCTGTGAATAGGCTGCACGGGGACGGTGAAGAGCAGCATGAGCTTTCAGGGCTGGCACCTTCCTTGTGGGAGAAGGAGCCGGAAGTTTGCCTTTTCGGAAAGAGGCTCTGCCGATAATGAATGCTGTGAGATGTGCCGCCTGTGGGAAAGCACAGATCCCCAGTGCTGTTGTGCCTGTGAATAGGCTGCACGGGAACAGTGAAGAGCAGCATGAGCTTTCAGGGCTGGAACCTTCCTTGTGGGAGAAGGAGCCGGACGTTTGCCTTTTCGGAAAGAGGCTCTGCCGCGAACGAACACCGTGAGGTCTACCGTTCCTTGGCAAGCACGGATCCCCAGTGCTGTTGTGCCTGTGGATAGGCTGCACAGGGACAGTGTAGAGCAGCATGAGCTTTCAGGGCTGGCACCTTCCTTGTGGGAGAAGGAGCCGGACGTTTGCCTTTTCAGAAGGAGAGTCTGCCGAGTACAAGCGCCGTGAGATGTGCCGCCTGTGGGAAAGCACAGATCCCCAGTGCTGTTGTGCCTGTGGATAGGCTGCACGGGGACGGTGAAGAGCAGCATGAGCTTTCAGGGCTGGCACCTTCCTTGTGGGAGAAGGAGCCGGACGTTTGCCTTTTCAGAAGGAGACTCTGCCGAGTACAAGCGCCGTGAGATGTGCCGCCTGTGGGAAAGCACGGATCCCCAGTGCTGTTGTGCCTGTGGATAGGCTGCACAGGGACAGTGAAGAGCAGCATGAGCTTTGAGGGCTGGCACCTTCCTTGTGGGAGAAGGAGCCGGACGTTTGCCTTTTCGGAAAGAGGCTCTGCTGAGAACGAACACCGTGAGGTCTACCGTTCCTAGGCAAGCACGGATCCCCAGCGCTCTTGTGCCTGTGGATAGGCTGCACAGGGACAGTGAAGAGCAGCAGGAGCTTTCAGGGCTGGTACCTTCCTTGTGGGAGAAGGAGCCGGACGTTTGCCTTTTCGGAAATAGGCTCTGCTGAGAACGAACACCGTGAGTTCTATCGTTCCTGGGCAAGCAAGGATCCCCAGTGGTGTTGTGCCTGTGGATAGGCTGCACGGGTACAGTGAAGAGCAGCATGAGCTTTCAGGGCTGGCACCTTCCTTGTGGGAGAAGGAGCTGGACGTTTCCCTTTTCGGAAGGAGAGTCTGCCAAGTACAAGCGCCGTGAGATGTGCCGCCCTTGGGAAAGCACAGATCCCCAGTGCTGTTGTGCCTGTGGATAGGCTGCACAGGGACAGTGAAGAGCAGCAGGAGCTTTCAGGGCTGGTACCTTCCTGGTGGGAGAAGGAGCCGGACGTTTGCCTTTTCGGAAAGAGGCTCTGCCGAGAACGAGCGCCGTGCCATGTGCCGCCTGTGGGAAAGCACAGATCCCCAGTGCTGTTGTGCCTGTGAATAGCCTGCACGGGGACGGTGAAGAGCAGCATGAGCTTTCAGGGCTGGCACCTTCCTGGTGGGAGAAGGAGCCGATCGTTTGCCTTTTCGGAAAGAGGCTCTGCCGAGAACGAACATTGTGAGGTCTACAGTTCCTGGACAAGAACGGATCCCCAATGCTGTTGTGCCTGTGGATATGCTGCACGGGGGCTGTGAAGACCAGCATGATCTTTCAGGGCTGGCACCTTCCTTGTGGGAGAAGGAGCCGGACGTTTGCCTTTTCGGAAGGAGAGTCTGCCGAGTACAAGCGCCGTGAGATGTGCCGTCTTTTGGAAAGCACAGATCCCCAGTGCTGTTTTGCCTCTGGATAGGCTGCACAGGGACAGTGAAGAGCAGCATGAGCTTTCAGGGTTGGCACCTTCCTTGTGGGAGAAGGAGCCAGACGTTTGCCTTTTCGGAAAGAGGCTCTGCCGAGAACGAACACCGTGAGGTCTACCGTTCCTGGGAAAGCACGGATCGCCAGTGTTGCTGTGCCTGTGGATAGGCTGCACAGGGACAGTGAAGAGCAGCAGGAGCTTTCAGGGCTGGCACCTTCCTTGTGGGAGAAGGAGCCGGACGTTTGCCTTTTCAGGAGGAGAGTCTGCCGAGTACAAGCGCCGTGAGATGTGCCGCCTGTGGGAAAGCACAGATCCCCAGTGCTGTTGTGCCTGTGAATAGGCTGCACGGGGACGGTGAAGAGCAGCATGAGCTTTCAGGGCTGGCACCTTCCTTGTGGGAGAAGGAGCCGGACGTTTGCCTTTTCGGAAAGAGGCTCTGCCGATAATGAACGCTGTGAGATGTGCCGCCTGTGGGAAAGCACAGATCCCCAGTGCTGTTGTGCCTGTGGATAGGCTGCACGGGAACAGTGAAGAGCAGCATGAGCTTTCAGGGCTGGAACCTTCCTTGTGGGAGAAGGAGCCGGACGTTTGCCTTTTCGGAAAGAGGCTCTGCCGCGAACGAACACCGTGAGGTCTACCGTTCCTTGGCAAGCACGGATCCCCAGTGCTGTTGTGCCTGTGGATAGGCTGCACAGGGACAGTGTAGAGCAGCATGAGCTTTCAGGGCTGGCACCTTCCTTGTGGGAGAAGGAGCCGGACGTTTGCCTTTTCAGAAGGAGAGTCTGCCGAGTACAAGCGCCGTGAGATGTGCCGCCTGTGGGAAAGCACAGATCCCCAGTGCTGTTGTGCCTGTGGATAGGCTGCACGGGGACGGTGAAGAGCAGCATGAGCTTTCAGGGCTGGCACCTTCCTTGTGGGAGAAGGAGCCGGACATTTGCCTTTTCAGAAGGAGACTCTGCCGAGTACAAGCGCCGTGAGATGTGCCGCCTGTGGGAAAGCACGGATCCCCAGTGCTGTTGTGCCTGTGGATAGGCTGCACAGGGACAGTGAAGAGCAGCATGAGCTTTGAGGGCTGGCACCTTCCTTGTGGGAGAAGGAGCCGGACGTTTGCCTTTTCGGAAAGAGGCTCTGCTGAGAACGAACACCGTGAGGTCTACCGTTCCTAGGCAAGCACGGATCCCCAGCGCTCTTGTGCCTGTGGATAGGCTGCACAGGGACAGTGAAGAGCAGCAGGAGCTTTCAGGGCTGGTACCTTCCTTGTGGGAGAAGGAGCCGGACGTTTGCCTTTTCGGAAATAGGCTCTGCTGAGAACGAACACCGTGAGTTCTATCGTTCCTGGGCAAGCAAGGATCCCCAGTGGTGTTGTGCCTGTGGATAGGCTGCACGGGTACAGTGAAGAGCAGCATGAGCTTTCAGGGCTGGTACCTTCCTGGTGGGAGAAGGAGCCGGACGTTTGCCTTTTCGGAAAGAGGCTCTGCCGAGAACGAGCGCCGTGCCATGTGCCGCCTGTGGGAAAGCACAGATCCCCAGTGCTGTTGTGCCTGTGAATAGCCTGCACGGGGACGGTGAAGAGCAGCATGAGCTTTCAGGGCTGGCACCTTCCTGGTGGGAGAAGGAGCCGATCGTTTGCCTTTTCGGAAAGAGGCTCTGCCGAGAACGAACATTGTGAGGTCTACAGTTCCTGGACAAGAACGGATCCCCAATGCTGTTGTGCCTGTGGATATGCTGCACGGGGGCTGTGAAGACCAGCATGATCTTTCAGGGCTGGCACCTTCCTTGTGGGAGAAGGAGCCGGACGTTTGCCTTTTCGGAAGGAGAGTCTGCCGAGTACAAGCGCCGTGAGATGTGCCGTCTTTTGGAAAGCACAGATCCCCAGTGCTGTTTTGCCTCTGGATAGGCTGCACAGGGACAGTGAAGAGCAGCATGAGCTTTCAGGGTTGGCACCTTCCTTGTGGGAGAAGGAGCCAGACGTTTGCCTTTTCGGAAAGAGGCTCTGCCGAGAACGAACACCGTGAGGTCTACCGTTCCTGGGAAAGCACGGATCGCCAGTGTTGCTGTGCCTGTGGATAGGCTGCACAGGGACAGTGAAGATCAGCAGGAGCTTTCAGGGCTGGCACCTTCCTTGTGGGAGAAGGAGCCGGACGTTTGCCTTTTCAGAAGGAGAGTCTGCCGAGTACAAGCGCCGTGAGATGTGCCGCCTGTGGGAAAGCACAGATCCCCAGTGCTGTTGTGCCTGTGGATAGGCTGCACGGGGACGGTGAAGAGCAGCATGAGCTTTCAGGGCTGGCACCTTCCTTGTGGGAGAAGGAGCCGGACGTTTGCCTTTTCGGAAAGAGTCTCTGCCGATAATGAATGCTGTGAGATGTGCCGCCTGTGGGAAAGCACAGATCCCCAGTGCTGTTGTGCCTCTGAATAGGCTGCACGGGAACAGTGAAGAGCAGCATGAGCTTTCAGGGCTGGAACCTTCCTTGTGGGAGAAGGAGCCGGACGTTTGCCTTTTCGGGAAGAGGCTCTGCTGAGAACGAACACCGTGAGATCTACCGTTTTTTGGCAAGCACGGATGCCCAGTGCTGTTGTGCCTGTGGATAGGCTGCACAGGGACAGTGTAGAGCAGCATGAGCTTTCAGGGCTGGGACCTTCCTTGTGGGAGAAGGAGCCGGACGTTTGCCTTTTCAGAAGGAGAGTCTGCCGAGTACAAGCGCCGTGAGATGTGCCGCCTGTGGGAAAGCACAGATCCCCAGTGCTGCTGTGCCTGTGGATAGGCTGCACGATGACGGTGAAGACCAGCAAGAGCTTTCAGGGCTGGCACCTTCCTTGTGGGAGAAGGAGCCAGACGTTTGCCTTTTCGGAAAGAGGCTCTGCTGAGAACGAGCGCCGTGCCATGTGCCGCCTGTGGGAAAGCACAGATCCCCAGTGCTGTTGTGCCTGTGAATAGCCTGCACGGGGACGGTGAAGAGCAGCATGAGCTTTGAGGGCTGGCACCTTCCTTGTGGGACAAGGAGTCGGACGTTTGCCTTTTCGGAAAGAGGCTCTGCTGAGAACGAACACCGTGAGGTCTACCGTTCCTGGGCAAGTACAGATCCACAATGCTGTTGTGCCTGTGGATAGGCTGCACGGGTACAGTGAAGAGCAGCATGAGCTTTCAGGGCTGGCACCTTCCTTGTGGGAGAAGGAGCCGGACGTTTGCCTTTTCGGAAAGAGGCTCTGCTGAGAACGAACACCGTGAGGTCTACCGTTCCTAGGCAAGCACGGATCCCCAGCGCTCTTGTGCCTGTGGATAGGCTGCACAGGGACAGTGAAGAGCAGCAGGAGCTTTCAGGGCTGGTACCTTCCTTGTGGGAGAAGGAGCCAGACGTTTGCCTTTTCGGAAAGAGGCTCTGCCGAGAACGAACACCGTGAGGTCTACCGTTCCTGGGAAAGCACGGATCGCCAGTGTTGCTGTGCCTGTGGATAGGCTGCACAGGGACAGTGAAGATCAGCAGGAGCTTTCAGGGCTGGCACCTTCCTTGTGGGAGAAGGAGCCGGACGTTTGCCTTTTCAGAAGGAGAGTCTGCCGAGTACAAGCACCGTGAGATGTGCCGCCTGTGGCAAAGCACAGATCCCCAGTGCTGTTGTGCCTGTGGATAGGCTGCACGGGGACGGTGAAGAGCAGCATGAGCTTTCAGGGCTGGCACCTTCCTGGTGGGACAAGGAGCCGGACGTTTGCCTTTTCGGAAAGAGGCTCTGCCGATAATGAATGCTGTGAGATGTGCCGCCTGTGGGAAAGCACAGATCCCCAGTGCTGTTGTGCCTGTGAATAGGCTGCACGGGAACAGTGAAGAGCAGCATGAGCTTTCAGGGCTGGCACCTTCCTTGTGGGAGAAGGAGCCGGACGTTTGCCTTTTCGGAAAGAGGCTCTGCTGAGAACGAACACCGTGAGATCTACCGTTCCTTGGCAAGCACGGATGCCCAGTGCTGTTGTGCCTGTGGATAGGCTGCACGGGGACAGTGTAGAGCAGCATGAGCTTTCAGGGCTGGGACCTTCCTTGTGGGAGAAGGAGCCGGACGTTTGCCTTTTCAGAAGGAGAGTCTGCCGAGTACAAGCGCCGTGAGATGTGCCGCCTGTGGGAAAGCACAGATCCCCAGTGCTGCTGTGCCTGTGGATAGGCTGCACGATGACGGTGAAGACCAGCAAGAGCTTTCAGGGCTGGCACCTTCCTTGTGGGACAAGGAGCCGGACGTTTGCCTTTTCGGAAAGAGGCTCTGCTGAGAACGAGCGCCGTGCCATGTGCCGCCTGTGGGAAAGCACAGATCCCCAGTGCTGTTGTGCCTGTGAATAGCCTGCACGGGGACGGTGAAGAGCAGCATGAGCTTTGAGGGCTGGCACCTTCCTTGTGGGACAAGGAGTCGGACGTTTGCCTTTTCGGAAAGAGGCTCTGCTGAGAACGAACACCGTGAGGGCTACCGTTCCTGGGCAAGTACAGATCCACAATGCTGTTGTGCCTGTGGATAGGCTGCACAGGTGCAATGAAGAGCAGCATGAGCTTTCAGGGCTGGCACCTTCCTTGTGGGAGAAGGAGCCGGACGTTTGCCTTTTCGGAAAGAGGCTCTGCTGAGAACGAACACCGTGAGGTCTACCGTTCCTAGGCAAGCACGGATCCCCAGCGCTCTTGTGCCTGTGGATAGGCTGCACAGGGACAGTGAAGAGCAGCAGGAGCTTTCAAGGCTGGCACCTTCCTTGTGGGAGAAGGAGCCGGACGTTTGCCTTTTCAGAAGGAGAGTCTGCCGAGTACAAGCGCCGTGAGATGTGCCGCCTGTGGCAAAGCACAGATCCCCAGTGCTGTTGTGCCTGTGGATAGGCTGCACGGGGACGGTGAAGAGCAGCATGAGCTTTCAGGGCTGGCACAATCCTTGTGGGAGAAGGAGCCGGACGTTTGCCTTTTCAGAAAGAGGCTCTGCTGAGAACGAACACCGTGAGGTGTACCGTTCCTTGGCAAGCACGGATCCCCAGTGCTGTTGTGCCGGTGGATAGGCTGCACAGGGACAGTGTAGAGCAGCATGAGCTTTCATGGCTGGCACCTTCCTTGTGGGAGAAGGAGCCGGACGTTTGCCTTTTCAGAAGGAGAGTCTGCCGAGTACAGGCGCCGTGAGATGTGCCGCCTGTGGGAAAGCACAGATCCCCAGTGCTGTTGTGCCTGTGGATAGGCTGCACGGGGACGGTGAAGAGCAGCATGAGCTTTCAGGGCTGGCACCTTCCTTGTGGGAGAAGGAGCCGGACGTTTGCCTTTTCGGAAAGAGGCTCTGTCGAGAACGACCACCGTGAGATGTGCCATCTGTGGGAAAGCAGAGATCCCCAGTGCTGTTGTGCCTGTGAATAGGCTGCACGGGGACGGTGAAGAGCAGCATGAGCTTTCAGGGCTGGCACCTTCCTGGTGGGACAAGGAGCCGGACGTTTGCCTTTTCGGAAAGAGGCTCTGCTGAGAACGAGCGCTGTGCCATGTGCCGCCTGTGGGAAAGCACAGATCCCCAGTGCTGTTGTGCCTGTGAATAGGCTGCACGGGAACAGTGAAGAGCAGCATGAGCTTTCAGGGCTGGGACCTTCCTTGTGGGAGAAGGAGCCGGACGTTTGCCTTTTCAGAAGGAGAGTCTGCCGAGTACAAGCGCCGTGAGATGTGCCGCCTGTGGGAAAGCACAGATCCCCAGTGCTGTTGTGCCTGTGGATAGGCTGCACGGGGACGGTGAAGAGCAGCATGAGCTTTCAGGGCTGGCACCTTCCTTGTGGGAGAAGGAGCCGGACGTTTGCCTTTTCGGAAAGAGGCTCTGCCGAGAACGACCACCGTGAGATGTGCCATCTGTGGGAAAGCAGAGATCCCCAGTGCTGCTGTGCCTGTGGATAGTCTGCACGATGACGGTGAAGACCAGCAAGAGCTTTCAGGGCTGGCACCTTCCTTGTGGGACAAGGAGCCGGACGTTTGCCTTTTCGGAAAGAGGCTCTGCTGAGAACGATCACCGTGAGGTCTACCGTTCCTGGGCAAGTACAGATCCACAATGCTGTTGTGCCTGTGGATAGGCTGCACAGGTGCAATGAAGAGCAGCATGAGCTTTCAGGGCTGGCACCTTCCTTGTGGGAGAAGGAGCCGGACGTTTGCCTTTTCGGAAAGAGGCTCTGCTGAGAACGAACACCGTGAGGTCTACCGTTCCTAGGCAAGCACGGATCCCCAGCGCTCTTGTGCCTGTGGATAGGCTGCACAGGGACAGTGAAGAGCAGCAGGAGCTTTCAGGGCTGGTACCTTCCTTGTGGGAGAAGGAGCCGGACGTTTGCCTTTTCGGAAAGAGGCTCTGCTGAGAACGAGCGCCGTGCCATGTGCCGCCTGTGGGAAAGCACAGATCCCCAGTGCTGTTGTGCCTGTGAATAGCCTGCACGGGGACGGTGAAGAGCAGCATGAGCTTTCAGGGCTGGCACCTTCCTTGTGGGAGAAGGAGCTGGACGTTTGCCTTTTCGGAAAGAGGCTCTGCCGAGAACGAACATTGTGAGGTCTACCGTTCCTGGGCAAGTACAGATCCACAATGCTGTTGTGCCTGTGGATAGGCTGCACAGGTGCAATGAAGAGCAGCATGAGCTTTCAGGGCTGGCACCTTCCTTGTGGGAGAAGGAGCCGGACGTTTGCCTTTTCGGAAAGAGGCTCTGCTGAGAACGAACACCGTGAGGTCTACCGTTCCTAGGCAAGCACGGATCCCCAGCGCTCTTGTGCCTGTGGATAGGCTGCACAGGGACAGTGAAGAGCAGCAGGAGCTTTCAGGGCTGGTACCTTCCTTGTGGGAGAAGGAGCCAGACGTTTGCCTTTTCGGAAAGAGGCTCTGCCGAGAACGAACACCGTGAGGTCTACCGTTCCTGGGAAAGCACGGATCGCCAGTGTTGCTGTGCCTGTGGATAGGCTGCACAGGGACAGTGAAGATCAGCAGGAGCTTTCAGGGCTGGCACCTTCCTTGTGGGAGAAGGAGCCGGACGTTTGCCTTTTCAGAAGGAGAGTCTGCCGAGTACAAGCGCCGTGAGATGTGCCGCCTGTGGCAAAGCACAGATCCCCAGTGCTGTTGTGCCTGTGGATAGGCTGCACGGGGACGGTGAAGAGCAGCATGAGCTTTCAGGGCTGGCACCTTCCTGGTGGGACAAGGAGCCGGACGTTTGCCTTTTCGGAAAGAGAGTCTGCCGATAATGAATGCTGTGAGATGTGCCGCCTGTGGGAAAGCACAGATCCCCAGTGCTGTTGTGCCTGTGAATAGGCTGCACGGGAACAGTGAAGAGCAGCATGAGCTTTCAGGGCTGGAACCTTCCTTGTGGGAGAAGGAGCCGGACGTTTGCCTTTTCGGAAAGAGGCTCTGCTGAGAACGAACACCGTGAGATCTACCGTTCCTTGGCAAGCACGGATGCCCAGTGCTGTTGTGCCTGTGGATAGGCTGCACGGGGACAGTGTAGAGCAGCATGAGCTTTCAGGGCTGGGACCTTCCTTGTGGGAGAAGGAGCCGGACGTTTGCCTTTTCAGAAGGAGAGTCTGCCGAGTACAAGCGCCGTGAGATGTGCCGCCTGTGGGAAAGCACAGATCCCCAGTGCTGCTGTGCCTGTGGATAGGCTGCACGATGACGGTGAAGACCAGCAAGAGCTTTCAGGGCTGGCACCTTCCTTGTGGGAGAAGGAGCCAGACGTTTGCCTTTTCGGAAAGAGGCTCTGCTGAGAACGAGCGCCGTGCCATGTGCCGCCTGTGGGAAAGCACAGATCCCCAGTGCTGTTGTGCCTGTGAATAGCCTGCACGGGGACGGTGAAGAGCAGCATGAGCTTTGAGGGCTGGCACCTTCCTTGTGGGACAAGGAGTCGGACGTTTGCCTTTTCGGAAAGAGGCTCTGCTGAGAACGAACACCGTGAGGGCTACCGTTCCTGGGCAAGTACAGATCCACAATGCTGTTGTGCCTGTGGATAGGCTGCACAGGTGCAATGAAGAGCAGCATGAGCTTTCAGGGCTGGCACCTTCCTTGTGGGAGAAGGAGCCGGACGTTTGCCTTTTCGGAAAGAGGCTCTGCTGAGAACGAACACCGTGAGGTCTACCGTTCCTAGGCAAGCACGGATCCCCAGCGCTCTTGTGCCTGTGGATAGGCTGCACAGGGACAGTGAAGAGCAGCAGGAGCTTTCAGGGCTGGCACCTTCCTTGTGGGAGAAGGAGCCGGACGTTTGCCTTTTCAGAAGGAGAGTCTGCCGAGTACAAGCGCCGTGAGATGTGCCGCCTGTGGCAAAGCACAGATCCCCAGTGCTGTTGTGCCTGTGGATAGGCTGCACGGGGACGGTGAAGAGCAGCATGAGCTTTCAGGGCTGGCACAATCCTTGTGGGAGAAGGAGCCGGACGTTTGCCTTTTCAGAAAGAGGCTCTGCTGAGAACGAACACCGTGAGGTGTACCGTTCCTTGGCAAGCACGGATCCCCAGTGCTGTTGTGCCGGTGGATAGGCTGCACAGGGACAGTGTAGAGCAGCATGAGCTTTCATGGCTGGCACCTTCCTTGTGGGAGAAGGAGCCGGACGTTTGCCTTTTCAGAAGGAGAGTCTGCCGAGTACAAGCGCCGTGAGATGTGCCGCCTGTGGGAAAGCACAGATCCCCAGTGCTGTTGTGCCTGTGGATAGGCTGCACGGGGACGGTGAAGAGCAGCATGAGCTTTGAGGGCTGGCACCTTCCTTGTGGGAGAAGGAGCCGGACGTTTGCCTTTTCGGAAAGAGGCTCTGTCGAGAACGACCACCGTGAGATGTGCCATCTGTGGGAAAGCAGAGATCCCCAGTGCTGTTGTGCCTGTGAATAGGCTGCACGGGGACGGTGAAGAGCAGCATGAGCTTTCAGGGCTGGCACCTTCCTGGTGGGACAAGGAGCCGGACGTTTGCCTTTTCGGAAAGAGGCTCTGCTGAGAACGAGCGCTGTGCCATGTGCCGCCTGTGGGAAAGCACAGATCCCCAGTGCTGTTGTGCCTGTGAATAGGCTGCACGGGAACAGTGAAGAGCAGCATGAGCTTTCAGGGCTGGGACCTTCCTTGTGGGAGAAGGAGCCGGACGTTTGCCTTTTCAGAAGGAGAGTCTGCCGAGTACAAGCGCCGTGAGATGTGCCGCCTGTGGGAAAGCACAGATCCCCAGTGCTGTTGTGCCTGTGGATAGGCTGCACGGGGACGGTGAAGAGCAGCATGAGCTTTCAGGGCTGGCACCTTCCTTGTGGGAGAAGGAGCCGGACGTTTGCCTTTTCGGAAAGAGGCTCTGCCGAGAACGACCACCGTGAGATGTGCCATCTGTGGGAAAGCAGAGATCCCCAGTGCTGCTGTGCCTGTGGATAGTCTGCACGATGACGGTGAAGACCAGCAAGAGCTTTCAGGGCTGGCACCTTCCTTGTGGGACAAGGAGCCGGACGTTTGCCTTTTCGGAAAGAGGCTCTGCTGAGAACGAACACCGTGAGGTCTACCGTTCCTGGGCAAGTACAGATCCACAATGCTGTTGTGCCTGTGGATAGGCTGCACAGGTGCAATGAAGAGCAGCATGAGCTTTCAGGGCTGGCACCTTCCTTGTGGGAGAAGGAGCCGGACGTTTGCCTTTTCGGAAAGAGGCTCTGCTGAGAACGAACACCGTGAGGTCTACCGTTCCTAGGCAAGCACGGATCCCCAGCGCTCTTGTGCCTGTGGATAGGCTGCACAGGGACAGTGAAGAGCAGCAGGAGCTTTCAGGGCTGGTACCTTCCTTGTGGGAGAAGGAGCCGGACGTTTGCCTTTTCGGAAAGAGGCTCTGCTGAGAACGAGCGCCGTGCCATGTGCCGCCTGTGGGAAAGCACAGATCCCCAGTGCTGTTGTGCCTGTGAATAGCCTGCACGGGGACGGTGAAGAGCAGCATGAGCTTTCAGGGCTGGCACCTTCCTTGTGGGAGAAGGAGCTGGACGTTTGCCTTTTCGGAAAGAGGCTCTGCCGAGAACGAACATTGTGAGGTCTACCGTTCCTGGGCAAGTACAGATCCACAATGCTGTTGTGCCTGTGGATAGGCTGCACAGGTGCAATGAAGAGCAGCATGAGCTTTCAGGGCTGGCACCTTCCTTGTGGGAGAAGGAGCCAGACGTTTGCCTTTTCGGAAGGAGAGTCTGCCGAGTACAAGCGCCGTGAGATGTGCCGTCTTTTGGAAAGCACAGATCCCCAGTGCTGTTTTGCCTCTGGATAGGCTGCACAGGGACAGTGAAGAGCAGCATGAGCTTTCAGGGTTGGCACCTTCCTTGTGGGAGAAGGAGCCAGACGTTTGCCTTTTCGGAAAGAGGCTCTGCCGAGAACGAACACCGTGAGGTCTACCGTTCCTGGGAAAGCACGGATCGCCAGTGTTGCTGTGCCTGTGGATAGGCTGCACAGGGACAGTGAAGAGCAGCAGGAGCTTTCAGGGCTGGCACCTTCCTTGTGGGAGAAGGAGCCGGACGTTTGCCTTTTCAGAAGGAGAGTCTGCCGAGTACAAGCGCCGTGAGATGTGCCGCCTGTGGCAAAGCACAGATCCCCAGTGCTGTTGTGCCTGTGGATAGGCTGCACGGGGACGGTGAAGAGCAGCATGAGCTTTCAGGGCTGGCACCTTCCTTGTGGGAGAAGGAGCCGGACGTTTGCCTTTTCGGAAAGAGTCTCTGCCGATAATGAATGCTGTGAGATGTGCCGCCTGTGGGAAAGCACAGATCCCCAGTGCTGTTGTGCCTGTGAATAGGCTGCACGGGAACAGTGAAGAGCAGCATGAGCTTTCAGGGCTGGAACCTTCCTTGTGGGAGAAGGAGCCGGACGTTTGCCTTTTCGGAAAGAGGCTCTGCTGAGAACGAACACCGTGAGATCTACCGTTTTTTGGCAAGCACGGATGCCCAGTGCTGTTGTGCCTGTGGATAGGCTGCACAGGGACAGTGTAGAGCAGCATGAGCTTTCAGGGCTGGGACCTTCCTTGTGGGAGAAGGAGCCGGACGTTTGCCTTTTCAGAAGGAGAGTCTGCCGAGTACAAGCGCCGTGAGATGTGCCGCCTGTGGGAAAGCACAGATCCCCAGTGCTGCTGTGCCTGTGGATAGGCTGCACGATGACGGTGAAGACCAGCAAGAGCTTTCAGGGCTGGCACCTTCCTTGTGGGAGAAGGAGCCAGACGTTTGCCTTTTCGGAAAGAGGCTCTGCTGAGAACGAGCGCCGTGCCATGTGCCGCCTGTGGGAAAGCACAGATCCCCAGTGCTGTTGTGCCTGTGAATAGCCTGCACGGGGACGGTGAAGAGCAGCATGAGCTTTGAGGGCTGGCACCTTCCTTGTGGGACAAGGAGTCGGACGTTTGCCTTTTCGGAAAGAGGCTCTGCTGAGAACGAACACCGTGAGGGCTACCGTTCCTGGGCAAGTACAGATCCACAATGCTGTTGTGCCTGTGGATAGGCTGCACAGGTGCAATGAAGAGCAGCATGAGCTTTCAGGACTGGCACCTTCCTTGTGGGAGAAGGAGCCGGACGTTTGCCTTTTCGGAAGGAGAGTCTGCCGAGTACAAGCGCCGTGAGATGTGCCGTCTTTGGGAAAGCACAGATCCCCAGTGCTCTTGTGCCTGTGGATAGGCTGCACGGGGACGGTGAAGAGCAGCATGAGCTTTCAGGGCTGGCACCTTCCTTGTGGGACAAGGAGCCGGACGTTTGCCTTTTCAGAAAGAGGCTCTGCTGAGAACGAACACCGTGAGGTGTACCGTTCCTTGGCAAGCACGGATCCCCAGTGCTGTTGTGCCGGTGGATAGGCTGCACAGGGACAGTGTAGAGCAGCATGAGCTTTCATGGCTGGCACCTTCCTTGTGGGAGAAGGAGCCGGACGTTTGCCTTTTCAGAAGGAGAGTCTGCCGAGTACAGGCGCCGTGAGATGTGCCGCCTGTGGGAAAGCACAGATCCCCAGTGCTGTTGTGCCTGTGGATAGGCTGCACGGGGACGGTGAAGAGCAGCATGAGCTTTCAGGGCTGGCACCTTCCTTGTGGGAGAAGGAGCCGGACGTTTGCCTTTTCGGAAAGAGGCTCTGTCGAGAACGACCACCGTGAGATGTGCCATCTGTGGGAAAGCAGAGATCCCCAGTGCTGTTGTGCCTGTGAATAGGCTGCACGGGGACGGTGAAGAGCAGCATGAGCTTTCAGGGCTGGCACCTTCCTTGTGGGACAAGGAGCCGGACGTTTGCCTTTTCGGAAAGAGGCTCTGCCGATAATGAATGCTGTGAGATGTGCCGCCTGTGGGAAAGCACAGATCCCCAGTGCTGTTGTGCCTGTGAATAGGCTGCACGGGGACGGTGAAGAGCAGCATGAGCTTTCAGGGCTGGCACCTTCCTGGTGGGACAAGGAGCCGGACGTTTGCCTTTTCGGAAAGAGGCTCTGCCAATAATGAATGCTGTGAGATGTGCCGCCTGTGGGAAAGCACAGATCCCCAGTGCTGTTGTGCCTGTGAATAGGCTGCACGGGAACAGTGAAGAGCAGCATGAGCTTTCAGGGCTGGGACCTTCCTTGTGGGAGAAGGAGCCGGACGTTTGCCTTTTCAGAAGGAGAGTCTGCCGAGTACAAGCGCCGTGAGATGTGCCGCCTGTGGGAAAGCACAGATCCCCAGTGCTGCTGTGCCTGTGGATAGGCTGCACGGGGACGGTGAAGAGCAGCATGAGCTTTCAGGGCTGGCACCTTCCTTGTGGGAGAAGGAGCCGGACGTTTGCCTTTTCGGAAAGAGGCTCTGCCGAGAACGACCACCGTGAGATGTGCCATCTGTGGGAAAGCAGAGATCCCCAGTGCTGCTGTGCCTGTGGATAGTCTGCACGATGACGGTGAAGACCAGCAAGAGCTTTCAGGACTGGCACCTTCCTTGTGGGACAAGGAGCCGGACGTTTGCCTTTTCGGAAAGAGGCTCTGCTGAGAACGAACACCGTGAGGTCTACCGTTCCTGGGCAAGTACAGATCCACAATGCTGTTGTGCCTGTGGATAGGCTGCACAGGTGCAATGAAGAGCAGCATGAGCTTTCAGGGCTGGCACCTTCCTTGTGGGAGAAGGAGCCGGACGTTTGCCTTTTCGGAAAGAGGCTCTGCTGAGAACGAACACCGTGAGGTCTACCGTTCCTAGGCAAGCACGGATCCCCAGCGCTCTTGTGCCTGTGGATAGGCTGCACAGGGACAGTGAAGAGCAGCAGGAGCTTTCAGGGCTGACACCTTCCTTGTGGGAGAAGGAGCCGGACGTTTGCCTTTTCGGAAAGAGGCTCTGCTGAGAACGAACAACGTGAGGTCTACCGTTCCTGGGCAAGTACAGATCCACAATGCTGTTGTGCCTGTGGATAGGCTGCACAGGTGCAATGAAGAGCAGCATGAGCTTTCAGGGCTGGCACCTTCCTTGTGGGAGAAGGAGCCGGACGTTTGCCTTTTCAGAAGGAGAGTCTGCCGAGTACAAGCGCCGTGAGATGTGCCGCCTGTGGCAAAGCACAGATCCCCAGTGCTGTTGTGCCTGTGGATAGGCTGCACGGGGACGGTGAAGAGCAGCATGAGCTTTCAGGGCTGGCACCTTCCTTGTGGGAGAAGGAGCCGGACGTTTGCCTTTTCGGAAAGAGGCTCTGCCGAGAACGAGTGCCGTGCCATGTGCCGCCTGTGGGAAAGCACAGATCCCCAGTGCTGTTGTGCCTGTGGATAGGCTGCACGGGCACGGTGAAGAGCAGCATGAGCTTTCAGGGCTGGCACCTTCCTTGTGGGAGAAGGAGCCGGACATTTGCCTTTTCGGAAAGAGGCTCTGCTGAGAACGAACACCGTGAGGTCTACCGTTCCTTGGCAAGCACGGATCGGCAGTGTTGCTGTGCCTGTGGATAGGCTGCACAGGGACAGTGAAGAGCAGCAGGAGCTTTCAGGGCTGGCACCTTCCTTGTGGGAGAAGGAGCCGGACGTTTGCCTTTTCAGAAGGAGAGTCTGCCGAGTACAAGCGCCGTGAGATGTGCCGCCTGTGTGAAAGCACAGATCCCCAGTGCTGTTGTGCCTGTGGATAGGCTGCACGGGGACGGTGAAGAGCAGCAGGAGCTTTCAGGGCTGGCACCTTCCTTGTGGGAGAAGGAGGCGGACGTTTGCCTTTTCGGAAAGAGGCTCTGCCGAGAACGACCACCGTGAGATGTGCCATCTGTGGGAAAGCAGAGATCCCCAGTGCTGCTGTGCCTGTGAATAGCCTGCACGGGGACGGTGAAGAGCAGCATGAGCTTTCAGGGCTGGCACCTTCCTTGTGGGAGAAGGAGCCGGACGTTTGCCTTTTCGGAAGGAGAGTCTGCCGAGTACAAGCGCCGTGAGATGTGCCGTCTTTTGGAAAGCACAGATCCCCAGTGCTGTTGTGCCTCTGGATAGGCTACACGATGACGGTGAAGACCAGCAAGAGCTTTCAGGGCTGGCACCTTCCTTGTGGGAGAAGGAGCTGGACGTTTGCCTTTTCGGAAGGAGAGTCTGCCGAGTACAAGCGCCGTGAGATGTGCCGCCCTTGGGAAAGCACAGATCCCCAGTGCTGTTGTGCCTGTGGATAGGCTGCACAGGGACAGTGAAGAGCAGCAGGAGCTTTCAGGGCTGGCACCTTCCTTGTGGGAGAAGGAGCCGGACGTTTGCCTTTTCGGAAAGAGGCTCTGCCGAGAACGAACACCGTGAGGTCTACCGTTCCTTGGCAAGCACGGATCGGCAGTGTTGCTGTGCCTGTGGATAGGCTGCACAGGGACAGTGAAGAGCAGCAGGAGCTTTCAGGGCTGGCACCTTCCTTGTGGGAGAAGGAGCCGGACGTTTGCCTTTTCAGAAGGAGAGTCTGCCGAGTACAAGCGCCGTGAGATGTGCCGCCTGTGGGAAAGCACAGATCCCCAGTGCTGTTGTGCCTGTGAATACGCTGCACGGGGACGGTGAAGAGCAGCATGAGCTTTCAGGGCTGGCACCTTCCTTGTGGGAGAAGGAGGCGGAAGTTTGCCTTTTCGCAAAGAGGCTCTGACGAGAATGACCACCGTGAGATGTGCCGCCTGTGGGAAAGTACAGATCCCCAGTGCTGTTGTGCCTGTGGATAGGCTGCACGGGGACGGTGAAGAGCAGCATGAGCTTTGAGGGCTGGCACCTTCCTTGTGGGAGAGGGAGCCGGACGTTTGCCTTTTCGGAAAGAGGCTCTGCTGAGAACGAATACCGTGACGTGTACCGTTCCTCGGCAAGCACGGATCCCCAGCGCTGTTGTGCCTGTGGATAGGCTGCACGGGGACGGTGAAGAGCAGCAGGAGCTTTCAGGGCTGGCACCTTCCTTGTGGGAGAAGGAGCCAGACGTTTGCCTTTTCAGTAGGAGAGTCTGCCGAGTACAAGCGCCGTGAGATGTGCCGCCTGTGGGAAAGCACAGATCCCCAGTGCTGTTGTGCCTGTGAATAGGCTGCACGGCGACGGTGAAGAGCAGCATGAGCTTTCAGGGCTGGCACCTTCCTTGTGGGAGAAGGAGCCGGACGTTTGCCTTTTCAGAAGGAGAGTCTGCCGAGTACAAGCACCGTGAGATGTGCCGCCTGTGGGAAAGCAGAGATCCCCAGCGCTGTTGTGCCTTTGGATAGGCTGCATGGGGACGGTGAAGAGCAGCATGAGCTTTCAGGGCTGGCACCTTCCTTGTGGGACAAGGAGCCGGACGTTTGCCTTTTCGGAAAGAGGCTCTGCTGAGAACGAGCGCCGTGCCATGTGCCGCCTGTGGGAAAGCACAGATCCCCAGTGCTGTTGTGCCTGTGAATAGCCTGCACGGGGACGGTGAAGAGCAGCATGAGCTTTGAGGGCTGGCACCTTCCTTGTGGGACAAGGAGTCGGACGTTTGCCTTTTCGGAAAGAGGCTCTGCTGAGAACGAACACCGTGAGGTCTACCGTTCCTGGGCAAGTACAGATCCACAATGCTGTTGTGCCTGTGGATAGGCTGCACAGGTGCAATGAAGAGCAGCATGAGCTTTCAGGGCTGGAACCTTCCTTGTGGGAGAAGGAGCCGGACGTTTGCCTTTTCGGAAAGAGGCTCTGCTGAGAACGAACACCGTGAGGTCTACCGTTCCTAGGCAAGCACGGATCCCCAGCGCTCTTGTGCCTGTGGATAGGCTGCACAGGGACAGTGAAGAGCAGCAGGAGCTTTCAGGGCTGGTACCTTCCTTGTGGGAGAAGGAGCCGGACGTTTGCCTTTTCGGAAAGAGGCTCTGCTGAGAACGAACACCGTGAGGTCTATCGTTCCTGGGCAAGCACGGATCCCCAGTGGTGTTGTGCCTGTGGATAGGCTGCACGGGTACAGTGAAGAGCAGCATGAGCTTTCAGGGCTGGCACCTTCCTTGTGGGAGAAAGAGCCGGACGTTTGCCTTTTCGGAAAGAGGCTCTGCCGAGAACGACCACCGTGAGATGTGCCATCTGTGGGAAAGCAGAGATCCCCAGTGCTGTTGTGCCTGTGAATAGCCTGCACGGGGACGGTGAAGAGCAGCATGAGCTTTCAGGGCTGGCACCTTCCTTGTGGGAGAAGGAGCTGGACGTTTGCCTTTTCGGAAAGAGGCTCTGCTGAGAACGATCACCGTGAGATCTACCGTTCCTGGGCAAGCACGAATCCCCAGTGGTGTTGTGCCTGTAGATAGGCTGCACGGGTACAGTGAAGAGCAGCATGAGCTTTCAGGGCTGGCACTTTCCTTGTGGGAGAAGGAGCCGGACGTTTGCCTTTTCGGAAAGAGGCTCTGCCGAGAACGAGTGCCGTGCCAGGTGACGCCTGTGGGAAAGCACAGATCCCCAGTGCTGTTGTGCCTGTGGATAGGCTGCACGGGGACGGTGAAGAGCAGCATGAGCTTTCAGGGCTGGCACCTTCCTTGTGGGAGAAGGAGCTGGACGTTTCCCTTTTCGGAAGGAGAGTCTGCCGAGAACGACCACCGTGAGATGTGCCGCCCTTGGGAAAGCACAGATCCCCAGTGCTGTTGTGCCTGTGGATAGGCTGCACAGGGACAGTGAAGAGCAGCATGAGCTTTCAGGGCTGGTACCTTCCTGGTGGGAGAAGGAGCCGGACGTTTGCCTTTTCGGAAAGAGGCTCTGCCGAGAACGAACACCGTGAGGTCTACCGTTCCTGGGAAAGCACGGATCGCCAGTGTTGCTGTGCCTGTGGATAGGCTGCACAGGGACAGTGAAGAGCAGCAGGAGCTTTCAGGGCTGGCACCTTCCTTGTGGGAGAAGGAGCCGGACGTTTGCCTTTTCAAAAGGAGAGTCTGCCGAGTACAAGCGCCGTGAGATGTGCCGCCTGTGGCAAAGCACAGATCCCCAGTGCTGTTGTGCCTGTGGATAGGCTGCACGGGGACGGTGAAGAGCAGCATGACCTTTCAGGGCTGGCACCTTCCTTGTGGGAGAAGGAGCCGGACGTTTGCCTTTTCGGAAAGAGGCTCTGCCGAGAACGAACAATTTGAGGTCTACAGTTCCTGGACAAGAACGGATCCCCAATGCTGTTGTGCCTGTGGATAGGCTGCACGGGGGCTGTGAAGACCGGCATGATCTTTCAGGGCTGGCACCTTCCTTGTGGGAGAAGGAGCCGGACGTTTGCCTTTTCGGAAGGAGAGTCTGCCGAGTACAAGCGCCGTGAGATGTGCCGTCTTTTGGAAAGCACAGATCCCCAGTGCTGTTGTGCCTGTGGATAGTCTGCACGGGGACGGTGAAGAGCAGCATGAGCTTTCAGGGCTGGCACCTTCCTTGTGGGACAAGGAGCCGGACGTTTGCCTTTTCGGAAAGAGGCTCTGCTGAGAACGAGCGCCGTGCCATGTGCCGCCTGTGGGAAAGCACAGATCCCCAGTGCTGTTGTGCCTGTGAATAGCCTGCACGGGGACAGTGAAGAGCAGCATGAGCTTTGAGGGCTGGCACCTTCCTTGTGGGACAAGGAGTCGGACGTTTGCCTTTTCGGAAAGAGGCTCTGCTGAGAACGAACACCGTGAGGTCTACCGTTCCTGGGCAAGTACAGATCCCCAATGATGTTGTGCCTGTGGATAGGCTGCACAGGTGCAATGAAGAGCAGCATGAGCTTTCAGGGCTGGCACCTTCCTTGTGGGAGAAGGAGCCGGACGTTTGCCTTTTCGGAAAGAGGCTCTGCTGAGAACGAACACCGTGAGGTCTACCGTTCCTGGGCAAGCACGGATCCCCAGCGCTCTTGTGCCTGTGGATAGGCTGCACAGGTGCAATGAAGAGCAGCATGAGCTTTCAGGGCTGGCACCTTCCTTGTGGGAGAAGGAGCCGGACGTTTGCCTTTTCAGTAGGAGAGTCTGCCGAGTACAAGCGCCGTGAGATGTGCCGCCTGTGGGAAAGCACAGATCCCCAGGGCTGTTGTGCCTGTGGATAGGCTGCACAGGGACAGTGTAGAGCAGCATGAGCTTTCAGGGCTGGCACCTTCCTTGTGGGAGAAGGAGCCGGACGTTTGCCTTTTCAGAAGGAGAGTCTGCCGAGTACAAGCGCCGTGAGATGTGCCGCCTGTGGGAAAGCACAGATCCCCAGTGCTGTTGTGCCTGTGAATAGGCTGCACGGCGACGGTGAAGAGCAGCATGAGCTTTCAGGGCTGGCACCTTCCTTGTGGGAGAAGGAGCCGGACGTTTGCCTTTTCAGAAGGAGAGTCTGCCGAGTACAAGCACCGTGAGATGTGCCGCCTGTGGGAAAGCACAGATCCCCAGCGCTGTTGTGCCTTTGGATAGGCTGCACGGGGACGGTGAAGAGCAGCATGAGCTTTCAGGGCTGGCACCTTCCTTGTGGGACAAGGAGCCGGACGTTTGCCTTTTCGGAAAGAGGCTCTGCTGAGAACGAGCGCCGTGCCATGTGCCGCCTGTGGGAAAGCACAGATCCCCAGTGCTGTTGTGCCTGTGAATAGCCTGCACGGGGACAGTGAAGAGCAGCATGAGCTTTGAGGGCTGGCACCTTCCTTGTGGGACAAGGAGTCGGACGTTTGCCTTTTCGGAAAGAGGCTCTGCTGAGAACGAACACCGTGAGGTCTACCGTTCCTGGGCAAGTACAGATCCACAATGCTGTTGTGCCTGTGGATAGGCTGCACAGGTGCAATGAAGAGCAGCATGAGCTTTCAGGGCTGGCACCTTCCTTGTGGGAGAAGGAGCCGGACGTTTGCCTTTTCGGAAAGAGGCTCTGCTGAGAACGAACACCGTGAGGTCTACCGTTCCTAGGCAAGCACGGATCCCCAGCGCTCTTGTGCCTGTGGATAGGCTGCACAGGGACAGTGAAGAGCAGCAGGAGCTTTCAGGGCTGGTACCTTCCTTGTGGGAGAAGGAGCCGGACATTTGCCTTTTCGGAAAGAGGCTCTGCTGAGAACGAACACCGTGAGGTCTACCGTTCCTGGGCAAGCACGGATCCCCAGCGCTCTTGTGCCTGTGGATAGGCTGCACAGGGACAGTGAAGAGCAGCAGGAGCTTTCAGGGCTGGCACCTTCCTTGTGGGAGAAGGAGCCGGACGTTTGCCTTTTCAAAAGGAGAGTCTGCCGAGTACAAGCGCCGTGAGATGTGCCGCCTGTGGCAAAGCACAGATCCCCAGTGCTGTTGTGCCTGTGGATAGGCTGCACGGGGACGGTGAAGAGCAGCATGACCTTTCAGGGCTGGCACCTTCCTTGTGGGAGAAGGAGCCGGACGTTTGCCTTTTCGGAAAGAGGCTCTGCCGAGAACGAACAATTTGAGGTCTACAGTTCCTGGACAAGAACGGATCCCCAATGCTGTTGTGCCTGTGGATAGGCTGCACGGGGGCTGTGAAGACCGGCATGATCTTTCAGGGCTGGCACCTTCCTTGTGGGAGAAGGAGCCGGACGTTTGCCTTTTCGGAAGGAGAGTCTGCCGAGTACAAGCGCCGTGAGATGTGCCGTCTTTTGGAAAGCACAGATCCCCAGTGCTGTTGTGCCTGTGGATAGTCTGCACGGGGACGGTGAAGAGCAGCATGAGCTTTCAGGGCTGGCACCTTCCTTGTGGGACAAGGAGCCGGACGTTTGCCTTTTCGGAAAGAGGCTCTGCTGAGAACGAGCGCCGTGCCATGTGCCGCCTGTGGGAAAGCACAGATCCCCAGTGCTGTTGTGCCTGTGAATAGCCTGCACGGGGACAGTGAAGAGCAGCATGAGCTTTGAGGGCTGGCACCTTCCTTGTGGGACAAGGAGTCGGACGTTTGCCTTTTCGGAAAGAGGCTCTGCTGAGAACGAACACCGTGAGGTCTACCGTTCCTGGGCAAGTACAGATCCCCAATGATGTTGTGCCTGTGGATAGGCTGCACAGGTGCAATGAAGAGCAGCATGAGCTTTCAGGGCTGGCACCTTCCTTGTGGGAGAAGGAGCCGGACGTTTGCCTTTTCGGAAAGAGGCTCTGCTGAGAACGAACACCGTGAGGTCTACCGTTCCTGGGCAAGCACGGATCCCCAGCGCTCTTGTGCCTGTGGATAGGCTGCACAGGTGCAATGAAGAGCAGCATGAGCTTTCAGGGCTGGCACCTTCCTTGTGGGAGAAGGAGCCGGACGTTTGCCTTTTCAGTAGGAGAGTCTGCCGAGTACAAGCGCCGTGAGATGTGCCGCCTGTGGGAAAGCACAGATCCCCAGGGCTGTTGTGCCTGTGGATAGGCTGCACAGGGACAGTGTAGAGCAGCATGAGCTTTCAGGGCTGGCACCTTCCTTGTGGGAGAAGGAGCCGGACGTTTGCCTTTTCAGAAGGAGAGTCTGCCGAGTACAAGCGCCGTGAGATGTGCCGCCTGTGGGAAAGCACAGATCCCCAGTGCTGTTGTGCCTGTGAATAGGCTGCACGGCGACGGTGAAGAGCAGCATGAGCTTTCAGGGCTGGCACCTTCCTTGTGGGAGAAGGAGCCGGACGTTTGCCTTTTCAGAAGGAGAGTCTGCCGAGTACAAGCACCGTGAGATGTGCCGCCTGTGGGAAAGCACAGATCCCCAGCGCTGTTGTGCCTTTGGATAGGCTGCACGGGGACGGTGAAGAGCAGCATGAGCTTTCAGGGCTGGCACCTTCCTTGTGGGACAAGGAGCCGGACGTTTGCCTTTTCGGAAAGAGGCTCTGCTGAGAACGAGCGCCGTGCCATGTGCCGCCTGTGGGAAAGCACAGATCCCCAGTGCTGTTGTGCCTGTGAATAGCCTGCACGGGGACAGTGAAGAGCAGCATGAGCTTTGAGGGCTGGCACCTTCCTTGTGGGACAAGGAGTCGGACGTTTGCCTTTTCGGAAAGAGGCTCTGCTGAGAACGAACACCGTGAGGTCTACCGTTCCTGGGCAAGTACAGATCCACAATGCTGTTGTGCCTGTGGATAGGCTGCACAGGTGCAATGAAGAGCAGCATGAGCTTTCAGGGCTGGCACCTTCCTTGTGGGAGAAGGAGCCGGACGTTTGCCTTTTCGGAAAGAGGCTCTGCTGAGAACGAACACCGTGAGGTCTACCGTTCCTAGGCAAGCACGGATCCCCAGCGCTCTTGTGCCTGTGGATAGGCTGCACAGGGACAGTGAAGAGCAGCAGGAGCTTTCAGGGCTGGTACCTTCCTTGTGGGAGAAGGAGCCGGACATTTGCCTTTTCGGAAAGAGGCTCTGCTGAGAACGAACACCGTGAGGTCTATCGTTCCTGGGCAAGCACGGATCCCCAGTGGTGTTGTGCCTGTGCATAGGCTGCACGGGGCCAGTGAAGAGCAGCATGAGCTTTCAGGGCTGGCACCTTCCTTGTGGGAGAAGGAGCCGGACGTTTGCCTTTTCGGAAAGAGGCTCTGCCGAGAACGACCACCGTGAGATGTGCCATCTGTGGGAAAGCAGAGATCCCCAGTGCTGCTGTGCCTGTGGATAGGCTGCACGATGACGGTGAAGACCAGCAAGAGCTTTCAGGGCTGGCACCTTCCTTGTGGGAGAAGGAGCCAGACGTTTGCCTTTTCAGAAGGAGAGTCTGCCGAGTACAAGCGCCGTGAGATGTGCCGCCTGTGGCAAAGCACAGATCCCCAGTGCTGTTGTGCCTGTGGATAGGCTGCACGGGGACGGTGAAGAGCAGCATGAGCTTTCAGGGCTGGCACATTCCTTGTGGGAGAAGGAGCCGGACGTTTGCCTTTTCAGAAAGAGGCTCTGCTAAGAACGATCACCGTGAGGTCTACCGTTCCTGGGCAAGCACGAATCCCCAGTGGTGTTGTGCCTGTGGATAGGCTGCACGGGAACAGTGAAGAGCAGCATGAGCTTTCAGGGCTGGCACCTTCCTTGTGGGAGAAGGAGCCGGACGTTTGCCTTTTCGGAAAGAGGCTCTGCCGAGAACGAGTGCCGTGCCATGTGCCGCCTGTGGGAAAGCACGGATCCCCAGTGGTGTTGTGCCTGTGGATAGGCTGCACGGGGACGGTGAAGAGCAGCATGAGCTTTCAGGGCTGGCACCTTCCTGGTGGGAGAAGGAGCCGGACGTTTGCCTTTTCGGAAAGAGGCTCTGCCGAGAACGAGTGCCGTGCCATGTGCCGCCTGTGGGAAAGCACAGATCCCCAGTGCTGTTGTGCCTGTGAATAGCCTGCACGGGTACAGTGAAGAGCAGCATGAGCTTTCAGGGCTGGCACCTTCCTGGTGGGAGAAGGAGCCGGACGTTTGCCTTTTCGGAAAGAGGCTCTGCCGAGAACGAACATTGTGAGGTCTACAGTTCCTGGACAAGAACGGATCCCCAATGCTGTTGTGCCTGTGGATAGGCTGCACGGGGGCTGTGAAGACCAGCATGATCTTTCAGGGCTGGCACCTTCCTTGTGGGAGAAGGAGCCGGACGTTTGCCTTTTCAGAAGGAGAGTCTGCCGAGTACAAGCGCCGTGAGATGTGCCGTCTTTTGGAAAGCACAGATCCCCAGTGCTGTTGTGCCTGTGGATAGGCTGCACGGGGACGGTGAAGAGCAGCATGAGCTTTCAGGGCTGGCACCTTCCTTGTGGGAGAAGGAGCCGGACGTTTGCCTTTTCAGAAGGAGAGTCTGCCGAGTACAAGCGCCGTGAGATGTGCCGCCTGTGGCAAAGCACAGATCCCCAGTGCTGTTGTGCCTGTGGATAGGCTGCACGGGGACGGTGAAGAGCAGCATGAGCTTTCAGGGCTGGCACCTTCCTTGTGGGACAAGGAGCCGGACGTTTGCCTTTTCGGAAAGAGGCTCTGCCGAGAACGACCACCGTGAGATGTGCCATCTGTGGGAAAGCAGAGATCCCCAGTGCTGCTGTGCCTGTGGATAGCCTGCACGGGGACGGTGAAGAGCAGCATGAGCTTTCAGGGCTGGCACCTTCCTTGTGGGAGAAGGAGCCGGATGTTTGCCTTTTCAGAAGGAGAGTCTGCCGAGTACAAGCGCCGTGAGATGTGCCGCCTGTGGCAAAGCACAGATCCCCAGTGCTGTTGTGCCTGTGGATAGGCTGCACGGGGACGGTGAAGAGCAGCATGAGCTTTCAGGGCTGGCACCTTCCTTGTGGGAGAAGGAGGCGGACGTTTGCCTTTTCGGAAAGAGGCTCTGCCGAGAACGAGTGCCGTGCCATGTGCCGCCTGTGGGAAAGCACAGATCCCCAGTGCTGTTGTGCCTGTGGATAGGCTGCACGGGCACGGTGAAGAGCAGCATGAGCTTTCAGGGCTGGCACCTTCCTTGTGGGAGAAGGAGCCGGACATTTGCCTTTTCGGAAAGAGGCTCTGCTGAGAACGAACACCGTGAGGTGTACCGTTCCTTGGCAAGCACGGATCCCCAGTGCTGTTGTGCCTGTGGATAGGCTGCACAGGGACAGTGTAGAGCAGCATGAGCTTTCAGGGCTGGCACCTTCCTTGTGGGAGAAGGAGCTGGACGTTTGCCTTTTCAGAAGGAGAGTCTGCCGAGTACAAGCGCCGTGAGATGTGCCGCCTGTGGGAAAGCACAGATCCCCAGTGCTGTTGTGCCTGTGGATAGGCTGCACGGGGACGGTGAAGAGCAGCATGAGCATTCAGGGCTGGCACCTTCCTTGTGGGAGAAGGAGCCGGACGTTTGCCTTTTCAGAAAGAGGCTCTGCTGAGAACGATCACCGTGAGATCTACCGTTCCTGGTCAAGCACGAATCCCCAGTGGTGTTGTGCCTGTAGATAGGCTGCACGGGTACAGTGAAGAGCAGCATGAGCTTTCAGGGCTGGCACCTTCCTTGTGGGAGAAGGTGCCGGACGTTTGCCTTTTCGGAAAGAGGCTCTGCCGAGAACGAGTGCCGTGCCAGGTGCCGCCTGTGGGAAAGCACAGATCCCCAGTGCTGTTGTGCCTGTGGATAGGCTGCACGGGGACGGTGAAGAGCAGCATGAGCTTTCAGGGCTGGCACCTTCCTTGTGGGAGAAGGAGCTGGACGTTTCCCTTTTCGGAAGGAGAGTCTGGCGAGAACAACCACCGTGAGATGTGCCGCCCTTGGGAAAGCACAGATCCCCAGTGCTGTTGTGCCTGTGGATAGGCTGCACAGGGACAGTGAAGAGCAGCATGAGCTTTCAGGGCTGGTACCTTCCTGGTGGGAGAAGGAGCCGGACATTTGCCTTTTCGGAAAGAGGCTCTGCCGAGAACGAGCGCCGTGCCATATGCCGCCTGTGGGAAAGCACAGATCCCCAGTGCTGTTGTGCCTGTGAATAGCCTGCACGGGGACGGTGAAGAGCAGCATGAGCTTTCAGGGCTGGCACCTTCCTTGTGGGAGAAGGAGCCAGACGTTTGCCTTTTCGGAAAGAGGCTCTGCCGAGAACGAACATTGTGAGGTCTACAGTTCCTGGACAAGAACGGATCCCCAATGCTGTTGTGCCTGTGGATAGGCTGCACGGGGGCTGTGAAGACCAGCATGATCTTTCAGGGCTGGCACCTTCCTTGTGGGAGAAGGAGCCGGACGTTTGCCTTTTCGGAAGGAGAGTCTGCCGAGTACAAGCGCCGTGAGATGTGCCGTCTTTTGGAAAGCACAGATCCCCAGTGCTGTTGTGCCTCTGGATAGGCTACACGATGACGGTGAAGACCAGCAAGAGCTTTCAGGGCTGGCACCTTCCTTGTGGGAGAAGGAGGCGGACGTTTGCCTTTTCGGAAAGAGGCTCTGCCGAGAACGAACACCGTGAGGTCTACCGTTCCTTGGCAAGCACGGATCGGCAGTGTTGCTGTGCCTGTGGATAGGCTGCACAGGGACAGTGAAGAGCAGCAGGAGCTTTCAGGGCTGGCACCTTCCTTGTGGGAGAAGGAGCCGGACGTTTGCCTTTTCAGAAGGAGAGTCTGCCGAGTACAAGCGCCGTGAGATGTGCCGCCTGTGTGAAAGCACAGATCCCCAGTGCTGTTGTGCCTGTGAATACGCTGCACGGGGACGGTGAAGAGCAGCATGAGCTTTCAGGGCTGGCACCTTCCTTGTGGGAGAAGGAGGCGGAAGTTTGCCTTTTCGCAAAGAGGCTCTGACGAGAATGACCACCGTGAGATGTGCCGCCTGTGGGAAAGTACAGATCCCCAGTGCTGTTGTGCCTGTGGATAGGCTGCACGGGGACAGTGAAGAGCAGCATGAGCTTTCAGGGCTGGCACCTTCCTTGTGGGAGAGGGAGCCGGACGTTTGCCTTTTCGGAAAGAGGCTCTGCTGAGAACGAATACCGTGACGTGTACCGTTCCTCGGCAAGCACGGATCCCCAGCGCTGTTGTGCCTGTGGATAGGCTGCACGGGGACGGTGAAGAGCAGCATGAGCTTTCAGGGCTGGCACCTTCCTTGTGGGAGAAGGAGCCAGACGTTTGCCTTTTCAGTAGGAGAGTCTGCCGAGTACAAGCACCGTGAGATGTGCCGCCTGTGGGAAAGCACAGATCCCCAGTGCTGTTGTGCCTGTGAATAGGCTGCACGGGGACGGTGAAGAGCAGCATGAGCTTTCAGGGCTGGCACCTTCCTTGTGGGAGAAGGAGCCGGACGTTTGCCTTTTCAGAAGGAGAGTCTGCCGAGTACAAGCACCGTGAGATGTGCCGCCTGTGGGAAAGCACAGATCCCCAGCGCTGTTGTGCCTTTGGATAGGCTGCACGGGGACGGTGAAGAGCAGCATGAGCTTTCAGGGCTGGCACCTTCCTTGTGGGACAAGGAGCCGGACGTTTGCCTTTTCGGAAAGAGGCTCTGCTGAGAACGAGCGCCGTGCCATGTGCCGCCTGTGGGAAAGCACAGATCCCCAGTGCTGTTGTGCCTGTGAATAGCCTGCACGGGGACGGTGAAGAGCAGCATGAGCTTTGAGGGCTGGCACCTTCCTTGTGGGACAAGGAGTCGGACGTTTGCCTTTTCGGAAAGAGGCTCTGCTGAGAACGAACACCGTGAGGTCTACCGTTCCTGGGCAAGTACAGATCCACAATGCTGTTGTGCCTGTGGATAGGCTGCACAGGTGCAATGAAGAGCAGCATGAGCTTTCAGGGCTGGCACCTTCCTTGTGGGAGAAGGAGCCGGACGTTTGCCTTTTCGGAAAGAGGCTCTGCTGAGAACGAACACCGTGAGGTCTACCGTTCCTAGGCAAGCACGGATCCCCAGCGCTCTTGTGCCTGTGGATAGGCTGCACAGGGACAGTGAAGAGCAGCAGGAGCTTTCAGGGCTGGTACCTTCCTTGTGGGAGAAGGAGCCGGACGTTTGCCTTTTCGGAAAGAGGCTCTGCTGAGAACGAACACCGTGAGGTCTATCGTTCCTGGGCAAGCACGGATCCCCAGTGGTGTTGTGCCTGTGGATAGGCTGCACGGGTACAGTGAAGAGCAGCATGAGCTTTCAGGGCTGGCACCTTCCTTGTGGGAGAAAGAGCCGGACGTTTGCCTTTTCGGAAAGAGGCTCTGCCGAGAACGACCACCGTGAGATGTGCCATCTGTGGGAAAGCAGAGATCCCCAGTGCTGCTGTGCCTGTGGATAGGCTGCACGGGGACGGTGAAGAGCAGCATGAGCTTTCAGGGCTGGCACCTTCCTTGTGGGAGAAGGAGGCGGACGTTTGCCTTTTCGGAAAGAGGCTCTGCCGAGAACGAGTGCCGTGCCATGTGCCGCCTGTGGGAAAGCACAGATCCCCAGTGCTGTTGTGCCTGTGGATAGGCTGCACGGGCACGGTGAAGAGCAGCATGAGCTTTCAGGGCTGGCACCTTCCTTGTGGGAGAAGGAGCCGGACATTTGCCTTTTCGGAAAGAGGCTCTGCTGAGAACGAACACCGTGAGGTGTACCGTTCCTTGGCAAGCACGGATCCCCAGTGCTGTTGTGCCTGTGGATAGGCTGCACAGGGACAGTGTAGAGCAGCATGAGCTTTCAGGGCTGGCACCTTCCTTGTGGGAGAAGGAGCTGGACGTTTGCCTTTTCAGAAGGAGAGTCTGCCGAGTACAAGCGCCGTGAGATGTGCCGCCTGTGGGAAAGCACAGATCCCCAGTGCTGTTGTGCCTGTGGATAGGCTGCACGGGGACGGTGAAGAGCAGCATGAGCATTCAGGGCTGGCACCTTCCTTGTGGGAGAAGGAGCCGGACGTTTGCCTTTTCAGAAAGAGGCTCTGCTGAGAACGATCACCGTGAGATCTACCGTTCCTGGTCAAGCACGAATCCCCAGTGGTGTTGTGCCTGTAGATAGGCTGCACGGGTACAGTGAAGAGCAGCATGAGCTTTCAGGGCTGGCACCTTCCTTGTGGGAGAAGGTGCCGGACGTTTGCCTTTTCGGAAAGAGGCTCTGCCGAGAACGAGTGCCGTGCCAGGTGCCGCCTGTGGGAAAGCACAGATCCCCAGTGCTGTTGTGCCTGTGGATAGGCTGCACGGGGACGGTGAAGAGCAGCATGAGCTTTCAGGGCTGGCACCTTCCTTGTGGGAGAAGGAGCTGGACGTTTCCCTTTTCGGAAGGAGAGTCTGGCGAGAACAACCACCGTGAGATGTGCCGCCCTTGGGAAAGCACAGATCCCCAGTGCTGTTGTGCCTGTGGATAGGCTGCACAGGGACAGTGAAGAGCAGCATGAGCTTTCAGGGCTGGTACCTTCCTGGTGGGAGAAGGAGCCGGACATTTGCCTTTTCGGAAAGAGGCTCTGCCGAGAACGAGCGCCGTGCCATATGCCGCCTGTGGGAAAGCACAGATCCCCAGTGCTGTTGTGCCTGTGAATAGCCTGCACGGGGACGGTGAAGAGCAGCATGAGCTTTCAGGGCTGGCACCTTCCTTGTGGGAGAAGGAGCCAGACGTTTGCCTTTTCGGAAAGAGGCTCTGCCGAGAACGAACATTGTGAGGTCTACAGTTCCTGGACAAGAACGGATCCCCAATGCTGTTGTGCCTGTGGATAGGCTGCACGGGGGCTGTGAAGACCAGCATGATCTTTCAGGGCTGGCACCTTCCTTGTGGGAGAAGGAGCCGGACGTTTGCCTTTTCGGAAGGAGAGTCTGCCGAGTACAAGCGCCGTGAGATGTGCCGTCTTTTGGAAAGCACAGATCCCCAGTGCTGTTGTGCCTCTGGATAGGCTACACGATGACGGTGAAGACCAGCAAGAGCTTTCAGGGCTGGCACCTTCCTTGTGGGAGAAGGAGCCGGACGTTTGCCTTTTCGGAAAGAGGCTCTGCCGAGAACGAACACCGTGAGGTCTACCGTTCCTTGGCAAGCACGGATCGGCAGTGTTGCTGTGCCTGTGGATAGGCTGCACAGGGACAGTGAAGAGCAGCAGGAGCTTTCAGGGCTGGCACCTTCCTTGTGGGAGAAGGAGCCGGACGTTTGCCTTTTCAGAAGGAGAGTCTGCCGAGTACAAGCGCCGTGAGATGTGCCGCCTGTGTGAAAGCACAGATCCCCAGTGCTGTTGTGCCTGTGAATACGCTGCACGGGGACGGTGAAGAGCAGCATGAGCTTTCAGGGCTGGCACCTTCCTTGTGGGAGAAGGAGGCGGAAGTTTGCCTTTTCGCAAAGAGGCTCTGACGAGAATGACCACCGTGAGATGTGCCGCCTGTGGGAAAGTACAGATCCCCAGTGCTGTTGTGCCTGTGGATAGGCTGCACGGGGACAGTGAAGAGCAGCATGAGCTTTCAGGGCTGGCACCTTCCTTGTGGGAGAGGGAGCCGGACGTTTGCCTTTTCGGAAAGAGGCTCTGCTGAGAACGAATACCGTGACGTGTACCGTTCCTCGGCAAGCACGGATCCCCAGCGCTGTTGTGCCTGTGGATAGGCTGCACGGGGACGGTGAAGAGCAGCATGAGCTTTCAGGGCTGGCACCTTCCTTGTGGGAGAAGGAGCCAGACGTTTGCCTTTTCAGTAGGAGAGTCTGCCGAGTACAAGCGCCGTGAGATGTGCCGCCTGTGGGAAAGCACAGATCCCCAGTGCTGTTGTGCCTGTGAATAGGCTGCACGGGGACGGTGAAGAGCAGCATGAGCTTTCAGGGCTGGCACCTTCCTTGTGGGAGAAGGAGCCGGACGTTTGCCTTTTCAGAAGGAGAGTCTGCCGAGTACAAGCACCGTGAGATGTGCCGCCTGTGGGAAAGCACAGATCCCCAGCGCTGTTGTGCCTTTGGATAGGCTGCACGGGGACGGTGAAGAGCAGCATGAGCTTTCAGGGCTGGCACCTTCCTTGTGGGACAAGGAGCCGGACGTTTGCCTTTTCGGAAAGAGGCTCTGCTGAGAACGAGCGCCGTGCCATGTGCCGCCTGTGGGAAAGCACAGATCCCCAGTGCTGTTGTGCCTGTGAATAGCCTGCACGGGGACGGTGAAGAGCAGCATGAGCTTTGAGGGCTGGCACCTTCCTTGTGGGACAAGGAGTCGGACGTTTGCCTTTTCGGAAAGAGGCTCTGCTGAGAACGAACACCGTGAGGTCTACCGTTCCTGGGCAAGTACAGATCCACAATGCTGTTGTGCCTGTGGATAGGCTGCACAGGTGCAATGAAGAGCAGCATGAGCTTTCAGGGCTGGCACCTTCCTTGTGGGAGAAGGAGCCGGACGTTTGCCTTTTCGGAAAGAGGCTCTGCTGAGAACGAACACCGTGAGGTCTACCGTTCCTAGGCAAGCACGGATCCCCAGCGCTCTTGTGCCTGTGGATAGGCTGCACAGGGACAGTGAAGAGCAGCAGGAGCTTTCAGGGCTGGTACCTTCCTTGTGGGAGAAGGAGCCGGACGTTTGCCTTTTCGGAAAGAGGCTCTGCTGAGAACGAACACCGTGAGGTCTATCGTTCCTGGGCAAGCACGGATCCCCAGTGGTGTTGTGCCTGTGGATAGGCTGCACGGGTACAGTGAAGAGCAGCATGAGCTTTGAGGGCTGGCACCTTCCTTGTGGGAGAAAGAGCCGGACGTTTGCCTTTTCGGAAAGAGGCTCTGCCGAGAACGACCACCGTGAGATGTGCCATCTGTGGGAAAGCAGAGATCCCCAGTGCTGCTGTGCCTGTGGATAGGCTGCACGGGGACGGTGAAGAGCAGCATGAGCTTTCAGGGCTGGCACCTTCCTTGTGGGAGAAGGAGGCGGACGTTTGCCTTTTCGGAAAGAGGCTCTGCCGAGAACGAGTGCCGTGCCATGTGCCGCCTGTGGGAAAGCACAGATCCCCAGTGCTGTTGTGCCTGTGGATAGGCTGCACGGGCACGGTGAAGAGCAGCATGAGCTTTCAGGGCTGGCACCTTCCTTGTGGGAGAAGGAGCCGGACATTTGCCTTTTCGGAAAGAGGCTCTGCTGAGAACGAACACCGTGAGGTGTACCGTTCCTTGGCAAGCACGGATCCCCAGTGCTGTTGTGCCTGTGGATAGGCTGCACAGGGACAGTGAAGAGCAGCATGAGCTTTCAGGGCTGGCACCTTCCTTGTGGGAGAAGGAGCTGGACGTTTGCCTTTTCAGAAGGAGAGTCTGCCGAGTACAAGCGCCGTGAGATGTGCCGCCTGTGGGAAAGCACAGATCCCCAGTGCTGTTGTGCCTGTGGATAGGCTGCACGGGGACGGTGAAGAGCAGCATGAGCATTCAGGGCTGGCACCTTCCTTGTGGGAGAAGGAGCCGGACGTTTGCCTTTTCAGAAAGAGGCTCTGCTGAGAACGATCACCGTGAGATCTACCGTTCCTGGTCAAGCACGAATCCCCAGTGGTGTTGTGCCTGTAGATAGGCTGCACGGGTACAGTGAAGAGCAGCATGAGCTTTCAGGGCTGGCACCTTCCTTGTGGGAGAAGGTGCCGGACGTTTGCCTTTTCGGAAAGAGGCTCTGCCGAGAACGAGTGCCGTGCCAGGTGCCGCCTGTGGGAAAGCACAGATCCCCAGTGCTGTTGTGCCTGTGGATAGGCTGCACGGGGACGGTGAAGAGCAGCATGAGCTTTCAGGGCTGGCACCTTCCTTGTGGGAGAAGGAGCTGGACGTTTCCCTTTTCGGAAGGAGAGTCTGGCGAGAACAACCACCGTGAGATGTGCCGCCCTTGGGAAAGCACAGATCCCCAGTGCTGTTGTGCCTGTGGATAGGCTGCACAGGGACAGTGAAGAGCAGCATGAGCTTTCAGGGCTGGTACCTTCCTGGTGGGAGAAGGAGCCGGACATTTGCCTTTTCGGAAAGAGGCTCTGCCGAGAACGAGCGCCGTGCCATATGCCGCCTGTGGGAAAGCACAGATCCCCAGTGCTGTTGTGCCTGTGAATAGCCTGCACGGGGACGGTGAAGAGCAGCATGAGCTTTCAGGGCTGGCACCTTCCTTGTGGGAGAAGGAGCCAGACGTTTGCCTTTTCGGAAAGAGGCTCTGCCGAGAACGAACATTGTGAGGTCTACAGTTCCTGGACAAGAACGGATCCCCAATGCTGTTGTGCCTGTGGATAGGCTGCACGGGGGCTGTGAAGACCAGCATGATCTTTCAGGGCTGGCACCTTCCTTGTGGGAGAAGGAGCCGGACGTTTGCCTTTTCGGAAGGAGAGTCTGCCGAGTACAAGCGCCGTGAGATGTGCCGTCTTTTGGAAAGCACAGATCCCCAGTGCTGTTGTGCCTCTGGATAGGCTACACGATGACGGTGAAGACCAGCAAGAGCTTTCAGGGCTGGCACCTTCCTTGTGGGAGAAGGAGCCGGACGTTTGCCTTTTCGGAAAGAGGCTCTGCCGAGAACGAACACCGTGAGGTCTACCGTTCCTTGGCAAGCACGGATCGGCAGTGTTGCTGTGCCTGTGGATAGGCTGCACAGGGACAGTGAAGAGCAGCAGGAGCTTTCAGGGCTGGCACCTTCCTTGTGGGAGAAGGAGCCGGACGTTTGCCTTTTCAGAAGGAGAGTCTGCCGAGTACAAGCGCCGTGAGATGTGCCGCCTGTGTGAAAGCACAGATCCCCAGTGCTGTTGTGCCTGTGAATACGCTGCACGGGGACGGTGAAGAGCAGCATGAGCTTTCAGGGCTGGCACCTTCCTTGTGGGAGAAGGAGGCGGAAGTTTGCCTTTTCGCAAAGAGGCTCTGACGAGAATGACCACCGTGAGATGTGCCGCCTGTGGGAAAGTACAGATCCCCAGTGCTGTTGTGCCTGTGGATAGGCTGCACGGGGACAGTGAAGAGCAGCATGAGCTTTCAGGGCTGGCACCTTCCTTGTGGGAGAGGGAGCCGGACGTTTGCCTTTTCGGAAAGAGGCTCTGCTGAGAACGAATACCGTGACGTGTACCGTTCCTCGGCAAGCACGGATCCCCAGCGCTGTTGTGCCTGTGGATAGGCTGCACGGGGACGGTGAAGAGCAGCATGAGCTTTCAGGGCTGGCACCTTCCTTGTGGGAGAAGGAGCCAGACGTTTGCCTTTTCAGTAGGAGAGTCTGCCGAGTACAAGCGCCGTGAGATGTGCCGCCTGTGGGAAAGCACAGATCCCCAGTGCTGTTGTGCCTGTGAATAGGCTGCACGGGGACGGTGAAGAGCAGCATGAGCTTTCAGGGCTGGCACCTTCCTTGTGGGAGAAGGAGCCGGACGTTTGCCTTTTCAGAAGGAGAGTCTGCCGAGTACAAGCACCGTGAGATGTGCCGCCTGTGGGAAAGCACAGATCCCCAGCGCTGTTGTGCCTTTGGATAGGCTGCACGGGGACGGTGAAGAGCAGCATGAGCTTTCAGGGCTGGCACCTTCCTTGTGGGACAAGGAGCCGGACGTTTGCCTTTTCGGAAAGAGGCTCTGCTGAGAACGAGCGCCGTGCCATGTGCCGCCTGTGGGAAAGCACAGATCCCCAGTGCTGTTGTGCCTGTGAATAGCCTGCACGGGGACGGTGAAGAGCAGCATGAGCTTTGAGGGCTGGCACCTTCCTTGTGGGACAAGGAGTCGGACGTTTGCCTTTTCGGAAAGAGGCTCTGCTGAGAACGAACACCGTGAGGTCTACCGTTCCTGGGCAAGTACAGATCCACAATGCTGTTGTGCCTGTGGATAGGCTGCACAGGTGCAATGAAGAGCAGCATGAGCTTTCAGGGCTGGCACCTTCCTTGTGGGAGAAGGAGCCGGACGTTTGCCTTTTCGGAAAGAGGCTCTGCTGAGAACGAACACCGTGAGGTCTACCGTTCCTAGGCAAGCACGGATCCCCAGCGCTCTTGTGCCTGTGGATAGGCTGCACAGGGACAGTGAAGAGCAGCAGGAGCTTTCAGGGCTGGTACCTTCCTTGTGGGAGAAGGAGCCGGACGTTTGCCTTTTCGGAAAGAGGCTCTGCTGAGAACGAACACCGTGAGGTCTATCGTTCCTGGGCAAGCACGGATCCCCAGTGGTGTTGTGCCTGTGGATAGGCTGCACGGGTACAGTGAAGAGCAGCATGAGCTTTGAGGGCTGGCACCTTCCTTGTGGGAGAAAGAGCCGGACGTTTGCCTTTTCGGAAAGAGGCTCTGCCGAGAACGACCACCGTGAGATGTGCCATCTGTGGGAAAGCAGAGATCCCCAGTGCTGCTGTGCCTGTGGATAGGCTGCACGATGACGGTGAAGACCAGCAAGAGCTTTCAGGGCTGGCACCTTCCTTGTGGGAGAAGGAGCCGGACGTTTGCCTTTTCGGAAAGAGGCTCTGCTGAGAACGAGCGCCGTGCCATGTGCCGCCTGTGGGAAAGCACAGATCCCCAGTGCTGTTGTGCCTGTGAATAGCCTGCACGGGGACGGTGAAGAGCAGCAGGAGCTTTCAGGGCTGGCACCTTCCTTGTGGGAGAAGGAGCTGGACGTTTGCCTTTTCGGAAAGAGGCTCTGCTGAGAACAAACACCGTGAGGTCTACCGTTCCTGGGCAAGTACAGATCCACAATGCTGTTGTGCCTGTGGATAGGCTGCACAGGTGCAATGAAGACCAGCATGAGCTTTCAGGGCTGGCACCTTCCTTGTGGGAGAAGGAGCCAGACGTTTGCCTTTTCAGAAGGAGAGTCTGCCGAGTACAAGCGCCGTGAGATGTGCCGCCTGTGGCAAAGCACAGATCCCCAGTGCTGTTGTGCCTGTGGATAGGCTGCACGGGGACGGTGAAGAGCAGCATGAGCTTTCAGGGCTGGCACCTTCCTTGTGGGAGAAGGAGCCGGACGTTTGCATTTTCGGAAAGAGGCTCTGCCGAGAACGAGTGCCGTGCCATGTGCCGCCTGTGGGAAAGCACAGATCCCCAGTGCTGTTGTGCCTGTGGATAGGCTGCACGGGGACGGTGAAGAGCAGCATGAGCTTTCAGGGCTGGCACCTTCCTGGTGGGAGAAGGAGCCGGACGTTTGCCTTTTCAGAAAGAGGCTCTGCTGAGAACGATCACCGTGAGATCTACCGTTCCTGGGCAAGCACGAATCCCCAGTGGTGTTGTGCCTGTAGATAGGCTGCACGGGTACAGTGAAGAGCAGCATGACCTTTCAGGGCTGGCACTTTCCTTGTGGGAGAAGGAGCCGGACGTTTGCCTTTTCGGAAAGAGGCTCTGCCGAGAACGAGTGCCGTGCCAGGTGACGCCTGTGGGAAAGCACAGATCCCCAGTGCTGTTGTGCCTGTGGATAGGCTGCACGGGGACGGTGAAGAGCAGCATGAGCTTTCAGGGCTGGCACCTTCCTTGTGGGAGAAGGAGCTGGACGTTTCCCTTTTCGGAAGGAGAGTCTGCCGAGAACGACCACCGTGAGATGTGCCGCCCTTGGGAAAGCACAGATCCCCAGTGCTGTTGTGCCTGTGGATAGGCTGCACAGGGACAGTGAAGAGCAGCATGAGCTTTCAGGGCTGGTACCTTCCTGGTGGGAGAAGGAGCCGGACGTTTGCCTTTTCGGAAAGAGGCTCTGCCGAGAATGAGCGCCGTGCCATGTGCCGCCTGTGGGAAAGCACAGATCCCCAGTGCTGTTGTGCCTGTGAATAGCCTGCACGGGTACAGTGAAGAGCAGCATGAGCTTTCAGGGCTGGCACCTTCCTGGTGGGAGAAGGAGCCGGACGTTTGCCTTTTCGGAAAGAGGCTCTGCTGAGAACGAACACCGTGAGGTCTATCGTTCCTGGGCAAGCACGGATCCCCAGTGCTGTTGTGCCTGTGGATAGCCTGCACGGGGCCAGTGAAGAGCAGCATGAGCTTTCAGGGCTGGCACCTTCCTTGTGGGAGAAAGAGCCGGACGTTTGCCTTTTCGGAAAGAGGCTCTGCCGAGAACGACCACCGTGAGATGTGCCATCTGTGGGAAAGCAGAGATCCCCAGTGCTGCTGTGCCTGTGGATAGGCTGCACGATGACGGTGAAGACCAGCAAGAGCTTTCAGGGCTGGCACCTTCCTTGTGGGAGAAGGAGCCAGACGTTTGCCTTTTCGGAAAGAGGCTCTGCCGAGAACGAGTGCCGTGCCATGTGCCGCCTGTGGGAAAGCACAGATCCCCAGTGGTGTTGTGCCTGTGGATAGGCTGCACGGGGACGGTGAAGAGCAGCATGAGCTTTCAGGGCTGGCACCTTCCTGGTGGGAGAAGGAGCCGGACGTTTGCCTTTTCGGAAAGAGGCTCTGCCGAGAACGAGTGCCGTGCCAGGTGACGCCTGTGGGAAAGCACAGATCCCCAGTGCTGTTGTGCCTGTGAATAGCCTGCACGGGTACAGTGAAGAGCAGCATGAGCTTTCAGGGCTGGCAACTTCCTGGTGGGAGAAGGAGCCGGACGTTTGCCTTTTCGGAAAGAGGCTCTGCCGAGAACGAACATTGTGAGCTCTACAGTTCCTGGACAAGAACGGATCCCCAATGCTGTTGTGCCTGTGGATAGGCTGCACGGGGGCTGTGAAGACCAGCATGATCTTTCAGGGCTGGCACCTTCCTTGTGGGAGAAGGAGCCGGGCGTTTGCCTTTTCAGAAGGAGAGTCTGCCGAGTACAAGCGCCGTGAGATGTGCCGCCTGTGGCAAAGCACAGATCCCCAGTGCTGTTGTGCCTGTGGATAGGCTGCACGGGGACGGTGAAGAGCAGCATGAGCTTTCAGGGCTGGCACCTTCCTTGTGGGAGAAGGAGCCGGACGTTTGCCTTTTCAGAAGGAGAGTCTGCCGAGTACAAGTGCCGTGAGATGTGCCGCCTGTGGGAAAGCACAGATCCCCAGTGCTGTTGTGCCTGTGGATAGGCTGCACGGGGATGGTGAAGAGCAGCATGAGCTTTCAGGGCTGGCACCTTCCTTGTGGGAGAAGGAGCCGGACGTTTGCCTTTTCGGAAAGAGGCTCTGCCGAGAACGACCACCGTGAGATGTGCCATCTGTGGGAAAGCAGAGATCCCCAGTGCTGCTGTGCCTGTGGATAGTCTGCACGATGACGGTGAAGACCAGCAAGAGCTTTCAGGGCTGGCACCTTCCTTGTGGGACAAGGAGCCGGACGTTTGCCTTTTCGGAAAGAGGCTCTGCTGAGAACGAACACCGTGAGGTCTACCGTTCCTGGGCAAGTACAGATCCACAATGCTGTTGTGCCTGTGGATAGGCTGCACAGGTGCAATGAAGAGCAGCATGAGCTTTCAGGGCTGGCACCTTCCTTGTGGGAGAAGGAGCCGGACGTTTGCCTTTTCGGAAAGAGGCTCTGCTGAGAACGAACACCGTGAGGTCTACCGTTCCTAGGCAAGCACGGATCCCCAGCGCTCTTGTGCCTGTGGATAGGCTGCACAGGGACAGTGAAGAGCAGCAGGAGCTTTCAGGGCTGGTACCTTCCTTGTGGGAGAAGGAGCCGGACGTTTGCCTTTTCGGAAAGAGGCTCTGCTGAGAACGAACACCGTGAGGTCTACCGTTCCTGGGAAAGCACGGATCCCCAGTGGTGTTGTGCCTGTGGATAGGCTGCACGGGTACAGTGAAGAGCAGCATGAGCTTTCAGGGCTGGCACCTTCCTTGTGGGAGAAAGAGCCGGACGTTTGCCTTTTCGGAAAGAGGCTCTGCCGAGAACGAGTGCCGTGCCATGTGCCGCCTGTGGGAAAGCACAGATCCCCAGTGCTGTTGTGCCTGTGGATAGGCTGCACGGGCACGGTGAAGAGCAGCATGAGCTTTGAGGGCTGGCACCTTCCTTGTGGGAGAAGGAGCCGGACATTTGCCTTTTCGGAAAGAGGCTCTGCTGAGAACGAACAACGTGAGGTGTACCGTTCCTTGGCAAGCACGGATCCCCAGTGCTGTTGTGCCTGTGGATAGGCTGCACAGGGACAGTGTAGAGCAGCATGAGCTTTCAGGGCTGGCACCTTCCTTGTGGGAGAAGGAGCCGGGCGTTTGCCTTTTCAGAAGGAGAGTCTGCCGAGTACAAGCGCCGTGAGATGTGCCGTCTTTTGGAAAGCACAGATCCCCAGTGCTGTTGTGCCTGTGGATAGGCTGCACGGGGACGGTGAAGAGCAGCATGAGCATTCAGGGCTGGCACCTTCCTTGTGGGAGAAGGAGCCGGACGTTTGCCTTTTCAGAAAGAGGCTCTGCTGAGAACGAACACCGTGAGGTCTACCGTTCCTGGGCAAGTACAGATCCACAATGCTGTTGTGCCTGTGGATAGGCTGCACAGGTGCAATGAAGAGCAGCATGAGCTTTCAGGGCTGGCACCTTCCTTGTGGGAGAAGGAGCCGGACGTTTGCCTTTTCGGAAAGAGGCTCTGCTGAGAACGAACACCGTGAGGTCTACCGTTTCTAGGCAAGCACGGATCCCCAGCGCTCTTGTGCCTGTGGATAGGCTGCACAGGGACAGTGAAGAGCAGCAGGAGCTTTCAGGGCTGGCACCTTCCTTGTGGGAGAAGGAGCTGGACGTTTGCCTTTTCGGAAAGAGGCTCTGCTGAGAACGAACACCGTGAGGTCTATCGTTCCTGGGCAAGCACGGATCCCCAGTGCTGTTGTGCCTGTGGATAGGCTGCACGGGGCCAGTGAAGAGCAGCATGAGCTTTCAGGGCTGGCACCTTCCTTGTGGGAGAAAGAGCCGGACGTTTGCCTTTTCGGAAAGAGGCTCTGCCGAGAACGACCACCGTGAGATGTGCCATCTGTGGGAAAGCAGAGATCCCCAGTGCTGCTGTGCCTGTGGATAGGCTGCACGATGACGGTGAAGACCAGCAAGAGCTTTCAGGGCTGGCACCTTCCTTGTGGGAGAAGGAGCTGGACGTTTCCCTTTTCGGAAGGAGAGTCTGCCGAGAACGACCACCGTGAGATGTGCCGCCCTTGGGAAAGCACAGATCCCCAGTGCTGTTGTGCCTGTGGATAGGCTGCACAGGGACAGTGAAGAGCAGCATGAGCTTTCAGGGCTGGTACCTTCCTGGTGGGAGAAGGAGCCGGACGTTTGCCTTTTCGGAAAGAGGCTCTGCCGAGAACGAGCGCCGTGCCATGTGCCGCCTGTGGGAAAGCACAGATCCCCAGTGCTGTTGTGCCTGTGAATAGCCTGCACGGGTACAGTGAAGAGCAGCATGAGCTTTCAGGGCTGGCACCTTCCTGGTGGGAGAAGGAGCCGGACGTTTGCCTTTTCGGAAAGAGGCTCTGCCGAGAACGAACATTGTGAGGTCTACAGTTCCTGGACAAGAACGGATCCCCAATGCTGTTGTGCCTGTGGATAGGCTGCACGGGGGCTGTGAAGACCAGCATGATCTTTCAGGGCTGGCACCTTCCTTGTGGGAGAAGGAGCCGGACGTTTGCCTTTTCGGAAGGAGAGTCTGCCGAGTACAAGCGCCGTGAGATGTGCCGTCTTTTGGAAAGCACAGATCCCCAGTGCTGTTGTGCCTCTGGATAGGCTACACGATGACGGTGAAGACCAGCAAGAGCTTTCAGGGCTGGCACCTTCCTTGTGGGAGAAGGAGCCGGACGTTTGCCTTTTCGGAAGGAGAGTCTGCCGAGTACAAGCGCCGTGAGATGTGCCGCCCTTGGGAAAGCACAGATCCCCAGTGCTGTTGTGCCTGTGGATAGGCTGCACAGGGACAGTGAAGAGCAGCAGGAGCTTTCAGGGCTGGCACCTTCCTTGTGGGAGAAGGAGCCGGACGTTTGCCTTTTCGGAAAGAGGCTCTGCCGAGAACGAACACCGTGAGGTCTACCGTTCCTTGGCAAGCACGGATCGGCAGTGTTGCTGTGCCTGTGGATAGGCTGCACAGGGACAGTGAAGAGCAGCAGGAGCTTTCAGGGCTTGCACCTTCCTTGTGGGAGAAGGAGCCGGACGTTTGCCTTTTCAGTAGGAGAGTCTGCCGAGTACAAGCGCCGTGAGATGTGCCGCCTGTGTGAAAGCACAGATCCCCAGTGCTGTTGTGCCTGTGAATACGCTGCACGGGGACGGTGAAGAGCAGCATGAGCTTTCAGGGCTGGCACCTTCCTTGTGGGAGAAGGAGGCGGAAGTTTGCCTTTTCGCAAAGAGGCTCTGACGAGAATGACCACCGTGAGATGTGCCGCCTGTGGGAAAGTACAGATCCCCAGGGCTGTTGTGCCTGTGGATAGGCTGCACGGGGACGGTGAAGAGCAGCATGAGCTTTCAGGGCTGGCACCTTCCTTGTGGGAGAAGGAGCCGGACGTTTGCCTTTTCGGAAAGAGGCTCTGCTGAGAACGAACACCGTGAGGTCTACCGTTCCTGGGCAAGCACGGATCCCCAGCGCTCTTGTGCCTGTGGATAGGCTGCACAGGTGCAATGAAGAGCAGCATGAGCTTTCAGGGCTGGTACCTTCCTTGTGGGAGAAGGAGCCAGACGTTTGCCTTTTCAGTAGGAGAGTCTGCCGAGTACAAGCGCCGTGAGATGTGCCGCCTGTGGGAAAGCAGAGATCCCCAGTGCTGCTGTGCCTGTGGATAGTCTGCACGATGACGGTGAAGACCAGCAAGAGCTTTCAGGGCTGGCACCTTCCTTGTGGGACAAGGAGCCGGACGTTTGCCTTTTCGGAAAGAGGCTCTGCTGAGAACGAGCGCCGTGCCATGTGCCGCCTGTGGGAAAGCACAGATCCCCAGTGCTGTTGTGCCTGTGAATAGCCTGCACGGGGACGGTGAAGAGCAGCATGAGCTTTGAGGGCTGGCACCTTCCTTGTGGGACAAGGAGTCGGACGTTTGCCTTTTCGGAAAGAGGCTCTGCTGAGAACGAACACCGTGAGGTCTACCGTTCCTAGGCAAGCACGGATCCCCAGCGCTCTTGTGCCTGTGGATAGCCTGCACGGGGACAGTGAAGAGCAGCATGAGCTTTCAGGGCTGGTACCTTCCTTGTGGGAGAAGGAGCCGGACGTTTGCCTTTTCGGAAAGAGGCTCTGCTGAGAACGAACACCGTGAGGTCTACCGTTCCTAGGCAAGCACGGATCCCCAGCGCTCTTGTGCCTGTGGATAGGCTGCACAGGGACAGTGAAGAGCAGCAGGAGCTTTCAGGGCTGGTACCTTCCTTGTGGGAGAAGGAGCCGGACGTTTGCCTTTTCGGAAAGAGGCTCTGCTGAGAACGAACACCGTGAGGTCTATCGTTCCTGGGAAAGCACGGATCCCCAGTGGTGTTGTGCCTGTGGATAGGCTGCACGGGGCCAGTGAAGAGCAGCATGAGCTTTCAGGGCTGGCACCTTCCTTGTGGGAGAAAGAGCCGGACGTTTGCCTTTTCGGAAAGAGGCTCTGCCGAGAACGACCACCGTGAGATGTGCCATCTGTGGGAAAGCAGAGATCCCCAGTGCTGCTGTGCCTGTGGATAGGCTGCACGATGACGGTGAAGACCAGCAAGAGCTTTCAGGGCTGGCACCTTCCTTGTGGGAGAAGGAGCCGGACGTTTGCCTTTTCGGAAAGAGGCTCTGCTGAGAACGAGCGCCGTGCCATGTGCCGCCTGTGGGAAAGCACAGATCCCCAGTGCTGTTGTGCCTGTGAATAGCCTGCACGGGGACGGTGAAGAGCAGCATGAGCTTTCAGGGCTGGCACCTTCCTTGTGGGAGAAGGAGCTGGACGTTTGCCTTTTCGGAAAGAGGCTCTGCTGAGAACGAACAACGTGAGGTCTACCGTTCCTGGGCAAGTACAGATCCACAATGCTGTTGTGCCTGTGGATAGGCTGCACAGGTGCAATGAAGACCAGCATGAGCTTTCAGGGCTGGCACCTTCCTTGTGGGAGAAGGAGCCGGACGTTTGCCTTTTCAGAAGGAGAGTCTGCCGAGTACAAGCGCCGTGAGATGTGCCGCCTGTGGCAAAGCACAGATCCCCAGTGCTGTTGTGCCTGTGGATAGGCTGCATGGGGACGGTGAAGAGCAGCATGAGCTTTCAGGGCTGGCACCTTCCTTGTGGGAGAAGGAGCCGGACGTTTGCCTTTTCGGAAAGAGGCTCTGCCGAGAACGAGTGCCGTGCCATGTGCCGCCTGTGGGAAAGCACAGATCCCCAGTGCTGTTGTGCCTGTGGATAGGCTGCACGGGGACGGTGAAGAGCAGCATGAGCTTTCAGGGCTGGCACCTTCCTGGTGGGAGAAGGAGCCGGACGTTTGCCTTTTCAGAAAGAGGCTCTGCTGAGAACGATCACCGTGAGATCTACCGTTCCTGGGCAAGAACGGATCCCCAATGCTGTTGTGCCTGTGGATAGGCTGCACGGGGGCTGTGAAGACCAGTATGATCTTTCAGGGCTGGCACCTTCCTTGTGGGAGAAGGAGCCGGACGTTTGCCTTTTCGGAAGGAGAGTCTGCCGAGTACAAGCGCCGTGAGATGTGCCGTCTTTTGGAAAGCACAGATCCCCAGTGCTGTTGTGCCTGTGGATAGGCTGCACGGGGACGGTGAAGAGCAGCATGAGCTTTCAGGGCTGGCACCTTCCTTGTGGGAGAAGGAGCCGGACGTTTGCCTTTTCAGAAGGAGAGTCTGCCGAGTACAAGTGCCGTGAGACGTGCCGTCTTTGGGAAAGCACAGATCCCCAGCGCTGTTGTGCCTGTAGATAGGCTGCACGGGGACAGTGAAGAGCAGCATGAGCTTTCAGGGTTGGCACCTTCCTTGTGGGAGAAGGAGCCAGACGTTTGCCTTTTCGGAAAGAGGCTCTGCCGAGAACGAACACCGTGAGGTCTACCGTTCCTGGGAAAGCACGGATCGGCAGTGTTGCTGTGCCTGTGGATAGGCTGCACAGGGACAGTGAAGAGCAGCAGGAGCTTTCAGGGCTGGCACCTTCCTTGTGGGAGAAGGAGCCGGACGTTTGCCTTTTCAGAAGGAGAGTCTGCCGAGTACAAGCGCCGTGAGATGTGCCGCCTGTGGCAAAGCACAGATCCCCAGTGCTGTTGTGCCTGTGGATAGGCTGCACGGGGACGGTGAAGAGCAGCATGAGCTTTCAGGGCTGGCACCTTCCTTGTGGGAGAAGGAGCCGGACGTTTGCCTTTTCGGAAAGAGGCTCTGCCATGAACGAACATTGTGAGGTCTACAGTTCCTGGACAAGAACGGATCCCCAATGCTGTTGTGCCTGTGGATAGGCTGCACGGGGGCTGTGAAGACCGGCATGATCTTTCAGGGCTGGCACCTTCCTTGTGGGAGAAGGAGCCGGACGTTTGCCTTTTCGGAAGGAGAGTCTGCCGAGTACAAGCGCCGTGAGATGTGCCGTCTTTTGGAAAGCACAGATCCCCAGTGCTGTTGTGCCTGTGGATAGTCTGCAAGGGGACGGTGAAGAGCAGCATGAGCTTTCAGGGCTGGCACCTTCCTTGTGGGACAAGGAGCCGGACGTTTGCCTTTTCGGAAAGAGGCTCTGCTGAGAACGAACACCGTGAGGTCTATCGTTCCTGGGAAAGCACGGATCCCCAGTGGTGTTGTGCCTGTGGATAGGCTGCACGGGTACAGTGAAGAGCAGCATGAGCTTTCAGGGCTGGCACCTTCCTTGTGGGAGAAAGAGCCGGACGTTTGCCTTTTCGGAAAGAGGCTCTGCCGAGAACGAGTGCCGTGCCATGTGCCGCCTGTGGGAAAGCACAGATCCCCAGTGCTGTTGTGCCTGTGAATAGCCTGCACGGGGACGGTGAAGAGCAGCATGAGCTTTCAGGGCTGGTACCTTCCTTGTGGGAGAAGGAGCCAGACGTTTGCCTTTTCAGTAGGAGAGTCTGCCGAGTACAAGCGCCGTGAGATGTGCCGCCTGTGGGAAAGCAGAGATCCCCAGTGCTGCTGTGCCTGTGGATAGTCTGCACGATGACGGTGAAGACCAGCAAGAGCTTTCAGGGCTGGCACCTTCCTTGTGGGACAAGGAGCCGGACGTTTGCCTTTTCGGAAAGAGGCTCTGCTGAGAACGAGCGCCGTGCCATGTGCCGCCTGTGGGAAAGCACAGATCCCCAGTGCTGTTGTGCCTGTGAATAGCCTGCACGGGGACGGTGAAGAGCAGCATGAGCTTTGAGGGCTGGCACCTTCCTTGTGGGACAAGGAGTCGGACGTTTGCCTTTTCGGAAAGAGGCTCTGCTGAGAACGAACACCGTGAGGTCTACCGTTCCTAGGCAAGCACGGATCCCCAGCGCTCTTGTGCCTGTGGATAGGCTGCACAGGGACAGTGAAGAGCAGCAGGAGCTTTCAGGGCTGGTACCTTCCTTGTGGGAGAAGGAGCCGGACGTTTGCCTTTTCGGAAAGAGGCTCTGCTGAGAACGAACACCGTGAGGTCTACCGTTCCTAGGCAAGCACGGATCCCCAGCGCTCTTGTGCCTGTGGATAGGCTGCACAGGGACAGTGAAGAGCAGCAGGAGCTTTCAGGGCTGGCACCTTCCTTGTGGGAGAAGGAGCCGGACGTTTGCCTTTTCGGAAAGAGGCTCTGCTGAGAACGAACACCGTGAGGTCTATCGTTCCTGGGAAAGCACGGATCCCCAGTGGTGTTGTGCCTGTGGATAGGCTGCACGGGGCCAGTGAAGAGCAGCATGAGCTTTCAGGGCTGGCACCTTCCTTGTGGGAGAAAGAGCCGGACGTTTGCCTTTTCGGAAAGAGGCTCTGCCGAGAACGACCACCGTGAGATGTGCCATCTGTGGGAAAGCAGAGATCCCCAGTGCTGCTGTGCCTGTGGATAGGCTGCACGATGACGGTGAAGACCAGCAAGAGCTTTCAGGGCTGGCACCTTCCTTGTGGGAGAAGGAGCCGGACGTTTGCCTTTTCGGAAAGAGGCTCTGCTGAGAACGAGCGCCGTGCCATGTGCCGCCTGTGGGAAAGCACAGATCCCCAGTGCTGTTGTGCCTGTGAATAGCCTGCACGGGGACGGTGAAGAGCAGCATGAGCTTTCAGGGCTGGCACCTTCCTTGTGGGAGAAGGAGCTGGACGTTTGCCTTTTCGGAAAGAGGCTCTGCTGAGAACGAACAACGTGAGGTCTACCGTTCCTGGGCAAGTACAGATCCACAATGCTGTTGTGCCTGTGGATAGGCTGCACAGGTGCAATGAAGACCAGCATGAGCTTTCAGGGCTGGCACCTTCCTTGTGGGAGAAGGAGCCGGACGTTTGCCTTTTCAGAAGGAGAGTCTGCCGAGTACAAGCGCCGTGCCATGTGCCGCCTGTGGCAAAGCACAGATCCCCAGTGCTGTTGTGCCTGTGGATAGGCTGCACGGGGACGGTGAAGAGCAGCATGAGCTTTCAGGGCTGGCACCTTCCTTGTGGGAGAAGGAGCCGGACGTTTGCCTTTTCGGAAAGAGGCTCTGCCGAGAACGAGTGCCGTGCCATGTGCCGCCTGTGGGAAAGCACAGATCCCCAGTGCTGTTGTGCCTGTGGATAGGCTGCACGGGGACGGTGAAGAGCAGCATGAGCTTTCAGGGCTGGCACCTTCCTGGTGGGAGAAGGAGCCGGACGTTTGCCTTTTCAGAAAGAGGCTCTGCTGAGAACGATCACCGTGAGATCTACCGTTCCTGGGCAAGAACGGATCCCCAATGCTGTTGTGCCTGTGGATAGGCTGCACGGGGGCTGTGAAGACCAGTATGATCTTTCAGGGCTGGCACCTTCCTTGTGGGAGAAGGAGCCGGACGTTTGCCTTTTCGGAAGGAGAGTCTGCCGAGTACAAGCGCCGTGAGATGTGCCGTCTTTTGGAAAGCACAGATCCCCAGTGCTGTTGTGCCTGTGGATAGGCTGCACGGGGACGGTGAAGAGCAGCATGAGCTTTCAGGGCTGGCACCTTCCTTGTGGGAGAAGGAGCCGGACGTTTGCCTTTTCAGAAGGAGAGTCTGCCGAGTACAAGTGCCGTGAGACGTGCCGTCTTTGGGAAAGCACAGATCCCCAGCGCTGTTGTGCCTGTAGATAGGCTGCACGGGGACAGTGAAGAGCAGCATGAGCTTTCAGGGTTGGCACCTTCCTTGTGGGAGAAGGAGCCAGACGTTTGCCTTTTCGGAAAGAGGCTCTGCCGAGAACGAACACCGTGAGGTCTACCGTTCCTGGGAAAGCACGGATCGGCAGTGTTGCTGTGCCTGTGGATAGGCTGCACAGGGACAGTGAAGAGCAGCAGGAGCTTTCAGGGCTGGCACCTTCCTTGTGGGAGAAGGAGCCGGACGTTTGCCTTTTCAGAAGGAGAGTCTGCCGAGTACAAGCGCCGTGAGATGTGCCGCCTGTGGCAAAGCACAGATCCCCAGTGCTGTTGTGCCTGTGGATAGGCTGCACGGGGACGGTGAAGAGCAGCATGAGCTTTCAGGGCTGGCACCTTCCTTGTGGGAGAAAGAGCCGGACGTTTGCCTTTTCGGAAAGAGGCTCTGCCATGAACGAACATTGTGAGGTCTACAGTTCCTGGACAAGAACGGATCCCCAATGCTGTTGTGCCTGTGGATAGGCTGCACGGGGGCTGTGAAGACCGGCATGATCTTTCAGGGCTGGCACCTTCCTTGTGGGAGAAGGAGCCGGACGTTTGCCTTTTCGGAAGGAGAGTCTGCCGAGTACAAGCGCCGTGAGATGTGCCGTCTTTTGGAAAGCACAGATCCCCAGTGCTGTTGTGCCTGTGGATAGTCTGCACGGGGACGGTGAAGAGCAGCATGAGCTTTCAGGGCTGGCACCTTCCTTGTGGGACAAGGAGCCGGACGTTTGCCTTTTCGGAAAGAGGCTCTGCTGAGAACGAACACCGTGAGGTCTATCGTTCCTGGGAAAGCACGGATCCCCAGTGGTGTTGTGCCTGTGGATAGGCTGCACGGGTACAGTGAAGAGCAGCATGAGCTTTCAGGGCTGGCACCTTCCTTGTGGGAGAAGGAGCTGGACGTTTGCCTTTTCGGAAAGAGGCTCTGCCGAGAACGAGTGCCGTGCCATGTGCCGCCTGTGGGAAAGCACAGATCCCCAGTGCTGTTGTGCCTGTGGATAGGCTGCATGGGGACGGTGAAGAGCAGCATGAGCTTTCAGGGCTGGCACCTTCCTTGTGGGAGAAGGAGCCGGACGTTTGCCTTTTCGGAAAGAGGCTCTGCCGAGAACGAGTGCCGTGCCATGTGCCGCCTGTGGGAAAGCACAGATCCCCAGTGCTGTTGTGCCTGTGGATAGGCTGCACGGGGACGGTGAAGAGCAGCATGAGCTTTCAGGGCTGGCACCTTCCTGGTGGGAGAAGGAGCCGGACGTTTGCCTTTTCAGAAAGAGGCTCTGCTGAGAACGATCACCGTGAGATCTACCGTTCCTGGGCAAGAACGGATCCCCAATGCTGTTGTGCCTGTGGATAGGCTGCACGGGGGCTGTGAAGACCAGTATGATCTTTCAGGGCTGGCACCTTCCTTGTGGGAGAAGGAGCCGGACGTTTGCCTTTTCGGAAGGAGAGTCTGCCGAGTACAAGCGCCGTGAGATGTGCCGTCTTTTGGAAAGCACAGATCCCCAGTGCTGTTGTGCCTGTGGATAGTCTGCAAGGGGACGGTGAAGAGCAGCATGAGCTTTCAGGGCTGGCACCTTCCTTGTGGGACAAGGAGCCGGACGTTTGCCTTTTCGGAAAGAGGCTCTGCTGAGAACGAGCGCCGTGCCATGTGCCGCCTGTGGGAAAGCACAGATCCCCAGTGCTGTTGTGCCTGTGAATAGCCTGCACGGGGACGGTGAAGAGCAGCATGAGCTTTGAGGGCTGGCACCTTCCTTGTGGGACAAGGAGTCGGACGTTTGCCTTTTCGGAAAGAGGCTCTGCCGAGAACGAGTGCCGTGAGATGTGCCGCCTGTGGGAAAGCACAGATCCCCAGTGCTGTTGTGCCTGTGAATAGGCTGCACGGGGACGGTGAAGAGCAGCATGAGCTTTCAGGGCTGGTACCTTCCTTGTGGGAGAAGGAGCCAGACGTTTGCCTTTTCAGTAGGAGAGTCTGCCGAGTACAAGCGCCGTGAGATGTGCCGCCTGTGGGAAAGCAGAGATCCCCAGTGCTGCTGTGCCTGTGGATAGGCTGCACGATGACGGTGAAGACCAGCAAGAGCTTTCAGGGCTGGCACCTTCCTTGTGGGACAAGGAGCCGGACGTTTGCCTTTTCGGAAAGAGGCTCTGCTGAGAACGAGCGCCGTGCCATGTGCCGCCTGTGGGAAAGCACAGATCCCCAGTGCTGTTGTGCCTGTGAATAGCCTGCACGGGGACGGTGAAGAGCAGCATGAGCTTTGAGGGCTGGCACCTTCCTTGTGGGACAAGGAGTCGGACGTTTGCCTTTTCGGAAAGAGGCTCTGCTGAGAACGAACACCGTGAGGTCTACCGTTCCTAGGCAAGCACGGATCCCCAGCGCTCTTGTGCCTGTGGATAGGCTGCACAGGGACAGTGAAGAGCAGCAGGAGCTTTCAGGGCTGGTACCTTCCTTGTGGGAGAAGGAGCCGGACGTTTGCCTTTTCGGAAAGAGGCTCTGCTGAGAACGAACACCGTGAGGTCTACCGTTCCTAGGCAAGCACGGATCCCCAGCGCTCTTGTGCCTGTGGATAGGCTGCACAGGGACAGTGAAGAGCAGCAGGAGCTTTCAGGGCTGGTACCTTCCTTGTGGGAGAAGGAGCCGGACGTTTGCCTTTTCGGAAAGAGGCTCTGCTGAGAACGAACACCGTGAGGTCTATCGTTCCTGGGAAAGCACGGATCCCCAGTGGTGTTGTGCCTGTGGATAGGCTGCACGGGGCCAGTGAAGAGCAGCATGAGCTTTCAGGGCTGGCACCTTCCTTGTGGGAGAAAGAGCCGGACGTTTGCCTTTTCGGAAAGAGGCTCTGCCGAGAACGACCACCGTGAGATGTGCCATCTGTGGGAAAGCAGAGATCCCCAGTGCTGCTGTGCCTGTGGATAGGCTGCACGATGACGGTGAAGACCAGCAAGAGCTTTCAGGGCTGGCACCTTCCTTGTGGGAGAAGGAGCCGGACGTTTGCCTTTTCGGAAAGAGGCTCTGCTGAGAACGAGCGCCGTGCCATGTGCCGCCTGTGGGAAAGCACAGATCCCCAGTGCTGTTGTGCCTGTGAATAGCCTGCACGGGGACGGTGAAGAGCAGCATGAGCTTTCAGGGCTGGCACCTTCCTTGTGGGAGAAGGAGCTGGACGTTTGCCTTTTCGGAAAGAGGCTCTGCTGAGAACGAACAACGTGAGGTCTACCGTTCCTGGGCAAGTACAGATCCACAATGCTGTTGTGCCTGTGGATAGGCTGCACAGGTGCAATGAAGACCAGCATGAGCTTTCAGGGCTGGCACCTTCCTTGTGGGAGAAGGAGCCGGACGTTTGCCTTTTCAGAAGGAGACTCTGCCGAGTACAAGCGCCGTGCCATGTGCCGCCTGTGGCAAAGCACAGATCCCCAGTGCTGTTGTGCCTGTGGATAGGCTGCACGGGGACGGTGAAGAGCAGCATGAGCTTTCAGGGCTGGCACCTTCCTTGTGGGAGAAGGAGCCGGACGTTTGCCTTTTCGGAAAGAGGCTCTGCCGAGAACGAGTGCCGTGCCATGTGCCGCCTGTGGGAAAGCACAGATCCCCAGTGCTGTTGTGCCTGTGGATAGGCTGCACGGGGACGGTGAAGAGCAGCATGAGCTTTCAGGGCTGGCACCTTCCTGGTGGGAGAAGGAGCCGGACGTTTGCCTTTTCAGAAAGAGGCTCTGCTGAGAACGATCACCGTGAGATCTACCGTTCCTGGGCAAGAACGGATCCCCAATGCTGTTGTGCCTGTGGATAGGCTGCACGGGGGCTGTGAAGACCAGTATGATCTTTCAGGGCTGGCACCTTCCTTGTGGGAGAAGGAGCCGGACGTTTGCCTTTTCGGAAGGAGAGTCTGCCGAGTACAAGCGCCGTGAGATGTGCCGTCTTTTGGAAAGCACAGATCCCCAGTGCTGTTGTGCCTGTGGATAGGCTGCACGGGGACGGTGAAGAGCAGCATGAGCTTTCAGGGCTGGCACCTTCCTTGTGGGAGAAGGAGCCGGACGTTTGCCTTTTCAGAAGGAGAGTCTGCCGAGTACAAGTGCCGTGAGACGTGCCGTCTTTGGGAAAGCACAGATCCCCAGCGCTGTTGTGCCTGTAGATAGGCTGCACGGGGACAGTGAAGAGCAGCATGAGCTTTCAGGGTTGGCACCTTCCTTGTGGGAGAAGGAGCCAGACGTTTGCCTTTTCGGAAAGAGGCTCTGCCGAGAACGAACACCGTGAGGTCTACCGTTCCTGGGAAAGCACGGATCGGCAGTGTTGCTGTGCCTGTGGATAGGCTGCACAGGGACAGTGAAGAGCAGCAGGAGCTTTCAGGGCTGGCACCTTCCTTGTGGGAGAAGGAGCCGGACGTTTGCCTTTTCAGAAGGAGAGTCTGCCGAGTACAAGCGCCGTGAGATGTGCCGCCTGTGGCAAAGCACAGATCCCCAGTGCTGTTGTGCCTGTGGATAGGCTGCACGGGGACGGTGAAGAGCAGCATGAGCTTTCAGGGCTGGCACCTTCCTTGTGGGAGAAAGAGCCGGACGTTTGCCTTTTCGGAAAGAGGCTCTGCCATGAACGAACATTGTGAGGTCTACAGTTCCTGGACAAGAACGGATCCCCAATGCTGTTGTGCCTGTGGATAGGCTGCACGGGGGCTGTGAAGACCGGCATGATCTTTCAGGGCTGGCACCTTCCTTGTGGGAGAAGGAGCCGGACGTTTGCCTTTTCGGAAGGAGAGTCTGCCGAGTACAAGCGCCGTGAGATGTGCCGTCTTTTGGAAAGCACAGATCCCCAGTGCTGTTGTGCCTGTGGATAGTCTGCACGGGGACGGTGAAGAGCAGCATGAGCTTTCAGGGCTGGCACCTTCCTTGTGGGACAAGGAGCCGGACGTTTGCCTTTTCGGAAAGAGGCTCTGCTGAGAACGAACACCGTGAGGTCTATCGTTCCTGGGAAAGCACGGATCCCCAGTGGTGTTGTGCCTGTGGATAGGCTGCACGGGTACAGTGAAGAGCAGCATGAGCTTTCAGGGCTGGCACCTTCCTTGTGGGAGAAAGAGCCGGACGTTTGCCTTTTCGGAAAGAGGCTCTGCCGAGAACGAGTGCCGTGCCATGTGCCGCCTGTGGGAAAGCACAGATCCCCAGTGCTGTTGTGCCTGTGGATAGGCTGCATGGGGACGGTGAAGAGCAGCATGAGCTTTCAGGGCTGGCACCTTCCTTGTGGGAGAAGGAGCCGGACGTTTGCCTTTTCGGAAAGAGGCTCTGCCGAGAACGAGTGCCGTGCCATGTGCCGCCTGTGGGAAAGCACAGATCCCCAGTGCTGTTGTGCCTGTGGATAGGCTGCACGGGGACGGTGAAGAGCAGCATGAGCTTTCAGGGCTGGCACCTTCCTGGTGGGAGAAGGAGCCGGACGTTTGCCTTTTCAGAAAGAGGCTCTGCTGAGAACGATCACCGTGAGATCTACCGTTCCTGGGCAAGAACGGATCCCCAATGCTGTTGTGCCTGTGGATAGGCTGCACGGGGGCTGTGAAGACCAGTATGATCTTTCAGGGCTGGCACCTTCCTTGTGGGAGAAGGAGCCGGACGTTTGCCTTTTCGGAAGGAGAGTCTGCCGAGTACAAGCGCCGTGAGATGTGCCGTCTTTTGGAAAGCACAGATCCCCAGTGCTGTTGTGCCTGTGGATAGGCTGCACGGGGACGGTGAAGAGCAGCATGAGCTTTCAGGGCTGGCACCTTCCTTGTGGGAGAAGGAGCCGGACGTTTGCCTTTTCAGAAGGAGAGTCTGCCGAGTACAAGTGCCGTGAGACGTGCCGTCTTTGGGAAAGCACAGATCCCCAGCGCTGTTGTGCCTGTAGATAGGCTGCACGGGGACAGTGAAGAGCAGCATGAGCTTTCAGGGTTGGCACCTTCCTTGTGGGAGAAGGAGCCAGACGTTTGCCTTTTCGGAAAGAGGCTCTGCCGAGAACGAACACCGTGAGGTCTACCGTTCCTGGGAAAGCACGGATCGGCAGTGTTGCTGTGCCTGTGGATAGGCTGCACAGGGACAGTGAAGAGCAGCAGGAGCTTTCAGGGCTGGCACCTTCCTTGTGGGAGAAGGAGCCGGACGTTTGCCTTTTCAGAAGGAGAGTCTGCCGAGTACAAGCGCCGTGAGATGTGCCGCCTGTGGCAAAGCACAGATCCCCAGTGCTGTTGTGCCTGTGGATAGGCTGCACGGGGACGGTGAAGAGCAGCATGAGCTTTCAGGGCTGGCACATTCCTTGTGGGAGAAGGAGCCGGACGTTTGCCTTTTCGGAAAGAGGCTCTGCCGAGAACGAACATTGTGAGGTCTACAGTTCCTGGACAAGAACGGATCCCCAATGCTGTTGTGCCTGTGGATAGGCTGCACGGGGGCTGTGAAGACCGGCATGATCTTTCAGGGCTGGCACCTTCCTTGTGGGAGAAGGAGCCGGACGTTTGCCTTTTCGGAAGGAGAGTCTGCCGAGTACAAGCGCCGTGAGATGTGCCGTCTTTTGGAAAGCACAGATCCCCAGTGCTGTTGTGCCTGTGGATAGTCTGCACGGGGACGGTGAAGAGCAGCATGAGCTTTCAGGGCTGGCACCTTCCTTGTGGGACAAGGAGCCGGACGTTTGCCTTTTCGGAAAGAGGCTCTGCTGAGAACGAACACCGTGAGGTCTACCGTTCCTGGGCAAGCACGGATCCCCAGCGCTCTTGTGCCTGTGGATAGGCTGCACGGGTACAGTGAAGAGCAGCATGAGCTTTCAGGGCTGGCACCTTCCTTGTGGGAGAAGGAGCCGGACGTTTGCCTTTTCAGTAGGAGAGTCTGCCGAGTACAAGCGCCGTGAGATGTGCCGCCTGTGGGAAAGCACAGATCCCCAGGGCTGTTGTGCCTGTGGATAGGCTGCACAGGGACAGTGTAGAGCAGCATGAGCTTTCAGGGCTGGCGCCTTCCTTGTGGGAGAAGGAGCCGGACGTTTGCCTTTTCAGAAGGAGAGTCTGCCGAGTACAAGCACCGTGAGATGTGCCGCCTGTGGGAAAGCACAGATCCCCAGCGCTGTTGTGCCTTTGGATAGGCTGCACGGGGACGGTGAAGAGCAGCATGAGCTTTCAGGGCTGGCACCTTCCTTGTGGGACAAGGAGCCGGACGTTTGCCTTTTCGGAAAGAGGCTCTGCTGAGAACGAGCGCCGTGCCATGTGCCGCCTGTGGGAAAGCACAGATCCCCAGTGCTGTTGTGCCTGTGAATAGCCTGCACGGGGACAGTGAAGAGCAGCATGAGCTTTGAGGGCTGGCACCTTCCTTGTGGGACAAGGAGTCGGACGTTTGCCTTTTCGGAAAGAGGCTCTGCTGAGAACGAACACCGTGAGGTCTACCGTTCCTGGGCAAGTACAGATCCACAATGCTGTTGTGCCTGTGGATAGGCTGCACAGGTGCAATGAAGAGCAGCATGAGCTTTCAGGGCTGGCACCTTCCTTGTGGGAGAAGGAGCCGGACGTTTGCCTTTTCGGAAAGAGGCTCTGCTGAGAACGAACACCGTGAGGTCTATCGTTCCTGGGCAAGCACGGATCCCCAGTGGTGTTGTGCCTGTGGATAGGCTGCACGGGGCCAGTGAAGAGCAGCATGAGCTTTCAGGGCTGGCACCTTCCTTGTGGGAGAAAGAGCCGGACGTTTGCCTTTTCGGAAAGAGGCTCTGCCGAGAACGACCACCGTGAGATGTGCCATCTGTGGGAAAGCAGAGATCCCCAGTGCTGCTGTGCCTGTGGATAGGCTGCACGATGACGGTGAAGACCAGCAAGAGCTTTCAGGGCTGGCACCTTCCTTGTGGGAGAAGGAGCCGGACGTTTGCCTTTTCGGAAAGAGGCTCTGCTGAGAACGAGCGCCGTGCCATGTGCCGCCTGTGGGAAAGCACAGATCCCCAGTGCTGTTGTGCCTGTGAATAGCCTGCACGGGGACGGTGAAGAGCAGCATGAGCTTTCAGGGCTGGCACCTTCCTTGTGGGAGAAGGAGCTGGACGTTTGCCTTTTCGGAAAGAGGCTCTGCTGAGAACGAACACCGTGAGGTCTACCGTTCCTGGGCAAGTACAGATCCACAATGCTGTTGTGCCTGTGGATAGGCTGCACAGGTGCAATGAAGAGCAGCATGAGCTTTCAGGGCTGGCACCTTCCTTGAGGGAGAAGGAGCCAGACGTTTGCCTTTTCAGAAGGAGAGTCTGCCGAGTACAAGCGCCGTGAGATGTGCCGCCTGTGGCAAAGCACAGATCCCCAGTGCTGTTGTGCCTGTGGATAGGCTGCACGGGGACGGTGAAGAGCAGCATGAGCTTTCAGGGCTGGCACATTCCTTGTGGGAGAAGGAGCCGGACGTTTGCCTTTTCAGAAAGAGGCTCTGCGAAGAACGATCACCGTGAGGTCTACCGTTCCTGGGCAAGCACGAATCCCCAGTGGTGTTGTGCCTGTGGATAGGCTGCACGGGAACAGTGAAGAGCAGCATGAGCTTTCAGGGCTGGCACCTTCCTTGTGGGAGAAGGAGCCGGACGTTTGCCTTTTCGGAAAGAGGCTCTGCCGAGAACGAGTGCCGTGCCAGGTGACGCCTGTGGGAAAGCACAGATCCCCAGTGCTGTTGTGCCTGTGGATAGGCTGCACGGGGACGGTGAAGAGCAGCATGAGCTTTCAGGGCTGGCACCTTCCTTGTGGGACAAGGAGCCGGACGTTTGCCTTTTCGGAAAGAGGCTCTGCTGAGAACGAGCGCCGTGCCATGTGCCGCCTGTGGGAAAGCACAGATCCCCAGTGCTGTTGTGCCTGTGAATAGCCTGCACGGGGACAGTGAAGAGCAGCATGAGCTTTGAGGGCTGGCACCTTCCTTGTGGGACAAGGAGTCGGACGTTTGCATTTTCGGAAAGAGGCTCTGCTGAGAACGAACACCGTGAGGTCTACCGTTCCTGGGCAAGCACGGATCCCCAGCGCTCTTGTGCCTGTGGATAGGCTGCACAGGGACAGTGTAGAGCAGCATGAGCTTTCAGGGCTGGCACCTTCCTTGTGGGAGAAGGAGCCGGACGTTTGCCTTTTCAGAAGGAGAGTCTGCCGAGTACAAGCGCCGTGAGATGTGCCGCCTGTGGGAAAGCACAGATCCCCAGTGCTGTTGTGCCTGTGAATAGGCTGCACGGGGACGGTGAAGAGCAGCATGAGCTTTCAGGGCTGGCACCTTCCTTGTGGGACAAGGAGTCGGACGTTTGCCTTTTCGGAAAGAGGCTCTGCTGAGAACGAACACCGTGAGGTCTACCGTTCCTGGGCAAGTACAGATCCACAATGCTGTTGTGCCTGTGGATAGGCTGCACAGGTGCAATGAAGAGCAGCATGAGCTTTCAGGGCTGGCACCTTCCTTGTGGGAGAAGGAGCCGGACGTTTGCCTTTTCGGAAAGAGGCTCTGCTGAGAACGGACACCGTGAGGTCTACCGTTCCTAGGCAAGCACGGATCCCCAGCGCTCTTGTGCCTGTGGATAGGCTGCACAGGGACAGTGAAGAGCAGCAGGAGCTTTCAGGGCTGGTACCTTCCTTGTGGGAGAAGGAGCCGGACGTTTGCCTTTTCGGAAAGAGGCTCTGCTGAGAACGAACACCGTGAGGTCTATCGTTCCTGGGCAAGCACGGATCCCCAGTGGTGTTGTGCCTGTGGATAGGCTGCACGGGGCCAGTGAAGAGCAGCATGAGCTTTCAGGGCTGGCACCTTCCTTGTGGGAGAAAGAGCCGGACGTTTGCCTTTTCGGAAAGAGGCTCTGCCGAGAACGACCACCGTGAGATGTGCCATCTGTGGGAAAGCAGAGATCCCCAGTGCTGCTGTGCCTGTGGATAGGCTGCACGATGACGGTGAAGACCAGCAAGAGCTTTCAGGGCTGGCACCTTCCTTGTGGGAGAAGGAGCCAGACGTTTGCCTTTTCGGAAAGAGGCTCTGCTGAGAACGAGCGCCGTGCCATGTGCCGCCTGTGGGAAAGCACAGATCCCCAGTGCTGTTGTGCCTGTGAATAGCCTGCACGGGGACGGTGAAGAGCAGCATGAGCTTTCAGGGCTGGCACCTTCCTTGAGGGAGAAGGAGCCAGACGTTTGCCTTTTCAGAAGGAGAGTCTGCCGAGTACAAGCGCCGTGAGATGTGCCGCCTGTGGCAAAGCACAGATCCCCAGTGCTGTTGTGCCTGTGGATAGGCTGCACGGGGACGGTGAAGAGCAGCATGAGCTTTCAGGGCTGGCACATTCCTTGTGGGAGAAGGAGCCGGACGTTTGCCTTTTCAGAAAGAGGCTCTGCGAAGAACGATCACCGTGAGGTCTACCGTTCCTGGGCAAGCACGAATCCCCAGTGGTGTTGTGCCTGTGGATAGGCTGCACGGGAACAGTGAAGAGCAGCATGAGCTTTCAGGGCTGGCACCTTCCTTGTGGGAGAAGGAGCCGGACGTTTGCCTTTTCGGAAAGAGGCTCTGCCGAGAACGAGTGCCGTGCCAGGTGACGCCTGTGGGAAAGCACAGATCCCCAGTGCTGTTGTGCCTGTGGATAGGCTGCACGGGGACGGTGAAGAGCAGCATGAGCTTTCAGGGCTGGCACCTTCCTTGTGGGACAAGGAGCCGGACGTTTGCCTTTTCGGAAAGAGGCTCTGCTGAGAACGAGCGCCGTGCCATGTGCCGCCTGTGGGAAAGCACAGATCCCCAGTGCTGTTGTGCCTGTGAATAGCCTGCACGGGGACAGTGAAGAGCAGCATGAGCTTTGAGGGCTGGCACCTTCCTTGTGGGACAAGGAGTCGGACGTTTGCATTTTCGGAAAGAGGCTCTGCTGAGAACGAACACCGTGAGGTCTACCGTTCCTGGGCAAGCACGGATCCCCAGCGCTCTTGTGCCTGTGGATAGGCTGCACAGGGACAGTGTAGAGCAGCATGAGCTTTCAGGGCTGGCACCTTCCTTGTGGGAGAAGGAGCCGGACGTTTGCCTTTTCAGAAGGAGAGTCTGCCGAGTACAAGCGCCGTGAGATGTGCCGCCTGTGGGAAAGCACAGATCCCCAGTGCTGTTGTGCCTGTGAATAGGCTGCACGGGGACGGTGAAGAGCAGCATGAGCTTTCAGGGCTGGCACCTTCCTTGTGGGACAAGGAGTCGGACGTTTGCCTTTTCGGAAAGAGGCTCTGCTGAGAACGAACACCGTGAGGTCTACCGTTCCTGGGCAAGTACAGATCCACAATGCTGTTGTGCCTGTGGATAGGCTGCACAGGTGCAATGAAGAGCAGCATGAGCTTTCAGGGCTGGCACCTTCCTTGTGGGAGAAGGAGCCGGACGTTTGCCTTTTCGGAAAGAGGCTCTGCTGAGAACGGACACCGTGAGGTCTACCGTTCCTAGGCAAGCACGGATCCCCAGCGCTCTTGTGCCTGTGGATAGGCTGCACAGGGACAGTGAAGAGCAGCAGGAGCTTTCAGGGCTGGTACCTTCCTTGTGGGAGAAGGAGCCGGACGTTTGCCTTTTCGGAAAGAGGCTCTGCTGAGAACGAACACCGTGAGGTCTATCGTTCCTGGGCAAGCACGGATCCCCAGTGGTGTTGTGCCTGTGGATAGGCTGCACGGGGCCAGTGAAGAGCAGCATGAGCTTTCAGGGCTGGCACCTTCCTTGTGGGAGAAAGAGCCGGACGTTTGCCTTTTCGGAAAGAGGCTCTGCCGAGAACGACCACCGTGAGATGTGCCATCTGTGGGAAAGCAGAGATCCCCAGTGCTGCTGTGCCTGTGGATAGGCTGCACGATGACGGTGAAGACCAGCAAGAGCTTTCAGGGCTGGCACCTTCCTTGTGGGAGAAGGAGCCAGACGTTTGCCTTTTCGGAAAGAGGCTCTGCTGAGAACGAGCGCCGTGCCATGTGCCGCCTGTGGGAAAGCACAGATCCCCAGTGCTGTTGTGCCTGTGAATAGCCTGCACGGGGACGGTGAAGAGCAGCATGAGCTTTCAGGGCTGGCACCTTCCTTGTGGGAGAAGGAGCCAGACGTTTGCCTTTTCAGAAGGAGAGTCTGCCGAGTACAAGCGCCGTGAGATGTGCCGCCTGTGGGAAAGCACAGATCCCCAGTGCTGTTGTGCCTGTGGATAGGCTGCACGGGGACGGTGAAGAGCAGCATGAGCTTTCAGGGCTGGCACCTTCCTTGTGGGAGAAGGAGCCGGACGTTTGCCTTTTCAGAAAGAGGCTCTGCTAAGAACGATCACCGTGAGGTCTACCGTTCCTGGGCAAGCACGAATCCCCAGTGGTGTTGTGCCTGTGGATAGGCTGCACGGGAACAGTGAAGAGCAGCATGAGCTTTCAGGGCTGGCACCTTCCTTGTGGGAGAAGGAGCCGGACGTTTGCCTTTTCGGAAAGAGGCTCTGCCGAGAACGAGTGCCGTGCCAGGTGACGCCTGTGGGAAAGCACAGATCTCCAGTGCTGTTGTGCCTGTGAATAGCCTGCACGGGGACGGTGAAGAGCAGCATGAGCTTTCAGGGCTGGCACCTTCCTTGTGGGACAAGGAGTCGGACCTTTGCCTTTTCGGAAAGAGGCTCTGCTGAGAACGAACACCGTGAGGTCTACCGTTCCTAGGCAAGCACGGATCCCCAGCGCTCTTGTGCCTGTGGATAGGCTGCACAGGGACAGTGAAGAGCAGCAGGAGCTTTCAGGGCTGGTACCTTCCTTGTGGGAGAAGGAGCCGGACGTTTGCCTTTTCGAAAAGAGGCTCTGCTGAGAACGAACACCGTGAGGTCTATCGTTCCTGGGAAAGCACGGATCCCCAGTGGTGTTGTGCCTGTGGATAGGCTGCACGGGTACAGTGAAGAGCAGCATGAGCTTTCAGGGCTGGCACCTTCCTTGTGGGAGAAAGAGCCGGACGTTTGCCTTTTCGGAAAGAGGCTCTGCCGAGAACGACCACCGTGAGATGTGCCATCTGTGGGAAAGCAGAGATCCCCAGTGCTGCTGTGCCTGTGGATAGGCTGCACGATGACGGTGAAGACCAGCAAGAGCTTTCAGGGCTGGCACCTTCCTTGTGGGAGAAGGAGCCGGACGTTTGCCTTTTCGGAAAGAGGCTCTGCTGAGAACGAGCGCCGTGCCATGTGCCGCCTGTGGGAAAGCACAGATCCCCAGTGCTGTTGTGCCTGTGGATAGGCTGCACAGGGACAGTGTAGAGCAGCATGATCTTTCAGGGCTGGCACCTTCCTTGTGGGAGAAGGAGCCGGACGTTTGCCTTTTCAGAAGGAGAGTCTGCCGAGTACAAGCGCCGTGAGATGTGCCGCCTGTGGGAAAGCACAGATCCCCAGTGCTGTTGTGCCTGTGAATAGGCTGCACGGGGACGGTGAAGAGCAGCATGAGCTTTCAGGGCTGGCACCTTCCTTGTGGGAGAAGGAGCCGGACGTTTGCCTTTTCAGAAGGAGAGTCTGCCGAGTACAAGCACCGTGAGATGTGCCGCCTGTGGGAAAGCACAGATCCCCAGCGCTGTTGTGCCTTTGGATAGGCTGCACGGGGACGGTGAAGAGCAGCATGAGCTTTCAGGGCTGGCACCTTCCTTGTGGGACAAGGAGCCGGACGTTTGCCTTTTCGGAAAGAGGCTCTGCTGAGAACGAGCGCCGTGCCATGTGCCGCCTGTGGGAAAGCACAGATCCCCAGTGCTGTTGTGCCTGTGAATAGCCTGCACGGGGACAGTGAAGAGCAGCATGAGCTTTGAGGGCTGGCACCTTCCTTGTGGGACAAGGAGTCGGACGTTTGCCTTTTCGGAAAGAGGCTCTGCTGAGAACGAACACCGTGAGGTCTACCGTTCCTGGGCAAGTACAGATCCACAATGCTGTTGTGCCTGTGGATAGGCTGCACAGGTGCAATGAAGAGCAGCATGAGCTTTCAGGGCTGGCACCTTCCTTGTGGGAGAAGGAGCCGGACGTTTGCCTTTTCGGAAAGAGGCTCTGCTGAGAACGAACACCGTGAGGTCTACCGTTCCTGGGCAAGCACGGATCCCCAGCGCTCTTGTGCCTGTGGATAGGCTGCACAGGTGCAATGAAGAGCAGCATGAGCTTTCAGGGCTGGCACCTTCCTTGTGGGAGAAGGAGCCAGACGTTTGCCTTTTCAGTAGGAGAGTCTGCCGAGTACAAGCGCCGTGAGATGTGCCGCCTGTGGGAAAGCAGAGATCCCCAGTGCTGCTGTGCCTGTGGATAGTCTGCACGATGACGGTGAAGACCAGCAAGAGCTTTCAGGGCTGGCACCTTCCTTGTGGGACAAGGAGCCGGACGTTTGCCTTTTCGGAAAGAGGCTCTGCTGAGAACGAGCGCCGTGCCATGTGCCGCCTGTGGGAAAGCACAGATCCCCAGTGCTGTTGTGCCTGTGAATAGCCTGCACGGGGACGGTGAAGAGCAGCATGAGCTTTGAGGGCTGGCACCTTCCTTGTGGGACAAGGAGTCGGACGTTTGCCTTTTCGGAAAGAGGCTCTGCTGAGAACGAACACCGTGAGGTCTACCGTTCCTGGGCAAGTACAGATCCACAATGCTGTTGTGCCTGTGGATAGGCTGCACAGGTGCAATGAAGAGCAGCATGAGCTTTCAGGGCTGGCACCTTCCTTGTGGGAGAAGGAGCCGGACGTTTGCCTTTTCGGAAAGAGGCTCTGCTGAGAACGAACACCGTGAGGTCTACCGTTCCTAGGCAAGCACGGATCCCCAGCGCTCTTGTGCCTGTGGATAGGCTGCACAGGGACAGTGAAGAGCAGCAGGAGCTTTCAGGGCTGGTACCTTCCTTGTGGGAGAAGGAGCCGGACGTTTGCCTTTTCGGAAAGAGGCTCTGCTGAGAACGAACACCGTGAGGTCTATCGTTCCTGGGAAAGCACGGATCCCCAGTGGTGTTGTGCCTGTGGATAGGCTGCACGGGGCCAGTGAAGAGCAGCATGAGCTTTCAGGGCTGGCACCTTCCTTGTGGGAGAAAGAGCCGGACGTTTGCCTTTTCGGAAAGAGGCTCTGCCGAGAACGACCACCGTGAGATGTGCCATCTGTGGGAAAGCAGAGATCCCCAGTGCTGCTGTGCCTGTGGATAGGCTGCACGATGACGGTGAAGACCAGCAAGAGCTTTCAGGGCTGGCACCTTCCTTGTGGGAGAAGGAGCCGGACGTTTGCCTTTTCAGAAGGAGAGTCTGCCGAGTACAAGCGCCGTGAGATGTGCCGCCTGTGGCAAAGCACAGATCCCCAGTGCTGTTGTGCCTGTGGATAGGCTGCATGGGGACGGTGAAGAGCAGCATGAGCTTTCAGGGCTGGCACCTTCCTTGTGGGAGAAGGAGCCGGACGTTTGCCTTTTCGGAAAGAGGCTCTGCCGAGAACGAGTGCCGTGCCATGTGCCGCCTGTGGGAAAGCACAGATCCCCAGTGCTGTTGTGCCTGTGGATAGGCTGCACGGGGACGGTGAAGAGCAGCATGAGCTTTCAGGGCTGGCACCTTCCTGGTGGGAGAAGGAGCCGGACGTTTGCCTTTTCAGAAAGAGGCTCTGCTGAGAACGATCACCGTGAGATCTACCGTTCCTGGGCAAGAACGGATCCCCAATGCTGTTGTGCCTGTGGATAGGCTGCACGGGGGCTGTGAAGACCAATATGATCTTTCAGGGCTGGCACCTTCCTTGTGGGAGAAGGAGCCGGACGTTTGCCTTTTCGGAAGGAGAGTCTGCCGAGTACAAGCGCCGTGAGATGTGCCGTCTTTTGGAAAGCACAGATCCCCAGTGCTGTTGTGCCTGTGGATAGGCTGCACGGGGACGGTGAAGAGCAGCATGAGCTTTCAGGGCTGGCACCTTCCTTGTGGGAGAAGGAGCCGGACGTTTGCCTTTTCAGAAGGAGAGACTGCCGAGTACAAGTGCCGTGAGACGTGCCGTCTTTGGGAAAGCACAGATCCCCAGCGCTGTTGTGCCTGTAGATAGGCTGCACGGGGACAGTGAAGAGCAGCATGAGCTTTCAGGGTTGGCACCTTCCTTGTGGGAGAAGGAGCCAGACGTTTGCCTTTTCGGAAAGAGGCTCTGCCGAGAACGAACACCGTGAGGTCTACCGTTCCTGGGAAAGCACGGATCGGCAGTGTTGCTGTGCCTGTGGATAGGCTGCACAGGGACAGTGAAGAGCAGCAGGAGCTTTCAGGGCTGGCACCTTCCTTGTGGGAGAAGGAGCCGGACGTTTGCCTTTTCAGAAGGAGAGTCTGCCGAGTACAAGCGCCGTGAGATGTGCCGCCTGTGGCAAAGCACAGATCCCCAGTGCTGTTGTGCCTGTGGATAGGGTGCACGGGGACGGTGAAGAGCAGCATGAGCTTTCAGGGCTGGCACATTCCTTGTGGGAGAAGGAGCCGGACGTTTGCCTTTTCGGAAAGAGGCTCTGCCGAGAACGAACATTGTGAGGTCTACAGTTCCTGGACAAGAACGGATCCCCAATGCTGTTGTGCCTGTGGATAGGCTGCATGGGGGCTGTGAAGACCGGCATGATCTTTCAGGGCTGGCACCTTCCTTGTGGGAGAAGGAGCCGGACGTTTGCCTTTTCGGAAGGAGACTCTGCCGAGTACAAGCGCCGTGAGATGTGCCGTCTTTGGGAAAGCACAGATCCACAATGCTGTTGTGCCTGTGGATAGGCTGCACAGGTGCAATGAAGAGCAGCATGAGCTTTGAGGGCTGGCACCTTCCTTGTGGGAGAAGGAGCCGGACATTTGCCTTTTCGGAAAGAGGCTCTGCTGAGAACGAACAACGTGAGGTCTACCGTTCCTGGGCAAGCACGGATCCCCAGCGCTCTTGTGCCTGTGGATAGGCTGCACAGGTGCAATGAAGAGCAGCATGAGCTTTCAGGGCTGGCACCTTCCTTGTGGGAGAAGGAGCCGGACGTTTGCCTTTTCAGTAGGAGAGTCTGCCGAGTACAAGCGCCGTGAGATGTGCCGCCTGTGGGAAAGCACAGATCCCCAGGGCTGTTGTGCCTGTGGATAGGCTGCACAGGGACAGTGTAGAGCAGCATGAGCTTTCAGGGCTGGCACCTTCCTTGTGGGAGAAGGAGCCGGACGTTTGCCTTTTCAGAAGGAGAGTCTGCCGAGTACAAGCACCGTGAGATGTGCCGCCTGTGGGAAAGCACAGATCCCCAGTGCTGTTGTGCCTTTGGATAGGCTGCACGGGGACGGTGAAGAGCAGCATGAGCTTTCAGGGCTGGCACCTTCCTTGTGGGACAAGGAGCCGGACGTTTGCCTTTTCGGAAAGAGGCTCTGCCGAGAACGAGTGCCGTGCCAGGTGACGCCTGTGGGAAAGCACAGATCCCCAGTGCTGTTGTGCCTGTGGATAGGCTGCACAGGGACGGTGAAGAGCAGCATGAGCTTTCAGGGCTGGCACCTTCCTTGTGGGACAAGGAGCCGGACGTTTGCCTTTTCGGAAAGAGGCTCTGCTGAGAACGAGCGCCGTGCCATGTGCCGCCTGTGGGAAAGCACAGATCCCCAGTGCTGTTGTGCCTGTGAATAGCCTGCACGGGGACAGTGAAGAGCAGCATGAGCTTTGAGGGCTGGCACCTTCCTTGTGGGACAAGGAGTCGGACGTTTGCCTTTTCGGAAAGAGGCTCTGCTGAGAACGAACACCGTGAGGTCTACCGTTCCTGGGCAAGCACGGATCCCCAGCGCTCTTGTGCCTGTGGATAGGCTGCACAGGTGCAATGAAGAGCAGCATGAGCTTTCAGGGCTGGCACCTTCCTTGTGGGAGAAGGAGCCGGACGTTTGCCTTTTCAGTAGGAGAGTCTGCCGAGTACAAGCGCCGTGAGATGTGCCGCCTGTGGGAAAGCACAGATCCCCAGGGCTGTTGTGCCTGTGGATAGGCTGCACAGGGACAGTGTAGAGCAGCATGAGCTTTCAGGGCTGGCACCTTCCTTGTGGGAGAAGGAGCCGGACGTTTGCCTTTTCAGAAGGAGAGTCTGCCGAGTACAAGCGCCGTGAGATGTGCCGCCTGTGGGAAAGCACAGATCCCCAGTGCTGTTGTGCCTGTGGATAGGCTGCACGGGGACGGTGAAGAGCAGCATGAGCTTTGAGGGCTGGCACCTTCCTTGTGGGAGAAGGAGCCGGACATTTGCCTTTTCGGAAAGAGGCTCTGCTGAGAACGAACACCGTGAGGTCTACCGTTCCTGGGCAAGCACGGATCCCCAGCGCTCTTGTGCCTGTGGATAGGCTGCACAGGTGCAATGAAGAGCAGCATGAGCTTTCAGGGCTGGCACCTTCCTTGTGGGAGAAGGAGCCGGACGTTTGCCTTTTCAGTAGGAGAGTCTGCCGAGTACAAGCGCCGTGAGATGTGCCGCCTGTGGGAAAGCACAGATCCCCAGGGCTGTTGTGCCTGTGGATAGGCTGCACAGGGACAGTGTAGAGCAGCATGAGCTTTCAGGGCTGGCACCTTCCTTGTGGGAGAAGGAGCCGGACGTTTGCCTTTTCAGAAGGAGAGTCTGCCGAGTACAAGCACCGTGAGATGTGCCGCCTGTGGGAAAGCACAGATCCCCAGCGCTGTTGTGCCTTTGGATAGGCTGCACGGGGACGGTGAAGAGCAGCATGAGCTTTCAGGGCTGGCACCTTCCTTGTGGGACAAGGAGCCGGACGTTTGCCTTTTCGGAAAGAGGCTCTGCTGAGAACGAGCGCCGTGCCATGTGCCGCCTGTGGGAAAGCACAGATCCCCAGTGCTGTTGTGCCTGTGAATAGCCTGCACGGGGACAGTGAAGAGCAGCATGAGCTTTGAGGGCTGGCACCTTCCTTGTGGGACAAGGAGTCGGACGTTTGCCTTTTCGGAAAGAGGCTCTGCTGAGAACGAACACCGTGAGGTCTACCGTTCCTGGGCAAGTACAGATCCACAATGCTGTTGTGCCTGTGGATAGGCTGCACAGGTGCAATGAAGAGCAGCATGAGCTTTCAGGGCTGGCACCTTCCTTGTGGGAGAAGGAGCCGGACGTTTGCCTTTTCGGAAAGAGGCTCTGCTGAGAACGAACACCGTGAGGTCTACCGTTCCTAGGCAAGCACGGATCCCCAGTGGTGTTGTGCCTGTGGATAGGCTGCACGGGGCCAGTGAAGAGCAGCATGAGCTTTCAGGGCTGGCACCTTCCTTGTGGGAGAAAGAGCCGGACGTTTGCCTTTTCGGAAAGAGGCTCTGCCGAGAACGACCACCGTGAGATGTGCCATCTGTGGGAAAGCAGAGATCCCCAGTGCTGCTGTGCCTGTGGATAGGCTGCACGATGACGGTGAAGACCAGCAAGAGCTTTCAGGGCTGGCACCTTCCTTGTGGGAGAAGGAGCCAGACGTTTGCCTTTTCAGAAGGAGAGTCTGCCGAGTACAAGCGCCGTGAGATGTGCCGCCTGTGGCAAAGCACAGATCCCCAGTGCTGTTGTGCCTGTGGATAGGCTGCACGGGGACGGTGAAGAGCAGCATGAGCTTTCAGGGCTGGCACATTCCTTGTGGGAGAAGGAGCCGGACGTTTGCCTTTTCGGAAAGAGGCTCTGCCGAGAACGAGTGCCGTGCCAGGTGACGCCTGTGGGAAAGCACAGATCCCCAGTGCTGTTGTGCCTGTGGATAGGCTGCACGGGGACGGTGAAGAGCAGCATGAGCTTTCAGGGCTGGCACCTTCCTTGTGGGAGAAAGAGCCGGACGTTTGCCTTTTCGGAAAGAGGCTCTGCCGAGAACGAGTGCCGTGCCATGTGCCGCCTGTGGGAAAGCACAGATCCCCAGTGCTGTTGTGCCTGTGGATAGGCTGCACGGGCACGGTGAAGAGCAGCATGAGCTTTCAGGGCTGGCACCTTCCTTGTGGGACAAGGAGCCGGACATTTGCCTTTTCGGAAAGAGGCTCTGCTGAGAACGAACACCGTGAGGTCTACCGTTCCTGGGCAAGCACGGATCCCCAGCGCTCTTGTGCCTGTGGATAGGCTGCACAGGTGCAATGAAGAGCAGCATGAGCTTTCAGGGCTGGCACCTTCCTTGTGGGAGAAGGAGCCGGACGTTTGCCTTTTCAGTAGGAGAGTCTGCCGAGTACAAGCGCCGTGAGATGTGCCGCCTGTGGGAAAGCACAGATCCCCAGGGCTGTTGTGCCTGTGGATAGGCTGCACAGGGACAGTGTAGAGCAGCATGAGCTTTCAGGGCTGGCACCTTCCTTGTGGGAGAAGGAGCCGGACGTTTGCCTTTTCAGAAGGAGAGTCTGCCGAGTACAAGCACCGTGAGATGTGCCGCCTGTGGGAAAGCACAGATCCCCAGCGCTGTTGTGCCTTTGGATAGGCTGCACGGGGACGGTGAAGAGCAGCATGAGCTTTCAGGGCTGGCACCTTCCTTGTGGGACAAGGAGCCGGACGTTTGCCTTTTCGGAAAGAGGCTCTGCCGAGAACGAGTGCCGTGCCAGGTGACGCCTGTGGGAAAGCACAGATCCCCAGTGCTGTTGTGCCTGTGGATAGGCTGCACGGGGACGGTGAAGAGCAGCATGAGCTTTCAGGGCTGGCACCTTCCTTGTGGGACAAGGAGCCGGACGTTTGCCTTTTCGGAAAGAGGCTCTGCTGAGAACGAGCGCCGTGCCATGTGCCGCCTGTGGGAAAGCACAGATCCCCAGTGCTGTTGTGCCTGTGAATAGCCTGCACGGGGACAGTGAAGAGCAGCATGAGCTTTGAGGGCTGGCACCTTCCTTGTGGGACAAGGAGTCGGACGTTTGCCTTTTCGGAAAGAGGCTCTGCTGAGAACGAACACCGTGAGGTCTACCGTTCCTGGGCAAGCACGGATCCCCAGCGCTCTTGTGCCTGTGGATAGGCTGCACAGGTGCAATGAAGAGCAGCATGAGCTTTCAGGGCTGGCACCTTCCTTGTGGGAGAAGGAGCCGGACGTTTGCCTTTTCAGTAGGAGAGTCTGCCGAGTACAAGCGCCGTGAGATGTGCCGCCTGTGGGAAAGCACAGATCCCCAGGGCTGTTGTGCCTGTGGATAGGCTGCACAGGGACAGTGTAGAGCAGCATGAGCTTTCAGGGCTGGCACCTTCCTTGTGGGAGAAGGAGCCGGACGTTTGCCTTTTCAGAAGGAGAGTCTGCCGAGTACAAGCGCCGTGAGATGTGCCGCCTGTGGGAAAGCACAGATCCCCAGTGCTGTTGTGCCTGTGGATAGGCTGCACGGGGACGGTGAAGAGCAGCATGAGCTTTGAGGGCTGGCACCTTCCTTGTGGGAGAAGGAGCCGGACATTTGCCTTTTCGGAAAGAGGCTCTGCTGAGAACGAACACCGTGAGGTCTACCGTTCCTGGGCAAGCACAGATCCCCAGCGCTCTTGTGCCTGTGGATAGGCTGCACAGGTGCAATGAAGAGCAGCATGAGCTTTCAGGGCTGGCACCTTCCTTGTGGGAGAAGGAGCCGGACGTTTGCCTTTTCAGTAGGAGAGTCTGCCGAGTACAAGCGCCGTGAGATGTGCCGCCTGTGGGAAAGCACAGATCCCCAGGGCTGTTGTGCCTGTGGATAGGCTGCACAGGGACAGTGTAGAGCAGCATGAGCTTTCAGGGCTGGCACCTTCCTTGTGGGAGAAGGAGCCGGACGTTTGCCTTTTCAGAAGGAGAGTCTGCCGAGTACAAGCACCGTGAGATGTGCCGCCTGTGGGAAAGCACAGATCCCCAGCGCTGTTGTGCCTTTGGATAGGCTGCACGGGGACGGTGAAGAGCAGCATGAGCTTTCAGGGCTGGCACCTTCCTTGTGGGACAAGGAGCCGGACGTTTGCCTTTTCGGAAAGAGGCTCTGCTGAGAACGAGCGCCGTGCCATGTGCCGCCTGTGGGAAAGCACAGATCCCCAGTGCTGTTGTGCCTGTGAATAGGCTGCACGGGGACGGTGAAGAGCAGCATGAGCTTTCAGGGCTGGCACCTTCCTTGTGGGAGAAGGAGCCGGACGTTTGCCTTTTCGGAAAGAGGCTCTGCTGAGAACGAACACCGTGAGGTCTATCGTTCCTGGGCAAGCACGGATCCCCAGTGCTGTTGTGCCTGTGGATAGGCTGCACGGGGCCAGTGAAGAGCAGCATGAGCTTTCAGGGCTGGCACCTTCCTTGTGGGAGAAAGAGCCGGACGTTTGCCTTTTCGGAAAGAGGCTCTGCCGAGAACGACCACCGTGAGATGTGCCATCTGTGGGAAAGCAGAGATCCCCAGTGCTGCTGTGCCTGTGGATAGGCTGCACGATGACGGTGAAGACCAGCAAGAGCTTTCAGGGCTGGCACCTTCCTTGTGGGAGAAGGAGCCGGACGTTTGCCTTTTCGGAAAGAGGCTCTGCTGAGAACGAGCGCCGTGCCATATGCCGCCTGTGGGAAAGCACAGATCCCCAGTGCTGTTGTGCCTGTGAATAGCCTGCACGGGGACGGTGAAGAGCAGCATGAGCTTTCAGGGCTGGCACCTTCCTTGTGGGAGAAGGAGCCAGACGTTTGCCTTTACAGAAGGAGAGTCTGCCGAGTACAAGCGCCGTGAGATGTGCCGCCTGTGGGAAAGCACAGATCCCCAGTGCTGTTGTGCCTGTGAATAGGCTGCACGGGGACGGTGAAGAGCAGCATGAGCTTTCAGGGCTGGCACCTTCCTTGTGGGAGAAGGAGCCGGACGTTTGCCTTTTCAGAAGGAGAGTCTGCCGAGTACAAGCGCCGTGAGATGTGCCGCCTGTGGCAAAGCACAGATCCCCAGTGCTGTTGTGCCTGTGGATAGGCTGCACGGGGACGGTGAAGAGCAGCATGAGCTTTCAGGGCTGGCACATTCCTTGTGGGAGAAGGAGCCGGACGTTTGCCTTTTCGGAAAGAGGCTCTGCCGAGAACGAACATTGTGAGGTCTACAGTTCCTGGACAAGAACGGATCCCCAATGCTGTTGTGCCTGTGGATAGGCTGCACAGGTGCAATGAAGAGCAGCATGAGCTTTGAGGGCTGGCACCTTCCTTGTGGGACAAGGAGTCGGACGTTTGCCTTTTCGGAAAGAGGCTCTGCTGAGAACGAACACCGTGAGGTCTACCGTTCCTGGGCAAGTACAGATCCACAATGCTGTTGTGCCTGTGGATAGGCTGCACAGGTGCAATGAAGAGCAGCATGAGCTTTCAGGGCTGGCACCTTCCTTGTGGGAGAAGGAGCCGGACGTTTGCCTTTTCGGAAAGAGGCTCTGCTGAGAACGAACACCGTGAGGTCTACCGTTCCTAGGCAAGCACGGATCCCCAGCGCTCTTGTGCCTGTGGATAGGCTGCACAGGGACAGTGAAGAGCAGCAGGAGCTTTCAGGGCTGGTACCTTCCTTGTGGGAGAAGGAGCCGGACGTTTGCCTTTTCGGAAAGAGGCTCTGCTGAGAACGAACACCGTGAGGTCTATCGTTGCTGGGCAAGCACGGATCCCCAGTGGTGTTGTGCCTGTGGATAGGCTGCACGGGGCCAGTGAAGAGCAGCATGAGCTTTCAGGGCTGGCACCTTCCTTGTGGGAGAAAGAGCCGGACGTTTGCCTTTTCGGAAAGAGGCTCTGCCGAGAACGACCACCGTGAGATGTGCCATCTGTGGGAAAGCAGAGATCCCCAGTGCTGCTGTGCCTGTGGATAGGCTGCACGATGACGGTGAAGACCAGCAAGAGCTTTCAGGGCTGGCACCTTCCTTGTGGGAGAAGGAGCCGGACGTTTGCCTTTTCGGAAAGAGGCTCTGCTGAGAACGAGCGCCGTGCCATGTGCCGCCTGTGGGAAAGCACAGATCCCCAGTGCTGTTGTGCCTGTGAATAGCCTGCACGGGGACGGTGAAGAGCAGCATGAGCTTTCAGGGCTGGCACCTTCCTTGTGGGAGAAGGAGCTGGACGTTTGCCTTTTCGGAAAGAGGCTCTGCTGAGAACGAACAACGTGAGGTCTACCGTTCCTGGGCAAGTACAGATCCACAATGCTGTTGTGCCTGTGGATAGGCTGCACAGGTGCAATGAAGACCAGCATGAGCTTTCAGGGCTGGCACCTTCCTTGTGGGAGAAGGAGCCAGACGTTTGCCTTTTCAGAAGGAGAGTCTGCCGAGTACAAGCGCCGTGAGATGTGCCGCCTGTGGCAAAGCACGGATCCCCAGTGGTGTTGTGCCTGTGGATAGGCTGCACGGGTACAGTGAAGAGCAGCATGAGCTTTCAGGGCTGGCACCTTCCTTGTGGGAGAAAGAGCCGGACGTTTGCCTTTTCGGAAAGAGGCTCTGCCGAGAACGAGTGCCGTGCCATGTGCCGCCTGTGGGAAAGCACAGATCCCCAGTGTTGTTGTGCCTGTGGATAGGCTGCACGGGCACGGTGAAGAGCAGCATGAGCTTTGAGGGCTGGCACCTTCCTTGTGGGAGAAGGAGCCGGACATTTGCCTTTTCGGAAAGAGGCTCTGCTGAGAACGAACACCGTGAGGTCTACCGTTCCTGGGCAAGCACGGATCCCCAGCGCTCTTGTGCCTGTGGATAGGCTGCACAGGTGCAATGAAGAGCAGCATGAGCTTTCAGGGCTGGCACCTTCCTTGTGGGAGAAGGAGCCGGACGTTTGCCTTTTCAGTAGGAGAGTCTGCCGAGTACAAGCGCCGTGAGATGTGCCGCCTGTGGGAAAGCACAGATCCCCAGGGCTGTTGTGCCTGTGGATAGGCTGCACAGGGACAGTGTAGAGCAGCATGAGCTTTCAGGGCTGGCACCTTCCTTGTGGGAGAAGGAGCCGGACGTTTGCCTTTTCAGAAGGAGAGTCTGCCGAGTACAAGCACCGTGAGATGTGCCGCCTGTGGGAAAGCACAGATCCCCAGCGCTGTTGTGCCTTTGGATAGGCTGCACGGGGACGGTGAAGAGCAGCATGAGCTTTCAGGGCTGGCACCTTCCTTGTGGGACAAGGAGCCGGACGTTTGCCTTTTCGGAAAGAGGCTCTGCCGAGAACGAGTGCCGTGCCAGGTGACGCCTGTGGGAAAGCACAGATCCCCAGTGCTGTTGTGCCTGTGGATAGGCTGCACGGGGACGGTGAAGAACAGCATGAGCTTTCAGGGCTGGCACCTTCCTTGTGGGACAAGGAGCCGGACGTTTGCCTTTTCGGAAAGAGGCCCTGCTGAGAACGAGCGCCGTGCCATGTGCCGCCTGTGGGAAAGCACAGATCCCCAGTGCTGTTGTGCCTGTGAATAGCCTGCACGGGGACAGTGAAGAGCAGCATGAGCTTTGAGGGCTGGCACCTTCCTTGTGGGACAAGGAGTCGGACGTTTGCCTTTTCGGAAAGAGGCTCTGCTGAGAACGAACACCGTGAGGTCTACCGTTCCTGGGCAAGCACGGATCCCCAGCGCTCTTGTGCCTGTGGATAGGCTGCACAGGTGCAATGAAGAGCAGCATGAGCTTTCAGGGCTGGCACCTTCCTTGTGGGAGAAGGAGCCGGACGTTTGCCTTTTCAGTAGGAGAGTCTGCCGAGTACAAGCGCCGTGAGATGTGCCGCCTGTGGGAAAGCACAGATCCCCAGGGCTGTTGTGCCTGTGGATAGGCTGCACAGGGACAGTGTAGAGCAGCATGAGCTTTCAGGGCTGGCACCTTCCTTGTGGGAGAAGGAGCCGGACGTTTGCCTTTTCAGAAGGAGAGTCTGCCGAGTACAAGCGCCGTGCCATGTGCCGCCTGTGGGAAAGCACAGATCCCCAGTGCTGTTGTGCCTGTGGATAGGCTGCACGGGGACGGTGAAGAGCAGCATGAGCTTTCAGGGCTGGCACCTTCCTTGTGGGAGAAGGAGCCGGACATTTGCCTTTTCGGAAAGAGGCTCTGCTGAGAACGAACAACGTGAGGTCTACCGTTCCTGGGCAAGCACGGATCCCCAGCGCTCTTGTGCCTGTGGATAGGCTGCACAGGTGCAATGAAGAGCAGCATGAGCTTTCAGGGCTGGCACCTTCCTTGTGGGAGAAGGAGCCGGACGTTTGCCTTTTCAGTAGGAGAGTCTGCCGAGTACAAGCGCCGTGAGATGTGCCGCCTGTGGGAAAGCACAGATCCCCAGGGCTGTTGTGCCTGTGGATAGGCTGCACAGGGACAGTGTAGAGCAGCATGAGCTTTCAGGGCTGGCACCTTCCTTGTGGGAGAAGGAGCCGGACGTTTGCCTTTTCAGAAGGAGAGTCTGCCGAGTACAAGCACCGTGAGATGTGCCGCCTGTGGGAAAGCACAGATCCCCAGCGCTGTTGTGCCTTTGGATAGGCTGCACGGGGACAGTGAAGAGCAGCATGAGCTTTCAGGGCTGGCACCTTCCTTGTGGGACAAGGAGCCGGACGTTTGCCTTTTCGGAAAGAGGCTCTGCTGAGAACGAGCGCCGTGCCATGTGCCGCCTGTGGGAAAGCACAGATCCCCAGTGCTGTTGTGCCTGTGAATAGGCTGCACGGGGACGGTGAAGAGCAGCATGAGCTTTCAGGGCTGGCACCTTCCTTGTGGGAGAAGGAGGCGGACGTTTGCCTTTTCGGAAAGAGGCTCTGCTGAGAACGAACACCGTGAGGTCTATCGTTCCTGGGCAAGCACGGATCCCCAGTGCTGTTGTGCCTGTGGATAGGCTGCACGGGGCCAGTGAAGAGCAGCATGAGCTTTCAGGGCTGGCACCTTCCTTGTGGGAGAAAGAGCCGGACGTTTGCCTTTTCGGAAAGAGGCTCTGCCGAGAACGACCACCGTGAGATGTGCCATCTGTGGGAAAGCAGAGATCCCCAGTGCTGCTGTGCCTGTGGATAGGCTGCACGATGACGGTGAAGACCAGCAAGAGCTTTCAGGGCTGGCACCTTCCTTGTGGGAGAAGGAGCCGGACGTTTGCCTTTTCGGAAAGAGGCTCTGCTGAGAATGAGCGCCGTGCCATATGCCGCCTGTGGGAAAGCACAGATCCCCAGTGCTGTTGTGCCTGTGAATAGCCTGCACGGGGACGGTGAAGAGCAGCATGAGCTTTCAGGGCTGGCACCTTCCTTGTGGGAGAAGGAGCCAGACGTTTGCCTTTTCAGAAGGAGAGTCTGCCGAGTACAAGCGCCGTGAGATGTGCCGCCTGTGGGAAAGCACAGATCCCCAGTGCTGTTGTGCCTGTGAATAGGCTGCACGGGGACGGTGAAGAGCAGCATGAGCTTTCAGGGCTGGCACCTTCCTTGTGGGAGAAGGAGCCGGACGTTTGCCTTTTCAGAAGGAGAGTCTGCCGAGTACAAGTGCCGTGAGACGTGCCGTCTTTGGGAAAGCACAGATCCCCAGCGCTGTTGTGCCTGTAGATAGGCTGCACGGGGACAGTGAAGAGCAGCATGAGCTTTCAGGGTTGGCACCTTCCTTGTGGGAGAAGGAGCCAGACGTTTGCCTTTTCGGAAAGAGGCTCTGCCGAGAACGAACACCGTGAGGTCTACCGTTCCTGGGAAAGCATGGATCGGCAGTGTTGCTGTGCCTGTGGATAGGCTGCACAGGGACAGTGAAGAGCAGCAGGAGCTTTCAGGGCTGGCACCTTCCTTGTGGGAGAAGGAGCCGGACGTTTGCCTTTTCAGAAGGAGAGTCTGCCGAGTACAAGCGCCGTGAGATGTGCCGCCTGTGGCAAAGCACAGATCCCCAGTGCTGTTGTGCCTGTGGATAGGCTGCACGGGGACGGTGAAGAGCAGCATGAGCTTTCAGGGCTGGCACATTCCTTGTGGGAGAAGGAGCCGGACGTTTGCCTTTTCGGAAAGAGGCTCTGCCGAGAACGAACATTGTGAGGTCTACAGTTCCTGGACAAGAACGGATCCCCAATGCTGTTGTGCCTGTGGATAGGCTGCACGGGGGCTGTGAAGACCGGCATGATCTTTCAGGGCTGGCACCTTCCTTGTGGGAGAAGGAGCCGGACGTTTGCCTTTTCAGAAGGAGAGTCTGCCGAGTACAAGCGCCGTGAGATGTGCCGTCTTTTGGAAAGCACAGATCCCCAGTGCTGTTGTGCCTGTGGATAGGCTGCACGGGGACGGTGAAGAGCAGCATGAGCTTTCAGGGCTGGCACCTTCCTTGTGGGACAAGGAGCCGGACGTTTGCCTTTTCGGAAAGAGGCTCTGCTGAGAACGAGCGCCGTGCCATGTGCCGCCTGTGGGAAAGCACAGATCCCCAGTGCTGTTGTGCCTGTGAATAGCCTGCACGGGGACAGTGAAGAGCAGCATGAGCTTTGAGGGCTGGCACCTTCCTTGTGGGACAAGGAGTCGGACGTTTGCCTTTTCGGAAAGAGGCTCTGCTGAGAACGAACACCGTGAGGTCTACCGTTCCTGGGCAAGCACGGATCCCCAGCGCTCTTGTGCCTGTGGATAGGCTGCACAGGTGCAATGAAGAGCAGCATGAGCTTTCAGGGCTGGCACCTTCCTTGTGGGAGAAGGAGCCGGACGTTTGCCTTTTCAGAAGGAGAGTCTGCCGAGTACAAGCGCCGTGAGATGTGCCGCCTGTGGGAAAGCACAGATCCCCAGTGCTGTTGTGCCTGTGGATAGGCTGCACAGGGACAGTGTAGAGCAGCATGAGCTTTCAGGGCTGGCACCTTCCTTGTGGGAGAAGGAGCCGGACGTTTGCCTTTTCAGAAGGAGAGTCTGCCGAGTACAAGCACCGTGAGATGTGCCGCCTGTGGGAAAGCACAGATCCCCAGTGCTGTTGTGCCTGTGGATAGGCTGCACGGGGACGGTGAAGAGCAGCATGAGCTTTGAGGGCTGGCACCTTCCTTGTGGGAGAAGGAGCCGGACATTTGCCTTTTCGGAAAGAGGCTCTGCTGAGAACGAACACCGTGAGGTCTACCGTTCCTGGGCAAGCACGGATCCCCAGCGCTCTTGTGCCTGTGGATAGGCTGCACAGGTGCAATGAAGAGCAGCATGAGCTTTCAGGGCTGGCACCTTCCTTGTGGGAGAAGGAGCCGGACGTTTGCCTTTTCAGAAGGAGAGTCTGCCGAGTACAAGCACCGTGAGATGTGCCGCCTGTGGGAAAGCACAGATCCCCAGCGCTGTTGTGCCTTTGGATAGGCTGCACGGGGACGGTGAAGAGCAGCATGAGCTTTCAGGGCTGGCACCTTCCTTGTGGGACAAGGAGCCGGACGTTTGCCTTTTCGGAAAGAGGCTCTGCTGAGAACGAGCGCCGTGCCATGTGCCGCCTGTGGGAAAGCACAGATCCCCAGTGCTGTTGTGCCTGTGAATAGCCTGCACGGGGACAGTGAAGAGCAGCATGAGCTTTGAGGGCTGGCACCTTCCTTGTGGGACAAGGAGTCGGACGTTTGCCTTTTCGGAAAGAGGCTCTGCTGAGAACGAACACCGTGAGGTCTACCGTTCCTGGGCAAGTACAGATCCACAATGCTGTTGTGCCTGTGGATAGGCTGCACAGGTGCAATGAAGAGCAGCATGAGCTTTCAGGGCTGGCACCTTCCTTGTGGGAGAAGGAGCCGGACGTTTGCCTTTTCGGAAAGAGGCTCTGCTGAGAACGAACACCGTGAGGTCTACCGTTCCTAGGCAAGCACGGATCCCCAGCGCTCTTGTGCCTGTGGATAGGCTGCACAGGGACAGTGAAGAGCAGCAGGAGCTTTCAGGGCTGGTACCTTCCTTGTGGGAGAAGGAGCCGGACGTTTGCCTTTTCGGAAAGAGGCTCTGCTGAGAACGAACACCGTGAGGTCTATCGTTCCTGGGCAAGCACGGATCCCCAGTGGTGTTGTGCCTGTGGATAGGCTGCACGGGGCCAGTGAAGAGCAGCATGAGCTTTCAGGGCTGGCACCTTCCTTGTGGGAGAAAGAGCCGGACGTTTGCCTTTTCGGAAAGAGGCTCTGCCGAGAACGACCACCGTGAGATGTGCCATCTGTGGGAAAGCAGAGATCCCCAGTGCTGCTGTGCCTGTGGATAGGCTGCACGATGACGGTGAAGACCAGCAAGAGCTTTCAGGGCTGGCACCTTCCTTGTGGGAGAAGGAGCCGGACGTTTGCCTTTTCGGAAAGAGGCTCTGCTGAGAACGAGCGCCGTGCCATGTGCCGCCTGTGGGAAAGCACAGATCCCCAGTGCTGTTGTGCCTGTGAATAGCCTGCACGGGGACGGTGAAGAGCAGCATGAGCTTTCAGGGCTGGCACCTTCCTTGTGGGAGAAGGAGCTGGACGTTTGCCTTTTCGGAAAGAGGCTCTGCTGAGAACGAACAACGTGAGGTCTACCGTTCCTGGGCAAGTACAGATCCACAATGCTGTTGTGCCTGTGGATAGGCTGCACAGGTGCAATGAAGACCAGCATGAGCTTTCAGGGCTGGCACCTTCCTTGTGGGAGAAGGAGCCAGACGTTTGCCTTTTCAGAAGGAGAGTCTGCCGAGTACAAGCGCCGTGAGATGTGCCGCCTGTGGCAAAGCACAGATCCCCAGTGCTGTTGTGCCTGTGGATAGGCTGCACGGGGACGGTGAAGAGCAGCATGAGCTTTCAGGGCTGGCACATTCCTTGTGGGAGAAGGAGCCGGACGTTTGCCTTTTCAGAAAGAGGCTCTGCTGAGAACGAGTGCCGTGCCAGGTGACGCCTGTGGGAAAGCACAGATCCCCAGTGCTGTTGTGCCTGTGGATAGGCTGCACGGGGACGGTGAAGAGCAGCATGAGCTTTCAGGGCTGGCACCTTCCTTGTGGGACAAGGAGCCGGACGTTTGCCTTTTCGGAAAGAGGCTCTGCTGAGAACGAGCGCCGTGCCATGTGCCGCCTGTGGGAAAGCACAGATCCCCAGTGCTGTTGTGCCTGTGAATAGCCTGCACGGGGACAGTGAAGAGCAGCATGAGCTTTGAGGGCTGGCACCTTCCTTGTGGGACAAGGAGTCGGACGTTTGCCTTTTCGGAAAGAGGCTCTGCTGAGAACGAACACCGTGAGGTCTACCGTTCCTGGGCAAGCACGGATCCCCAGCGCTCTTGTGCCTGTGGATAGGCTGCACAGGTGCAATGAAGAGCAGCATGAGCTTTCAGGGCTGGCACCTTCCTTGTGGGAGAAGGAGCCGGACGTTTGCCTTTTCAGTAGGAGAGTCTGCCGAGTACAAGCGCCGTGAGATGTGCCGCCTGTGGGAAAGCACAGATCCCCAGGGCTGTTGTGCCTGTGGATAGGCTGCACAGGGACAGTGTAGAGCAGCATGAGCTTTCAGGGCTGGCACCTTCCTTGTGGGAGAAGGAGCCGGACGTTTGCCTTTTCAGAAGGAGAGTCTGCCGAGTACAAGCGCCGTGAGATGTGCCGCCTGTGGGAAAGCACAGATCCCCAGTGCTGTTGTGCCTGTGAATAGGCTGCACGGGGACGGTGAAGAGCAGCATGAGCTTTCAGGGCTGGCACCTTCCTTGTGGGAGAAGGAGCCGGACGTTTGCCTTTTCGGAAAGAGGCTCTGCTGAGAACGAACACCGTGAGGTCTACCGTTCCTGGGCAAGTACAGATCCACAATGCTGTTGTGCCTGTGGATAGGCTGCACAGGTGCAATGAAGAGCAGCATGAGCTTTCAGGGCTGGCACCTTCCTTGTGGGAGAAGGAGTCGGACGTTTGCCTTTTCGGAAAGAGGCTCTGCTGAGAACGAGCGCCGTGCCATGTGCCGCCTGTGGGAAAGCACAGATCCCCAGTGCTGTTGTGCCTGTGAATAGGCTGCACGGGGACGGTGAAGAGCAGCATGAGCTTTCAGGGCTGGCACCTTCCTTGTGGGACAAGGAGCCGGACGTTTGCCTTTTCGGAAAGAGGCTCTGCTGAGAACGAGCGCCGTGCCATGTGCCGCCTGTGGGAAAGCACAGATCCCCAGTGCTGTTGTGCCTGTGAATAGGCTGCACGGGGCCAGTGAAGAGCAGCATGAGCTTTCAGGGCTGGCACCTTCCTTGTGGGACAAGGAGCCGGACGTTTGCCTTTTCGGAAAGAGGCTCTGCTGAGAACGAGCGCCGTGCCATGTGCCGCCTGTGGGAAAGCACAGATCCCCAGTGCTGTTGTGCCTGTGAATAGGCTGCACGGGGACGGTGAAGAGCAGCATGAGCTTTCAGGGCTGGCACCTTCCTTGTGGGAGAAGGAGGCGGACGTTTGCCTTTTCGGAAAGAGGCTCTGCTGAGAACGAACACCGTGAGGTCTATCGTTCCTGGGCAAGCACGGATCCCCAGTGCTGTTGTGCCTGTGGATAGGCTGCACGGGGCCAGTGAAGAGCAGCATGAGCTTTCAGGGCTGGCACCTTCCTTGTGGGAGAAAGAGCCGGACGTTTGCCTTTTCGGAAAGAGGCTCTGCCGAGAACGACCACCGTGAGATGTGCCATCTGTGGGAAAGCAGAGATCCCCAGTGCTGCTGTGCCTGTGGATAGGCTGCACGATGACGGTGAAGACCAGCAAGAGCTTTCAGGGCTGGCACCTTCCTTGTGGGAGAAGGAGCCGGACGTTTGCCTTTTCGGAAAGAGGCTCTGCTGAGAATGAGCGCCGTGCCATATGCCGCCTGTGGGAAAGCACAGATCCCCAGTGCTGTTGTGCCTGTGAATAGCCTGCACGGGGACGGTGAAGAGCAGCATGAGCTTTCAGGGCTGGCACCTTCCTTGTGGGAGAAGGAGCCAGACGTTTGCCTTTTCAGAAGGAGAGTCTGCCGAGTACAAGCGCCGTGAGATGTGCCGCCTGTGGGAAAGCACAGATCCCCAGTGCTGTTGTGCCTGTGAATAGGCTGCACGGGGACGGTGAAGAGCAGCATGAGCTTTCAGGGCTGGCACCTTCCTTGTGGGAGAAGGAGCCGGACGTTTGCCTTTTCAGAAGGAGAGTCTGCCGAGTACAAGTGCCGTGAGACGTGCCGTCTTTGGGAAAGCACAGATCCCCAGCGCTGTTGTGCCTGTAGATAGGCTGCACGGGGACAGTGAAGAGCAGCATGAGCTTTCAGGGTTGGCACCTTCCTTGTGGGAGAAGGAGCCAGACGTTTGCCTTTTCGGAAAGAGGCTCTGCCGAGAACGAACACCGTGAGGTCTACCGTTCCTGGGAAAGCACGGATCGGCAGTGTTGCTGTGCCTGTGGATAGGCTGCACAGGGACAGTGAAGAGCAGCAGGAGCTTTCAGGGCTGGCACCTTCCTTGTGGGAGAAGGAGCCGGACGTTTGCCTTTTCAGAAGGAGAGTCTGCCGAGTACAAGCGCCGTGAGATGTGCCGCCTGTGGCAAAGCACAGATCCCCAGTGCTGTTGTGCCTGTGGATAGGCTGCACGGGGACGGTGAAGAGCAGCATGAGCTTTCAGGGCTGGCACATTCCTTGTGGGAGAAGGAGCCGGACGTTTGCCTTTTCGGAAAGAGGCTCTGCCGAGAACGAACATTGTGAGGTCTACAGTTCCTGGACAAGAACGGATCCCCAATGCTGTTGTGCCTGTGGATAGGCTGCACGGGGGCTGTGAAGACCGGCATGATCTTTCAGGGCTGGCACCTTCCTTGTGGGAGAAGGAGCCGGACGTTTGCCTTTTCAGAAGGAGAGTCTGCCGAGTACAAGCGCCGTGAGATGTGCCGTCTTTTGGAAAGCACAGATCCCCAGTGCTGTTGTGCCTGTGGATAGGCTGCACGGGGACGGTGAAGAGCAGCATGAGCTTTCAGGGCTGGCACCTTCCTTGTGGGACAAGGAGCCGGACGTTTGCCTTTTCGGAAAGAGGCTCTGCTGAGAACGAACACCGTGAGGTCTATCGTTTCTGGGCAAGCACGAATCCCCAGTGGTGTTGTGCCTGTGGATAGGCTGCACGGGTACAGTGAAGAGCAGCATGAGCTTTCAGGGCTGGCACCTTCCTTGTGGGAGAAAGAGCCGGACGTTTGCCTTTTCGGAAAGAGGCTCTGCCGAGAACGAGTGCCGTGCCATGTGCCGCCTGTGAGAAAGCACAGATCCCCAGTGCTGTTGTGCCTGTGGATAGGCTGCACGGGCACGGTGAAGAGCAGCATGAGCTTTGAGGGCTGGCACCTTCCTTGTGGGAGAAGGAGCCGGACATTTGCCTTTTCGGAAAGAGGCTCTGCTGAGAACGAACACCGTGAGGTCTACCGTTCCTGGGCAAGCACGGATCCCCAGCGCTCTTGTGCCTGTGGATAGGCTGCACAGGTGCAATGAAGAGCAGCATGAGCTTTCAGGGCTGGCACCTTCCTTGTGGGAGAAGGAGCCGGACGTTTGCCTTTTCAGTAGGAGAGTCTGCCGAGTACAAGCGCCGTGAGATGTGCCGCCTGTGGGAAAGCACAGATCCCCAGGGCTGTTGTGCCTGAGGATAGGCTGCACAGGGACAGTGTAGAGCAGCATGAGCTTTCAGGGCTGGCACCTTCCTTGTGGGAGAAGGAGCCGGACGTTTGCCTTTTCAGAAAGAGGCTCTGCCGAGAACGAGTGCCGTGCCAGGTGACGCCTGTGGGAAAGCACAGATCCCCAGTGCTGTTGTGCCTGTGGATAGGCTGCACGGGGACGGTGAAGAGCAGCATGAGCTTTCAGGGCTGGCACCTTCCTTGTGGGACAAGGAGCCGGACGTTTGCCTTTTCGGAAAGAGGCTCTGCTGAGAACGAGCGCCGTGCCATGTGCCGCCTGTGGGAAAGCACAGATCCCCAGTGCTGTTGTGCCTGTGAATAGCCTGCACGGGGACAGTGAAGAGCAGCATGAGCTTTGAGGGCTGGCACCTTCCTTGTGGGACAAGGAGTCGGACGTTTGCCTTTTCGGAAAGAGGCTCTGCTGAGAACGAACACCGTGAGGTCTACCGTTCCTGGGCAAGCACGGATCCCCAGCGCTCTTGTGCCTGTGGATAGGCTGCACAGGTGCAATGAAGAGCAGCATGAGCTTTCAGGGCTGGCACCTTCCTTGTGGGAGAAGGAGCCGGACGTTTGCCTTTTCAGAAGGAGAGTCTGCCGAGTACAAGCGCCGTGAGATGTGCCGCCTGTGGGAAAGCACAGATCCCCAGTGCTGTTGTGCCTGTGGATAGGCTGCACAGGGACAGTGTAGAGCAGCATGAGCTTTCAGGGCTGGCACCTTCCTTGTGGGAGAAGGAGCCGGACGTTTGCCTTTTCAGAAGGAGAGTCTGCCGAGTACAAGCACCGTGAGATGTGCCGCCTGTGGGAAAGCACAGATCCCCAGTGCTGTTGTGCCTGTGGATAGGCTGCACGGGGACGGTGAAGAGCAGCATGAGCTTTGAGGGCTGGCACCTTCCTTGTGGGAGAAGGAGCCGGACATTTGCCTTTTCGGAAAGAGGCTCTGCTGAGAACGAACACCGTGAGGTCTACCGTTCCTGGGCAAGCACGGATCCCCAGCGCTCTTGTGCCTGTGGATAGGCTGCACAGGTGCAATGAAGAGCAGCATGAGCTTTCAGGGCTGGCACCTTCCTTGTGGGAGAAGGAGCCGGACGTTTGCCTTTTCAGTAGGAGAGTCTGCCGAGTACAAGCGCCGTGAGATGTGCCGCCTGTGGGAAAGCACAGATCCCCAGGGCTGTTGTGCCTGTGGATAGGCTGCACAGGGACAGTGTAGAGCAGCATGAGCTTTCAGGGCTGGCACCTTCCTTGTGGGAGAAGGAGCCGGACGTTTGCCTTTTCAGAAGGAGAGTCTGCCGAGTACAAGCACCGTGAGATGTGCCGCCTGTGGGAAAGCACAGATCCCCAGCGCTGTTGTGCCTTTGGATAGGCTGCACGGGGACGGTGAAGAGCAGCATGAGCTTTCAGGGCTGGCACCTTCCTTGTGGGACAAGGAGCCGGACGTTTGCCTTTTCGGAAAGAGGCTCTGCTGAGAACGAGCGCCGTGCCATGTGCCGCCTGTGGGAAAGCACAGATCCCCAGTGCTGTTGTGCCTGTGAATAGCCTGCACGGGGACAGTGAAGAGCAGCATGAGCTTTGAGGGCTGGCACCTTCCTTGTGGGACAAGGAGTCGGACGTTTGCCTTTTCGGAAAGAGGCTCTGCTGAGAACGAACACCGTGAGGTCTACCGTTCCTGGGCAAGTACAGATCCACAATGCTGTTGTGCCTGTGGATAGGCTGCACAGGTGCAATGAAGAGCAGCATGAGCTTTCAGGGCTGGCACCTTCCTTGTGGGAGAAGGAGCCGGACGTTTGCCTTTTCGGAAAGAGGCTCTGCTGAGAACGAACACCGTGAGGTCTACCGTTCCTAGGCAAGCACGGATCCCCAGCGCTCTTGTGCCTGTGGATAGGCTGCACAGGGACAGTGAAGAGCAGCAGGAGCTTTCAGGGCTGGTACCTTCCTTGTGGGAGAAGGAGCCGGACGTTTGCCTTTTCGGAAAGAGGCTCTGCTGAGAACGAACACCGTGAGGTCTATCGTTCCTGGGCAAGCACGGATCCCCAGTGGTGTTGTGCCTGTGGATAGGCTGCACGGGGCCAGTGAAGAGCAGCATGAGCTTTCAGGGCTGGCACCTTCCTTGTGGGAGAAAGAGCCGGACGTTTGCCTTTTCGGAAAGAGGCTCTGCCGAGAACGACCACCGTGAGATGTGCCATCTGTGGGAAAGCAGAGATCCCCAGTGCTGCTGTGCCTGTGGATAGGCTGCACGATGACGGTGAAGACCAGCAAGAGCTTTCAGGGCTGGCACCTTCCTTGTGGGAGAAGGAGCCGGACGTTTGCCTTTTCGGAAAGAGGCTCTGCTGAGAACGAGCGCCGTGCCATGTGCCGCCTGTGGGAAAGCACAGATCCCCAGTGCTGTTGTGCCTGTGAATAGCCTGCACGGGGACGGTGAAGAGCAGCATGAGCTTTCAGGGCTGGCACCTTCCTTGTGGGAGAAGGAGCTGGACGTTTGCCTTTTCGGAAAGAGGCTCTGCTGAGAACGAACAACGTGAGGTCTACCGTTCCTGGGCAAGTACAGATCCACAATGCTGTTGTGCCTGTGGATAGGCTGCACAGGTGCAATGAAGACCAGCATGAGCTTTCAGGGCTGGCACCTTCCTTGTGGGAGAAGGAGCCAGACGTTTGCCTTTTCAGAAGGAGAGTCTGCCGAGTACAAGCGCCGTGAGATGTGCCGCCTGTGGCAAAGCACAGATCCCCAGTGCTGTTGTGCCTGTGGATAGGCTGCACGGGGACGGTGAAGAGCAGCATGAGCTTTCAGGGCTGGCACATTCCTTGTGGGAGAAGGAGCCGGACGTTTGCCTTTTCAGAAAGAGGCTCTGCTGAGAACGAGTGCCGTGCCAGGTGACGCCTGTGGGAAAGCACAGATCCCCAGTGCTGTTGTGCCTGTGGATAGGCTGCACGGGGACGGTGAAGAGCAGCATGAGCTTTCAGGGCTGGCACCTTCCTTGTGGGACAAGGAGCCGGACGTTTGCCTTTTCGGAAAGAGGCTCTGCTGAGAACGAGCGCCGTGCCATGTGCCGCCTGTGGGAAAGCACAGATCCCCAGTGCTGTTGTGCCTGTGAATAGCCTGCACGGGGACAGTGAAGAGCAGCATGAGCTTTGAGGGCTGGCACCTTCCTTGTGGGACAAGGAGTCGGACGTTTGCCTTTTCGGAAAGAGGCTCTGCTGAGAACGAACACCGTGAGGTCTACCGTTCCTGGGCAAGCACGGATCCCCAGCGCTATTGTGCCTGTGGATAGGCTGCACAGGTGCAATGAAGAGCAGCATGAGCTTTCAGGGCTGGCACCTTCCTTGTGGGAGAAGGAGCCGGACGTTTGCCTTTTCAGTAGGAGAGTCTGCCGAGTACAAGCGCCGTGAGATGTGCCGCCTGTGGGAAAGCACAGATCCCCAGCGCTGTTGTGCCTTTGGATAGGCTGCACGGGGACGGTGAAGAGCAGCATGAGCTTTCAGGGCTGGCACCTTCCTTGTGGGACAAGGAGCCGGACGTTTGCCTTTTCGGAAAGAGGCTCTGCTGAGAACGAGCGCCGTGCCATGTGCCGCCTGTGGGAAAGCACAGATCCCCAGTGCTGTTGTGCCTGTGAATAGCCTGCACGGGGACAGTGAAGAGCAGCATGAGCTTTGAGGGCTGGCACCTTCCTTGTGGGACAAGGAGTCGGACGTTTGCCTTTTCGGAAAGAGGCTCTGCTGAGAACGAACACCGTGAGGTCTACCGTTCCTGGGCAAGTACAGATCCACAATGCTGTTGTGCCTGTGGATAGGCTGCACAGGTGCAATGAAGAGCAGCATGAGCTTTCAGGGCTGGCACCTTCCTTGTGGGAGAAGGAGCCGGACGTTTGCCTTTTCGGAAAGAGGCTCTGCTGAGAACGAACACCGTGAGGTCTACCGTTCCTAGGCAAGCACGGATCCCCAGCGCTCTTGTGCCTGTGGATAGGCTGCACAGGGACAGTGAAGAGCAGCAGGAGCTTTCAGGGCTGGTACCTTCCTTGTGGGAGAAGGAGCCGGACGTTTGCCTTTTCGGAAAGAGGCTCTGCTGAGAACGAACACCGTGAGGTCTATCGTTCCTGGGCAAGCACGGATCCCCAGTGGTGTTGTGCCTGTGGATAGGCTGCACGGGGCCAGTGAAGAGCAGCATGAGCTTTCAGGGCTGGCACCTTCCTTGTGGGAGAAAGAGCCGGACGTTTGCCTTTTCGGAAAGAGGCTCTGCCGAGAACGACCACCGTGAGATGTGCCATCTGTGGGAAAGCAGAGATCCCCAGTGCTGCTGTGCCTGTGGATAGGCTGCACGATGACGGTGAAGACCAGCAAGAGCTTTCAGGGCTGGCACCTTCCTTGTGGGAGAAGGAGCCGGACGTTTGCCTTTTCGGAAAGAGGCTCTGCTGAGAACGAGCGCCGTGCCATGTGCCGCCTGTGGGAAAGCACAGATCCCCAGTGCTGTTGTGCCTGTGAATAGCCTGCACGGGGACGGTGAAGAGCAGCATGAGCTTTCAGGGCTGGCACCTTCCTTGTGGGAGAAGGAGCTGGACGTTTGCCTTTTCGGAAAGAGGCTCTGCTGAGAACGAACAACGTGAGGTCTACCGTTCCTGGGCAAGTACAGATCCACAATGCTGTTGTGCCTGTGGATAGGCTGCACAGGTGCAATGAAGACCAGCATGAGCTTTCAGGGCTGGCACCTTCCTTGTGGGAGAAGGAGCCAGACGTTTGCCTTTTCAGAAGGAGAGTCTGCCGAGTACAAGCGCCGTGAGATGTGCCGCCTGTGGCAAAGCACAGATCCCCAGTGCTGTTGTGCCTGTGGATAGGCTGCACGGGGACGGTGAAGAGCAGCATGAGCTTTCAGGGCTGGCACATTCCTTGTGGGAGAAGGAGCCGGACGTTTGCCTTTTCAGAAAGAGGCTCTGCTGAGAACGAGTGCCGTGCCAGGTGACGCCTGTGGGAAAGCACAGATCCCCAGTGCTGTTGTGCCTGTGGATAGGCTGCACGGGGACGGTGAAGAGCAGCATGAGCTTTCAGGGCTGGCACCTTCCTTGTGGGACAAGGAGCCGGACGTTTGCCTTTTCGGAAAGAGGCTCTGCTGAGAACGAGCGCCGTGCCATGTGCCGCCTGTGGGAAAGCACAGATCCCCAGTGCTGTTGTGCCTGTGAATAGCCTGCACGGGGACAGTGAAGAGCAGCATGAGCTTTGAGGGCTGGCACCTTCCTTGTGGGACAAGGAGTCGGACGTTTGCCTTTTCGGAAAGAGGCTCTGCTGAGAACGAACACCGTGAGGTCTACCGTTCCTGGGCAAGCACGGATCCCCAGCGCTATTGTGCCTGTGGATAGGCTGCACAGGTGCAATGAAGAGCAGCATGAGCTTTCAGGGCTGGCACCTTCCTTGTGGGAGAAGGAGCCGGACGTTTGCCTTTTCAGTAGGAGAGTCTGCCGAGTACAAGCGCCGTGAGATGTGCCGCCTGTGGGAAAGCACAGATCCCCAGGGCTGTTGTGCCTGTGGATAGGCTGCACAGGGACAGTGTAGAGCAGCATGAGCTTTCAGGGCTGGCACCTTCCTTGTGGGAGAAGGAGCCGGACGTTTGCCTTTTCAGAAGGAGAGTCTGCCGAGTACAAGCGCCGTGAGATGTGCCGCCTGTGGGAAAGCACAGATCCCCAGTGCTGTTGTGCCTGTGAATAGGCTGCACGGGGACGGTGAAGAGCAGCATGAGCTTTCAGGGCTGGCACCTTCCTTGTGGGAGAAGGAGCCGGACGTTTGCCTTTTCGGAAAGAGGCTCTGCTGAGAACGAACACCGTGAGGTCTACCGTTCCTGGGCAAGTACAGATCCACAATGCTGTTGTGCCTGTGGATAGGCTGCACAGGTGCAATGAAGAGCAGCATGAGCTTTCAGGGCTGGCACCTTCCTTGTGGGAGAAGGAGTCGGACGTTTGCCTTTTCGGAAAGAGGCTCTGCTGAGAACGAACACCGTGAGGTCTACCGTTCCTAGGCAAGCACGGATCCCCAGCGCTCTTGTGCCTGTGGATAGGCTGCACAGGGACAGTGAAGAGCAGCAGGAGCTTTCAGGGCTGGTACCTTCCTTGTGGGAGAAGGAGCCGGACGTTTGCCTTTTCGGAAAGAGGCTCTGCTGAGAACGAACACCGTGAGGTCTACCGTTCCTGGGCAAGCACGGATCCCCAGTGCTGTTGTGCCTGTGGATAGGCTGCACGGGGCCAGTGAAGAGCAGCATGAGCTTTCAGGGCTGGCACCTTCCTTGTGGGAGAAAGAGCCGGACGTTTGCCTTTTCGGAAAGAGGCTCTGCCGAGAACGACCACCGTGAGATGTGCCATCTGTGGGAAAGCAGAGATCCCCAGTGCTGCTGTGCCTGTGGATAGGCTGCACGATGACGGTGAAGACCAGCAAGAGCTTTCAGGGCTGGCACCTTCCTTGTGGGAGAAGGAGCCGGACGTTTGCCTTTTCGGAAAGAGGCTCTGCTGAGAACGAGCGCCGTGCCATGTGCCGCCTGTGGGAAAGCACAGATCCCCAGTGCTGTTGTGCCTGTGAATAGCCTGCACGGGGACGGTGAAGAGCAGCATGAGCTTTCAGGGCTGGCACCTTCCTTGTGGGAGAAGGAGCCAGACGTTTGCCTTTTCAGAAGGAGAGTCTGCCGAGTACAAGCGCCGTGAGATGTGCCGCCTGTGGCAAAGCACAGATCCCCAGTGCTGTTGTGCCTGTGGATAGGCTGCACGGGGACGGTGAAGAGCAGCATGAGCTTTCAGGGCTGGCACATTCCTTGTGGGAGAAGGAGCCGGACGTTTGCCTTTTCAGAAAGAGGCTCTGCTAAGAACGATCACCGTGAGGTCTACCGTTCCTGGGCAAGCACGAATCCCCAGTGGTGTTGTGCCTGTGGATAGGCTGCACGGGAACAGTGAAGAGCAGCATGAGCTTTCAGGGCTGGCACCTTCCTTGTGGGAGAAGGAGCCGGACGTTTGCCTTTTTGGAAAGAGGCTCTGCCGAGAACGAGTGCCGTGCCAGGTGACGCCTGTGGGAAAGCACAGATCCCCAGTGCTGTTGTGCCTGTGGATAGGCTGCACGGGGACGGTGAAGAGCAGCATGAGCTTTCAGGGCTGGCACCTTCCTTGTGGGACAAGGAGCCGGACGTTTGCCTTTTCGGAAAGAGGCTCTGCTGAGAACGAGCGCCGTGCCATGTGCCGCCTGTGGGAAAGCACAGATCCCCAGTGCTGTTGTGCCTGTGAATAGCCTGCACGGGGACAGTGAAGAGCAGCATGAGCTTTGAGGGCTGGCACCTTCCTTGTGGGACAAGGAGTCGGACGTTTGCCTTTTCGGAAAGAGGCTCTGCTGAGAACGAACACCGTGAGGTCTACCGTTCCTGGGCAAGCACGGATCCCCAGCGCTCTTGTGCCTGTGGATAGGCTGCACAGGTGCAATGAAGAGCAGCATGAGCTTTCAGGGCTGGCACCTTCCTTGTGGGAGAAGGAGCCGGACGTTTGCCTTTTCAGTAGGAGAGTCTGCCGAGTACAAGCGCCGTGAGATGTGCCGCCTGTGGGAAAGCACAGATCCCCAGGGCTGTTGTGCCTGTGGATAGGCTGCACAGGGACAGTGTAGAGCAGCATGAGCTTTCAGGGCTGGCACCTTCCTTGTGGGAGAAGGAGCCGGACGTTTGCCTTTTCAGAAGGAGAGTCTGCCGAGTACAAGCGCCGTGAGATGTGCCGCCTGTGGGAAAGCACAGATCCCCAGTGCTGTTGTGCCTGTGAATAGGCTGCACGGGGACGGTGAAGAGCAGCATGAGCTTTCAGGGCTGGCACCTTCCTTGTGGGACAAGGAGCCGGACGTTTGCCTTTTCGGAAAGAGGCTCTGCTGAGAACGAGCGCCGTGCCATGTGCCGCCTGTGGGAAAGCACAGATCCCCAGTGCTGTTGTGCCTGTGAATAGCCTGCACGGGGACAGTGAAGAGCAGCATGAGCTTTGAGGGCTGGCACCTTCCTTGTGGGACAAGGAGTCGGACGTTTGCCTTTTCGGAAAGAGGCTCTGCTGAGAACGAACACCGTGAGGTCTACCGTTCCTGGGCAAGTACAGATCCACAATGCTGTTGTGCCTGTGGATAGGCTGCACAGGTGCAATGAAGAGCAGCATGAGCTTTCAGGGCTGGCACCTTCCTTGTGGGACAAGGAGTCGGACGTTTGCCTTTTCGGAAAGAGGCTCTGCTGAGAACGAACACCGTGAGGTCTACCGTTCCTAGGCAAGCACGGATCCCCAGCGATCTTGTGCCTGTGGATAGGCTGCACAGGGACAGTGAAGAGCAGCAGGAGCTTTCAGGGCTGGTACCTTCCTTGTGGGAGAAGGAGCCGGATGTTTGCCTTTTCGGAAAGAGGCTCTGCTGAGAACGAACACCGTGAGGTCTACCGTTCCTGGGCAAGCACGGATCCCCAGTGCTGTTGTGCCTGTGGATAGGCTGCACGGGGCCAGTGAAGAGCAGCATGAGCTTTCAGGGCTGGCACCTTCCTTGTGGGAGAAAGAGCCGGACGTTTGCCTTTTCGGAAAGAGGCTCTGCCGAGAACGACCACCGTGAGATGTGCCATCTGTGGGAAAGCAGAGATCCCCAGTGCTGCTGTGCCTGTGGATAGGCTGCACGATGACGGTGAAGACCAGCAAGAGCTTTCAGGGCTGGCACCTTCCTTGTGGGAGAAGGAGCCGGACGTTTGCCTTTTCGGAAAGAGGCTCTGCTAAGAACGAGCGCCGTGCCATGTGCCGCCTGTGGGAAAGCACAGATCCCCAGTGCTGTTGTGCCTGTGAATAGCCTGCACGGGGACGGTGAAGAGCAGCATGAGCTTTCAGGGCTGGCACCTTCCTTGTGGGAGAAGGAGCCAGACGTTTGCCTTTTCAGAAGGAGAGTCTGCCGAGTACAAGCGCCGTGAGATGTGCCGCCTGTGGCAAAGCACAGATCCCCAGTGCTGTTGTGCCTGTGGATAGGCTGCACGGGGACGGTGAAGAGCAGCATGAGCTTTCAGGGCTGGCACATTCCTTGTGGGAGAAGGAGCCGGACGTTTGCCTTTTCAGAAAGAGGCTCTGCTAAGAACGATCACCGTGAGGTCTACCGTTCCTGGGCAAGCACGAATCCCCAGTGGTGTTGTGCCTGTGGATAGGCTGCACGGGAACAGTGAAGAGCAGCAGGAGCTTTCAGGGCTGGCACCTTCCTTGTGGGAGAAGGAGCCGGACGTTTGCCTTTTCGGAAAGAGGCTCTGCCGAGAACGAGTGCCGTGCCAGGTGACGCCTGTGGGAAAGCACAGATCCCCAGTGCTGTTGTGCCTGTGGATAGGCTGCACGGGGACGGTGAAGAGCAGCATGAGCTTTCAGGGCTGGCACCTTCCTTGTGGGACAAGGAGCCGGACGTTTGCCTTTTCGGAAAGAGGCTCTGCTGAGAACGAGCGCCGTGCCATGTGCCGCCTGTGGGAAAGCACAGATCCCCAGTGCTGTTGTGCCTGTGAATAGCCTGCACGGGGACAGTGAAGAGCAGCATGAGCTTTCAGGGCTGGCACCTTCCTTGTGGGAGAAGGAGCCGGACGTTTGCCTTTTCGGAAAGAGGCTCTGCTGAGAACGAACACCGTGAGGTCTACCGTTCCTAGGCAAGCACGGATCCCCAGCGCTCTTGTGCCTGTGGATAGGCTGCACAGGGACAGTGAAGAGCAGCAGGAGCTTTCAGGGCTGGTACCTTCCTTGTGGGACAAGGAGTCGGACGTTTGCCTTTTCAGTAGGAGAGTCTGCCGAGTACAAGCGCCGTGAGATGTGCCGCCTGTGGGAAAGCACAGATCCCCAGGGCTGTTGTGCCTGTGGATAGGCTGCACAGGGACAGTGTAGAGCAGCATGAGCTTTCAGGGCTGGCACCTTCCTTGTGGGAGAAGGAGCCGGACGTTTGCCTTTTCAGAAGGAGAGTCTGCCGAGTACAAGCGCCGTGAGATGTGCCGCCTGTGGGAAAGCACAGATCCCCAGTGCTGTTGTGCCTGTGAATAGGCTGCACGGGGACGGTGAAGAGCAGCATGAGCTTTCAGGGCTGGCACCTTCCTTGTGGGACAAGGAGCCGGACGTTTGCCTTTTCGGAAAGAGGCTCTGCTGAGAACGAGCGCCGTGCCATGTGCCGCCTGTGGGAAAGCACAGATCCCCAGTGCTGTTGTGCCTGTGAATAGCCTGCACGGGGACAGTGAAGAGCAGCATGAGCTTTGAGGGCTGGCACCTTCCTTGTGGGACAAGGAGTCGGACGTTTGCCTTTTCGGAAAGAGGCTCTGCTGAGAACGAACACCGTGAGGTCTACCGTTCCTGGGCAAGTACAGATCCACAATGCTGTTGTGCCTGTGGATAGGCTGCACAGGTGCAATGAAGAGCAGCATGAGCTTTCAGGGCTGGCACCTTCCTTGTGGGAGAAGGAGCCGGACGTTTGCCTTTTCGGAAAGAGGCTCTGCTGAGAACGAACACCGTGAGGTCTACCGTTCCTAGGCAAGCACGGATCCCCAGCGCTCTTGTGCCTGTGGATAGGCTGCACAGGGACAGTGAAGAGCAGCAGGAGCTTTCAGGGCTGGTACCTTCCTTGTGGGAGAAGGAGCCGGACGTTTGCCTTTTCGGAAAGAGGCTCTGCTGAGAACGAACACCGTGAGGTCTACCGTTCCTAGGCAAGCACGGATCCCCAGTGCTGTTGTGCCTGTGGATAGGCTGCACGGGGCCAGTGAAGAGCAGCATGAGCTTTCAGGGCTGGCACCTTCCTTGTGGGAGAAAGAGCCGGACGTTTGCCTTTTCGGAAAGAGGCTCTGCCAAGAACGACCACCGTGAGATGTGCCATCTGTGGGAAAGCAGAGATCCCCAGTGCTGCTGTGCCTGTGGATAGGCTGCACGATGACGGTGAAGACCAGCAAGAGCTTTCAGGGCTGGCACCTTCCTTGTGGGAGAAGGAGCCGGACGTTTGCCTTTTCGGAAAGAGGCTCTGCTGAGAACGAGCGCCGTGCCATGTGCCGCCTGTGGGAAAGCACAGATCCCCAGTGCTGTTGTGCCTGTGAATAGCCTGCACGGGGACAGTGAAGAGCAGCATGAGCTTTCAGGGTTGGCACCTTCCTTGTGGGAGAAGGAGCCAGACGTTTGCCTTTTCGGAAAGAGGCTCTGCCGAGAACGAACACCGTGATGTCTACCGTTCCTGGGAAAGCACGGATCGGCAGTGTTGCTGTGCCTGTGGATAGGCTGCACAGGGACAGTGAAGAGCAGCAGGAGCTTTCAGGGCTGGCACCTTCCTTGTGGGAGAAGGAGCCGGACGTTTGCCTTTTCAGAAGGAGAGTCTGCCGAGTACAAGCGCCGTGAGATGTGCCGCCTGTGGCAAAGCACAGATCCCCAGTGCTGTTGTGCCTGTGGATAGGCTGCACGGGGACGGTGAAGAGCAGCATGAGCTTTCAGGGCTGGCACATTCCTTGTGGGAGAAGGAGCCGGACGTTTGCCTTTTCGGAAAGAGGCTCTGCCGAGAACGAACATTGTGAGGTCTACAGTTCCTGGACAAGAACGGATCCCCAATGCTGTTGTGCCTGTGGATAGGCTGCACGGGGGCTGTGAAGACCGGCATGATCTTTCAGGGCTGGCACCTTCCTTGTGGGAGAAGGAGCCGGACGTTTGCCTTTTCAGAAGGAGAGTCTGCCGAGTACAAGCGCCGTGAGATGTGCCGTCTTTTGGAAAGCACAGATCCCCAGTGCTGTTGTGCCTGTGGATAGTCTGCACGGGGACGGTGAAGAGCAGCATGAGCTTTCAGGGCTGGCACCTTCCTTGTGGGACAAGGAGCCGGACGTTTGCCTTTTCGGAAAGAGGCTCTGCTGAAAACGAACACCGTGAGGTCTATCGTTCCTGGGAAAGCACGGATCCCCAGTGGTGTTGTGCCTGTGGATAGGCTGCACGGGTACAGTGAAGAGCAGCATGAGCTTTCAGGGCTGGCACCTTCCTTGTGGGAGAAAGAGCCGGACGTTTGCCTTTTCGGAAAGAGGCTCTGCCGAGAACGAGTGCCGTGCCATGTGCCGCCTGTGGGAAAGCACAGATCCCCAGTGCTGTTGTGCCTGTGGATAGGCTGCACGGGCACGGTGAAGAGCAGCATGAGCTTTGAGGGCTGGCACCTTCCTTGTGGGAGAAGGAGCCGGACATTTGCCTTTTCGGAAAGAGGCTCTGCTGAGAACGAACACCGTGAGGTCTACCGTTCCTGGGCAAGCACGGATCCCCAGCGCTCTTGTGCCTGTGGATAGGCTGCACAGGTGCAATGAAGAGCAGCATGAGCTTTCAGGGCTGGCACCTTCCTTGTGGGAGAAGGAGCCGGACGTTTGTCTTTTCAGTAGGAGAGTCTGCCGAGTACAAGCGCCGTGAGATGTGCCGCCTGTGGGAAAGCACAGATCCCCAGGGCTGTTGTGCCTGTGGATAGGCTGCACAGGGACAGTGTAGAGCAGCATGAGCTTTCAGGGCTGGCACCTTCCTTGTGGGAGAAGGAGCCGGACGTTTGCCTTTTCAGAAGGAGAGTCTGCCGAGTACAAGCACCGTGAGATGTGCCGCCTGTGGGAAAGCACAGATCCCCAGCGCTGTTGTGCCTTTGGATAGGCTGCACGGGGACGGTGAAGAGCAGCATGAGCTTTCAGGGCTGGCACCTTCCTTGTGGGACAAGGAGCCGGACGTTTGCCTTTTCGGAAAGAGGCTCTGCCGAGAACGAGTGCCGTGCCAGGTGACGCCTGTGGGAAAGCACAGATCCCCAGTGCTGTTGTGCCTGTGGATAGGCTGCACGGGGACGGTGAAGAACAGCATGAGCTTTCAGGGCTGGCACCTTCCTTGTGGGACAAGGAGCCGGACGTTTGCCTTTTCGGAAAGAGGCTCTGCTGAGAACGAGCGCCGTGCCATGTGCCGCCTGTGGGAAAGCACAGATCCCCAGTGCTGTTGTGCCTGTGAATAGCCTGCACGGGGACAGTGAAGAGCAGCATGAGCTTTGAGGGCTGGCACCTTCCTTGTGGGACAAGGAGTCGGACGTTTGCCTTTTCGGAAAGAGGCTCTGCTGAGAACGAACACCGTGAGGTCTACCGTTCCTGGGCAAGCACGGATCCCCAGCGCTCTTGTGCCTGTGGATAGGCTGCACAGGTGCAATGAAGAGCAGCATGAGCTTTCAGGGCTGGCACCTTCCTTGTGGGAGAAGGAGCCGGACGTTTGCCTTTTCAGTAGGAGAGTCTGCCGAGTACAAGCGCCGTGAGATGTGCCGCCTGTGGGAAAGCACAGATCCCCAGGGCTGTTGTGCCTGTGGATAGGCTGCACAGGGACAGTGTAGAGCAGCATGAGCTTTCAGGGCTGGCACCTTCCTTGTGGGAGAAGGAGCCGGACGTTTGCCTTTTCAGAAGGAGAGTCTGCCGAGTACAAGCACCGTGAGATGTGCCGCCTGTGGGAAAGCACAGATCCCCAGCGCTGTTGTGCCTTTGGATAGGCTGCACGGGGACGGTGAAGAGCAGCATGAGCTTTCAGGGCTGGCACCTTCCTTGTGGGAGAAGGAGCCGGACATTTGCCTTTTCGGAAAGAGGCTCTGCTGAGAACGAACACCGTGAGGTCTACCGTTCCTGGGCAAGCACGGATCCCCAGCGCTCTTGTGCCTGTGGATAGGCTGCACAGGTGCAATGAAGAGCAGCATGAGCTTTGAGGGCTGGCACCTTCCTTGTGGGAGAAGGAGCCGGACGTTTGCCTTTTCAGTAGGAGAGTCTGCCGAGTACAAGCGCCGTGAGATGTGCCGCCTGTGGGAAAGCACAGATCCCCAGCGCTGTTGTGCCTTTGGATAGGCTGCACGGGGACAGTGAAGAGCAGCATGAGCTTTCAGGGCTGGCACCTTCCTTGTGGGACAAGGAGCCGGACGTTTGCCTTTTCGGAAAGAGGCTCTGCTGAGAACGAGCGCCGTGCCATGTGCCGCCTGTGGGAAAGCACAGATCCCCAGTGCTGTTGTGCCTGTGAATAGGCTGCACGGGGACGGTGAAGAGCAGCATGAGCTTTCAGGGCTGGCACCTTCCTTGTGGGAGAAGGAGGCGGACGTTTGCCTTTTCGGAAAGAGGCTCTGCTGAGAACGAACACCGTGAGGTCTATCGTTCCTGGGCAAGCACGGATCCCCAGTGCTGTTGTGCCTGTGGATAGGCTGCACGGGGCCAGTGAAGAGCAGCATGAGCTTTCAGGGCTGGCACCTTCCTTGTGGGAGAAAGAGCCGGACGTTTGCCTTTTCGGAAAGAGGCTCTGCCGAGAACGACCACCGTGAGATGTGCCATCTGTGGGAAAGCAGAGATCCCCAGTGCTGCTGTGCCTGTGGATAGGCTGCACGATGACGGTGAAGACCAGCAAGAGCTTTCAGGGCTGGCACCTTCCTTGTGGGAGAAGGAGCCGGACGTTTGCCTTTTCGGAAAGAGGCTCTGCTGAGAACGAGCGCCGTGCCATATGCCGCCTGTGGGAAAGCACAGATCCCCAGTGCTGTTGTGCCTGTGAATAGCCTGCACGGGGACGGTGAAGAGCAGCATGAGCTTTCAGGGCTGGCACCTTCCTTGTGGGAGAAGGAGCCAGACGTTTGCCTTTTCAGAAGGAGAGTCTGCCGAGTACAAGCGCCGTGAGATGTGCCGCCTGTGGGAAAGCACAGATCCCCAGTGCTGTTGTGCCTGTGAATAGGCTGCACGGGGACGGTGAAGAGCAGCATGAGCTTTCAGGGCTGGCACCTTCCTTGTGGGAGAAGGAGCCGGACGTTTGCCTTTTCAGAAGGAGAGTCTGCCGAGTACAAGTGCCGTGAGACGTGCCGTCTTTGGGAAAGCACAGATCCCCAGCGCTGTTGTGCCTGTAGATAGGCTGCACGGGGACAGTGAAGAGCAGCATGAGCTTTCAGGGTTGGCACCTTCCTTGTGGGAGAAGGAGCCAGACGTTTGCCTTTTCGGAAAGAGGCTCTGCCGAGAACGAACACCGTGAGGTCTACCGTTCCTGGGAAAGCACGGATCGGCAGTGTTGCTGTGCCTGTGGATAGGCTGCACAGGGACAGTGAAGAGCAGCAGGAGCTTTCAGGGCTGGCACCTTCCTTGTGGGAGAAGGAGCCGGACGTTTGCCTTTTCGGAAAGAGGCTCTGCCGAGAACGAACATTGTGAGGTCTACAGTTCCTGGACAAGAACGGATCCCCAATGCTGTTGTGCCTGTGGATAGGCTGCACGGGGGCTGTGAAGACCGGCATGATCTTTCAGGGCTGGCACCTTCCTTGTGGGAGAAGGAGCCGGACGTTTGCCTTTTCAGAAGGAGAGTCTGCCGAGTACAAGCGCCGTGAGATGTGCCGTCTTTTGGAAAGCACAGATCCCCAGTGCTGTTGTGCCTGTGGATAGGCTGCACGGGGACGGTGAAGAGCAGCATGAGCTTTCAGGGCTGGCACCTTCCTTGTGGGACAAGGAGCCGGACGTTTGCCTTTTCGGAAAGAGGCTCTGCTGAGAACGAACACCGTGAGGTCTATCGTTCCTGGGAAAGCACGGATCCCCAGTGGTGTTGTGCCTGTGGATAGGCTGCACGGGTACAGTGAAGAGCAGCATGAGCTTTCAGGGCTGGCACCTTCCTTGTGGGAGAAAGAGCCGGACGTTTGCCTTTTCGGAAAGAGGCTCTGCCGAGAACGAGTGCCGTGCCATGTGCCGCCTGTGGGAAAGCACAGATCCCCAGTGCTGTTGTGCCTGTGGATAGGCTGCACGGGCACGGTGAAGAGCAGCATGAGCTTTGAGGGCTGGCACCTTCCTTGTGGGAGAAGGAGCCGGACATTTGCCTTTTCGGAAAGAGGCTCTGCTGAGAACGAACACCGTGAGGTCTACCGTTCCTGGGCAAGCACGGATCCCCAGCGCTCTTGTGCCTGTGGATAGGCTGCACAGGTGCAATGAAGAGCAGCATGAGCTTTCAGGGCTGGCACCTTCCTTGTGGGAGAAGGAGCCGGACGTTTGCCTTTTCAGTAGGAGAGTCTGCCGAGTACAAGCGCCGTGAGATGTGCCGCCTGTGGGAAAGCACAGATCCCCAGGGCTGTTGTGCCTGTGGATAGGCTGCACAGGGACAGTGTAGAGCAGCATGAGCTTTCAGGGCTGGCACCTTCCTTGTGGGAGAAGGAGCCGGACGTTTGCCTTTTCAGAAAGAGGCTCTGCCGAGAACGACTGCCGTGCCAGGTGACGCCTGTGGGAAAGCACAGATCCCCAGTGCTGTTGTGCCTGTGGATAGGCTGCACGGGGACGGTGAAGAGCAGCATGAGCTTTCAGGGCTGGCACCTTCCTTGTGGGACAAGGAGCCGGACGTTTGCCTTTTCGGAAAGAGGCTCTGCTGAGAACGAGCGCCGTGCCATGTGCCGCCTGTGGGAAAGCACAGATCCCCAGTGCTGTTGTGCCTGTGAATAGCCTGCACGGGGACAGTGAAGAGCAGCATGAGCTTTGAGGGCTGGCACCTTCCTTGTGGGACAAGGAGTCGGACGTTTGCCTTTTCGGAAAGAGGCTCTGCTGAGAACGAACACCGTGAGGTCTACCGTTCCTGGGCAAGCACGGATCCCCAGCGCTCTTGTGCCTGTGGATAGGCTGCACAGGTGCAATGAAGAGCAGCATGAGCTTTCAGGGCTGGCACCTTCCTTGTGGGAGAAGGAGCCGGACATTTGCCTTTTCAGTAGGAGAGTCTGCCGAGTACAAGCGCCGTGAGATGTGCCGCCTGTGGGAAAGCACAGATCCCCAGGGCTGTTGTGCCTGTGGATAGGCTGCACAGGGACAGTGTAGAGCAGCATGAGCTTTCAGGGCTGGCACCTTCCTTGTGGGAGAAGGAGCCGGACGTTTGCCTTTTCAGAAGGAGAGTCTGCCGAGTACAAGCGCCGTGAGATGTGCCGCCTGTGGGAAAGCACAGATCCCCAGTGCTGTTGTGCCTGTGGATAGGCTGCACGGGGACGGTGAAGAGCAGCATGAGCTTTGAGGGCTGGCACCTTCCTTGTGGGAGAAGGAGCCGGACATTTGCCTTTTCGGAAAGAGGCTCTGCTGAGAACGAACACCGTGAGGTCTACCGTTCCTGGGCAAGCACGGATCCCCAGCGCTCTTGTGCCTGTGGATAGGCTGCACAGGTGCAATGAAGAGCAGCATGAGCTTTCAGGGCTGGCACCTTCCTTGTGGGAGAAGGAGCCGGACGTTTGCCTTTTCAGTAGGAGAGTCTGCCGAGTACAAGCGCCGTGAGATGTGCCGCCTGTGGGAAAGCACAGATCCCCAGGGCTGTTGTGCCTGTGGATAGGCTGCACAGGGACAGTGTAGAGCAGCATGAGCTTTCAGGGCTGGCACCTTCCTTGTGGGAGAAGGAGCCGGACGTTTGCCTTTTCAGAAGGAGAGTCTGCCGAGTACAAGCACCGTGAGATGTGCCGCCTGTGGGAAAGCACAGATCCCCAGCGCTGTTGTGCCTTTGGATAGGCTGCACGGGGACGGTGAAGAGCAGCATGAGCTTTCAGGGCTGGCACCTTCCTTGTGGGACAAGGAGCCGGACGTTTGCCTTTTCAGAAAGAGGCTCTGCTGAGAACGAGCGCCGTGCCATGTGCCGCCTGTGGGAAAGCACAGATCCCCAGTGCTGTTGTGCCTGTGAATAGCCTGCACGGGGACAGTGAAGAGCAGCATGAGCTTTGAGGGCTGGCACCTTCCTTGTGGGACAAGGAGTCGGACGTTTGCCTTTTCGGAAAAAGGCTCTGCTGAGAACGAACACCGTGAGGTCTACCGTTCCTGGGCAAGTACAGATCCACAATGCTGTTGTGCCTGTGGATAGGCTGCACAGGTGCAATGAAGAGCAGCATGAGCTTTCAGGGCTGGCACCTTCCTTGTGGGAGAAGGAGCCGGACGTTTGCCTTTTCGGAAAGAGGCTCTGCTGAGAACGAACACCGTGAGGTCTACCGTTCCTAGGCAAGCACGGATCCCCAGCGCTCTTGTGCCTGTGGATAGGCTGCACAGGGACAGTGAAGAGCAGCAGGAGCTTTCAGGGCTGGTACCTTCCTTGTGGGAGAAGGAGCCGGACGTTTGCCTTTTCGGAAAGAGGCTCTGCTGAGAACGAACACCGTGAGGTCTATCGTTCCTGGGCAAGCACGGATCCCCAGTGGTGTTGTGCCTGTGGATAGGCTGCACGGGGCCAGTGAAGAGCAGCATGAGCTTTCAGGGCTGGCACCTTCCTTGTGGGAGAAAGAGCCGGACGTTTGCCTTTTCGGAAAGAGGCTCTGCCGAGAACGACCACCGTGAGATGTGCCATCTGTGGGAAAGCAGAGATCCCCAGTGCTGCTGTGCCTGTGGATAGGCTGCACGATGACGGTGAAGACCAGCAAGAGCTTTCAGGGCTGGCACCTTCCTTGTGGGAGAAGGAGCCGGACGTTTGCCTTTTCGGAAAGAGGCTCTGCTGAGAACGAGCGCCGTGCCATGTGCCGCCTGTGGGAAAGCACAGATCCCCAGTGCTGTTGTGCCTGTGAATAGCCTGCACGGGGACGGTGAAGAGCAGCATGAGCTTTCAGGGCTGGCACCTTCCTTGTGGGAGAAGGAGCCAGACGTTTGCCTTTTCAGAAGGAGAGTCTGCCGAGTACAAGCGCCGTGAGATGTGCCGCCTGTGGCAAAGCACAGATCCCCAGTGCTGTTGTGCCTGTGGATAGGCTGCACGGGGACGGTGAAGAGCAGCATGAGCTTTCAGGGCTGGCACATTCCTTGTGGGAGAAGGAGCCGGACGTTTGCCTTTTCAGAAAGAGGCTCTGCTAAGAACGATCACCGTGAGGTCTACCGTTCCTGGGCAAGCACGAATCCCCAGTGGTGTTGTGCCTGTGGATAGGCTGCACGGGAACAGTGAAGAGCAGCATGAGCTTTCAGGGCTGGCACCTTCCTTGTGGGAGAAGGAGCCGGACGTTTGCCTTTTCGGAAAGAGGCTCTGCCGAGAACGAGTGCCGTGCCAGGTGACGCCTGTGGGAAAGCACAGATCCCCAGTGCTGTTGTGCCTGTGGATAGGCTGCACGGGGACGGTGAAGAGCAGCATGAGCTTTCAGGGCTGGCACCTTCCTTGTGGGACAAGGAGCCGGACGTTTGCCTTTTCGGAAAGAGGCTCTGCTGAGAACGAGCGCCGTGCCATGTGCCGCCTGTGGGAAAGCACAGATCCCCAGTGCTGTTGTGCCTGTGAATAGCCTGCACGGGGACAGTGAAGAGCAGCATGAGCTTTGAGGGCTGGCACCTTCCTTGTGGGACAAGGAGTCGGACGTTTGCCTTTTCGGAAAGAGGCTCTGCTGAGAACGAACACCGTGAGGTCTACCGTTCCTGGGCAAGCACGGATCCCCAGCGCTCTTGTGCCTGTGGATAGGCTGCACAGGTGCAATGAAGAGCAGCATGAGATTTCAGGGCTGGCACCTTCCTTGTGGGAGAAGGAGCCGGACGTTTGCCTTTTCAGTAGGAGAGTCTGCCGAGTACAAGCGCCGTGAGATGTGCCGCCTGTGGGAAAGCACAGATCCCCAGGGCTGTTGTGCCTGTGGATAGGCTGCACAGGGACAGTGTAGAGCAGCATGAGCTTTCAGGGCTGGCACCTTCCTTGTGGGAGAAGGAGCCGGACGTTTGCCTTTTCAGAAGGAGAGTCTGCCGAGTACAAGCGCCGTGAGATGTGCCGCCTGTGGGAAAGCACAGATCCCCAGTGCTGTTGTGCCTGTGAATAGGCTGCACGGGGACGGTGAAGAGCAGCATGAGCTTTCAGGGCTGGCACCTTCCTTGTGGGACAAGGAGCCGGACGTTTGCCTTTTCGGAAAGAGGCTCTGCTGAGAACGAGCGCCGTGCCATGTGCCGCCTGTGGGAAAGCACAGATCCCCAGTGCTGTTGTGCCTGTGAATAGCCTGCACGGGGACAGTGAAGAGCAGCATGAGCTTTGAGGGCTGGCACCTTCCTTGTGGGACAAGGAGTCGGACGTTTGCCTTTTCGGAAAGAGGCTCTGCTGAGAACGAACACCGTGAGGTCTACCGTTCCTGGGCAAGTACAGATCCACAATGCTGTTGTGCCTGTGGATAGGCTGCACAGGTGCAATGAAGAGCAGCATGAGCTTTCAGGGCTGGCACCTTCCTTGTGGGAGAAGGAGCCGGACGTTTGCCTTTTCGGAAAGAGGCTCTGCTGAGAACGAACACCGTGAGGTCTACCGTTCCTAGGCAAGCACGGATCCCCAGCGATCTTGTGCCTGTGGATAGGCTGCACAGGGACAGTGAAGAGCAGCAGGAGCTTTCAGGGCTGGTACCTTCCTTGTGGGAGAAGGAGCCGGACGTTTGCCTTTTCGGAAAGAGGCTCTGCTGAGAACGAACACCGTGAGGTCTACCGTTCCTGGGCAAGCACGGATCCCCAGTGCTGTTGTGCCTGTGGATAGGCTGCACGGGGCCAGTGAAGAGCAGCATGAGCTTTCAGGGCTGGCACCTTCCTTGTGGGAGAAAGAGCCGGACGTTTGCCTTTTCGGAAAGAGGCTCTGCCGAGAACGACCACCGTGAGATGTGCCATCTGTGGGAAAGCAGAGATCCCCAGTGCTGCTGTGCCTGTGGATAGGCTGCACGATGACGGTGAAGACCAGCAAGAGCTTTCAGGGCTGGCACCTTCCTTGTGGGAGAAGGAGCCGGACGTTTGCCTTTTCGGAAAGAGGCTCTGCTAAGAACGAGCGCCGTGCCATGTGCCGCCTGTGGGAAAGCACAGATCCCCAGTGCTGTTGTGCCTGTGAATAGCCTGCACGGGGACGGTGAAGAGCAGCATGAGCTTTCAGGGCTGGCACCTTCCTTGTGGGAGAAGGAGCCAGACGTTTGCCTTTTCAGAAGGAGAGTCTGCCGAGTACAAGCGCCGTGAGATGTGCCGCCTGTGGCAAAGCACAGATCCCCAGTGCTGTTGTGCCTGTGGATAGGCTGCACGGGGACGGTGAAGAGCAGCATGAGCTTTCAGGGCTGGCACATTCCTTGTGGGAGAAGGAGCCGGACGTTTGCCTTTTCAGAAAGAGGCTCTGCTAAGAACGATCACCGTGAGGTCTACCGTTCCTGGGCAAGCACGAATCCCCAGTGGTGTTGTGCCTGTGGATAGGCTGCACGGGAACAGTGAAGAGCAGCATGAGCTTTCAGGGCTGGCACCTTCCTTGTGGGAGAAGGAGCCGGACGTTTGCCTTTTCGGAAAGAGGCTCTGCCGAGAACGAGTGCCGTGCCAGGTGACGCCTGTGGGAAAGCACAGATCCCCAGTGCTGTTGTGCCTGTGGATAGGCTGCACGGGGACGGTGAAGAGCAGCATGAGCTTTCAGGGCTGGCACCTTCCTTGTGGGACAAGGAGCCGGACGTTTGCCTTTTCGGAAAGAGGCTCTGCTGAGAACGAGCGCCGTGCCATGTGCCGCCTGTGGGAAAGCACAGATCCCCAGTGCTGTTGTGCCTGTGAATAGCCTGCACGGGGACAGTGAAGAGCAGCATGAGCTTTGAGGGCTGGCACCTTCCTTGTGGGACAAGGAGTCGGACGTTTGCCTTTTCGGAAAGAGGCTCTGCTGAGAACGAACACCGTGAGGTCTACCGTTCCTAGGCAAGCACGGATCCCCAGCGCTCTTGTGCCTGTGGATAGGCTGCACAGGGACAGTGAAGAGCAGCAGGAGCTTTCAGGGCTGGTACCTTCCTTGTGGGAGAAGGAGCCGGACGTTTGCCTTTTCGGAAAGAGGCTCTGCTGAGAACGAACACCGTGAGGTCTACCGTTCCTGGGCAAGTACAGATCCCCAATGCTGTTGTGCCTGTGGATAGGCTGCACAGGTGCAATGAAGAGCAGCATGAGCTTTCAGGGCTGACACCTTCCTTGTGGGAGAAGGAGCCGGACGTTTGCCTTTTCGGAAAGAGGCTCTGCTGAGAACGAACACCGTGAGGTCTACCGTTCCTAGGCAAGCACGGATCCCCAGCGCTCTTGTGCCTGTGGATAGGCTGCACAGGGACAGTGAAGAGCAGCAGGAGCTTTCAGGGCTGGTACCTTCCTTGTGGGAGAAGGAGCCGGACGTTTGCCTTTTCGGAAAGAGGCTCTGCTGAGAACGAACACCGTGAGGTCTATCGTTCCTGGGCAAGCACGGATCCCCAGTGGTGTTGTGCCTGTGGATAGGCTGCACGGTGCCAGTGAAGAGCAGCATGAGCTTTCAGGGCTGGCACCTTCCTTGTGGGAGAAAGAGCCGGACGTTTGCCTTTTCGGAAAGAGGCTCTGCCGAGAACGACCACCGTGAGATGTGCCATCTGTGGGAAAGCAGAGATCCCCAGTGCTGCTGTGCCTGTGGATAGGCTGCACGATGACGGTGAAGACCAGCAAGAGCTTTCAGGGCTGGCACATTCCTTGTGGGAGAAGGAGCCGGACGTTTGCCTTTTCAGAAAGAGGCTCTGCTAAGAACGATCACCGTGAGGTCTACCGTTCCTAGGCAAGCACGGATCCCCAGTGGTGTTGTGCCTGTGGATAGGCTGCACGGTGCCAGTGAAGAGCAGCATGAGCTTTCAGGGCTGGCACCTTCCTTGTGGGAGAAGGAGCTGGACGTTTGCCTTTTCGGAAAGAGGCTCTGCTGAGAACGAGCGCCGTGCCATGTGCCGCCTGTGGGAAAGCACAGATCCCCAGTGCTGTTGTGCCTGTGAATAGCCTGCACGGGGACGGTGAAGAGCAGCATGAGCTTTCAGGGCTGGCACATTCCTTGTGGGAGAAGGAGCCGGACGTTTGCCTTTTCAGAAAGAGGCTCTGCTAAGAACGATCACCGTGAGGTGTACCGTTCCTGGGCAAGCACGAATCCCCAGTGGTGTTGTGCCTGTGGATAGGCTGCACGGGAACAGTGAAGAGCAGCATGAGCTTTCACGGCTGGCACCTTCCTTGTGGGAGAAGGAGCCGGACGTTTGCCTTTTCGGAAAGAGGCTCTGCCGAGAACGAGTGCCGTGCCAGGTGACGCCTGTGGGAAAGCACAGATCCCCAGTGCTGTTGTGCCTGTGGATAGGCTGCACGGGGACGGTGAAGAGCAGCATGAGCTTTCAGGGCTGGTACCTTCCTTGTGGGAGAAGGAGCCGGACGTTTGCCTTTTCGGAAAGAGGCTCTGCTGAGAACGAACACCGTGAGGTCTATCGTTCCTGGGCAAGCACGGATCCCCAGTGGTGTTGTGCCTGTGGATAGGCTGCACGGTGCCAGTGAAGAGCAGCATGAGCTTTCAGGGCTGGCACCTTCCTTGTGGGAGAAAGAGCCGGACGTTTGCCTTTTCGGAAAGAGGCTCTGCCGAGAACGACCACCGTGAGATGTGCCATCTGTGGGAAAGCAGAGATCCCCAGTGCTGCTGTGCCTGTGGATAGGCTGCACGATGACGGTGAAGACCAGCAAGAGCTTTCAGGGCTGGCACATTCCTTGTGGGAGAAGGAGCCGGACGTTTGCCTTTTCAGAAAGAGGCTCTGCTAAGAACGATCACCGTGAGGTCTACCGTTCCTAGGCAAGCACGGATCCCCAGTGGTGTTGTGCCTGTGGATAGGCTGCACGGTGCCAGTGAAGAGCAGCATGAGCTTTCAGGGCTGGCACCTTCCTTGTGGGAGAAGGAGCTGGACGTTTGCCTTTTCGGAAAGAGGCTCTGCTGAGAACGAGCGCCGTGCCATGTGCCGCCTGTGGGAAAGCACAGATCCCCAGTGCTGTTGTGCCTGTGAATAGCCTGCACGGGGACGGTGAAGAGCAGCATGAGCTTTCAGGGCTGGCACATTCCTTGTGGGAGAAGGAGCCGGACGTTTGCCTTTTCAGAAAGAGGCTCTGCTAAGAACGATCACCGTGAGGTCTACCGTTCCTGGGCAAGCACGAATCCCCAGTGGTGTTGTGCCTGTGGATAGGCTGCACGGGAACAGTGAAGAGCAGCATGAGCTTTCACGGCTGGCACCTTCCTTGTGGGAGAAGGAGCCGGACGTTTGCCTTTTCGGAAAGAGGCTCTGCCGAGAACGAGTGCCGTGCCAGGTGACGCCTGTGGGAAAGCACAGATCCCCAGTGCTGTTGTGCCTGTGGATAGGCTGCACGGGGACGGTGAAGAGCAGCATGAGCTTTCAGGGCTGGCACCTTCCTTGTGGGACAAGGAGTCGGACGTTTGCCTTTTCGGAAAGAGGCTCTGCTGAGAACGAACACCGTGAGGTCTACCGTTCCTAGGCAAGCACGGATCCCCAGTGGTGTTGTGCCTGTGGATAGGCTGCACAGGGACAGTGAAGAGCAGCAGGAGCTTTCAGGGCTGGTAGCTTCCTTGTGGGAGAAGGAGCCGGACGTTTGCCTTTTCGGAAAGAGGCTCTGCTGAGAACGAACACCGTGAGGTCTACCGTTCCTGGGCAAGTACAGATCCACAATGCTGTTGTGCCTGTGGATAGGCTGCACAGGTGCAATGAAGAGCAGCATGAGCTTTCAGGGCTGACACCTTCCTTGTGGGAGAAGGAGCCGGACGTTTGCCTTTTCGGAAAGAGGCTCTGCTGAGAACGAACACCGTGAGGTCTACCGTTCCTAGGCAAGCACGGATCCCCAGCGCTCTTGTGCCTGTGGATAGGCTGCACAGGGACAGTGAAGAGCAGCAGGAGCTTTCAGGGCTGGTACCTTCCTTGTGGGAGAAGGAGCCGGACGTTTGCCTTTTCGGAAAGAGGCTCTGCTGAGAATGAACACCGTGAGGTCTATCGTTCCTGGGCAAGCACGGATCCCCAGTGGTGTTGTGCCTGTGGATAGGCTGCACGGTGCCAGTGAAGAGCAGCATGAGCTTTCAGGGCTGGCACCTTCCTTGTGGGAGAAAGAGCCGGACGTTTGCCTTTTCGGAAAGAGGCTCTGCCGAGAACGACCACCGTGAGATGTGCCATCTGTGGGAAAGCAGAGATCCCCAGTGCTGCTGTGCCTGTGGATAGGCTGCACGATGACGGTGAAGACCAGCAAGAGCTTTCAGGGCTGGCACCTTCCTTGTGGGAGAAGGAGCCGGACGTTTGCCTTTTCGGAAAGAGGCTCTGCTGAGAACGAGCGCCGTGCCATGTGCCGCCTGTGGGAAAGCACAGATCCCCAGTGCTGTTGTGCCTGTGAATAGCCTGCACGGGGACGGTGAAGAGCAGCATGAGCTTTCAGGGCTGGCACATTCCTTGTGGGAGAAGGAGCCGGACGTTTGCCTTTTCAGAAAGAGGCTCTGCTAAGAACGATCACCGTGAGGTCTACCGTTCCTGGGCAAGCACGAATCCCCAGTGGTGTTGTGCCTGTGGATAGGCTGCACGGGAACAGTGAAGAGCAGCATGGGCTTTCACGGCTGGCACCTTCCTTGTGGGAGAAGGAGCCGGACGTTTGCCTTTTCGGAAAGAGGCTCTGCCGAGAACGAGTGCCGTGCCAGGTGACGCCTGTGGGAAAGCACAGATCCCCAGTGCTGTTGTGCCTGTGGATAGGCTGCACGGGGACGGTGAAGAGCAGCATGAGCTTTCAGGGCTGGCACCTTCCTTGTGGGACAAGGAGCCGGACGTTTGCCTTTTCGGAAAGAGGCTCTGCTGAGAACGAGCGCCGTGCCATGTGCCGCCTGTGGGAAAGCACAGATCCCCAGTGCTGTTGTGCCTGTGAATAGCCTGCACGGGGACAGTGAAGAGCAGCATGAGCTTTCAGGGCTGGCACCTTCCTTGTGGGACAAGGAGTCGGACGTTTGCCTTTTCGGAAAGAGGCTCTGCTGAGAACGAACACCGTGAGGTCTACCGTTCCTAGGCAAGCACGGATCCCCAGCGCTCTTGTGCCTGTGGATAGGCTGCACAGGGACAGTGAAGAGCAGCAGGAGCTTTCAGGGCTGGTACCTTCCTTGTGGGAGAAGGAGCCGGACGTTTGCCTTTTCGGAAAGAGGCTCTGCTGAGAACGAACACCGTGAGGTCTATCGTTCCTGGGCAAGCACGGATCCCCAGTGGTGTTGTGCCTGTGGATAGGCTGCACGGGTACAGTGAAGAGCAGCATGAGCTTTCAGGGCTGGCACCTTCCTTGTGGGAGAAAGAGCCGGACGTTTGCCTTTTCGGAAAGAGGCTCTGCCGAGAACGACCACCGTGAGATGTGCCATCTGTGGGAAAGCAGAGATCCCCAGTGCTGCTGTGCCTGTGGATAGGCTGCACGATGACGGTGAAGAGCAGCATGAGCTTTCAGGGCTGGCACCTTCCTTGTGGGAGAAGGAGCTGGACGTTTGCCTTTTCGGAAAGAGGCTCTGCTGAGAACGAACAACGTGAGGTCTACCGTTCCTGGGCAAGTACAGATCCACAATGCTGTTGTGCCTGTGGATAGGCTGCACAGGTGCAATGAAGACCAGCATGAGCTTTCAGGGCTGGCACCTTCCTTGTGGGAGAAGGAGCCAGACGTTTGCCTTTTCAGAAGGAGAGTCTGCCGAGTACAAGCGCCGTGAGATGTGCCGCCTGTGGCAAAGCACAGATCCCCAGTGCTGTTGTGCCTGTGGATAGGCTGCACGGGGACGGTGAAGAGCAGCATGAGCTTTCAGGGCTGGCACATTCCTTGTGGGAGAAGGAGCCGGACGTTTGCCTTTTCAGAAAGAGGCTCTGCTAAGAACGATCACCGTGAGGTCTACCGTTCCTGGGCAAGCACGAATCCCCAGTGGTGTTGTGCCTGTGGATAGGCTGCACGGGAACAGTGAAGAGCAGCATGAGCTTTCAGGGCTGGCACCTTCCTTGTGGGACAAGGAGCCGGACGTTTGCCTTTTCGGAAAGAGGCTCTTCCGAGAACGAGTGCCGTGCCAGGTGACGCCTGTGGGAAAGCACAGATCCCCAGTGCTGTTGTGCCTGTGGATAGGCTGCACGGGGACGGTGAAGAGCAGCATGAGCTTTCAGGGCTGGCACCTTCCTTGTGGGAGAAGGAGCTGGACGTTTCCCTTTTCGGAAGGAGAGTCTGCCGAGAACGACCACCGTGAGATGTGCCGCCCTTGGGAAAGCACAGATCCCCAGTGCTGTTGTGCCTGTGGATAGGCTGCACAGGGACAGTGAAGAGCAGCATGAGCTTTCAGGGCTGGTACCTTCCTGGTGGGAGAAGGAGCCGGACGTTTGCCTTTTCGGAAAGAGGCTCTGCCGAGAACGAGCGCCGTGCCATGTGCCGCCTGTGGGAAAGCACAGATCCCCAGTGCTGTTGTGCCTGTGAATAGCCTGCACGGGTACAGTGAAGGGCAGCATGAGCTTTAAGGGCTGGCACCTTCCTGGTGGGAGAAGGAGCCGGACGTTTGCCTTTTCGGAAAGAGGCTCTGCCGAGAACGAACATTGTGAGGTCTACAGTTCCTGGACAAGAACGGATCCCCAATGTTGTTGTGCCTGTGGATAGGCTGCACGGGGGCTGTGAAGACCAGCATGATCTTTCAGGGCTGGCACCTTCCTTGTGGGAGAAGGAGCCGGACGTTTGCCTTTTCAGAAGGAGAGTCTGCCGAGTACAAGCGCCGTGAGATGTGCCGTCTTTTGGAAAGCACAGATCCCCAGTGCTGTTGTGCCTGTGGATAGGCTGCACAGGTGCAATGAAGAGCAGCATGAGCTTTCAGGGCTGGCACCTTCCTTGTGGGAGAAGGAGCCGGACGTTTGCCTTTTCAGAAGGAGAGTCTGCCGAGTACAAGTGCCGTGAGATGTGCCATCTGTGGGAAAGCACAGATCCCCAGTGCTGCTGTGCCTGTGGATAGTCTGCACGATGACGGTGAAGACCAGCAAGAGCTTTCAGGGCTGGCACCTTCCTTTTGGGACAAGGAGCCGGACGTTTGCCTTTTCGGAAAGAGGCTCTGCTGAGAACGAACACCGTGAGGTCTACCGTTCCTAGGCAAGCACGGATCCCCAGCGCTCTTGTGCCTGTGGATAGGCTGCACAGGGACAGTGAAGAGCAGCAGGAGCTTTCAGGGCTGGTACCTTCCTTGTGGGAGAAGGAGCCGGACGTTTGCCTTTTCGGAAAGAGGCTCTGCTGAGAACGAACACCGTGAGGTCTATCGTTCCTGGGCAAGCACGGATCCCCAGTGGTGTTGTGCCTGTGGATACGCTGCACGGGTACAGTGAAGAGCAGCATGAGCTTTCAGGGCTGGCACCTTCCTTGTGGGAGAAAGAGCCGGACGTTTGCCTTTTCGGAAAGAGGCTCTGCCGAGAACGACCACCGTGAGATGTGCCATCTGTGGGAAAGCAGAGATCCCCAGTGCTGCTGTGCCTGTGGATAGGCTGCACGATGACGGTGAAGACCAGCAAGAGCTTTCAGGGCTGGCACCTTCCTTGTGGGACAAGGAGCCGGACGTTTGCCTTTTCGGAAAGAGGCTCTGCTGAGAACGAGCGCCGTGCCAGGTGACGCCTGTGGGAAAGCACAGATCCCCAGTGCTGTTGTGCCTGTGGATAGGCTGCACGGGGACGGTGAAGAGCAGCATGAGCTTTCAGGGCTGGCACCTTCCTTGTGGGACAAGGAGCCGGACGTTTGCCTTTTCGGAAAGAGGCTCTGCTGAGAACGAGCGCCGTGCCATGTGCCGCCTGTGGGAAAGCACAGATCCCCAGTGCTGTTGTGCCTGTGAATAGCCTGCACGGGGACAGTGAAGAGCAGCATGAGCTTTCAGGGCTGGCACCTTCCTTGTGGGACAAGGAGTCGGACGTTTGCCTTTTCGGAAAGAGGCTCTGCTGAGAACGAACACCGTGAGGTCTACCGTTCCTAGGCAAGCACGGATCCCCAGCGCTCTTGTGCCTGTGGATAGGCTGCACAGGGACAGCGAAGAGCAGCAGGAGCTTTCAGGGCTGGTACCTTCCTTGTGGGAGAAGGAGCCGGACGTTTGCCTTTTCGGAAAGAGGCTCTGCTGAGAACGAACACCGTGAGGTCTACCGTTCCTGGGCAAGTACAGATCCACAATGCTGTTGTGCCTGTGGATAGGCTGCACAGGTGCAATGAAGAGCAGCATGAGCTTTCAGGGCTGACACCTTCCTTGTGGGAGAAGGAGCCGGACGTTTGCCTTTTCGGAAAGAGGCTCTGCTGAGAACGAACACCGTGAGGTCTACCGTTCCTAGGCAAGCACGGATCCCCAGCGCTCTTGTGCCTGTGGATAGGCTGCACAGGGACAGTGAAGAGCAGCAGGAGCTTTCAGGGCTGGTACCTTCCTTGTGGGAGAAGGAGCCGGACGTTTGCCTTTTCGGAAAGAGGCTCTGCTGAGAACGAACACCGTGAGGTCTATCGTTCCTGGGCAAGCACGGATCCCCAGTGGTGTTGTGCCTGTGGATAGGCTGCACGGTGCCAGTGAAGAGCAGCATGAGCTTTCAGGGCTGGCACCTTCCTTGTGGGAGAAAGAGCCGGACGTTTGCCTTTTCGGAAAGAGGCTCTGCCGAGAACGACCACCGTGAGATGTGCCATCTGTGGGAAAGCAGAGATCCCCAGTGCTGCTGTGCCTGTGGATAGGCTGCACGATGACGGTGAAGACCAGCAAGAGCTTTCAGGGCTGGCACCTTCCTTGTGGGAGAAGGAGCCGGACGTTTGCCTTTTCGGAAAGAGGCTCTGCTGAGAACGAGCGCCGTGCCATGTGCCGCCTGTGGGAAAGCACAGATCCCCAGTGCTGTTGTGCCTGTGAATAGCCTGCACGGGGATGGTGAAGAGCAGCATGAGCTTTCAGGGCTGGCACCTTCCTTGTGGGAGAAGGAGCTGGACGTTTGCCTTTTCGGAAAGAGGCTCTGCTGAGAACGAACAACGTGAGGTCTACCGTTCCTGGGCAAGTACAGATCCACAATGCTGTTGTGCCTGTGGATAGGCTGCACAGGTGCAATGAAGAGCAGCATGAGCTTTCAGGGCTGGCACCTTCCTTGTGGGAGAAGGAGCCGGACGTTTGCCTTTTCAGAAGGAAAGTCTGCCGAGTACAAGCGCCGTGAGATGTGCCGCCTGTGGCAAAGCACAGATCCCCAGTGCTGTTGTGCCTGTGGATAGGCTGCACGGGGACGGTGAAGAGCAGCATGAGCTTTCAGGGCTGGCACCTTCCTTGTGGGAGAAGGAGCCGGACGTTTGCCTTTTCGGAAAGAGGCTCTGCCGAGAACGAGTGCCGTGCCATGTGCCGCCTGTGGGAAAGCACAGATCCCCAGTGCTGTTGTGCCTGTGGATAGGCTGCACGGGCACGGTGAAGAGCAGCATGAGCTTTGAGGGCTGGCACCTTCCTTGTGGGAGAAGGAGCCGGACATTTGCCTTTTCGGAAAGAGGCTCTGCTGAGAACGAACACCGTGAGGTGTACCGTTCCTTGGCAAGCACGGATCCCCAGTGCTGTTGTGCCTGTGGATAGGCTGCACAGGGACAGTGTAGAGCAGCATGAGCTTTCAGGGCTGGCACCTTCCTTGTGGGAGAAGGAGCTGGACGTTTGCCTTTTCAGAAGGAGAGTCTGCCGAGTACAAGCGCCGTGAGATGTGCCGCCTGTGGGAAAGCACAGATCCCCAGTGGTGTTGTGCCTGTGGATAGGCTGCACGGGGACGGTGAAGAGCAGCATGAGCATTCAGGGCTGGCACCTTCCTTGTGGGAGAAGGAGCCGGACGTTTGCCTTTTCGGAAGGAGAGTCTGCCGAGTACAAGCGCCGTGAGATGTGCCGTCTTTTGGAAAGCACAGATCCACAATGCTGTTGTGCCTCTGGATAGGCTACACGATGACGGTGAAGACCAGCAAGAGCTTTCAGGGCTGGCACCTTCCTTGTGGGAGAAGGAGCTGGACGTTTGCCTTTTCGGAAGGAGAGTCTGCCGAGTACAAGCGCCGTGAGATGTGCCGCCCTTGGGAAAGCACAGATCCCCAGTGCTGTTGTGCCTGTGGATAGGCTGCACAGGGACAGTGAAGAGCAGCAGGAGCTTTCAGGGCTGGCACCTTCCTTGTGGGAGAAGGAGCCGGACGTTTGCCTTTTCGGAAAGAGGCTCTGCCGAGAACGAACACCGTGAGGTCTACCGTTCCTTGGCAAGCACGGATCGGCAGTGTTGCTGTGCCTGTGGATAGGCTGCACAGGGACAGTGAAGAGCAGCAGGAGCTTTCAGGGCTGGCACCTTCCTTGTGGGAGAAGGAGCCGGACGTTTGCCTTTTCAGTAGGAGAGTCTGCCGAGTACAAGCGCCGTGAGATGTGCCGCCTGTGTGAAAGCACAGATCCCCAGTGCTGTTGTGCCTGTGAATACGCTGCACGGGGACGGTGAAGAGCAGCATGAGCTTTCAGGGCTGGCACCTTCCTTGTGGGAGAAGGAGGCGGAAGTTTGCCTTTTCGCAAAGAGGCTCTGCTGAGAATGACCACCGTGAGATGTGCCGCCTGTGGGAAAGTACAGATCCCCAGTGCTGTTGTGCCTGTGGATAGGCTGCACGGGGACGGTGAAGAGCAGCATGAGCTTTCAGGGCTGGCACCTTCCTTGTGGGAGAGGGAGCCGGACGTTTGCCTTTTCGGAAAGAGGCTCTGCTGAGAACGAGCGCCGTGCCATGTGCCGCCTGTGGGAAAGCACAGATCCCCAGTGCTGTTGTGCCTGTGAATAGCCTGCACGGGGACGGTGAAGAGCAGCATGAGCTTTGAGGGCTGGCACCTTCCTTGTGGGACAAGGAGTCGGACGTTTGCCTTTTCGGAAAGAGGCTCTGCTGAGAACGAACACCGTGAGGTCTACCGTTCCTGGGCAAGTACAGATCCACAATGCTGTTGTGCCTGTGGATAGGCTGCAAAGGTGCAATGAAGAGCAGCATGAGCTTTCAGGGCTGGCACCTTCCTTGTGGGAGAAGGAGCCGGACGTTTGCCTTTTCGGAAAGAGGCTCTGCTGAGAACGAACACCGTGAGGTCTACCGTTCCTAGGCAAGCACGGATCCCCAGCGCTCTTGTGCCTGTGGATAGGCTGCACGGGGCCAGTGAAGAGCAGCAGGAGCTTTCAGGGCTGGTACCTTCCTTGTGGGAGAAGGAGCCGGACGTTTGCCTTTTCGGAAAGAGGCTCTGCCGAGAACGACCACCGTGAGATGTGCCATCTGTGGGAAAGCAGAGATCCCCAGTGCTGCTGTGCCTGTGGACAGGCTGCACGATGACGGTGAAGACCAGCAAGAGCTTTCAGGGCTGGCACCTTCCTTGTGGGAGAAGGAGCCGGACGTTTGCCTTTTCGGAAAGAGGCTCTGCTGAGAACGAGCGCCGTGCCATGTGCCGCCTGTGGGAAAGCACAGATCCCCAGTGCTGCTGTGCCTGTGGATAGGCTGCACGGGGACGGTGAAGAGCAGCATGAGCTTTCAGGGCTGGCACCTTCCTTGTGGGAGAAGGAGCCGGACGTTTGCCTTTTCAGAAAGAGGCTCTGCTAAGAACGATCACCGTGAGGTCTACCGTTCCTGGGCAAGCACGGATCCCCAGTGGTGTTGTGCCTGTGGATAGGCTGCACGGGAACAGTGAAGAGCAGCATGAGCTTTCAGGGCTGGCACCTTCCTTGTGGGAGAAGGAGCCGGACGTTTGCCTTTTCGGAAAGAGGCTCTGCCGAGAACGAGTGCCGTGCCATGTGCCGCCTGTGGGAAAGCACAGATCCCCAGTGCTGTTGTGCCTGTGGATAGGCTGCACGGGGACGGTGAAGAGCAGCATGAGCTTTCAGGGCTGGCACCTTCCTTGTGGGAGAAGGAGCCGGACGTTTGCCTTTTCAGAAAGAGGCTCTGCTGAGAACGATCACCGTGAGATCTACCGTTCCTGGGCAAGCACGAATCCCCAGTGGTGTTGTGCCTGTAGATAGGCTGCACGGGTACAGTGAAGAGCAGCATGAGCTTTCAGGGCTGGCACCTTCCTTGTGGGAGAAGGAGCCGGACGTTTGCCTTTTCGGAAAGAGGCTCTGCCGAGAACGAGTGCCGTGCCAGGTGACGCCTGTGGGAAAGCACAGATCCCCAGTGCTGTTGTGCCTGTGGATAGGCTGCACGGGGACGGTGAAGAGCAGCATGAGCTTTCAGGGCTGGCACCTTCCTGGTGGGAGAAGGAGCCGGACGTTTGCCTTTTCGGAAAGAGGCTCTGCCGAGAACGAACATTGTGAGGTCTACAGTTCCTGGACAAGAACGGATCCCCAATGCTGTTGTGCCTGTGGATAGGCTGCACGGGGGCTGTGAAGACCGGCATGATCTTTCAGGGCTGGCACCTTCCTTGTGGGAGAAGGAGCCGGACGTTTGCCTTTTCGGAAGGAGAGTCTGCCGAGTACAAGCGCCGTGAGATGTGCCGTCTTTTGGAAAGCACAGATCCCCAGTGCTGTTGTGCCTGTGGATAGGCTGCACAGGGACAGTGTAGAGCAGCATGAGCTTTCAGGGCTGGCACCTTCCTTGTGGGAGAAGGAGCCGGACGTTTGCCTTTTCGGAAGGAGAGTCTGCCGAGTACAAGCGCCGTGAGATGTGCCGCCTGTGGGAAAGTACAGATCCCCAGTGCTGTTGTGCCTGTGGATAGGCTGCACAGGGACAGTGAAGAGCAGCATGAGCTTTCAGGGCTGGTACCTTCCTGGTGGGAGAAGGAGTCGGACGTTTGCCTTTTCGGAAAGAGGCTCTGCCGTGAACGAGCGCCGTGCCATGTGCCGCCTGTGGGAAAGCACAGATCCCCAGTGCTGTTGTGCCTGTGAATAGCCTGCACGGGTACAGTGAAGAGCAGCATGAGCTTTCAGGGCTGGCACCTTCCTGGTGGGAGAAGGAGCCGGACGTTTGCCTTTTCGGAAAGAGGCTCTGCCGAGAACGACCACCGTGAGATGTGCCATCTGTGGGAAAGCAGAGATCCCCAGTGCTGCTGTGCCTGTGGATAGGCTGCACGATGACGGTGAAGACCAGCAAGAGCTTTCAGGGCTGGCACCATCCTTGTGGGAGAAGGAGCCGGACGTTTGCCTTTTCGGAAAGAGGCTCTGCCGAGTACAAGCGCCGTGAGATGTGCCGCCTGTGGGAAAGCACAGATCCCCAGTGCTGTTGTGCCTGTGAATAGGCTGCATGGGGACGGTGAAGAGCAGCATGAGCTTTCAGGGCTGGCACCTTCCTTGTGGGAGAAGGAGCCGGACGTTTGCCTTTTCGGAAAGAGGCTCTGCCGAGAACGAGTGCCGTGCCAGGTGACGCCTGTGGGAAAGCACAGATCCCCAGTGCTGTTGTGCCTGTGGATAGGCTGCACGGGGACGGTGAAGAGCAGCATGAGCTTTCAGGGCTGGCACCTTCCTTGTGGGAGAAGGAGCTGGACGTTTCCCTTTTCGGAAGGAGAGTCTGCCGAGAACGACCACCGTGAGATGTGCCGCCCTTGGGAAAGCACAGATCCCCAGTGCTGTTGTGCCTGTGGATAGGCTGCACGGGGACAGTGAAGAGCATCATGAGCTTTCAGGGCTGTTACCTTCCTGGTGGGAGAAGGAGCCGGACGTTTGCCTTTTCGGAAAGAGGCTCTGCCGAGAACGAGCGCCGTGCCATGTGCCGCCTGTGGGAAAGCACAGATCCCCAGTGCTGTTGTGCCTGTGAATAGCCTGCACGGGGACAGTGAAGAGCAGCATGAGCTTTCAGGGCTGGCACCTTCCTGGTGGGAGAAGGAGCCGGACGTTTGCCTTTTCGGAAAGAGGCTCTGCCGAGAACGAGTGCCGTGCCAGGTGACGCCTGTGGGAAAGCACAGATCCCCAGTGCTGTTGTGCCTGTGGATAGGCTGCACGGGGACGGTGAAGAGCAGCATGAGCTTTCAGGGCTGGCACCTTCCTTGTGGGAGAAGGAGCTGGACGTTTCCCTTTTCGGAAGGAGAGTCTGCCGAGAACGACCACCGTGAGATGTGCCGCCCTTGGGAAAGCACAGATCCCCAATGCTGTTGTGCCTGTGGATAGGCTGCACGGGGGCTGTGAAGACCAGCATGATCTTTCAGGGCTGGCACCTTCCTTGTGGGAGAAGGAGCCGGACGTTTGCCTTTTCAGAAGGAGAGTCTGCCGAGTACAAGCGCCGTGAGATGTGCCGTCTTTTGGAAAGCACAGATCCCCAGTGCTGTTGTGCCTGTGGATAGGCTGCACGGGGACGGTGAAGAGCAGCATGAGCTTTCAGGGCTGGCACCTTCCTTGTGGGAGAAGGAGCCGGACGTTTGCCTTTTCAGAAGGAGAGTCTGCCGAGTACAAGTGCCGTGAGATGTGCCATCTGTGGGAAAGCACAGATCCCCAGTGCTGCTGTGCCTGTGGATAGTCTGCACGATGACGGTGAAGACCAGCAAGAGCTTTCAGGGCTGGCACCTTCCTTGTGGGACAAGGAGTCGGACGTTTGCCTTTTCGGAAAGAGGCTCTGCTGAGAACGAACACCGTGAGGTCTACCGTTCCTAGGCAAGCACGGATCCCCAGCGCTCTTGTGCCTGTGGATAGGCTGCACAGGGACAGTGAAGAGCAGCAGGAGCTTTCAGGGCTGGTACCTTCCTTGTGGGAGAAGGAGCCGGACTTTTGCCTTTTCGGAAAGAGGCTCTGCTGAGAACGAACACCGTGAGGTCTATCGTTCCTGGGCAAGCACGGATCCCCAGTGCTGTTGTGCCTGTGGATAGGCTGCACGGGTACAGTGAAGAGCAGCATGAGCTTTCAGGGCTGGCACCTTCCTTGTGGGAGAAAGAGCCGGACGTTTGCCTTTTCGGAAAGAGGCTCTGCCGAGAACGACCACCATGAGATGTGCCATCTGTGGGAAAGCAGAGATCCCCAGTGCTGCTGTGCCTGTGGATAGGCTGCACGATGACGGTGAAGACCAGCAAGAGCTTTCAGGGCTGGCACCTTCCTTGTGGGAGAAGAAGCTGGACGTTTGCCTTTTCGGAAAGAGGCTCTGCTGAGAACGAACAACGTGAGGTCTACCGTTCCTGGGCAAGTACAGATCCACAATGCTGTTGTGCCTGTGGATAGGCTGCACAGGTGCAATGAAGAGCAGCATGAGCTTTCAGGGCTGGCACCTTCCTTGTGGGAGAAGGAGCCGGACGTTTGCCTTTTCAGAAGGAGAGTCTGCCGAGTACAAGCGCCGTGAGATGTGCCGCCTGTGGCAAAGCACAGATCCCCAGTGCTGTTGTGCCTGTGGATAGGCTGCACGGGGACGGTGAAGAGCAGCATGAGCTTTCAGGGCTGGCACCTTCCTTGTGGGAGAAGGAGGCGGACGTTTGCCTTTTCGGAAAGAGGCTCTGCCGAGAACGAGTGCCGTGCCATGTGCCGCCTGTGGGAAAGCACAGATCCCCAGTGCTGTTGTGCCTGTGGATAGGCTGCACGGGCACGGTGAAGAGCAGCATGAGCTTTGAGGGCTGGCACCTTCCTTGTGGGAGAAGGAGCCGGACATTTGCCTTTTCGGAAAGAGGCTCTGCAGAGAACGAACACCGTGAGGTGTACCGTTCCTTGGCAAGCACGGATCCCCAGTGCTGTTGTGCCTGTGGATAGGCTGCACAGGGACAGTGTAGAGCAGCATGAGCTTTCAGGGCTGGCACCTTCCTTGTGGGAGAAGGAGCTGGACGTTTGCCTTTTCAGAAGGAGAGTCTGCCGAGTACAAGCGCCGTGAGATGTGCCGCCTGTGGGAAAGCACAGATCCCCAGTGCTGTTGTGCCTGTGGATAGGCTGCACGGGGACGGTGAAGAGCAGCATGAGCATTCAGGGCTGGCACCTTCCTTGTGGGAGAAGGAGCCGGACGTTTGCCTTTTCGGAAGGAGAGTCTGCCGAGTACAAGCGCCGTGAGATGTGCCGTCTTTTGGAAAGCACAGATCCCCAGTGCTGTTGTGCCTCTGGATAGGCTACACGATGACGGTGAAGACCAGCAAGAGCTTTCAGGGCTGGCACCTTCCTTGTGGGAGAAGGAGCTGGACGTTTGCCTTTTCGGAAGGAGAGTCTGCCGAGTACAAGCGCCGTGAGATGTGCCGCCCTTGGGAAAGCACAGATCCCCAGTGCTGTTGTGCCTGTGGATAGGCTGCACAGGGACAGTGAAGAGCAGCAGGAGCTTTCAGGGCTGGCACCTTCCTTGTGGGAGAAGGAGCCGGACATTTGCCTTTTCGGAAAGAGGCTCTGCTGAGAACGAACACCGTGAGGTGTACCGTTCCTTGGCAAGCACGGATCCCCAGTGCTGTTGTGCCTGTGGATAGGCTGCACAGGGACAGTGTAGAGCAGCATGAGCTTTCAGGGCTGGCACCTTCCTTGTGGGAGAAGGAGCTGGACGTTTGCCTTTTCAGAAGGAGAGTCTGCCGAGTACAAGCGCCGTGAGATGTGCCGCCTGTGGGAAAGCACAGATCCCCAGTGCTGTTGTGCCTGTGGATAGGCTGCACGGGGACGGTGAAGAGCAGCATGAGCATTCAGGGCTGGCACCTTCCTTGTGGGAGAAGGAGCCGGACGTTTGCCTTTTCGGAAGGAGAGTCTGCCGAGTACAAGCGCCGTGAGATGTGCCGTCTTTTGGAAAGCACAGATCCCCAGTGCTGTTGTGCCTCTGGATAGGCTACACGATGACGGTGAAGACCAGCAAGAGCTTTCAGGGCTGGCACCTTCCTTGTGGGAGAAGGATCTGGACGTTTGCCTTTTCGGAAGGAGAGTCTGCCGAGTACAAGCGCCGTGAGATGTGCCACCCTTGGGAAAGCACAGATCCCCAGTGCTGTTGTGCCTGTGGATAGGCTGCACAGGGACAGTGAAGAGCAGCAGGAGCTTTCAGGGCTGGCACCTTCCTTGTGGGAGAAGGAGCCGGACGTTTGCCTTTTCGGAAAGAGGCTCTGCCGAGAACGAACACTGTGAGCTCTACCGTTCCTTGGCAAGCACGGATCGGCAGTGTTGCTGTGCCTGTGGATAGGCTGCACAGGGACAGTGAAGAGCAGCAGGAGCTTTCAGGGCTGGCACCTTCCTTTTGGGAGAAGGAGCCGGACGTTTGCCTTTTCAGTAGGAGAGTCTGCCGAGTACAAGCGCCGTGAGATGTGCCGCCTGTGTGAAAGCACAGATCCCCAGTGCTGTTGTGCCTGTGAATACGCTGCACGGGGACGGTGAAGAGCAGCATGAGCTTTCAGGGCTGGCACCTTCCTTGTGGGAGAAGGAGGCGGAAGTTTGCCTTTTCGCAAAGAGGCTCTGCTGAGAATGACCACCGTGAGATGTGCCGCCTGTGGGAAAGTACAGATCCCCAGTGCTGTTGTGCCTGTGGATAGGCTGCACGGGGACGGTGAAGAGCAGCATGAGCTTTCAGGGCTGGCACCTTCCTTGTGGGAGAGGGAGCCGGACGTTTGCCTTTTCGGAAAGAGGCTCTGCTGAGAACGAGCGCCGTGCCATGTGCCGCCTGTGGGAAAGCACAGATCCCCAGTGCTGTTGTGCCTGTGAATAGCCTGCACGGGGACGGTGAAGAGCAGCATGAGCTTTGAGGGCTGGCACCTTCCTTGTGGGAGAAGGAGTCGGACGTTTGCCTTTTCGGAAAGAGGCTCTGCTGAGAACGAACACCGTGAGGTCTACCGTTCCTGGGCAAGTACAGATCCACAATGCTGTTGTGCCTGTGGATAGGCTGCAAAGGTGCAATGAAGAGCAGCATGAGCTTTCAGGGCTGGCACCTTCCTTGTGGGAGAAGGAGCCGGACGTTTGCCTTTTCGGAAAGAGGCTCTGCTGAGAACGAACACCGTGAGGTCTACCGTTCCTAGGCAAGCACGGATCCCCAGCGCTCTTGTGCCTGTGGATAGGCTGCACAGGGACAGTGAAGAGCAGCATGAGCTTTCAGGGCTGGCACCTTCCTTGTGGGAGAGGGAGCCGGACGTTTGCCTTTTCGGAAAGAGGCTCTGCTGAGAACGAGCGCCGTGCCATGTGCCGCCTGTGGGAAAGCACAGATCCCCAGTGCTGTTGTGCCTGTGAATAGCCTGCACGGGGACGGTGAAGAGCAGCATGAGCTTTGAGGGCTGGCACCTTCCTTGTGGGACAAGGAGTCGGACGTTTGCCTTTTCGGAAAGAGGCTCTGCTGAGAACGAACACCGTGAGGTCTACCGTTCCTGGGCAAGTACAGATCCACAATGCTGTTGTGCCTGTGGATAGGCTGCAAAGGTGCAATGAAGAGCAGCATGAGCTTTCAGGGCTGGCACCTTCCTTGTGGGAGAAGGAGCCGGACGTTTGCCTTTTCGAAAAGAGGCTCTGCTGAGAACGAACACCGTGAGGTCTACCGTTCCTAGGCAAGCACGGATCCCCAGCGCTCTTGTGCCTGTGGATAGGCTGCACAGGGACAGTGAAGAGCAGCATGAGCTTTCAGGGCTGGTACCTTCCTGGTTGGAGAAGGAGTCGGACGTTTGCCTTTTCGGAAAGAGGCTCTGCCGAGAACGAGGGCCGTGCCATGTGCCGCCTGTGGGAAAGCACAGATCCCCAGTGCTGTTGTGCCTGTGAATAGCCTGCACGGGTACAGTGAAGAGCAGCATGAGCTTTCAGGGCTGGCACCTTCCTGGTGGGAGAAGGAGCCGGACGTTTGCCTTTTCGGAAAGAGGCTCTGCCGAGAACGACCACCGTGAGATGTGCCATCTGTGGGAAAGCAGAGATCCCCAGTGCTGCTGTGCCTGTGGATAGGCTGCACGATGACGGTGAAGACCAGCAAGAGCTTTCAGGGCTGGCACCTTCCTTGTGGGACAAGGAGCCGGACGTTTGCCTTTTCGGAAAGAGGCTCTGCTGAGAACGAGCGCCGTGCCATGTTCCGCCTGTGGGAAAGCACAGATCCCCAGTGCTGCTGTGCCTGTGAATAGCCTGCACGGGGACGGTGAAGAGCAGCAGGAGCTTTCAGGGCTGGCACCTTCCTTGTGGGAGAAGGAGCCGGACGTTTGCCTTTTCAGAAAGAGGCTCTGCTAAGAACGATCACCGTGAGGTCTACCGTTCCTGGGCAAGCACGGATCCCCAGTGGTGTTGTGCCTGTGGATAGGCTGCACGGGAACAGTGAAGAGCAGCATGAGCTTTCAGGGCTGGCACCTTCCTTGTGGGAGAAGGAGCCGGACGTTTGCCTTTTCGGAAAGAGGCTCTGCCGAGAACGAGTGCCGTGCCATGTGCCGCCTGTGGGAAAGCACAGATCCCCAGTGCTGTTGTGCCTGTGGATAGGCTGCACGGAGACGGTGAAGAGCAGCATGAGCTTTCAGGGCTGGCACCTTCCTTGTGGGAGAAGGAGCCGGACGTTTGCCTTTTCAGAAAGAGGCTCTGCTGAGAACGATCACCGTGAGATCTACCGTTCCTGGGCAAGCACGAATCCCCAGTGGTGTTGTGCCTGTAGATAGGCTGCACGGGTACAGTGAAGAGCAGCATGAGCTTTCAGGGCTGGCACCTTCCTTGTGGGAGAAGGAGCCGGACGTTTGCCTTTTCGGAAAGAGGCTCTGCCGAGAACGAGTGCCGTGCCAGGTGATGCCTGTGGGAAAGCACAGATCCCCAGTGCTGTTGTGCCTGTGGATAGGCTGCACGGGTACAGTGAAGAGCAGCAGGAGCTTTCAGGGCTGGCACCTTCCTGGTGGGAGAAGGAGCCGGACGTTTGCCTTTTCGGAAAGAGGCTCTGCCGAGAACGAACATTGTGAGGTCTACAGTTCCTGGACAAGAACGGATCCCCAATGCTGTAGTGCCTGTGGATAGGCTGCACGGGGGCTGTGAAGACCAGCATGATCTTTCAGGGCTGGCACCTTCCTTGTGGGAGAAGGAGCCGGACGTTTGCCTTTTCAGAAGGAGAGTCTGCCGAGTACAAGCGCCGTGAGATGTGCCGTCTTTTGGAAAGCACAGATCCCCAGTGCTGTTGTGCCTGTGGATAGGCTGCATGGGGACGGTGAAGAGCAGCATGAGCTTTCAGGGCTGGCACCTTCCTTTTGGGACAAGGAGCCGGACGTTTGCCTTTTCGGAAAGAGGCTCTGCTGAGAACGAACACCGTGAGGTCTACCGTTCCTAGGCAAGCACGGATCCCCAGCGCTCTTGTGCCTGTGGATAGGCTGCACAGGGACAGTGAAGAGCAGCAGGAGCTTTCAGGGCTGGTACCTTCCTTGTGGGAGAAGGAGCCGGACGTTTGCCTTTTCGGAAAGAGGCTCTGCTGAGAACGAACACCGTGAGGTCTATCGTTCCTGGGCAAGCACGGATCCCCAGTGGTGTTGTGCCTGTGGATAGGCTGCACGGGTACAGTGAAGAGCAGCATGAGCTTTCAGGGCTGGCACCTTCCTTGTGGGAGAAAGAGCCGGACGTTTGCCTTTTCGGAAAGAGGCTCTGCCGAGAACGACCACCGTGAGATGTGCCATCTGTGGGAAAGCAGAGATCCCCAGTGCTGCTGTGCCTGTGGATAGGCTGCACGATGACGGTGAAGACCAGCAAGAGCTTTCAGGGCTGGCACCTTCCTTGTGGGACAAGGAGCCGGACGTTTGCCTTTTCGGAAAGAGGCTCTGCTGAGAACGAGCGCCGTGCCATGTGCCGCCTGTGGGAAAGCACAGATCCCCAGTGCTGTTGTGCCTGTGAATAGCCTGCACGGGGACGGTGAAGAGCAGCATGAGCTTTCAGGGCTGGCACCTTCCTTGTGGGAGAAGGAGCTGGACTTTTGCCTTTTCGGAAAGAGGCTCTGCTGAGAACGAACAACGTGAGGTCTACCGTTCCTGGGCAAGTACAGATCCACAATGCTGTTGTGCCTGTGGATAGGCTGCACAGGTGCAATGAAGAGCAGCATGAGCTTTCAGGGCTGGCACCTTCCTTGTGGGAGAAGGAGCCGGACGTTTGCCTTTTCAGAAGGAGAGTCTGCCGAGTACAAGCGCCGTGAGATGTGCCGCCTGTGGCAAAGCACAGATCCCCAGTGCTGTTGTGCCTGTGGATAGGCTGCACGGGGACGGTGAAGAGCAGCATGAGCTTTCAGGGCTGGCACCTTCCTTGTGGGAGAAGGAGGCGGACGTTTGCCTTTTCGGAAAGAGGCTCTGCCGAGAACGAGTGCCGTGCCATGTGCCGCCTGTGGGAAAGCACAGATCCCCAGTGCTGTTGTGCCTGTGGATAGGCTGCACGGGCACGGTGAAGAGCAGCATGAGCTTTGAGGGCTGGCACCTTCCTTGTGGGAGAAGGAGCCGGACATTTGCCTTTTCGGAAAGAGGCTCTGCTGAGAACGAACACCGTGAGGTGTACCGTTCCTTGGCAAGCACGGATCCCCAGTGGTGTTGTGCCTGTGGATAGGCTGCACAGGGACAGTGTAGAGCAGCATGAGCTTTCAGGGCTGGCACCTTCCTTGTGGGAGAAGGAGCTGGACGTTTGCCTTTTCAGAAGGAGAGTCTGCCGAGTACAAGCGCCGTGAGATGTGCCGCCTGTGGGAAAGCACAGATCCCCAGTGCTGTTGTGCCTGTGGATAGGCTGCACGGGGACGGTGAAGAGCAGCATGAGCATTCAGGGCTGGCACCTTCCTTGTGGGAGAAGGAGCCGGACGTTTGCCTTTTCGGAAGGAGAGTCTGCCGAGTACAAGCGCCGTGAGATGTGCCGTCTTTTGGAAAGCACAGATCCCCAGTGCTGTTGTGCCTCTGGATAGGCTACACGATGACGGTGAAGAGCAGCAAGAGCTTTCAGGGCTGGCACCTTCCTTGTGGGAGAAGGAGCTGGACGTTTGCCTTTTCGGAAGGAGAGTCTGCCGAGTACAAGCGCCGTGAGATGTGCCGCCCTTGGGAAAGCACAGATCCCCAGTGCTGTTGTGCCTGTGGATAGGCTGCACAGGGACAGTGAAGAGCAGCAGGAGCTTTCAGGGCTGGCACCTTCCTTGTGGGAGAAGGAGCCGGACGTTTGCCTTTTCAGTAGGAGAGTCTGCCGAGTACAAGCGCGGTGAGATGTGCCGCCTGTGGGAAAGCACAGATCCCCAGTGCTGTTGTGCCTGTGAATACGCTGCACGGGGACGGTGAAGAGCAGCATGAGCTTTCAGGGCTGGCACCTTCCTTGTGGGAGAAGGAGGCGGAAGTTTGCCTTTTCGCAAAGAGGCTCTGACGAGAATGACCACCGTGAGATGTGCCGCCTGTGGGAAAGTACAGATCCCCAGTGCTGTTGTGCCTGTGGATAGGCTGCACGGGGACGGTGAAGAGCAGCATGAGCTTTCAGGGCTGGCACCTTCCTTGTGGGAGAGGGAGCCGGACGTTTGCCTTTTCAGAAAGAGGCTCTGCTGAGAACGAGCGCCGTGCCATGTGCCGCCTGTGGGAAAGCACAGATCCCCAGTGCTGTTGTGCCTGTGAATAGCCTGCACGGGGACGGTGAAGAGCAGCATGAGCTTTGAGGGCTGGCACCTTCCTTGTGGGACAAGGAGTCGGACGTTTGCCTTTTCGGAAAGAGGCTCTGCTGAGAACGATCACCGTGAGATCTACCGTTCCTGGGCAAGCACGAATCCCCAGTGGTGTTGTGCCTGTAGATAGGCTGCACGGGTACAGTGAAGAGCAGCATGAGCTTTCAGGGCTGGCACCTTCCTTGTGGGAGAAGGAGCCGGACGTTTGCCTTTTCGGAAAGAGGCTCTGCCGAGAACGAGTGCCGTGCCAGGTGACGCCTGTGGGAAAGCACAGATCCCCAGTGCTGTTGTGCCTGTGGATAGGCTGCACGGGGACGGTGAAGAGCAGCATGAGCATTCAGGGCTGGCACCTTCCTTGTGGGAGAAGGAGCCGGACGTTTGCCTTTTCGGAAGGAGAGTCTGCCGAGTACAAGCGCCGTGAGATGTGCCGTCTTTTGGAAAGCACAGATCCCCAGTGCTGTTGTGCCTCTGGATAGGCTACACGATGACGGTGAAGACCAGCAAGAGCTTTCAGGGCTGGCACCTTCCTTGTGGGAGAAGGAGCTGGACGTTTGCCTTTTCGGAAGGAGAGTCTGCCGAGTACAAGCGCCGTGAGATGTGCCGCCCTTGGGAAAGCACAGATCCCCAGTGCTGTTGTGCCTGTGGATAGGCTGCACAGGGACAGTGAAGAGCAGCAGGAGCTTTCAGGGCTGGCACCTTCCTTGTGGGAGAAGGAGCCGGACGTTTGCCTTTTCAGTAGGAGAGTCTGCCGAGTACAAGCGCGGTGAGATGTGCCGCCTGTGGGAAAGCACAGATCCCCAGTGCTGTTGTGCCTGTGAATACGCTGCACGGGGACGGTGAAGAGCAGCATGAGCTTTCAGGGCTGGCACCTTCCTTGTGGGAGAAGGAGGCGGAAGTTTGCCTTTTCGCAAAGAGGCTCTGACGAGAATGACCACCGTGAGATGTGCCGCCTGTGGGAAAGTACAGATCCCCAGTGCTGTTGTGCCTGTGGATAGGCTGCACGGGGACGGTGAAGAGCAGCATGAGCTTTCAGGGCTGGCACCTTCCTTGTGGGAGAGGGAGCCGGACGTTTGCCTTTTCAGAAAGAGGCTCTGCTGAGAACGAGCGCCGTGCCATGTGCCGCCTGTGGGAAAGCACAGATCCCCAGTGCTGTTGTGCCTGTGAATAGCCTGCACGGGGACGGTGAAGAGCAGCATGAGCTTTGAGGGCTGGCACCTTCCTTGTGGGACAAGGAGTCGGACGTTTGCCTTTTCGGAAAGAGGCTCTGCTGAGAACGAACACCGTGAGGTCTACCGTTCCTGGGCACGTACAGATCCACAATGCTGTTGTGCCTGTGGATAGGCTGCACAGGTGCAATGAAGAGCAGCATGAGCTTTCAGGGCTGGCACCTTCCTTGTGGGAGAAGGAGCCGGACGTTTGCCTTTTCGGAAAGAGGCTCTGCTGAGAACGAACACCGTGAGGTCTACCGTTCCTAGGCAAGCACGGATCCCCAGCGCTCTTGTGCCTGTGGATAGGCTGCACAGGGACAGTGAAGAGCAGCAGGAGCTTTCAGGGCTGGTACCTTCCTTGTGGGAGAAGGAGCCGGACGTTTGCCTTTTCGGAAAGAGGCTCTGCCGAGAACGACCACCGTGAGATGTGCCATCTGTGGGAAAGCAGAGATCCCCAGTGCTGCTGTGCCTGTGGACAGGCTGCACGATGACGGTGAAGACCAGCAAGAGCTTTCAGGGCTGGCACCTTCCTTGTGGGAGAAGGAGCCGGACGTTTGCCTTTTCGGAAAGAGGCTCTGCTGAGAACGAGCGCCGTGCCATGTGCCGCCTGTGGGAAAGCACAGATCCCCAGTGCTGCTGTGCCTGTGAATAGCCTGCACGGGGACGGTGAAGAGCAGCAGGAGCTTTCAGGGCTGGCACCTTCCTTGTGGGAGAAGGAGCCGGACGTTTGCCTTTTCAGAAAGAGGCTCTGCTAAGAACGATCACCGTGAGGTCTACCGTTCCTGGGCAAGCACGGATCCCCAGTGGTGTTGTGCCTGTGGATAGGCTGCACGGGAACAGTGAAGAGCAGCATGAGCTTTCAGGGCTGGCACCTTCCTTGTGGGAGAAGGAGCCGGACGTTTGCCTTTTCGGAAAGAGGCTCTGCCGAGAACGAGTGCCGTGCCATGTGCCGCCTGTGGGAAAGCACAGATCCCCAGTGCTGTTGTGCCTGTGGATAGGCTGCACGGGGACGGTGAAGAGCAGCATGAGCTTTCAGGGCTGGCACCTTCCTTGTGGGAGAAGGAGCCGGACGTTTGCCTTTTCAGAAAGAGGCTCTGCTGAGAACGATCACCGTGAGATCTACCGTTCCTGGGCAAGCACGAATCCCCAGTGGTGTTGTGCCTGTAGATAGGCTGCACGGGTACAGTGAAGAGCAGCATGATCTTTCAGGGCTGGCACCTTCCTTGTGGGAGAAGGAGCCGGACGTTTGCCTTTTCGGAAAGAGGCTCTGCCGAGAACGAGTGCCGTGCCAGGTGACGCCTGTGGGAAAGCACAGATCCCCAGTGCTGTTGTGCCTGTGGTTAGGCTGCACGGGGACGGTGAAGAGCAGCATGAGCTTTCAGGGCTGGCACCTTCCTGGTGGGAGAAGGAGCCGGACGTTTGCCTTTTCGGAAAGAGGCTCTGCCGAGAACGAACATTGTGAGGTCTACAGTTCCTGGACAAGAACGGATCCCCAATGCTGTTGTGCCTGTGGATAGGCTGCACGGGGGCTGTGAAGACCGGCATAATCTTTCAGGGCTGGCACCTTCCTTGTGGGAGAAGGAGCCGGACGTTTGCCTTTTCGGAAGGAGAGTCTGCCGAGTACAAGCGCCGTGAGATGTGCCGTCTTTTGGAAAGCACAGATCCCCAGTGCTGTTGTGCCTCTGGATAGGCTACACGATGACGGTGAAGACCAGCAAGAGCTTTCAGGGCTGGCACCTTCCTTGTGGGAGAAGGAGCTGGACGTTTGCCTTTTCGGAAGGAGAGTCTGCCGAGTACAAGCGCCGTGAGATGTGCCGCCCTTGGGAAAGCACAGATCCCCAGTGCTGTTGTGCCTGTGGATAGGCTGCACAGGGACAGTGAAGAGCAGCAGGAGCTTTCAGGGCTGGCACCTTCCTTGTGGGAGAAGGAGCCGGACGTTTGCCTTTTCAGTAGGAGAGTCTGCCGAGTACAAGCGCGGTGAGATGTGCCGCCTGTGGGAAAGCACAGATCCCCAGTGCTGTTGTGCCTGTGAATACGCTGCACGGGGACGGTGAAGAGCAGCATGAGCTTTCAGGGCTGGCACCTTCCTTGTGGGAGAAGGAGGCGGAAGTTTGCCTTTTCGCAAAGAGGCTCTGACGAGAATGACCACCGTGAGATGTGCCGCCTGTGGGAAAGTACAGATCCCCAGTGCTGTTGTGCCTGTGGATAGGCTGCACGGGGACGGTGAAGAGCAGCATGAGCTTTCAGGGCTGGCACCTTCCTTGTGGGAGAGGGAGCCGGACGTTTGCCTTTTCAGAAAGAGGCTCTGCTGAGAACGAGCGCCGTGCCATGTGCCGCCTGTGGGAAAGCACAGATCCCCAGTGCTGTTGTGCCTGTGAATAGCCTGCACGGGGACGGTGAAGAGCAGCATGAGCTTTGAGGGCTGGCACCTTCCTTGTGGGACAAGGAGTCGGACGTTTGCCTTTTCGGAAAGAGGCTCTGCTGAGAACGAACACCGTGAGGTCTACCGTTCCTGGGCAAGTACAGATCCACAATGCTGTTGTGCCTGTGGATAGGCTGCAAAGGTGCAATGAAGAGCAGCATGAGCTTTCAGGGCTGGCACCTTCCTTGTGGGAGAAGGAGCCGGACGTTTGCCTTTTCGGAAAGAGGCTCTGCTGAGAACGAACACCGTGAGGTCTACCGTTCCTAGGCAAGCACGGATCCCCAGCGCTCTTGTGCCTGTGGATAGGCTGCACAGGGACAGTGAAGAGCAGCAGGAGCTTTCAGGGCTGGTACCTTCCTTGTGGGAGAAGGAGCCGGACGTTTGCCTTTTCGGAAAGAGGCTCTGCCGAGAACGACCACCGTGAGATGTGCCATCTGTGGGAAAGCAGAGATCCCCAGTGCTGCTGTGCCTGTGGACAGGCTGCACGATGACGGTGCAGACCAGCAAGAGCTTTCAGGGCTGGCACCTTCCTTGTGGGAGAAGGAGTCGCACGTTTGCCTTTTCGGAAAGAGGCTCTGCCGAGAACGAGCGCCGTGCCATGTGCCGCCTGTGGGAAAGCACAGATCCCCAGTGCTGTTGTGCCTGTGAATAGCCTGCACGGGTACAGTGAAGAGCAGCATGAGCTTTCAGGGCTGGCACCTTCCTGGTGGGAGAAGGAGCCGGACGTTTGCCTTTTCGGAAAGAGGCTCTGCCGAGAACGACCACCGTGAGATGTGCCATCTGTGGGAAAGCAGAGATCCCCAGTGCTGCTGTGCCTGTGGATAGGCTGCACGATGACGGTGAAGACCAGCAAGAGCTTTCAGGGCTGGCACCTTCCTTGTGGGAGAAGGAGCCGGACGTTTGCCTTTTCGGAAAGAGGCTCTGCTGAGAACGAGCGCCGTGCCATGTGCCGCCCTTGGGAAAGCACAGATCCCCAGTGCTGCTGTGCCTGTGAATAGCCTGCACGGGGACGGTGAAGAGCAGCATGAGCTTTCAGGGCTGGCACCTTCCTTGTGGGAGAAGGAGCCGGACGTTTGCCTTTTCAGAAAGAGGCTCTGCTAAGAACGATCACCGTGAGGTCTACCGTTCCTGGGCAAGCACGAATCCCCAGTGGTGTTGTGCCTGTGGATAGGCTGCACGGGAACAGTGAAGAGCAGCATGAGCTTTCAGGGCTGGCACCTTCCTTGTGGGAGAAGGAGCCGGACGTTTGCCTTTTCGGAAAGAGGCTCTGCCGACAACGAGTGCCGTGCCATGTGCCGCCTGTGGGAAAGCACAGATCCCCAGTGCTGTTGTGCCTGTGGATAGGCTGCACGGGGACGGTGAAGAGCAGCATGAGCTTTCAGGGCTGGCACCTTCCTTGTGGGAGAAGGAGCCGGACGTTTGCCTTTTCAGAAAGAGGCTCTGCTGAGAACGATCACCGTGAGATCTACCGTTCCTGGGCAAGCACGAATCCCCAGTGGTGTTGTGCCTGTAGATAGGCTGCACGGGTACAGTGAAGAGCAGCATGAGCTTTCAGGGCTGGCACCTTCCTTGTGGGAGAAGGAGCCGGACGTTTGCCTTTTCGGAAAGAGGCTCTGCCGAGAACGAGTGCCGTGCCAGGTGACGCCTGTGGGAAAGCACAGATCCCCAGTGCTGTTGTGCCTGTGGATAGGCTGCACGGGGACGGTGAAGAGCAGCATGAGCTTTCAGGGCTGGCACCTTCCTTGTGGGAGAAGGAGCCGGACGTTTGCCTTTTCGGAAAGCGGCTCTGCCGAGAACGAACATTGTGAGGTCTACAGTTCCTGGACAAGAACGGATCCCCAATGCTGTTGTGCCTGTGGATAGGCTGCACGGGGGCTGTGAAGACCGGCATGATCTTTCAGGGCTGGCACCTTCCTTGTGGGAGAAGGAGCCGGACGTTTGCCTTTTCGGAAGGAGAGTCTGCCGAGTACAAGCGCCGTGAGATGTGCCGTCTTTTGGAAAGCACAGATCCCCAGTGCTGTTGTGCCTGTGGATAGGCTGCACAGGGACAGTGTAGAGCAGCATGAGCTTTCGGGGCTGGCACCTTCCTTGTGGGAGAAGGAGCCGGACGTTTGCCTTTTCAGAAGGAGAGTCTGCCGAGTACAAGCGCCGTGAGATGTGCAGCCTGTGGGAAAGCACAGATCCCCAGCGCTGTTGTGCCTTTGGATAGGCTGCACGGGGACGGTGAAGAGCAGCATGAGCTTTCAGGGCTGGCACCTTCCTTGTGGGACAAGGAGCCGGACGTTTGCCTTTTCGGAAAGAGGCTCTGCTGAGAACGAGCGCCGTGCCATGTGCCGCCTGTGGGAAAGCACAGATCCCCAGTGCTGTTGTGCCTGTGAATAGCCTGCACGGGGACAGTGAAGAGCAGCATGAGCTTTGAGGGCTGGCACCTTCCTTGTGGGACAAGGAGTCGGACGTTTGCCTTTTCGGAAAGAGGCTCTGCTGAGAACGAACACCGTGAGGTCTACCGTTCCTGGGCAAGTACAGATCCACAATGCTGTTGTGCCTGTGGATAGGCTGCACAGGTGCAATGAAGAGCAGCATGAGCTTTCAGGGCTGGCACCTTCCTTGTGGGAGAAGGAGCCGGACGTTTGCCTTTTCGGAAAGAGGCTCTGCTGAGAACGAACACCGTGAGGTCTACCGTTCCTGGGCAAGCACGGATCCCCAGCGCTCTTGTGCCTGTGGATAGGCTGCACAGGTGCAATGAAGAGCAGCATGAGCTTTCAGGGCTGGCACCTTCCTTGTGGGAGAAGGAGCCGGACGTTTGCCTTTTCAGTAGGAGAGTCTGCCGAGTACAAGCGCCGTGAGATGTGCCGCCTGTGGGAAAGCACAGATCCCCAGGGCTGTTGTGCCTGTGGATAGGCTGCACAGGGACAGTGTAGAGCAGCATGAGCTTTCAGGGCTGGCACCTTCCTTGTGGGAGAAGGAGCCGGACGTTTGCCTTTTCAGAAGGAGAGTCTGCCGAGTACAAGCGCCGTGAGATGTGCCGCCCTTGGGAAAGCACAGATCCCCAGTGCTGTTGTGCCTGTGAATAGGCTGCACGGGGACGGTGAAGAGCAGCATGAGCTTTCAGGGCTGGCACCTTCCTTGTGGGAGAAGGAGCCGGACGTTTGCCTTTTCAGAAGGAGAGTCTGCCGAGTACAAGCACCGTGAGATGTGCCGCCCTTGGGAAAGCACAGATCCCCAGCGCTGTTGTGCCTTTGGATAGGCTGCACGGGGACGGTGAAGAGCAGCATGAGCTTTCAGGGCTGGCACCTTCCTTGTGGGAGAAGGAGCCGGACGTTTGCCTTTTCGGAAAGAGGCTCTGCTGAGAACGAACACCGTGAGGTCTACCGTTCCTGGGCAAGTACAGATCCACAATGCTGTTGTGCCTGTGGATAGGCTGCACAGGTGCAATGAAGAGCAGCATGAGCTTTCAGGGCTGACACCTTCCTTGTGGGAGAAGGAGCCGGACGTTTGCCTTTTCGGAAAGAGGCTCTGCTGAGAACGAACACCGTGAGGTCTACCGTTCCTAGGCAAGCACGGATCCCCAGCGCTCTTGTGCCTGTGGATAGGCTGCACAGGGACAGTGAAGAGCAGCAGGAGCTTTCAGGGCTGGTACCTTCCTTGTGGGAGAAGGAGCCGGACGTTTGCCTTTTCGGAAAGAGGCTCTGCTGAGAACGAACACCGTGAGGTCTATCATTCCTGGGCAAGCACGGATCCCCAGTGGTGTTGTGCCTGTGGATAGGCTGCACGGTGCCAGTGAAGAGCAGCATGAGCTTTCAGGGCTGGCACCTTCCTTGTGGGAGAAAGAGCCGGACGTTTGCCTTTTCGGAAAGAGGCTCTGCCGAGAACGACCACCGTGAGATGTGCCATCTGTGGGAAAGCAGAGATCCCCAGTGCTGCTGTGCCTGTGGATAGGCTGCACGATGACGGTGAAGAGCAGCATGAGCTTTCAGGGCTGGCACCTTCCTTGTGGGACAAGGAGCTGGACGTTTGCCTTTTCGGAAAGAGGCTCTGCTGAGAACGAACAACGTGAGGTCTACCGTTCCTGGGCAAGTACAGATCCACAATGCTGTTGTGCCTGTGGATAGGCTGCACAGGTGCAATGAAGACCAGCATGAGCTTTCAGGGCTGGCACCTTCCTTGTGGGAGAAGGAGCCAGACGTTTGCCTTTTCAGAAGGAGAGTCTGCCGAGTACAAGCGCCGTGAGATGTGCCGCCTGTGGCAAAGCACAGATCCCCAGTGCTGTTGTGCCTGTGGATAGGCTGCACGGGGACGGTGAAGAGCAGCATGAGCTTTCAGGGCTGGCACCTTCCTTGTGGGAGAAGGAGCCGGACGTTTGCCTTTTCAGAAAGAGGCTCTGCTAAGAACGATCACCGTGAGGTCTACCGTTCCTGGGCAAGCACGAATCCCCAGTGGTGTTGTGCCTGTGGATAGGCTGCACGGGAACAGGGAAGAGCAGCATGAGCTTTCAGGGCTGGCACCTTCCTTGTGGGAGAAGGAGCCGGACGTTTGCCTTTTCGGAAAGAGGCTCTGCCGAGAACGAGTGCCGTGCCATGTGCCGCCTGTGGGAAAGCACAGATCCCCAGTGCTGTTGTGCCTGTGGATAGGCTGCACGGGGACGGTGAAGAGCAGCATGAGCTTTCAGGGATGGTACCTTCCTGGTTGGAGAAGGAGTCGCACGTTTGCCTTTTCGGAAAGAGGCTCTGCCGAGAACGAGCGCCGTGCCATGTGCCGCCTGTGGGAAAGCACAGATCCCCAGTGCTGTTGTGCCTGTGAATAGCCTGCACGGGGACGGTGAAGAGCAGCATGAGCTTTGAGGGCTGGCACCTTCCTTGTGGGACAAGGAGTCGGACGTTTGCCTTTTCGGAAAGAGGCTCTGCTGAGAACGAACACCGTGAGGTCTACCGTTCCTGGGCAAGTACAGATCCACAATGCTGTTGTGCCTGTGGATAGGCTGCAAAGGTGCAATGAAGAGCAGCATGAGCTTTCAGGGCTGGCACCTTCCTTGTGGGAGAAGGAGCCGGACGTTTGCCTTTTCGGAAAGAGGCTCTGCTGAGAACGAACACCGTGAGGTCTACCGTTCCTAGGCAAGCACGGATCCCCAGCGCTCTTGTGCCTGTGGATAGGCTGCACAGGGACAGTGAAGAGCAGCATGAGCTTTCAGGGCTGGTACCTTCCTGGTGGGAGAAGGAGCCGGACGTTTGCCTTTTCGGAAAGAGGCTCTGCCGAGAACGACCACCGTGAGATGTGCCATCTGTGGGAAAGCAGAGATCCCCAGTGCTGCTGTGCCTGTGGATAGGCTGCACGGTGACGGTGAAGACCAGCAAGAGCTTTCAGGGCTGGCACCTTCCTTGTGGGACAAGGAGCCGGACGTTTGCCTTTTCGGAAAGAGGCTCTGCTGAGAACGAGCGCCGTGCCATGTTCCGCCTGTGGGAAAGCACAGATCCCCAGTGCTGCTGTGCCTGTGAATAGCCTGCACGGGGACGGTGAAGAGCAGCAGGAGCTTTCAGGGCTGGCACCTTCCTTGTGGGAGAAGGAGCCGGACGTTTGCCTTTTCAGAAAGAGGCTCTGCTAAGAACGATCACCGTGAGGTCTACCGTTCCTGGGCAAGCACGGATCCCCAGTGGTGTTGTGCCTGTGGATAGGCTGCACGGGAACAGTGAAGAGCAGCATGAGCTTTCAGGGCTGGCACCTTCCTTGTGGGAGAAGGAGCCGGACGTTTGCCTTTTCGGAAAGAGGCTCTGCCGAGAACGAGTGCCGTGCCATGTGCCGCCTGTGGGAAAGCACAGATCCCCAGTGCTGTTGTGCCTGTGGATAGGCTGCACGGAGACGGTGAAGAGCAGCATGAGCTTTCAGGGCTGGCACCTTCCTTGTGGGAGAAGGAGCCGGACGTTTGCCTTTTCAGAAAGAGGCTCTGCTGAGAACGATCACCGTGAGATCTACCGTTCCTGGGCAAGCACGAATCCCCAGTGGTGTTGTGCCTGTAGATAGGCTGCACGGGTACAGTGAAGAGCAGCAGGAGCTTTCAGGGCTGGCACCTTCCTGGTGGGAGAAGGAGCCGGACGTTTGCCTTTTCGGAAAGAGGCTCTGCCGAGAACGAACATTGTGAGGTCTACAGTTCCTGGACAAGAACGGATCCCCAATGCTGTAGTGCCTGTGGATAGGCTGCACGGGGGCTGTGAAGACCAGCATGATCTTTCAGGGCTGGCACCTTCCTTGTGGGAGAAGGAGCCGGACGTTTGCCTTTTCAGAAGGAGAGTCTGCCGAGTACAAGCGCCGTGAGATGTGCCGTCTTTTGGAAAGCACAGATCCCCAGTGCTGTTGTGCCTGTGGATAGGCTGCATGGGGACGGTGAAGAGCAGCATGAGCTTTCAGGGCTGGCACCTTCCTTTTGGGACAAGGAGCCGGACGTTTGCCTTTTCGGAAAGAGGCTCTGCTGAGAACGAACACCGTGAGGTCTACCGTTCCTAGGCAAGCACGGATCCCCAGCGCTCTTGTGCCTGTGGATAGGCTGCACAGGGACAGTGAAGAGCAGCAGGAGCTTTCAGGGCTGGTACCTTCCTTGTGGGAGAAGGAGCCGGACGTTTGCCTTTTCGGAAAGAGGCTCTGCTGAGAACGAACACCGTGAGGTCTATCGTTCCTGGGCAAGCACGGATCCCCAGTGGTGTTGTGCCTGTGGATAGGCTGCACGGGTACAGTGAAGAGCAGCATGAGCTTTCAGGGCTGGCACCTTCCTTGTGGGAGAAAGAGCCGGACGTTTGCCTTTTCGGAAAGAGGCTCTGCCGAGAACGACCACCGTGAGATGTGCCATCTGTGGGAAAGCAGAGATCCCCAGTGCTGCTGTGCCTGTGGATAGGCTGCACGATGACGGTGAAGACCAGCAAGAGCTTTCAGGGCTGGCACCTTCCTTGTGGGACAAGGAGCCGGACGTTTGCCTTTTCGGAAAGAGGCTCTGCTGAGAACGAGTGCCGTGCCATGTGCCGCCTGTGGGAAAGCACAGATCCCCAGTGCTGTTGTGCCTGTGAATAGCCTGCACGGGGACGGTGAAGAGCAGCATGAGCTTTCAGGGCTGGCACCTTCCTTGTGGGAGAAGGAGCTGGACGTTTGCCTTTTCGGAAAGAGGCTCTGCTGAGAACGAACAACGTGAGGTCTACCGTTCCTGGGCAAGTACAGATCCACAATGCTGTTGTGCCTGTGGATAGGCTGCACAGGTGCAATGAAGAGCAGCATGAGCTTTCAGGGCTGGCACCTTCCTTGTGGGAGAAGGAGCCGGACGTTTGCCTTTTCAGAAGGAGAGTCTGCCGAGTACAAGCGCCGTGAGATGTGCCGCCTGTGGCAAAGCACAGATCCCCAGTGCTGTTGTGCCTGTGGATAGGCTGCACGGGGACGGTGAAGAGCAGCATGAGCTTTCAGGGCTGGCACCTTCCTTGTGGGAGAAGGAGGCGGACGTTTGCCTTTTCGGAAAGAGGCTCTGCCGAGAACGAGTGCCGTGCCATGTGCCGCCTGTGGGAAAGCACAGATCCCCAGTGCTGTTGTGCCTGTGGATAGGCTGCACGGGCACGGTGAAGAGCAGCATGAGCTTTGAGGGCTGGCACCTTCCTTGTGGGAGAAGGAGCCGGACATTTGCCTTTTCGGAAAGAGGCTCTGCTGAGAACGAACACCGTGAGGTGTACCGTTCCTTGGCAAGCACGGATCCCCAGTGGTGTTGTGCCTGTGGATAGGCTGCACAGGGACAGTGTAGAGCAGCATGAGCTTTCAGGGCTGGCACCTTCCTTGTGGGAGAAGGAGCCGGACGTTTGCCTTTTCGGAAAGAGGCTCTGCTGAGAACGATCACCGTGAGATCTACCGTTCCTGGGCAAGCACGAATCCCCAGTGGTGTTGTGCCTGTAGATAGGCTGCACGGGTACAGTGAAGAGCAGCATGAGCTTTCAGGGCTGGCACCTTCCTTGTGGGAGAAGGAGCCGGACGTTTGCCTTTTCGGAAAGAGGCTCTGCCGAGAACGAGTGCCGTGCCAGGTGACGCCTGTGGGAAAGCACAGATCCCCAGTGCTGTTGTGCCTGTGGATAGGCTGCACGGGGACGGTGAAGAGCAGCATGAGCATTCAGGGCTGGCACCTTCCTTGTGGGAGAAGGAGCCGGACGTTTGCCTTTTCGGAAGGAGAGTCTGCCGAGTACAAGCGCCGTGAGATGTGCCGTCTTTTGGAAAGCACAGATCCCCAGTGCTGTTGTGCCTCTGGATAGGCTACACGATGACGGTGAAGACCAGCAAGAGCTTTCAGGGCTGGCACCTTCCTTGTGGGAGAAGGAGCTGGACGTTTGCCTTTTCGGAAGGAGAGTCTGCCGAGTACAAGCGCCGTGAGATGTGCCGCCCTTGGGAAAGCACAGATCCCCAGTGCTGTTGTGCCTGTGGATAGGCTGCACAGGGACAGTGAAGAGCAGCAGGAGCTTTCAGGGCTGGCACCTTCCTTGTGGGAGAAGGAGCCGGACGTTTGCCTTTTCAGTAGGAGAGTCTGCCGAGTACAAGCGCGGTGAGATGTGCCGCCTGTGGGAAAGCACAGATCCCCAGTGCTGTTGTGCCTGTGAATACGCTGCACGGGGACGGTGAAGAGCAGCATGAGCTTTCAGGGCTGGCACCTTCCTTGTGGGAGAAGGAGGCGGAAGTTTGCCTTTTCGCAAAGAGGCTCTGACGAGAATGACCACCGTGAGATGTGCCGCCTGTGGGAAAGTACAGATCCCCAGTGCTGTTGTGCCTGTGGATAGGCTGCACGGGGACGGTGAAGAGCAGCATGAGCTTTCAGGGCTGGCACCTTCCTTGTGGGAGAGGGAGCCGGACGTTTGCCTTTTCAGAAAGAGGCTCTGCTGAGAACGAGCGCCGTGCCATGTGCCGCCTGTGGGAAAGCACAGATCCCCAGTGCTGTTGTGCCTGTGAATAGCCTGCACGGGGACGGTGAAGAGCAGCATGAGCTTTGAGGGCTGGCACCTTCCTTGTGGGACAAGGAGTCGGACGTTTGCCTTTTCGGAAAGAGGCTCTGCTGAGAACGAACACCGTGAGGTCTACCGTTCCTGGGCACGTACAGATCCACAATGCTGTTGTGCCTGTGGATAGGCTGCAAAGGTGCAATGAAGAGCAGCATGAGCTTTCAGGGCTGGCACCTTCCTTGTGGGAGAAGGAGCCGGACGTTTGCCTTTTCGGAAAGAGGCTCTGCTGAGAACGAACACCGTGAGGTCTACCGTTCCTAGGCAAGCACGGATCCCCAGCGCTCTTGTGCCTGTGGATAGGCTGCACAGGGACAGTGAAGAGCAGCAGGAGCTTTCAGGGCTGGTACCTTCCTTGTGGGAGAAGGAGCCGGACGTTTGCCTTTTCGGAAAGAGGCTCTGCCGAGAACGACCACCGTGAGATGTGCCATCTGTGGGAAAGCAGAGATCCCCAGTGCTGCTGTGCCTGTGGACAGGCTGCACGATGACGGTGAAGACCAGCAAGAGCTTTCAGGGCTGGCACCTTCCTTGTGGGAGAAGGAGCCGGACGTTTGCCTTTTCGGAAAGAGGCTCTGCTGAGAACGAGCGCCGTGCCATGTGCCGCCTGTGGGAAAGCACAGATCCCCAGTGCTGCTGTGCCTGTGAATAGCCTGCACGGGGACGGTGAAGAGCAGCAGGAGCTTTCAGGGCTGGCACCTTCCTTGTGGGAGAAGGAGCCGGACGTTTGCCTTTTCAGAAAGAGGCTCTGCTAAGAACGATCACCGTGAGGTCTACCGTTCCTGGGCAAGCACGGATCCCCAGTGGTGTTGTGCCTGTGGATAGGCTGCACGGGAACAGTGAAGAGCAGCATGAGCTTTCAGGGCTGGCACCTTCCTTGTGGGAGAAGGAGCCGGACGTTTGCCTTTTCGGAAAGAGGCTCTGCCGAGAACGAGTGCCGTGCCATGTGCCGCCTGTGGGAAAGCACAGATCCCCAGTGCTGTTGTGCCTGTGGATAGGCTGCACGGGGACGGTGAAGAGCAGCATGAGCTTTCAGGGCTGGCACCTTCCTTGTGGGAGAAGGAGCCGGACGTTTGCCTTTTCAGAAAGAGGCTCTGCTGAGAACGATCACCGTGAGATCTACCGTTCCTGGGCAAGCACGAATCCCCAGTGGTGTTGTGCCTGTAGATAGGCTGCACGGGTACAGTGAAGAGCAGCATGATCTTTCAGGGCTGGCACCTTCCTTGTGGGAGAAGGAGCCGGACGTTTGCCTTTTCGGAAAGAGGCTCTGCCGAGAACGAGTGCCGTGCCAGGTGACGCCTGTGGGAAAGCACAGATCCCCAGTGCTGTTGTGCCTGTGGATAGGCTGCACGGAGACGGTGAAGAGCAGCATGAGCTTTCAGGGCTGGCACCTTCCTGGTGGGAGAAGGAGCCGGACGTTTGCCTTTTCGGAAAGAGGCTCTGCCGAGAACGAACATTGTGAGGTCTACAGTTCCTGGACAAGAACGGATCCCCAATGCTGTTGTGCCTGTGGATAGGCTGCACGGGGGCTGTGAAGACCGGCATAATCTTTCAGGGCTGGCACCTTCCTTGTGGGAGAAGGAGCCGGACGTTTGCCTTTTCGGAAGGAGAGTCTGCCGAGTACAAGCGCCGTGAGATGTGCCGTCTTTTGGAAAGCACAGATCCCCAGTGCTGTTGTGCCTCTGGATAGGCTACACGATGACGGTGAAGACCAGCAAGAGCTTTCAGGGCTGGCACCTTCCTTGTGGGAGAAGGAGCTGGACGTTTGCCTTTTCGGAAGGAGAGTCTGCCGAGTACAAGCGCGGTGAGATGTGCCGCCCTTGGGAAAGCACAGATCCCCAGTGCTGTTGTGCCTGTGGATAGGCTGCACAGGGACAGTGAAGAGCAGCAGGAGCTTTCAGGGCTGGCACCTTCCTTGTGGGAGAAGGAGCCGGACGTTTGCCTTTTCAGTAGGAGAGTCTGCCGAGTACAAGCGCGGTGAGATGTGCCGCCTGTGGGAAAGCACAGATCCCCAGTGCTGTTGTGCCTGTGAATACGCTGCACGGGGACGGTGAAGAGCAGCATGAGCTTTCAGGGCTGGCACCTTCCTTGTGGGAGAAGGAGGCGGAAGTTTGCCTTTTCGCAAAGAGGCTCTGACGAGAATGACCACCGTGAGATGTGCCGCCTGTGGGAAAGTACAGATCCCCAGTGCTGTTGTGCCTGTGGATAGGCTGCACGGGGACGGTGAAGAGCAGCATGAGCTTTCAGGGCTGGCACCTTCCTTGTGGGAGAGGGAGCCGGACGTTTGCCTTTTCAGAAAGAGGCTCTGCTGAGAACGAGCGCCGTGCCATGTGCCGCCTGTGGGAAAGCACAGATCCCCAGTGCTGTTGTGCCTGTGAATAGCCTGCACGGGGACGGTGAAGAGCAGCATGAGCTTTGAGGGCTGGCACCTTCCTTGTGGGACAAGGAGTCGGACGTTTGCCTTTTCGGAAAGAGGCTCTGCTGAGAACGAACACCGTGAGGTCTACCGTTCCTGGGCAAGTACAGATCCACAATGCTGTTGTGCCTGTGGATAGGCTGCAAAGGTGCAATGAAGAGCAGCATGAGCTTTCAGGGCTGGCACCTTCCTTGTGGGAGAAGGAGCCGGACGTTTGCCTTTTCGGAAAGAGGCTCTGCTGAGAACGAACACCGTGAGGTCTACCGTTCCTAGGCAAGCACGGATCCCCAGCGCTCTTGTGCCTGTGGATAGGCTGCACAGGGACAGTGAAGAGCAGCAGGAGCTTTCAGGGCTGGTACCTTCCTTGTGGGAGAAGGAGCCGGACGTTTGCCTTTTCGGAAAGAGGCTCTGCCGAGAACGACCACCGTGAGATGTGCCATCTGTGGGAAAGCAGAGATCCCCAGTGCTGCTGTGCCTGTGGACAGGCTGCACGATGACGGTGCAGACCAGCAAGAGCTTTCAGGGCTGGCACCTTCCTTGTGGGAGAAGGAGCCGGACGTTTGCCTTTTCGGAAAGAGGCTCTGCTGAGAACGAGCGCCGTGCCATGTGCCGCCTGTGGGAAAGCACAGATCCCCAGTGCTGCTGTGCCTGTGAATAGCCTGCACGGGGACGGTGAAGAGCAGCAGGAGCTTTCAGGGCTGGCACCTTCCTTGTGGGAGAAGGAGCCGGACGTTTGCCTTTTCAGAAAGAGGCTCTGCTAAGAACGATCACCGTGAGGTCTACCGTTCCTGGGCAAGCACGGATCCCCAGTGGTGTTGTGCCTGTGGATAGGCTGCACGGGAACAGTGAAGAGCAGCATGAGCTTTCAGGGCTGGTACCTTCCTTGTGGGAGAAGGAGCCGGACGTTTGCCTTTTCGGAAAGAGGCTCTGCCGAGAACGAGTGCCGTGCCATGTGCCGCCTGTGGGAAAGCACAGATCCCCAGTGCTGTTGTGCCTGTGGATAGGCTGCACGGGGACGGTGAAGAGCAGCATGAGCTTTCAGGGCTGGCACCTTCCTTGTGGGAGAAGGAGCCGGACGTTTGCCTTTTCAGAAAGAGGCTCTGCTGAGAACGATCACCGTGAGATCTACCGTTCCTGGGCAAGCACGAATCCCCAGTGGTGTTGTGCCTGTAGATAGGCTGCACGGGTACAGTGAAGAGCAGCATGATCTTTCAGGGCTGGCACCTTCCTTGTGGGAGAAGGAGCCGGACGTTTGCCTTTTCGGAAAGAGGCTCTGCCGAGAACGAGTGCCGTGCCAGGTGACGCCTGTGGGAAAGCACAGATCCCCAGTGCTGTTGTGCCTGTGGATAGGCTGCACGGGGACGGTGAAGAGCAGCATGAGCTTTCAGGGCTGGCACCTTCCTGGTGGGAGAAGGAGCCGGACGTTTGCCTTTTCGGAAAGAGGCTCTGCCGAGAACGAACATTGTGAGGTCTACAGTTCCTGGACAAGAACGGATCCCCAATGCTGTTGTGCCTGTGGATAGGCTGCACGGGGGCTGTGAAGACCGGCATAATCTTTCAGGGCTGGCACCTTCCTTGTGGGAGAAGGAGCCGGACGTTTGCCTTTTCGGAAGGAGAGTCTGCCGAGTACAAGCGCCGTGAGATGTGCCGTCTTTTGGAAAGCACAGATCCCCAGTGCTGTTGTGCCTGTGGATAGGCTGCACAGGGACAGTGTAGAGCAGCATGAGCTTTCAGGGCTGGCACCTTCCTTGTGGGAGAAGGAGCCGGACGTTTGCCTTTTCAGAAGGAGAGTCTGCCGAGTACAAGCGCCGTGAGATGTGCAGCCTCTGGGAAAGCACAGATCCCCAGTGCTGTTGTGCCTGTGGATAGGCTGCACAGGGACAGTGAAGAGCAGCATGAGCTTTCAGGGCTGGTACCTTCCTGGTGGGAGAAGGAGTCGCACGTTTGCCTTTTCGGAAAGAGGCTCTGCCGAGAACGAGCGCCGTGCCATGTGCCGCCTGTGGGAAAGCACAGATCCCCAGTGCTGTTGTGCCTGTGAATAGCCTGCACGGGTACAGTGAAGAGCAGCATGAGCTTTCAGGGCTGGCACCTTCCTGGTGGGAGAAGGAGCCGGACGTTTGCCTTTTCGGAAAGAGGCTCTGCCGAGAACGACCACCGTGAGATGTGCCATCTGTGGGAAAGCAGAGATCCCCAGTGCTGCTGTGCCTGTGGATAGGCTGCACGATGACGGTGAAGACCAGCAAGAGCTTTCAGGGCTGGCACCTTCCTTGTGGGAGAAGGAGCCGGACGTTTGCCTTTTCGGAAAGAGGCTCTGCTGAGAACGAGCGCCGTGCCATGTGCCGCCCTTGGGAAAGCACAGATCCCCAGTGCTGCTGTGCCTGTGAATAGCCTGCACGGGGACGGTGAAGAGCAGCATGAGCTTTCAGGGCTGGCACCTTCCTTGTGGGAGAAGGAGCCGGACGTTTGCCTTTTCAGAAAGAGGCTCTGCTAAGAACGATCACCGTGAGGTCTACCGTTCCTGGGCAAGCACGAATCCCCAGTGGTGTTGTGCCTGTGGATAGGCTGCACGGGAACAGTGAAGAGCAGCATGAGCTTTCAGGGCTGGCACCTTCCTTGTGGGAGAAGGAGCCGGACGTTTGCCTTTTCGGAAAGAGGCTCTGCCGACAACGAGTGCCGTGCCATGTGCCGCCTGTGGGAAAGCACAGATCCCCAGTGCTGTTGTGCCTGTGGATAGGCTGCACGGGGACGGTGAAGAGCAGCATGAGCTTTCAGGGCTGGCACCTTCCTTGTGGGAGAAGGAGCCGGACGTTTGCCTTTTCGGAAAGAGGCTCTGCCGAGAACGAGTGCCGTGCCAGGTGACGCCTGTGGGAAAGCACAGATCCCCAGTGCTGTTGTGCCTGTGGATAGGCTGCACGGGGACGGTGAAGAGCAGCATGAGCTTTCAGGGCTGGCACCTTCCTTGTGGGAGAAGGAGCCGGACGTTTGCCTTTTCGGAAAGAGGCTCTGCCGAGAACGAACATTGTGAGGTCTACAGTTCCTGGACAAGAACGGATCCCCAATGCTGTTGTGCCTGTGGATAGGCTGCACGGGGGCTGTGAAGACCGGCATGATCTTTCAGGGCTGGCACCTTCCTTGTGGGAGAAGGAGCCGGACGTTTGCCTTTTCGGAAGGAGAGTCTGCCGAGTACAAGCGCCGTGAGATGTGCCGTCTTTTGGAAAGCACAGATCCCCAGTGCTGTTGTGCCTGTGGATAGGCTGCACAGGGACAGTGTAGAGCAGCATGAGCTTTCGGGGCTGGCACCTTCCTTGTGGGAGAAGGAGCCGGACGTTTGCCTTTTCAGAAGGAGAGTCTGCCGAGTACAAGCGCCGTGAGATGTGCAGACTGTGGGAAAGCACAGATCCCCAGCGCTGTTGTGCCTTTGGATAGGCTGCACGGGGACGGTGAAGAGCAGCATGAGCTTTCAGGGCTGGCACCTTCCTTGTGGGACAAGGAGCCGGACGTTTGCCTTTTCGGAAAGAGGCTCTGCTGAGAACGAGCGCCGTGCCATGTGCCGCCTGTGGGAAAGCACAGATCCCCAGTGCTGTTGTGCCTGTGAATAGCCTGCACGGGGACAGTGAAGAGCAGCATGAGCTTTGAGGGCTGGCACCTTCCTTGTGGGACAAGGAGTCGGACGTTTGCCTTTTCGGAAAGAGGCTCTGCTGAGAACGAACACCGTGAGGTCTACCGTTCCTGGGCAAGTACAGATCCACAATGCTGTTGTGCCTGTGGATAGGCTGCACAGGTGCAATGAAGAGCAGCATGAGCTTTCAGGGCTGGCACCTTCCTTGTGGGAGAAGGAGCCGGACGTTTGCCTTTTCGGAAAGAGGCTCTGCTGAGAACGAACACCGTGAGGTCTACCGTTCCTGGGCAAGCACGGATCCCCAGCGCTCTTGTGCCTGTGGATAGGCTGCACAGGTGCAATGAAGAGCAGCATGAGCTTTCAGGGCTGGCACCTTCCTTGTGGGAGAAGGAGCCGGACGTTTGCCTTTTCAGTAGGAGAGTCTGCCGAGTACAAGCGCCGTGAGATGTGCCGCCTGTGGGAAAGCACAGATCCCCAGTGCTGTTGTGCCTGTGGATAGGCTGCACAGGGACAGTGTAGAGCAGCATGAGCTTTCAGGGCTGGCACCTTCCTTGTGGGAGAAGGAGCCGGACGTTTGCCTTTTCAGAAGGAGAGTCTGCCGAGTACAAGCGCCGTGAGATGTGCCGCCCTTGGGAAAGCACAGATCCCCAGTGCTGTTGTGCCTGTGAATAGGCTGCACGGGGACGGTGAAGAGCAGCATGAGCTTTCAGGGCTGGCACCTTCCTTGTGGGAGAAGGAGCCGGACGTTTGCCTTTTCAGAAGGAGAGTCTGCCGAGTACAAGCACCGTGAGATGTGCCGCCCTTGGGAAAGCACAGATCCCCAGCGCTGTTGTGCCTTTGGATAGGCTGCACGGGGACGGTGAAGAGCAGCATGAGCTTTCAGGGCTGGCACCTTCCTTGTGGGAGAAGGAGCCGGACGTTTGCCTTTTCGGAAAGAGGCTCTGCTGAGAACGAACACCGTGAGGTCTACCGTTCCTGGGCAAGTACAGATCCACAATGCTGTTGTGCCTGTGGATAGGCTGCACAGGTGCAATGAAGAGCAGCATGAGCTTTCATGGCTGACACCTTCCTTGTGGGAGAAGGAGCCGGACGTTTGCCTTTTCGGAAAGAGGCTCTGCTGAGAACGAACACCGTGAGGTCTACCGTTCCTAGGCAAGCACGGATCCCCAGCGCTCTTGTGCCTGTGGATAGGCTGCACAGGGACAGTGAAGAGCAGCAGGAGCTTTCAGGGCTGGTACCTTCCTTGTGGGAGAAGGAGCCGGACGTTTGCCTTTTCGGAAAGAGGCTCTGCTGAGAACGAACACCGTGAGGTCTATCATTCCTGGGCAAGCACGGATCCCCAGTGGTGTTGTGCCTGTGGATAGGCTGCACGGTGCCAGTGAAGAGCAGCATGAGCTTTCAGGGCTGGCACCTTCCTTGTGGGAGAAAGAGCCGGACGTTTGCCTTTTCGGAAAGAGGCTCTGCCGAGAACGACCACCGTGAGATGTGCCATCTGTGGGAAAGCAGAGATCCCCAGTGCTGCTGTGCCTATGGATAGGCTGCACGATGACGGTGAAGAGCAGCATGAGCTTTCAGGGCTGGCACCTTCCTTGTGGGACAAGGAGCTGGACGTTTGCCTTTTCGGAAAGAGGCTCTGCTGAGAACGAACAACGTGAGGTCTACCGTTCCTGGGCAAGTACAGATCCACAATGCTGTTGTGCCTGTGGATAGGCTGCACAGGTGCAATGAAGACCAGCATGAGCTTTCAGGGCTGGCACCTTCCTTGTGGGAGAAGGAGCCAGACGTTTGCCTTTTCAGAAGGAGAGTCTGCCGAGTACAAGCGCCGTGAGATGTGCCGCCTGTGGCAAAGCACAGATCCCCAGTGCTGTTGTGCCTGTGGATAGGCTGCACGGGGACGGTGAAGAGCAGCATGAGCTTTCAGGGCTGGCACCTTCCTTGTGGGAGAAGGAGCCGGACGTTTGCCTTTTCAGAAAGAGGCTCTGCTAAGAACGATCACCGTGAGGTCTACCGTTCCTGGGCAAGCACGAATCCCCAGTGGTGTTGTGCCTGTGGATAGGCTGCACGGGAACAGGGAAGAGCAGCATGAGCTTTCAGGGCTGGCACCTTCCTTGTGGGAGAAGGAGCCGGACGTTTGCCTTTTCGGAAAGAGGCTCTGCCGAGAACGAGTGCCGTGCCAGGTGACGCCTGTGGGAAAGCACAGATCCCCAGTGCTGTTGTGCCTGTGGATAGGCTGCACGGGGACGGTGAAGAGCAGCATGAGCTTTCAGGGATGGTACCTTCCTGGTGGGAGAAGGAGCCGGACGTTTGCCTTTTCGGAAAGAGGCTCTGCCGAGAACGACCACCGTGAGATGTGCCATCTGTGGGAAAGCAGAGATCCCCAGTGCTGCTGTGCCTGTGGATAGGCTGCACGATGACGGTGAAGACCAGCAAGAGCTTTCAGGGCTGGCACCTTCCTTGTGGGACAAGGAGCCGGACGTTTGCCTTTTCGGAAAGAGGCTCTGCTGAGAACGAGCGCCGTGCCATGTTCCGCCTGTGGGAAAGCACAGATCCCCAGTGCTGCTGTGCCTGTGAATAGCCTGCACGGGGACGGTGAAGAGCAGCAGGAGCTTTCAGGGCTGGCACCTTCCTTGTGGGAGAAGGAGCCGGACGTTTGCCTTTTCAGAAAGAGGCTCTGCTAAGAACGATCACCGTGAGGTCTACCGTTCCTGGGCAAGCACGGATCCCCAGTGGTGTTGTGCCTGTGGATAGGCTGCACGGGAACAGTGAAGAGCAGCATGAGCTTTCAGGGCTGGCACCTTCCTTGTGGGACAAGGAGCCGGACGTTTGCCTTTTCGGAAAGAGGCTCTGCCGAGAACGAGTGCCGTGCCATGTGCCGCCTGTGGGAAAGCACAGATCCCCAGTGCTGTTGTGCCTGTGGATAGGCTGCACGGGGACGGTGAAGAGCAGCATGAGCTTTCAGGGCTGGCACCTTCCTTGTGGGAGAAGGAGCCGGACGTTTGCCTTTTCAGAAAGAGGCTCTGCTGAGAACGATCACCGTGAGATCTACCGTTCCTGGGCAAGCACGAATCCCCAGTGGTGTTGTGCCTGTAGATAGGCTGCACGGGTACAGTGAAGAGCAGCATGAGCTTTCAGGGCTGGCACCTTCCTTGTGGGAGAAGGAGCCGGACGTTTGCCTTTTCGGAAAGAGGCTCTGCCGAGAACGAGTGCCGTGCCAGGTGACGCCTGTGGGAAAGCACAGATCCCCAGTGCTGTTGTGCCTGTGAATAGCCTGCACGGGGACAGTGAAGAGCAGCATGAGCTTTCAGGGCTGGCACCTTCCTGGTGGGAGAAGGAGCCGGACGTTTGCCTTTTCGGAAAGAGGCTCTGCCGAGAACGAACATTGTGAGGTCTACAGTTCCTGGACAAGAACGGATCCCCAATGCTGTTGTGCCTGTGGATAGGCTGCACGGGGGCTGTGAAGACCAGCATGATCTTTCAGGGCTGGCACCTTCCTTGTGGGAGAAGGAGCCGGACGTTTGCCTTTTCAGAAGGAGAGTCTGCCGAGTACAAGCGCCGTGAGATGTGCCGTCTTTTGGAAAGCACAGATCCCCAGTGCTGTTGTGCCTGTGGATAGGCTGCATGGGGACGGTGAAGAGCAGCATGAGCTTTCAGGGCTGGCACCTTCCTTTTGGGACAAGGAGCCGGACGTTTGCCTTTTCGGAAAGAGGCTCTGCTGAGAACGAACACCGTGAGGTCTACCGTTCCTAGGCAAGCACGGATCCCCAGCGCTCTTGTGCCTGTGGATAGGCTGCACAGGGACAGTGAAGAGCAGCAGGAGCTTTCAGGGCTGGTACCTTCCTTGTGGGAGAAGGAGCCGGACGTTTGCCTTTTCGGAAAGAGGCTCTGCTGAGAACGAACACCGTGAGGTCTATCGTTCCTGGGCAAGCACGGATCCCCAGTGGTGTTGTGCCTGTGGATAGGCTGCACGGGGCCAGTGAAGAGCAGCATGAGCTTTCAGGGCTGGCACCTTCCTTGTGGGAGAAAGAGCCGGACGTTTGCCTTTTCGGAAAGAGGCTCTGCCGAGAACGACCACCGTGAGATGTGCCATCTGTGGGAAAGCAGAGATCCCCAGTGCTGCTGTGCCTGTGGATAGTCTGCACGATGACGGTGAAGACCAGCAAGAGCTTTCAGGGCTGGCACCTTCCTTGTGGGAGAAGGAGCCGGACGTTTGCCTTTTCGGAAAGAGGCTCTGCTGAGAACGAGCGCCGTGCCATGTGCCGCCTGTGGGAAAGCACAGATCCCCAGTGCTGTTGTGCCTGTGAATAGCCTGCACATGGACGGTGAAGAGCAGCATGAGCTTTCAGGGCTGGCACCTTCCTTGTGGGAGAAGGAGCTGGACGTTTGCCTTTTCGGAAAGAGGCTCTGCTGAGAACGAACAACGTGAGGTCTACCGTTCCTGGGCAAGTACAGATCCACAATGCTGTTGTGCCTGTGGATAGGCTGCACAGGTGCAATGAAGAGCAGCATGAGCTTTCAGGGCTGGCACCTTCCTTGTGGGAGAAGGAGCCGGACGTTTGCCTTTTCAGAAGGAGAGTCTGCCGAGTACAAGCGCCGTGAGATGTGCCGCCTGTGGCAAAGCACAGATCCCCAGTGCTGTTGTGCCTGTGGATAGGCTGCACGGGGACGGTGAAGAGCAGCATGAGCTTTCAGGGCGGGCACCTTCCTTGTGGGAGAAGGAGGCGGACGTTTGCCTTTTCGGAAAGAGGCTCTGCCGAGAACGAGTGCCGTGCCATGTGCCGCCTGTGGGAAAGCACAGATCCCCAGTGCTGTTGTGCCTGTGGATAGGCTGCACGGGCACGGTGAAGAGCAGCATGAGCTTTGAGGGCTGGCACCTTCCTTGTGGGAGAAGGAGCCGGACATTTGCCTTTTCGGAAAGAGGCTCTGCTGAGAACGAACACCGTGAGGTGTACCGTTCCTTGGCAAGCACGGATCCCCAGTGGTGTTGTGCCTGTGGATAGGCTGCACAGGGACAGTGTAGAGCAGCATGAGCTTTCAGGGCTGGCACCTTCCTTGTGGGAGAAGGAGCTGGACGTTTGCCTTTTCAGAAGGAGAGTCTGCCGAGTACAAGCGCCGTGAGATGTGCCGCCTGTGGGAAAGCACAGATCCCCAGTGCTGTTGTGCCTGTGGATAGGCTGCACGGGGACGGTGAAGAGCAGCATGAGCATTCAGGGCTGGCACCTTCCTTGTGGGAGAAGGAGCCGGACGTTTGCCTTTTCGGAAGGAGAGTCTGCCGAGTACAAGCGCCGTGAGATGTGCCGTCTTTTGGAAAGCACAGATCCCCAGTGCTGTTGTGCCTCTGGATAGGCTACACGATGACGGTGAAGACCAGCAAGAGCTTTCAGGGCTGGCACCTTCCTTGTGGGAGAAGGAGCTGGACGTTTGCCTTTTCGGAAGGAGAGTCTGCCGAGTACAAGCGCCGTGAGATGTGCCGCCCTTGGGAAAGCACAGATCCCCAGTGCTGTTGTGCCTGTGGATAGGCTGCACAGGGACAGTGAAGAGCAGCAGGAGCTTTCAGGGCTGGCACCTTCCTTGTGGGAGAAGGAGCCGGACGTTTGCCTTTTCAGTAGGAGAGTCTGCCGAGTACAAGCGCGGTGAGATGTGCCGCCTGTGGGAAAGCACAGATCCCCAGTGCTGTTGTGCCTGTGAATACGCTGCACGGGGACGGTGAAGAGCAGCATGAGCTTTCAGGGCTGGCACCTTCCTTGTGGGAGAAGGAGGCGGAAGTTTGCCTTTTCAGAAAGAGGCTCTGCTGAGAACGAGCGCCGTGCCATGTGCCGCCTGTGGGAAAGCACAGATCCCCAGTGCTGTTGTGCCTGTGAATAGCCTGCACGGGGACGGTGAAGAGCAGCATGAGCTTTGAGGGCTGGCACCTTCCTTGTGGGACAAGGAGTCGGACGTTTGCCTTTTCGGAAAGAGGCTCTGCTGAGAACGAACACCGTGAGGTCTACCGTTCCTGGGCACGTACAGATCCACAATGCTGTTGTGCCTGTGGATAGGCTGCAAAGGTGCAATGAAGAGCAGCATGAGCTTTCAGGGCTGGCACCTTCCTTGTGGGAGAAGGAGCCGGACGTTTGCCTTTTCGGAAAGAGGCTCTGCTGAGAACGAACACCGTGAGGTCTACCGTTCCTAGGCAAGCACGGATCCCCAGCGCTCTTGTGCCTGTGGATAGGCTGCACAGGGACAGTGAAGAGCAGCAGGAGCTTTCAGGGCTGGTACCTTCCTTGTGGGAGAAGGAGCCGGACGTTTGCCTTTTCGGAAAGAGGCTCTGCCGAGAACGACCACCGTGAGATGTGCCATCTGTGGGAAAGCAGAGATCCCCAGTGCTGCTGTGCCTGTGGACAGGCTGCACGATGACGGTGAAGACCAGCAAGAGCTTTCAGGGCTGGCACCTTCCTTGTGGGAGAAGGAGCCGGACGTTTGCCTTTTCGGAAAGAGGCTCTGCTGAGAACGAGCGCCGTGCCATGTGCCGCCTGTGGGAAAGCACAGATCCCCAGTGCTGCTGTGCCTGTGAATAGCCTGCACGGGGACGGTGAAGAGCAGCAGGAGCTTTCAGGGCTGGCACCTTCCTTGTGGGAGAAGGAGCCGGACGTTTGCCTTTTCAGAAAGAGGCTCTGCTAAGAACGATCACCGTGAGGTCTACCGTTCCTGGGCAAGCACGGATCCCCAGTGGTGTTGTGCCTGTGGATAGGCTGCACGGGAACAGTGAAGAGCAGCATGAGCTTTCAGGGCTGGCACCTTCCTGGTGGGAGAAGGAGCCGGACGTTTGCCTTTTCGGAAAGAGGCTCTGCCGAGAACGACCACCGTGAGATGTGCCATCTGTGGGAAAGCAGAGATCCCCAGTGCTGCTGTGCCTGTGGATAGGCTGCACGATGACGGTGAAGACCAGCAAGAGCTTTCAGGGCTGGCACCTTCCTTGTGGGAGAAGGAGCCGGACGTTTGCCTTTTCGGAAAGAGGCTCTGCCGAGAACGAGCGCCGTGCCATGTGCCGCCTGTGGGAAAGCACAGATCCCCAGTGCTGTTGTGCCTGTGGATAGGCTGCACGGGGACGGTGAAGAGCAGCATGAGCTTTCAGGGCTGGCACCTTCCTTGTGGGAGAAGGAGCCGGACGTTTGCCTTTTCAGAAAGAGGCTCTGCTGAGAACGATCACCGTGAGATCTACCGTTCCTGGGCAAGCACGAATCCCCAGTGGTGTTGTGCCTGTAGATAGGCTGCACGGGTACAGTGAAGAGCAGCATGAGCTTTCAGGGCTGGCACCTTCCTTGTGGGAGAAGGAGCCGGACGTTTGCCTTTTCGGAAAGAGGCTCTGCCGAGAACGAGTGCCGTGCCAGGTGACGCCTGTGGGAAAGCACAGATCCCCAGTGCTGTTGTGCCTGTGGATAGGCTGCACGGGGACGGTGAAGAGCAGCATGAGCTTTCAGGGCTGGCACCTTCCTGGTGGGAGAAGGAGCCGGACGTTTGCCTTTTCGGAAAGAGGCTCTGCCGAGAACGAACATTGTGAGGTCTACAGTTCCTGGACAAGAACGGATCCCCAATGCTGTTGTGCCTGTGGATAGGCTGCACGGGGGCTGTGAAGACCGGCATGATCTTTCAGGGCTGGCACCTTCCTTGTGGGAGAAGGAGCCGGACGTTTGCCTTTTCGGAAGGAGAGTCTGCCGAGTACAAGCGCCGTGAGATGTGCCGTCTTTTGGAAAGCACAGATCCCCAGTGCTGTTGTGCCTGTGGATAGGCTGCACAGGGACAGTGTAGAGCAGCATGAGCTTTCAGGGCTGGCACCTTCCTTGTGGGAGAAGGAGCCGGACGTTTGCCTTTTCAGAAGGAGAGTCTGCCGAGTACAAGCGCCGTGAGATGTGCAGCCTGTGGGAAAGCACAGATCCCCAGTGCTGTTGTGCCTGTGGATAGGCTGCACAGGGACAGTGAAGAGCAGCATGAGCTTTCAGGGCTGGCACCTTCCTGGTGGGATAAGGAGTCGGACGTTTGCCTTTTCGGAAAGAGGCTCTGCCGAGTACAAGTGCCGTGAGATGTGCCATCTGTGGGAAAGCACAGATCCCCAGTGCTGCTGTGCCTGTGGATAGTCTGCACGATGACGGTGAAGACCAGCAAGAGCTTTCAGGGCTGGCACCTTCCTTTTGGGACAAGGAGCCGGACGTTTGCCTTTTCGGAAAGAGGCTCTGCTGAGAACGAACACCGTGAGGTCTACCGTTCCTAGGCAAGCACGGATCCCCAGCGCTCTTGTGCCTGTGGATAGGCTGCACAGGGACAGTGAAGAGCAGCAGGAGCTTTCAGGGCTGGTACCTTCCTTGTGGGAGAAGGAGCCGGACGTTTGCCTTTTCGGAAAGAGGCTCTGCTGAGAACGAACACCGTGAGGTCTATCGTTCCTGGGCAAGCACGGATCCCCAGTGGTGTTGTGCCTGTGGATAGGCTGCACGGGTACAGTGAAGAGCAGCATGAGCTTTCAGGGCTGGCACCTTCCTTGTGGGAGAAAGAGCCGGACGTTTGCCTTTTCGGAAAGAGGCTCTGCCGAGAACGACCACCGTGAGATGTGCCATCTGTGGGAAAGCAGAGATCCCCAGTGCTGCTGTGCCTGTGGATAGGCTGCACGATGACGGTGAAGACCAGCAAGAGCTTTCAGGGCTGGCACCTTCCTTGTGGGACAAGGAGCCGGACGTTTGCCTTTTCGGAAAGAGGCTCTGCTGAGAACGAGCGCCGTGCCATGTGCCGCCTGTGGGAAAGCACAGATCCCCAGTGCTGTTGTGCCTGTGAATAGCCTGCACGGGGACGGTGAAGAGCAGCATGAGCTTTCAGGGCTGGCACCTTCCTTGTGGGAGAAGGAGCTGGACGTTTGCCTTTTCGGAAAGAGGCTCTGCTGAGAACGAACAACGTGAGGTCTACCGTTCCTGGGCAAGTACAGATCCACAATGCTGTTGTGCCTGTGGATAGGCTGCACAGGTGCAATGAAGAGCAGCATGAGCTTTCAGGGCTGGCACCTTCCTTGTGGGAGAAGGAGCCGGACGTTTGCCTTTTCAGAAGGAGAGTCTGCCGAGTACAAGCGCCGTGAGATGTGCCGCCTGTGGCAAAGCACAGATCCCCAGTGCTGTTGTGCCTGTGGATAGGCTGCACGGGGACGGTGAAGAGCAGCATGAGCTTTCAGGGCTGGCACCTTCCTTGTGGGAGAAGGAGGCGGACGTTTGCCTTTTCGGAAAGAGGCTCTGCCGAGAACGAGTGCCGTGCCATGTGCCGCCTGTGGGAAAGCACAGATCCCCAGTGCTGTTGTGCCTGTGGATAGGCTGCACGGGCACGGTGAAGAGCAGCATGAGCTTTGAGGGCTGGCACCTTCCTTGTGGGAGAAGGAGCCGGACGTTTGCCTTTTCGGAAAGAGGCTCTGCCGAGAACGAGTGCCGTGCCAGGTGACGCCTGTGGGAAAGCACAGATCCCCAGTGCTGTTGTGCCTGTGGATAGGCTGCACGGGGACGGTGAAGAGCAGCATGAGCTTTCAGGGCTGGCACCTTCCTGGTGGGAGAAGGAGCCGGACGTTTGCCTTTTCGGAAAGAGGCTCTGCCGAGAACGAACATTGTGAGGTCTACAGTTCCTGGACAAGAACGGATCCCCAATGCTGTTGTGCCTGTGGATAGGCTGCACGGGGGCTGTGAAGACCGGCATGATCTTTCAGGGCTGGCACCTTCCTTGTGGGAGAAGGAGCCGGACGTTTGCCTTTTCGGAAGGAGAGTCTGCCGAGTACAAGCGCCGTGAGATGTGCCGTCTTTTGGAAAGCACAGATCCCCAGTGCTGTTGTGCCTGTGGATAGGCTGCACAGGGACAGTGTAGAGCAGCATGAGCTTTCAGGGCTGGCACCTTCCTTGTGGGAGAAGGAGCCGGACGTTTGCCTTTTCAGAAGGAGAGTCTGCCGAGTACAAGCGCCGTGAGATGTGCAGCCTGTGGGAAAGCACAGATCCCCAGTGCTGTTGTGCCTGTGGATAGGCTGCACAGGGACAGTGAAGAGCAGCATGAGCTTTCAGGGCTGGCACCTTCCTGGTGGGATAAGGAGTCGGACGTTTGCCTTTTCGGAAAGAGGCTCTGCCGAGTACAAGTGCCGTGAGATGTGCCATCTGTGGGAAAGCACAGATCCCCAGTGCTGCTGTGCCTGTGGATAGTCTGCACGATGACGGTGAAGACCAGCAAGAGCTTTCAGGGCTGGCACCTTCCTTTTGGGACAAGGAGCCGGACGTTTGCCTTTTCGGAAAGAGGCTCTGCTGAGAACGAACACCGTGAGGTCTACCGTTCCTAGGCAAGCACGGATCCCCAGCGCTCTTGTGCCTGTGGATAGGCTGCACAGGGACAGTGAAGAGCAGCAGGAGCTTTCAGGGCTGGTACCTTCCTTGTGGGAGAAGGAGCCGGACGTTTGCCTTTTCGGAAAGAGGCTCTGCTGAGAACGAACACCGTGAGGTCTATCGTTCCTGGGCAAGCACGGATCCCCAGTGGTGTTGTGCCTGTGGATAGGCTGCACGGGTACAGTGAAGAGCAGCATGAGCTTTCAGGGCTGGCACCTTCCTTGTGGGAGAAAGAGCCGGACGTTTGCCTTTTCGGAAAGAGGCTCTGCCGAGAACGACCACCGTGAGATGTGCCATCTGTGGGAAAGCAGAGATCCCCAGTGCTGCTGTGCCTGTGGATAGGCTGCACGATGACGGTGAAGACCAGCAAGAGCTTTCAGGGCTGGCACCTTCCTTGTGGGACAAGGAGCCGGACGTTTGCCTTTTCGGAAAGAGGCTCTGCTGAGAACGAGCGCCGTGCCATGTGCCGCCTGTGGGAAAGCACAGATCCCCAGTGCTGTTGTGCCTGTGAATAGCCTGCACGGGGACGGTGAAGAGCAGCATGAGCTTTCAGGGCTGGCACCTTCCTTGTGGGAGAAGGAGCTGGACGTTTGCCTTTTCGGAAAGAGGCTCTGCTGAGAACGAACAACGTGAGGTCTACCGTTCCTGGGCAAGTACAGATCCACAATGCTGTTGTGCCTGTGGATAGGCTGCACAGGTGCAATGAAGAGCAGCATGAGCTTTCAGGGCTGGCACCTTCCTTGTGGGAGAAGGAGCCGGACGTTTGCCTTTTCAGAAGGAGAGTCTGCCGAGTACAAGCGCCGTGAGATGTGCCGCCTGTGGCAAAGCACAGATCCCCAGTGCTGTTGTGCCTGTGGATAGGCTGCACGGGGACGGTGAAGAGCAGCATGAGCTTTCAGGGCTGGCACCTTCCTTGTGGGAGAAGGAGGCGGACGTTTGCCTTTTCGGAAAGAGGCTCTGCCGAGAACGAGTGCCGTGCCATGTGCCGCCTGTGGGAAAGCACAGATCCCCAGTGCTGTTGTGCCTGTGGATAGGCTGCACGGGCACGGTGAAGAGCAGCATGAGCTTTGAGGGCTGGCACCTTCCTTGTGGGAGAAGGAGCCGGACGTTTGCCTTTTCGGAAAGAGGCTCTGCCGAGAACGAGTGCCGTGCCAGGTGACGCCTGTGGGAAAGCACAGATCCCCAGTGCTGTTGTGCCTGTGGATAGGCTGCACGGGGACGGTGAAGAGCAGCATGAGCTTTCAGGGCTGGCACCTTCCTGGTGGGAGAAGGAGCCGGACGTTTGCCTTTTCGGAAAGAGGCTCTGCCGAGAACGAACATTGTGAGGTCTACAGTTCCTGGACAAGAACGGATCCCCAATGCTGTTGTGCCTGTGGATAGGCTGCACGGGGGCTGTGAAGACCGGCATGATCTTTCAGGGCTGGCACCTTCCTTGTGGGAGAAGGAGCCGGACGTTTGCCTTTTCGGAAGGAGAGTCTGCCGAGTACAAGCGCCGTGAGATGTGCCGTCTTTTGGAAAGCACAGATCCCCAGTGCTGTTGTGCCTGTGGATAGGCTGCACAGGGACAGTGTAGAGCAGCATGAGCTTTCAGGGCTGGCACCTTCCTTGTGGGAGAAGGAGCCGGACGTTTGCCTTTTCAGAAGGAGAGTCTGCCGAGTACAAGCGCCGTGAGATGTGCAGCCTGTGGGAAAGCACAGATCCCCAGTGCTGTTGTGCCTGTGGATAGGCTGCACAGGGACAGTGAAGAGCAGCATGAGCTTTCAGGGCTGGCACCTTCCTGGTGGGATAAGGAGTCGGACGTTTGCCTTTTCGGAAAGAGGCTCTGCCGAGTACAAGTGCCGTGAGATGTGCCATCTGTGGGAAAGCACAGATCCCCAGTGCTGCTGTGCCTGTGGATAGTCTGCACGATGACGGTGAAGACCAGCAAGAGCTTTCAGGGCTGGCACCTTCCTTTTGGGACAAGGAGCCGGACGTTTGCCTTTTCGGAAAGAGGCTCTGCTGAGAACGAACACCGTGAGGTCTACCGTTCCTAGGCAAGCACGGATCCCCAGCGCTCTTGTGCCTGTGGATAGGCTGCACAGGGACAGTGAAGAGCAGCAGGAGCTTTCAGGGCTGGTACCTTCCTTGTGGGAGAAGGAGCCGGACGTTTGCCTTTTCGGAAAGAGGCTCTGCTGAGAACGAACACCGTGAGGTCTATCGTTCCTGGGCAAGCACGGATCCCCAGTGGTGTTGTGCCTGTGGATAGGCTGCACGGGTACAGTGAAGAGCAGCATGAGCTTTCAGGGCTGGCACCTTCCTTGTGGGAGAAAGAGCCGGACGTTTGCCTTTTCGGAAAGAGGCTCTGCCGAGAACGACCACCGTGAGATGTGCCATCTGTGGGAAAGCAGAGATCCCCAGTGCTGCTGTGCCTGTGGATAGGCTGCACGATGACGGTGAAGACCAGCAAGAGCTTTCAGGGCTGGCACCTTCCTTGTGGGACAAGGAGCCGGACGTTTGCCTTTTCGGAAAGAGGCTCTGCTGAGAACGAGCGCCGTGCCATGTGCCGCCTGTGGGAAAGCACAGATCCCCAGTGCTGTTGTGCCTGTGAATAGCCTGCACGGGGACGGTGAAGAGCAGCATGAGCTTTCAGGGCTGGCACCTTCCTTGTGGGAGAAGGAGCTGGACGTTTGCCTTTTCGGAAAGAGGCTCTGCTGAGAACGAACAACGTGAGGTCTACCGTTCCTGGGCAAGAACAGATACACAATGCTGTTGTGCCTGTGGATAGGCTGCACAGGTGCAATGAAGAGCAGCATGAGCTTTCAGGGCTGGCACCTTCCTTGTGGGAGAAGGAGCCGGACGTTTGCCTTTTCAGAAGGAGAGTCTGCCGAGTACAAGCGCCGTGAGATGTGCCGCCTGTGGCAAAGCACAGATCCCCAGTGCTGTTGTGCCTGTGGATAGGCTGCACGGGGACGGTGAAGAGCAGCATGAGCTTTCAGGGCTGGCACCTTCCTTGTGGGAGAAGGAGGCGGACGTTTGCCTTTTCGGAAAGAGGCTCTGCCGAGAACGAGTGCCGTGCCATGTGCCGCCTGTGGGAAAGCACAGATCCCCAGTGCTGTTGTGCCTGTGGATAGGCTGCACGGGCACGGTGAAGAGCAGCATGAGCTTTGAGGGCTGGCACCTTCCTTGTGGGAGAAGGAGCCGGACATTTGCCTTTTCGGAAAGAGGCTCTGCTGAGAACGAACACCGTGAGGTGTACCGTTCCTTGGCAAGCACGGATCCCCAGTGCTGTTGTGCCTGTGGATAGGCTGCACAGGGACAGTGTAGAGCAGCATGAGCTTTCAGGGCTGGCACCTTCCTTGTGGGAGAAGGAGCTGGACGTTTGCCTTTTCAGAAGGAGAGTCTGCCGAGTACAAGCGCCGTGAGATGTGCCGTCTTTTGGAAAGCACAGATCCCCAGTGCTGTTGTGCCTCTGGATAGGCTACACGATGACGGTGAAGACCAGCAAGAGCTTTCAGGGCTGGCACCTTCCTTGTGGGAGAAGGAGCTGGACGTTTGCCTTTTCGGAAGGAGAGTCTGCCGAGTACAAGCGCCGTGAGATGTGCCGCCCTTGGGAAAGCACAGATCCCCAGTGCTGTTGTGCCTGTGGATAGGCTACACGATGACGGTGAAGAGCAGCAAGAGCTTTCAGGGCTGGCACCTTCCTGGTGGGATAAGGAGCTGGACGTTTGCCTTTTCGGAAGGAGAGTCTGCCGAGTACAAGCGCCGTGAGATGTGCCGTCTTTTGGAAAGCACAGATCCCCAGTGCTGTTGTGCCTGTGGATAGGCTGCACAGGGACAGTGTAGAGCAGCATGAGCTTTCAGGGCTGGCACCTTCCTTGTGGGAGAAGGAGCCGGACGTTTGCCTTTTCAGAAGGAGAGTCTGCCGAGTACAAGCGCCGTGAGATGTGCAGCCTGTGGGAAAGCACAGATCCCCAGTGCTGTTGTGCCTGTGGATAGGCTGCACAGGGACAGTGAAGAGCAGCATGAGCTTTCAGGGCTGGCACCTTCCTGGTGGGATAAGGAGTCGGACGTTTGCCTTTTCGGAAAGAGGCTCTGCCGAGTACAAGTGCCGTGAGATGTGCCATCTGTGGGAAAGCACAGATCCCCAGTGCTGCTGTGCCTGTGGATAGTCTGCACGATGACGGTGAAGACCAGCAAGAGCTTTCAGGGCTGGCACCTTCCTTTTGGGACAAGGAGCCGGACGTTTGCCTTTTCGGAAAGAGGCTCTGCTGAGAACGAACACCGTGAGGTCTACCGTTCCTAGGCAAGCACGGATCCCCAGCGCTCTTGTGCCTGTGGATAGGCTGCACAGGGACAGTGAAGAGCAGCAGGAGCTTTCAGGGCTGGTACCTTCCTTGTGGGAGAAGGAGCCGGACGTTTGCCTTTTCGGAAAGAGGCTCTGCTGAGAACGAACACCGTGAGGTCTATCGTTCCTGGGCAAGCACGGATCCCCAGTGGTGTTGTGCCTGTGGATAGGCTGCACGGGTACAGTGAAGAGCAGCATGAGCTTTCAGGGCTGGCACCTTCCTTGTGGGAGAAAGAGCCGGACGTTTGCCTTTTCGGAAAGAGGCTCTGCCGAGAACGACCACCGTGAGATGTGCCATCTGTGGGAAAGCAGAGATCCCCAGTGCTGCTGTGCCTGTGGATAGGCTGCACGATGACGGTGAAGACCAGCAAGAGCTTTCAGGGCTGGCACCTTCCTTGTGGGACAAGGAGCCGGACGTTTGCCTTTTCGGAAAGAGGCTCTGCTGAGAACGAGCGCCGTGCCATGTGCCGCCTGTGGGAAAGCACAGATCCCCAGTGCTGTTGTGCCTGTGAATAGCCTGCACGGGGACGGTGAAGAGCAGCATGAGCTTTCAGGGCTGGCACCTTCCTTGTGGGAGAAGGAGCTGGACGTTTGCCTTTTCGGAAAGAGGCTCTGCTGAGAACGAACAACGTGAGGTCTACCGTTCCTGGGCAAGTACAGATCCACAATGCTGTTGTGCCTGTGGATAGGCTGCACAGGTGCAATGAAGAGCAGCATGAGCTTTCAGGGCTGGCACCTTCCTTGTGGGAGAAGGAGCCGGACGTTTGCCTTTTCAGAAGGAGAGTCTGCCGAGTACAAGCGCCGTGAGATGTGCCGCCTGTGGCAAAGCACAGATCCCCAGTGCTGTTGTGCCTGTGGATAGGCTGCACGGGGACGGTGAAGAGCAGCATGAGCTTTCAGGGCTGGCACCTTCCTTGTGGGAGAAGGAGGCGGACGTTTGCCTTTTCGGAAAGAGGCTCTGCCGAGAACGAGTGCCGTGCCATGTGCCGCCTGTGGGAAAGCACAGATCCCCAGTGCTGTTGTGCCTGTGGATAGGCTGCACGGGCACGGTGAAGAGCAGCATGAGCTTTGAGGGCTGGCACCTTCCTTGTGGGAGAAGGAGCCGGACGTTTGCCTTTTCGGAAAGAGGCTCTGCCGAGAACGAGTGCCGTGCCAGGTGACGCCTGTGGGAAAGCACAGATCCCCAGTGCTGTTGTGCCTGTGGATAGGCTGCACGGGGACGGTGAAGAGCAGCATGAGCTTTCAGGGCTGGCACCTTCCTGGTGGGAGAAGGAGCCGGACGTTTGCCTTTTCGGAAAGAGGCTCTGCCGAGAACGAACATTGTGAGGTCTACAGTTCCTGGACAAGAACGGATCCCCAATGCTGTTGTGCCTGTGGATAGGCTGCACGGGGGCTGTGAAGACCGGCATGATCTTTCAGGGCTGGCACCTTCCTTGTGGGAGAAGGAGCCGGACGTTTGCCTTTTCGGAAGGAGAGTCTGCCGAGTACAAGCGCCGTGAGATGTGCCGTCTTTTGGAAAGCACAGATCCCCAGTGCTGTTGTGCCTGTGGATAGGCTGCACAGGGACAGTGTAGAGCAGCATGAGCTTTCAGGGCTGGCACCTTCCTTGTGGGAGAAGGAGCCGGACGTTTGCCTTTTCAGAAGGAGAGTCTGCCGAGTACAAGCGCCGTGAGATGTGCAGCCTGTGGGAAAGCACAGATCCCCAGTGCTGTTGTGCCTGTGGATAGGCTGCACAGGGACAGTGAAGAGCAGCATGAGCTTTCAGGGCTGGCACCTTCCTGGTGGGATAAGGAGTCGGACGTTTGCCTTTTCGGAAAGAGGCTCTGCCGAGTACAAGTGCCGTGAGATGTGCCATCTGTGGGAAAGCACAGATCCCCAGTGCTGCTGTGCCTGTGGATAGTCTGCACGATGACGGTGAAGACCAGCAAGAGCTTTCAGGGCTGGCACCTTCCTTTTGGGACAAGGAGCCGGACGTTTGCCTTTTCGGAAAGAGGCTCTGCTGAGAACGAACACCGTGAGGTCTACCGTTCCTAGGCAAGCACGGATCCCCAGCGCTCTTGTGCCTGTGGATAGGCTGCACAGGGACAGTGAAGAGCAGCAGGAGCTTTCAGGGCTGGTACCTTCCTTGTGGGAGAAGGAGCCGGACGTTTGCCTTTTCGGAAAGAGGCTCTGCTGAGAACGAACACCGTGAGGTCTATCGTTCCTGGGCAAGCACGGATCCCCAGTGGTGTTGTGCCTGTGGATAGGCTGCACGGGTACAGTGAAGAGCAGCATGAGCTTTCAGGGCTGGCACCTTCCTTGTGGGAGAAAGAGCCGGACGTTTGCCTTTTCGGAAAGAGGCTCTGCCGAGAACGACCACCGTGAGATGTGCCATCTGTGGGAAAGCAGAGATCCCCAGTGCTGCTGTGCCTGTGGATAGGCTGCACGATGACGGTGAAGACCAGCAAGAGCTTTCAGGGCTGGCACCTTCCTTGTGGGACAAGGAGCCGGACGTTTGCCTTTTCGGAAAGAGGCTCTGCTGAGAACGAGCGCCGTGCCATGTGCCGCCTGTGGGAAAGCACAGATCCCCAGTGCTGTTGTGCCTGTGAATAGCCTGCACGGGGACGGTGAAGAGCAGCATGAGCTTTCAGGGCTGGCACCTTCCTTGTGGGAGAAGGAGCTGGACGTTTGCCTTTTCGGAAAGAGGCTCTGCTGAGAACGAACAACGTGAGGTCTACCGTTCCTGGGCAAGAACAGATACACAATGCTGTTGTGCCTGTGGATAGGCTGCACAGGTGCAATGAAGAGCAGCATGAGCTTTCAGGGCTGGCACCTTCCTTGTGGGAGAAGGAGCCGGACGTTTGCCTTTTCAGAAGGAGAGTCTGCCGAGTACAAGCGCCGTGAGATGTGCCGCCTGTGGCAAAGCACAGATCCCCAGTGCTGTTGTGCCTGTGGATAGGCTGCACGGGGACGGTGAAGAGCAGCATGAGCTTTCAGGGCTGGCACCTTCCTTGTGGGAGAAGGAGGCGGACGTTTGCCTTTTCGGAAAGAGGCTCTGCCGAGAACGAGTGCCGTGCCATGTGCCGCCTGTGGGAAAGCACAGATCCCCAGTGCTGTTGTGCCTGTGGATAGGCTGCACGGGCACGGTGAAGAGCAGCATGAGCTTTGAGGGCTGGCACCTTCCTTGTGGGAGAAGGAGCCGGACATTTGCCTTTTCGGAAAGAGGCTCTGCTGAGAACGAACACCGTGAGGTGTACCGTTCCTTGGCAAGCACGGATCCCCAGTGCTGTTGTGCCTGTGGATAGGCTGCACAGGGACAGTGTAGAGCAGCATGAGCTTTCAGGGCTGGCACCTTCCTTGTGGGAGAAGGAGCTGGACGTTTGCCTTTTCAGAAGGAGAGTCTGCCGAGTACAAGCGCCGTGAGATGTGCCGTCTTTTGGAAAGCACAGATCCCCAGTGCTGTTGTGCCTCTGGATAGGCTACACGATGACGGTGAAGACCAGCAAGAGCTTTCAGGGCTGGCACCTTCCTTGTGGGAGAAGGAGCTGGACGTTTGCCTTTTCGGAAGGAGAGTCTGCCGAGTACAAGCGCCGTGAGATGTGCCGCCCTTGGGAAAGCACAGATCCCCAGTGCTGTTGTGCCTGTGGATAGGCTACACGATGACGGTGAAGAGCAGCAAGAGCTTTCAGGGCTGGCACCTTCCTGGTGGGATAAGGAGCTGGACGTTTGCCTTTTCGGAAGGAGAGTCTGCCGAGTACAAGCGCCGTGAGATGTGCCGCCCTTGGGAAAGCACAGATCCCCAGTGCTGTTGTGCCTGTGGATAGGCTGCACAGGGACAGTGAAGAGCAGCATGAGCTTTCAGGGCTGGCACCTTCCTTGTGGGAGAAGGAGCCGGACGTTTGCCTTTTCGGAAAGAGGCTCTGCCGAGAACGAACACCGTGAGGTCTACCGTTCCTTGGCAAGCACGGATCGGCAGTGTTTCTGTGCCTGTGGATAGGCTGCACAGGGACAGTGAAGAGCAGCAGGAGCTTTCAGGGCTGGCACCTTCCTTGTGGGAGAAGGAGCCGGACGTTTGCCTTTTCAGTAGGAGAGTCTGCCGAGTACAAGCGCCGTGAGATGTGCCGCCTGTGTGAAAGCACAGATCCCCAGTGCTGCTGTGCCTGTGAATACGCTGCACGGGGACGGTGAAGAGCAGCATGAGCTTTCAGGGCTGGCACCTTCCTTGTGGGAGAAGGAGGCGGAAGTTTGCCTTTTCGCAAAGAGGCTCTGACGAGAATGACCACCGTGAGATGTGCCGCCTGTGGGAAAGTACAGATCCCCAGTGCTGTTGTGCCTGTGGATAGGCTGCACGGGGACGGTGAAGAGCAGCATGAGCTTTCAGGGCTGGCACCTTCCTTGTGGGAGAGGGAGCCGGACGTTTGCCTTTTCGGAAAGAGGCTCTGCTGAGAACGAGCGCCGTGCCATGTGCCGCCTGTGGGAAAGCACAGATCCCCAGTGCTGTTGTGCCTGTGAATAGCCTGCACGGGGACGGTGAAGAGCAGCATGAGCTTTCAGGGCTGGCACCTTCCTTGTGGGAGAAGGAGTCGGACGTTTGCCTTTTCGGAAAGAGGCTCTGCTGAGAACGAACACCGTGAGGTCTACCGTTCCTGGGCAAGTACAGATCCACAATGCTGTTGTGCCTGTGGATAGGCTGCACAGGGACAGTGAAGAGCAGCATGAGCTTTCAGGGCTGGCACCTTCCTTGTGGGAGAGGGAGCCGGACGTTTGCCTTTTCGGAAAGAGGCTCTGCTGAGAACGAGCGCCGTGCCATGTGCCGCCTGTGGGAAAGCACAGATCCCCAGTGCTGTTGTGCCTGTGAATAGCCTGCACGGGGACGGTGAAGAGCAGCAGGAGCTTTGAGGGCTGGCACCTTCCTTGTGGGACAAGGAGTCGGACGTTTGCCTTTTTGGAAAGAGGCTCTGCTGAGAACGAACACCGTGAGGTCTACCGTTCCTGGGCAAGTACAGATCCACAATGCTGTTGTGCCTGTGGATAGGCTGCAAAGGTGCAATGAAGAGCAGCATGAGCTTTCAGGGCTGGCACCTTCCTTGTGGGAGAAGGAGCCGGACGTTTGCCTTTTCGGAAAGAGGCTCTGCTGAGAACGAACACCGTGAGGTCTACCGTTCCTAGGCAAGCACGGATCCCCAGCGCTCTTGTGCCTGTGGATAGGCTGCACAGGGACAGTGAAGAGCAGCATGAGCTTTCAGGGCTGGTACCTTCCTGGTGGGAGAAGGAGTCGGACGTTTGCCTTTTCGGAAAGAGGCTCTGCTGAGAACGAGCGCCGTGCCATGTTCCGCCTGTGGGAAAGCACAGATCCCCAGTGCTGCTGTGCCTGTGAATAGCCTGCACGGGGACGGTGAAGAGCAGCAGGAGCTTTCAGGGCTGGCACCTTCCTTGTGGGAGAAGGAGCCGGACGTTTGCCTTTTCAGAAAGAGGCTCTGCTAAGAACGATCACCGTGAGGTCTACCGTTCCTGGGCAAGCACGGATCCCCAGTGGTGTTGTGCCTGTGGATAGGCTGCACGGGAACAGTGAAGAGCAGCATGAGCTTTCAGGGCTGGCACCTTCCTGGTGGGAGAAGGAGCCGGACGTTTGCCTTTTCGGAAAGAGGCTCTGCCGAGAACGAGTGCCGTGCCATGTGCCGCCTGTGGGAAAGCACAGATCCCCAGTGCTGTTGTGCCTGTGGATAGGCTGCACGGGGACGGTGAAGAGCAGCATGAGCTTTCAGGGCTGGCACCTTCCTTGTGGGAGAAGGAGCCGGACGTTTGCCTTTTCAGAAAGAGGCTCTGCTGAGAACGATCACCGTGAGATCTACCGTTCCTGGGCAAGCACGAATCCCCAGTGGTGTTGTGCCTGTAGATAGGCTGCACGGGTACAGTGAAGAGCAGCATGAGCTTTCAGGGCTGGCACCTTCCTTGTGGGAGAAGGAGCCGGACGTTTGCCTTTTCGGAAAGAGGCTCTGCCGAGAACGAGTGCCGTGCCAGGTGACGCCTGTGGGAAAGCACAGATCCCCAGTGCTGTTGTGCCTGTGGATAGGCTGCACGGGGACGGTGAAGAGCAGCATGAGCTTTCAGGGCTGGCACCTTCCTGGTGGGAGAAGGAGCCGGACGTTTGCCTTTTCGGAAAGAGGCTCTGCCGAGAACGAGTGCCGTGCCAGGTGACGCCTGTGGGAAAGCACAGATCCCCAGTGCTGTTGTGCCTGTGGATAGGCTGCACGGGGACGGTGAAGAGCAGCATGAGCTTTCAGGGCTGGCACCTTCCTGGTGGGAGAAGGAGCCGGACGTTTGCCTTTTCGGAAAGAGGCTCTGCCGAGAACGAACATTGTGAGGTCTACAGTTCCTGGACAAGAACGGATCCCCAATGCTGTTGTGCCTGTGGATAGGCTGCACGGGCGCTGTGAAGACCGGCATGATCTTTCAGGGCTGGCACCTTCCTTGTGGGAGAAGGAGCCGGACGTTTGCCTTTTCGGAAGGAGAGTCTGCCGAGTACAAGCGCCGTGAGATGTGCCGTCTTTTGGAAAGCACAGATCCCCAGTGCTGTTGTGCCTGTGGATAGGCTGCACAGGGACAGTGTAGAGCAGCATGAGCTTTCAGGGCTGGCACCTTCCTTGTGGGAGAAGGAGCCGGACGTTTGCCTTTTCAGAAGGAGAGTCTGCCGAGTACAAGCGCCGTGAGATGTGCAGCCTGTGGGAAAGCACAGATCCCCAGTGCTGTTGTGCCTGTGGATAGGCTGCACAGGGACAGTGAAGAGCAGCATGAGCTTTCAGGGCTGGCACCTTCCTGGTGGGATAAGGAGTCGGACGTTTGCCTTTTCGGAAAGAGGCTCTGCCGAGTACAAGTACCGTGAGATGTGCCATCTGTGGGAAAGCACAGATCCCCAGTGCTGCTGTGCCTGTGGATAGTCTGCACGATGACGGTGAAGACCAGCAAGAGCTTTCAGGGCTGGCACCTTCCTTTTGGGAGAAGGAGCCGGACGTTTGCCTTTTCGGAAAGAGGCTCTGCTGAGAACGAACACCGTGAGGTCTACCGTTCCTAGGCAAGCACGGATCCCCAGCGCTCTTGTGCCTGTGGATAGGCTGCACAGGGACAGTGAAGAGCAGCAGGAGCTTTCAGGGCTGGTACCTTCCTTGTGGGAGAAGGAGCCGGACGTTTGCCTTTTCGGAAAGAGGCTCTGCTGAGAACGAACACCGTGAGGTCTACCGTTCCTAGGCAAGCACGGATCCCCAGCGCTCTTGTGCCTGTGGATAGGCTGCACAGGGACAGTGAAGAGCAGCAGGAGCTTTCAGGGCTGGTACCTTCCTTGTGGGAGAAGGAGCCGGACGTTTGCCTTTTCGGAAAGAGGCTCTGCTGAGAACGAACACCGTGAGGTCTATCGTTCCTGGGCAAGCACGGATCCCCAGTGGTGTTGTGCCTGTGGATAGGCTGCACGGGTACAGTGAAGAGCAGCATGAGCTTTCAGGGCTGGCACCTTCCTTGTGGGAGAAAGAGCCGGACGTTTGCCTTTTCGGAAAGAGGCTCTGCCGAGAACGACCACCGTGAGATGTGCCATCTGTGGGAAAGCAGAGATCCCCAGTGCTGCTGTGCCTGTGGATAGGCTGCACGATGACGGTGAAGACCAGCAAGAGCTTTCAGGGCTGGCACCTTCCTTGTGGGACAAGGAGCCGGACGTTTGCCTTTTCGGAAAGAGGCTCTGCTGAGAACGAGCGCCGTGCCATGTGCCGCCTGTGGGAAAGCACAGATCCACAATGCTGTTGTGCCTGTGGATAGGCTGCACGGGCACGGTGAAGAGCAGCATGAGCTTTGAGGGCTGGCACCTTCCTTGTGGGAGAAGGAGCCGGACATTTGCCTTTTCGGAAAGAGGCTCTGCTGAGAACGAACACCGTGAGGTGTACCGTTCCTTGGCAAGCACGGATCCCCAGTGCTGTTGTGCCTGTGGATAGGCTGCACAGGGACAGTGTAGAGCAGCATGAGCTTTCAGGGCTGGCACCTTCCTTGTGGGAGAAGGAGCTGGACGTTTGCCTTTTCAGAAGGAGAGTCTGCCGAGTACAAGCGCCGTGAGATGTGCCGCCTGTGGGAAAGCACAGATCCCCAGTGCTGTTGTGCCTGTGGATAGGCTACACGATGACGGTGAAGAGCAGCAAGAGCTTTCAGGGCTGGCACCTTCCTTGTGGGAGAAGGAGCCGGACGTTTGCCTTTTCGGAAGGAGAGTCTGCCGAGTACAAGCGCCGTGAGATGTGCCGTCTTTTGGAAAGCACAGATCCCCAGTGCTGTTGTGCCTCTGGATAGGCTACACGATGACGGTGAAGACCAGCAAGAGCTTTCAGGGCTGGCACCTTCCTTGTGGGAGAAGGAGCTGGACGTTTGCCTTTTCGGAAGGAGAGTCTGCCGAGTACAAGCGCCGTGAGATGTGCCGCCCTTGGGAAAGCACAGATCCCAAGTGCTGTTGTGCCTGTGGATAGGCTGCACAGGGACAGTGAAGAGCAGCAGGAGCTTTCAGGGCTGGCACCTTGCTTGTGGGAGAAGGAGCCGGACGTTTGCCTTTTCGGAAAGAGGCTCTGCTGAGAACGAACAACGTGAGGTCTACCGTTCCTTGGCAAGCACGGATCGGCAGTGTTGCTGTGCCTGTGGATAGGCTGCACAGGGACAGTGAAGAGCAGCAGGAGCTTTCAGGGCTGGCACCTTCCTTGTGGGAGAAGGAGCCGGACGTTTGCCTTTTCAGTAGGAGAGTCTGCCGAGTACAAGCGCCGTGAGATGTGCCGCCTGTGTGAAAGCACAGATCCCCAGTGCTGCTGTGCCTGTGAATACGCTGCACGGGGACGGTGAAGAGCAGCATGAGCTTTCAGGGCTGGCACCTTCCTTGTGGGAGAAGGAGGCGGAAGTTTGCCTTTTCGCAAAGAGGCTCTGACGAGAATGACCACCGTGAGATGTGCCGCCTGTGGGAAAGTACAGATCCCCAGTGCTGTTGTGCCTGTGGATAGGCTGCACGGGGACGGTGAAGAGCAGCATGAGCTTTCAGGGCTGGCACCTTCCTTGTGGGAGAGGGAGCCGGACGTTTGCCTTTTCGGAAAGAGGCTCTGCTGAGAACGAGCGCCGTGCCATGTGCCGCCTGTGGGAAAGCACAGATCCCCAGTGCTGTTGTGCCTGTGAATAGCCTGCACGGGGACGGTGAAGAGCAGCATGAGCTTTGAGGGCTGGCACCTTCCTTGTGGGACAAGGAGTCGGACGTTTGCCTTTTCGGAAAGAGGCTCTGCTGAGAACGAACACCGTGAGGTCTACCGTTCCTGGGCAAGTACAGATCCACAATGCTGTTGTGCCTGTGGATAGGCTGCAAAGGTGCAATGAAGAGCAGCATGAGCTTTCAGGGCTGGCACCTTCCTTGTGGGAGAAGGAGCCGGACGTTTGCCTTTTCGGAAAGAGGCTCTGCTGAGAACGAACACCGTGAGGTCTACCGTTCCTAGGCAAGCACGGATCCCCAGCGCTCTTGTGCCTGTGGATAGGCTGCACAGGGACAGTGAAGAGCAGCATGAGCTTTCAGGGCTGGCACCTTCCTTGTGGGAGAGGGAGCCGGACGTTTGCCTTTTCGGAAAGAGGCTCTGCTGAGAACGAGCGCCGTGCCATGTGCCGCCTGTGGGAAAGCACAGATCCCCAGTGCTGTTGTGCCTGTGAATAGCCTGCACGGGGACGGTGAAGAGCAGCAGGAGCTTTGAGGGCTGGCACCTTCCTTGTGGGACAAGGAGTCGGACGTTTGCCTTTTTGGAAAGAGGCTCTGCTGAGAACGAACACCGTGAGGTCTACCGTTCCTGGGCAAGTACAGATCCACAATGCTGTTGTGCCTGTGGATAGGCTGCAAAGGTGCAATGAAGAGCAGCATGAGCTTTCAGGGCTGGCACCTTCCTTGTGGGAGAAGGAGCCGGACGTTTGCCTTTTCGGAAAGAGGCTCTGCTGAGAACGAACACCGTGAGGTCTACCGTTCCTAGGCAAGCACGGATCCCCAGCGCTCTTGTGCCTGTGGATAGGCTGCACGGGAACAGTGAAGAGCAGCATGAGCTTTCAGGGCTGGTACCTTCCTGGTGGGAGAAGGAGTCGGACGTTTGCCTTTTCGGAAAGAGGCTCTGCCGAGAACGAGCGCCGTGCCATGTGCCGCCTGTGGGAAAGCACAGATCCCCAGTGCTGTTGTGCCTGTGAATAGCCTGCACGGGTACAGTGAAGAGCAGCATGAGCTTTCAGGGCTGGCACCTTCCTGGTGGGAGAAGGAGCCGGACGTTTGCCTTTTCGGAAAGAGGCTCTGCCGAGAACGACCACCGTGAGATGTGCCATCTGTGGGAAAGCAGAGATCCCCAGTGCTGCTGTGCCTGTGGATAGGCTGCACGATGACGGTGAAGACCAGCAAGAGCTTTCAGGGCTGGCACCTTCCTTGTGGGAGAAGGAGCCGGACGTTTGCCTTTTCGGAAAGAGGCTCTGCCGAGAACGAGCGCCGTGCCATGTTCCGCCTGTGGGAAAGCACAGATCCCCAGTGCTGCTGTGCCTGTGAATAGCCTGCACGGGGACGGTGAAGACCAGCAGGAGCTTTCAGGGCTGGCACCTTCCTTGTGGGAGAAGGAGCCGGACGTTTGCCTTTTCAGAAAGAGGCTCTGCTAAGAACGATCACCGTGAGGTCTACCGTTCCTGGGCAAGCACGGATCCCCAGTGGTGTTGTGCCTGTGGATAGGCTGCACGGGAACAGTGAAGAGCAGCATGAGCTTTCAGGGCTGGCACCTTCCTTGTGGGAGAAGGAGCCGGACGTTTGCCTTTTCGGAAAGAGGCTCTGCCGAGAACGAGTGCCGTGCCATGTGCCGCCTGTGGGAAAGCACAGATCCCCAGTGCTGTTGTGCCTGTGGATAGGCTGCACGGGGACGGTGAAGAGCAGCATGAGCTTTCAGGGCTGGCACCTTCCTTGTGGGAGAAGGAGCCGGACGTTTGCCTTTTCAGAAAGAGGCTCTGCTGAGAACGATCACCGTGAGATCTACCGTTCCTGGGCAAGCACGAATCCCCAGTGGTGTTGTGCCTGTAGATAGGCTGCACGGGTACAGTGAAGAGCAGCATGAGCTTTCAGGGCTGGCACCTTCCTTGTGGGAGAAGGAGCCGGACGTTTGCCTTTTCGGAAAGAGGCTCTGCCGAGAACGAGTGCCGTGCCAGGTGACGCCTGTGGGAAAGCACAGATCCCCAGTGCTGTTGTGCCTGTGGATAGGCTGCACGGGGACGGTGAAGAGCAGCATGAGCTTTCAGGGCTGGCACCTTCCTGGTGAGATAAGGAGCCGGACGTTTGCCTTTTCGGAAAGAGGCTCTGCCGAGAACGAACATTGTGAGGTCTACAGTTCCTGGACAAGAACGGATCCCCAATGCTGTTGTGCCTGTGGATAGGCTGCACGGGGGCTGTGAAGACCGGCATGATCTTTCAGGGCTGGCACCTTCCTTGTGGGAGAAGGAGCCGGACGTTTGCCTTTTCGGAAGGAGAGTCTGCCGAGTACAAGCGCCGTGAGATGTGCCGTCTTTTGGAAAGCACAGATCCCCAGTGCTGTTGTGCCTGTGGATAGGCTGCACAGGGACAGTGTAGAGCAGCATGAGCTTTCAGGGCTGGCACCTTCCTTGTGGGAGAAGGAGCCGGACGTTTGCCTTTTCAGAAGGAGAGTCTGCCGAGTACAAGCGCCGTGAGATGTGCAGCCTGTGGGAAAGCACAGATCCCCAGTGCTGTTGTGCCTGTGGATAGGCTGCACAGGGACAGTGAAGAGCAGCATGAGCTTTCAGGGCTGGTACCTTCCTGGTGGGATAAGGAGTCGGACGTTTGCCTTTTCGGAAAGAGGCTCTGCCGAGTACAAGTGCCGTGAGATGTGCCATCTGTGGGAAAGCACAGATCCCCAGTGCTGCTGTGCCTGTGGATAGTCTGCACGATGACGGTGAAGACCAGCAAGAGCTTTGAGGGCTGGCACCTTCCTTGTGGGACAAGGAGCCGGACGTTTGCCTTTTCGGAAAGAGGCTCTGCTGAGAACGAACACCGTGAGGTCTACCGTTCCTAGGCAAGCACGGATCCCCAGCGCTCTTGTGCCTGTGGATAGGCTGCACAGGGACAGTGAAGAGCAGCAGGAGCTTTCAGGGCTGGTACCTTCCTTGTGGGAGAAGGAGCCGGACGTTTGCCTTTTCGGAAAGAGGCTCTGCTGAGAACGAACACCGTGAGGTCTATCGTTCCTGGGCAAGCACGGATCCCCAGTGGTGTTGTGCCTGTGGATAGGCTGCACGGGTACAGTGAAGAGCAGCATGAGCTTTCAGGGCTGGCACCTTCCTTGTGGGAGAAAGAGCCGGACGTTTGCCTTTTCGGAAAGAGGCTCTGCCGAGAACGACCACCGTGAGATGTGCCATCTGTGGGAAAGCAGAGATCCCCAGTGCTGCTGTGCCTGTGGATAGGCTGCACGATGACGGTGAAGACCAGCAAGAGCTTTCAGGGCTGGCACCTTCCTTGTGGGACAAGGAGCCGGACGTTTGCCTTTTCGGAAAGAGGCTCTGCTGAGAACGAGCGCCGTGCCATGTGCCGCCTGTGGGAAAGCACAGATCCCCAGTGCTGTTGTGCCTGTGAATAGCCTGCACGGGGACGGTGAAGAGCAGCATGAGCTTTCAGGGCTGGCACCTTCCTTGTGGGAGAAGGAGCTGGACGTTTGCCTTTTCGGAAAGAGGCTCTGCTGAGAACGAACAACGTGAGGTCTACCGTTCCTGGGCAAGTACAGATCCACAATGCTGTTGTGCCTGTGGATAGGCTGCACAGGTGCAATGAAGAGCAGCATGAGCTTTCAGGGCTGGCACCTTCCTTGTGGGAGAAGGAGCCGGACGTTTGCCTTTTCAGAAGGAGAGTCTGCCGAGTACAAGCGCCGTGAGATGTGCCGCCTGTGGCAAAGCACAGATCCCCAGTGCTGTTGTGCCTGTGGATAGGCTGCACGGGGACGGTGAAGAGCAGCATGAGCTTTCAGGGCTGGCACCTTCCTTGTGGGAGAAGGAGGCGGACGTTTGCCTTTTCGGAAAGAGGCTCTGCCGAGAACGAGTGCCGTGCCATGTGCCGCCTGTGGGAAAGCACAGATCCCCAGTGCTGTTGTGCCTGTGGATAGGCTGCACGGGCACGGTGAAGAGCAGCATGAGCTTTGAGGGCTGGCACCTTCCTTGTGGGAGAAGGAGCCGGACATTTGCCTTTTCGGAAAGAGGCTCTGCTGAGAACGAACACCGTGAGGTGTACCGTTCCTTGGCAAGCACGGATCCCCAGTGCTGTTGTGCCTGTGGATAGGCTGCACAGGGACAGTGTAGAGCAGCATGAGCTTTCAGGGCTGGCACCTTCCTTGTGGGAGAAGGAGCTGGACGTTTGCCTTTTCAGAAGGAGAGTCTGCCGAGTACAAGCGCCGTGAGATGTGCCGCCTGTGGGAAAGCACAGATCCCCAGTGCTGTTGTGCCTGTGGATAGGCTACACGATGACGGTGAAGAGCAGCAAGAGCTTTCAGGGCTGGCACCTTCCTTGTGGGAGAAGGAGCCGGACGTTTGCCTTTTCGGAAGGAGAGTCTGCCGAGTACAAGCGCCGTGAGATGTGCCGTCTTTTGGAAAGCACAGATCCCCAGTGCTGTTGTGCCTCTGGATAGGCTGCACAGGGACAGTGTAGAGCAGCATGAGCTTTCAGGGCTGGCACCTTCCTTGTGGGAGAAGGAGCCGGACGTTTGCCTTTTCAGAAGGAGAGTCTGCCGAGTACAAGCGCCGTGAGATGTGCAGCCTGTGGGAAAGCACAGATCCCCAGTGCTGTTGTGCCTGTGGATAGGCTGCACAGGGACAGTGAAGAGCAGCATGAGCTTTCAGGGCTGGTACCTTCCTGGTGGGAGAAGGAGCCAGACGTTTGCCTTTTCGGAAAGAGGCTCTGCCGAGAACGAGCGCCGTGCCATGTGCCGCCTGTGGGAAAGCACAGATCCCCAGTGCTGTTGTGCCTGTGAATAGCCTGCACGGGTACAGTGAAGAGCAGCATGAGCTTTCAGGGCTGGCACCTTCCTTGTGGGAGAAGGAGCCGGACGTTTGCCTTTTCAGAAGGAGAGTCTGCCGAGTACAAGTGCCGTGAGATGTGCCATCTGTGGGAAAGCACAGATCCCCAGTGCTGCTGTGCCTGTGGATAGGCTGCACGATGACGGTGAAGACCAGCAAGAGCTTTCAGGGCTGGCACCTTCCTTTTGGGACAAGGAGCCGGACGTTTGCCTTTTCGGAAAGAGGCTCTGCTGAGAACGAACACCGTGAGGTCTACCGTTCCTAGGCAAGCACGGATCCCCAGCGCTCTTGTGCCTGTGGATAGGCTGCACAGGGACAGTGAAGAGCAGCAGGAGCTTTCAGGGCTGGCACCTTCCTTGTGGGAGAAGGAGCCGGACGTTTGCCTTTTCAGTAGGAGAGTCTGCCGAGTACAAGCGCCGTGAGATGTGCCGCCTGTGTGAAAGCACAGATCCCCAGTGCTGCTGTGCCTGTGAATACGCTGCACGGGGACGGTGAAGAGCAGCATGAGCTTTCAGGGCTGGCACCTTCCTTGTGGGAGAAGGAGGCGGAAGTTTGCCTTTTCGCAAAGAGGCTCTGACGAGAATGACCACCGTGAGGTCTACCGTTCCTAGGCAAGCACGGATCCCCAGCGCTCTTGTGCCTGTGGATAGGCTGCACAGGGACAGTGAAGAGCAGCATGAGCTTTCAGGGCTGGCACCTTCCTTGTGGGAGAAGGAGCCGGACGTTTGCCTTTTCGGAAAGAGGCTCTGCTGAGAACGAACACCGTGAGGTCTACCGTTCCTAGGCAAGCACGGATCCCCAGCGCTCTTGTGCCTGTGGATAGGCTGCACAGGGACAGTGAAGAGCAGCATGAGCTTTCAGGGCTGGTACCTTCCTGGTGGGAGAAGGAGTCGGACGTTTGCCTTTTCGGAAAGAGGCTCTGCCGAGAACGAGCGCCGTGCCATGTGCCGCCTGTGGGAAAGCACAGATCCCCAGTGCTGTTGTGCCTGTGAATAGCCTGCACGGGTACAGTGAAGAGCAGCATGAGCTTTCAGGGCTGGCACCTTCCTGGTGGGAGAAGGAGCCGGACGTTTGCCTTTTCGGAAAGAGGCTCTGCCGAGAACGACCACCGTGAGATGTGCCATCTGTGGGAAAGCAGAGATCCCCAGTGCTGCTGTGCCTGTGGATAGGCTGCACGATGACGGTGAAGACCAGCAAGAGCTTTCAGGGCTGGCACCTTCCTTGTGGGAGAAGGAGCCGGACGTTTGCCTTTTCGGAAAGAGGCTCTGCTGAGAACGAACAACGTGAGGTCTACCGTTCCTGGGCAAGTACAGATCCACAATGCTGTTGTGCCTGTGGATAGGCTGCACAGGTGCAATGAAGAGCAGCATGAGCTTTCAGGGCTGGCACCTTCCTTGTGGGAGAAGGAGCCGGACGTTTGCCTTTTCAGAAGGAGAGTCTGCCGAGTACAAGCGCCGTGAGATGTGCCGCCTGTGGCAAAGCACAGATCCCCAGTGCTGTTGTGCCTGTGGATAGGCTGCACGGGGACGGTGAAGAGCAGCATGAGCTTTCAGGGCTGGCACCTTCCTTGTGGGAGAAGGAGGCGGACGTTTGCCTTTTCGGAAAGAGGCTCTGCCGAGAACGAGCGCCGTGCCATGTGCCGCCTGTGGGAAAGCACAGATCCCCAGTGCTGTTGTGCCTGTGGATAGGCTGCACGGGCACGGTGAAGAGCAGCATGAGCTTTGAGGGCTGGCACCTTCCTTGTGGGAGAAGGAGCCGGACATTTGCCTTTTCGGAAAGAGGCTCTGCTGAGAACGAACAACGTGAGGTCTACCGTTCCTGGGCAAGTACAGATCCACAATGCTGTTGTGCCTGTGGATAGGCTGCACAGGTGCAATGAAGAGCAGCATGAGCTTTCAGGGCTGGCACCTTCCTTGTGGGAGAAGGAGCCGGACGTTTGCCTTTTCAGAAGGAGAGTCTGCCGAGTACAAGCGCCGTGAGATGTGCCGCCTGTGGCAAAGCACAGATCCCCAGTGCTGTTGTGCCTGTGGATAGGCTGCACGGGGACGGTGAAGAGCAGCATGAGCTTTCAGGGCTGGCACCTTCCTTGTGGGAGAAGGAGGCGGACGTTTGCCTTTTCGGAAAGAGGCTCTGCCGAGAACGAGTGCCGTGCCATGTGCCGCCTGTGGGAAAGCACAGATCCCCAGTGCTGTTGTGCCTGTGGATAGGCTGCACGGGCACGGTGAAGAGCAGCATGAGCTTTGAGGGCTGGCACCTTCCTTGTGGGAGAAGGAGCCGGACATTTGCCTTTTCGGAAAGAGGCTCTGCTGAGAACGAACACCGTGAGGTGTACCGTTCCTTGGCAAGCACGGATCCCCAGTGCTGTTGTGCCTGTGGATAGGCTGCACAGGGACAGTGTAGAGCAGCATGAGCTTTCAGGGCTGGCACCTTCCTGGTGGGAGAAGGAGCTGGACGTTTGCCTTTTCAGAAGGAGAGTCTGCCGAGTACAAGCGCCGTGAGATGTGCCGCCTGTGGGAAAGCACAGATCCCCAGTGCTGTTGTGCCTGTGGATAGGCTACACGATGACGGTGAAGAGCAGCAAGAGCTTTCAGGGCTGGCACCTTCCTTGTGGGAGAAGGAGCCGGACGTTTGCCTTTTCGGAAGGAGAGTCTGCCGAGTACAAGCGCCGTGAGATGTGCCGTCTTTTGGAAAGCACAGATCCCCAGTGCTGTTGTGCCTCTGGATAGGCTGCACAGGGACAGTGTAGAGCAGCATGAGCTTTCAGGGCTGGCACCTTCCTTGTGGGAGAAGGAGCCGGACGTTTGCCTTTTCAGAAGGAGAGTCTGCCGAGTACAAGCGCCGTGAGATGTGCAGCCTGTGGGAAAGCACAGATCCCCAGTGCTGTTGTGCCTGTGGATAGGCTGCACAGGGACAGTGAAGAGCAGCATGAGCTTTCAGGGCTGGTACCTTCCTGGTGGGAGAAGGAGCCAGACGTTTGCCTTTTCGGAAAGAGGCTCTGCCGAGAACGAGCGCCGTGCCATGTGCCACCTGTGGGAAAGCACAGATCCCCAGTGCTGTTGTGCCTGTGAATAGCCTGCACGGGTACAGTGAAGAGCAGCATGAGCTTTCAGGGCTGGCACCTTCCTTGTGGGAGAAGGAGCCGGACGTTTGCCTTTTCAGAAGGAGAGTCTGCCGAGTACAAGTGCCGTGAGATGTGCCATCTGTGGGAAAGCACAGATCCCCAGTGCTGCTGTGCCTGTGGATAGGCTGCACGATGACGGTGAAGACCAGCAAGAGCTTTCAGGGCTGGCACCTTCCTTTTGGGACAAGGAGCCGGACGTTTGCCTTTTCGGAAAGAGGCTCTGCTGAGAACGAACACCGTGAGGTCTACCGTTCCTAGGCAAGCACGGATCCCCAGCGCTCTTGTGCCTGTGGATAGGCTGCACAGGGACAGTGAAGAGCAGCAGGAGCTTTCAGGGCTGGTACCTTCCTTGTGGGAGAAGGAGCCGGACGTTTGCCTTTTCGGAAAGAGGCTCTGCTGAGAACGAACACCGTGAGGTCTATCGTTCCTGGGCAAGCACGGATCCCCAGTGGTGTTGTGCCTGTGGATAGGCTGCACGGGTACAGTGAAGAGCAGCATGAGCTTTCAGGGCTGGCACCTTCCTTGTGGGAGAAAGAGCCGGACGTTTGCCTTTTCGGAAAGAGGCTCTGCCGAGAACGACCACCGTGAGATGTGCCATCTGTGGGAAAGCAGAGATCCCCAGTGCTGCTGTGCCTGTGGATAGGCTGCACGATGACGGTGAAGACCAGCAAGAGCTTTCAGGGCTGGCACCTTCCTTGTGGGAGAAGGAGCCGGACGTTTGCCTTTTCGGAAAGAGGCTCTGCTGAGAACGAGCGCCGTGAGGTCTACCGTTCCTGGGCAAGTACAGATCCACAATGCTGTTGTGCCTGTGGATAGGCTGCACAGGTGCAATGAAGAGCAGCATGAGCTTTCAGGGCTGGCACCTTCCTTGTGGGAGAAGGAGCCGGACGTTTGCCTTTTCGGAAAGAGGCTCTGCTGAGAACGAACACCGTGAGGTCTACCGTTCCTGGGCAAGCACGGATCCCCAGCGCTCTTGTGCCTGTGGATAGGCTGCACAGGTGCAATGAAGAGCAGCATGAGCTTTCAGGGCTGGCACCTTCCTTGTGGGAGAAGGAGCCGGACGTTTGCCTTTTCAGTAGGAGAGTCTGCCGAGTACAAGCGCCGTGAGATGTGCCGCCTGTCGGAAAGCACAGATCCCCAGGGCTGTTGTGCCTGTGGATAGGCTGCACAGGGACAGTGTAGAGCAGCATGAGCTTTCAGGGCTGGCACCTTCCTTGTGGGAGAAGGAGCCGGACGTTTGCCTTTTCAGAAGGAGAGTCTGCCGAGTACAAGCGCCGTGAGATGTGCCGCCTGTGGGAAAGCACAGATCCCCAGTGCTGTTGTGCCTGTGAATAGCCTGCACGGGGACGGTGAAGACCAGCAAGAGCTTTCAGGGCTGGCACCTTCCTTGTGGGAGAAGGAGCCGGACGTTTGCCTTTTCGGAAAGAGGCTCTGCCGAGAACGAACACCGTGAGGTCTACCGTTCCTTGGCAAGCACGGATCGGCAGTGTTGCTGTGCCTGTGGATAGGCTGCACAGGGACAGTGAAGAGCAGCAGGAGCTTTCAGGGCTGGCACCTTCCTTGTGGGAGAAGGAGCCGGACGTTTGCCTTTTCAGTAGGAGAGTCTGCCGAGTACAAGCGCCGTGAGATGTGCCGCCTGTGTGAAAGCACAGATCCCCAGTGCTGTTGTGCCTGTGAATACGCTGCACGGGGACGGTGAAGAGCAGCATGAGCTTTCAGGGCTGGCACCTTCCTTGTGGGAGAAGGAGGCGGAAGTTTGCCTTTTCGCAAAGAGGCTCTGACGAGAATGACCACCGTGAGATGTGCCGCCTGTGGGAAAGTACAGATCCCCAGTGCTGTTGTGCCTGTGGATAGGCTGCACGGGGACGGTGAAGAGCAGCATGAGCTTTCAGGGCTGGCACCTTCCTTGTGGGAGAAGGAGCCGGACGTTTGCCTTTTCGGAAAGAGGCTCTGCTGAGAACGAGCGCCGTGCCATGTGCCGCCTGTGGGAAAGCACAGATCCCCAGTGCTGTTGTGCCTGTGAATAGCCTGCACGGGGACGGTGAAGAGCAGCATGAGCTTTGAGGGCTGGCACCTTCCTTGTGGGGCAAGGAGTCGGACGTTTGCCTTTTCGGAAAGAGGCTCTGCTGAGAACGAACACCGTGAGGTCTACCGTTCCTGGGCAAGTACAGATCCACAATGCTGTTGTGCCTGTGGATAGGCTGCAAAGGTGCAATGAAGAGCAGCATGAGCTTTCAGGGCTGGCACCTTCCTTGTGGGAGAAGGAGCCGGACGTTTGCCTTTTCGGAAAGAGGCTCTGCTGAGAACGAACACCGTGAGGTCTACCGTTCCTAGGCAAGCACGGATCCCCAGCGCTCTTGTGCCTGTGGATAGGCTGCACGGGGACGGTGAAGAGCAGCATGAGCTTTCAGGGCTGGCACCTTCCTTGTGGGAGAAGGAGCCGGACGTTTGCCTTTTCAGAAAGAGGCTCTGCTGAGAACGATCACCGTGAGATCTACCGTTCCTGGGCAAGCACGAATCCCCAGTGGTGTTGTGCCTGTGAATAGCCTGCACGGGTACAGTGAAGAGCAGCATGAGCTTTCAGGGCTGGCACCTTCCTGGTGGGAGAAGGAGCCGGACGTTTGCCTTTTCGGAAAGAGGCTCTGCCGAGAACGACCACCGTGAGATGTGCCATCTGTGGGAAAGCAGAGATCCCCAGTGCTGCTGTGCCTGTGGATAGGCTGCACGATGACGGTGAAGACCAGCAAGAGCTTTCAGGGCTGGCACCTTCCTTGTGGGAGAAGGAGCCGGACGTTTGCCTTTTCGGAAAGAGGCTCTGCTGAGAACGAACAACGTGAGGTCTACCGTTCCTGGGCAAGTACAGATCCACAATGCTGTTGTGCCTGTGGATAGGCTGCACAGGTGCAATGAAGAGCAGCATGAGCTTTCAGGGCTGGCACCTTCCTTGTGGGAGAAGGAGCCGGACGTTTGCCTTTTCAGAAGGAGAGTCTGCCGAGTACAAGCGCCGTGAGATGTGCCGCCTGTGGCAAAGCACAGATCCCCAGTGCTGTTGTGCCTGTGGATAGGCTGCACGGGGACGGTGAAGACCAGCAAGAGCTTTCAGGGCTGGCACCTTCCTTGTGGGAGAAGGAGGCGGACGTTTGCCTTTTCGGAAAGAGGCTCTGCCGAGAACGAGCGCCGTGCCATGTTCCGCCTGTGGGAAAGCACAGATCCCCAGTGCTGCTGTGCCTGTGAATAGCCTGCACGGGGACGGTGAAGACCAGCAGGAGCTTTCAGGGCTGGCACCTTCCTTGTGGGAGAAGGAGCCGGACGTTTGCCTTTTCAGAAAGAGGCTCTGCTAAGAACGATCACCGTGAGGTCTACCGTTCCTGGGCAAGCACGGATCCCCAGTGGTGTTGTGCCTGTGGATAGGCTGCACGGGAACAGTGAAGAGCAGCATGAGCTTTCAGGGCTGGCACCTTCCTGGTGGGAGAAGGAGCCGGACGTTTGCCTTTTCGGAAAGAGGCTCTGCCGAGAACGAGTGCCGTGCCATGTGCCGCCTGTGGGAAAGCACAGATCCCCAGTGCTGTTGTGCCTGTGGATAGGCTGCACGGGTACAGTGAAGAGCAGCATGAGCTTTCAGGGCTGGCACCTTCCTTGTGGGAGAAGGAGCCGGACGTTTGCCTTTTCGGAAAGAGGCTCTGCCGAGAACGAGTGCCGTGCCAGGTGACGCCTGTGGGAAAGCACAGATCCCCAGTGCTGTTGTGCCTGTGGATAGGCTGCACGGGGTCGGTGAAGAGCAGCATGAGCTTTCAGGGCTGGCACCTTCCTGGTGGGAGAAGGAGCCGGACGTTTGCCTTTTCGGAAAGAGGCTCTGCCGAGAACGAACATTGTGAGGTCTACAGTTCCTGGACAAGAACGGATCCCCAATGCTGTTGTGCCTGTGGATAGGCTGCACGGGGGCTGTGAAGACCGGCATGATCTTTCAGGGCTGGCACCTTCCTTGTGGGAGAAGGAGCCGGACGTTTGCCTTTTCAGAAGGAGAGTCTGCCGAGTACAAGCGCCGTGAGATGTGCAGCCTGTGGGAAAGCACAGATCCCCAGTGCTGTTGTGCCTGTGGATAGGCTGCACAGGGACAGTGAAGAGCAGCAGGAGCTTTCAGGGCTGGTACCTTCCTGGTGGGATAAGGAGTCGGACGTTTGCCTTTTCGGAAAGAGGCTCTGCCGAGTACAAGTGCCGTGAGATGTGCCATCTGTGGGAAAGCACAGATCCCCAGTGCTGCTGTGCCTGTGGATAGTCTGCACGATGACGGTGAAGACCAGCAAGAGCTTTCAGGGCTGGCACCTTCCTTTTGGGACAAGGAGCCGGACGTTTGCCTTTTCGGAAAGAGGCTCTGCTGAGAACGAACACCGTGAGGTCTACCGTTCCTAGGCAAGCACGGATCCCCAGCGCTCTTGTGCCTGTGGATAGGCTGCACAGGGACAGTGAAGAGCAGCAGGAGCTTTCAGGGCTGGTACCTTCCTTGTGGGAGAAGGAGCCGGACGTTTGCCTTTTCGGAAAGAGGCTCTGCTGAGAACGAACACCGTGAGGTCTATCGTTCCTGGGCAAGCACGGATCCCCAGTGGTGTTGTGCCTGTGGATAGGCTGCACGGGTACAGTGAAGAGCAGCATGAGCTTTCAGGGCTGGCACCTTCCTTGTGGGAGAAAGAGCCGGACGTTTGCCTTTTCGGAAAGAGGCTCTGCCGAGAACGACCACCGTGAGATGTGCCATCTGTGGGAAAGCAGAGATCCCCAGTGCTGCTGTGCCTGTGGATAGGCTGCACGATGACGGTGAAGACCAGCAAGAGCTTTCAGGGCTGGCACCTTCCTTGTGGGACAAGGAGCCGGACGTTTGCCTTTTCGGAAAGAGGCTCTGCTGAGAACGAGCGCCGTGCCATGTGCCGCCTGTGGGAAAGCACAGATCCCCAGTGCTGTTGTGCCTGTGAATAGCCTGCACGGGGACGGTGAAGAGCAGCATGAGCTTTCAGGGCTGGCACCTTCCTTGTGGGAGAAGGAGCTGGACGTTTGCCTTTTCGGAAAGAGGCTCTGCTGAGAACGAACAACGTGAGGTCTACCGTTCCTGGGCAAGTACAGATCCACAATGCTGTTGTGCCTGTGGATAGGCTGCACAGGTGCAATGAAGAGCAGCATGAGCTTTCAGGGCTGGCACCTTCCTTGTGGGAGAAGGAGCCGGACGTTTGCCTTTTCAGAAGGAGAGTCTGCCGAGTACAAGCGCCGTGAGATGTGCCGCCTGTGGCAAAGCACAGATCCCCAGTGCTGTTGTGCCTGTGGATAGGCTGCACGGGGACGGTGAAGAGCAGCATGAGCTTTCAGGGCTGGCACCTTCCTTGTGGGAGAAGGAGGCGGACGTTTGCCTTTTCGGAAAGAGGCTCTGCCGAGAACGAGTGCCGTGCCATGTGCCGCCTGTGGGAAAGCACAGATCCCCAGTGCTGTTGTGCCTGTGGATAGGCTGCACGGGCACGGTGAAGAGCAGCATGAGCTTTGAGGGCTGGCACCTTCCTTGTGGGAGAAGGAGCCGGACATTTGCCTTTTCGGAAAGAGGCTCTGCTGAGAACGAACACCGTGAGGTGTACCGTTCCTTGGCAAGCACGGATCCCCAGTGCTGTTGTGCCTGTGGATAGGCTGCACAGGGACAGTGTAGAGCAGCATGAGCTTTCAGGGCTGGCACCTTCCTGGTGGGAGAAGGAGCTGGACGTTTGCCTTTTCAGAAGGAGAGTCTGCCGAGTACAAGCGCCGTGAGATGTGCCGCCTGTGGGAAAGCACAGATCCCCAGTGCTGTTGTGCCTGTGGATAGGCTGCACGATGACGGTGAAGACCAGCAAGAGCTTTCAGGGCTGGCACCTTCCTTTTGGGACAAGGAGCCGGACGTTTGCCTTTTCGGAAAGAGGCTCTGCTGAGAACGAACACCGTGAGGTCTACCGTTCCTAGGCAAGCACGGATCCCCAGCGCTCTTGTGCCTGTGGATAGGCTGCACAGGGACAGTGAAGAGCAGCAGGAGCTTTCAGGGCTGGTACCTTCCTTGTGGGAGAAGGAGCCGGACGTTTGCCTTTTCGGAAAGAGGCTCTGCTGAGAACGAACACCGTGAGGTCTATCGTTCCTGGGCAAGCACGGATCCCCAGTGGTGTTGTGCCTGTGGATAGGCTGCACGGGTACAGTGAAGAGCAGCATGAGCTTTCAGGGCTGGCACCTTCCTTGTGGGAGAAAGAGCCGGACGTTTGCCTTTTCGGAAAGAGGCTCTGCCGAGAACGACCACCGTGAGATGTGCCATCTGTGGGAAAGCAGAGATCCCCAGTGCTGCTGTGCCTGTGGATAGGCTGCACGATGACGGTGAAGACCAGCAAGAGCTTTCAGGGCTGGCACCTTCCTTGTGGGAGAAGGAGCCGGACGTTTGCCTTTTCGGAAAGAGGCTCTGCTGAGAACGAGCGCCGTGAGGTCTACCGTTCCTGGGCAAGTACAGATCCACAATGCTCTTGTGCCTGTGGATAGGCTGCACAGGTGCAATGAAGAGCAGCATGAGCTTTCAGGGCTGGCACCTTCCTTGTGGGAGAAGGAGCCGGACGTTTGCCTTTTCGGAAAGAGGCTCTGCTGAGAACGAACACCGTGAGGTCTACCGTTCCTGGGCAAGCACGGATCCCCAGCGCTCTTGTGCCTGTGGATAGGCTGCACAGGTGCAATGAAGAGCAGCATGAGCTTTCAGGGCTGGCACCTTCCTTGTGGGAGAAGGAGCCGGACGTTTGCCTTTTCAGTAGGAGAGTCTGCCGAGTACAAGCGCCGTGAGATGTGCCGCCTGTGGGAAAGCACAGATCCCCAGGGCTGTTGTGCCTGTGGATAGGCTGCACAGGGACAGTGTAGAGCAGCATGAGCTTTCAGGGCTGGCACCTTCCTTGTGGGAGAAGGAGCCGGACGTTTGCCTTTTCAGAAGGAGAGTCTGCCGAGTACAAGCGCCGTGAGATGTGCCGCCTGTGGGAAAGCACAGATCCCCAGTGCTGTTGTGCCTGTGAATAGCCTGCACGGGGACGGTGAAGACCAGCAAGAGCTTTCAGGGCTGGCACCTTCCTTGTGGGAGAAGGAGCCGGACGTTTGCCTTTTCGGAAAGAGGCTCTGCCGAGAACGAACACCGTGAGGTCTACCGTTCCTTGGCAAGCACGGATCGGCAGTGTTGCTGTGCCTGTGGATAGGCTGCACAGGGACAGTGAAGAGCAGCAGGAGCTTTCAGGGCTGGCACCTTCCTTGTGGGAGAAGGAGCCGGACGTTTGCCTTTTCAGTAGGAGAGTCTGCCGAGTACAAGCGCCGTGAGATGTGCCGCCTGTGTGAAAGCACAGATCCCCAGTGCTGTTGTGCCTGTGAATACGCTGCACGGGGACGGTGAAGAGCAGCATGAGCTTTCAGGGCTGGCACCTTCCTTGTGGGAGAAGGAGGCGGAAGTTTGCCTTTTCGCAAAGAGGCTCTGACGAGAATGACCACCGTGAGATGTGCCGCCTGTGGGAAAGTACAGATCCCCAGTGCTGTTGTGCCTGTGGATAGGCTGCACGGGGACGGTGAAGAGCAGCATGAGCTTTCAGGGCTGGCACCTTCCTTGTGGGAGAAGGAGCCGGACGTTTGCCTTTTCGGAAAGAGGCTCTGCTGAGAACGAGCGCCGTGCCATGTGCCGCCTGTGGGAAAGCACAGATCCCCAGTGCTGTTGTGCCTGTGAATAGCCTGCACGGGGACGGTGAAGAGCAGCATGAGCTTTGAGGGCTGGCACCTTCCTTGTGGGGCAAGGAGTCGGACGTTTGCCTTTTCGGAAAGAGGCTCTGCTGAGAACGAACACCGTGAGGTCTACCGTTCCTGGGCAAGTACAGATCCACAATGCTGTTGTGCCTGTGGATAGGCTGCAAAGGTGCAATGAAGAGCAGCATGAGCTTTCAGGGCTGGCACCTTCCTTGTGGGAGAAGGAGCCGGACGTTTGCCTTTTCGGAAAGAGGCTCTGCTGAGAACGAACACCGTGAGGTCTACCGTTCCTAGGCAAGCACGGATCCCCAGCGCTCTTGTGCCTGTGGATAGGCTGCACGGGGACGGTGAAGAGCAGCATGAGCTTTCAGGGCTGGCACCTTCCTTGTGGGAGAAGGAGCCGGACGTTTGCCTTTTCAGAAAGAGGCTCTGCTGAGAACGATCACCGTGAGATCTACCGTTCCTGGGCAAGCACGAATCCCCAGTGGTGTTGTGCCTGTGGATAGGCTGCACGGGTACAGTGAAGAGCAGCATGAGCTTTCAGGGCTGGCACCTTCCTTGTGGGAGAAGGAGCCGGACGTTTGCCTTTTCGGAAAGAGGCTCTGCCGAGAACGACCACCGTGAGATGTGCCATCTGTGGGAAAGCAGAGATCCCCAGTGCTGCTGTGCCTGTGGATAGCCTGCACGGGGACGGTGAAGAGCAGCAAGAGCTTTCAGGGCTGGCACCTTCCTTGTGGGAGAAGGAGCCGGACGTTTGCCTTTTCGGAAAGAGGCTCTGCTGAGAACGAGCGCCGTGCCATGTGCCGCCCTTGGGAAAGCACAGATCCCCAGTGCTGCTGTGCCTGTGAATAGCCTGCACGGGGACGGTGAAGAGCAGCATGAGCTTTCAGGGCTGGCACCTTCCTTGTGGGAGAAGGAGCCGGACGTTTGCCTTTTCAGAAAGAGGCTCTGCTAAGAACGATCACCGTGAGGTCTACCGTTCCTGGGCAAGCACGAATCCCCAGTGGTGTTGTGCCTGTGGATAGGCTGCACGGGAACAGTGAAGAGCAGCATGAGCTTTCAGGGCTGGCACCTTCCTTGTGGGAGAAGGAGCCGGACGTTTGCCTTTTCGGAAAGAGGCTCTGCCGAGAACGACCACCGTGAGATGTGCCATCTGTGGGAAAGCAGAGATCCCCAGTGCTGCTGTGCCTGTGGATAGGCTGCACGATGACGGTGAAGACCAGCAAGAGCTTTCAGGGCTGGCACCTTCCTTGTGGGACAAGGAGCCGGACGTTTGCCTTTTCGGAAAGAGGCTCTGCTGAGAACGAGCGCCGTGCCATGTGCCGCCTGTGGGAAAGCACAGATCCCCAGTGCTGTTGTGCCTGTGAATAGCCTGCACGGGGACGGTGAAGAGCAGCATGAGCTTTCAGGGCTGGCACCTTCCTTGTGTGAGAAGGAGTCGGACGTTTGCCTTTTCAGAAAGAGGCTCTGCTGAGAACGAACAACGTGAGGTCTACCGTTCCTAGGCAAGCACGGATCCCCAGCGCTCTTGTGCCTGTGGATAGGCTACACAGGGACAGTGAAGAGCAGCATGAGCTTTCAGGGCTGGTACCTTCCTTGTGGGAGAAGGAGCCGGACGTTTGCCTTTTCGGAAAGAGGCTCTGCCGAGAACGACCACCGTGAGATGTGCCATCTGTGGGAAAGCAGAGATCCCCAGTGCTGCTGTGCCTGTGGATAGGCTGCACGATGACGGTGAAGACCAGCAAGAGCTTTCAGGGCTGGCACCTTCCTTGTGGGAGAAGGAGCCGGACGTTTGCCTTTTCGGAAAGAGGCTCTGCTGAGAACGAGCGCCGTGAGGTCTACCGTTCCTGGGCAAGTACAGATCCACAATGCTGTTGTGCCTGTGGATAGGCTGCACAGGTGCAATGAAGAGCAGCATGAGCTTTCAGGGCTGGCACCTTCCTTGTGGGAGAAGGAGCCGGACGTTTGCCTTTTCGGAAAGAGGCTCTGCTGAGAACGAACACCGTGAGGTCTACCGTTCCTGGGCAAGCACGGATCCCCAGCGCTCTTGTGCCTGTGGATAGGCTGCACAGGTGCAATGAAGAGCAGCATGAGCTTTCAGGGCTGGCACCTTCCTTGTGGGAGAAGGAGCCGGACGTTTGCCTTTTCAGTAGGAGAGTCTGCCGAGTACAAGCGCCGTGAGATGTGCCGCCTGTGGGAAAGCACAGATCCCCAGGGCTGTTGTGCCTGTGGATAGGCTGCACAGGGACAGTGTAGAGCAGCATGAGCTTTCAGGGCTGGCACCTTCCTTGTGGGAGAAGGAGCCGGACGTTTGCCTTTTCAGAAGGAGAGTCTGCCGAGTACAAGCGCCGTGAGATGTGCCGCCTGTGGGAAAGCACAGATCCCCAGTGCTGTTGTGCCTGTGAATAGCCTGCACGGGGACGGTGAAGACCAGCAAGAGCTTTCAGGGCTGGCACCTTCCTTGTGGGAGAAGGAGCCGGACGTTTGCCTTTTCGGAAAGAGGCTCTGCCGAGAACGACCACCGTGAGATGTGCCATCTGTGGGAAAGCAGAGATCCCCAGTGCTGCTGTGCCTGTGGATAGGCTGCACGATGACGGTGAAGACCAGCAAGAGCTTTCAGGGCTGGCACCTTCCTTGTGGGAGAAGGAGCCGGACGTTTGCCTTTTCGGAAAGAGGCTCTGCCGAGAACGAGTGCCGTGCCATGTGCCGCCTGTGGGAAAGCACAGATCCCCAGTGCTGTTGTGCCTGTGGATAGGCTGCACGGGGACGGTGAAGAGCAGCATGAGCTTTCAGGGCTGGCACCTTCCTTGTGGGAGAAGGAGCCGGACGTTTGCCTTTTCAGAAAGAGGCTCTGCTGAGAACGATCACCGTGAGATCTACCGTTCCTGGGCAAGCACGAATCCCCAGTGGTGTTGTGCCTGTAGATAGGCTGCACGGGTACAGTGAAGAGCAGCATGAGCTTTCAGGGCTGGCACCTTCCTTGTGGGAGAAGGAGCCGGACGTTTGCCTTTTCGGAAAGAGGCTCTGCCGAGAACGAGTGCCGTGCCAGGTGACGCCTGTGGGAAAGCACAGATCCCCAGTGCTGTTGTGCCTGTGGATAGGCTGCACGGGGACGGTGAAGAGCAGCATGAGCTTTCAGGGCTGGCACCTTCCTGGTGGGAGAAGGAGCCGGACGTTTGCCTTTTCGGAAAGAGGCTCTGCCGAGAACGAACATTGTGAGGTCTACAGTTCCTGGACAAGAACGGATCCCCAATGCTGTTGTGCCTGTGGATAGGCTGCACGGGGGCTGTGAAGACCGGCATGATCTTTCAGGGCTGGCACCTTCCTTGTGGGAGAAGGAGCCGGACGTTTGCCTTTTCGGAAGGAGAGTCTGCCGAGTACAAGCGCCGTGAGATGTGCCGTCTTTTGGAAAGCACAGATCCCCAGTGCTGTTGTGCCTGTGGATAGGCTGCACAGGGACAGTGTAGAGCAGCATGAGCTTTCAGGGCTGGCACCTTCCTTGTGGGAGAAGGAGCCGGACGTTTGCCTTTTCGGAAGGAGAGTCTGCCGAGTACAAGCGCCGTGAGATGTGCCGTCTTTTGGAAAGCACAGATCCCCAGTGCTGTTGTGCCTGTGGATAGGCTGCACAGGGACAGTGTAGAGCAGCATGAGCTTTCAGGGCTGGCACCTTCCTGGTGGGAGAAGGAGCCGGACGTTTGCCTTTTCAGAAGGAGAGTCTGCCGAGTACAAGCGCCGTGAGATGTGCAGCCTGTCGGAAAGCACAGATCCCCAGTGCTGTTGTGCCTGTGGATAGGCTGCACAGGGACAGTGTAGAGCAGCATGAGCTTTCAGGGCTGGCACCTTCCTGGTGGGAGAAGGAGCCGGACGTTTGCCTTTTCGGAAAGAGGCTCTGACGAGAATGACCACCGTGAGATGTGCCATCTGTGGGAAAGCAGAGATCCCCAGTGCTGCTGTGCCTGTGGATAGGCTGCACGATGACGGTGAAGACCAGCAAGAGCTTTCAGGGCTGGCACCTTCCTTGTGGGAGAAGGAGCCGGACGTTTGCCTTTTCGGAAAGAGGCTCTGCTGAGAACGAGCGCCGTGCCATGTGCCGCCTGTGGGAAAGCACAGATCCCCAGTGCTGCTGTGCCTGTGAATAGCCTGCACGGGGACGGTGAAGAGCAGCAGGAGCTTTGAGGGCTGGCACCTTCCTTGTGGGAGAAGGAGCCGGACGTTTGCCTTTTCAGAAAGAGGCTCTGCTGAGAACGAACAACGTGAGGTCTAACGTTCCTGGGCAAGTACAGATCCACAATGCTGTTGTGCCTGTGGATAGGCTGCACAGGTGCAATGAAGAGCAGCATGAGCTTTCAGGGCTGGCACCTTCCTTGTGGGAGAAGGAGCCGGACGTTTGCCTTTTCGGAAAGAGGCTCTGCTGAGAACGAACACCGTGAGGTGTACCGTTCCTTGGCAAGCACGGATCCCCAGTGCTGTTGTGCCTGTGGATAGGCTGCACAGGGACAGTGTAGAGCAGCATGAGCTTTCAGGGCTGGCACCTTCCTTGTGGGAGAAGGAGCCGGACGTTTGCCTTTTCGGAAAGAGGCTCTGCCGAGAACGAGTGCCGTGCCATGTGCCGCCTGTGGGAAAGCACAGATCCCCAGTGCTGTTGTGCCTGTGGATAGGCTGCACGGGCACGGTGAAGAGCAGCATGAGCTTTGAGGGCTGGCACCTTCCTTGTGGGAGAAGGAGCCGGACATTTGCCTTTTCGGAAAGAGGCTCTGCTGAGAACGAACACCGTGAGGTGTACCGTTCCTTGGCAAGCACGGATCCCCAGTGCTGTTGTGCCTGTGGATAGGCTGCACAGGGACAGTGTAGAGCAGCATGAGCTTTCAGGGCTGGCACCTTCCTTGTGGGAGAAGGAGCTGGACGTTTGCCTTTTCAGAAGGAGAGTCTGCCGAGTACAAGCGCCGTGAGATGTGCCATCTTTTGGAAAGCACAGATCCCCAGTGCTGTTGTGCCTCTGGATAGGCTACACGATGACGGTGAAGACCAGCAAGAGCTTTCAGGGCTGGCACCTTCCTTGTGGGAGAAGGAGCTGGACGTTTGCCTTTTCGGAAGGAGAGTCTGCCGAGTACAAGCGCCGTGAGATGTGCCGCCCTTGGGAAAGCACAGATCCCCAGTGCTGTTGTGCCTGTGGATAGGCTGCACAGGGACAGTGAAGAGCAGCAGGAGCTTTCAGGGCTGGCACCTTCCTTGTTGGAGAAGGAGCCGGACGTTTGCCTTTTCGGAAAGAGGCTCTGCCGAGAACGAACACCGTGAGGTCTACCGTTCCTTGGCAAGCACGGATCGGCAGTGTTGCTGTGCCTGTGGATAGGCTGCACAGGGACAGTGAAGAGCAGCATGAGCTTTCAGGGCTGGCACCTTCCTTGTGGGAGAAGGAGCCGGACGTTTGCCTTTTCGGAAAGAGGCTCTGCTGAGAACGAACACCGTGAGGTCTACCGTTCCTAGGCAAGCACGGATCCCCAGCGCTCTTGTGCCTGTGGATAGGCTGCACAGGGACAGTGTAGAGCAGCATGAGCTTTCAGGGCTGGCACCTTCCTTGTGGGAGAAGGAGCCGGACGTTTGCCTTTTCGGAAAGAGGCTCTGCCGAGAACGACCACCTTGAGATGTGCCATCTGTGGGAAAGCAGAGATCCCCAGTGCTGCTGTGCCTGTGGATAGGCTGCACGATGACGGTGAAGACCAGCAAGAGCTTTCAGGGCTGGCACCTTCCTTGTGGGAGAAGGAGCCGGACGTTTGCCTATTCAGAAAGAGGCTCTGCTAAGAACGATCACCGTGAGGTCTACCGTTCCTGGGCAAGCACGGATCCCCAGTGGTGTTGTGCCTGTGGATAGGCTGCACGGGAACAGTGAAGAGCAGCATGAGCTTTCAGGGCTGGCACCTTCCTTGTGGGAGAAGGAGCCGGACGTTTGCCTTTTCGGAAAGAGGCTCTGCCGAGAACGAGTGCCGTGCCATGTGCCGCCTGTGGGAAAGCACAGATCCCCAGTGCTGTTGTGCCTGTGGATAGGCTGCACGGGGACGGTGAAGAGCAGCATGAGCTTTCAGGGCTGGCACCTTCCTTGTGGGAGAAGGAGCCGGACGTTTGCCTTTTCAGAAAGAGGCTCTGCTGAGAACGATCACCGTGAGATCTACCGTTCCTGGGCAAGCACGAATCCCCAGTGGTGTTGTGCCTGTAGATAGGCTGCACGGGTACAGTGAAGAGCAGCATGAGCTTTCAGGGCTGGCACCTTCCTTGTGGGAGAAGGAGCCGGACGTTTGCCTTTTCGGAAAGAGGCTCTGCCGAGAACGAGTGCCGTGCCAGGTGACGCCTGTGGGAAAGCACAGATCCCCAGTGCTGTTGTGCCTGTGGATAGGCTGCACGGGGACGGTGAAGAGCAGCATGAGCTTTCAGGGCTGGCACCTTCCTGGTGGGAGAAGGAGCCGGACGTTTGCCTTTTCGGAAAGAGGCTCTGCCGAGAACGAACATTGTGAGGTCTACAGTTCCTGGACAAGAACGGATCCCCAATGCTGTTGTGCCTGTGGATAGGCTGCACGGGGGCTGTGAAGACCGGCATGATCTTTCAGGGCTGGCACCTTCCTTGTGGGAGAAGGAGCCGGACGTTTGCCTTTTCGGAAGGAGAGTCTGCCGAGTACAAGCGCCGTGAGATGTGCCGTCTTTTGGAAAGCACAGATCCCCAGTGCTGTTGTGCCTGTGGATAGGCTGCACAGGGACAGTGTAGAGCAGCATGAGCTTTCAGGGCTGGCACCTTCCTTGTGGGAGAAGGAGCCGGACGTTTGCCTTTTCAGAAGGAGAGTCTGCCGAGTACAAGCGCCGTGAGATGTGCAGCCTGTGGGAAAGCACAGATCCCCAGTGCTGTTGTGCCTGTGGATAGGCTGCACAGGGACAGTGAAGAGCAGCATGAGCTTTCAGGGCTGGTACCTTCCTGGTGGGAGAAGGAGTCGGACGTTTGCCTTTTCGGAAAGAGGCTCTGCCGAGAACGAGCGCCGTGCCATGTGCCGCCTGTGGGAAAGCACAGATCCCCAGTGCTGTTGTGCCTGTGAATAGCCTGCACGGGTACAGTGAAGAGCAGCATGAGCTTTCAGGGCTGGCACCTTCCTGGTGGGAGAAGGAGCCGGACGTTTGCCTTTTCGGAAAGAGGCTCTGCCGAGAACGACCACCGTGAGATGTGCCATCTGTGGGAAAGCAGAGATCCCCAGTGCTGCTGTGCCTGTGGATAGGCTGCACGATGACGGTGAAGACCAGCAAGAGCTTTCAGGGCTGGTACCTTCCTTGTGGGAGAAGGAGCCGGACGTTTGCCTTTTCGGAAAGAGGCTCTGCCGAGAACGACCACCGTGAGATGTGCCATCTGTGGGAAAGCAGAGATCCCCAGTGCTGCTGTGCCTGTGGATAGGCTGCACGATGACGGTGAAGACCAGCAAGAGCTTTCAGGGCTGGCACCTTCCTTGTGGGAGAAGGAGCCGGACGTTTGCCTTTTCAGAAAGAGGCTCTGCTAAGAACGATCACCGTGAGGTCTACCGTTCCTGGGCAAGCACGGATCCCCAGTGGTGTTGTGCCTGTGGATAGGCTGCACGGGAACAGTGAAGAGCAGCATGAGCTTTCAGGGCTGGCACCTTCCTTGTGGGAGAAGGAGCCGGACGTTTGCCTTTTCGGAAAGAGGCTCTGCCGAGAACGAGTGCCGTGCCATGTGCCGCCTGTGGGAAAGCAGAGATCCCCAGTGCTGCTGTGCCTGTGGATAGGCTGCACGATGACGGTGAAGACCAGCAAGAGCTTTCAGGGCTGGCACCTTCCTTGTGGGAGAAGGAGCCAGACGTTTGCCTTTTCAGAAAGAGGCTCTGCTGAGAACGATCACCGTGAGATCTACCGTTCCTGGGCAAGCACGAATCCCCAGTGGTGTTGTGCCTGTAGATAGGCTGCACGGGTACAGTGAAGAGCAGCATGAGCTTTCAGGGCTGGCACCTTCCTTGTGGGAGAAGGAGCCGGACGTTTGCCTTTTCGGAAAGAGGCTCTGCCGAGAACGAGTGCCGTGCCAGGTGACGCCTGTGGGAAAGCACAGATCCCCAGTGCTGTTGTGCCTGTGGATAGGCTGCACGGGGACGGTGAAGAGCAGCATGAGCTTTCAGGGCTGGCACCTTCCTGGTGGGAGAAGGAGCCGGACGTTTGCCTTTTCGGAAAGAGGCTCTGCCGAGAACGAACATTGTGAGGTCTACAGTTCCTGGACAAGAACGGATCCCCAATGCTGTTGTGCCTGTGGATAGGCTGCACGGGGGCTGTGAAGACCGGCATGATCTTTCAGGGCTGGCACCTTCCTTGTGGGAGAAGGAGCCGGACGTTTGCCTTTTCGGAAGGAGAGTCTGCCGAGTACAAGCGCCGTGAGATGTGCCGTCTTTTGGAAAGCACAGATCCCCAGTGCTGTTGTGCCTGTGGATAGGCTGCACAGGGACAGTGTAGAGCAGCATGAGCTTTCAGGGCTGGCACCTTCCTTGTGGGAGAAGGAGCCGGACGTTTGCCTTTTCAGAAGGAGAGTCTGCCGAGTACAAGCGCCGTGAGATGTGCAGCCTGTGGGAAAGCACAGATCCCCAGTGCTGTTGTGCCTGTGGATAGGCTGCACAGGGACAGTGAAGAGCAGCATGAGCTTTCAGGGCTGGTACCTTCCTGGTGGGAGAAGGAGTCGGACGTTTGCCTTTTCGGAAAGAGGCTCTGCCGAGAACGAGCGCCGTGCCATGTGCCGCCTGTGGGAAAGCACAGATCCCCAGTGCTGTTGTGCCTGTGAATAGCCTGCACGGGTACAGTGAAGACCAGCAAGAGCTTTCAGGGCTGGCACCTTCCTGGTGGGAGAAGGAGCCGGACGTTTGCCTTTTCGGAAAGAGGCTCTGCCGAGAACGAACATTGTGAGGTCTACAGTTCCTGGACAAGAACGGATCCCCAATGCTGTTGTGCCTGTGGATAGGCTGCACGGGGGCTGTGAAGACCGGCATGATCTTTCAGGGCTGGCACCTTCCTTGTGGGAGAAGGAGCCGGACGTTTGCCTTTTCGGAAGGAGAGTCTGCCGAGTACAAGCGCCGTGAGATGTGCCGTCTTTTGGAAAGCACAGATCCCCAGTGCTGTTGTGCCTGTGGATAGGCTGCACAGGGACAGTGTAGAGCAGCATGAGCTTTCAGGGCTGGCACCTTCCTTGTGGGAGAAGGAGCCGGACGTTTGCCTTTTCGGAAAGAGGCTCTGCCGAGAACGACCACCGTGAGATGTGCCATCTGAGGGAAAGCAGAGATCCCCAGTGCTGCTGTGCCTGTGGATAGGCTGCACGATGACGGTGAAGACCAGCAAGAGCTTTCAGGGCTGGTACCTTCCTTGTGGGAGAAGGAGCCGGACGTTTGCCTTTTCGGAAAGAGGCTCTGCCGAGAACGACCACCGTGAGATGTGCCATCTGTGGGAAAGCAGAGATCCCCAGTGCTGCTGTGCCTGTGGATAGGCTGCACGATGACGGTGAAGACCAGCAAGAGCTTTCAGGGCTGGCACCTTCCTTGTGGGAGAAGGAGCCGGACGTTTGCCTTTTCAGAAAGAGGCTCTGCTAAGAACGATCACCGTGAGGTCTACCGTTCCTGGGCAAGCACGGATCCCCAGTGGTGTTGTGCCTGTGGATAGGCTGCACGGGAACAGTGAAGAGCAGCATGAGCTTTCAGGGCTGGCACCTTCCTTGTGGGAGAAGGAGCCGGACGTTTGCCTTTTCGGAAAGAGGCTCTGCCGAGAACGAGTGCCGTGCCAGGTGACGCCTGTGGGAAAGCACAGATCCCCAGTGCTGTTGTGCCTGTGGATAGGCTGCACGGGGACGGTGAAGAGCAGCAAGAGCTTTCAGGGCTGGCACCTTCCTTGTGGGAGAAGGAGCCGGACGTTTGCCTTTTCAGAAAGAGGCTCTGCTAAGAACGATCACCGTGAGGTCTACCGTTCCTGGGCAAGCACGGATCCCCAGTGGTGTTGTGCCTGTGGATAGGCTGCACGGGAACAGTGAAGAGCAGCATGAGCTTTCAGGGCTGGCACCTTCCTTGTGGGAGAAGGAGCCGGACGTTTGCCTTTTCGGAAAGAGGCTCTGCCGAGAACGAGTGCCGTGCCAGGTGACGCCTGTGGGAAAGCACAGATCCCCAGTGCTGTTGTGCCTGTGGATAGGCTGCACGGGGACGGTGAAGAGCAGCATGAGCTTTCAGGGCTGGCACCTTCCTTGTGGGAGAAGGAGCCGGACGTTTGCCTTTTCAGAAAGAGGCTCTGCTGAGAACGATCACCGTGAGATCTACCGTTCCTGGGCAAGCACGAATCCCCAGTGGTGTTGTGCCTGTAGATAGGCTGCACGGGTACAGTGAAGAGCAGCATGAGCTTTCAGGGCTGGCACCTTCCTTGTGGGAGAAGGAGCCGGACGTTTGCCTTTTCGGAAAGAGGCTCTGCCGAGAACGAGTGCCGTGCCATGTGCCGCCTGTGGGAAAGCACAGATCCCCAGTGCTGTTGTGCCTGTGGATAGGCTGCACGGGGACGGTGAAGAGCAGCATGAGCTTTCAGGGCTGGCACCTTCCTGGTGGGAGAAGGAGCCGGACGTTTGCCTTTTCGGAAAGAGGCTCTGCCGAGAACGAACATTGTGAGGTCTACAGTTCCTGGACAAGAACGGATCCCCAATGCTGTTGTGCCTGTGGATAGGCTGCACGGGGGCTGTGAAGACCGGCATGATCTTTCAGGGCTGGCACCTTCCTTGTGGGAGAAGGAGCCGGACGTTTGCCTTTTCGGAAGGAGAGTCTGCCGAGTACAAGCGCCGTGAGATGTGCCGTCTTTTGGAAAGCACAGATCCCCAGTGCTGTTGTGCCTGTGGATAGGCTGCACAGGGACAGTGTAGAGCAGCATGAGCTTTCAGGGCTGGCACCTTCCTTGTGGGAGAAGGAGCCGGACGTTTGCCTTTTCGGAAAGAGGCTCTGCCGAGAACGACCACCGTGAGATGTGCCATCTGTGGGAAAGCAGAGATCCCCAGTGCTGCTGTGCCTGTGGATAGGCTGCACGATGACGGTGAAGACCAGCAAGAGCTTTCAGGGCTGGCACCTTCCTTGTGGGAGAAGGAGCCGGACGTTTGCCTTTTCAGAAAGAGGCTCTGCTAAGAACGATCACCGTGAGGTCTACCGTTCCTGGGCAAGCACGGATCCCCAGTGGTGTTGTGCCTGTGGATAGGCTGCACGGGAACAGTGAAGAGCAGCATGAGCTTTCAGGGCTGGCACCTTCCTTGTGGGAGAAGGAGCCGGACGTTTGCCTTTTCGGAAAGAGGCTCTGCCGAGAACGAGTGCCGTGCCATGTGCCGCCTGTGGGAAAGCACAGATCCCCAGTGCTGTTGTGCCTGTGGATAGGCTGCACGGGGACGGTGAAGAGCAGCATGAGCTTTCAGGGCTGGCACCTTCCTTGTGGGAGAAGGAGCCGGACGTTTGCCTTTTCAGAAAGAGGCTCTGCTGAGAACGATCACCGTGAGATCTACCGTTCCTGGGCAAGCACGAATCCCCAGTGGTGTTGTGCCTGTAGATAGGCTGCACGGGTACAGTGAAGAGCAGCATGAGCTTTCAGGGCTGGCACCTTCCTGGTGGGAGAAGGAGCCGGACGTTTGCCTTTTCGGAAAGAGGCTCTGCCGAGAACGAACATTGTGAGGTCTACAGTTCCTGGACAAGAACGGATCCCCAATGCTGTTGTGCCTGTGGATAGGCTGCACGGGGGCTGTGAAGACCGGCATGATCTTTCAGGGCTGGCACCTTCCTTGTGGGAGAAGGAGCCGGACGTTTGCCTTTTCGGAAGGAGAGTCTGCCGAGTACAAGCGCCGTGAGATGTGCCGTCTTTTGGAAAGCACAGATCCCCAGTGCTGTTGTGCCTGTGGATAGGCTGCACAGGGACAGTGTAGAGCAGCATGAGCTTTCAGGGCTGGCACCTTCCTTGTGGGAGAAGGAGCCGGACGTTTGCCTTTTCAGAAGGAGAGTCTGCCGAGTACAAGCGCCGTGAGATGTGCAGCCTGTGGGAAAGCACAGATCCCCAGTGCTGTTGTGCCTGTGGATAGGCTGCACAGGGACAGTGAAGAGCAGCATGAGCTTTCAGGGCTGGTACCTTCCTGGTGGGAGAAGGAGTCGGACGTTTGCCTTTTCGGAAAGAGGCTCTGCCGAGAACGAGCGCCGTGCCATGTGCCGCCTGTGGGAAAGCACAGATCCCCAGTGCTGTTGTGCCTGTGAATAGCCTGCACGGGTACAGTGAAGACCAGCAAGAGCTTTCAGGGCTGGCACCTTCCTGGTGGGAGAAGGAGCCGGACGTTTGCCTTTTCGGAAAGAGGCTCTGCCGAGAACGAACATTGTGAGGTCTACAGTTCCTGGACAAGAACGGATCCCCAATGCTGTTGTGCCTGTGGATAGGCTGCACGGGGGCTGTGAAGACCGGCATGATCTTTCAGGGCTGGCACCTTCCTTGTGGGAGAAGGAGCCGGACGTTTGCCTTTTCGGAAGGAGAGTCTGCCGAGTACAAGCGCCGTGAGATGTGCCGTCTTTTGGAAAGCACAGATCCCCAGTGCTGTTGTGCCTGTGGATAGGCTGCACAGGGACAGTGTAGAGCAGCATGAGCTTTCAGGGCTGGCACCTTCCTTGTGGGAGAAGGAGCCGGACGTTTGCCTTTTCGGAAAGAGGCTCTGCCGAGAACGACCACCGTGAGATGTGCCATCTGAGGGAAAGCAGAGATCCCCAGTGCTGCTGTGCCTGTGGATAGGCTGCACGATGACGGTGAAGACCAGCAAGAGCTTTCAGGGCTGGTACCTTCCTTGTGGGAGAAGGAGCCGGACGTTTGCCTTTTCGGAAAGAGGCTCTGCCGAGAACGACCACCGTGAGATGTGCCATCTGTGGGAAAGCAGAGATCCCCAGTGCTGCTGTGCCTGTGGATAGGCTGCACGATGACGGTGAAGACCAGCAAGAGCTTTCAGGGCTGGCACCTTCCTTGTGGGAGAAGGAGCCGGACGTTTGCCTTTTCAGAAAGAGGCTCTGCTAAGAACGATCACCGTGAGGTCTACCGTTCCTGGGCAAGCACGGATCCCCAGTGGTGTTGTGCCTGTGGATAGGCTGCACGGGAACAGTGAAGAGCAGCATGAGCTTTCAGGGCTGGCACCTTCCTTGTGGGAGAAGGAGCCGGACGTTTGCCTTTTCGGAAAGAGGCTCTGCCGAGAACGAGTGCCGTGCCAGGTGACGCCTGTGGGAAAGCACAGATCCCCAGTGCTGTTGTGCCTGTGGATAGGCTGCACGGGGACGGTGAAGAGCAGCAAGAGCTTTCAGGGCTGGCACCTTCCTTGTGGGAGAAGGAGCCGGACGTTTGCCTTTTCAGAAAGAGGCTCTGCTAAGAACGATCACCGTGAGGTCTACCGTTCCTGGGCAAGCACGGATCCCCAGTGGTGTTGTGCCTGTGGATAGGCTGCACGGGAACAGTGAAGAGCAGCATGAGCTTTCAGGGCTGGCACCTTCCTTGTGGGAGAAGGAGCCGGACGTTTGCCTTTTCGGAAAGAGGCTCTGCCGAGAACGAGTGCCGTGCCAGGTGACGCCTGTGGGAAAGCACAGATCCCCAGTGCTGTTGTGCCTGTGGATAGGCTGCACGGGGACGGTGAAGAGCAGCATGAGCTTTCAGGGCTGGCACCTTCCTTGTGGGAGAAGGAGCCGGACGTTTGCCTTTTCAGAAAGAGGCTCTGCTGAGAACGATCACCGTGAGATCTACCGTTCCTGGGCAAGCACGAATCCCCAGTGGTGTTGTGCCTGTAGATAGGCTGCACGGGTACAGTGAAGAGCAGCATGAGCTTTCAGGGCTGGCACCTTCCTTGTGGGAGAAGGAGCCGGACGTTTGCCTTTTCGGAAAGAGGCTCTGCCGAGAACGAGTGCCGTGCCATGTGCCGCCTGTGGGAAAGCACAGATCCCCAGTGCTGTTGTGCCTGTGGATAGGCTGCACGGGGACGGTGAAGAGCAGCATGAGCTTTCAGGGCTGGCACCTTCCTGGTGGGAGAAGGAGCCGGACGTTTGCCTTTTCGGAAAGAGGCTCTGCCGAGAACGAACATTGTGAGGTCTACAGTTCCTGGACAAGAACGGATCCCCAATGCTGTTGTGCCTGTGGATAGGCTGCACGGGGGCTGTGAAGACCGGCATGATCTTTCAGGGCTGGCACCTTCCTTGTGGGAGAAGGAGCCGGACGTTTGCCTTTTCGGAAGGAGAGTCTGCCGAGTACAAGCGCCGTGAGATGTGCCGTCTTTTGGAAAGCACAGATCCCCAGTGCTGTTGTGCCTGTGGATAGGCTGCACAGGGACAGTGTAGAGCAGCATGAGCTTTCAGGGCTGGCACCTTCCTTGTGGGAGAAGGAGCCGGACGTTTGCCTTTTCGGAAAGAGGCTCTGCCGAGAACGACCACCGTGAGATGTGCCATCTGTGGGAAAGCAGAGATCCCCAGTGCTGCTGTGCCTGTGGATAGGCTGCACGATGACGGTGAAGACCAGCAAGAGCTTTCAGGGCTGGCACCTTCCTTGTGGGAGAAGGAGCCGGACGTTTGCCTTTTCAGAAAGAGGCTCTGCTAAGAACGATCACCGTGAGGTCTACCGTTCCTGGGCAAGCACGGATCCCCAGTGGTGTTGTGCCTGTGGATAGGCTGCACGGGAACAGTGAAGAGCAGCATGAGCTTTCAGGGCTGGCACCTTCCTTGTGGGAGAAGGAGCCGGACGTTTGCCTTTTCGGAAAGAGGCTCTGCCGAGAACGAGTGCCGTGCCATGTGCCGCCTGTGGGAAAGCACAGATCCCCAGTGCTGTTGTGCCTGTGGATAGGCTGCACGGGGACGGTGAAGAGCAGCATGAGCTTTCAGGGCTGGCACCTTCCTTGTGGGAGAAGGAGCCGGACGTTTGCCTTTTCAGAAAGAGGCTCTGCTGAGAACGATCACCGTGAGATCTACCGTTCCTGGGCAAGCACGAATCCCCAGTGGTGTTGTGCCTGTAGATAGGCTGCACGGGTACAGTGAAGAGCAGCATGAGCTTTCAGGGCTGGCACCTTCCTTGTGGGAGAAGGAGCCGGACGTTTGCCTTTTCGGAAAGAGGCTCTGCCGAGAACGAGTGCCGTGCCAGGTGACGCCTGTGGGAAAGCACAGATCCCCAGTGCTGTTGTGCCTGTGGATAGGCTGCACGGGGACGGTGAAGAGCAGCATGAGCTTTCAGGGCTGGCACCTTCCTGGTGGGAGAAGGAGCCGGACGTTTGCCTTTTCGGAAAGAGGCTCTGCCGAGAACGAACATTGTGAGGTCTACAGTTCCTGGACAAGAACGGATCCCCAATGCTGTTGTGCCTGTGGATAGGCTGCACGGGGGCTGTGAAGACCGGCATGATCTTTCAGGGCTGGCACCTTCCTTGTGGGAGAAGGAGCCGGACGTTTGCCTTTTCGGAAGGAGAGTCTGCCGAGTACAAGCGCCGTGAGATGTGCCGTCTTTTGGAAAGCACAGATCCCCAGTGCTGTTGTGCCTGTGGATAGGCTGCACAGGGACAGTGTAGAGCAGCATGAGCTTTCAGGGCTGGCACCTTCCTTGTGGGAGAAGGAGCCGGACGTTTGCCTTTTCGGAAAGAGGCTCTGCCGAGAACGACCACCGTGAGATGTGCCATCTGTGGGAAAGCAGAGATCCCCAGTGCTGCTGTGCCTGTGGATAGGCTGCACGATGACGGTGAAGACCAGCAAGAGCTTTCAGGGCTGGTACCTTCCTTGTGGGAGAAGGAGCCGGACGTTTGCCTTTTCGGAAAGAGGCTCTGCCGAGAACGACCACCGTGAGATGTGCCATCTGTGGGAAAGCAGAGATCCCCAGTGCTGCTGTGCCTGTGGATAGGCTGCACGATGACGGTGAAGGCCAGCAAGAGCTTTCAGGGCTGGCACCTTCCTTGTGGGAGAAGGAGCCGGACGTTTGCCTTTTCAGAAAGAGGCTCTGCTAAGAACGATCACCGTGAGGTCTACCGTTCCTGGGCAAGCACGGATCCCCAGTGGTGTTGTGCCTGTGGATAGGCTGCACGGGAACAGTGAAGAGCAGCATGAGCTTTCAGGGCTGGCACCTTCCTTGTGGGAGAAGGAGCCGGACGTTTGCCTTTTCGGAAAGAGGCTCTGCTGAGAACGAACACCGTGAGGTCTACCGTTCCTGGGCAAGTACAGATCCACAATGCTGTTGTGCCTGTGGATAGGCTGCACAGGGACAGTGAAGAGCAGCATGAGCTTTCAGGGCTGGCACCTTCCTTGTGGGAGAGGGAGCCGGACGTTTGCCTTTTCGGAAAGAGGCTCTGCTGAGAACGAGCGCCGTGCCATGTGCCGCCTGTGGGAAAGCACAGATCCCCAGTGCTGTTGTGCCTGTGAATAGCCTGCACGGGGACGGTGAAGAGCAGCAGGAGCTTTGAGGGCTGGCACCTTCCTTGTGGGACAAGGAGTCGGACGTTTGCCTTTTTGGAAAGAGGCTCTGCTGAGAACGAACACCGTGAGGTCTACCGTTCCTGGGCAAGTACAGATCCACAATGCTGTTGTGCCTGTGGATAGGCTGCAAAGGTGCAATGAAGAGCAGCATGAGCTTTCAGGGCTGGCACCTTCCTTGTGGGAGAAGGAGCCGGACGTTTGCCTTTTCGGAAAGAGGCTCTGCTGAGAACGAACACCGTGAGGTCTACCGTTCCTAGGCAAGCACGGATCCCCAGCGCTCTTGTGCCTGTGGATAGGCTGCACAGGGACAGTGAAGAGCAGCATGAGCTTTCAGGGCTGGTACCTTCCTGGTGGGAGAAGGAGTCGGACGTTTGCCTTTTCGGAAAGAGGCTCTGCCGAGAACGAGCGCCGTGCCATGTGCCGCCTGTGGGAAAGCACAGATCCCCAGTGCTGTTGTGCCTGTGAATAGCCTGCACGGGTACAGTGAAGAGCAGCATGAGCTTTCAGGGCTGGCACCTTCCTTGTGGGAGAAGGAGCCGGACGTTTGCCTTTTCGGAAAGAGGCTCTGCTGAGAACGAACACCGTGAGGTCTACCGTTCCTAGGCAAGCACGGATCCCCAGCGCTCTTGTGCCTGTGGATAGGCTGCACAGGGACAGTGAAGAGCAGCATGAGCTTTCAGGGCTGGTACCTTCCTGGTGGGAGAAGGAGTCGGACGTTTGCCTTTTCGGAAAGAGGCTCTGCCGAGAACGACCACCGTGAGATGTGCCATCTGTGGGAAAGCAGAGATCCCCAGTGCTGCTGTGCCTGTGGATAGGCTGCACGATGACGGTGAAGACCAGCAAGAGCTTTCAGGGCTGGCACCTTCCTTGTGGGAGAAGGAGCCGGACGTTTGCCTTTTCGGAAAGAGGCTCTGCCGAGAACGAGCGCCGTGCCATGTTCCGCCTGTGGGAAAGCACAGATCCCCAGTGCTGCTGTGCCTGTGAATAGCCTGCACGGGGACGGTGAAGAGCAGCAGGAGCTTTCAGGGCTGGCACCTTCCTTGTGGGAGAAGGAGCCGGACGTTTGCCTTTTCAGAAAGAGGCTCTGCTAAGAACGATCACCGTGAGGTCTACCGTTCCTGGGCAAGCACGGATCCCCAGTGGTGTTGTGCCTGTGGATAGGCTGCACGGGAACAGTGAAGAGCAGCATGAGCTTTCAGGGCTGGCACCTTCCTGGTGGGAGAAGGAGCCGGACGTTTGCCTTTTCGGAAAGAGGCTCTGCCGAGAACGAGTGCCGTGCCATGTGCCGCCTGTGGGAAAGCACAGATCCCCAGTGCTGTTGTGCCTGTGGATAGGCTGCACGGGGACGGTGAAGAGCAGCATGAGCTTTCAGGGCTGGCACCTTCCTTGTGGGAGAAGGAGCCGGACGTTTGCCTTTTCAGAAAGAGGCTCTGCTGAGAACGATCACCGTGAGATCTACCGTTCCTGGGCAAGCACGAATCCCCAGTGGTGTTGTGCCTGTAGATAGGCTGCACGGGTACAGTGAAGAGCAGCATGAGCTTTCAGGGCTGGCACCTTCCTTGTGGGAGAAGGAGCCGGACGTTTGCCTTTTCGGAAAGAGGCTCTGCCGAGAACGAGTGCCGTGCCAGGTGACGCCTGTGGGAAAGCACAGATCCCCAGTGCTGTTGTGCCTGTGGATAGGCTGCACGGGGACGGTGAAGAGCAGCATGAGCTTTCAGGGCTGGCACCTTCCTGGTGGGAGAAGGAGCCGGACGTTTGCCTTTTCGGAAAGAGGCTCTGCCGAGAACGAGTGCCGTGCCAGGTGACGCCTGTGGGAAAGCACAGATCCCCAGTGCTGTTGTGCCTGTGGATAGGCTGCACGGGGACGGTGAAGAGCAGCATGAGCTTTCAGGGCTGGCACCTTCCTGGTGGGAGAAGGAGCCGGACGTTTGCCTTTTCGGAAAGAGGCTCTGCCGAGAACGAACATTGTGAGGTCTACAGTTCCTGGACAAGAACGGATCCCCAATGCTGTTGTGCCTGTGGATAGGCTGCACGGGGGCTGTGAAGACCGGCATGATCTTTCAGGGCTGGCACCTTCCTTGTGGGAGAAGGAGCCGGACGTTTGCCTTTTCGGAAGGAGAGTCTGCCGAGTACAAGCGCCGTGAGATGTGCCGTCTTTTGGAAAGCACAGATCCCCAGTGCTGTTGTGCCTGTGGATAGGCTGCACAGGGACAGTGTAGAGCAGCATGAGCTTTCAGGGCTGGCACCTTCCTTGTGGGAGAAGGAGCCGGACGTTTGCCTTTTCAGAAGGAGAGTCTGCCGAGTACAAGCGCCGTGAGATGTGCAGCCTGTGGGAAAGCACAGATCCCCAGTGCTGTTGTGCCTGTGGATAGGCTGCACAGGGACAGTGAAGAGCAGCATGAGCTTTCAGGGCTGGCACCTTCCTGGTGGGATAAGGAGTCGGACGTTTGCCTTTTCGGAAAGAGGCTCTGCCGAGTACAAGTACCGTGAGATGTGCCATCTGTGGGAAAGCACAGATCCCCAGTGCTGCTGTGCCTGTGGATAGTCTGCACGATGACGGTGAAGACCAGCAAGAGCTTTCAGGGCTGGCACCTTCCTTTTGGGAGAAGGAGCCGGACGTTTGCCTTTTCGGAAAGAGGCTCTGCTGAGAACGAACACCGTGAGGTCTACCGTTCCTAGGCAAGCACGGATCCCCAGCGCTCTTGTGCCTGTGGATAGGCTGCACAGGGACAGTGAAGAGCAGCAGGAGCTTTCAGGGCTGGTACCTTCCTTGTGGGAGAAGGAGCCGGACGTTTGCCTTTTCGGAAAGAGGCTCTGCTGAGAACGAACACCGTGAGGTCTATCGTTCCTGGGCAAGCACGGATCCCCAGTGGTGTTGTGCCTGTGGATAGGCTGCACGGGTACAGTGAAGAGCAGCATGAGCTTTCAGGGATGGCACCTTCCTTGTGGGAGAAAGAGCCGGACGTTTGCCTTTTCGGAAAGAGGCTCTGCCGAGAACGACCACCGTGAGATGTGCCATCTGTGGGAAAGCAGAGATCCCCAGTGCTGCTGTGCCTGTGGATAGGCTGCACGATGACGGTGAAGACCAGCAAGAGCTTTCAGGGCTGGCACCTTCCTTGTGGGACAAGGAGCCGGACGTTTGCCTTTTCGGAAAGAGGCTCTGCTGAGAACGAGCGCCGTGCCATGTGCCGCCTGTGGGAAAGCACAGATCCACAATGCTGTTGTGCCTGTGGATAGGCTGCACGGGCACGGTGAAGAGCAGCATGAGCTTTGAGGGCTGGCACCTTCCTTGTGGGAGAAGGAGCCGGACATTTGCCTTTTCGGAAAGAGGCTCTGCTGAGAACGAACACCGTGAGGTGTACCGTTCCTTGGCAAGCACGGATCCCCAGTGCTGTTGTGCCTGTGGATAGGCTGCACAGGGACAGTGTAGAGCAGCATGAGCTTTCAGGGCTGGCACCTTCCTTGTGGGAGAAGGAGCTGGACGTTTGCCTTTTCAGAAGGAGAGTCTGCCGAGTACAAGCGCCGTGAGATGTGCCGCCTGTGGGAAAGCACAGATCCCCAGTGCTGTTGTGCCTGTGGATAGGCTACACGATGACGGTGAAGAGCAGCAAGAGCTTTCAGGGCTGGCACCTTCCTTGTGGGAGAAGGAGCCGGACGTTTGCCTTTTCGGAAGGAGAGTCTGCCGAGTACAAGCGCCGTGAGATGTGCCGTCTTTTGGAAAGCACAGATCCCCAGTGCTGTTGTGCCTCTGGATAGGCTACACGATGACGGTGAAGACCAGCAAGAGCTTTCAGGGCTGGCACCTTCCTTGTGGGAGAAGGAGCTGGACGTTTGCCTTTTCGGAAGGAGAGTCTGCCGAGTACAAGCGCCGTGAGATGTGCCGCCCTTGGGAAAGCACAGATCCCAAGTGCTGTTGTGCCTGTGGATAGGCTGCACAGGGACAGTGAAGAGCAGCAGGAGCTTTCAGGGCTGGCACCTTCCTTGTGGGAGAAGGAGCCGGACGTTTGCCTTTTCGGAAAGAGGCTCTGCTGAGAACGAACAACGTGAGGTCTACCGTTCCTTGGCAAGCACGGATCGGCAGTGTTGCTGTGCCTGTGGATAGGCTGCACAGGGACAGTGAAGAGCAGCAGGAGCTTTCAGGGCTGGCACCTTCCTTGTGGGAGAAGGAGCCGGACGTTTGCCTTTTCAGTAGGAGAGTCTGCCGAGTACAAGCGCCGTGAGATGTGCCGCCTGTGTGAAAGCACAGATCCCCAGTGCTGCTGTGCCTGTGAATACGCTGCACGGGGACGGTGAAGAGCAGCATGAGCTTTCAGGGCTGGCACCTTCCTTGTGGGAGAAGGAGGCGGAAGTTTGCCTTTTCGCAAAGAGGCTCTGACGAGAATGACCACCGTGAGATGTGCCGCCTGTGGGAAAGTACAGATCCCCAGTGCTGTTGTGCCTGTGGATAGGCTGCACGGGGACGGTGAAGAGCAGCATGAGCTTTCAGGGCTGGCACCTTCCTTGTGGGAGAGGGAGCCGGACGTTTGCCTTTTCGGAAAGAGGCTCTGCTGAGAACGAGCGCCGTGCCATGTGCCGCCTGTGGGAAAGCACAGATCCCCAATGCTGTTGTGCCTGTGAATAGCCTGCACGGGGACGGTGAAGAGCAGCATGAGCTTTGAGGGCTGGCACCTTCCTTGTGGGACAAGGAGTCGGACGTTTGCCTTTTCGGAAAGAGGCTCTGCTGAGAACGAACACCGTGAGGTCTACCGTTCCTGGGCAAGTACAGATCCACAATGCTGTTGTGCCTGTGGATAGGCTGCAAAGGTGCAATGAAGAGCAGCATGAGCTTTCAGGGCTGGCACCTTCCTTGTGGGAGAAGGAGCCGGACGTTTGCCTTTTCGGAAAGAGGCTCTGCTGAGAACGAACACCGTGAGGTCTACCGTTCCTAGGCAAGCACGGATCCCCAGCGCTCTTGTGCCTGTGGATAGGCTGCACAGGGACAGTGAAGAGCAGCATGAGCTTTCAGGGCTGGCACCTTCCTTGTGGGAGAGGGAGCCGGACGTTTGCCTTTTCGGAAAGAGGCTCTGCTGAGAACGAGCGCCGTGCCATGTGCCGCCTGTGGGAAAGCACAGATCCCCAGTGCTGTTGTGCCTGTGAATAGCCTGCACGGGGACGGTGAAGAGCAGCAGGAGCTTTGAGGGCTGGCACCTTCCTTGTGGGACAAGGAGTCGGACGTTTGCCTTTTTGGAAAGAGGCTCTGCTGAGAACGAACACCGTGAGGTCTACCGTTCCTGGGCAAGTACAGATCCACAATGCTGTTGTGCCTGTGGATAGGCTGCAAAGGTGCAATGAAGAGCAGCATGAGCTTTCAGGGCTGGCACCTTCCTTGTGGGAGAAGGAGCCGGACGTTTGCCTTTTCGGAAAGAGGCTCTGCTGAGAACGAACACCGTGAGGTCTACCGTTCCTAGGCAAGCACGGATCCCCAGCGCTCTTGTGCCTGTGGATAGGCTGCACAGGGACAGTGAAGAGCAGCATGAGCTTTCAGGGCTGGTACCTTCCTGGTGGGAGAAGGAGTCGGACGTTTGCCTTTTCGGAAAGAGGCTCTGCCGAGAACGAGCGCCGTGCCATGTGCCGCCTGTGGGAAAGCACAGATCCCCAGTGCTGTTGTGCCTGTGAATAGCCTGCACGGGTACAGTGAAGAGCAGCATGAGCTTTCAGGGCTGGCACCTTCCTTGTGGGAGAAGGAGCCGGACGTTTGCCTTTTCGGAAAGAGGCTCTGCTGAGAACGAACACCGTGAGGTCTACCGTTCCTAGGCAAGCACGGATCCCCAGCGCTCTTGTGCCTGTGGATAGGCTGCACAGGGACAGTGAAGAGCAGCATGAGCTTTCAGGGCTGGTACCTTCCTGGTGGGAGAAGGAGTCGGACGTTTGCCTTTTCGGAAAGAGGCTCTGCCGAGAACGAGCGCCGTGCCATGTGCCGCCTGTGGGAAAGCACAGATCCCCAGTGCTGTTGTGCCTGTGAATAGCCTGCACGGGTACAGTGAAGAGCAGCATGAGCTTTCAGGGCTGGCACCTTCCTGGTGGGAGAAGGAGCCGGACGTTTGCCTTTTCGGAAAGAGGCTCTGCCGAGAACGACCACCGTGAGATGTGCCATCTGTGGGAAAGCAGAGATCCCCAGTGCTGCTGTGCCTGTGGATAGGCTGCACGATGACGGTGAAGACCAGCAAGAGCTTTCAGGGCTGGCACCTTCCTTGTGGGAGAAGGAGCCGGACGTTTGCCTTTTCGGAAAGAGGCTCTGCCGAGAACGAGCGCCGTGCCATGTTCCGCCTGTGGGAAAGCACAGATCCCCAGTGCTGCTGTGCCTGTGAATAGCCTGCACGGGGACGGTGAAGACCAGCAGGAGCTTTCAGGGCTGGCACCTTCCTTGTGGGAGAAGGAGCCGGACGTTTGCCTTTTCAGAAAGAGGCTCTGCTAAGAACGATCACCGTGAGGTCTACCGTTCCTGGGCAAGCACGGATCCCCAGTGGTGTTGTGCCTGTGGATAGGCTGCACGGGAACAGTGAAGAGCAGCATGAGCTTTCAGGGCTGGCACCTTCCTGGTGGGAGAAGGAGCCGGACGTTTGCCTTTTCGGAAAGAGGCTCTGCCGAGAACGAGTGCCGTGCCATGTGCCGCCTGTGGGAAAGCACAGATCCCCAGTGCTGTTGTGCCTGTGGATAGGCTGCACGGGGACGGTGAAGAGCAGCATGAGCTTTCAGGGCTGGCACCTTCCTTGTGGGAGAAGGAGCCGGACGTTTGCCTTTTCAGAAAGAGGCTCTGCTGAGAACGATCACCGTGAGATCTACCGTTCCTGGGCAAGCACGAATCCCCAGTGGTGTTGTGCCTGTAGATAGGCTGCACGGGTACAGTGAAGAGCAGCATGAGCTTTCAGGGCTGGCACCTTCCTTGTGGGAGAAGGAGCCGGACGTTTGCCTTTTCGGAAAGAGGCTCTGCCGAGAACGAGTGCCGTGCCAGGTGACGCCTGTGGGAAAGCACAGATCCCCAGTGCTGTTGTGCCTGTGGATAGGCTGCACGGGGACGGTGAAGAGCAGCATGAGCTTTCAGGGCTGGCACCTTCCTGGTGGGAGAAGGAGCCGGACGTTTGCCTTTTCGGAAAGAGGCTCTGCCGAGAACGAACATTGTGAGGTCTACAGTTCCTGGACAAGAACGGATCCCCAATGCTGTTGTGCCTGTGGATAGGCTGCACGGGGGCTGTGAAGACCGGCATGATCTTTCAGGGCTGGCACCTTCCTTGTGGGAGAAGGAGCCGGACGTTTGCCTTTTCGGAAGGAGAGTCTGCCGAGTACAAGCGCCGTGAGATGTGCCGTCTTTTGGAAAGCACAGATCCCCAGTGCTGTTGTGCCTGTGGATAGGCTGCACAGGGACAGTGTAGAGCAGCATGAGCTTTCAGGGCTGGCACCTTCCTTGTGGGAGAAGGAGCCGGACGTTTGCCTTTTCAGAAGGAGAGTCTGCCGAGTACAAGCGCCGTGAGATGTGCAGCCTGTGGGAAAGCACAGATCCCCAGTGCTGTTGTGCCTGTGGATAGGCTGCACAGGGACAGTGAAGAGCAGCATGAGCTTTCAGGGCTGGTACCTTCCTGGTGGGATAAGGAGTCGGACGTTTGCCTTTTCGGAAAGAGGCTCTGCCGAGTACAAGTGCCGTGAGATGTGCCATCTGTGGGAAAGCACAGATCCCCAGTGCTGCTGTGCCTGTGGATAGTCTGCACGATGACGGTGAAGACCAGCAAGAGCTTTGAGGGCTGGCACCTTCCTTGTGGGACAAGGAGCCGGACGTTTGCCTTTTCGGAAAGAGGCTCTGCTGAGAACGAACACCGTGAGGTCTACCGTTCCTAGGCAAGCACGGATCCCCAGCGCTCTTGTGCCTGTGGATAGGCTGCACAGGGACAGTGAAGAGCAGCAGGAGCTTTCAGGGCTGGTACCTTCCTTGTGGGAGAAAGAGCCGGACGTTTGCCTTTTCGGAAAGAGGCTCTGCCGAGAACGACCACCGTGAGATGTGCCATCTGTGGGAAAGCAGAGATCCCCAGTGCTGCTGTGCCTGTGGATAGGCTGCACGATGACGGTGAAGACCAGCAAGAGCTTTCAGGGCTGGCACCTTCCTTGTGGGACAAGGAGCCGGACGTTTGCCTTTTCGGAAAGAGGCTCTGCTGAGAACGAGCGCCGTGCCATGTGCCGCCTGTGGGAAAGCACAGATCCCCAGTGCTGTTGTGCCTGTGAATAGCCTGCACGGGGACGGTGAAGAGCAGCATGAGCTTTCAGGGCTGGCACCTTCCTTGTGGGAGAAGGAGCTGGACGTTTGCCTTTTCGGAAAGAGGCTCTGCTGAGAACGAACAACGTGAGGTCTACCGTTCCTGGGCAAGTACAGATCCACAATGCTGTTGTGCCTGTGGATAGGCTGCACAGGTGCAATGAAGAGCAGCATGAGCTTTCAGGGCTGGCACCTTCCTTGTGGGAGAAGGAGCCGGACGTTTGCCTTTTCAGAAGGAGAGTCTGCCGAGTACAAGCGCCGTGAGATGTGCCGCCTGTGGCAAAGCACAGATCCCCAGTGCTGTTGTGCCTGTGGATAGGCTGCACGGGGACGGTGAAGAGCAGCATGAGCTTTCAGGGCTGGCACCTTCCTTGTGGGAGAAGGAGGCGGACGTTTGCCTTTTCGGAAAGAGGCTCTGCCGAGAACGAGTGCCGTGCCATGTGCCGCCTGTGGGAAAGCACAGATCCCCAGTGCTGTTGTGCCTGTGGATAGGCTGCACGGGCACGGTGAAGAGCAGCATGAGCTTTGAGGGCTGGCACCTTCCTTGTGGGAGAAGGAGCCGGACATTTGCCTTTTCGGAAAGAGGCTCTGCTGAGAACGAACACCGTGAGGTGTACCGTTCCTTGGCAAGCACGGATCCCCAGTGCTGTTGTGCCTGTGGATAGGCTGCACAGGGACAGTGTAGAGCAGCATGAGCTTTCAGGGCTGGCACCTTCCTTGTGGGAGAAGGAGCTGGACGTTTGCCTTTTCAGAAGGAGAGTCTGCCGAGTACAAGCGCCGTGAGATGTGCCGCCTGTGGGAAAGCACAGATCCCCAGTGCTGTTGTGCCTGTGGATAGGCTACACGATGACGGTGAAGAGCAGCAAGAGCTTTCAGGGCTGGCACCTTCCTTGTGGGAGAAGGAGCCGGACGTTTGCCTTTTCGGAAGGAGAGTCTGCCGAGTACAAGCGCCGTGAGATGTGCCGTCTTTTGGAAAGCACAGATCCCCAGTGCTGTTGTGCCTCTGGATAGGCTGCACAGGGACAGTGTAGAGCAGCATGAGCTTTCAGGGCTGGCACCTTCCTTGTGGGAGAAGGAGCCGGACGTTTGCCTTTTCAGAAGGAGAGTCTGCCGAGTACAAGCGCCGTGAGATGTGCAGCCTGTGGGAAAGCACAGATCCCCAGTGCTGTTGTGCCTGTGGATAGGCTGCACAGGGACAGTGAAGAGCAGCATGAGCTTTCAGGGCTGGTACCTTCCTGGTGGGAGAAGGAGCCAGACGTTTGCCTTTTCGGAAAGAGGCTCTGCCGAGAACGAGCGCCGTGCCATGTGCCGCCTGTGGGAAAGCACAGATCCCCAGTGCTGTTGTGCCTGTGAATAGCCTGCACGGGTACAGTGAAGAGCAGCATGAGCTTTCAGGGCTGGCACCTTCCTTGTGGGAGAAGGAGCTGGACGTTTGCCTTTTCAGAAGGAGAGTCTGCCGAGTACAAGTGCCGTGAGATGTGCCATCTGTGGGAAAGCACAGATCCCCAGTGCTGCTGTGCCTGTGGATAGGCTGCACGATGACGGTGAAGACCAGCAAGAGCTTTCAGGGCTGGCACCTTCCTTTTGGGACAAGGAGCCGGACGTTTGCCTTTTCGGAAAGAGGCTCTGCTGAGAACGAACACCGTGAGGTCTACCGTTCCTAGGCAAGCACGGATCCCCAGCGCTCTTGTGCCTGTGGATAGGCTGCACAGGGACAGTGAAGAGCAGCAGGAGCTTTCAGGGCTGGCACCTTCCTTGTGGGAGAAGGAGCCGGACGTTTGCCTTTTCAGTAGGAGAGTCTGCCGAGTACAAGCGCCGTGAGATGTGCCGCCTGTGTGAAAGCACAGATCCCCAGTGCTGCTGTGCCTGTGAATACGCTGCACGGGGACGGTGAAGAGCAGCATGAGCTTTCAGGGCTGGCACCTTCCTTGTGGGAGAAGGAGGCGGAAGTTTGCCTTTTCGCAAAGAGGCTCTGACGAGAATGACCACCGTGAGATGTGCCGCCTGTGGGAAAGTACAGATCCCCAGTGCTGTTGTGCCTGTGGATAGGCTGCACGGGGACGGTGAAGAGCAGCATGAGCTTTCAGGGCTGGCACCTTCCTTGTGGGAGAGGGAGCCGGACGTTTGCCTTTTCGGAAAGAGGCTCTGCTGAGAACGAGCGCCGTGCCATGTGCCGCCTGTGGGAAAGCACAGATCCCCAGTGCTGTTGTGCCTGTGAATAGCCTGCACGGGGACGGTGAAGAGCAGCAGGAGCTTTGAGGGCTGGCACCTTCCTTGTGGGACAAGGAGTCGGACGTTTGCCTTTTTGGAAAGAGGCTCTGCTGAGAACGAACACCGTGAGGTCTACCGTTCCTGGGCAAGTACAGATCCACAATGCTGTTGTGCCTGTGGATAGGCTGCAAAGGTGCAATGAAGAGCAGCATGAGCTTTCAGGGCTGGCACCTTCCTTGTGGGAGAAGGAGCCGGACGTTTGCCTTTTCGGAAAGAGGCTCTGCTGAGAACGAACACCGTGAGGTCTACCGTTCCTAGGCAAGCACGGATCCCCAGCGCTCTTGTGCCTGTGGATAGGCTGCACAGGGACAGTGAAGAGCAGCATGAGCTTTCAGGGCTGGTACCTTCCTGGTGGGAGAAGGAGTCGGACGTTTGCCTTTTCGGAAAGAGGCTCTGCCGAGAACGAGCGCCGTGCCATGTGCCGCCTGTGGGAAAGCACAGATCCCCAGTGCTGTTGTGCCTGTGAATAGCCTGCACGGGTACAGTGAAGAGCAGCATGAGCTTTCAGGGCTGGCACCTTCCTTGTGGGAGAAGGAGCCGGACGTTTGCCTTTTCGGAAAGAGGCTCTGCTGAGAACGAACACCGTGAGGTCTACCGTTCCTAGGCAAGCACGGATCCCCAGCGCTCTTGTGCCTGTGGATAGGCTGCACAGGGACAGTGAAGAGCAGCATGAGCTTTCAGGGCTGGTACCTTCCTGGTGGGAGAAGGAGTCGGACGTTTGCCTTTTCGGAAAGAGGCTCTGCCGAGAACGAGCGCCGTGCCATGTGCCGCCTGTGGGAAAGCACAGATCCCCAGTGCTGTTGTGCCTGTGAATAGCCTGCACGGGTACAGTGAAGAGCAGCATGAGCTTTCAGGGCTGGCACCTTCCTGGTGGGAGAAGGAGCCGGACGTTTGCCTTTTCGGAAAGAGGCTCTGCCGAGAACGACCACCGTGAGATGTGCCATCTGTGGGAAAGCAGAGATCCCCAGTGCTGCTGTGCCTGTGGATAGGCTGCACGATGACGGTGAAGACCAGCAAGAGCTTTCAGGGCTGGCACCTTCCTTGTGGGAGAAGGAGCCGGACGTTTGCCTTTTCGGAAAGAGGCTCTGCTGAGAACGAACAACGTGAGGTCTACCGTTCCTGGGCAAGTACAGATCCACAATGCTGTTGTGCCTGTGGATAGGCTGCACAGGTGCAATGAAGAGCAGCATGAGCTTTCAGGGCTGGCACCTTCCTTGTGGGAGAAGGAGCCGGACGTTTGCCTTTTCAGAAGGAGAGTCTGCCGAGTACAAGCGCCGTGAGATGTGCCGCCTGTGGCAAAGCACAGATCCCCAGTGCTGTTGTGCCTGTGGATAGGCTGCACGGGGACGGTGAAGACCAGCAAGAGCTTTCAGGGCTGGCACCTTCCTTGTGGGAGAAGGAGGCGGACGTTTGCCTTTTCGGAAAGAGGCTCTGCCGAGAACGAGCGCCGTGCCATGTTCCGCCTGTGGGAAAGCACAGATCCCCAGTGCTGCTGTGCCTGTGAATAGCCTGCACGGGGACGGTGAAGACCAGCAGGAGCTTTCAGGGCTGGCACCTTCCTTGTGGGAGAAGGAGCCGGACGTTTGCCTTTTCAGAAAGAGGCTCTGCTAAGAACGATCACCGTGAGGTCTACCGTTCCTGGGCAAGCACGGATCCCCAGTGGTGTTGTGCCTGTGGATAGGCTGCACGGGAACAGTGAAGAGCAGCATGAGCTTTCAGGGCTGGCACCTTCCTGGTGGGAGAAGGAGCCGGACGTTTGCCTTTTCGGAAAGAGGCTCTGCCGAGAACGAGTGCCGTGCCATGTGCCGCCTGTGGGAAAGCACAGATCCCCAGTGCTGTTGTGCCTGTGGATAGGCTGCACGGGTACAGTGAAGAGCAGCATGAGCTTTCAGGGCTGGCACCTTCCTTGTGGGAGAAGGAGCCGGACGTTTGCCTTTTCGGAAAGAGGCTCTGCCGAGAACGAGTGCCGTGCCAGGTGACGCCTGTGGGAAAGCACAGATCCCCAGTGCTGTTGTGCCTGTGGATAGGCTGCACGGGGTCGGTGAAGAGCAGCATGAGCTTTCAGGGCTGGCACCTTCCTGGTGGGAGAAGGAGCCGGACGTTTGCCTTTTCGGAAAGAGGCTCTGCCGAGAACGAACATTGTGAGGTCTACAGTTCCTGGACAAGAACGGATCCCCAATGCTGTTGTGCCTGTGGATAGGCTGCACGGGGGCTGTGAAGACCGGCATGATCTTTCAGGGCTGGCACCTTCCTTGTGGGAGAAGGAGCCGGACGTTTGCCTTTTCGGAAGGAGAGTCTGCCGAGTACAAGCGCCGTGAGATGTGCAGCCTGTGGGAAAGCACAGATCCCCAGTGCTGTTGTGCCTGTGGATAGGCTGCACAGGGACAGTGAAGAGCAGCAGGAGCTTTCAGGGCTGGTACCTTCCTGGTGGGATAAGGAGTCGGACGTTTGCCTTTTCGGAAAGAGGCTCTGCCGAGTACAAGTGCCGTGAGATGTGCCATCTGTGGGAAAGCACAGATCCCCAGTGCTGCTGTGCCTGTGGATAGTCTGCACGATGACGGTGAAGACCAGCAAGAGCTTTCAGGGCTGGCACCTTCCTTTTGGGACAAGGAGCCGGACGTTTGCCTTTTCGGAAAGAGGCTCTGCTGAGAACGAACACCGTGAGGTCTACCGTTCCTAGGCAAGCACGGATCCCCAGCGCTCTTGTGCCTGTGGATAGGCTGCACAGGGACAGTGAAGAGCAGCAGGAGCTTTCAGGGCTGGTACCTTCCTTGTGGGAGAAGGAGCCGGACGTTTGCCTTTTCGGAAAGAGGCTCTGCTGAGAACGAACACCGTGAGGTCTATCGTTCCTGGGCAAGCACGGATCCCCAGTGGTGTTGTGCCTGTGGATAGGCTGCACGGGTACAGTGAAGAGCAGCATGAGCTTTCAGGGCTGGCACCTTCCTTGTGGGAGAAAGAGCCGGACGTTTGCCTTTTCGGAAAGAGGCTCTGCCGAGAACGACCACCGTGAGATGTGCCATCTGTGGGAAAGCAGAGATCCCCAGTGCTGCTGTGCCTGTGGATAGGCTGCACGATGACGGTGAAGACCAGCAAGAGCTTTCAGGGCTGGCACCTTCCTTGTGGGACAAGGAGCCGGACGTTTGCCTTTTCGGAAAGAGGCTCTGCTGAGAACGAGCGCCGTGCCATGTGCCGCCTGTGGGAAAGCACAGATCCCCAGTGCTGTTGTGCCTGTGAATAGCCTGCACGGGGACGGTGAAGAGCAGCATGAGCTTTCAGGGCTGGCACCTTCCTTGTGGGAGAAGGAGCTGGACGTTTGCCTTTTCGGAAAGAGGCTCTGCTGAGAACGAACAACGTGAGGTCTACCGTTCCTGGGCAAGTACAGATCCACAATGCTGTTGTGCCTGTGGATAGGCTGCACAGGTGCAATGAAGAGCAGCATGAGCTTTCAGGGCTGGCACCTTCCTTGTGGGAGAAGGAGCCGGACGTTTGCCTTTTCAGAAGGAGAGTCTGCCGAGTACAAGCGCCGTGAGATGTGCCGCCTGTGGCAAAGCACAGATCCCCAGTGCTGTTGTGCCTGTGGATAGGCTGCACGGGGACGGTGAAGAGCAGCATGAGCTTTCAGGGCTGGCACCTTCCTTGTGGGAGAAGGAGGCGGACGTTTGCCTTTTCGGAAAGAGGCTCTGCCGAGAACGAGTGCCGTGCCATGTGCCGCCTGTGGGAAAGCACAGATCCCCAGTGCTGTTGTGCCTGTGGATAGGCTGCACGGGCACGGTGAAGAGCAGCATGAGCTTTGAGGGCTGGCACCTTCCTTGTGGGAGAAGGAGCCGGACATTTGCCTTTTCGGAAAGAGGCTCTGCTGAGAACGAACACCGTGAGGTGTACCGTTCCTTGGCAAGCACGGATCCCCAGTGCTGTTGTGCCTGTGGATAGGCTGCACAGGGACAGTGTAGAGCAGCATGAGCTTTCAGGGCTGGCACCTTCCTGGTGGGAGAAGGAGCTGGACGTTTGCCTTTTCAGAAGGAGAGTCTGCCGAGTACAAGCGCCGTGAGATGTGCCGCCTGTGGGAAAGCACAGATCCCCAGTGCTGTTGTGCCTGTGGATAGGCTACACGATGACGGTGAAGAGCAGCAAGAGCTTTCAGGGCTGGCACCTTCCTTGTGGGAGAAGGAGCCGGACGTTTGCCTTTTCGGAAGGAGAGTCTGCCGAGTACAAGCGCCGTGAGATGTGCCGTCTTTTGGAAAGCACAGATCCCCAGTGCTGTTGTGCCTCTGGATAGGCTGCACAGGGACAGTGTAGAGCAGCATGAGCTTTCAGGGCTGGCACCTTCCTTGTGGGAGAAGGAGCCGGACGTTTGCCTTTTCAGAAGGAGAGTCTGCCGAGTACAAGCGCCGTGAGATGTGCAGCCTGTGGGAAAGCACAGATCCCCAGTGCTGTTGTGCCTGTGGATAGGCTGCACAGGGACAGTGAAGAGCAGCATGAGCTTTCAGGGCTGGTACCTTCCTGGTGGGAGAAGGAGCCAGACGTTTGCCTTTTCGGAAAGAGGCTCTGCCGAGAACGAGCGCCGTGCCATGTGCCACCTGTGGGAAAGCACAGATCCCCAGTGCTGTTGTGCCTGTGAATAGCCTGCACGGGTACAGTGAAGAGCAGCATGAGCTTTCAGGGCTGGCACCTTCCTTGTGGGAGAAGGAGCCGGACGTTTGCCTTTTCAGAAGGAGAGTCTGCCGAGTACAAGTGCCGTGAGATGTGCCATCTGTGGGAAAGCACAGATCCCCAGTGCTGCTGTGCCTGTGGATAGGCTGCACGATGACGGTGAAGACCAGCAAGAGCTTTCAGGGCTGGCACCTTCCTTTTGGGACAAGGAGCCGGACGTTTGCCTTTTCGGAAAGAGGCTCTGCTGAGAACGAACACCGTGAGGTCTACCGTTCCTAGGCAAGCACGGATCCCCAGCGCTCTTGTGCCTGTGGATAGGCTGCACAGGGACAGTGAAGAGCAGCAGGAGCTTTCAGGGCTGGTACCTTCCTTGTGGGAGAAGGAGCCGGACGTTTGCCTTTTCGGAAAGAGGCTCTGCTGAGAACGAACACCGTGAGGTCTATCGTTCCTGGGCAAGCACGGATCCCCAGTGGTGTTGTGCCTGTGGATAGGCTGCACGGGTACAGTGAAGAGCAGCATGAGCTTTCAGGGCTGGCACCTTCCTTGTGGGAGAAAGAGCCGGACGTTTGCCTTTTCGGAAAGAGGCTCTGCCGAGAACGACCACCGTGAGATGTGCCATCTGTGGGAAAGCAGAGATCCCCAGTGCTGCTGTGCCTGTGGATAGGCTGCACGATGACGGTGAAGACCAGCAAGAGCTTTCAGGGCTGGCACCTTCCTTGTGGGAGAAGGAGCCGGACGTTTGCCTTTTCGGAAAGAGGCTCTGCTGAGAACGAGCGCCGTGAGGTCTACCGTTCCTGGGCAAGTACAGATCCACAATGCTGTTGTGCCTGTGGATAGGCTGCACAGGTGCAATGAAGAGCAGCATGAGCTTTCAGGGCTGGCACCTTCCTTGTGGGAGAAGGAGCCGGACGTTTGCCTTTTCGGAAAGAGGCTCTGCTGAGAACGAACACCGTGAGGTCTACCGTTCCTGGGCAAGCACGGATCCCCAGCGCTCTTGTGCCTGTGGATAGGCTGCACAGGTGCAATGAAGAGCAGCATGAGCTTTCAGGGCTGGCACCTTCCTTGTGGGAGAAGGAGCCGGACGTTTGCCTTTTCAGTAGGAGAGTCTGCCGAGTACAAGCGCCGTGAGATGTGCCGCCTGTGGGAAAGCACAGATCCCCAGGGCTGTTGTGCCTGTGGATAGGCTGCACAGGGACAGTGTAGAGCAGCATGAGCTTTCAGGGCTGGCACCTTCCTTGTGGGAGAAGGAGCCGGACGTTTGCCTTTTCAGAAGGAGAGTCTGCCGAGTACAAGCGCCGTGAGATGTGCCGCCTGTGGGAAAGCACAGATCCCCAGTGCTGTTGTGCCTGTGAATAGCCTGCACGGGGACGGTGAAGACCAGCAAGAGCTTTCAGGGCTGGCACCTTCCTTGTGGGAGAAGGAGCCGGACGTTTGCCTTTTCGGAAAGAGGCTCTGCCGAGAACGAACACCGTGAGGTCTACCGTTCCTTGGCAAGCACGGATCGGCAGTGTTGCTGTGCCTGTGGATAGGCTGCACAGGGACAGTGAAGAGCAGCAGGAGCTTTCAGGGCTGGCACCTTCCTTGTGGGAGAAGGAGCCGGACGTTTGCCTTTTCAGTAGGAGAGTCTGCCGAGTACAAGCGCCGTGAGATGTGCCGCCTGTGTGAAAGCACAGATCCCCAGTGCTGTTGTGCCTGTGAATACGCTGCACGGGGACGGTGAAGAGCAGCATGAGCTTTCAGGGCTGGCACCTTCCTTGTGGGAGAAGGAGGCGGAAGTTTGCCTTTTCGCAAAGAGGCTCTGACGAGAATGACCACCGTGAGATGTGCCGCCTGTGGGAAAGTACAGATCCCCAGTGCTGTTGTGCCTGTGGATAGGCTGCACGGGGACGGTGAAGAGCAGCATGAGCTTTCAGGGCTGGCACCTTCCTTGTGGGAGAAGGAGCCGGACGTTTGCCTTTTCGGAAAGAGGCTCTGCTGAGAACGAGCGCCGTGCCATGTGCCGCCTGTGGGAAAGCACAGATCCCCAGTGCTGTTGTGCCTGTGAATAGCCTGCACGGGGACGGTGAAGAGCAGCATGAGCTTTGAGGGCTGGCACCTTCCTTGTGGGGCAAGGAGTCGGACGTTTGCCTTTTCGGAAAGAGGCTCTGCTGAGAACGAACACCGTGAGGTCTACCGTTCCTGGGCAAGTACAGATCCACAATGCTGTTGTGCCTGTGGATAGGCTGCAAAGGTGCAATGAAGAGCAGCATGAGCTTTCAGGGCTGGCACCTTCCTTGTGGGAGAAGGAGCCGGACGTTTGCCTTTTCGGAAAGAGGCTCTGCTGAGAACGAACACCGTGAGGTCTACCGTTCCTAGGCAAGCACGGATCCCCAGCGCTCTTGTGCCTGTGGATAGGCTGCACGGGGACGGTGAAGAGCAGCATGAGCTTTCAGGGCTGGCACCTTCCTTGTGGGAGAAGGAGCCGGACGTTTGCCTTTTCAGAAAGAGGCTCTGCTGAGAACGATCACCGTGAGATCTACCGTTCCTGGGCAAGCACGAATCCCCAGTGGTGTTGTGCCTGTGAATAGCCTGCACGGGTACAGTGAAGAGCAGCATGAGCTTTCAGGGCTGGCACCTTCCTGGTGGGAGAAGGAGCCGGACGTTTGCCTTTTCGGAAAGAGGCTCTGCCGAGAACGACCACCGTGAGATGTGCCATCTGTGGGAAAGCAGAGATCCCCAGTGCTGCTGTGCCTGTGGATAGGCTGCACGATGACGGTGAAGACCAGCAAGAGCTTTCAGGGCTGGCACCTTCCTTGTGGGAGAAGGAGCCGGACGTTTGCCTTTTCGGAAAGAGGCTCTGCTGAGAACGAACAACGTGAGGTCTACCGTTCCTGGGCAAGTACAGATCCACAATGCTGTTGTGCCTGTGGATAGGCTGCACAGGTGCAATGAAGAGCAGCATGAGCTTTCAGGGCTGGCACCTTCCTTGTGGGAGAAGGAGCCGGACGTTTGCCTTTTCAGAAGGAGAGTCTGCCGAGTACAAGCGCCGTGAGATGTGCCGCCTGTGGCAAAGCACAGATCCCCAGTGCTGTTGTGCCTGTGGATAGGCTGCACGGGGACGGTGAAGACCAGCAAGAGCTTTCAGGGCTGGCACCTTCCTTGTGGGAGAAGGAGGCGGACGTTTGCCTTTTCGGAAAGAGGCTCTGCCGAGAACGAGCGCCGTGCCATGTTCCGCCTGTGGGAAAGCACAGATCCCCAGTGCTGCTGTGCCTGTGAATAGCCTGCACGGGGACGGTGAAGACCAGCAGGAGCTTTCAGGGCTGGCACCTTCCTTGTGGGAGAAGGAGCCGGACGTTTGCCTTTTCAGAAAGAGGCTCTGCTAAGAACGATCACCGTGAGGTCTACCGTTCCTGGGCAAGCACGGATCCCCAGTGGTGTTGTGCCTGTGGATAGGCTGCACGGGAACAGTGAAGAGCAGCATGAGCTTTCAGGGCTGGCACCTTCCTGGTGGGAGAAGGAGCCGGACGTTTGCCTTTTCGGAAAGAGGCTCTGCCGAGAACGAGTGCCGTGCCATGTGCCGCCTGTGGGAAAGCACAGATCCCCAGTGCTGTTGTGCCTGTGGATAGGCTGCACGGGTACAGTGAAGAGCAGCATGAGCTTTCAGGGCTGGCACCTTCCTTGTGGGAGAAGGAGCCGGACGTTTGCCTTTTCGGAAAGAGGCTCTGCCGAGAACGAGTGCCGTGCCAGGTGACGCCTGTGGGAAAGCACAGATCCCCAGTGCTGTTGTGCCTGTGGATAGGCTGCACGGGGTCGGTGAAGAGCAGCATGAGCTTTCAGGGCTGGCACCTTCCTGGTGGGAGAAGGAGCCGGACGTTTGCCTTTTCGGAAAGAGGCTCTGCCGAGAACGAACATTGTGAGGTCTACAGTTCCTGGACAAGAACGGATCCCCAATGCTGTTGTGCCTGTGGATAGGCTGCACGGGGGCTGTGAAGACCGGCATGATCTTTCAGGGCTGGCACCTTCCTTGTGGGAGAAGGAGCCGGACGTTTGCCTTTTCGGAAGGAGAGTCTGCCGAGTACAAGCGCCGTGAGATGTGCCGTCTTTTGGAAAGCACAGATCCCCAGTGCTGTTGTGCCTGTGGATAGGCTGCACAGGGACAGTGTAGAGCAGCATGAGCTTTCAGGGCTGGCACCTTCCTTGTGGGAGAAGGAGCCGGACGTTTGCCTTTTCAGAAGGAGAGTCTGCCGAGTACAAGCGCCGTGAGATGTGCAGCCTGTGGGAAAGCACAGATCCCCAGTGCTGTTGTGCCTGTGGATAGGCTGCACAGGGACAGTGAAGAGCAGCAGGAGCTTTCAGGGCTGGTACCTTCCTGGTGGGATAAGGAGTCGGACGTTTGCCTTTTCGGAAAGAGGCTCTGCCGAGTACAAGTGCCGTGAGATGTGCCATCTGTGGGAAAGCACAGATCCCCAGTGCTGCTGTGCCTGTGGATAGTCTGCACGATGACGGTGAAGACCAGCAAGAGCTTTCAGGGCTGGCACCTTCCTTTTGGGACAAGGAGCCGGACGTTTGCCTTTTCGGAAAGAGGCTCTGCTGAGAACGAACACCGTGAGGTCTACCGTTCCTAGGCAAGCACGGATCCCCAGCGCTCTTGTGCCTGTGGATAGGCTGCACAGGGACAGTGAAGAGCAGCAGGAGCTTTCAGGGCTGGTACCTTCCTTGTGGGAGAAGGAGCCGGACGTTTGCCTTTTCGGAAAGAGGCTCTGCTGAGAACGAACACCGTGAGGTCTATCGTTCCTGGGCAAGCACGGATCCCCAGTGGTGTTGTGCCTGTGGATAGGCTGCACGGGTACAGTGAAGAGCAGCATGAGCTTTCAGGGCTGGCACCTTCCTTGTGGGAGAAAGAGCCGGACGTTTGCCTTTTCGGAAAGAGGCTCTGCCGAGAACGACCACCGTGAGATGTGCCATCTGTGGGAAAGCAGAGATCCCCAGTGCTGCTGTGCCTGTGGATAGGCTGCACGATGACGGTGAAGACCAGCAAGAGCTTTCAGGGCTGGCACCTTCCTTGTGGGACAAGGAGCCGGACGTTTGCCTTTTCGGAAAGAGGCTCTGCTGAGAACGAGCGCCGTGCCATGTGCCGCCTGTGGGAAAGCACAGATCCCCAGTGCTGTTGTGCCTGTGAATAGCCTGCACGGGGACGGTGAAGAGCAGCATGAGCTTTCAGGGCTGGCACCTTCCTTGTGGGAGAAGGAGCTGGACGTTTGCCTTTTCGGAAAGAGGCTCTGCTGAGAACGAACAACGTGAGGTCTACCGTTCCTGGGCAAGTACAGATCCACAATGCTGTTGTGCCTGTGGATAGGCTGCACAGGTGCAATGAAGAGCAGCATGAGCTTTCAGGGCTGGCACCTTCCTTGTGGGAGAAGGAGCCGGACGTTTGCCTTTTCAGAAGGAGAGTCTGCCGAGTACAAGCGCCGTGAGATGTGCAGCCTGTGGCAAAGCACAGATCCCCAGTGCTGTTGTGCCTGTGGATAGGCTGCACGGGGACGGTGAAGAGCAGCATGAGCTTTCAGGGCTGGCACCTTCCTTGTGGGAGAAGGAGGCGGACGTTTGCCTTTTCGGAAAGAGGCTCTGCCGAGAACGAGTGCCGTGCCATGTGCCGCCTGTGGGAAAGCACAGATCCCCAGTGCTGTTGTGCCTGTGGATAGGCTGCACGGGCACGGTGAAGAGCAGCATGAGCTTTGAGGGCTGGCACCTTCCTTGTGGGAGAAGGAGCCGGACATTTGCCTTTTCGGAAAGAGGCTCTGCTGAGAACGAACACCGTGAGGTGTACCGTTCCTTGGCAAGCACGGATCCCCAGTGGTGTTGTGCCTGTGGATAGGCTGCACAGGGACAGTGTAGAGCAGCATGAGCTTTCAGGGCTGGCATCTTCCTGGTGGGAGAAGGAGCTGGACGTTTGCCTTTTCAGAAGGAGAGTCTGCCGAGTACAAGCGCCGTGAGATGTGCCGCCTGTGGGAAAGCACAGATCCCCAGTGCTGTTGTGCCTGTGGATAGGCTACACGATGACGGTGAAGAGCAGCAAGAGCTTTCAGGGCTGGCACCTTCCTTGTGGGAGAAGGAGCCGGACGTTTGCCTTTTCGGAAGGAGAGTCTGCCGAGTACAAGCGCCGTGAGATGTGCCGTCTTTTGGAAAGCACAGATCCCCAGTGCTGTTGTGCCTCTGGATAGGCTGCACAGGGACAGTGTAGAGCAGCATGAGCTTTCAGGGCTGGCACCTTCCTTGTGGGAGAAGGAGCCGGACGTTTGCCTTTTCAGAAGGAGAGTCTGCCGAGTACAAGCGCCGTGAGATGTGCAGCCTGTGGGAAAGCACAGATCCCCAGTGCTGTTGTGCCTGTGGATAGGCTGCACAGGGACAGTGAAGAGCAGCATGAGCTTTCAGGGCTGGTACCTTCCTGGTGGGAGAAGGAGCCAGACGTTTGCCTTTTCGGAAAGAGGCTCTGCCGAGAACGAGCGCCGTGCCATGTGCCACCTGTGGGAAAGCACAGATCCCCAGTGCTGTTGTGCCTGTGAATAGCCTGCACGGGTACAGTGAAGAGCAGCATGAGCTTTCAGGGCTGGCACCTTCCTTGTGGGAGAAGGAGCCGGACGTTTGCCTTTTCAGAAGGAGAGTCTGCCGAGTACAAGTGCCGTGAGATGTGCCATCTGTGGGAAAGCACAGATCCCCAGTGCTGCTGTGCCTGTGGATAGGCTGCACGATGACGGTGAAGACCAGCAAGAGCTTTCAGGGCTGGCACCTTCCTTTTGGGACAAGGAGCCGGACGTTTGCCTTTTCGGAAAGAGGCTCTGCTGAGAACGAACACCGTGAGGTCTACCGTTCCTAGGCAAGCACGGATCCCCAGCGCTCTTGTGCCTGTGGATAGGCTGCACAGGGACAGTGAAGAGCAGCAGGAGCTTTCAGGGCTGGTACCTTCCTTGTGGGAGAAGGAGCCGGACGTTTGCCTTTTCGGAAAGAGGCTCTGCTGAGAACGAACACCGTGAGGTCTATCGTTCCTGGGCAAGCACGGATCCCCAGTGGTGTTGTGCCTGTGGATAGGCTGCACGGGTACAGTGAAGAGCAGCATGAGCTTTCAGGGCTGGCACCTTCCTTGTGGGAGAAAGAGCCGGACGTTTGCCTTTTCGGAAAGAGGCTCTGCCGAGAACGACCACCGTGAGATGTGCCATCTGTGGGAAAGCAGAGATCCCCAGTGCTGCTGTGCCTGTGGATAGGCTGCACGATGACGGTGAAGACCAGCAAGAGCTTTCAGGGCTGGCACCTTCCTTGTGGGAGAAGGAGCCGGACGTTTGCCTTTTCGGAAAGAGGCTCTGCTGAGAACGAGCGCCGTGAGGTCTACCGTTCCTGGGCAAGTACAGATCCACAATGCTGTTGTGCCTGTGGATAGGCTGCACAGGTGCAATGAAGAGCAGCATGAGCTTTCAGGGCTGGCACCTTCCTTGTGGGAGAAGGAGCCGGACGTTTGCCTTTTCGGAAAGAGGCTCTGCTGAGAACGAACACCGTGAGGTCTACCGTTCCTGGGCAAGCACGGATCCCCAGCGCTCTTGTGCCTGTGGATAGGCTGCACAGGTGCAATGAAGAGCAGCATGAGCTTTCAGGGCTGGCACCTTCCTTGTGGGAGAAGGAGCCGGACGTTTGCCTTTTCAGTAGGAGAGTCTGCCGAGTACAAGCGCCGTGAGATGTGCCGCCTGTGGGAAAGCACAGATCCCCAGGGCTGTTGTGCCTGTGGATAGGCTGCACAGGGACAGTGTAGAGCAGCATGAGCTTTCAGGGCTGGCACCTTCCTTGTGGGAGAAGGAGCCGGACGTTTGCCTTTTCAGAAGGAGAGTCTGCCGAGTACAAGCGCCGTGAGATGTGCCGCCTGTGGGAAAGCACAGATCCCCAGTGCTGTTGTGCCTGTGAATAGCCTGCACGGGGACGGTGAAGACCAGCAAGAGCTTTCAGGGCTGGCACCTTCCTTGTGGGAGAAGGAGCCGGACGTTTGCCTTTTCGGAAAGAGGCTCTGCCGAGAACGAACACCGTGAGGTCTACCGTTCCTTGGCAAGCACGGATCGGCAGTGTTGCTGTGCCTGTGGATAGGCTGCACAGGGACAGTGAAGAGCAGCAGGAGCTTTCAGGGCTGGCACCTTCCTTGTGGGAGAAGGAGCCGGACGTTTGCCTTTTCAGTAGGAGAGTCTGCCGAGTACAAGCGCCGTGAGATGTGCCGCCTGTGTGAAAGCACAGATCCCCAGTGCTGTTGTGCCTGTGAATACGCTGCACGGGGACGGTGAAGAGCAGCATGAGCTTTCAGGGCTGGCACCTTCCTTGTGGGAGAAGGAGGCGGAAGTTTGCCTTTTCGCAAAGAGGCTCTGACGAGAATGACCACCGTGAGATGTGCCGCCTGTGGGAAAGTACAGATCCCCAGTGCTGTTGTGCCTGTGGATAGGCTGCACGGGGACGGTGAAGAGCAGCATGAGCTTTCAGGGCTGGCACCTTCCTTGTGGGAGAAGGAGCCGGACGTTTGCCTTTTCGGAAAGAGGCTCTGCTGAGAACGAGCGCCGTGCCATGTGCCGCCTGTGGGAAAGCACAGATCCCCAGTGCTGTTGTGCCTGTGAATAGCCTGCACGGGGACGGTGAAGAGCAGCATGAGCTTTGAGGGCTGGCACCTTCCTTGTGGGGCAAGGAGTCGGACGTTTGCCTTTTCGGAAAGAGGCTCTGCTGAGAACGAACACCGTGAGGTCTACCGTTCCTGGGCAAGTACAGATCCACAATGCTGTTGTGCCTGTGGATAGGCTGCAAAGGTGCAATGAAGAGCAGCATGAGCTTTCAGGGCTGGCACCTTCCTTGTGGGAGAAGGAGCCGGACGTTTGCCTTTTCGGAAAGAGGCTCTGCTGAGAACGAACACCGTGAGGTCTACCGTTCCTAGGCAAGCACGGATCCCCAGCGCTCTTGTGCCTGTGGATAGGCTGCACGGGGACGGTGAAGAGCAGCATGAGCTTTCAGGGCTGGCACCTTCCTTGTGGGAGAAGGAGCCGGACGTTTGCCTTTTCAGAAAGAGGCTCTGCTGAGAACGATCACCGTGAGATCTACCGTTCCTGGGCAAGCACGAATCCCCAGTGGTGTTGTGCCTGTGGATAGGCTGCACGGGTACAGTGAAGAGCAGCATGAGCTTTCAGGGCTGGCACCTTCCTTGTGGGAGAAGGAGCCGGACGTTTGCCTTTTCGGAAAGAGGCTCTGCCGAGAACGACCACCGTGAGATGTGCCATCTGTGGGAAAGCAGAGATCCCCAGTGCTGCTGTGCCTGTGGATAGCCTGCACGGGGACGGTGAAGAGCAGCAAGAGCTTTCAGGGCTGGCACCTTCCTTGTGGGAGAAGGAGCCGGACGTTTGCCTTTTCGGAAAGAGGCTCTGCTGAGAACGAGCGCCGTGCCATGTGCCGCCCTTGGGAAAGCACAGATCCCCAGTGCTGCTGTGCCTGTGAATAGCCTGCACGGGGACGGTGAAGAGCAGCATGAGCTTTCAGGGCTGGCACCTTCCTTGTGGGAGAAGGAGCCGGACGTTTGCCTTTTCAGAAAGAGGCTCTGCTAAGAACGATCACCGTGAGGTCTACCGTTCCTGGGCAAGCACGAATCCCCAGTGGTGTTGTGCCTGTGGATAGGCTGCACGGGAACAGTGAAGAGCAGCATGAGCTTTCAGGGCTGGCACCTTCCTTGTGGGAGAAGGAGCCGGACGTTTGCCTTTTCGGAAAGAGGCTCTGCCGAGAACGACCACCGTGAGATGTGCCATCTGTGGGAAAGCAGAGATCCCCAGTGCTGCTGTGCCTGTGGATAGGCTGCACGATGACGGTGAAGACCAGCAAGAGCTTTCAGGGCTGGCACCTTCCTTGTGGGACAAGGAGCCGGACGTTTGCCTTTTCGGAAAGAGGCTCTGCTGAGAACGAGCGCCGTGCCATGTGCCGCCTGTGGGAAAGCACAGATCCCCAGTGCTGTTGTGCCTGTGAATAGCCTGCACGGGGACGGTGAAGAGCAGCATGAGCTTTCAGGGCTGGCACCTTCCTTGTGTGAGAAGGAGTCGGACGTTTGCCTTTTCAGAAAGAGGCTCTGCTGAGAACGAACAACGTGAGGTCTACCGTTCCTAGGCAAGCACGGATCCCCAGCGCTCTTGTGCCTGTGGATAGGCTACACAGGGACAGTGAAGAGCAGCATGAGCTTTCAGGGCTGGTACCTTCCTTGTGGGAGAAGGAGCCGGACGTTTGCCTTTTCGGAAAGAGGCTCTGCCGAGAACGACCACCGTGAGATGTGCCATCTGTGGGAAAGCAGAGATCCCCAGTGCTGCTGTGCCTGTGGATAGGCTGCACGATGACGGTGAAGACCAGCAAGAGCTTTCAGGGCTGGCACCTTCCTTGTGGGAGAAGGAGCCGGACGTTTGCCTTTTCGGAAAGAGGCTCTGCTGAGAACGAGCGCCGTGAGGTCTACCGTTCCTGGGCAAGTACAGATCCACAATGCTGTTGTGCCTGTGGATAGGCTGCACAGGTGCAATGAAGAGCAGCATGAGCTTTCAGGGCTGGCACCTTCCTTGTGGGAGAAGGAGCCGGACGTTTGCCTTTTCGGAAAGAGGCTCTGCTGAGAACGAACACCGTGAGGTCTACCGTTCCTGGGCAAGCACGGATCCCCAGCGCTCTTGTGCCTGTGGATAGGCTGCACAGGTGCAATGAAGAGCAGCATGAGCTTTCAGGGCTGGCACCTTCCTTGTGGGAGAAGGAGCCGGACGTTTGCCTTTTCAGTAGGAGAGTCTGCCGAGTACAAGCGCCGTGAGATGTGCCGCCTGTGGGAAAGCACAGATCCCCAGGGCTGTTGTGCCTGTGGATAGGCTGCACAGGGACAGTGTAGAGCAGCATGAGCTTTCAGGGCTGGCACCTTCCTTGTGGGAGAAGGAGCCGGACGTTTGCCTTTTCAGAAGGAGAGTCTGCCGAGTACAAGCGCCGTGAGATGTGCCGCCTGTGGGAAAGCACAGATCCCCAGTGCTGTTGTGCCTGTGAATAGCCTGCACGGGGACGGTGAAGACCAGCAAGAGCTTTCAGGGCTGGCACCTTCCTTGTGGGAGAAGGAGCCGGACGTTTGCCTTTTCGGAAAGAGGCTCTGCCGAGAACGACCACCGTGAGATGTGCCATCTGTGGGAAAGCAGAGATCCCCAGTGCTGCTGTGCCTGTGGATAGGCTGCACGATGACGGTGAAGACCAGCAAGAGCTTTCAGGGCTGGCACCTTCCTTGTGGGAGAAGGAGCCGGACGTTTGCCTTTTCGGAAAGAGGCTCTGCCGAGAACGAGTGCCGTGCCATGTGCCGCCTGTGGGAAAGCACAGATCCCCAGTGCTGTTGTGCCTGTGGATAGGCTGCACGGGGACGGTGAAGAGCAGCATGAGCTTTCAGGGCTGGCACCTTCCTTGTGGGAGAAGGAGCCGGACGTTTGCCTTTTCAGAAAGAGGCTCTGCTGAGAACGATCACCGTGAGATCTACCGTTCCTGGGCAAGCACGAATCCCCAGTGGTGTTGTGCCTGTAGATAGGCTGCACGGGTACAGTGAAGAGCAGCATGAGCTTTCAGGGCTGGCACCTTCCTTGTGGGAGAAGGAGCCGGACGTTTGCCTTTTCGGAAAGAGGCTCTGCCGAGAACGAGTGCCGTGCCAGGTGACGCCTGTGGGAAAGCACAGATCCCCAGTGCTGTTGTGCCTGTGGATAGGCTGCACGGGGACGGTGAAGAGCAGCATGAGCTTTCAGGGCTGGCACCTTCCTGGTGGGAGAAGGAGCCGGACGTTTGCCTTTTCGGAAAGAGGCTCTGCCGAGAACGAACATTGTGAGGTCTACAGTTCCTGGACAAGAACGGATCCCCAATGCTGTTGTGCCTGTGGATAGGCTGCACGGGGGCTGTGAAGACCGGCATGATCTTTCAGGGCTGGCACCTTCCTTGTGGGAGAAGGAGCCGGACGTTTGCCTTTTCGGAAGGAGAGTCTGCCGAGTACAAGCGCCGTGAGATGTGCCGTCTTTTGGAAAGCACAGATCCCCAGTGCTGTTGTGCCTGTGGATAGGCTGCACAGGGACAGTGTAGAGCAGCATGAGCTTTCAGGGCTGGCACCTTCCTTGTGGGAGAAGGAGCCGGACGTTTGCCTTTTCGGAAGGAGAGTCTGCCGAGTACAAGCGCCGTGAGATGTGCCGTCTTTTGGAAAGCACAGATCCCCAGTGCTGTTGTGCCTGTGGATAGGCTGCACAGGGACAGTGTAGAGCAGCATGAGCTTTCAGGGCTGGCACCTTCCTGGTGGGAGAAGGAGCCGGACGTTTGCCTTTTCAGAAGGAGAGTCTGCCGAGTACAAGCGCCGTGAGATGTGCAGCCTGTCGGAAAGCACAGATCCCCAGTGCTGTTGTGCCTGTGGATAGGCTGCACAGGGACAGTGTAGAGCAGCATGAGCTTTCAGGGCTGGCACCTTCCTGGTGGGAGAAGGAGCCGGACGTTTGCCTTTTCGGAAAGAGGCTCTGCCGAGAACGACCACCGTGAGATGTGCCATCTGTGGGAAAGCAGAGATCCCCAGTGCTGCTGTGCCTGTGGATAGGCTGCACGATGACGGTGAAGACCAGCAAGAGCTTTCAGGGCTGGCACCTTCCTTGTGGGAGAAGGAGCCGGACGTTTGCCTTTTCGGAAAGAGGCTCTGCTGAGAACGAGCGCCGTGCCATGTGCCGCCCTTGGGAAAGCACAGATCCCCAGTGCTGCTGTGCCTGTGAATAGCCTGCACGGGGACGGTGAAGAGCAGCAGGAGCTTTGAGGGCTGGCACCTTCCTTGTGGGAGAAGGAGCCGGACGTTTGCCTTTTCAGAAAGAGGCTCTGCTGAGAACGAACAACGTGAGGTCTACCGTTCCTGGGCAAGTACAGATCCACAATGCTGTTGTGCCTGTGGATAGGCTGCACAGGTGCAATGAAGAGCAGCATGAGCTTTCAGGGCTGGCACCTTCCTTGTGGGAGAAGGAGCCGGACGTTTGCCTTTTCGGAAAGAGGCTCTGCTGAGAACGAACACCGTGAGGTGTACCGTTCCTTGGCAAGCACGGATCCCCAGTGCTGTTGTGCCTGTGGATAGGCTGCACAGGGACAGTGTAGAGCAGCATGAGCTTTCAGGGCTGGCACCTTCCTTGTGGGAGAAGGAGCCGGACGTTTGCCTTTTCGGAAAGAGGCTCTGCCGAGAACGAGTGCCGTGCCATGTGCCGCCTGTGGGAAAGCACAGATCCCCAGTGCTGTTGTGCCTGTGGATAGGCTGCACGGGCACGGTGAAGAGCAGCATGAGCTTTGAGGGCTGGCACCTTCCTTGTGGGAGAAGGAGCCGGACATTTGCCTTTTCGGAAAGAGGCTCTGCTGAGAACGAACACCGTGAGGTGTACCGTTCCTTGGCAAGCACGGATCCCCAGTGCTGTTGTGCCTGTGGATAGGCTGCACAGGGACAGTGTAGAGCAGCATGAGCTTTCAGGGCTGGCACCTTCCTTGTGGGAGAAGGAGCTGGACGTTTGCCTTTTCAGAAGGAGAGTCTGCCGAGTACAAGCGCCGTGAGATGTGCCATCTTTTGGAAAGCACAGATCCCCAGTGCTGTTGTGCCTCTGGATAGGCTACACGATGACGGTGAAGACCAGCAAGAGCTTTCAGGGCTGGCACCTTCCTTGTGGGAGAAGGAGCTGGACGTTTGCCTTTTCGGAAGGAGAGTCTGCCGAGTACAAGCGCCGTGAGATGTGCCGCCCTTGGGAAAGCACAGATCCCCAGTGCTGTTGTGCCTGTGGATAGGCTGCACAGGGACAGTGAAGAGCAGCAGGAGCTTTCAGGGCTGGCACCTTCCTTGTTGGAGAAGGAGCCGGACGTTTGCCTTTTCGGAAAGAGGCTCTGCCGAGAACGAACACCGTGAGGTCTACCGTTCCTTGGCAAGCACGGATCGGCAGTGTTGCTGTGCCTGTGGATAGGCTGCACAGGGACAGTGAAGAGCAGCAGGAGCTTTCAGGGCTGGCACCTTCCTTGTGGGAGAAGGAGCCGGACGTTTGCCTTTTCGGAAAGAGGCTCTGCTGAGAACGAACACCGTGAGGTCTACCGTTCCTAGGCAAGCACGGATCCCCAGCGCTCTTGTGCCTGTGGATAGGCTGCACAGGGACAGTGTAGAGCAGCATGAGCTTTCAGGGCTGGCACCTTCCTTGTGGGAGAAGGAGCCGGACGTTTGCCTTTTCGGAAAGAGGCTCTGCCGAGAACGACCACCTTGAGATGTGCCATCTGTGGGAAAGCAGAGATCCCCAGTGCTGCTGTGCCTGTGGATAGGCTGCACGATGACGGTGAAGACCAGCAAGAGCTTTCAGGGCTGGCACCTTCCTTGTGGGAGAAGGAGCCGGACGTTTGCCTATTCAGAAAGAGGCTCTGCTAAGAACGATCACCGTGAGGTCTACCGTTCCTGGGCAAGCACGGATCCCCAGTGGTGTTGTGCCTGTGGATAGGCTGCACGGGAACAGTGAAGAGCAGCATGAGCTTTCAGGGCTGGCACCTTCCTTGTGGGAGAAGGAGCCGGACGTTTGCCTTTTCGGAAAGAGGCTCTGCCGAGAACGAGTGCCGTGCCATGTGCCGCCTGTGGCAAAGCACAGATCCCCAGTGCTGTTGTGCCTGTGGATAGGCTGCACGGGGACGGTGAAGAGCAGCATGAGCTTTCAGGGCTGGCACCTTCCTTGTGGGAGAAGGAGCCGGACGTTTGCCTTTTCAGAAAGAGGCTCTGCTGAGAACGATCACCGTGAGATCTACCGTTCCTGGGCAAGCACGAATCCCCAGTGGTGTTGTGCCTGTAGATAGGCTGCACGGGTACAGTGAAGAGCAGCATGAGCTTTCAGGGCTGGCACCTTCCTTGTGGGAGAAGGAGCCGGACGTTTGCCTTTTCGGAAAGAGGCTCTGCCGAGAACGAGTGCCGTGCCAGGTGACGCCTGTGGGAAAGCACAGATCCCCAGTGCTGTTGTGCCTGTGGATAGGCTGCACGGGGACGGTGAAGAGCAGCATGAGCTTTCAGGGCTGGCACCTTCCTGGTGGGAGAAGGAGCCGGACGTTTGCCTTTTCGGAAAGAGGCTCTGCCGAGAACGAACATTGTGAGGTCTACAGTTCCTGGACAAGAACGGATCCCCAATGCTGTTGTGCCTGTGGATAGGCTGCACGGGGGCTGTGAAGACCGGCATGATCTTTCAGGGCTGGCACCTTCCTTGTGGGAGAAGGAGCCGGACGTTTGCCTTTTCGGAAGGAGAGTCTGCCGAGTACAAGCGCCGTGAGATGTGCCGTCTTTTGGAAAGCACAGATCCCCAGTGCTGTTGTGCCTGTGGATAGGCTGCACAGGGACAGTGTAGAGCAGCATGAGCTTTCAGGGCTGGCACCTTCCTTGTGGGAGAAGGAGCCGGACGTTTGCCTTTTCAGAAGGAGAGTCTGCCGAGTACAAGCGCCGTGAGATGTGCAGCCTGTGGGAAAGCACAGATCCCCAGTGCTGTTGTGCCTGTGGATAGGCTGCACAGGGACAGTGAAGAGCAGCATGAGCTTTCAGGGCTGGTACCTTCCTGGTGGGAGAAGGAGTCGGACGTTTGCCTTTTCGGAAAGAGGCTCTGCCGAGAACGAGCGCCGTGCCATGTGCCGCCTGTGGGAAAGCACAGATCCCCAGTGCTGTTGTGCCTGTGAATAGCCTGCACGGGTACAGTGAAGAGCAGCATGAGCTTTCAGGGCTGGCACCTTCCTGGTGGGAGAAGGAGCCGGACGTTTGCCTTTTCGGAAAGAGGCTCTGCCGAGAACGACCACCGTGAGATGTGCCATCTGTGGGAAAGCAGAGATCCCCAGTGCTGCTGTGCCTGTGGATAGGCTGCACGATGACGGTGAAGACCAGCAAGAGCTTTCAGGGCTGGTACCTTCCTTGTGGGAGAAGGAGCCGGACGTTTGCCTTTTCGGAAAGAGGCTCTGCCGAGAACGACCACCGTGAGATGTGCCATCTGTGGGAAAGCAGAGATCCCCAGTGCTGCTGTGCCTGTGGATAGGCTGCACGATGACGGTGAAGACCAGCAAGAGCTTTCAGGGCTGGCACCTTCCTTGTGGGAGAAGGAGCCGGACGTTTGCCTTTTCAGAAAGAGGCTCTGCTAAGAACGATCACCGTGAGGTCTACCGTTCCTGGGCAAGCACGGATCCCCAGTGGTGTTGTGCCTGTGGATAGGCTGCACGGGAACAGTGAAGAGCAGCATGAGCTTTCAGGGCTGGCACCTTCCTTGTGGGAGAAGGAGCCGGACGTTTGCCTTTTCGGAAAGAGGCTCTGCCGAGAACGAGTGCCGTGCCATGTGCCGCCTGTGGGAAAGCAGAGATCCCCAGTGCTGCTGTGCCTGTGGATAGGCTGCACGATGACGGTGAAGACCAGCAAGAGCTTTCAGGGCTGGCACCTTCCTTGTGGGAGAAGGAGCCAGACGTTTGCCTTTTCAGAAAGAGGCTCTGCTGAGAACGATCACCGTGAGATCTACCGTTCCTGGGCAAGCACGAATCCCCAGTGGTGTTGTGCCTGTAGATAGGCTGCACGGGTACAGTGAAGAGCAGCATGAGCTTTCAGGGCTGGCACCTTCCTTGTGGGAGAAGGAGCCGGACGTTTGCCTTTTCGGAAAGAGGCTCTGCCGAGAACGAGTGCCGTGCCAGGTGACGCCTGTGGGAAAGCACAGATCCCCAGTGCTGTTGTGCCTGTGGATAGGCTGCACGGGGACGGTGAAGAGCAGCATGAGCTTTCAGGGCTGGCACCTTCCTGGTGGGAGAAGGAGCCGGACGTTTGCCTTTTCGGAAAGAGGCTCTGCCGAGAACGAACATTGTGAGGTCTACAGTTCCTGGACAAGAACGGATCCCCAATGCTGTTGTGCCTGTGGATAGGCTGCACGGGGGCTGTGAAGACCGGCATGATCTTTCAGGGCTGGCACCTTCCTTGTGGGAGAAGGAGCCGGACGTTTGCCTTTTCGGAAGGAGAGTCTGCCGAGTACAAGCGCCGTGAGATGTGCCGTCTTTTGGAAAGCACAGATCCCCAGTGCTGTTGTGCCTGTGGATAGGCTGCACAGGGACAGTGTAGAGCAGCATGAGCTTTCAGGGCTGGCACCTTCCTTGTGGGAGAAGGAGCCGGACGTTTGCCTTTTCAGAAGGAGAGTCTGCCGAGTACAAGCGCCGTGAGATGTGCAGCCTGTGGGAAAGCACAGATCCCCAGTGCTGTTGTGCCTGTGGATAGGCTGCACAGGGACAGTGAAGAGCAGCATGAGCTTTCAGGGCTGGTACCTTCCTGGTGGGAGAAGGAGTCGGACGTTTGCCTTTTCGGAAAGAGGCTCTGCCGAGAACGAGCGCCGTGCCATGTGCCGCCTGTGGGAAAGCACAGATCCCCAGTGCTGTTGTGCCTGTGAATAGCCTGCACGGGTACAGTGAAGACCAGCAAGAGCTTTCAGGGCTGGCACCTTCCTGGTGGGAGAAGGAGCCGGACGTTTGCCTTTTCGGAAAGAGGCTCTGCCGAGAACGAACATTGTGAGGTCTACAGTTCCTGGACAAGAACGGATCCCCAATGCTGTTGTGCCTGTGGATAGGCTGCACGGGGGCTGTGAAGACCGGCATGATCTTTCAGGGCTGGCACCTTCCTTGTGGGAGAAGGAGCCGGACGTTTGCCTTTTCGGAAGGAGAGTCTGCCGAGTACAAGCGCCGTGAGATGTGCCGTCTTTTGGAAAGCACAGATCCCCAGTGCTGTTGTGCCTGTGGATAGGCTGCACAGGGACAGTGTAGAGCAGCATGAGCTTTCAGGGCTGGCACCTTCCTTGTGGGAGAAGGAGCCGGACGTTTGCCTTTTCGGAAAGAGGCTCTGCCGAGAACGACCACCGTGAGATGTGCCATCTGAGGGAAAGCAGAGATCCCCAGTGCTGCTGTGCCTGTGGATAGGCTGCACGATGACGGTGAAGACCAGCAAGAGCTTTCAGGGCTGGTACCTTCCTTGTGGGAGAAGGAGCCGGACGTTTGCCTTTTCGGAAAGAGGCTCTGCCGAGAACGACCACCGTGAGATGTGCCATCTGTGGGAAAGCAGAGATCCCCAGTGCTGCTGTGCCTGTGGATAGGCTGCACGATGACGGTGAAGACCAGCAAGAGCTTTCAGGGCTGGCACCTTCCTTGTGGGAGAAGGAGCCGGACGTTTGCCTTTTCAGAAAGAGGCTCTGCTAAGAACGATCACCGTGAGGTCTACCGTTCCTGGGCAAGCACGGATCCCCAGTGGTGTTGTGCCTGTGGATAGGCTGCACGGGAACAGTGAAGAGCAGCATGAGCTTTCAGGGCTGGCACCTTCCTTGTGGGAGAAGGAGCCGGACGTTTGCCTTTTCGGAAAGAGGCTCTGCCGAGAACGAGTGCCGTGCCAGGTGACGCCTGTGGGAAAGCACAGATCCCCAGTGCTGTTGTGCCTGTGGATAGGCTGCACGGGGACGGTGAAGAGCAGCAAGAGCTTTCAGGGCTGGCACCTTCCTTGTGGGAGAAGGAGCCGGACGTTTGCCTTTTCAGAAAGAGGCTCTGCTAAGAACGATCACCGTGAGGTCTACCGTTCCTGGGCAAGCACGGATCCCCAGTGGTGTTGTGCCTGTGGATAGGCTGCACGGGAACAGTGAAGAGCAGCATGAGCTTTCAGGGCTGGCACCTTCCTTGTGGGAGAAGGAGCCGGACGTTTGCCTTTTCGGAAAGAGGCTCTGCCGAGAACGAGTGCCGTGCCAGGTGACGCCTGTGGGAAAGCACAGATCCCCAGTGCTGTTGTGCCTGTGGATAGGCTGCACGGGGACGGTGAAGAGCAGCATGAGCTTTCAGGGCTGGCACCTTCCTTGTGGGAGAAGGAGCCGGACGTTTGCCTTTTCAGAAAGAGGCTCTGCTGAGAACGATCACCGTGAGATCTACCGTTCCTGGGCAAGCACGAATCCCCAGTGGTGTTGTGCCTGTAGATAGGCTGCACGGGTACAGTGAAGAGCAGCATGAGCTTTCAGGGCTGGCACCTTCCTTGTGGGAGAAGGAGCCGGACGTTTGCCTTTTCGGAAAGAGGCTCTGCCGAGAACGAGTGCCGTGCCATGTGCCGCCTGTGGGAAAGCACAGATCCCCAGTGCTGTTGTGCCTGTGGATAGGCTGCACGGGGACGGTGAAGAGCAGCATGAGCTTTCAGGGCTGGCACCTTCCTGGTGGGAGAAGGAGCCGGACGTTTGCCTTTTCGGAAAGAGGCTCTGCCGAGAACGAACATTGTGAGGTCTACAGTTCCTGGACAAGAACGGATCCCCAATGCTGTTGTGCCTGTGGATAGGCTGCACGGGGGCTGTGAAGACCGGCATGATCTTTCAGGGCTGGCACCTTCCTTGTGGGAGAAGGAGCCGGACGTTTGCCTTTTCGGAAGGAGAGTCTGCCGAGTACAAGCGCCGTGAGATGTGCCGTCTTTTGGAAAGCACAGATCCCCAGTGCTGTTGTGCCTGTGGATAGGCTGCACAGGGACAGTGTAGAGCAGCATGAGCTTTCAGGGCTGGCACCTTCCTTGTGGGAGAAGGAGCCGGACGTTTGCCTTTTCGGAAAGAGGCTCTGCCGAGAACGACCACCGTGAGATGTGCCATCTGTGGGAAAGCAGAGATCCCCAGTGCTGCTGTGCCTGTGGATAGGCTGCACGATGACGGTGAAGACCAGCAAGAGCTTTCAGGGCTGGCACCTTCCTTGTGGGAGAAGGAGCCGGACGTTTGCCTTTTCAGAAAGAGGCTCTGCTAAGAACGATCACCGTGAGGTCTACCGTTCCTGGGCAAGCACGGATCCCCAGTGGTGTTGTGCCTGTGGATAGGCTGCACGGGAACAGTGAAGAGCAGCATGAGCTTTCAGGGCTGGCACCTTCCTTGTGGGAGAAGGAGCCGGACGTTTGCCTTTTCGGAAAGAGGCTCTGCCGAGAACGAGTGCCGTGCCATGTGCCGCCTGTGGGAAAGCACAGATCCCCAGTGCTGTTGTGCCTGTGGATAGGCTGCACGGGGACGGTGAAGAGCAGCATGAGCTTTCAGGGCTGGCACCTTCCTTGTGGGAGAAGGAGCCGGACGTTTGCCTTTTCAGAAAGAGGCTCTGCTGAGAACGATCACCGTGAGATCTACCGTTCCTGGGCAAGCACGAATCCCCAGTGGTGTTGTGCCTGTAGATAGGCTGCACGGGTACAGTGAAGAGCAGCATGAGCTTTCAGGGCTGGCACCTTCCTTGTGGGAGAAGGAGCCGGACGTTTGCCTTTTCGGAAAGAGGCTCTGCCGAGAACGAGTGCCGTGCCAGGTGACGCCTGTGGGAAAGCACAGATCCCCAGTGCTGTTGTGCCTGTGGATAGGCTGCACGGGGACGGTGAAGAGCAGCATGAGCTTTCAGGGCTGGCACCTTCCTGGTGGGAGAAGGAGCCGGACGTTTGCCTTTTCGGAAAGAGGCTCTGCCGAGAACGAACATTGTGAGGTCTACAGTTCCTGGACAAGAACGGATCCCCAATGCTGTTGTGCCTGTGGATAGGCTGCACGGGGGCTGTGAAGACCGGCATGATCTTTCAGGGCTGGCACCTTCCTTGTGGGAGAAGGAGCCGGACGTTTGCCTTTTCGGAAGGAGAGTCTGCCGAGTACAAGCGCCGTGAGATGTGCCGTCTTTTGGAAAGCACAGATCCCCAGTGCTGTTGTGCCTGTGGATAGGCTGCACAGGGACAGTGTAGAGCAGCATGAGCTTTCAGGGCTGGCACCTTCCTTGTGGGAGAAGGAGCCGGACGTTTGCCTTTTCGGAAAGAGGCTCTGCCGAGAACGACCACCGTGAGATGTGCCATCTGTGGGAAAGCAGAGATCCCCAGTGCTGCTGTGCCTGTGGATAGGCTGCACGATGACGGTGAAGACCAGCAAGAGCTTTCAGGGCTGGTACCTTCCTTGTGGGAGAAGGAGCCGGACGTTTGCCTTTTCGGAAAGAGGCTCTGCCGAGAACGACCACCGTGAGATGTGCCATCTGTGGGAAAGCAGAGATCCCCAGTGCTGCTGTGCCTGTGGATAGGCTGCACGATGACGGTGAAGGCCAGCAAGAGCTTTCAGGGCTGGCACCTTCCTTGTGGGAGAAGGAGCCGGACGTTTGCCTTTTCAGAAAGAGGCTCTGCTAAGAACGATCACCGTGAGGTCTACCGTTCCTGGGCAAGCACGGATCCCCAGTGGTGTTGTGCCTGTGGATAGGCTGCACGGGAACAGTGAAGAGCAGCATGAGCTTTCAGGGCTGGCACCTTCCTTGTGGGAGAAGGAGCCGGACGTTTGCCTTTTCGGAAAGAGGCTCTGCCGAGAACGAGTGCCGTGCCATGTGCCGCCTGTGGGAAAGCACAGATCCCCAGTGCTGTTGTGCCTGTGGATAGGCTGCACGGGGACGGTGAAGAGCAGCATGAGCTTTCAGGGCTGGCACCTTCCTTGTGGGAGAAGGAGCCGGACGTTTGCCTTTTCAGAAAGAGGCTCTGCTGAGAACGATCACCGTGAGATCTACCGTTCCTGGGCAAGCACGAATCCCCAGTGGTGTTGTGCCTGTAGATAGGCTGCACGGGTACAGTGAAGAGCAGCATGAGCTTTCAGGGCTGGCACCTTCCTTGTGGGAGAAGGAGCCGGACGTTTGCCTTTTCGGAAAGAGGCTCTGCCGAGAACGAGTGCCGTGCCAGGTGACGCCTGTGGGAAAGCACAGATCCCCAGTGCTGTTGTGCCTGTGGATAGGCTGCACGGGGACGGTGAAGAGCAGCATGAGCTTTCAGGGCTGGCACCTTCCTGGTGGGAGAAGGAGCCGGACGTTTGCCTTTTCGGAAAGAGGCTCTGCCGAGAACGAACATTGTGAGGTCTACAGTTCCTGGACAAGAACGGATCCCCAATGCTGTTGTGCCTGTGGATAGGCTGCACGGGGGCTGTGAAGACCGGCATGATCTTTCAGGGCTGGCACCTTCCTTGTGGGAGAAGGAGCCGGACGTTTGCCTTTTCGGAAGGAGAGTCTGCCGAGTACAAGCGCCGTGAGATGTGCCGTCTTTTGGAAAGCACAGATCCCCAGTGCTGTTGTGCCTGTGGATAGGCTGCACAGGGACAGTGTAGAGCAGCATGAGCTTTCAGGGCTGGCACCTTCCTTGTGGGAGAAGGAGCCGGACGTTTGCCTTTTCAGAAAGAGGCTCTGCTAAGAACGATCACCGTGAGGTCTACCGTTCCTGGGCAAGCACGGATCCCCAGTGGTGTTGTGCCTGTGGATAGGCTGCACGGGAACAGTGAAGAGCAGCATGAGCTTTCAGGGCTGGCACCTTCCTTGTGGGAGAAGGAGCCGGACGTTTGCCTTTTCGGAAAGAGGCTCTGCCGAGAACGAGTGCCGTGCCAGGTGACGCCTGTGGGAAAGCACAGATCCCCAGTGCTGTTGTGCCTGTGGATAGGCTGCACGGGGACGGTGAAGAGCAGCATGAGCTTTCAGGGCTGGCACCTTCCTTGTGGGAGAAGGAGCCGGACGTTTGCCTTTTCAGAAAGAGGCTCTGCTGAGAACGATCACCGTGAGATCTACCGTTCCTGGGCAAGCACGAATCCCCAGTGGTGTTGTGCCTGTAGATAGGCTGCACGGGTACAGTGAAGAGCAGCATGAGCTTTCAGGGCTGGCACCTTCCTTGTGGGAGAAGGAGCCGGACGTTTGCCTTTTCGGAAAGAGGCTCTGCCGAGAACGAGTGCCGTGCCAGGTGACGCCTGTGGGAAAGCACAGATCCCCAGTGCTGTTGTGCCTGTGGATAGGCTGCACGGGGACAGTGAAGAGCAGCATGAGCTTTCAGGGCTGGCACCTTCCTTGTGGGAGAAGGAGCCGGACGTTTGCCTTTTCGGAAAGAGGCTCTGCCGAGAACGAACATTGTGAGGTCTACAGTTCCTGGACAAGAACGGATCCCCAATGCTGTTGTGCCTGTGGATAGGCTGCACGGGGGCTGTGAAGACCGGCATGATCTTTCAGGGCTGGCACCTTCCTTGTGGGAGAAGGAGCCGGACGTTTGCCTTTTCGGAAGGAGAGTCTGCCGAGTACAAGCGCCGTGAGATGTGCCGTCTTTTGGAAAGCACAGATCCCCAGTGCTGTTGTGCCTGTGGATAGGCTGCACAGGGACAGTGTAGAGCAGCATGAGCTTTCAGGGCTGGCACCTTCCTTGTGGGAGAAGGAGCCGGACGTTTGCCTTTTCAGAAAGAGGCTCTGCTAAGAACGATCACCGTGAGGTCTACCGTTCCTGGGCAAGCACGGATCCCCAGTGGTGTTGTGCCTGTGGATAGGCTGCACGGGAACAGTGAAGAGCAGCATGAGCTTTCAGGGCTGGCACCTTCCTTGTGGGAGAAGGAGCCGGACGTTTGCCTTTTCGGAAAGAGGCTCTGCCGAGAACGAGTGCCGTGCCATGTGCCGCCTGTGGGAAAGCACAGATCCCCAGTGCTGTTGTGCCTGTGGATAGGCTGCACGGGGACGGTGAAGAGCAGCATGAGCTTTCAGGGCTGGCACCTTCCTTGTGGGAGAAGGAGCCGGACGTTTGCCTTTTCGGAAAGAGGCTCTGCCGAGAACGAGTGCCGTGCCAGGTGACGCCTGTGGGAAAGCACAGATCCCCAGTGCTGTTGTGCCTGTGGATAGGCTGCACGGGGACGGTGAAGAGCAGCATGAGCTTTCAGGGCTGGCACCTTCCTGGTGGGAGAAGGAGCCGGACGTTTGCCTTTTCGGAAAGAGGCTCTGCCGAGAACGAACATTGTGAGGTCTACAGTTCCTGGACAAGAACGGATCCCCAATGCTGTTGTGCCTGTGGATAGGCTGCACGGGGGCTGTGAAGACCGGCATGATCTTTCAGGGCTGGCACCTTCCTTGTGGGAGAAGGAGCCGGACGTTTGCCTTTTCGGAAGGAGAGTCTGCCGAGTACAAGCGCCGTGAGATGTGCCGTCTTTTGGAAAGCACAGATCCCCAGTGCTGTTGTGCCTGTGGATAGGCTGCACAGGGACAGTGTAGAGCAGCATGAGCTTTCAGGGCTGGCACCTTCCTTGTGGGAGAAGGAGCCGGACGTTTGCCTTTTCAGAAGGAGAGTCTGCCGAGTACAAGCGCCGTGAGATGTGCAGCCTGTGGGAAAGCACAGATCCCCAGTGCTGTTGTGCCTGTGGATAGGCTGCACAGGGACAGTGAAGAGCAGCATGAGCTTTCAGGGCTGGTACCTTCCTGGTGGGAGAAGGAGTCGGACGTTTGCCTTTTCGGAAAGAGGCTCTGCCGAGAACGTGCGCCGTGCCATGTGCCGCCTGTGGGAAAGCACAGATCCCCAGTGCTGTTGTGCCTGTGAATAGCCTGCACGGGTACAGTGAAGAGCAGCATGAGCTTTCAGGGCTGGCACCTTCCTGGTGGGAGAAGGAGCCGGACGTTTGCCTTTTCGGAAAGAGGCTCTGCCGAGAACGACCACCGTGAGATGTGCCATCTGTGGGAAAGCAGAGATCCCCAGTGCTGCTGTGCCTGTGGATAGGCTGCACGATGACGGTGAAGACCAGCAAGAGCTTTCAGGGCTGGCACCTTCCTTGTGGGAGAAGGAGCCGGACGTTTGCCTTTTCAGAAAGAGGCTCTGCTAAGAACGATCACCGTGAGGTCTACCGTTCCTGGGCAAGCACGGATCCCCAGTGGTGTTGTGCCTGTGGATAGGCTGCACGGGAACAGTGAAGAGCAGCATGAGCTTTCAGGGCTGGCACCTTCCTTGTGGGAGAAGGAGCCGGACGTTTGCCTTTTCGGAAAGAGGCTCTGCCGAGAACGAGTGCCGTGCCATGTGCCGCCTGTGGGAAAGCACAGATCCCCAGTGCTGTTGTGCCTGTGGATAGGCTGCACGGGGACGGTGAAGAGCAGCATGAGCTTTCAGGGCTGGCACCTTCCTTGTGGGAGAAGGAGCCGGACGTTTGCCTTTTCAGAAAGAGGCTCTGCTGAGAACGATCACCGTGAGATCTACCGTTCCTGGGCAAGCACGAATCCCCAGTGGTGTTGTGCCTGTAGATAGGCTGCACGGGTACAGTGAAGAGCAGCATGAGCTTTCAGGGCTGGCACCTTCCTTGTGGGAGAAGGAGCCGGACGTTTGCCTTTTCGGAAAGAGGCTCTGCCGAGAACGAGTGCCGTGCCAGGTGACGCCTGTGGGAAAGCACAGATCCCCAGTGCTGTTGTGCCTGTGGATAGGCTGCACGGGGACGGTGAAGAGCAGCATGAGCTTTCAGGGCTGGCACCTTCCTGGTGGGAGAAGGAGCCGGACGTTTGCCTTTTCGGAAAGAGGCTCTGCCGAGAACGAACATTGTGAGGTCTACAGTTCCTGGACAAGAACGGATCCCCAATGCTGTTGTGCCTGTGGATAGGCTGCACGGGGGCTGTGAAGACCGGCATGATCTTTCAGGGCTGGCACCTTCCTTGTGGGAGAAGGAGCCGGACGTTTGCCTTTTCGGAAGGAGAGTCTGCCGAGTACAAGCGCCGTGAGATGTGCCGTCTTTTGGAAAGCACAGATCCCCAGTGCTGTTGTGCCTGTGGATAGGCTGCACAGGGACAGTGTAGAGCAGCATGAGCTTTCAGGGCTGGCACCTTCCTTGTGGGAGAAGGAGCCGGACGTTTGCCTTTTCGGAAAGAGGCTCTGCCGAGAACGACCACCGTGAGATGTGCCATCTGTGGGAAAGCAGAGATCCCCAGTGCTGCTGTGCCTGTGGATAGGCTGCACGATGACGGTGAAGACCAGCAAGAGCTTTCAGGGCTGGTACCTTCCTTGTGGGAGAAGGAGCCGGACGTTTGCCTTTTCGGAAAGAGGCTCTGCCGAGAACGACCACCGTGAGATGTGCCATCTGTGGGAAAGCAGAGATCCCCAGTGCTGCTGTGCCTGTGGATAGGCTGCACGATGACGGTGAAGACCAGCAAGAGCTTTCAGGGCTGGCACCTTCCTTGTGGGAGAAGGAGCCGGACGTTTGCCTTTTCAGAAAGAGGCTCTGCTAAGAACGATCACCGTGAGGTCTACCGTTCCTGGGCAAGCACGGATCCCCAGTGGTGTTGTGCCTGTGGATAGGCTGCACGGGAACAGTGAAGAGCAGCATGAGCTTTCAGGGCTGGCACCTTCCTTGTGGGAGAAGGAGCCGGACGTTTGCCTTTTCGGAAAGAGGCTCTGCCGAGAACGAGTGCCGTGCCATGTGCCGCCTGTGGGAAAGCACAGATCCCCAGTGCTGTTGTGCCTGTGGATAGGCTGCACGGGGACGGTGAAGAGCAGCATGAGCTTTCAGGGCTGGCACCTTCCTTGTGGGAGAAGGAGCCGGACGTTTGCCTTTTCAGAAAGAGGGTCTGCTGAGAACGATCACCGTGAGATCTACCGTTCCTGGGCAAGCACGAATCCCCAGTGGTGTTGTGCCTGTAGATAGGCTGCACGGGTACAGTGAAGAGCAGCATGAGCTTTCAGGGCTGGCACCTTCCTGGTGGGAGAAGGAGCCGGACGTTTGCCTTTTCGGAAAGAGGCTCTGCCGAGAACGAACATTGTGAGGTCTACAGTTCCTGGACAAGAACGGATCCCCAATGCTGTTGTGCCTGTGGATAGGCTGCACGGGGGCTGTGAAGACCGGCATGATCTTTCAGGGCTGGCACCTTCCTTGTGGGAGAAGGAGCCGGACGTTTGCCTTTTCGGAAGGAGAGTCTGCCGAGTACAAGCGCCGTGAGATGTGCCGTCTTTTGGAAAGCACAGATCCCCAGTGCTGTTGTGCCTGTGGATAGGCTGCACAGGGACAGTGTAGAGCAGCATGAGCTTTCAGGGCTGGCACCTTCCTTGTGGGAGAAGGAGCCGGACGTTTGCCTTTTCAGAAGGAGAGTCTGCCGAGTACAAGCGCCGTGAGATGTGCAGCCTGTGGGAAAGCACAGATCCCCAGTGCTGTTGTGCCTGTGGATAGGCTGCACAGGGACAGTGAAGAGCAGCATGAGCTTTCAGGGCTGGTACCTTCCTGGTGGGAGAAGGAGTCGGACGTTTGCCTTTTCGGAAAGAGGCTCTGCCGAGAACGAGCGCCGTGCCATGTGCCGCCTGTGGGAAAGCACAGATCCCCAGTGCTGTTGTGCCTGTGAATAGCCTGCACGGGTACAGTGAAGAGCAGCATGAGCTTTCAGGGCTGGCACCTTCCTGGTGGGAGAAGGAGCCGGACGTTTGCCTTTTCGGAAAGAGGCTCTGCCGAGAACGACCACCGTGAGATGTGCCATCTGTGGGAAAGCAGAGATCCCCAGTGCTGCTGTGCCTGTGGATAGGCTGCACGATGACGGTGAAGACCAGCAAGAGCTTTCAGGGCTGGTACCTTCCTTGTGGGAGAAGGAGCCGGACGTTTGCCTTTTCGGAAAGAGGCTCTGCCGAGAACGACCACCGTGAGATGTGCCATCTGTGGGAAAGCAGAGATCCCCAGTGCTGCTGTGCCTGTGGATAGGCTGCACGATGACGGTGAAGACCAGCAAGAGCTTTCAGGGCTGGCACCTTCCTTGTGGGAGAAGGAGCCGGACGTTTGCCTTTTCGGAAAGAGGCTCTGCCGAGAACGAGTGCCGTGCCAGGTGACGCCTGTGGGAAAGCACAGATCCCCAGTGCTGTTGTGCCTGTGGATAGGCTGCACGGGGACAGTGAAGAGCAGCATGAGCTTTCAGGGCTGGCACCTTCCTTGTGGGAGAAGGAGCCGGACGTTTGCCTTTTCGGAAAGAGGCTCTGCCGAGAACGAACATTGTGAGGTCTACAGTTCCTGGACAAGAACGGATCCCCAATGCTGTTGTGCCTGTGGATAGGCTGCACGGGGGCTGTGAAGACCGGCATGATCTTTCAGGGCTGGCACCTTCCTTGTGGGAGAAGGAGCCGGACGTTTGCCTTTTCGGAAGGAGAGTCTGCCGAGTACAAGCGCCGTGAGATGTGCCGTCTTTTGGAAAGCACAGATCCCCAGTGCTGTTGTGCCTGTGGATAGGCTGCACAGGGACAGTGTAGAGCAGCATGAGCTTTCAGGGCTGGCACCTTCCTTGTGGGAGAAGGAGCCGGACGTTTGCCTTTTCAGAAAGAGGCTCTGCTAAGAACGATCACCGTGAGGTCTACCGTTCCTGGGCAAGCACGGATCCCCAGTGGTGTTGTGCCTGTGGATAGGCTGCACGGGAACAGTGAAGAGCAGCATGAGCTTTCAGGGCTGGCACCTTCCTTGTGGGAGAAGGAGCCGGACGTTTGCCTTTTCGGAAAGAGGCTCTGCCGAGAACGAGTGCCGTGCCAGGTGACGCCTGTGGGAAAGCACAGATCCCCAGTGCTGTTGTGCCTGTGGATAGGCTGCACGGGGACGGTGAAGAGCAGCATGAGCTTTCAGGGCTGGCACCTTCCTTGTGGGAGAAGGAGCCGGACGTTTGCCTTTTCAGAAAGAGGCTCTGCTGAGAACGATCACCGTGAGATCTACCGTTCCTGGGCAAGCACGAATCCCCAGTGGTGTTGTGCCTGTAGATAGGCTGCACGGGTACAGTGAAGAGCAGCATGAGCTTTCAGGGCTGGCACCTTCCTTGTGGGAGAAGGAGCCGGACGTTTGCCTTTTCGGAAAGAGGCTCTGCCGAGAACGAGTGCCGTGCCAGGTGACGCCTGTGGGAAAGCACAGATCCCCAGTGCTGTTGTGCCTGTGGATAGGCTGCACGGGGACGGTGAAGAGCAGCATGAGCTTTCAGGGCTGGCACCTTCCTGGTGGGAGAAGGAGCCGGACGTTTGCCTTTTCGGAAAGAGGCTCTGCCGAGAACGAACATTGTGAGGTCTACAGTTCCTGGACAAGAACGGATCCCCAATGCTGTTGTGCCTGTGGATAGGCTGCACGGGGGCTGTGAAGACCGGCATGATCTTTCAGGGCTGGCACCTTCCTTGTGGGAGAAGGAGCCGGACGTTTGCCTTTTCGGAAGGAGAGTCTGCCGAGTACAAGCGCCGTGAGATGTGCCGTCTTTTGGAAAGCACAGATCCCCAGTGCTGTTGTGCCTGTGGATAGGCTGCACAGGGACAGTGTAGAGCAGCATGAGCTTTCAGGGCTGGCACCTTCCTTGTGGGAGAAGGAGCCGGACGTTTGCCTTTTCAGAAGGAGAGTCTGCCGAGTACAAGCGCCGTGAGATGTGCAGCCTGTGGGAAAGCACAGATCCCCAGTGCTGTTGTGCCTGTGGATAGGCTGCACAGGGACAGTGAAGAGCAGCATGAGCTTTCAGGGCTGGTACCTTCCTGGTGGGAGAAGGAGTCGGACGTTTGCCTTTTCGGAAAGAGGCTCTGCCGAGAACGAGCGCCGTGCCATGTGCCGCCTGTGGGAAAGCACAGATCCCCAGTGCTGTTGTGCCTGTGAATAGCCTGCACGGGTACAGTGAAGAGCAGCATGAGCTTTCAGGGCTGGCACCTTCCTGGTGGGAGAAGGAGCCGGACGTTTGCCTTTTCGGAAAGAGGCTCTGCCGAGAACGACCACCGTGAGATGTGCCATCTGTGGGAAAGCAGAGATCCCCAGTGCTGCTGTGCCTGTGGATAGGCTGCACGATGACGGTGAAGACCAGCAAGAGCTTTCAGGGCTGGCACCTTCCTTGTGGGAGAAGGAGCCGGACGTTTGCCTTTTCAGAAAGAGGCTCTGCTAAGAACGATCACCGTGAGGTCTACCGTTCCTGGGCAAGCACGGATCCCCAGTGGTGTTGTGCCTGTGGATAGGCTGCACGGGAACAGTGAAGAGCAGCATGAGCTTTCAGGGCTGGCACCTTCCTTGTGGGAGAAGGAGCCGGACGTTTGCCTTTTCGGAAAGAGGCTCTGCCGAGAACGAGTGCCGTGCCAGGTGACGCCTGTGGGAAAGCACAGATCCCCAGTGCTGTTGTGCCTGTGGATAGGCTGCACGGGGACGGTGAAGAGCAGCATGAGCTTTCAGGGCTGGCACCTTCCTGGTGGGAGAAGGAGCCGGACGTTTGCCTTTTCGGAAAGAGGCTCTGCCGAGAACGAACATTGTGAGGTCTACAGTTCCTGGACAAGAACGGATCCCCAATGCTGTTGTGCCTGTGGATAGGCTGCACGGGGGCTGTGAAGACCGGCATGATCTTTCAGGGCTGGCACCTTCCTTGTGGGAGAAGGAGCCGGACGTTTGCCTTTTCGGAAGGAGAGTCTGCCGAGTACAAGCGCTGTGAGATGTGCCGTCTTTTGGAAAGCACAGATCCCCAGTGCTGTTGTGCCTGTGGATAGGCTGCACAGGGACAGTGTAGAGCAGCATGAGCTTTCAGGGCTGGCACCTTCCTTGTGGGAGAAGGAGCCGGACGTTTGCCTTTTCGGAAAGAGGCTCTGCCGAGAACGACCACCGTGAGATGTGCCATCTGTGGGAAAGCAGAGATCCCCAGTGCTGCTGTGCCTGTGGATAGGCTGCACGATGACGGTGAAGACCAGCAAGAGCTTTCAGGGCTGGTACCTTCCTTGTGGGAGAAGGAGCCGGACGTTTGCCTTTTCGGAAAGAGGCTCTGCCGAGAACGACCACCGTGAGATGTGCCATCTGTGGGAAAGCAGAGATCCCCAGTGCTGCTGTGCCTGTGGATAGGCTGCACGATGACGGTGAAGACCAGCAAGAGCTTTCAGGGCTGGCACCTTCCTTGTGGGAGAAGGAGCCGGACGTTTGCCTTTTCAGAAAGAGGCTCTGCTAAGAACGATCACCGTGAGGTCTACCGTTCCTGGGCAAGCACGGATCCCCAGTGGTGTTGTGCCTGTGGATAGGCTGCACGGGAACAGTGAAGAGCAGCATGAGCTTTCAGGGCTGGCACCTTCCTTGTGGGAGAAGGAGCCGGACGTTTGCCTTTTCGGAAAGAGGCTCTGCCGAGAACGAGTGCCGTGCCATGTGCCGCCTGTGGGAAAGCACAGATCCCCAGTGCTGTTGTGCCTGTGGATAGGCTGCACGGGGACGGTGAAGAGCAGCATGAGCTTTCAGGGCTGGCACCTTCCTTGTGGGAGAAGGAGCCGGACGTTTGCCTTTTCGGAAAGAGGCTCTGCCGAGAACGAGTGCCGTGCCAGGTGACGCCTGTGGGAAAGCACAGATCCCCAGTGCTGTTGTGCCTGTGGATAGGCTGCACGGGGACGGTGAAGAGCAGCATGAGCTTTCAGGGCTGGCACCTTCCTGGTGGGAGAAGGAGCCGGACGTTTGCCTTTTCGGAAAGAGGCTCTGCCGAGAACGAACATTGTGAGGTCTACAGTTCCTGGACAAGAACGGATCCCCAATGCTGTTGTGCCTGTGGATAGGCTGCACGGGGGCTGTGAAGACCGGCATGATCTTTCAGGGCTGGCACCTTCCTTGTGGGAGAAGGAGCCGGACGTTTGCCTTTTCGGAAGGAGAGTCTGCCGAGTACAAGCGCCGTGAGATGTGCCGTCTTTTGGAAAGCACAGATCCCCAGTGCTGTTGTGCCTGTGGATAGGCTGCACAGGGACAGTGTAGAGCAGCATGAGCTTTCAGGGCTGGCACCTTCCTTGTGGGAGAAGGAGCCGGACGTTTGCCTTTTCGGAAAGAGGCTCTGCCGAGAACGACCACCGTGAGATGTGCCATCTGTGGGAAAGCACAGATCCCCAGTGCTGCTGTGCCTGTGGATAGGCTGCACGATGACGGTGAAGACCAGCAAGAGCTTTCAGGGCTGGTACCTTCCTTGTGGGAGAAGGAGCCGGACGTTTGCCTTTTCGGAAAGAGGCTCTGCCGAGAACGACCACCGTGAGATGTGCCATCTGTGGGAAAGCAGAGATCCCCAGTGCTGCTGTGCCTGTGGATAGGCTGCACGATGACGGTGAAGGCCAGCAAGAGCTTTCAGGGCTGGCACCTTCCTTGTGGGAGAAGGAGCCGGACGTTTGCCTTTTCAGAAAGAGGCTCTGCTAAGAACGATCACCGTGAGGTCTACCGTTCCTGGGCAAGCACGGATCCCCAGTGGTGTTGTGCCTGTGGATAGGCTGCACGGGAACAGTGAAGAGCAGCATGAGCTTTCAGGGCTGGCACCTTCCTTGTGGGAGAAGGAGCCGGACGTTTGCCTTTTCGGAAAGAGGCTCTGCCGAGAACGAGTGCCGTGCCATGTGCCGCCTGTGGGAAAGCACAGATCCCCAGTGCTGTTGTGCCTGTGGATAGGCTGCACGGGGACGGTGAAGAGCAGCATGAGCTTTCAGGGCTGGCACCTTCCTTGTGGGAGAAGGAGCCGGACGTTTGCCTTTTCAGAAAGAGGCTCTGCTGAGAACGATCACCGTGAGATCTACCGTTCCTGGGCAAGCACGAATCCCCAGTGGTGTTGTGCCTGTAGATAGGCTGCACGGGTACAGTGAAGAGCAGCATGAGCTTTCAGGGCTGGCACCTTCCTTGTGGGAGAAGGAGCCGGACGTTTGCCTTTTCGGAAAGAGGCTCTGCCGAGAACGAGTGCCGTGCCAGGTGACGCCTGTGGGAAAGCACAGATCCCCAGTGCTGTTGTGCCTGTGGATAGGCTGCACGGGGACGGTGAAGAGCAGCATGAGCTTTCAGGGCTGGCACCTTCCTGGTGGGAGAAGGAGCCGGACGTTTGCCTTTTCGGAAAGAGGCTCTGCCGAGAACGAACATTGTGAGGTCTACAGTTCCTGGACAAGAACGGATCCCCAATGCTGTTGTGCCTGTGGATAGGCTGCACGGGGGCTGTGAAGACCGGCATGATCTTTCAGGGCTGGCACCTTCCTTGTGGGAGAAGGAGCCGGACGTTTGCCTTTTCGGAAGGAGAGTCTGCCGAGTACAAGCGCCGTGAGATGTGCCGTCTTTTGGAAAGCACAGATCCCCAGTGCTGTTGTGCCTGTGGATAGGCTGCACGGGGACGGTGAAGAGCAGCATGAGCTTTCAGGGCTGGCACCTTCCTTGTGGGAGAAGGAGCCGGACGTTTGCCTTTTCAGAAAGAGGCTCTGCTGAGAACGATCACCGTGAGATCTACCGTTCCTGGGCAAGCACGAATCCCCAGTGGTGTTGTGCCTGTAGATAGGCTGCACGGGTACAGTGAAGAGCAGCATGAGCTTTCAGGGCTGGCACCTTCCTTGTGGGAGAAGGAGCCGGACGTTTGCCTTTTCGGAAAGAGGCTCTGCCGAGAACGAGTGCCGTGCCAGGTGACGCCTGTGGGAAAGCACAGATCCCCAGTGCTGTTGTGCCTGTGGATAGGCTGCACGGGGACGGTGAAGAGCAGCATGAGCTTTCAGGGCTGGCACCTTCCTGGTGGGAGAAGGAGCCGGACGTTTGCCTTTTCGGAAAGAGGCTCTGCCGAGAACGAACATTGTGAGGTCTACAGTTCCTGGACAAGAACGGATCCCCAATGCTGTTGTGCCTGTGGATAGGCTGCACGGGGGCTGTGAAGACCGGCATGATCTTTCAGGGCTGGCACCTTCCTTGTGGGAGAAGGAGCCGGACGTTTGCCTTTTCGGAAGGAGAGTCTGCCGAGTACAAGCGCCGTGAGATGTGCCGTCTTTTGGAAAGCACAGATCCCCAGTGCTGTTGTGCCTGTGGATAGGCTGCACAGGGACAGTGTAGAGCAGCATGAGCTTTCAGGGCTGGCACCTTCCTTGTGGGAGAAGGAGCCGGACGTTTGCCTTTTCGGAAAGAGGCTCTGCCGAGAACGACCACCGTGAGATGTGCCATCTGTGGGAAAGCAGAGATCCCCAGTGCTGCTGTGCCTGTGGATAGGCTGCACGATGACGGTGAAGACCAGCAAGAGCTTTCAGGGCTGGTACCTTCCTTGTGGGAGAAGGAGCCGGACGTTTGCCTTTTCGGAAAGAGGCTCTGCCGAGAACGACCACCGTGAGATGTGCCATCTGTGGGAAAGCAGAGATCCCCAGTGCTGCTGTGCCTGTGGATAGGCTGCACGATGACGGTGAAGACCAGCAAGAGCTTTCAGGGCTGGCACCTTCCTTGTGGGAGAAGGAGCCGGACGTTTGCCTTTTCAGAAAGAGGCTCTGCTAAGAACGATCACCGTGAGGTCTACCGTTCCTGGGCAAGCACGGATCCCCAGTGGTGTTGTGCCTGTGGATAGGCTGCACGGGAACAGTGAAGAGCAGCATGAGCTTTCAGGGCTGGCACCTTCCTTGTGGGAGAAGGAGCCGGACGTTTGCCTTTTCGGAAAGAGGCTCTGCCGAGAACGAGTGCCGTGCCATGTGCCGCCTGTGGGAAAGCACAGATCCCCAGTGCTGTTGTGCCTGTGGATAGGCTGCACGGGGACGGTGAAGAGCAGCATGAGCTTTCAGGGCTGGCACCTTCCTTGTGGGAGAAGGAGCCGGACGTTTGCCTTTTCGGAAAGAGGCTCTGCCGAGAACGAACATTGTGAGGTCTACAGTTCCTGGACAAGAACGGATCCCCAATGCTGTTGTGCCTGTGGATAGGCTGCACGGGGGCTGTGAAGACCGGCATGATCTTTCAGGGCTGGCACCTTCCTTGTGGGAGAAGGAGCCGGACGTTTGCCTTTTCGGAAGGAGAGTCTGCCGAGTACAAGCGCCGTGAGATGTGCCGTCTTTTGGAAAGCACAGATCCCCAGTGCTGTTGTGCCTGTGGATAGGCTGCACAGGGACAGTGTAGAGCAGCATGAGCTTTCAGGGCTGGCACCTTCCTTGTGGGAGAAGGAGCCGGACGTTTGCCTTTTCAGAAGGAGAGTCTGCCGAGTACAAGCGCCGTGAGATGTGCAGCCTGTGGGAAAGCACAGATCCCCAGTGCTGTTGTGCCTGTGGATAGGCTGCACAGGGACAGTGAAGAGCAGCATGAGCTTTCAGGGCTGGCACCTTCCTGGTGGGAGAAGGAGTCGGACGTTTGCCTTTTCGGAAAGAGGCTCTGCCGAGAACGAGCGCCGTGCCATGTGCCGCCTGTGGGAAAGCACAGATCCCCAGTGCTGTTGTGCCTGTGAATAGCCTGCACGGGTACAGTGAAGAGCAGCATGAGCTTTCAGGGCTGGCACCTTCCTGGTGGGAGAAGGAGCCGGACGTTTGCCTTTTCGGAAAGAGGCTCTGCCGAGAACGAACATTGTGAGATCTACAGTTCCTGGACAAGAACGGATCCCCAATGCTGTTGTGCCTGTGGATAGGCTGCACGGGGGCTGTGAAGACCGGCATGATCTTTCAGGGCTGGCACCTTCCTTGTGGGAGAAGGAGCCGGACGTTTGCCTTTTCGGAAGCAGAGTCTGCCGAGTACAAGCGCCGTGAGATGTGCCGTCTTTTGGAAAGCACAGATCCCCAGTGCTGTTGTGCCTGTGGATAGGCTGCACAGGGACAGTGTAGAGCAGCATGAGCTTTCAGGGCTGGCACCTTCCTTGTGGGAGAAGGAGCCGGACGTTTGCCTTTTCGGAAAGAGGCTCTGCCGAGAACGACCACCGTGAGATGTGCCATCTGTGGGAAAGCAGAGATCCCCAGTGCTGCTGTGCCTGTGGATAGGCTGCACGATGACGGTGAAGACCAGCAAGAGCTTTCAGGGCTGGTACCTTCCTTGTGGGAGAAGGAGCCGGACGTTTGCCTTTTCGGAAAGAGGCTCTGCCGAGAACGACCACCGTGAGATGTGCCATCTGTGGGAAAGCAGAGATCCCCAGTGCTGCTGTGCCTGTGGATAGGCTGCACGATGACGGTGAAGACCAGCAAGAGCTTTCAGGGCTGGCACCTTCCTTGTGGGAGAAGGAGCCGGACGTTTGCCTTTTCAGAAAGAGGCTCTGCTAAGAACGATCACCGTGAGGTCTACCGTTCCTGGGCAAGCACGGATCCCCAGTGGTGTTGTGCCTGTGGATAGGCTGCACGGGAACAGTGAAGAGCAGCATGAGCTTTCAGGGCTGGCACCTTCCTTGTGGGAGAAGGAGCCGGACGTTTGCCTTTTCGGAAAGAGGCTCTGCCGAGAACGAGTGCCGTGCCATGTGCCGCCTGTGGGAAAGCACAGATCCCCAGTGCTGTTGTGCCTGTGGATAGGCTGCACGGGGACGGTGAAGAGCAGCATGAGCTTTCAGGGCTGGCACCTTCCTTGTGGGAGAAGGAGCCGGACGTTTGCCTTTTCAGAAAGAGGCTCTGCTGAGAACGATCACCGTGAGATCTACCGTTCCTGGGCAAGCACGAATCCCCAGTGGTGTTGTGCCTGTAGATAGGCTGCACGGGTACAGTGAAGAGCAGCATGAGCTTTCAGGGCTGGCACCTTCCTTGTGGGAGAAGGAGCCGGACGTTTGCCTTTTCGGAAAGAGGCTCTGCCGAGAACGAGTGCCGTGCCAGGTGACGCCTGTGGGAAAGCACAGATCCCCAGTGCTGTTGTGCCTGTGGATAGGCTGCACGGGGACGGTGAAGAGCAGCATGAGCTTTCAGGGCTGGCACCTTCCTGGTGGGAGAAGGAGCCGGACGTTTGCCTTTTCGGAAAGAGGCTCTGCCGAGAACGAACATTGTGAGGTCTACAGTTCCTGGACAAGAACGGATCCCCAATGCTGTTGTGCCTGTGGATAGGCTGCACGGGGGCTGTGAAGACCGGCATGATCTTTCAGGGCTGGCACCTTCCTTGTGGGAGAAGGAGCCGGACGTTTGCCTTTTCGGAAGGAGAGTCTGCCGAGTACAAGCGCCGTGAGATGTGCCGTCTTTTGGAAAGCACAGATCCCCAGTGCTGTTGTGCCTGTGGATAGGCTGCACAGGGACAGTGTAGAGCAGCATGAGCTTTCAGGGCTGGCACCTTCCTTGTGGGAGAAGGAGCCGGACGTTTGCCTTTTCAGAAGGAGAGTCTGCCGAGTACAAGCGCCGTGAGATGTGCAGCCTGTGGGAAAGCACAGATCCCCAGTGCTGTTGTGCCTGTGGATAGGCTGCACAGGGACAGTGAAGAGCAGCATGAGCTTTCAGGGCTGGTACCTTCCTGGTGGGAGAAGGAGTCGGACGTTTGCCTTTTCGGAAAGAGGCTCTGCCGAGAACGAGCGCCGTGCCATGTGCCGCCTGTGGGAAAGCACAGATCCCCAGTGCTGTTGTGCCTGTGAATAGCCTGCACGGGTACAGTGAAGAGCAGCATGAGCTTTCAGGGCTGGCACCTTCCTGGTGGGAGAAGGAGCCGGACGTTTGCCTTTTCGGAAAGAGGCTCTGCCGAGAACGACCACCGTGAGATGTGCCATCTGTGGGAAAGCAGAGATCCCCAGTGCTGCTGTGCCTGTGGATAGGCTGCACGATGACGGTGAAGACCAGCAAGAGCTTTCAGGGCTGGTACCTTCCTTGTGGGAGAAGGAGCCGGACGTTTGCCTTTTCGGAAAGAGGCTCTGCCGAGAACGACCACCGTGAGATGTGCCATCTGTGGGAAAGCAGAGATCCCCAGTGCTGCTGTGCCTGTGGATAGGCTGCACGATGACGGTGAAGACCAGCAAGAGCTTTCAGGGCTGGCACCTTCCTTGTGGGAGAAGGAGCCGGACGTTTGCCTTTTCAGAAAGAGGCTCTGCTAAGAACGATCACCGTGAGGTCTACCGTTCCTGGGCAAGCACGGATCCCCAGTGGTGTTGTGCCTGTGGATAGGCTGCACGGGAACAGTGAAGAGCAGCATGAGCTTTCAGGGCTGGCACCTTCCTTGTGGGAGAAGGAGCCGGACGTTTGCCTTTTCGGAAAGAGGCTCTGCCGAGAACGAGTGCCGTGCCATGTGCCGCCTGTGGGAAAGCACAGATCCCCAGTGCTGTTGTGCCTGTGGATAGGCTGCACGGGGACGGTGAAGAGCAGCATGAGCTTTCAGGGCTGGCACCTTCCTTGTGGGAGAAGGAGCCGGACGTTTGCCTTTTCGGAAAGAGGCTCTGCCGAGAACGAGTGCCGTGCCAGGTGACGCCTGTGGGAAAGCACAGATCCCCAGTGCTGTTGTGCCTGTGGATAGGCTGCACGGGGACGGTGAAGAGCAGCATGAGCTTTCAGGGCTGGCACCTTCCTGGTGGGAGAAGGAGCCGGACGTTTGCCTTTTCGGAAAGAGGCTCTGCCGAGAACGAACATTGTGAGGTCTACAGTTCCTGGACAAGAACGGATCCCCAATGCTGTTGTGCCTGTGGATAGGCTGCACGGGGGCTGTGAAGACCGGCATGATCTTTCAGGGCTGGCACCTTCCTTGTGGGAGAAGGAGCCGGACGTTTGCATTTTCGGAAGGAGAGTCTGCCGAGTACAAGCGCCGTGAGATGTGCCGTCTTTTGGAAAGCACAGATCCCCAGTGCTGTTGTGCCTGTGGATAGGCTGCACGGGGACGGTGAAGAGCAGCATGAGCTTTCAGGGCTGGCACCTTCCTTGTGGGAGAAGGAGCCGGACGTTTGCCTTTTCAGAAAGAGGCTCTGCTGAGAACGATCACCGTGAGATCTACCGTTCCTGGGCAAGCACGAATCCCCAGTGGTGTTGTGCCTGTAGATAGGCTGCACGGGTACAGTGAAGAGCAGCATGAGCTTTCAGGGCTGGCACCTTCCTTGTTGGAGAAGGAGCCGGACGTTTGCCTTTTCGGAAAGAGGCTCTGCCGAGAACGAGTGCCGTGCCAGGTGACGCCTGAGGGAAAGCACAGATCCCCAGTGCTGTTGTGCCTGTGGATAGGCTGCACGGGGACGGTGAAGAGCAGCATGAGCTTTCAGGGCTGGCACCTTCCTGGTGGGAGAAGGAGCCGGACGTTTGCCTTTTCGGAAAGAGGCTCTGCCGAGAACGAACATTGTGAGGTCTACAGTTCCTGGACAAGAACGGATCCCCAATGCTGTTGTGCCTGTGGATAGGCTGCACGGGGGCTGTGAAGACCGGCATGATCTTTCAGGGCTGGCACCTTCCTTGTGGGAGAAGGAGCCGGACGTTTGCCTTTTCGGAAGGAGAGTCTGCCGAGTACAAGCGCCGTGACATGTGCCGTCTTTTGGAAAGCACAGATCCCCAGTGCTGTTGTGCCTGTGGATAGGCTGCACAGGGACAGTGTAGAGCAGCATGAGCTTTCAGGGCTGGCACCTTCCTTGTGGGAGAAGGAGCCGGACGTTTGCCTTTTCAGAAGGAGAGTCTGCCGAGTACAAGCGCCGTGAGATGTGCAGCCTGTGGGAAAGCACAGATCCCCAGTGCTGTTGTGCCTGTGGATAGGCTGCACAGGGACAGTGAAGAGCAGCATGAGCTTTCAGGGCTGGTACCTTCCTGGTGGGAGAAGGAGTCGGACGTTTGCCTTTTCGGAAAGAGGCTCTGCCGAGAACGAGGGCCGTACCATGTGCCGCCTGTGGGAAAGCACAGATCCCCAGTGCTGTTGTGCCTGTGAATAGCCTGCACGGGTACAGTGAAGAGCAGCATGAGCTTTCAGGGCTGGCACCTTCCTGGTGGGAGAAGGAGCCGGACGTTTGCCTTTTCGGAAAGAGGCTCTGCCGAGAACGACCACCGTGAGATGTGCCATCTGTGGGAAAGCAGAGATCCCCAGTGCTGCTGTGCCTGTGGATAGGCTGCACGATGACGGTGAAGACCAGCAAGAGCTTTCAGGGCTGGCACCTTCCTTGTGGGAGAAGGAGCCGGACGTTTGCCTTTTCGGAAAGAGGCTCTGCCGAGAACGACCACCGTGAGATGTGCCATCTGTGGGAAAGCAGAGATCCCCAGTGCTGCTGTGCCTGTGGATAGGCTGCACGATGACGGTGAAGACCAGCAAGAGCTTTCAGGGCTGGCACCTTCCTTGTGGGAGAAGGAGCCGGACGTTTGCCTTTTCAGAAAGAGGCTCTGCTAAGAACGATCACCGTGAGGTCTACCGTTCCTGGGCAAGCACGGATCCCCAGTGGTGTTGTGCCTGTGGATAGGCTGCACGGGAACAGTGAAGAGCAGCATGAGCTTTCAGGGCTGGCACCTTCCTTGTGGGAGAAGGAGCCGGACGTTTGCCTTTTCGGAAAGAGGCTCTGCCGAGAACGAGTGCCGTGCCATGTGCCGCCTGTGGGAAAGCACAGATCCCCAGTGCTGTTGTGCCTGTGGATAGGCTGCACGGGGACGGTGAAGAGCAGCATGAGCTTTCAGGGCTGGCACCTTCCTTGTGGGAGAAGGAGCCGGACGTTTGCCTTTTCAGAAAGAGGCTCTGCTGAGAACGATCACCGTGAGATCTACCGTTCCTGGGCAAGCACGAATCCCCAGTGGTGTTGTGCCTGTAGATAGGCTGCACGGGTACAGTGAAGAGCAGCATGAGCTTTCAGGGCTGGCACCTTCCTTGTGGGAGAAGGAGCCGGACGTTTGCCTTTTCGGAAAGAGGCTCTGCCGAGAACGAGTGCCGTGCCAGGTGACGCCTGTGGGAAAGCACAGATCCCCAGTGCTGTTGTGCCTGTGGATAGGCTGCACGGGGACGGTGAAGAGCAGCATGAGCTTTCAGGGCTGGCACCTTCCTGGTGGGAGAAGGAGCCGGACGTTTGCCTTTTCGGAAAGAGGCTCTGCCGAGAACGAACATTGTGAGGTCTACAGTTCCTGGACAAGAACGGATCCCCAATGCTGTTGTGCCTGTGGATAGGCTGCACGGGGGCTGTGAAGACCGGCATGATCTTTCAGGGCTGGCACCTTCCTTGTGGGAGAAGGAGCCGGACGTTTGCCTTTTCGGAAGGAGAGTCTGCCGAGTACAAGCGCCGTGAGATGTGCCGTCTTTTGGAAAGCACAGATCCCCAGTGCTGTTGTGCCTGTGGATAGGCTGCACAGGGACAGTGTAGAGCAGCATGAGCTTTCAGGGCTGGCACCTTCCTTGTGGGAGAAGGAGCCGGACGTTTGCCTTTTCGGAAAGAGGCTCTGCCGAGAACGACCACCGTGAGATGTGCCATCTGTGGGAAAGCAGAGATCCCCAGTGCTGCTGTGCCTGTGGATAGGCTGCACGATGACGGTGAACACCAGCAAGAGCTTTCAGGGCTGGTACCTTCCTTGTGGGAGAAGGAGCCGGACGTTTGCCTTTTCGGAAAGAGGCTCTGCCGAGAACGACCACCGTGAGATGTGCCATCTGTGGGAAAGCAGAGATCCCCAGTGCTGCTGTGCCTGTGGATAGGCTGCACGATGACGGTGAAGACCAGCAAGAGCTTTCAGGGCTGGCACCTTCCTTGTGGGAGAAGGAGCCGGACGTTTGCCTTTTCAGAAAGAGGCTCTGCTAAGAACGATCACCGTGAGGTCTACCGTTCCTGGGAAAGCACAGATCCCCAGTGCTGTTGTGCCTGTGGATAGGCTGCACGGGGACGGTGAAGAGCAGCATGAGCTTTCAGGGCTGGCACCTTCCTTGTGGGAGAAGGAGCCGGACGTTTGCCTTTTCAGAAGGAGAGTCTGCCGAGTACAAGCGCCGTGAGATGTGCAGCCTGTGGGAAAGCACAGATCCCCAGTGCTGTTGTGCCTGTGGATAGGCTGCACAGGGACAGTGAAGAGCAGCATGAGCTTTCAGGGCTGGTACCTTCCTGGTGGGAGAAGGAGTCGGACGTTTGCCTTTTCGGAAAGAGGCTCTGCCGAGAACGAGGGCCGTGCCATGTGCCGCCTGTGGGAAAGCACAGATCCCCAGTGCTGTTGTGCCTGTGAATAGCCTGCACGGGTACAGTGAAGAGCAGCATGAGCTTTCAGGGCTGGCACCTTCCTGGTGGGAGAAGGAGCCGGACGTTTGCCTTTTCGGAAAGAGGCTCTGCCGAGAACGACCACCGTGAGATGTGCCATCTGTGGGAAAGCAGAGATCCCCAGTGCTGCTGTGCCTGTGGATAGGCTGCACGATGACGGTGAACACCAGCAAGAGCTTTCAGGGCTGGTACCTTCCTTGTGGGAGAAGGAGCCGGACGTTTGCCTTTTCGGAAAGAGGCTCTGCCGAGAACGACCACCGTGAGATGTGCCATCTGAGGGAAAGCAGAGATCCCCAGTGCTGCTGTGCCTGTGGATAGGCTGCACGATGACGGTGAAGACCAGCAAGAGCTTTCAGGGCTGGCACCTTCCTTGTGGGAGAAGGAGCCGGACGTTTGCCTTTTCAGAAAGAGGCTCTGCTAAGAACGATCACCGTGAGGTCTACCGTTCCTGGGCAAGCACGGATCCCCAGTGGTGTTGTGCCTGTGGATAGGCTGCACGGGAACAGTGAAGAGCAGCATGAGCTTTCAGGGCTGGCACCTTCCTTGTGGGAGAAGGAGCCGGACGTTTGCCTTTTCGGAAAGAGGCTCTGCCGAGAACGAGTGCCGTGCCATGTGCCGCCTGTGGGAAAGCACAGATCCCCAGTGCTGTTGTGCCTGTGGATAGGCTGCACGGGGACGGTGAAGAGCAGCATGAGCTTTCAGGGCTGGCACCTTCCTTGTGGGAGAAGGAGCCGGACGTTTGCCTTTTCGGAAAGAGGCTCTGCCGAGAACGAGTGCCGTGCCAGGTGACGCCTGAGGGAAAGCACAGATCCCCAGTGCTGTTGTGCCTGTGGATAGGCTGCACGGGGACGGTGAAGACCAGCATGAGCTTTCAGGGCTGGCACCTTCCTGGTGGGAGAAGGAGCCGGACGTTTGCCTTTTCGGAAAGAGGCTCTGCCGAGAACGAACATTGTGAGGTCTACAGTTCCTGGACAAGAACGGATCCCCAATGCTGTTGTGCCTGTGGATAGGCTGCACGGGGGCTGTGAAGACCGGCATGATCTTTCAGGGCTGGCACCTTCCTTGTGGGAGAAGGAGCCGGACGTTTGCCTTTTCGGAAGGAGAGTCTGCCGAGTACAAGCGCCGTGACATGTGCCGTCTTTTGGAAAGCACAGATCCCCAGTGCTGTTGTGCCTGTGGATAGGCTGCACAGGGACAGTGTAGAGCAGCATGAGCTTTCAGGGCTGGCACCTTCCTTGTGGGAGAAGGAGCCGGACGTTTGCCTTTTCAGAAGGAGAGTCTGCCGAGTACAAGCGCCGTGAGATGTGCAGCCTGTGGGAAAGCACAGATCCCCAGTGCTGTTGTGCCTGTGGATAGGCTGCACAGGGACAGTGAAGAGCAGCATGAGCTTTCAGGGCTGGTACCTTCCTGGTGGGAGAAGGAGTCGGACGTTTGCCTTTTCGGAAAGAGGCTCTGCCGAGAACGAGGGCCGTGCCATGTGCCGCCCGTGGGAAAGCACAGATCCCCAGTGCTGTTGTGCCTGTGAATAGCCTGCACGGGTACAGTGAAGAGCAGCATGAGCTTTCAGGGCTGGCACCTTCCTGGTGGGAGAAGGAGCCGGACGTTTGCCTTTTCGGAAAGAGGCTCTGCCGAGAACGACCACCGTGAGATGTGCCATCTGTGGGAAAGCAGAGATCCCCAGTGCTGCTGTGCCTGTGGATAGGCTGCACGATGACGGTGAAGACCAGCAAGAGCTTTCAGGGCTGGCACCTTCCTTGTGGGAGAAGGAGCCGGACGTTTGCCTTTTCGGAAAGAGGCTCTGCCGAGAACGACCACCGTGAGATGTGCCATCTGTGGGAAAGCAGAGATCCCCAGTGCTGCTGTGCCTGTGGATAGGCTGCACGATGACGGTGAAGACCAGCAAGAGCTTTCAGGGCTGGCACCTTCCTTGTGGGAGAAGGAGCCGGACGTTTGCCTTTTCAGAAAGAGGCTCTGCTAAGAACGATCACCGTGAGGTCTACCGTTCCTGGGCAAGCACGGATCCCCAGTGGTGTTGTGCCTGTGGATAGGCTGCACGGGAACAGTGAAGAGCAGCATGAGCTTTCAGGGCTGGCACCTTCCTTGTGGGAGAAGGAGCCGGACGTTTGCCTTTTCGGAAAGAGGCTCTGCCGAGAACGAGTGCCGTGCCAGGTGACGCCTGTGGGAAAGCACAGATCCCCAGTGCTGTTGTGCCTGTGGATAGGCTGCACGGGGACGGTGAAGAGCAGCATGAGCTTTCAGGGCTGGCACCTTCCTTGTGGGAGAAGGAGCCGGACGTTTGCCTTTTCAGAAAGAGGCTCTGCTGAGAACGATCACCGTGAGATCTACCGTTCCTGGGCAAGCACGAATCCCCAGTGGTGTTGTGCCTGTAGATAGGCTGCACGGGTACAGTGAAGAGCAGCATGAGCTTTCAGGGCTGGCACCTTCCTTGTGGGAGAAGGAGCCGGACGTTTGCCTTTTCGGAAAGAGGCTCTGCCGAGAACGAGTGCCGTGCCAGGTGACGCCTGTGGGAAAGCACAGATCCCCAGTGCTGTTGTGCCTGTGGATAGGCTGCACGGGGACGGTGAAGAGCAGCATGAGCTTTCAGGGCTGGCACCTTCCTGGTGGGAGAAGGAGCCGGACGTTTGCCTTTTCGGAAAGAGGCTCTGCCGAGAACGAACATTGTGAGGTCTACAGTTCCTGGACAAGAACGGATCCCCAATGCTGTTGTGCCTGTGGATAGGCTGCACGGGGGCTGTGAAGACCGGCATGATCTTTCAGGGCTGGCACCTTCCTTGTGGGAGAAGGAGCCGGACGTTTGCCTTTTCGGAAGGAGAGTCTGCCGAGTACAAGCGCCGTGAGATGTGCCGTCTTTTGGAAAGCACAGATCCCCAGTGCTGTTGTGCCTGTGGATAGGCTGCACAGGGACAGTGTAGAGCAGCATGAGCTTTCAGGGCTGGCACCTTCCTTGTGGGAGAAGGAGCCGGACGTTTGCCTTTTCGGAAAGAGGCTCTGCCGAGAACGACCACCGTGAGATGTGCCATCTGTGGGAAAGCAGAGATCCCCAGTGCTGCTGTGCCTGTGGATAGGCTGCACGATGACGGTGAAGACCAGCAAGAGCTTTCAGGGCTGGCACCTTCCTTGTGGGAGAAGGAGCCGGACGTTTGCCTTTTCAGAAAGAGGCTCTGCTAAGAACGATCACCGTGAGGTCTACCGTTCCTGGGAAAGCACAGATCCCCAGTGCTGTTGTGCCTGTGGATAGGCTGCACGGGGACGGTGAAGAGCAGCATGAGCTTTCAGGGCTGGCACCTTCCTTGTGGGAGAAGGAGCCGGACGTTTGCCTTTTCAGAAAGAGGCTCTGCTGAGAACGATCACCGTGAGATCTACCGTTCCTGGGCAAGCACGAATCCCCAGTGGTGTTGTGCCTGTAGATAGGCTGCACGGGTACAGTGAAGAGCAGCATGAGCTTTCAGGGCTGGCACCTTCCTGGTGGGAGAAGGAGCCGGACGTTTGCCTTTTCGGAAAGAGGCTCTGCCGAGAACGAACATTGTGAGGTCTACAGTTCCTGGACAAGAACGGATCCCCAATGCTGTTGTGCCTGTGGATAGGCTGCACGGGGGCTGTGAAGACCGGCATGATCTTTCAGGGCTGGCACCTTCCTTGTGGGAGAAGGAGCCGGACGTTTGCCTTTTCGGAAGGAGAGTCTGCCGAGTACAAGCGCCGTGAGATGTGCCGTCTTTTGGAAAGCACAGATCCCCAGTGCTGTTGTGCCTGTGGATAGGCTGCACAGGGACAGTGTAGAGCAGCATGAGCTTTCAGGGCTGGCACCTTCCTTGTGGGAGAAGGAGCCGGACGTTTGCCTTTTCAGAAGGAGAGTCTGCCGAGTACAAGCGCCGTGAGATGTGCAGCCTGTGGGAAAGCACAGATCCCCAGTGCTGTTGTGCCTGTGGATAGGCTGCACAGGGACAGTGAAGAGCAGCATGAGCTTTCAGGGCTGGTACCTTCCTGGTGGGAGAAGGAGTCGGACGTTTGCCTTTTCGGAAAGAGGCTCTGCCGAGAACGAGCGCCGTGCCATGTGCCGCCTGTGGGAAAGCACAGATCCCCAGTGCTGTTGTGCCTGTGAATAGCCTGCACGGGTACAGTGAAGAGCAGCATGAGCTTTCAGGGCTGGCACCTTCCTGGTGGGAGAAGGAGCCGGACGTTTGCCTTTTCGGAAAGAGGCTCTGCCGAGAACGACCACCGTGAGATGTGCCATCTGTGGGAAAGCAGAGATCCCCAGTGCTGCTGTGCCTGTGGATAGGCTGCACGATGACGGTGAAGACCAGCAAGAGCTTTCAGGGCTGGCACCTTCCTTGTGGGAGAAGGAGCTGGACGTTTGCCTTTTCAGAAAGAGGCTCTGCTAAGAACGATCACCGTGAGGTCTACCGTTCCTGGGCAAGCACGGATCCCCAGTGGTGTTGTGCCTGTGGATAGGCTGCACGGGAACAGTGAAGAGCAGCATGAGCTTTCAGGGCTGGCACCTTCCTTGTGGGAGAAGGAGCCGGACGTTTGCCTTTTCGGAAAGAGGCTCTGCCGAGAACGAGTGCCGTGCCATGTGCCGCCTGTGGGAAAGCACAGATCCCCAGTGCTGTTGTGCCTGTGGATAGGCTGCACGGGGACGGTGAAGAGCAGCATGAGCTTTCAGGGCTGGCACCTTCCTGGTGGGAGAAGGAGCCGGACGTTTGCCTTTTCGGAAAGAGGCTCTGCCGAGAACGAACATTGTGAGGTCTACAGTTCCTGGACAAGAACGGATCCCCAATGCTGTTGTGCCTGTGGATAGGCTGCACGGGGGCTGTGAAGACCGGCATGATCTTTCAGGGCTGGCACCTTCCTTGTGGGAGAAGGAGCCGGACGTTTGCCTTTTCGGAAGGAGAGTCTGCCGAGTACAAGCGCCGTGAGATGTGCCGTCTTTTGGAAAGCACAGATCCCCAGTGCTGTTGTGCCTGTGGATAGGCTGCACAGGGACAGTGTAGAGCAGCATGAGCTTTCAGGGCTGGCACCTTCCTTGTGGGAGAAGGAGCCGGACGTTTGCCTTTTCGGAAAGAGGCTCTGCCGAGAACGACCACCGTGAGATGTGCCATCTGTGGGAAAGCAGAGATCCCCAGTGCTGCTGTGCCTGTGGATAGGCTGCACGATGACGGTGAAGACCAGCAAGAGCTTTCAGGGCTGGTACCTTCCTTGTGGGAGAAGGAGCCGGACGTTTGCCTTTTCGGAAAGAGGCTCTGCCGAGAACGACCACCGTGAGATGTGCCATCTGTGGGAAAGCAGAGATCCCCAGTGCTGCTGTGCCTGTGGATAGGCTGCACGATGACGGTGAAGACCAGCAAGAGCTTTCAGGGCTGGCACCTTCCTTGTGGGAGAAGGAGCCGGACGTTTGCCTTTTCAGAAAGAGGCTCTGCTAAGAACGATCACCGTGAGGTCTACCGTTCCTGGGCAAGCACGGATCCCCAGTGGTGTTGTGCCTGTGGATAGGCTGCACGGGAACAGTGAAGAGCAGCATGAGCTTTCAGGGCTGGCACCTTCCTTGTGGGAGAAGGAGCCGGACGTTTGCCTTTTCGGAAAGAGGCTCTGCCGAGAACGAGTGCCGTGCCATGTGCCGCCTGTGGGAAAGCACAGATCCCCAGTGCTGTTGTGCCTGTGGATAGGCTGCACGGGGACGGTGAAGAGCAGCATGAGCTTTCAGGGCTGGCACCTTCCTTGTGGGAGAAGGAGCCGGACGTTTGCCTTTTCAGAAAGAGGCTCTGCTGAGAACGATCACCGTGAGATCTACCGTTCCTGGGCAAGCACGAATCCCCAGTGGTGTTGTGCCTGTAGATAGGCTGCACGGGTACAGTGAAGAGCAGCATGAGCTTTCAGGGCTGGCACCTTCCTGGTGGGAGAAGGAGCCGGACGTTTGCCTTTTCGGAAAGAGGCTCTGCCGAGAACGAACATTGTGAGGTCTACAGTTCCTGGACAAGAACGGATCCCCAATGCTGTTGTGCCTGTGGATAGGCTGCACGGGGGCTGTGAAGACCGGCATGATCTTTCAGGGCTGGCACCTTCCTTGTGGGAGAAGGAGCCGGACGTTTGCCTTTTCGGAAGGAGAGTCTGCCGAGTACAAGCGCCGTGACATGTGCCGTCTTTTGGAAAGCACAGATCCCCAGTGCTGTTGTGCCTGTGGATAGGCTGCACAGGGACAGTGTAGAGCAGCATGAGCTTTCAGGGCTGGCACCTTCCTTGTGGGAGAAGGAGCCGGACGTTTGCCTTTTCAGAAGGAGAGTCTGCCGAGTACAAGCGCCGTGAGATGTGCAGCCTGTGGGAAAGCACAGATCCCCAGTGCTGTTGTGCCTGTGGATAGGCTGCACAGGGACAGTGAAGAGCAGCATGAGCTTTCAGGGCTGGTACCTTCCTGGTGGGAGAAGGAGTCGGACGTTTGCCTTTTCGGAAAGAGGCTCTGCCGAGAACGAGCGCCGTGCCATGTGCCGCCTGTGGGAAAGCACAGATCCCCAGTGCTGTTGTGCCTGTGAATAGCCTGCACGGGTACAGTGAAGAGCAGCATGAGCTTTCAGGGCTGGCACCTTCCTGGTGGGAGAAGGAGCCGGACGTTTGCCTTTTCGGAAAGAGGCTCTGCCGAGAACGACCACCGTGAGATGTGCCATCTGTGGGAAAGCAGAGATCCCCAGTGCTGCTGTGCCTGTGGATAGGCTGCACGATGACGGTGAAGACCAGCAAGAGCTTTCAGGGCTGGTACCTTCCTTGTGGGAGAAGGAGCCGGACGTTTGCCTTTTCGGAAAGAGGCTCTGCCGAGAACGACCACCGTGAGATGTGCCATCTGTGGGAAAGCAGAGATCCCCAGTGCTGCTGTGCCTGTGGATAGGCTGCACGATGACGGTGAAGACCAGCAAGAGCTTTCAGGGCTGGCACCTTCCTTGTGGGAGAAGGAGCCGGACGTTTGCCTTTTCAGAAAGAGGCTCTGCTAAGAACGATCACCGTGAGGTCTACCGTTCCTGGGCAAGCACGGATCCCCAGTGGTGTTGTGCCTGTGGATAGGCTGCACGGGAACAGTGAAGAGCAGCATGAGCTTTCAGGGCTGGCACCTTCCTTGTGGGAGAAGGAGCCGGACGTTTGCCTTTTCGGAAAGAGGCTCTGCCGAGAACGAGTGCCGTGCCATGTGCCGCCTGTGGGAAAGCACAGATCCCCAGTGCTGTTGTGCCTGTGGATAGGCTGCACGGGGACGGTGAAGAGCAGCATGAGCTTTCAGGGCTGGCACCTTCCTTGTGGGAGAAGGAGCCGGACGTTTGCCTTTTCGGAAAGAGGCTCTGCCGAGAACGAGTGCCGTGCCAGGTGACGCCTGTGGGAAAGCACAGATCCCCAGTGCTGTTGTGCCTGTGGATAGGCTGCACGGGGACGGTGAAGAGCAGCATGAGCTTTCAGGGCTGGCACCTTCCTGGTGGGAGAAGGAGCCGGACGTTTGCCTTTTCGGAAAGAGGCTCTGCCGAGAACGAACATTGTGAGGTCTACAGTTCCTGGACAAGAACGGATCCCCAATGCTGTTGTGCCTGTGGATAGGCTGCACGGGGGCTGTGAAGACCGGCATGATCTTTCAGGGCTGGCACCTTCCTTGTGGGAGAAGGAGCCGGACGTTTGCATTTTCGGAAGGAGAGTCTGCCGAGTACAAGCGCCGTGAGATGTGCCGTCTTTTGGAAAGCACAGATCCCCAGTGCTGTTGTGCCTGTGGATAGGCTGCACAGGGACAGTGTAGAGCAGCATGAGCTTTCAGGGCTGGCACCTTCCTTGTGGGAGAAGGAGCCGGACGTTTGCCTTTTCGGAAAGAGGCTCTGCCGAGAACGACCACCGTGAGATGTGCCATCTGTGGGAAAGCAGAGATCCCCAGTGCTGCTGTGCCTGTGGATAGGCTGCACGATGACGGTGAAGACCAGCAAGAGCTTTCAGGGCTGGTACCTTCCTTGTGGGAGAAGGAGCCGGACGTTTGCCTTTTCGGAAAGAGGCTCTGCCGAGAACGACCACCGTGAGATGTGCCATCTGTGGGAAAGCAGAGATCCCCAGTGCTGCTGTGCCTGTGGATAGGCTGCACGATGACGGTGAAGGCCAGCAAGAGCTTTCAGGGCTGGCACCTTCCTTGTGGGAGAAGGAGCCGGACGTTTGCCTTTTCAGAAAGAGGCTCTGCTAAGAACGATCACCGTGAGGTCTACCGTTCCTGGGCAAGCACGGATCCCCAGTGGTGTTGTGCCTGTGGATAGGCTGCACGGGAACAGTGAAGAGCAGCATGAGCTTTCAGGGCTGGCACCTTCCTTGTGGGAGAAGGAGCCGGACGTTTGCCTTTTCGGAAAGAGGCTCTGCCGAGAACGAGTGCCGTGCCATGTGCCGCCTGTGGGAAAGCACAGATCCCCAGTGCTGTTGTGCCTGTGGATAGGCTGCACGGGGACGGTGAAGAGCAGCATGAGCTTTCAGGGCTGGCACCTTCCTTGTGGGAGAAGGAGCCGGACGTTTGCCTTTTCAGAAAGAGGCTCTGCTGAGAACGATCACCGTGAGATCTACCGTTCCTGGGCAAGCACGAATCCCCAGTGGTGTTGTGCCTGTAGATAGGCTGCACGGGTACAGTGAAGAGCAGCATGAGCTTTCAGGGCTGGCACCTTCCTTGTGGGAGAAGGAGCCGGACGTTTGCCTTTTCGGAAAGAGGCTCTGCCGAGAACGAGTGCCGTGCCAGGTGACGCCTGTGGGAAAGCACAGATCCCCAGTGCTGTTGTGCCTGTGGATAGGCTGCACGGGGACGGTGAAGAGCAGCATGAGCTTTCAGGGCTGGCACCTTCCTTGTGGGAGAAGGAGCCGGACGTTTGCCTTTTCGGAAAGAGGCTCTGCCGAGAACGAACATTGTGAGGTCTACAGTTCCTGGACAAGAACGGATCCCCAATGCTGTTGTGCCTGTGGATAGGCTGCACGGGGGCTGTGAAGACCGGCATGATCTTTCAGGGCTGGCACCTTCCTTGTGGGAGAAGGAGCCGGACGTTTGCCTTTTCGGAAGGAGAGTCTGCCGAGTACAAGCGCCGTGAGATGTGCCGTCTTTTGGAAAGCACAGATCCCCAGTGCTGTTGTGCCTGTGGATAGGCTGCACAGGGACAGTGTAGAGCAGCATGAGCTTTCAGGGCTGGCACCTTCCTTGTGGGAGAAGGAGCCGGACGTTTGCCTTTTCAGAAAGAGGCTCTGCTAAGAACGATCACCGTGAGGTCTACCGTTCCTGGGCAAGCACGGATCCCCAGTGGTGTTGTGCCTGTGGATAGGCTGCACGGGAACAGTGAAGAGCAGCATGAGCTTTCAGGGCTGGCACCTTCCTTGTGGGAGAAGGAGCCGGACGTTTGCCTTTTCGGAAAGAGGCTCTGCCGAGAACGAGTGCCGTGCCAGGTGACGCCTGTGGGAAAGCACAGATCCCCAGTGCTGTTGTGCCTGTGGATAGGCTGCACGGGGACGGTGAAGAGCAGCATGAGCTTTCAGGGCTGGCACCTTCCTTGTGGGAGAAGGAGCCGGACGTTTGCCTTTTCAGAAAGAGGCTCTGCTGAGAACGATCACCGTGAGATCTACCGTTCCTGGGCAAGCACGAATCCCCAGTGGTGTTGTGCCTGTAGATAGGCTGCACGGGTACAGTGAAGAGCAGCATGAGCTTTCAGGGCTGGCACCTTCCTTGTGGGAGAAGGAGCCGGACGTTTGCCTTTTCGGAAAGAGGCTCTGCCGAGAACGAGTGCCGTGCCAGGTGACGCCTGTGGGAAAGCACAGATCCCCAGTGCTGTTGTGCCTGTGGATAGGCTGCACGGGGACGGTGAAGAGCAGCATGAGCTTTCAGGGCTGGCACCTTCCTGGTGGGAGAAGGAGCCGGACGTTTGCCTTTTCGGAAAGAGGCTCTGCCGAGAACGAACATTGTGAGGTCTACAGTTCCTGGACAAGAACGGATCCCCAATGCTGTTGTGCCTGTGGATAGGCTGCACGGGGGCTGTGAAGACCGGCATGATCTTTCAGGGCTGGCACCTTCCTTGTGGGAGAAGGAGCCGGACGTTTGCCTTTTCGGAAGGAGAGTCTGCCGAGTACAAGCGCCGTGAGATGTGCCGTCTTTTGGAAAGCACAGATCCCCAGTGCTGTTGTGCCTGTGGATAGGCTGCACAGGGACAGTGTAGAGCAGCATGAGCTTTCAGGGCTGGCACCTTCCTTGTGGGAGAAGGAGCCGGACGTTTGCCTTTTCGGAAAGAGGCTCTGCCGAGAACGACCACCGTGAGATGTGCCATCTGTGGGAAAGCAGAGATCCCCAGTGCTGCTGTGCCTGTGGATAGGCTGCACGATGACGGTGAACACCAGCAAGAGCTTTCAGGGCTGGTACCTTCCTTGTGGGAGAAGGAGCCGGACGTTTGCCTTTTCGGAAAGAGGCTCTGCCGAGAACGACCACCGTGAGATGTGCCATCTGTGGGAAAGCAGAGATCCCCAGTGCTGCTGTGCCTGTGGATAGGCTGCACGATGACGGTGAAGACCAGCAAGAGCTTTCAGGGCTGGCACCTTCCTTGTGGGAGAAGGAGCCGGACGTTTGCCTTTTCAGAAAGAGGCTCTGCTAAGAACGATCACCGTGAGGTCTACCGTTCCTGGGCAAGCACGGATCCCCAGTGGTGTTGTGCCTGTGGATAGGCTGCACGGGAACAGTGAAGAGCAGCATGAGCTTTCAGGGCTGGCACCTTCCTTGTGGGAGAAGGAGCCGGACGTTTGCCTTTTCGGAAAGAGGCTCTGCCGAGAACGAGTGCCGTGCCATGTGCCGCCTGTGGGAAAGCACAGATCCCCAGTGCTGTTGTGCCTGTGGATAGGCTGCACGGGGACGGTGAAGAGCAGCATGAGCTTTCAGGGCTGGCACCTTCCTTGTGGGAGAAGGAGCCGGACGTTTGCCTTTTCGGAAAGAGGCTCTGCCGAGAACGAACATTGTGAGGTCTACAGTTCCTGGACAAGAACGGATCCCCAATGCTGTTGTGCCTGTGGATAGGCTGCACGGGGGCTGTGAAGACCGGCATGATCTTTCAGGGCTGGCACCTTCCTTGTGGGAGAAGGAGCCGGACGTTTGCCTTTTCGGAAGGAGAGTCTGCCGAGTACAAGCGCCGTGAGATGTGCCGTCTTTTGGAAAGCACAGATCCCCAGTGCTGTTGTGCCTGTGGATAGGCTGCACAGGGACAGTGTAGAGCAGCATGAGCTTTCAGGGCTGGCACCTTCCTTGTGGGAGAAGGAGCCGGACGTTTGCCTTTTCAGAAGGAGAGTCTGCCGAGTACAAGCGCCGTGAGATGTGCAGCCTGTGGGAAAGCACAGATCCCCAGTGCTGTTGTGCCTGTGGATAGGCTGCACAGGGACAGTGAAGAGCAGCATGAGCTTTCAGGGCTGGCACCTTCCTGGTGGGAGAAGGAGTCGGACGTTTGCCTTTTCGGAAAGAGGCTCTGCCGAGAACGAGCGCCGTGCCATGTGCCGCCTGTGGGAAAGCACAGATCCCCAGTGCTGTTGTGCCTGTGAATAGCCTGCACGGGTACAGTGAAGAGCAGCATGAGCTTTCAGGGCTGGCACCTTCCTGGTGGGAGAAGGAGCCGGACGTTTGCCTTTTCGGAAAGAGGCTCTGCCGAGAACGAACATTGTGAGATCTACAGTTCCTGGACAAGAACGGATCCCCAATGCTGTTGTGCCTGTGGATAGGCTGCACGGGGGCTGTGAAGACCGGCATGATCTTTCAGGGCTGGCACCTTCCTTGTGGGAGAAGGAGCCGGACGTTTGCCTTTTCGGAAGGAGAGTCTGCCGAGTACAAGCGCCGTGAGATGTGCCGTCTTTTGGAAAGCACAGATCCCCAGTGCTGTTGTGCCTGTGGATAGGCTGCACAGGGACAGTGTAGAGCAGCATGAGCTTTCAGGGCTGGCACCTTCCTTGTGGGAGAAGGAGCCGGACGTTTGCCTTTTCGGAAAGAGGCTCTGCCGAGAACGACCACCGTGAGATGTGCCATCTGTGGGAAAGCAGAGATCCCCAGTGCTGCTGTGCCTGTGGATAGGCTGCACGATGACGGTGAAGACCAGCAAGAGCTTTCAGGGCTGGTACCTTCCTTGTGGGAGAAGGAGCCGGACGTTTGCCTTTTCGGAAAGAGGCTCTGCCGAGAACGACCACCGTGAGATGTGCCATCTGTGGGAAAGCAGAGATCCCCAGTGCTGCTGTGCCTGTGGATAGGCTGCACGATGACGGTGAAGACCAGCAAGAGCTTTCAGGGCTGGCACCTTCCTTGTGGGAGAAGGAGCCGGACGTTTGCCTTTTCAGAAAGAGGCTCTGCTAAGAACGATCACCGTGAGGTCTACCGTTCCTGGGCAAGCACGGATCCCCAGTGGTGTTGTGCCTGTGGATAGGCTGCACGGGAACAGTGAAGAGCAGCATGAGCTTTCAGGGCTGGCACCTTCCTTGTGGGAGAAGGAGCCGGACGTTTGCCTTTTCGGAAAGAGGCTCTGCCGAGAACGAGTGCCGTGCCATGTGCCGCCTGTGGGAAAGCACAGATCCCCAGTGCTGTTGTGCCTGTGGATAGGCTGCACGGGGACGGTGAAGAGCAGCATGAGCTTTCAGGGCTGGCACCTTCCTTGTGGGAGAAGGAGCCGGACGTTTGCCTTTTCAGAAAGAGGCTCTGCTGAGAACGATCACCGTGAGATCTACCGTTCCTGGGCAAGCACGAATCCCCAGTGGTGTTGTGCCTGTAGATAGGCTGCACGGGTACAGTGAAGAGCAGCATGAGCTTTCAGGGCTGGCACCTTCCTTGTGGGAGAAGGAGCCGGACGTTTGCCTTTTCGGAAAGAGGCTCTGCCGAGAACGAGTGCCGTGCCAGGTGACGCCTGTGGGAAAGCACAGATCCCCAGTGCTGTTGTGCCTGTGGATAGGCTGCACGGGGACGGTGAAGAGCAGCATGAGCTTTCAGGGCTGGCACCTTCCTGGTGGGAGAAGGAGCCGGACGTTTGCCTTTTCGGAAAGAGGCTCTGCCGAGAACGAACATTGTGAGGTCTACAGTTCCTGGACAAGAACGGATCCCCAATGCTGTTGTGCCTGTGGATAGGCTGCACGGGGGCTGTGAAGACCGGCATGATCTTTCAGGGCTGGCACCTTCCTTGTGGGAGAAGGAGCCGGACGTTTGCCTTTTCGGAAGGAGAGTCTGCCGAGTACAAGCGCCGTGAGATGTGCCGTCTTTTGGAAAGCACAGATCCCCAGTGCTGTTGTGCCTGTGGATAGGCTGCACAGGGACAGTGTAGAGCAGCATGAGCTTTCAGGGCTGGCACCTTCCTTGTGGGAGAAGGAGCCGGACGTTTGCCTTTTCAGAAGGAGAGTCTGCCGAGTACAAGCGCCGTGAGATGTGCAGCCTGTGGGAAAGCACAGATCCCCAGTGCTGTTGTGCCTGTGGATAGGCTGCACAGGGACAGTGAAGAGCAGCATGAGCTTTCAGGGCTGGTACCTTCCTGGTGGGAGAAGGAGTCGGACGTTTGCCTTTTCGGAAAGAGGCTCTGCCGAGAACGAGCGCCGTGCCATGTGCCGCCTGTGGGAAAGCACAGATCCCCAGTGCTGTTGTGCCTGTGAATAGCCTGCACGGGTACAGTGAAGAGCAGCATGAGCTTTCAGGGCTGGCACCTTCCTGGTGGGAGAAGGAGCCGGACGTTTGCCTTTTCGGAAAGAGGCTCTGCCGAGAACGACCACCGTGAGATGTGCCATCTGTGGGAAAGCAGAGATCCCCAGTGCTGCTGTGCCTGTGGATAGGCTGCACGATGACGGTGAAGACCAGCAAGAGCTTTCAGGGCTGGTACCTTCCTTGTGGGAGAAGGAGCCGGACGTTTGCCTTTTCGGAAAGAGGCTCTGCCGAGAACGACCACCGTGAGATGTGCCATCTGTGGGAAAGCAGAGATCCCCAGTGCTGCTGTGCCTGTGGATAGGCTGCACGATGACGGTGAAGACCAGCAAGAGCTTTCAGGGCTGGCACCTTCCTTGTGGGAGAAGGAGCCGGACGTTTGCCTTTTCAGAAAGAGGCTCTGCTAAGAACGATCACCGTGAGGTCTACCGTTCCTGGGCAAGCACGGATCCCCAGTGGTGTTGTGCCTGTGGATAGGCTGCACGGGAACAGTGAAGAGCAGCATGAGCTTTCAGGGCTGGCACCTTCCTTGTGGGAGAAGGAGCCGGACGTTTGCCTTTTCGGAAAGAGGCTCTGCCGAGAACGAGTGCCGTGCCAGGTGACGCCTGTGGGAAAGCACAGATCCCCAGTGCTGTTGTGCCTGTGGATAGGCTGCACGGGGACGGTGAAGAGCAGCATGAGCTTTCAGGGCTGGCACCTTCCTGGTGGGAGAAGGAGCCGGACGTTTGCCTTTTCGGAAAGAGGCTCTGCCGAGAACGAACATTGTGAGGTCTACAGTTCCTGGACAAGAACGGATCCCCAATGCTGTTGTGCCTGTGGATAGGCTGCACGGGGGCTGTGAAGACCGGCATGATCTTTCAGGGCTGGCACCTTCCTTGTGGGAGAAGGAGCCGGACGTTTGCATTTTCGGAAGGAGAGTCTGCCGAGTACAAGCGCCGTGAGATGTGCCGTCTTTTGGAAAGCACAGATCCCCAGTGCTGTTGTGCCTGTGGATAGGCTGCACGGGGACGGTGAAGAGCAGCATGAGCTTTCAGGGCTGGCACCTTCCTTGTGGGAGAAGGAGCCGGACGTTTGCCTTTTCAGAAAGAGGCTCTGCTGAGAACGATCACCGTGAGATCTACCGTTCCTGGGCAAGCACGAATCCCCAGTGGTGTTGTGCCTGTAGATAGGCTGCACGGGTACAGTGAAGAGCAGCATGAGCTTTCAGGGCTGGCACCTTCCTTGTTGGAGAAGGGGCCGGACGTTTGCCTTTTCGGAAAGAGGCTCTGCCGAGAACGAGTGCCGTGCCAGGTGACGCCTGAGGGAAAGCACAGATCCCCAGTGCTGTTGTGCCTGTGGATAGGCTGCACGGGGACGGTGAAGACCAGCATGAGCTTTCAGGGCTGGCACCTTCCTGGTGGGAGAAGGAGCCGGACGTTTGCCTTTTCGGAAAGAGGCTCTGCCGAGAACGAACATTGTGAGGTCTACAGTTCCTGGACAAGAACGGATCCCCAATGCTGTTGTGCCTGTGGATAGGCTGCACGGGGGCTGTGAAGACCGGCATGATCTTTCAGGGCTGGCACCTTCCTTGTGGGAGAAGGAGCCGGACGTTTGCCTTTTCGGAAGGAGAGTCTGCCGAGTACAAGCGCCGTGACATGTGCCGTCTTTTGGAAAGCACAGATCCCCAGTGCTGTTGTGCCTGTGGATAGGCTGCACAGGGACAGTGTAGAGCAGCATGAGCTTTCAGGGCTGGCACCTTCCTTGTGGGAGAAGGAGCCGGACGTTTGCCTTTTCAGAAGGAGAGTCTGCCGAGTACAAGCGCCGTGAGATGTGCAGCCTGTGGGAAAGCACAGATCCCCAGTGCTGTTGTGCCTGTGGATAGGCTGCACAGGGACAGTGAAGAGCAGCATGAGCTTTCAGGGCTGGCACCTTCCTTGTGGGAGAAGGAGCCGGACGTTTGCCTTTTCGGAAAGAGGCTCTGCCGAGAACGAGGGCCGTGCCATGTGCCGCCTGTGGGAAAGCACAGATCCCCAGTGCTGTTGTGCCTGTGAATAGCCTGCACGGGTACAGTGAAGAGCAGCATGAGCTTTCAGGGCTGGCACCTTCCTGGTGGGAGAAGGAGCCGGACGTTTGCCTTTTCGGAAAGAGGCTCTGCCGAGAACGACCACCGTGAGATGTGCCATCTGTGGGAAAGCAGAGATCCCCAGTGCTGCTGTGCCTGTGGATAGGCTGCACGATGACGGTGAAGACCAGCAAGAGCTTTCAGGGCTGGCACCTTCCTTGTGGGAGAAGGAGCCGGACGTTTGCCTTTTCGGAAAGAGGCTCTGCCGAGAACGACCACCGTGAGATGTGCCATCTGTGGGAAAGCAGAGATCCCCAGTGCTGCTGTGCCTGTGGATAGGCTGCACGATGACGGTGAAGACCAGCAAGAGCTTTCAGGGCTGGCACCTTCCTTGTGGGAGAAGGAGCCGGACGTTTGCCTTTTCAGAAAGAGGCTCTGCTAAGAACGATCACCGTGAGGTCTACCGTTCCTGGGCAAGCACGGATCCCCAGTGGTGTTGTGCCTGTGGATAGGCTGCACGGGAACAGTGAAGAGCAGCATGAGCTTTCAGGGCTGGCACCTTCCTTGTGGGAGAAGGAGCCGGACGTTTGCCTTTTCGGAAAGAGGCTCTGCCGAGAACGAGTGCCGTGCCATGTGCCGCCTGTGGGAAAGCACAGATCCCCAGTGCTGTTGTGCCTGTGGATAGGCTGCACGGGGACGGTGAAGAGCAGCATGAGCTTTCAGGGCTGGCACCTTCCTTGTGGGAGAAGGAGCCGGACGTTTGCCTTTTCAGAAAGAGGCTCTGCTGAGAACGATCACCGTGAGATCTACCGTTCCTGGGCAAGCACGAATCCCCAGTGGTGTTGTGCCTGTAGATAGGCTGCACGGGTACAGTGAAGAGCAGCATGAGCTTTCAGGGCTGGCACCTTCCTTGTGGGAGAAGGAGCCGGACGTTTGCCTTTTCGGAAAGAGGCTCTGCCGAGAACGAGTGCCGTGCCAGGTGACGCCTGTGGGAAAGCACAGATCCCCAGTGCTGTTGTGCCTGTGGATAGGCTGCACGGGGACGGTGAAGAGCAGCATGAGCTTTCAGGGCTGGCACCTTCCTGGTGGGAGAAGGAGCCGGACGTTTGCCTTTTCGGAAAGAGGCTCTGCCGAGAACGAACATTGTGAGGTCTACAGTTCCTGGACAAGAACGGATCCCCAATGCTGTTGTGCCTGTGGATAGGCTGCACGGGGGCTGTGAAGACCGGCATGATCTTTCAGGGCTGGCACCTTCCTTGTGGGAGAAGGAGCCGGACGTTTGCCTTTTCGGAAGGAGAGTCTGCCGAGTACAAGCGCCGTGAGATGTGCCGTCTTTTGGAAAGCACAGATCCCCAGTGCTGTTGTGCCTGTGGATAGGCTGCACAGGGACAGTGTAGAGCAGCATGAGCTTTCAGGGCTGGCACCTTCCTTGTGGGAGAAGGAGCCGGACGTTTGCCTTTTCGGAAAGAGGCTCTGCCGAGAACGACCACCGTGAGATGTGCCATCTGTGGGAAAGCAGAGATCCCCAGTGCTGCTGTGCCTGTGGATAGGCTGCACGATGACGGTGAACACCAGCAAGAGCTTTCAGGGCTGGTACCTTCCTTGTGGGAGAAGGAGCCGGACGTTTGCCTTTTCGGAAAGAGGCTCTGCCGAGAACGACCACCGTGAGATGTGCCATCTGTGGGAAAGCAGAGATCCCCAGTGCTGCTGTGCCTGTGGATAGGCTGCACGATGACGGTGAAGACCAGCAAGAGCTTTCAGGGCTGGCACCTTCCTTGTGGGAGAAGGAGCCGGACGTTTGCCTTTTCAGAAAGAGGCTCTGCTAAGAACGATCACCGTGAGGTCTACCGTTCCTGGGAAAGCACAGATCCCCAGTGCTGTTGTGCCTGTGGATAGGCTGCACGGGGACGGTGAAGAGCAGCATGAGCTTTCAGGGCTGGCACCTTCCTTGTGGGAGAAGGAGCCGGACGTTTGCCTTTTCAGAAAGAGGCTCTGCTGAGAACGATCACCGTGAGATCTACCGTTCCTGGGCAAGCACGAATCCCCAGTGGTGTTGTGCCTGTAGATAGGCTGCACGGGTACAGTGAAGAGCAGCATGAGCTTTCAGGGCTGGCACCTTCCTTGTGGGAGAAGGAGCCGGACGTTTGCCTTTTCGGAAAGAGGCTCTGCCGAGAACGAGTGCCGTGCCAGGTGACGCCTGTGGGAAAGCACAGATCCCCAGTGCTGTTGTGCCTGTGGATAGGCTGCACGGGGACGGTGAAGAGCAGCATGAGCTTTCAGGGCTGGCACCTTCCTGGTGGGAGAAGGAGCCGGACGTTTGCCTTTTCGGAAAGAGGCTCTGCCGAGAACGAACATTGTGAGGTCTACAGTTCCTGGACAAGAACGGATCCCCAATGCTGTTGTGCCTGTGGATAGGCTGCACGGGGGCTGTGAAGACCGGCATGATCTTTCAGGGCTGGCACCTTCCTTGTGGGAGAAGGAGCCGGACGTTTGCCTTTTCGGAAGGAGAGTCTGCCGAGTACAAGCGCCGTGAGATGTGCCGTCTTTTGGAAAGCACAGATCCCCAGTGCTGTTGTGCCTGTGGATAGGCTGCACGGGGGCTGTGAAGACCGGCATGATCTTTCAGGGCTGGCACCTTCCTTGTGGGAGAAGGAGCCGGACGTTTGCCTTTTCGGAAGGAGAGTCTGCCGAGTACAAGCGCCGTGAGATGTGCCGTCTTTTGGAAAGCACAGATCCCCAGTGCTGTTGTGCCTGTGGATAGGCTGCACAGGGACAGTGAAGAGCAGCATGAGCTTTCAGGGCTGGTACCTTCCTGGTGGGAGAAGGAGTCGGACGTTTGCCTTTTCGGAAAGAGGCTCTGCCGAGAACGAGCGCCGTGCCATGTGCCGCCTGTGGGAAAGCACAGATCCCCAGTGCTGTTGTGCCTGTGAATAGCCTGCACGGGTACAGTGAAGAGCAGCATGAGCTTTCAGGGCTGGCACCTTCCTGGTGGGAGAAGGAGCCGGACGTTTGCCTTTTCGGAAAGAGGCTCTGCCGAGAACGACCACCGTGAGATGTGCCATCTGTGGGAAAGCAGAGATCCCCAGTGCTGCTGTGCCTGTGGATAGGCTGCACGATGACGGTGAAGACCAGCAAGAGCTTTCAGGGCTGGCACCTTCCTTGTGGGAGAAGGAGCCGGACGTTTGCCTTTTCAGAAAGAGGCTCTGCTAAGAACGATCACCGTGAGGTCTACCGTTCCTGGGCAAGCACGGATCCCCAGTGGTGTTGTGCCTGTGGATAGGCTGCACGGGAACAGTGAAGAGCAGCATGAGCTTTCAGGGCTGGCACCTTCCTTGTGGGAGAAGGAGCCGGACGTTTGCCTTTTCGGAAAGAGGCTCTGCCGAGAACGAGTGCCGTGCCATGTGCCGCCTGTGGGAAAGCACAGATCCCCAGTGCTGTTGTGCCTGTGGATAGGCTGCACGGGGACGGTGAAGAGCAGCATGAGCTTTCAGGGCTGGCACCTTCCTTGTGGGAGAAGGAGCCGGACGTTTGCCTTTTCAGAAAGAGGCTCTGCTGAGAACGATCACCGTGAGATCTACCGTTCCTGGGCAAGCACGAATCCCCAGTGGTGTTGTGCCTGTAGATAGGCTGCACGGGTACAGTGAAGAGCAGCATGAGCTTTCAGGGCTGGCACCTTCCTGGTGGGAGAAGGAGCCGGACGTTTGCCTTTTCGGAAAGAGGCTCTGCCGAGAACGAGTGCCGTGCCAGGTGACGCCTGAGGGAAAGCACAGATCCCCAGTGCTGTTGTGCCTGTGGATAGGCTGCACGGGGACGGTGAAGACCAGCATGAGCTTTCAGGGCTGGCACCTTCCTGGTGGGAGAAGGAGCCGGACGTTTGCCTTTTCGGAAAGAGGCTCTGCCGAGAACGAACATTGTGAGGTCTACAGTTCCTGGACAAGAACGGATCCCCAATGCTGTTGTGTCCGGGGATAGGCTGCACGGGGGCTGTGAAGACCGGCATGATCTTTCAGGGCTGGCACCTTCCTTGTGGGAGAAGGAGCCGGACGTTTGCCTTTTCGGAAGGAGAGTCTGCCGAGTACAAGCGCCGTGACATGTGCCGTCTTTTGGAAAGCACAGATCCCCAGTGCTGTTGTGCCTGTGGATAGGCTGCACAGGGACAGTGTAGAGCAGCATGAGCTTTCAGGGCTGGCACCTTCCTTGTGGGAGAAGGAGCCGGACGTTTGCCTTTTCAGAAGGAGAGTCTGCCGAGTACAAGCGCCGTGAGATGTGCAGCCTGTGGGAAAGCACAGATCCCCAGTGCTGTTGTGCCTGTGGATAGGCTGCACAGGGACAGTGAAGAGCAGCATGAGCTTTCAGGGCTGGTACCTTCCTGGTGGGAGAAGGAGTCGGACGTTTGCCTTTTCGGAAAGAGGCTCTGCCGAGAACGAGGGCCGTGCCATGTGCCGCCTGTGGGAAAGCACAGATCCCCAGTGCTGTTGTGCCTGTGAATAGCCTGCACGGGTACAGTGAAGAGCAGCATGAGCTTTCAGGGCTGGCACCTTCCTGGTGGGAGAAGGAGCCGGACGTTTGCCTTTTCGGAAAGAGGCTCTGCCGAGAACGACCACCGTGAGATGTGCCATCTGTGGGAAAGCAGAGATCCCCAGTGCTGCTGTGCCTGTGGATAGGCTGCACGATGACGGTGAAGACCAGCAAGAGCTTTCAGGGCTGGTACCTTCCTTGTGGGAGAAGGAGCCGGACGTTTGCCTTTTCGGAAAGAGGCTCTGCCGAGAACGACCACCGTGAGATGTGCCATCTGTGGGAAAGCAGAGATCCCCAGTGCTGCTGTGCCTGTGGATAGGCTGCACGATGACGGTGAAGACCAGCAAGAGCTTTCAGGGCTGGCACCTTCCTTGTGGGAGAAGGAGCCGGACGTTTGCCTTTTCAGAAAGAGGCTCTGCTGAGAACGATCACCGTGAGGTCTACCGTTCCTGGGCAAGCACGGATCCCCAGTGGTGTTGTGCCTGTGGATAGGCTGCACGGGAACAGTGAAGAGCAGCATGAGCTTTCAGGGCTGGCACCTTCCTTGTGGGAGAAGGAGCCGGACGTTTGCCTTTTCGGAAAGAGGCTCTGCCGAGAACGAGTGCCGTGCCATGTGCCGCCTGTGGGAAAGCACAGATCCCCAGTGCTGTTGTGCCTGTGGATAGGCTGCACGGGGACGGTGAAGAGCAGCATGAGCTTTCAGGGCTGGCACCTTCCTTGTGGGAGAAGGAGCCGGACGTTTGCCTTTTCAGAAAGAGGCTCTGCTGAGAACGATCACCGTGAGATCTACCGTTCCTGGGCAAGCACGAATCCCCAGTGGTGTTGTGCCTGTAGATAGGCTGCACGGGTACAGTGAAGAGCAGCATGAGCTTTCAGGGCTGGCACCTTCCTTGTGGGAGAAGGAGCCGGACGTTTGCCTTTTCGGAAAGAGGCTCTGCCGAGAACGAGTGCCGTGCCAGGTGACGCCTGAGGGAAAGCACAGATCCCCAGTGCTGTTGTGCCTGTGGATAGGCTGCACGGGGACGGTGAAGACCAGCATGAGCTTTCAGGGCTGGCACCTTCCTGGTGGGAGAAGGAGCCGGACGTTTGCCTTTTCGGAAAGAGGCTCTGCCGAGAACGAACATTGTGAGGTCTACAGTTCCTGGACAAGAACGGATCCCCAATGCTGTTGTGCCTGTGGATAGGCTGCACGGGGGCTGTGAAGACCGGCATGATCTTTCAGGGCTGGCACCTTCCTTGTGGGAGAAGGAGCCGGACGTTTGCCTTTTCGGAAGGAGAGTCTGCCGAGTACAAGCGCCGTGACATGTGCCGTCTTTTGGAAAGCACAGATCCCCAGTGCTGTTGTGCCTGTGGATAGGCTGCACAGGGACAGTGTAGAGCAGCATGAGCTTTCAGGGCTGGCACCTTCCTTGTGGGAGAAGGAGCCGGACGTTTGCCTTTTCAGAAGGAGAGTCTGCCGAGTACAAGCGCCGTGAGATGTGCAGCCTGTGGGAAAGCACAGATCCCCAGTGCTGTTGTGCCTGTGGATAGGCTGCACAGGGACAGTGAAGAGCAGCATGAGCTTTCAGGGCTGGTACCTTCCTGGTGGGAGAAGGAGTCGGACGTTTGCCTTTTCGGAAAGAGGCTCTGCCGAGAACGAGGGCCGTGCCATGTGCCGCCCGTGGGAAAGCACAGATCCCCAGTGCTGTTGTGCCTGTGAATAGCCTGCACGGGTACAGTGAAGAGCAGCATGAGCTTTCAGGGCTGGCACCTTCCTGGTGGGAGAAGGAGCCGGACGTTTGCCTTTTCGGAAAGAGGCTCTGCCGAGAACGACCACCGTGAGATGTGCCATCTGTGGGAAAGCAGAGATCCCCAGTGCTGCTGTGCCTGTGGATAGGCTGCACGATGACGGTGAAGACCAGCAAGAGCTTTCAGGGCTGGCACCTTCCTTGTGGGAGAAGGAGCCGGACGTTTGCCTTTTCGGAAAGAGGCTCTGCCGAGAACGACCACCGTGAGATGTGCCATCTGTGGGAAAGCAGAGATCCCCAGTGCTGCTGTGCCTGTGGATAGGCTGCACGATGACGGTGAAGACCAGCAAGAGCTTTCAGGGCTGGCACCTTCCTTGTGGGAGAAGGAGCCGGACGTTTGCCTTTTCAGAAAGAGGCTCTGCTAAGAACGATCACCGTGAGGTCTACCGTTCCTGGGCAAGCACGGATCCCCAGTGGTGTTGTGCCTGTGGATAGGCTGCACGGGAACAGTGAAGAGCAGCATGAGCTTTCAGGGCTGGCACCTTCCTTGTGGGAGAAGGAGCCGGACGTTTGCCTTTTCGGAAAGAGGCTCTGCCGAGAACGAGTGCCGTGCCATGTGCCGCCTGTGGGAAAGCACAGATCCCCAGTGCTGCTGTGCCTGTGGATAGGCTGCACGATGACGGTGAAGACCAGCAAGAGCTTTCAGGGCTGGCACCTTCCTTGTGGGAGAAGGAGCCGGACGTTTGCCTTTTCAGAAAGAGGCTCTGCTGAGAACGATCACCGTGAGATCTACCGTTCCTGGGCAAGCACGAATCCCCAGTGGTGTTGTGCCTGTAGATAGGCTGCACGGGTACAGTGAAGAGCAGCATGAGCTTTCAGGGCTGGCACCTTCCTTGTGGGAGAAGGAGCCGGACGTTTGCCTTTTCGGAAAGAGGCTCTGCCGAGAACGAGTGCCGTGCCAGGTGACGCCTGTGGGAAAGCACAGATCCCCAGTGCTGTTGTGCCTGTGGATAGGCTGCACGGGGACGGTGAAGAGCAGCATGAGCTTTCAGGGCTGGCACCTTCCTGGTGGGAGAAGGAGCCGGACGTTTGCCTTTTCGGAAAGAGGCTCTGCCGAGAACGAACATTGTGAGGTCTACAGTTCCTGGACAAGAACGGATCCCCAATGCTGTTGTGCCTGTGGATAGGCTGCACGGGGGCTGTGAAGACCGGCATGATCTTTCAGGGCTGGCACCTTCCTTGTGGGAGAAGGAGCCGGACGTTTGCCTTTTCGGAAGGAGAGTCTGCCGAGTACAAGCGCCGTGAGATGTGCCGTCTTTTGGAAAGCACAGATCCCCAGTGCTGTTGTGCCTGTGGATAGGCTGCACAGGGACAGTGTAGAGCAGCATGAGCTTTCAGGGCTGGCACCTTCCTTGTGGGAGAAGGAGCCGGACGTTTGCCTTTTCAGAAGGAGAGTCTGCCGAGTACAAGCGCCGTGAGATGTGCAGCCTGTGGGAAAGCACAGATCCCCAGTGCTGTTGTGCCTGTGGATAGGCTGCACAGGGACAGTGAAGAGCAGCATGAGCTTTCAGGGCTGGTACCTTCCTGGTGGGAGAAGGAGTCGGACGTTTGCCTTTTCGGAAAGAGGCTCTGCCGAGAACGAGCGCCGTGCCATGTGCCGCCTGTGGGAAAGCACAGATCCCCAGTGCTGTTGTGCCTGTGAATAGCCTGCACGGGTACAGTGAAGAGCAGCATGAGCTTTCAGGGCTGGCACCTTCCTGGTGGGAGAAGGAGCCGGACGTTTGCCTTTTCGGAAAGAGGCTCTGCCGAGAACGACCACCGTGAGATGTGCCATCTGTGGGAAAGCAGAGATCCCCAGTGCTGCTGTGCCTGTGGATAGGCTGCACGATGACGGTGAAGACCAGCAAGAGCTTTCAGGGCTGGCACCTTCCTTGTGGGAGAAGGAGCCGGACGTTTGCCTTTTCAGAAAGAGGCTCTGCTAAGAACGATCACCGTGAGGTCTACCGTTCCTGGGCAAGCACGGATCCCCAGTGGTGTTGTGCCTGTGGATAGGCTGCACGGGAACAGTGAAGAGCAGCATGAGCTTTCAGGGCTGGCACCTTCCTTGTGGGAGAAGGAGCCGGACGTTTGCCTTTTCGGAAAGAGGCTCTGCCGAGAACGAGTGCCGTGCCATGTGCCGCCTGTGGGAAAGCACAGATCCCCAGTGCTGTTGTGCCTGTGGATAGGCTGCACGGGGACGGTGAAGAGCAGCATGAGCTTTCAGGGCTGGCACCTTCCTTGTGGGAGAAGGAGCCGGACGTTTGCCTTTTCAGAAAGAGGCTCTGCTGAGAACGATCACCGTGAGATCTACCGTTCCTGGGCAAGCACGAATCCCCAGTGGTGTTGTGCCTGTAGATAGGCTGCACGGGTACAGTGAAGAGCAGCATGAGCTTTCAGGGCTGGCACCTTCCTTGTGGGAGAAGGAGCCGGACGTTTGCCTTTTCGGAAAGAGGCTCTGCCGAGAACGAGTGCCGTGCCAGGTGACGCCTGAGGGAAAGCACAGATCCCCAGTGCTGTTGTGCCTGTGGATAGGCTGCACGGGGACGGTGAAGAGCAGCATGAGCTTTCAGGGCTGGCACCTTCCTGGTGGGAGAAGGAGCCGGACGTTTGCCTTTTCGGAAAGAGGCTCTGCCGAGAACGAACATTGTGAGGTCTACAGTTCCTGGACAAGAACGGATCCCCAATGCTGTTGTGTCCGGGGATAGGCTGCACGGGGGCTGTGAAGACCGGCATGATCTTTCAGGGCTGGCACCTTCCTTGTGGGAGAAGGAGCCGGACGTTTGCCTTTTCGGAAGGAGAGTCTGCCGAGTACAAGCGCCGTGACATGTGCCGTCTTTTGGAAAGCACAGATCCCCAGTGCTGTTGTGCCTGTGGATAGGCTGCACAGGGACAGTGTAGAGCAGCATGAGCTTTCAGGGCTGGCACCTTCCTTGTGGGAGAAGGAGCCGGACGTTTGCCTTTTCAGAAGGAGAGTCTGCCGAGTACAAGCGCCGTGAGATGTGCAGCCTGTGGGAAAGCACAGATCCCCAGTGCTGTTGTGCCTGTGGATAGGCTGCACAGGGACAGTGAAGAGCAGCATGAGCTTTCAGGGCTGGTACCTTCCTGGTGGGAGAAGGAGCCGGACGTTTGCCTTTTCGGAAAGAGGCTCTGCCGAGAACGAGGGCCGTGCCATGTGCCGCCTGTGGGAAAGCACAGATCCCCAGTGCTGTTGTGCCTGTGAATAGCCTGCACGGGTACAGTGAAGAGCAGCATGAGCTTTCAGGGCTGGCACCTTCCTGGTGGGAGAAGGAGCCGGACGTTTGCCTTTTCGGAAAGAGGCTCTGCCGAGAACGAACATTGTGAGGTCTACAGTTCCTGGACAAGAACGGATCCCCAATGCTGTTGTGCCTGTGGATAGGCTGCACGGGGGCTGTGAAGACCGGCATGATCTTTCAGGGCTGGCACCTTCCTTGTGGGAGAAGGAGCCGGACGTTTGCCTTTTCGGAAAGAGGCTCTGCCGAGAACGACCACCGTGAGATGTGCCATCTGTGGGAAAGCAGAGATCCCCAGTGCTGCTGTGCCTGTGGATAGGCTGCACGATGACGGTGAACACCAGCAAGAGCTTTCAGGGCTGGTACCTTCCTTGTGGGAGAAGGAGCCGGACGTTTGCCTTTTCGGAAAGAGGCTCTGCCGAGAACGACCACCGTGAGATGTGCCATCTGTGGGAAAGCAGAGATCCCCAGTGCTGCTGTGCCTGTGGATAGGCTGCACGATGACGGTGAAGACCAGCAAGAGCTTTCAGGGCTGGCACCTTCCTTGTGGGAGAAGGAGCCGGACGTTTGCCTTTTCAGAAAGAGGCTCTGCTAAGAACGATCACCGTGAGGTCTACCGTTCCTGGGCAAGCACGGATCCCCAGTGGTGTTGTGCCTGTGGATAGGCTGCACGGGAACAGTGAAGAGCAGCATGAGCTTTCAGGGCTGGCACCTTCCTTGTGGGAGAAGGAGCCGGACGTTTGCCTTTTCGGAAAGAGGCTCTGCCGAGAACGAGTGCCGTGCCATGTGCCGCCTGTGGGAAAGCACAGATCCCCAGTGCTGTTGTGCCTGTGGATAGGCTGCACGGGGACGGTGAAGAGCAGCATGAGCTTTCAGGGCTGGCACCTTCCTTGTGGGAGAAGGAGCCGGACGTTTGCCTTTTCAGAAAGAGGCTCTGCTGAGAACGATCACCGTGAGATCTACCGTTCCTGGGCAAGCACGAATCCCCAGTGGTGTTGTGCCTGTAGATAGGCTGCACGGGTACAGTGAAGAGCAGCATGAGCTTTCAGGGCTGGCACCTTCCTTGTGGGAGAAGGAGCCGGACGTTTGCCTTTTCGGAAAGAGGCTCTGCCGAGAACGAGTGCCGTGCCAGGTGACGCCTGTGGGAAAGCACAGATCCCCAGTGCTGTTGTGCCTGTGGATAGGCTGCACGGGGACGGTGAAGAGCAGCATGAGCTTTCAGGGCTGGCACCTTCCTGGTGGGAGAAGGAGCCGGACGTTTGCCTTTTCGGAAAGAGGCTCTGCCGAGAACGAACATTGTGAGGTCTACAGTTCCTGGACAAGAACGGATCCCCAATGCTGTTGTGCCTGTGGATAGGCTGCACGGGGGCTGTGAAGACCGGCATGATCTTTCAGGGCTGGCACCTTCCTTGTGGGAGAAGGAGCCGGACGTTTGCCTTTTCGGAAGGAGAGTCTGCCGAGTACAAGCGCCGTGAGATGTGCCGTCTTTTGGAAAGCACAGATCCCCAGTGCTGTTGTGCCTGTGGATAGGCTGCACAGGGACAGTGTAGAGCAGCATGAGCTTTCAGGGCTGGCACCTTCCTTGTGGGAGAAGGAGCCGGACGTTTGCCTTTTCAGAAGGAGAGTCTGCCGAGTACAAGCGCCGTGAGATGTGCAGCCTGTGGGAAAGCACAGATCCCCAGTGCTGTTGTGCCTGTGGATAGGCTGCACAGGGACAGTGAAGAGCAGCATGAGCTTTCAGGGCTGGTACCTTCCTGGTGGGAGAAGGAGTCGGACGTTTGCCTTTTCGGAAAGAGGCTCTGCCGAGAACGAGCGCCGTGCCATGTGCCGCCTGTGGGAAAGCACAGATCCCCAGTGCTGTTGTGCCTGTGAATAGCCTGCACGGGTACAGTGAAGAGCAGCATGAGCTTTCAGGGCTGGCACCTTCCTGGTGGGAGAAGGAGCCGGACGTTTGCCTTTTCGGAAAGAGGCTCTGCCGAGAACGACCACCGTGAGATGTGCCATCTGTGGGAAAGCAGAGATCCCCAGTGCTGCTGTGCCTGTGGATAGGCTGCACGATGACGGTGAAGACCAGCAAGAGCTTTCAGGGCTGGTACCTTCCTTGTGGGAGAAGGAGCCGGACGTTTGCCTTTTCGGAAAGAGGCTCTGCCGAGAACGACCACCGTGAGATGTGCCATCTGTGGGAAAGCAGAGATCCCCAGTGCTGCTGTGCCTGTGGATAGGCTGCACGATGACGGTGAAGACCAGCAAGAGCTTTCAGGGCTGGCACCTTCCTTGTGGGAGAAGGAGCCGGACGTTTGCCTTTTCAGAAAGAGGCTCTGCTAAGAACGATCACCGTGAGGTCTACCGTTCCTGGGCAAGCACGGATCCCCAGTGGTGTTGTGCCTGTGGATAGGCTGCACGGGAACAGTGAAGAGCAGCATGAGCTTTCAGGGCTGGCACCTTCCTTGTGGGAGAAGGAGCCGGACGTTTGCCTTTTCGGAAAGAGGCTCTGCCGAGAACGAGTGCCGTGCCATGTGCCGCCTGTGGGAAAGCACAGATCCCCAGTGCTGTTGTGCCTGTGGATAGGCTGCACGGGGACGGTGAAGAGCAGCATGAGCTTTCAGGGCTGGCACCTTCCTTGTGGGAGAAGGAGCCGGACGTTTGCCTTTTCGGAAAGAGGCTCTGCCGAGAACGAGTGCCGTGCCAGGTGACGCCTGTGGGAAAGCACAGATCCCCAGTGCTGTTGTGCCTGTGGATAGGCTGCACGGGGACGGTGAAGAGCAGCATGAGCTTTCAGGGCTGGCACCTTCCTTGTGGGAGAAGGAGCCGGACGTTTGCCTTTTCGGAAAGAGGCTCTGCCGAGAACGAGTGCCGTGCCAGGTGACGCCTGTGGGAAAGCACAGATCCCCAGTGCTGTTGTGCCTGTGGATAGGCTGCACGGGGACGGTGAAGACCGGCATGATCTTTCAGGGCTGGCACCTTCCTTGTGGGAGAAGGAGCCGGACGTTTGCCTTTTCGGAAGGAGAGTCTGCCGAGTACAAGCGCCGTGAGATGTGCCGTCTTTTGGAAAGCACAGATCCCCAGTGCTGTTGTGCCTGTGGATAGGCTGCACAGGGACAGTGTAGAGCAGCATGAGCTTTCAGGGCTGGCACCTTCCTTGTGGGAGAAGGAGCCGGACGTTTGCCTTTTCGGAAAGAGGCTCTGCCGAGAACGACCACCGTGAGATGTGCCATCTGTGGGAAAGCAGAGATCCCCAGTGCTGCTGTGCCTGTGGATAGGCTGCACGATGACGGTGAAGACCAGCAAGAGCTTTCAGGGCTGGCACCTTCCTTGTGGGAGAAGGAGCCGGACGTTTGCCTTTTCAGAAAGAGGCTCTGCTAAGAACGATCACCGTGAGGTCTACCGTTCCTGGGAAAGCACAGATCCCCAGTGCTGTTGTGCCTGTGGATAGGCTGCACGGGGACGGTGAAGAGCAGCATGAGCTTTCAGGGCTGGCACCTTCCTTGTGGGAGAAGGAGCCGGACGTTTGCCTTTTCAGAAAGAGGCTCTGCTGAGAACGATCACCGTGAGATCTACCGTTCCTGGGCAAGCACGAATCCCCAGTGGTGTTGTGCCTGTAGATAGGCTGCACGGGTACAGTGAAGAGCAGCATGAGCTTTCAGGGCTGGCACCTTCCTTGTGGGAGAAGGAGCCGGACGTTTGCCTTTTCGGAAAGAGGCTCTGCCGAGAACGAGTGCCGTGCCAGGTGACGCCTGTGGGAAAGCACAGATCCCCAGTGCTGTTGTGCCTGTGGATAGGCTGCACGGGGACGGTGAAGAGCAGCATGAGCTTTCAGGGCTGGCACCTTCCTGGTGGGAGAAGGAGCCGGACGTTTGCCTTTTCGGAAAGAGGCTCTGCCGAGAACGAACATTGTGAGGTCTACAGTTCCTGGACAAGAACGGATCCCCAATGCTGTTGTGCCTGTGGATAGGCTGCACGGGGGCTGTGAAGACCGGCATGATCTTTCAGGGCTGGCACCTTCCTTGTGGGAGAAGGAGCCGGACGTTTGCCTTTTCGGAAGGAGAGTCTGCCGAGTACAAGCGCCGTGAGATGTGCCGTCTTTTGGAAAGCACAGATCCCCAGTGCTGTTGTGCCTGTGGATAGGCTGCACAGGGACAGTGTAGAGCAGCATGAGCTTTCAGGGCTGGCACCTTCCTTGTGGGAGAAGGAGCCGGACGTTTGCCTTTTCAGAAGGAGAGTCTGCCGAGTACAAGCGCCGTGAGATGTGCAGCCTGTGGGAAAGCACAGATCCCCAGTGCTGTTGTGCCTGTGGATAGGCTGCACAGGGACAGTGAAGAGCAGCATGAGCTTTCAGGGCTGGTACCTTCCTGGTGGGAGAAGGAGTCGGACGTTTGCCTTTTCGGAAAGAGGCTCTGCCGAGAACGAGCGCCGTGCCATGTGCCGCCTGTGGGAAAGCACAGATCCCCAGTGCTGTTGTGCCTGTGAATAGCCTGCACGGGTACAGTGAAGAGCAGCATGAGCTTTCAGGGCTGGCACCTTCCTGGTGGGAGAAGGAGCCGGACGTTTGCCTTTTCGGAAAGAGGCTCTGCCGAGAACGACCACCGTGAGATGTGCCATCTGTGGGAAAGCAGAGATCCCCAGTGCTGCTGTGCCTGTGGATAGGCTGCACGATGACGGTGAAGACCAGCAAGAGCTTTCAGGGCTGGCACCTTCCTTGTGGGAGAAGGAGCCGGACGTTTGCCTTTTCAGAAAGAGGCTCTGCTAAGAACGATCACCGTGAGGTCTACCGTTCCTGGGCAAGCACGGATCCCCAGTGGTGTTGTGCCTGTGGATAGGCTGCACGGGAACAGTGAAGAGCAGCATGAGCTTTCAGGGCTGGCACCTTCCTTGTGGGAGAAGGAGCCGGACGTTTGCCTTTTCGGAAAGAGGCTCTGCCGAGAACGAGTGCCGTGCCATGTGCCGCCTGTGGGAAAGCACAGATCCCCAGTGCTGTTGTGCCTGTGGATAGGCTGCACGGGGACGGTGAAGAGCAGCATGAGCTTTCAGGGCTGGCACCTTCCTTGTGGGAGAAGGAGCCGGACGTTTGCCTTTTCAGAAAGAGGCTCTGCTGAGAACGATCACCGTGAGATCTACCGTTCCTGGGCAAGCACGAATCCCCAGTGGTGTTGTGCCTGTCGATAGGCTGCACGGGTACAGTGAAGAGCAGCATGAGCTTTCAGGGCTGGCACCTTCCTTGTGGGAGAAGGAGCCGGACGTTTGCCTTTTCGGAAAGAGGCTCTGCCGAGAACGAGTGCCGTGCCAGGTGACGCCTGTGGGAAAGCACAGATCCCCAGTGCTGTTGTGCCTGTGGATAGGCTGCACGGGGACGGTGAAGAGCAGCATGAGCTTTCAGGGCTGGCACCTTCCTGGTGGGAGAAGGAGCCGGACGTTTGCCTTTTCGGAAAGAGGCTCTGCCGAGAACGAACATTGTGAGGTCTACAGTTCCTGGACAAGAACGGATCCCCAATGCTGTTGTGCCTGTGGATAGGCTGCACGGGGGCTGTGAAGACCGGCATGATCTTTCAGGGCTGGCACCTTCCTTGTGGGAGAAGGAGCCGGACGTTTGCCTTTTCGGAAGGAGAGTCTGCCGAGTACAAGCGCCGTGAGATGTGCAGCCTGTGGGAAAGCACAGATCCCCAGTGCTGTTGTGCCTGTGGATAGGCTGCACAGGGACAGTGAAGAGCAGCATGAGCTTTCAGGGCTGGTACCTTCCTGGTGGGAGAAGGAGTCGGACGTTTGCCTTTTCGGAAAGAGGCTCTGCCGAGAACGAGCGCCGTGCCATGTGCCGCCTGTGGGAAAGCACAGATCCCCAGTGCTGTTGTGCCTGTGAATAGCCTGCACGGGTACAGTGAAGAGCAGCATGAGCTTTCAGGGCTGGCACCTTCCTGGTGGGAGAAGGAGCCGGACGTTTGCCTTTTCGGAAAGAGGCTCTGCCGAGAACGACCACCGTGAGATGTGCCATCTGTGGGAAAGCAGAGATCCCCAGTGCTGCTGTGCCTGTGGATAGGCTGCACGATGACGGTGAAGACCAGCAAGAGCTTTCAGGGCTGGTACCTTCCTTGTGGGAGAAGGAGCCGGACGTTTGCCTTTTCGGAAAGAGGCTCTGCCGAGAACGACCACCGTGAGATGTGCCATCTGTGGGAAAGCAGAGATCCCCAGTGCTGCTGTGCCTGTGGATAGGCTGCACGATGACGGTGAAGACCAGCAAGAGCTTTCAGGGCTGGCACCTTCCTTGTGGGAGAAGGAGCCGGACGTTTGCCTTTTCAGAAAGAGGCTCTGCTAAGAACGATCACCGTGAGGTCTACCGTTCCTGGGCAAGCACGGATCCCCAGTGGTGTTGTGCCTGTGGATAGGCTGCACGGGAACAGTGAAGAGCAGCATGAGCTTTCAGGGCTGGCACCTTCCTTGTGGGAGAAGGAGCCGGACGTTTGCCTTTTCGGAAAGAGGCTCTGCCGAGAACGAGTGCCGTGCCATGTGCCGCCTGTGGGAAAGCACAGATCCCCAGTGCTGTTGTGCCTGTGGATAGGCTGCACGGGGACGGTGAAGAGCAGCATGAGCTTTCAGGGCTGGCACCTTCCTTGTGGGAGAAGGAGCCGGACGTTTGCCTTTTCGGAAAGAGGCTCTGCCGAGAACGAGTGCCGTGCCAGGTGACGCCTGTGGGAAAGCACAGATCCCCAGTGCTGTTGTGCCTGTGGATAGGCTGCACGGGGACGGTGAAGAGCAGCATGAGCTTTCAGGGCTGGCACCTTCCTTGTGGGAGAAGGAGCCGGACGTTTGCCTTTTCGGAAAGAGGCTCTGCCGAGAACGAGTGCCGTGCCAGGTGACGCCTGTGGGAAAGCACAGATCCCCAGTGCTGTTGTGCCTGTGGATAGGCTGCACGGGGACGGTGAAGACCGGCATGATCTTTCAGGGCTGGCACCTTCCTTGTGGGAGAAGGAGCCGGACGTTTGCCTTTTCGGAAGGAGAGTCTGCCGAGTACAAGCGCCGTGAGATGTGCCGTCTTTTGGAAAGCACAGATCCCCAGTGCTGTTGTGCCTGTGGATAGGCTGCACAGGGACAGTGTAGAGCAGCATGAGCTTTCAGGGCTGGCACCTTCCTTGTGGGAGAAGGAGCCGGACGTTTGCCTTTTCGGAAAGAGGCTCTGCCGAGAACGACCACCGTGAGATGTGCCATCTGTGGGAAAGCAGAGATCCCCAGTGCTGCTGTGCCTGTGGATAGGCTGCACGATGACGGTGAAGACCAGCAAGAGCTTTCAGGGCTGGCACCTTCCTTGTGGGAGAAGGAGCCGGACGTTTGCCTTTTCAGAAAGAGGCTCTGCTAAGAACGATCACCGTGAGGTCTACCGTTCCTGGGAAAGCACAGATCCCCAGTGCTGTTGTGCCTGTGGATAGGCTGCACGGGGACGGTGAAGAGCAGCATGAGCTTTCAGGGCTGGCACCTTCCTTGTGGGAGAAGGAGCCGGACGTTTGCCTTTTCAGAAAGAGGCTCTGCTGAGAACGATCACCGTGAGATCTACCGTTCCTGGGCAAGCACGAATCCCCAGTGGTGTTGTGCCTGTAGATAGGCTGCACGGGTACAGTGAAGAGCAGCATGAGCTTTCAGGGCTGGCACCTTCCTTGTGGGAGAAGGAGCCGGACGTTTGCCTTTTCGGAAAGAGGCTCTGCCGAGAACGAGTGCCGTGCCAGGTGACGCCTGTGGGAAAGCACAGATCCCCAGTGCTGTTGTGCCTGTGGATAGGCTGCACGGGGACGGTGAAGAGCAGCATGAGCTTTCAGGGCTGGCACCTTCCTTGTGGGAGAAGGAGCCGGACGTTTGCCTTTTCGGAAAGAGGCTCTGCCGAGAACGAACATTGTGAGGTCTACAGTTCCTGGACAAGAACGGATCCCCAATGCTGTTGTGCCTGTGGATAGGCTGCACGGGGGCTGTGAAGACCGGCATGATCTTTCAGGGCTGGCACCTTCCTTGTGGGAGAAGGAGCCGGACGTTTGCCTTTTCGGAAGGAGAGTCTGCCGAGTACAAGCGCCGTGAGATGTGCCGTCTTTTGGAAAGCACAGATCCCCAGTGCTGTTGTGCCTGTGGATAGGCTGCACAGGGACAGTGTAGAGCAGCATGAGCTTTCAGGGCTGGCACCTTCCTTGTGGGAGAAGGAGCCGGACGTTTGCCTTTTCAGAAGGAGAGTCTGCCGAGTACAAGCGCCGTGAGATGTGCAGCCTGTGGGAAAGCACAGATCCCCAGTGCTGTTGTGCCTGTGGATAGGCTGCACAGGGACAGTGAAGAGCAGCATGAGCTTTCAGGGCTGGTACCTTCCTGGTGGGAGAAGGAGTCGGACGTTTGCCTTTTCGGAAAGAGGCTCTGCCGAGAACGAGCGCCGTGCCATGTGCCGCCTGTGGGAAAGCACAGATCCCCAGTGCTGTTGTGCCTGTGAATAGCCTGCACGGGTACAGTGAAGAGCAGCATGAGCTTTCAGGGCTGGCACCTTCCTGGTGGGAGAAGGAGCCGGACGTTTGCCTTTTCGGAAAGAGGCTCTGCCGAGAACGACCACCGTGAGATGTGCCATCTGTGGGAAAGCAGAGATCCCCAGTGCTGCTGTGCCTGTGGATAGGCTGCACGATGACGGTGAAGACCAGCAAGAGCTTTCAGGGCTGGCACCTTCCTTGTGGGAGAAGGAGCCGGACGTTTGCCTTTTCAGAAAGAGGCTCTGCTAAGAACGATCACCGTGAGGTCTACCGTTCCTGGGCAAGCACGGATCCCCAGTGGTGTTGTGCCTGTGGATAGGCTGCACGGGAACAGTGAAGAGCAGCATGAGCTTTCAGGGCTGGCACCTTCCTTGTGGGAGAAGGAGCCGGACGTTTGCCTTTTCGGAAAGAGGCTCTGCCGAGAACGAGTGCCGTGCCATGTGCCGCCTGTGGGAAAGCACAGATCCCCAGTGCTGTTGTGCCTGTGGATAGGCTGCACGGGGACGGTGAAGAGCAGCATGAGCTTTCAGGGCTGGCACCTTCCTTGTGGGAGAAGGAGCCGGACGTTTGCCTTTTCAGAAAGAGGCTCTGCTGAGAACGATCACCGTGAGATCTACCGTTCCTGGGCAAGCACGAATCCCCAGTGGTGTTGTGCCTGTAGATAGGCTGCACGGGTACAGTGAAGAGCAGCATGAGCTTTCAGGGCTGGCACCTTCCTTGTGGGAGAAGGAGCCGGACGTTTGCCTTTTCGGAAAGAGGCTCTGCCGAGAACGAGTGCCGTGCCAGGTGACGCCTGTGGGAAAGCACAGATCCCCAGTGCTGTTGTGCCTGTGGATAGGCTGCACGGGGACGGTGAAGAGCAGCATGAGCTTTCAGGGCTGGCACCTTCCTGGTGGGAGAAGGAGCCGGACGTTTGCCTTTTCGGAAAGAGGCTCTGCCGAGAACGAACATTGTGAGGTCTACAGTTCCTGGACAAGAACGGATCCCCAATGCTGTTGTGCCTGTGGATAGGCTGCACGGGGGCTGTGAAGACCGGCATGATCTTTCAGGGCTGGCACCTTCCTTGTGGGAGAAGGAGCCGGACGTTTGCCTTTTCGGAAGGAGAGTCTGCCGAGTACAAGCGCCGTGAGATGTGCCGTCTTTTGGAAAGCACAGATCCCCAGTGCTGTTGTGCCTGTGGATAGGCTGCACAGGGACAGTGTAGAGCAGCATGAGCTTTCAGGGCTGGCACCTTCCTTGTGGGAGAAGGAGCCGGACGTTTGCCTTTTCGGAAAGAGGCTCTGCCGAGAACGACCACCGTGAGATGTGCCATCTGTGGGAAAGCAGAGATCCCCAGTGCTGCTGTGCCTGTGGATAGGCTGCACGATGACGGTGAAGACCAGCAAGAGCTTTCAGGGCTGGTACCTTCCTTGTGGGAGAAGGAGCCGGACGTTTGCCTTTTCGGAAAGAGGCTCTGCCGAGAACGACCACCGTGAGATGTGCCATCTGTGGGAAAGCAGAGATCCCCAGTGCTGCTGTGCCTGTGGATAGGCTGCACGATGACGGTGAAGACCAGCAAGAGCTTTCAGGGCTGGCACCTTCCTTGTGGGAGAAGGAGCCGGACGTTTGCCTTTTCAGAAAGAGGCTCTGCTAAGAACGATCACCGTGAGGTCTACCGTTCCTGGGCAAGCACGGATCCCCAGTGGTGTTGTGCCTGTGGATAGGCTGCACGGGAACAGTGAAGAGCAGCATGAGCTTTCAGGGCTGGCACCTTCCTTGTGGGAGAAGGAGCCGGACGTTTGCCTTTTCGGAAAGAGGCTCTGCCGAGAACGAGTGCCGTGCCATGTGCCGCCTGTGGGAAAGCACAGATCCCCAGTGCTGTTGTGCCTGTGGATAGGCTGCACGGGGACGGTGAAGAGCAGCATGAGCTTTCAGGGCTGGCACCTTCCTTGTGGGAGAAGGAGCCGGACGTTTGCCTTTTCAGAAAGAGGCTCTGCTGAGAACGATCACCGTGAGATCTACCGTTCCTGGGCAAGCACGAATCCCCAGTGGTGTTGTGCCTGTAGATAGGCTGCACGGGTACAGTGAAGAGCAGCATGAGCTTTCAGGGCTGGCACCTTCCTGGTGGGAGAAGGAGCCGGACGTTTGCCTTTTCGGAAAGAGGCTCTGCCGAGAACGAACATTGTGAGGTCTACAGTTCCTGGACAAGAACGGATCCCCAATGCTGTTGTGCCTGTGGATAGGCTGCACGGGGGCTGTGAAGACCGGCATGATCTTTCAGGGCTGGCACCTTCCTTGTGGGAGAAGGAGCCGGACGTTTGCCTTTTCGGAAGGAGAGTCTGCCGAGTACAAGCGCCGTGACATGTGCCGTCTTTTGGAAAGCACAGATCCCCAGTGCTGTTGTGCCTGTGGATAGGCTGCACAGGGACAGTGTAGAGCAGCATGAGCTTTCAGGGCTGGCACCTTCCTTGTGGGAGAAGGAGCCGGACGTTTGCCTTTTCAGAAGGAGAGTCTGCCGAGTACAAGCGCCGTGAGATGTGCAGCCTGTGGGAAAGCACAGATCCCCAGTGCTGTTGTGCCTGTGGATAGGCTGCACAGGGACAGTGAAGAGCAGCATGAGCTTTCAGGGCTGGCACCTTCCTGGTGGGAGAAGGAGTCGGACGTTTGCCTTTTCGGAAAGAGGCTCTGCCGAGAACGAGCGCCGTGCCATGTGCCGCCTGTGGGAAAGCACAGATCCCCAGTGCTGTTGTGCCTGTGAATAGCCTGCACGGGTACAGTGAAGAGCAGCATGAGCTTTCAGGGCTGGCACCTTCCTGGTGGGAGAAGGAGCCGGACGTTTGCCTTTTCGGAAGGAGAGTCTGCCGAGTACAAGCGCCGTGAGATGTGCCGTCTTTTGGAAAGCACAGATCCCCAGTGCTGTTGTGCCTGTGGATAGGCTGCACAGGGACAGTGTAGAGCAGCATGAGCTTTCAGGGCTGGCACCTTCCTTGTGGGAGAAGGAGCCGGACGTTTGCCTTTTCGGAAAGAGGCTCTGCCGAGAACGACCACCGTGAGATGTGCCATCTGTGGGAAAGCAGAGATCCCCAGTGCTGCTGTGCCTGTGGATAGGCTGCACGATGACGGTGAAGACCAGCAAGAGCTTTCAGGGCTGGTACCTTCCTTGTGGGAGAAGGAGCCGGACGTTTGCCTTTTCGGAAAGAGGCTCTGCCGAGAACGACCACCCTGAGATGTGCCATCTGTGGGAAAGCAGAGATCCCCAGTGCTGCTGTGCCTGTGGATAGGCTGCACGATGACGGTGAAGACCAGCAAGAGCTTTCAGGGCTGGCACCTTCCTTGTGGGAGAAGGAGCCGGACGTTTGCCTTTTCAGAAAGAGGCTCTGCTAAGAACGATCACCGTGAGGTCTACCGTTCCTGGGCAAGCACGGATCCCCAGTGGTGTTGTGCCTGTGGATAGGCTGCACGGGAACAGTGAAGAGCAGCATGAGCTTTCAGGGCTGGCACCTTCCTTGTGGGAGAAGGAGCCGGACGTTTGCCTTTTCGGAAAGAGGCTCTGCCGAGAACGAGTGCCGTGCCATGTGCCGCCTGTGGGAAAGCACAGATCCCCAGTGCTGTTGTGCCTGTGGATAGGCTGCACGGGGACGGTGAAGAGCAGCATGAGCTTTCAGGGCTGGCACCTTCCTTGTGGGAGAAGGAGCCGGACGTTTGCCTTTTCAGAAAGAGGCTCTGCTGAGAACGATCACCGTGAGATCTACCGTTCCTGGGCAAGCACGAATCCCCAGTGGTGTTGTGCCTGTAGATAGGCTGCACGGGTACAGTGAAGAGCAGCATGAGCTTTCAGGGCTGGCACCTTCCTTGTGGGAGAAGGAGCCGGACGTTTGCCTTTTCGGAAAGAGGCTCTGCCGAGAACGAGTGCCGTGCCAGGTGACGCCTGTGGGAAAGCACAGATCCCCAGTGCTGTTGTGCCTGTGGATAGGCTGCACGGGGACGGTGAAGAGCAGCATGAGCTTTCAGGGCTGGCACCTTCCTGGTGGGAGAAGGAGCCGGACGTTTGCCTTTTCGGAAAGAGGCTCTGCCGAGAACGAACATTGTGAGGTCTACAGTTCCTGGACAAGAACGGATCCCCAATGCTGTTGTGCCTGTGGATAGGCTGCACGGGGGCTGTGAAGACCGGCATGATCTTTCAGGGCTGGCACCTTCCTTGTGGGAGAAGGAGCCGGACGTTTGCCTTTTCGGAAGGAGAGTCTGCCGAGTACAAGCGCCGTGAGATGTGCCGTCTTTTGGAAAGCACAGATCCCCAGTGCTGTTGTGCCTGTGGATAGGCTGCACAGGGACAGTGTAGAGCAGCATGAGCTTTCAGGGCTGGCACCTTCCTTGTGGGAGAAGGAGCCGGACGTTTGCCTTTTCAGAAGGAGAGTCTGCCGAGTACAAGCGCCGTGAGATGTGCAGCCTGTGGGAAAGCACAGATCCCCAGTGCTGTTGTGCCTGTGGATAGGCTGCACAGGGACAGTGAAGAGCAGCATGAGCTTTCAGGGCTGGTACCTTCCTGGTGGGAGAAGGAGTCGGACGTTTGCCTTTTCGGAAAGAGGCTCTGCCGAGAACGAGCGCCGTGCCATGTGCCGCCTGTGGGAAAGCACAGATCCCCAGTGCTGTTGTGCCTGTGAATAGCCTGCACGGGTACAGTGAAGAGCAGCATGAGCTTTCAGGGCTGGCACCTTCCTGGTGGGAGAAGGAGCCGGACGTTTGCCTTTTCGGAAAGAGGCTCTGCCGACAACGACCACCGTGAGATGTGCCATCTGTGGGAAAGCAGAGATCCCCAGTGCTGCTGTGCCTGTGGATAGGCTGCACGATGACGGTGAAGACCAGCAAGAGCTTTCAGGGCTGGCACCTTCCTTGTGGGAGAAGGAGCCGGACGTTTGCCTTTTCAGAAAGAGGCTCTGCTAAGAACGATCACCGTGAGGTCTACCGTTCCTGGGCAAGCACGGATCCCCAGTGGTGTTGTGCCTGTGGATAGGCTGCACGGGAACAGTGAAGAGCAGCATGAGCTTTCAGGGCTGGCACCTTCCTTGTGGGAGAAGGAGCCGGACGTTTGCCTTTTCGGAAAGAGGCTCTGCCGAGAACGAGTGCCGTGCCATGTGCCGCCTGTGGGAAAGCACAGATCCCCAGTGCTGTTGTGCCTGTGGATAGGCTGCACGGGGACGGTGAAGAGCAGCATGAGCTTTCAGGGCTGGCACCTTCCTTGTGGGAGAAGGAGCCGGACGTTTGCCTTTTCGGAAAGAGGCTCTGCCGAGAACGAGTGCCGTGCCAGGTGACGCCTGTGGGAAAGCACAGATCCCCAGTGCTGTTGTGCCTGTGGATAGGCTGCACGGGGACGGTGAAGAGCAGCATGAGCTTTCAGGGCTGGCACCTTCCTTGTGGGAGAAGGAGCCGGACGTTTGCCTTTTCGGAAAGAGGCTCTGCCGAGAACGAACATTGTGAGGTCTACAGTTCCTGGACAAGAACGGATCCCCAATGCTGTTGTGCCTGTGGATAGGCTGCACGGGGGCTGTGAAGACCGGCATGATCTTTCAGGGCTGGCACCTTCCTTGTGGGAGAAGGAGCCGGACGTTTGCATTTTCGGAAGGAGAGTCTGCCGAGTACAAGCGCCGTGAGATGTGCCGTCTTTTGGAAAGCACAGATCCCCAGTGCTGTTGTGCCTGTGGATAGGCTGCACAGGGACAGTGTAGAGCAGCATGAGCTTTCAGGGCTGGCACCTTCCTTGTGGGAGAAGGAGCCGGACGTTTGCCTTTTCGGAAAGAGGCTCTGCCGAGAACGACCACCGTGAGATGTGCCATCTGTGGGAAAGCAGAGATCCCCAGTGCTGCTGTGCCTGTGGATAGGCTGCACGATGACGGTGAAGACCAGCAAGAGCTTTCAGGGCTGGTACCTTCCTTGTGGGAGAAGGAGCCGGACGTTTGCCTTTTCGGAAAGAGGCTCTGCCGAGAACGACCACCGTGAGATGTGCCATCTGTGGGAAAGCAGAGATCCCCAGTGCTGCTGTGCCTGTGGATAGGCTGCACGATGACGGTGAAGACCAGCAAGAGCTTTCAGGGCTGGCACCTTCCTTGTGGGAGAAGGAGCCGGACGTTTGCCTTTTCAGAAAGAGGCTCTGCTAAGAACGATCACCGTGAGGTCTACCGTTCCTGGGCAAGCACGGATCCCCAGTGGTGTTGTGCCTGTGGATAGGCTGCACGGGAACAGTGAAGAGCAGCATGAGCTTTCAGGGCTGGCACCTTCCTTGTGGGAGAAGGAGCCGGACGTTTGCCTTTTCGGAAAGAGGCTCTGCCGAGAACGAGTGCCGTGCCATGTGCCGCCTGTGGGAAAGCACAGATCCCCAGTGCTGTTGTGCCTGTGGATAGGCTGCACGGGGACGGTGAAGAGCAGCATGAGCTTTCAGGGCTGGCACCTTCCTTGTGGGAGAAGGAGCCGGACGTTTGCCTTTTCAGAAAGAGGCTCTGCTGAGAACGATCACCGTGAGATCTACCGTTCCTGGGCAAGCACGAATCCCCAGTGGTGTTGTGCCTGTAGATAGGCTGCACGGGTACAGTGAAGAGCAGCATGAGCTTTCAGGGCTGGCACCTTCCTTGTGGGAGAAGGAGCCGGACGTTTGCCTTTTCGGAAAGAGGCTCTGCCGAGAACGAGTGCCGTGCCAGGTGACGCCTGTGGGAAAGCACAGATCCCCAGTGCTGTTGTGCCTGTGGATAGGCTGCACGGGGACGGTGAAGAGCAGCATGAGCTTTCAGGGCTGGCACCTTCCTGGTGGGAGAAGGAGCCGGACGTTTGCCTTTTCGGAAAGAGGCTCTGCCGAGAACGAACATTGTGAGGTCTACAGTTCCTGGACAAGAACGGATCCCCAATGCTGTTGTGCCTGTGGATAGGCTGCACGGGGGCTGTGAAGACCGGCATGATCTTTCAGGGCTGGCACCTTCCTTGTGGGAGAAGGAGCCGGACGTTTGCCTTTTCGGAAGGAGAGTCTGCCGAGTACAAGCGCCGTGAGATGTGCAGCCTGTGGGAAAGCACAGATCCCCAGTGCTGTTGTGCCTGTGGATAGGCTGCACAGGGACAGTGAAGAGCAGCATGAGCTTTCAGGGCTGGCAACTTCCTGGTGGGAGAAGGAGTCGGACGTTTGCCTTTTCGGAAAGAGGCTCTGCCGAGAACGAGCGCCGTGCCATGTGCCGCCTGTGGGAAAGCACAGATCCCCAGTGCTGTTGTGCCTGTGAATAGCCTGCACGGGTACAGTGAAGAGCAGCATGAGCTTTCAGGGCTGGCACCTTCCTGGTGGGAGAAGGAGCCGGACGTTTGCCTTTTCGGAAGGAGAGTCTGCCGAGTACAAGCGCCGTGAGATGTGCCGTCTTTTGGAAAGCACAGATCCCCAGTGCTGTTGTGCCTGTGGATAGGCTGCACAGGGACAGTGTAGAGCAGCATGAGCTTTCAGGGCTGGCACCTTCCTTGTGGGAGAAGGAGCCGGACGTTTGCCTTTTCGGAAAGAGGCTCTGCCGAGAACGACCACCGTGAGATGTGCCATCTGTGGGAAAGCAGAGATCCCCAGTGCTGCTGTGCCTGTGGATAGGCTGCACGATGACGGTGAAGACCAGCAAGAGCTTTCAGGGCTGGTACCTTCCTTGTGGGAGAAGGAGCCGGACGTTTGCCTTTTCGGAAAGAGGCTCTGCCGAGAACGACCACCGTGAGATGTGCCATCTGTGGGAAAGCAGAGATCCCCAGTGCTGCTGTGCCTGTGGATAGGCTGCACGATGACGGTGAAGACCAGCAAGAGCTTTCAGGGCTGGCACCTTCCTTGTGGGAGAAGGAGCCGGACGTTTGCCTTTTCAGAAAGAGGCTCTGCTAAGAACGATCACCGTGAGGTCTACCGTTCCTGGGCAAGCACGGATCCCCAGTGGTGTTGTGCCTGTGGATAGGCTGCACGGGAACAGTGAAGAGCAGCATGAGCTTTCAGGGCTGGCACCTTCCTTGTGGGAGAAGGAGCCGGACGTTTGCCTTTTCGGAAAGAGGCTCTGCCGAGAACGAGTGCCGTGCCATGTGCCGCCTGTGGGAAAGCACAGATCCCCAGTGCTGTTGTGCCTGTGGATAGGCTGCACGGGGACGGTGAAGAGCAGCATGAGCTTTCAGGGCTGGCACCTTCCTTGTGGGAGAAGGAGCCGGACGTTTGCCTTTTCAGAAAGAGGCTCTGCTGAGAACGATCACCGTGAGATCTACCGTTCCTGGGCAAGCACGAATCCCCAGTGGTGTTGTGCCTGTAGATAGGCTGCACGGGTACAGTGAAGAGCAGCATGAGCTTTCAGGGCTGGCACCTTCCTTGTGGGAGAAGGAGCCGGACGTTTGCCTTTTCGGAAAGAGGCTCTGCCGAGAACGAGTGCCGTGCCAGGTGACGCCTGTGGGAAAGCACAGATCCCCAGTGCTGTTGTGCCTGTGGATAGGCTGCACGGGGACGGTGAAGAGCAGCATGAGCTTTCAGGGCTGGCACCTTCCTGGTGGGAGAAGGAGCCGGACGTTTGCCTTTTCGGAAAGAGGCTCTGCCGAGAACGAACATTGTGAGGTCTACAGTTCCTGGACAAGAACGGATCCCCAATGCTGTTGTGCCTGTGGATAGGCTGCACGGGGGCTGTGAAGACCGGCATGATCTTTCAGGGCTGGCACCTTCCTTGTGGGAGAAGGAGCCGGACGTTTGCCTTTTCGGAAGGAGAGTCTGCCGAGTACAAGCGCCGTGAGATGTGCCGTCTTTTGGAAAGCACAGATCCCCAGTGCTGTTGTGCCTGTGGATAGGCTGCACAGGGACAGTGTAGAGCAGCATGAGCTTTCAGGGCTGGCACCTTCCTTGTGGGAGAAGGAGCCGGACGTTTGCCTTTTCAGAAGGAGAGTCTGCCGAGTACAAGCGCCGTGAGATGTGCAGCCTGTGGGAAAGCACAGATCCCCAGTGCTGTTGTGCCTGTGGATAGGCTGCACAGGGACAGTGAAGAGCAGCATGAGCTTTCAGGGCTGGTACCTTCCTGGTGGGAGAAGGAGTCGGACGTTTGCCTTTTCGGAAAGAGGCTCTGCCGAGAACGAGCGCCGTGCCATGTGCCGCCTGTGGGAAAGCACAGATCCCCAGTGCTGTTGTGCCTGTGAATAGCCTGCACGGGTACAGTGAAGAGCAGCATGAGCTTTCAGGGCTGGCACCTTCCTGGTGGGAGAAGGAGCCGGACGTTTGCCTTTTCGGAAAGAGGCTCTGCCGACAACGACCACCGTGAGATGTGCCATCTGTGGGAAAGCAGAGATCCCCAGTGCTGCTGTGCCTGTGGATAGGCTGCACGATGACGGTGAAGACCAGCAAGAGCTTTCAGGGCTGGCACCTTCCTTGTGGGAGAAGGAGCCGGACGTTTGCCTTTTCAGAAAGAGGCTCTGCTAAGAACGATCACCGTGAGGTCTACCGTTCCTGGGCAAGCACGGATCCCCAGTGGTGTTGTGCCTGTGGATAGGCTGCACGGGAACAGTGAAGAGCAGCATGAGCTTTCAGGGCTGGCACCTTCCTTGTGGGAGAAGGAGCCGGACGTTTGCCTTTTCGGAAAGAGGCTCTGCCGAGAACGAGTGCCGTGCCATGTGCCGCCTGTGGGAAAGCACAGATCCCCAGTGCTGTTGTGCCTGTGGATAGGCTGCACGGGGACGGTGAAGAGCAGCATGAGCTTTCAGGGCTGGCACCTTCCTTGTGGGAGAAGGAGCCGGACGTTTGCCTTTTCGGAAAGAGGCTCTGCCGAGAACGAGTGCCGTGCCAGGTGACGCCTGTGGGAAAGCACAGATCCCCAGTGCTGTTGTGCCTGTGGATAGGCTGCACGGGGACGGTGAAGAGCAGCATGAGCTTTCAGGGCTGGCACCTTCCTTGTGGGAGAAGGAGCCGGACGTTTGCCTTTTCGGAAAGAGGCTCTGCCGAGAACGAACATTGTGAGGTCTACAGTTCCTGGACAAGAACGGATCCCCAATGCTGTTGTGCCTGTGGATAGGCTGCACGGGGGCTGTGAAGACCGGCATGATCTTTCAGGGCTGGCACCTTCCTTGTGGGAGAAGGAGCCGGACGTTTGCATTTTCGGAAGGAGAGTCTGCCGAGTACAAGCGCCGTGAGATGTGCCGTCTTTTGGAAAGCACAGATCCCCAGTGCTGTTGTGCCTGTGGATAGGCTGCACAGGGACAGTGTAGAGCAGCATGAGCTTTCAGGGCTGGCACCTTCCTTGTGGGAGAAGGAGCCGGACGTTTGCCTTTTCGGAAAGAGGCTCTGCCGAGAACGACCACCGTGAGATGTGCCATCTGTGGGAAAGCAGAGATCCCCAGTGCTGCTGTGCCTGTGGATAGGCTGCACGATGACGGTGAAGACCAGCAAGAGCTTTCAGGGCTGGTACCTTCCTTGTGGGAGAAGGAGCCGGACGTTTGCCTTTTCGGAAAGAGGCTCTGCCGAGAACGACCACCGTGAGATGTGCCATCTGTGGGAAAGCAGAGATCCCCAGTGCTGCTGTGCCTGTGGATAGGCTGCACGATGACGGTGAAGACCAGCAAGAGCTTTCAGGGCTGGCACCTTCCTTGTGGGAGAAGGAGCCGGACGTTTGCCTTTTCAGAAAGAGGCTCTGCTAAGAACGATCACCGTGAGGTCTACCGTTCCTGGGCAAGCACGGATCCCCAGTGGTGTTGTGCCTGTGGATAGGCTGCACGGGAACAGTGAAGAGCAGCATGAGCTTTCAGGGCTGGCACCTTCCTTGTGGGAGAAGGAGCCGGACGTTTGCCTTTTCGGAAAGAGGCTCTGCCGAGAACGAGTGCCGTGCCATGTGCCGCCTGTGGGAAAGCACAGATCCCCAGTGCTGTTGTGCCTGTGGATAGGCTGCACGGGGACGGTGAAGAGCAGCATGAGCTTTCAGGGCTGGCACCTTCCTTGTGGGAGAAGGAGCCGGACGTTTGCCTTTTCAGAAAGAGGCTCTGCTGAGAACGATCACCGTGAGATCTACCGTTCCTGGGCAAGCACGAATCCCCAGTGGTGTTGTGCCTGTAGATAGGCTGCACGGGAACAGTGAAGAGCAGCATGAGCTTTCAGGGCTGGCACCTTCCTTGTGGGAGAAGGAGCCGGACGTTTGCCTTTTCGGAAAGAGGCTCTGCCGAGAACGAGTGCCGTGCCAGGTGACGCCTGTGGGAAAGCACAGATCCCCAGTGCTGTTGTGCCTGTGGATAGGCTGCACGGGGACGGTGAAGAGCAGCATGAGCTTTCAGGGCTGGCACCTTCCTGGTGGGAGAAGGAGCCGGACGTTTGCCTTTTCGGAAAGAGGCTCTGCCGAGAACGAACATTGTGAGGTCTACAGTTCCTGGACAAGAACGGATCCCCAATGCTGTTGTGCCTGTGGATAGGCTGCACGGGGGCTGTGAAGACCGGCATGATCTTTCAGGGCTGGCACCTTCCTTGTGGGAGAAGGAGCCGGACGTTTGCCTTTTCGGAAGGAGAGTCTGCCGAGTACAAGCGCCGTGAGATGTGCCGTCTTTTGGAAAGCACAGATCCCCAGTGCTGTTGTGCCTGTGGATAGGCTGCACAGGGACAGTGTAGAGCAGCATGAGCTTTCAGGGCTGGCACCTTCCTTGTGGGAGAAGGAGCCGGACTTTTGCCTTTTCAGAAGGAGAGTCTGCCGAGTACAAGCGCCGTGAGATGTGCAGCCTGTGGGAAAGCACAGATCCCCAGTGCTGTTGTGCCTGTGGATAGGCTGCACAGGGACAGTGAAGAGCAGCATGAGCTTTCAGCGCTGGTACCTTCCTGGTGGGAGAAGGAGTCGGACGTTTGCCTTTTCGGAAAGAGGCTCTGCCGAGAACGAGCGCCGTGCCATGTGCCGCCTGTGGGAAAGCACAGATCCCCAGTGCTGTTGTGCCTGTGAATAGCCTGCACGGGTACAGTGAAGAGCAGCATGAGCTTTCAGGGCTGGCACCTTCCTGGTGGGAGAAGGAGCCGGACGTTTGCCTTTTCGGAAAGAGGCCCTGCCGAGAACGAACATTGTGAGGTCTACAGTTCCTGGACAAGAACGGATCCCCAATGCTGTTGTGCCTGTGGATAGGCTGCACGGGGGCTGTGAAGACCGGCATGATCTTTCAGGGCTGGCACCTTCCTTGTGGGAGAAGGAGCCGGACGTTTGCCTTTTCGGAAGGAGAGTCTGCCGAGTACAAGCGCCGTGACATGTGCCGTCTTTTGGAAAGCACAGATCCCCAGTGCTGTTGTGCCTGTGGATAGGCTGCACAGGGACAGTGTAGAGCAGCATGAGCTTTCAGGGCTGGCACCTTCCTTGTGGGAGAAGGAGCCGGACGTTTGCCTTTTCGGAAAGAGGCTCTGCCGAGAACGACCACCGTGAGATGTGCCATCTGTGGGAAAGCAGAGATCCCCAGTGCTGCTGTGCCTGTGGATAGGCTGCACGATGACGGTGAAGACCAGCAAGAGCTTTCAGGGCTGGTACCTTCCTTGTGGGAGAAGGAGCCGGACGTTTGCCTTTTCGGAAAGAGGCTCTGCCGACAACGACCACCGTGAGATGTGCCATCTGTGGGAAAGCAGAGATCCCCAGTGCTGCTGTGCCTGTGGATAGGCTGCACGATGACGGTGAAGACCAGCAAGAGCTTTCAGGGCTGGCACCTTCCTTGTGGGAGAAGGAGCCGGACGTTTGCCTTTTCAGAAAGAGGCTCTGCTAAGAACGATCACCGTGAGGTCTACCGTTCCTGGGCAAGCACGGATCCCCAGTGGTGTTGTGCCTGTGGATAGGCTGCACGGGAACAGTGAAGAGCAGCATGAGCTTTCAGGGCTGGCACCTTCCTTGTGGGAGAAGGAGCCGGACGTTTGCCTTTTCGGAAAGAGGCTCTGCCGAGAACGAGTGCCGTGCCATGTGCCGCCTGTGGGAAAGCACAGATCCCCAGTGCTGTTGTGCCTGTGGATAGGCTGCACGGGGACGGTGAAGAGCAGCATGAGCTTTCAGGGCTGGCACCTTCCTTGTGGGAGAAGGAGCCGGACGTTTGCCTTTTCAGAAAGAGGCTCTGCTGAGAACGATCACCGTGAGATCTACCGTTCCTGGGCAAGCACGAATCCCCAGTGGTGTTGTGCCTGTAGATAGGCTGCACGGGTACAGTGAAGAGCAGCATGAGCTTTCAGGGCTGGCACCTTCCTTGTGGGAGAAGGAGCCGGACGTTTGCCTTTTCGGAAAGAGGCTCTGCCGAGAACGAGTGCCGTGCCAGGTGACGCCTGAGGGAAAGCACAGATCCCCAGTGCTGTTGTGCCTGTGGATAGGCTGCACGGGGACGGTGAAGACCAGCATGAGCTTTCAGGGCTGGCACCTTCCTGGTGGGAGAAGGAGCCGGACGTTTGCCTTTTCGGAAAGAGGCTCTGCCGAGAACGAACATTGTGAGGTCTACAGTTCCTGGACAAGAACGGATCCCCAATGCTGTTGTGCCTGTGGATAGGCTGCACGGGGGCTGTGAAGACCGGCATGATCTTTCAGGGCTGGCACCTTCCTTGTGGGAGAAGGAGCCGGACGTTTGCCTTTTCGGAAGGAGAGTCTGCCGAGTACAAGCGCCGTGACATGTGCCGTCTTTTGGAAAGCACAGATCCCCAGTGCTGTTGTGCCTGTGGATAGGCTGCACAGGGACAGTGTAGAGCAGCATGAGCTTTCAGGGCTGGCACCTTCCTTGTGGGAGAAGGAGCCGGACGTTTGCCTTTTCAGAAGGAGAGTCTGCCGAGTACAAGCGCCGTGAGATGTGCAGCCTGTGGGAAAGCACAGATCCCCAGTGCTGTTGTGCCTGTGGATAGGCTGCACAGGGACAGTGAAGAGCAGCATGAGCTTTCAGGGCTGGTACCTTCCTGGTGGGAGAAGGAGTCGGACGTTTGCCTTTTCGGAAAGAGGCTCTGCCGAGAACGAGGGCCGTGCCATGTGCCGCCTGTGGGAAAGCACAGATCCCCAGTGCTGTTGTGCCTGTGAATAGCCTGCACGGGTACAGTGAAGAGCAGCATGAGCTTTCAGGGCTGGCACCTTCCTGGTGGGAGAAGGAGCCGGACGTTTGCCTTTTCGGAAAGAGGCTCTGCCGAGAACGACCACCGTGAGATGTGCCATCTGTGGGAAAGCAGAGATCCCCAGTGCTGCTGTGCCTGTGGATAGGCTGCACGATGACGGTGAAGACCAGCAAGAGCTTTCAGGGCTGGTACCTTCCTTGTGGGAGAAGGAGCCGGACGTTTGCCTTTTCGGAAAGAGGCTCTGCCGAGAACGACCACCGTGAGATGTGCCATCTGTGGGAAAGCAGAGATCCCCAGTGCTGCTGTGCCTGTGGATAGGCTGCACGATGACGGTGAAGACCAGCAAGAGCTTTCAGGGCTGGCACCTTCCTTGTGGGAGAAGGAGCCGGACGTTTGTCTTTTCAGAAAGAGGCTCTGCTAAGAACGATCACCGTGAGGTCTACCGTTCCTGGGCAAGCACGGATACCCAGTGGTGTTGTGCCTGTGGATAGGCTGCACGGGAACAGTGAAGAGCAGCATGAGCTTTCAGGGCTGGCACCTTCCTTGTGGGAGAAGGAGCCGGACGTTTGCCTTTTCGGAAAGAGGCTCTGCCGAGAACGAGTGCCGTGCCAGGTGACGCCTGTGGGAAAGCACAGATCCCCAGTGCTGTTGTGCCTGTGGATAGGCTGCACGGGGACGGTGAAGAGCAGCATGAGCTTTCAGGGCTGGCACCTTCCTGGTGGGAGAAGGAGCCGGACGTTTGCCTTTTCGGAAAGAGGCTCTGCCGAGAACGAACATTGTGAGGTCTACAGTTCCTGGACAAGAACGGATCCCCAATGCTGTTGTGCCTGTGGATAGGCTGCACGGGGGCTGTGAAGACCGGCATGATCTTTCAGGGCTGGCACCTTCCTTGTGGGAGAAGGAGCCGGACGTTTGCCTTTTCGGAAGGAGAGTCTGCCGAGTACAAGCGCCGTGAGATGTGCCGTCTTTTGGAAAGCACAGATCCCCAGTGCTGTTGTGCCTGTGGATAGGCTGCACAGGGACAGTGTAGAGCAGCATGAGCTTTCAGGGCTGGCACCTTCCTTGTGGGAGAAGGAGCCGGACTTTTGCCTTTTCAGAAGGAGAGTCTGCCGAGTACAAGCGCCGTGAGATGTGCAGCCTGTGGGAAAGCACAGATCCCCAGTGCTGTTGTGCCTGTGGATAGGCTGCACAGGGACAGTGAAGAGCAGCATGAGCTTTCAGCGCTGGTACCTTCCTGGTGGGAGAAGGAGTCGGACGTTTGCCTTTTCGGAAAGAGGCTCTGCCGAGAACGAGCGCCGTGCCATGTGCCGCCTGTGGGAAAGCACAGATCCCCAGTGCTGTTGTGCCTGTGAATAGCCTGCACGGGTACAGTGAAGAGCAGCATGAGCTTTCAGGGCTGGCACCTTCCTGGTGGGAGAAAGAGCCGGACGTTTGCCTTTTCGGAAAGAGGCCCTGCCGAGAACGAACATTGTGAGGTCTACAGTTCCTGGACAAGAACGGATCCCCAATGCTGTTGTGCCTGTGGATAGGCTGCACGGGGGCTGTGAAGACCGGCATGATCTTTCAGGGCTGGCACCTTCCTTGTGGGAGAAGGAGCCGGACGTTTGCCTTTTCGGAAGGAGAGTCTGCCGAGTACAAGCGCCGTGACATGTGCCGTCTTTTGGAAAGCACAGATCCCCAGTGCTGTTGTGCCTGTGGATAGGCTGCACAGGGACAGTGTAGAGCAGCATGAGCTTTCAGGGCTGGCACCTTCCTTGTGGGAGAAGGAGCCGGACGTTTGCCTTTTCGGAAAGAGGCTCTGCCGAGAACGACCACCGTGAGATGTGCCATCTGTGGGAAAGCAGAGATCCCCAGTGCTGCTGTGCCTGTGGATAGGCTGCACGATGACGGTGAAGACCAGCAAGAGCTTTCAGGGCTGGTACCTTCCTTGTGGGAGAAGGAGCCGGACGTTTGCCTTTTCGGAAAGAGGCTCTGCCGACAACGACCACCGTGAGATGTGCCATCTGTGGGAAAGCAGAGATCCCCAGTGCTGCTGTGCCTGTGGATAGGCTGCACGATGACGGTGAAGACCAGCAAGAGCTTTCAGGGCTGGCACCTTCCTTGTGGGAGAAGGAGCCGGACGTTTGCCTTTTCAGAAAGAGGCTCTGCTAAGAACGATCACCGTGAGGTCTACCGTTCCTGGGCAAGCACGGATCCCCAGTGGTGTTGTGCCTGTGGATAGGCTGCACGGGAACAGTGAAGAGCAGCATGAGCTTTCAGGGCTGGCACCTTCCTTGTGGGAGAAGGAGCCGGACGTTTGCCTTTTCGGAAAGAGGCTCTGCCGAGAACGAGTGCCGTGCCATGTGCCGCCTGTGGGAAAGCACAGATCCCCAGTGCTGTTGTGCCTGTGGATAGGCTGCACGGGGACGGTGAAGAGCAGCATGAGCTTTCAGGGCTGGCACCTTCCTTGTGGGAGAAGGAGCCGGACGTTTGCCTTTTCAGAAAGAGGCTCTGCTGAGAACGATCACCGTGAGATCTACCGTTCCTGGGCAAGCACGAATCCCCAGTGGTGTTGTGCCTGTAGATAGGCTGCACGGGTACAGTGAAGAGCAGCATGAGCTTTCAGGGCTGGCACCTTCCTTGTGGGAGAAGGAGCCGGACGTTTGCCTTTTCGGAAAGAGGCTCTGCCGAGAACGAGTGCCGTGCCAGGTGACGCCTGAGGGAAAGCACAGATCCCCAGTGCTGTTGTGCCTGTGGATAGGCTGCACGGGGACGGTGAAGACCAGCATGAGCTTTCAGGGCTGGCACCTTCCTGGTGGGAGAAGGAGCCGGACGTTTGCCTTTTCGGAAAGAGGCTCTGCCGAGAACGAACATTGTGAGGTCTACAGTTCCTGGACAAGAACGGATCCCCAATGCTGTTGTGCCTGTGGATAGGCTGCACGGGGGCTGTGAAGACCGGCATGATCTTTCAGGGCTGGCACCTTCCTTGTGGGAGAAGGAGCCGGACGTTTGCCTTTTCGGAAGGAGAGTCTGCCGAGTACAAGCGCCGTGACATGTGCCGTCTTTTGGAAAGCACAGATCCCCAGTGCTGTTGTGCCTGTGGATAGGCTGCACAGGGACAGTGTAGAGCAGCATGAGCTTTCAGGGCTGGCACCTTCCTTGTGGGAGAAGGAGCCGGACGTTTGCCTTTTCAGAAGGAGAGTCTGCCGAGTACAAGCGCCGTGAGATGTGCAGCCTGTGGGAAAGCACAGATCCCCAGTGCTGTTGTGCCTGTGGATAGGCTGCACAGGGACAGTGAAGAGCAGCATGAGCTTTCAGGGCTGGTACCTTCCTGGTGGGAGAAGGAGTCGGACGTTTGCCTTTTCGGAAAGAGGCTCTGCCGAGAACGAGGGCCGTGCCATGTGCCGCCTGTGGGAAAGCACAGATCCCCAGTGCTGTTGTGCCTGTGAATAGCCTGCACGGGTACAGTGAAGAGCAGCATGAGCTTTCAGGGCTGGCACCTTCCTGGTGGGAGAAGGAGCCGGACGTTTGCCTTTTCGGAAAGAGGCTCTGCCGAGAACGACCACCGTGAGATGTGCCATCTGTGGGAAAGCAGAGATCCCCAGTGCTGCTGTGCCTGTGGATAGGCTGCACGATGACGGTGAAGACCAGCAAGAGCTTTCAGGGCTGGTACCTTCCTTGTGGGAGAAGGAGCCGGACGTTTGCCTTTTCGGAAAGAGGCTCTGCCGAGAACGACCACCGTGAGATGTGCCATCTGTGGGAAAGCAGAGATCCCCAGTGCTGCTGTGCCTGTGGATAGGCTGCACGATGACGGTGAAGACCAGCAAGAGCTTTCAGGGCTGGCACCTTCCTTGTGGGAGAAGGAGCCGGACGTTTGCCTTTTCAGAAAGAGGCTCTGCTAAGAACGATCACCGTGAGGTCTACCGTTCCTGGGCAAGCACGGATCCCCAGTGGTGTTGTGCCTGTGGATAGGCTGCACGGGAACAGTGAAGAGCAGCATGAGCTTTCAGGGCTGGCACCTTCCTTGTGGGAGAAGGAGCCGGACGTTTGCCTTTTCGGAAAGAGGCTCTGCCGAGAACGAGTGCCGTGCCAGGTGACGCCTGTGGGAAAGCACAGATCCCCAGTGCTGTTGTGCCTGTGGATAGGCTGCACGGGGACGGTGAAGAGCAGCATGAGCTTTCAGGGCTGGCACCTTCCTGGTGGGAGAAGGAGCCGGACGTTTGCCTTTTCGGAAAGAGGCTCTGCCGAGAACGAACATTGTGAGGTCTACAGTTCCTGGACAAGAACGGATCCCCAATGCTGTTGTGCCTGTGGATAGGCTGCACGGGGGCTGTGAAGACCGGCATGATCTTTCAGGGCTGGCACCTTCCTTGTGGGAGAAGGAGCCGGACGTTTGCCTTTTCGGAAGGAGAGTCTGCCGAGTACAAGCGCCGTGAGATGTGCCGTCTTTTGGAAAGCACAGATCCCCAGTGCTGTTGTGCCTGTGGATAGGCTGCACAGGGACAGTGTAGAGCAGCATGAGCTTTCAGGGCTGGCACCTTCCTTGTGGGAGAAGGAGCCGGACGTTTGCCTTTTCGGAAAGAGGCTCTGCCGAGAACGACCACCGTGAGATGTGCCATCTGTGGGAAAGCAGAGATCCCCAGTGCTGCTGTGCCTGTGGATAGGCTGCACGATGACGGTGAAGACCAGCAAGAGCTTTCAGGGCTGGTACCTTCCTTGTGGGAGAAGGAGCCGGACGTTTGCCTTTTCGGAAAGAGGCTCTGCCGAGAACGACCACCGTGAGATGTGCCATCTGTGGGAAAGCAGAGATCCCCAGTGCTGCTGTGCCTGTGGATAGGCTGCACGATGACGGTGAAGACCAGCAAGAGCTTTCAGGGCTGGCACCTTCCTTGTGGGAGAAGGAGCCGGACGTTTGCCTTTTCAGAAAGAGGCTCTGCTAAGAACGATCACCGTGAGGTCTACCGTTCCTGGGCAAGCACGGATCCCCAGTGGTGTTGTGCCTGTGGATAGGCTGCACGGGAACAGTGAAGAGCAGCATGAGCTTTCAGGGCTGGCACCTTCCTTGTGGGAGAAGGAGCCGGACGTTTGCCTTTTCGGAAAGAGGCTCTGCCGAGAACGAGTGCCGTGCCATGTGCCGCCTGTGGGAAAGCACAGATCCCCAGTGCTGTTGTGCCTGTGGATAGGCTGCACGGGGACGGTGAAGAGCAGCATGAGCTTTCAGGGCTGGCACCTTCCTTGTGGGAGAAGGAGCCGGACGTTTGCCTTTTCAGAAAGAGGCTCTGCTGAGAACGATCACCGTGAGATCTACCGTTCCTGGGCAAGCACGAATCCCCAGTGGTGTTGTGCCTGTAGATAGGCTGCACGGGTACAGTGAAGAGCAGCATGAGCTTTCAGGGCTGGCACCTTCCTTGTGGGAGAAGGAGCCGGACGTTTGCCTTTTCGGAAAGAGGCTCTGCCGAGAACGAGTGCCGTGCCAGGTGACGCCTGTGGGAAAGCACAGATCCCCAGTGCTGTTGTGCCTGTGGATAGGCTGCACGGGGACGGTGAAGAGCAGCATGAGCTTTCAGGGCTGGCACCTTCCTGGTGGGAGAAGGAGCCGGACGTTTGCCTTTTCGGAAAGAGGCTCTGCCGAGAACGAACATTGTGAGGTCTACAGTTCCTGGACAAGAACGGATCCCCAATGCTGTTGTGCCTGTGGATAGGCTGCACGGGGGCTGTGAAGACCGGCATGATCTTTCAGGGCTGGCACCTTCCTTGTGGGAGAAGGAGCCGGACGTTTGCCTTTTCGGAAGGAGAGTCTGCCGAGTACAAGCGCCGTGAGATGTGCCGTCTTTTGGAAAGCACAGATCCCCAGTGCTGTTGTGCCTGTGGATAGGCTGCACAGGGACAGTGTAGAGCAGCATGAGCTTTCAGGGCTGGCACCTTCCTTGTGGGAGAAGGAGCCGGACGTTTGCCTTTTCAGAAGGAGAGTCTGCCGAGTACAAGCGCCGTGAGATGTGCAGCCTGTGGGAAAGCACAGATCCCCAGTGCTGTTGTGCCTGTGGATAGGCTGCACAGGGACAGTGAAGAGCAGCATGAGCTTTCAGGGCTGGTACCTTCCTGGTGGGAGAAGGAGTCGGACGTTTGCCTTTTCGGAAAGAGGCTCTGCCGAGAACGAGCGCCGTGCCATGTGCCGCCTGTGGGAAAGCACAGATCCCCAGTGCTGTTGTGCCTGTGAATAGCCTGCACGGGTACAGTGAAGAGCAGCATGAGCTTTCAGGGCTGGCACCTTCCTGGTGGGAGAAGGAGCCGGACGTTTGCCTTTTCGGAAAGAGGCTCTGCCGAGAACGACCACCGTGAGATGTGCCATCTGTGGGAAAGCAGAGATCCCCAGTGCTGCTGTGCCTGTGGATAGGCTGCACGATGACGGTGAAGACCAGCAAGAGCTTTCAGGGCTGGCACCTTCCTTGTGGGAGAAGGAGCCGGACGTTTGCCTTTTCAGAAAGAGGCTCTGCTAAGAACGATCACCGTGAGGTCTACCGTTCCTGGGCAAGCACGGATCCCCAGTGGTGTTGTGCCTGTGGATAGGCTGCACGGGAACAGTGAAGAGCAGCATGAGCTTTCAGGGCTGGCACCTTCCTTGTGGGAGAAGGAGCCGGACGTTTGCCTTTTCGGAAAGAGGCTCTGCCGAGAACGAGTGCCGTGCCATGTGCCGCCTGTGGGAAAGCACAGATCCCCAGTGCTGTTGTGCCTGTGGATAGGCTGCACGGGGACGGTGAAGAGCAGCATGAGCTTTCAGGGCTGGCACCTTCCTTGTGGGAGAAGGAGCCGGACGTTTGCCTTTTCAGAAAGAGGCTCTGCTGAGAACGATCACCGTGAGATCTACCGTTCCTGGGCAAGCACGAATCCCCAGTGGTGTTGTGCCTGTAGATAGGCTGCACGGGTACAGTGAAGAGCAGCATGAGCTTTCAGGGCTGGCACCTTCCTTGTGGGAGAAGGAGCCGGACGTTTGCCTTTTCGGAAAGAGGCTCTGCCGAGAACGAGTGCCGTGCCAGGTGACGCCTGTGGGAAAGCACAGATCCCCAGTGCTGTTGTGCCTGTGGATAGGCTGCACGGGGACGGTGAAGAGCAGCATGAGCTTTCAGGGCTGGCACCTTCCTGGTGGGAGAAGGAGCCGGACGTTTGCCTTTTCGGAAAGAGGCTCTGCCGAGAACGAACATTGTGAGGTCTACAGTTCCTGGACAAGAACGGATCCCCAATGCTGTTGTGCCTGTGGATAGGCTGCACGGGGGCTGTGAAGACCGGCATGATCTTTCAGGGCTGGCACCTTCCTTGTGGGAGAAGGAGCCGGACGTTTGCCTTTTCGGAAGGAGAGTCTGCCGAGTACAAGCGCCGTGAGATGTGCCGTCTTTTGGAAAGCACAGATCCCCAGTGCTGTTGTGCCTGTGGATAGGCTGCACAGGGACAGTGTAGAGCAGCATGAGCTTTCAGGGCTGGCACCTTCCTTGTGGGAGAAGGAGCCGGACGTTTGCCTTTTCAGAAGGAGAGTCTGCCGAGTACAAGCGCCGTGAGATGTGCAGCCTGTGGGAAAGCAGAGATCCCCAGTGCTGCTGTGCCTGTGGATAGGCTGCACGATGACGGTGAAGACCAGCAAGAGCTTTCAGGGCTGGTACCTTCCTTGTGGGAGAAGGAGCCGGACGTTTGCCTTTTCGGAAAGAGGCTCTGCCGAGAACGACCACCGTGAGATGTGCCATCTGTGGGAAAGCAGAGATCCCCAGTGCTGCTGTGCCTGTGGATAGGCTGCACGATGACGGTGAAGACCAGCAAGAGCTTTCAGGGCTGGCACCTTCCTTGTGGGAGAAGGAGCCGGACGTTTGCCTTTTCAGAAAGAGGCTCTGCTAAGAACGATCACCGTGAGGTCTACCGTTCCTGGGCAAGCACGGATCCCCAGTGGTGTTGTGCCTGTGGATAGGCTGCACGGGAACAGTGAAGAGCAGCATGAGCTTTCAGGGCTGGCACCTTCCTTGTGGGAGAAGGAGCCGGACGTTTGCCTTTTCGGAAAGAGGCTCTGCCGAGAACGAGTGCCGTGCCAGGTGACGCCTGTGGGAAAGCACAGATCCCCAGTGCTGTTGTGCCTGTGGATAGGCTGCACGGGGACGGTGAAGAGCAGCATGAGCTTTCAGGGCTGGCACCTTCCTGGTGGGAGAAGGAGCCGGACGTTTGCCTTTTCGGAAAGAGGCTCTGCCGAGAACGAACATTGTGAGGTCTACAGTTCCTGGACAAGAACGGATCCCCAATGCTGTTGTGCCTGTGGATAGGCTGCACGGGGGCTGTGAAGACCGGCATGATCTTTCAGGGCTGGCACCTTCCTTGTGGGAGAAGGAGCCGGACGTTTGCCTTTTCGGAAGGAGAGTCTGCCGAGTACAAGCGCCGTGAGATGTGCCGTCTTTTGGAAAGCACAGATCCCCAGTGCTGTTGTGCCTGTGGATAGGCTGCACAGGGACAGTGTAGAGCAGCATGAGCTTTCAGGGCTGGCACCTTCCTTGTGGGAGAAGGAGCCGGACTTTTGCCTTTTCAGAAGGAGAGTCTGCCGAGTACAAGCGCCGTGAGATGTGCAGCCTGTGGGAAAGCACAGATCCCCAGTGCTGTTGTGCCTGTGGATAGGCTGCACAGGGACAGTGAAGAGCAGCATGAGCTTTCAGCGCTGGTACCTTCCTGGTGGGAGAAGGAGTCGGACGTTTGCCTTTTCGGAAAGAGGCTCTGCCGAGAACGAGCGCCGTGCCATGTGCCGCCTGTGGGAAAGCACAGATCCCCAGTGCTGTTGTGCCTGTGAATAGCCTGCACGGGTACAGTGAAGAGCAGCATGAGCTTTCAGGGCTGGCACCTTCCTGGTGGGAGAAAGAGCCGGACGTTTGCCTTTTCGGAAAGAGGCCCTGCCGAGAACGAACATTGTGAGGTCTACAGTTCCTGGACAAGAACGGATCCCCAATGCTGTTGTGCCTGTGGATAGGCTGCACGGGGGCTGTGAAGACCGGCATGATCTTTCAGGGCTGGCACCTTCCTTGTGGGAGAAGGAGCCGGACGTTTGCCTTTTCGGAAGGAGAGTCTGCCGAGTACAAGCGCCGTGACATGTGCCGTCTTTTGGAAAGCACAGATCCCCAGTGCTGTTGTGCCTGTGGATAGGCTGCACAGGGACAGTGTAGAGCAGCATGAGCTTTCAGGGCTGGCACCTTCCTTGTGGGAGAAGGAGCCGGACGTTTGCCTTTTCGGAAAGAGGCTCTGCCGAGAACGACCACCGTGAGATGTGCCATCTGTGGGAAAGCAGAGATCCCCAGTGCTGCTGTGCCTGTGGATAGGCTGCACGATGACGGTGAAGACCAGCAAGAGCTTTCAGGGCTGGTACCTTCCTTGTGGGAGAAGGAGCCGGACGTTTGCCTTTTCGGAAAGAGGCTCTGCCGACAACGACCACCGTGAGATGTGCCATCTGTGGGAAAGCAGAGATCCCCAGTGCTGCTGTGCCTGTGGATAGGCTGCACGATGACGGTGAAGACCAGCAAGAGCTTTCAGGGCTGGCACCTTCCTTGTGGGAGAAGGAGCCGGACGTTTGCCTTTTCAGAAAGAGGCTCTGCTAAGAACGATCACCGTGAGGTCTACCGTTCCTGGGCAAGCACGGATCCCCAGTGGTGTTGTGCCTGTGGATAGGCTGCACGGGAACAGTGAAGAGCAGCATGAGCTTTCAGGGCTGGCACCTTCCTTGTGGGAGAAGGAGCCGGACGTTTGCCTTTTCGGAAAGAGGCTCTGCCGAGAACGAGTGCCGTGCCATGTGCCGCCTGTGGGAAAGCACAGATCCCCAGTGCTGTTGTGCCTGTGGATAGGCTGCACGGGGACGGTGAAGAGCAGCATGAGCTTTCAGGGCTGGCACCTTCCTTGTGGGAGAAGGAGCCGGACGTTTGCCTTTTCAGAAAGAGGCTCTGCTGAGAACGATCACCGTGAGATCTACCGTTCCTGGGCAAGCACGAATCCCCAGTGGTGTTGTGCCTGTAGATAGGCTGCACGGGTACAGTGAAGAGCAGCATGAGCTTTCAGGGCTGGCACCTTCCTTGTGGGAGAAGGAGCCGGACGTTTGCCTTTTCGGAAAGAGGCTCTGCCGAGAACGAGTGCCGTGCCAGGTGACGCCTGTGGGAAAGCACAGATCCCCAGTGCTGTTGTGCCTGTGGATAGGCTGCACGGGGACGGTGAAGAGCAGCATGAGCTTTCAGGGCTGGCACCTTCCTGGTGGGAGAAGGAGCCGGACGTTTGCCTTTTCGGAAAGAGGCTCTGCCGAGAACGAACATTGTGAGGTCTACAGTTCCTGGACAAGAACGGATCCCCAATGCTGTTGTGCCTGTGGATAGGCTGCACGGGGGCTGTGAAGACCGGCATGATCTTTCAGGGCTGGCACCTTCCTTGTGGGAGAAGGAGCCGGACGTTTGCCTTTTCGGAAGGAGAGTCTGCCGAGTACAAGCGCCGTGAGATGTGCCGTCTTTTGGAAAGCACAGATCCCCAGTGCTGTTGTGCCTGTGGATAGGCTGCACAGGGACAGTGTAGAGCAGCATGAGCTTTCAGGGCTGGCACCTTCCTTGTGGGAGAAGGAGCCGGACGTTTGCCTTTTCAGAAGGAGAGTCTGCCGAGTACAAGCGCCGTGAGATGTGCAGCCTGTGGGAAAGCACAGATCCCCAGTGCTGTTGTGCCTGTGGATAGGCTGCACAGGGACAGTGAAGAGCAGCATGAGCTTTCAGGGCTGGTACCTTCCTGGTGGGAGAAGGAGTCGGACGTTTGCCTTTTCGGAAAGAGGCTCTGCCGAGAACGAGCGCCGTGCCATGTGCCGCCTGTGGGAAAGCACAGATCCCCAGTGCTGTTGTGCCTGTGAATAGCCTGCACGGGTACAGTGAAGAGCAGCATGAGCTTTCAGGGCTGGCACCTTCCTGGTGGGAGAAGGAGCCGGACGTTTGCCTTTTCGGAAAGAGGCTCTGCCGAGAACGACCACCGTGAGATGTGCCATCTGTGGGAAAGCAGAGATCCCCAGTGCTGCTGTGCCTGTGGATAGGCTGCACGATGACGGTGAAGACCAGCAAGAGCTTTCAGGGCTGGCACCTTCCTTGTGGGAGAAGGAGCCGGACGTTTGCCTTTTCAGAAAGAGGCTCTGCTAAGAACGATCACCGTGAGGTCTACCGTTCCTGGGCAAGCACGGATCCCCAGTGGTGTTGTGCCTGTGGATAGGCTGCACGGGAACAGTGAAGAGCAGCATGAGCTTTCAGGGCTGGCACCTTCCTTGTGGGAGAAGGAGCCGGACGTTTGCCTTTTCGGAAAGAGGCTCTGCCGAGAACGAGTGCCGTGCCAGGTGACGCCTGTGGGAAAGCACAGATCCCCAGTGCTGTTGTGCCTGTGGATAGGCTGCACGGGGACGGTGAAGAGCAGCATGAGCTTTCAGGGCTGGCACCTTCCTGGTGGGAGAAGGAGCCGGACGTTTGCCTTTTCGGAAAGAGGCTCTGCCGAGAACGAACATTGTGAGGTCTACAGTTCCTGGACAAGAACGGATCCCCAATGCTGTTGTGCCTGTGGATAGGCTGCACGGGGGCTGTGAAGACCGGCATGATCTTTCAGGGCTGGCACCTTCCTTGTGGGAGAAGGAGCCGGACGTTTGCCTTTTCGGAAGGAGAGTCTGCCGAGTACAAGCGCCGTGAGATGTGCCGTCTTTTGGAAAGCACAGATCCCCAGTGCTGTTGTGCCTGTGGATAGGCTGCACAGGGACAGTGTAGAGCAGCATGAGCTTTCAGGGCTGGCACCTTCCTTGTGGGAGAAGGAGCCGGACGTTTGCCTTTTCGGAAAGAGGCTCTGCCGAGAACGACCACCGTGAGATGTGCCATCTGTGGGAAAGCAGAGATCCCCAGTGCTGCTGTGCCTGTGGATAGGCTGCACGATGACGGTGAAGACCAGCAAGAGCTTTCAGGGCTGGTACCTTCCTTGTGGGAGAAGGAGCCGGACGTTTGCCTTTTCGGAAAGAGGCTCTGCCGAGAACGACCACCGTGAGATGTGCCATCTGTGGGAAAGCAGAGATCCCCAGTGCTGCTGTGCCTGTGGATAGGCTGCACGATGACGGTGAAGACCAGCAAGAGCTTTCAGGGCTGGCACCTTCCTTGTGGGAGAAGGAGCCGGACGTTTGCCTTTTCAGAAAGAGGCTCTGCTAAGAACGATCACCGTGAGGTCTACCGTTCCTGGGCAAGCACGGATCCCCAGTGGTGTTGTGCCTGTGGATAGGCTGCACGGGAACAGTGAAGAGCAGCATGAGCTTTCAGGGCTGGCACCTTCCTTGTGGGAGAAGGAGCCGGACGTTTGCCTTTTCGGAAAGAGGCTCTGCCGAGAACGAGTGCCGTGCCATGTGCCGCCTGTGGGAAAGCACAGATCCCCAGTGCTGTTGTGCCTGTGGATAGGCTGCACGGGGACGGTGAAGAGCAGCATGAGCTTTCAGGGCTGGCACCTTCCTTGTGGGAGAAGGAGCCGGACGTTTGCCTTTTCAGAAAGAGGCTCTGCTGAGAACGATCACCGTGAGATCTACCGTTCCTGGGCAAGCACGAATCCCCAGTGGTGTTGTGCCTGTAGATAGGCTGCACGGGTACAGTGAAGAGCAGCATGAGCTTTCAGGGCTGGCACCTTCCTTGTGGGAGAAGGAGCCGGACGTTTGCCTTTTCGGAAAGAGGCTCTGCCGAGAACGAGTGCCGTGCCAGGTGACGCCTGTGGGAAAGCACAGATCCCCAGTGCTGTTGTGCCTGTGGATAGGCTGCACGGGGACGGTGAAGAGCAGCATGAGCTTTCAGGGCTGGCACCTTCCTGGTGGGAGAAGGAGCCGGACGTTTGCCTTTTCGGAAAGAGGCTCTGCCGAGAACGAACATTGTGAGGTCTACAGTTCCTGGACAAGAACGGATCCCCAATGCTGTTGTGCCTGTGGATAGGCTGCACGGGGGCTGTGAAGACCGGCATGATCTTTCAGGGCTGGCACCTTCCTTGTGGGAGAAGGAGCCGGACGTTTGCCTTTTCGGAAGGAGAGTCTGCCGAGTACAAGCGCCGTGAGATGTGCCGTCTTTTGGAAAGCACAGATCCCCAGTGCTGTTGTGCCTGTGGATAGGCTGCACAGGGACAGTGTAGAGCAGCATGAGCTTTCAGGGCTGGCACCTTCCTTGTGGGAGAAGGAGCCGGACGTTTGCCTTTTCAGAAGGAGAGTCTGCCGAGTACAAGCGCCGTGAGATGTGCAGCCTGTGGGAAAGCACAGATCCCCAGTGCTGTTGTGCCTGTGGATAGGCTGCACAGGGACAGTGAAGAGCAGCATGAGCTTTCAGGGCTGGTACCTTCCTGGTGGGAGAAGGAGTCGGACGTTTGCCTTTTCGGAAAGAGGCTCTGCCGAGAACGAGCGCCGTGCCATGTGCCGCCTGTGGGAAAGCACAGATCCCCAGTGCTGTTGTGCCTGTGAATAGCCTGCACGGGTACAGTGAAGAGCAGCATGAGCTTTCAGGGCTGGCACCTTCCTGGTGGGAGAAGGAGCCGGACGTTTGCCTTTTCGGAAAGAGGCTCTGCCGAGAACGACCACCGTGAGATGTGCCATCTGTGGGAAAGCAGAGATCCCCAGTGCTGCTGTGCCTGTGGATAGGCTGCACGATGACGGTGAAGACCAGCAAGAGCTTTCAGGGCTGGCACCTTCCTTGTGGGAGAAGGAGCCGGACGTTTGCCTTTTCAGAAAGAGGCTCTGCTAAGAACGATCACCGTGAGGTCTACCGTTCCTGGGCAAGCACGGATCCCCAGTGGTGTTGTGCCTGTGGATAGGCTGCACGGGAACAGTGAAGAGCAGCATGAGCTTTCAGGGCTGGCACCTTCCTTGTGGGAGAAGGAGCCGGACGTTTGCCTTTTCGGAAAGAGGCTCTGCCGAGAACGAGTGCCGTGCCATGTGCCGCCTGTGGGAAAGCACAGATCCCCAGTGCTGTTGTGCCTGTGGATAGGCTGCACGGGGACGGTGAAGAGCAGCATGAGCTTTCAGGGCTGGCACCTTCCTTGTGGGAGAAGGAGCCGGACGTTTGCCTTTTCAGAAAGAGGCTCTGCTGAGAACGATCACCGTGAGATCTACCGTTCCTGGGCAAGCACGAATCCCCAGTGGTGTTGTGCCTGTAGATAGGCTGCACGGGTACAGTGAAGAGCAGCATGAGCTTTCAGGGCTGGCACCTTCCTTGTGGGAGAAGGAGCCGGACGTTTGCCTTTTCGGAAAGAGGCTCTGCCGAGAACGAGTGCCGTGCCAGGTGACGCCTGTGGGAAAGCACAGATCCCCAGTGCTGTTGTGCCTGTGGATAGGCTGCACGGGGACGGTGAAGAGCAGCATGAGCTTTCAGGGCTGGCACCTTCCTGGTGGGAGAAGGAGCCGGACGTTTGCCTTTTCGGAAAGAGGCTCTGCCGAGAACGAACATTGTGAGGTCTACAGTTCCTGGACAAGAACGGATCCCCAATGCTGTTGTGCCTGTGGATAGGCTGCACGGGGGCTGTGAAGACCGGCATGATCTTTCAGGGCTGGCACCTTCCTTGTGGGAGAAGGAGCCGGACGTTTGCCTTTTCGGAAGGAGAGTCTGCCGAGTACAAGCGCCGTGAGATGTGCCGTCTTTTGGAAAGCACAGATCCCCAGTGCTGTTGTGCCTGTGGATAGGCTGCACAGGGACAGTGTAGAGCAGCATGAGCTTTCAGGGCTGGCACCTTCCTTGTGGGAGAAGGAGCCGGACGTTTGCCTTTTCAGAAGGAGAGTCTGCCGAGTACAAGCGCCGTGAGATGTGCAGCCTGTGGGAAAGCACAGATCCCCAGTGCTGTTGTGCCTGTGGATAGGCTGCACAGGGACAGTGAAGAGCAGCATGAGCTTTCAGGGCTGGTACCTTCCTGGTGGGAGAAGGAGTCGGACGTTTGCCTTTTCGGAAAGAGGCTCTGCCGAGAACGAGCGCCGTGCCATGTGCCGCCTGTGGGAAAGCACAGATCCCCAGTGCTGTTGTGCCTGTGAATAGCCTGCACGGGTACAGTGAAGAGCAGCATGAGCTTTCAGGGCTGGCACCTTCCTGGTGGGAGAAGGAGCCGGACGTTTGCCTTTTCGGAAAGAGGCTCTGCCGAGAACGACCACCGTGAGATGTGCCATCTGTGGGAAAGCAGAGATCCCCAGTGCTGCTGTGCCTGTGGATAGGCTGCACGATGACGGTGAAGACCAGCAAGAGCTTTCAGGGCTGGCACCTTCCTTGTGGGAGAAGGAGCCGGACGTTTGCCTTTTCAGAAAGAGGCTCTGCTAAGAACGATCACCGTGAGGTCTACCGTTCCTGGGCAAGCACGGATCCCCAGTGGTGTTGTGCCTGTGGATAGGCTGCACGGGAACAGTGAAGAGCAGCATGAGCTTTCAGGGCTGGCACCTTCCTTGTGGGAGAAGGAGCCGGACGTTTGCCTTTTCGGAAAGAGGCTCTGCCGAGAACGAGTGCCGTGCCATGTGCCGCCTGTGGGAAAGCACAGATCCCCAGTGCTGTTGTGCCTGTGGATAGGCTGCACGGGGACGGTGAAGACCAGCAAGAGCTTTCAGGGCTGGCACCTTCCTTGTGGGAGAAGGAGCCGGACGTTTGCCTTTTCAGAAAGAGGCTCTGCTGAGAACGATCACCGTGAGATCTACCGTTCCTGGGCAAGCACGAATCCCCAGTGGTGTTGTGCCTGTAGATAGGCTGCACGGGTACAGTGAAGAGCAGCATGAGCTTTCAGGGCTGGCACCTTCCTTGTGGGAGAAGGAGCCGGACGTTTGCCTTTTCGGAAAGAGGCTCTGCCGAGAACGAGTGCCGTGCCAGGTGACGCCTGTGGGAAAGCACAGATCCCCAGTGCTGTTGTGCCTGTGGATAGGCTGCACGGGGACGGTGAAGAGCAGCATGAGCTTTCAGGGCTGGCACCTTCCTGGTGGGAGAAGGAGCCGGACGTTTGCCTTTTCGGAAAGAGGCTCTGCCGAGAACGAACATTGTGAGGTCTACAGTTCCTGGACAAGAACGGATCCCCAATGCTGTTGTGCCTGTGGATAGGCTGCACGGGGGCTGTGAAGACCGGCATGATCTTTCAGGGCTGGCACCTTCCTTGTGGGAGAAGGAGCCGGACGTTTGCCTTTTCGGAAGGAGAGTCTGCCGAGTACAAGCGCCGTGAGATGTGCCGTCTTTTGGAAAGCACAGATCCCCAGTGCTGTTGTGCCTGTGGATAGGCTGCACAGGGACAGTGTAGAGCAGCATGAGCTTTCAGGGCTGGCACCTTCCTTGTGGGAGAAGGAGCCGGACGTTTGCCTTTTCGGAAAGAGGCTCTGCCGAGAACGACCACCGTGAGATGTGCCATCTGTGGGAAAGCAGAGATCCCCAGTGCTGCTGTGCCTGTGGATAGGCTGCACGATGACGGTGAAGACCAGCAAGAGCTTTCAGGGCTGGTACCTTCCTTGTGGGAGAAGGAGCCGGACGTTTGCCTTTTCGGAAAGAGGCTCTGCCGAGAACGACCACCGTGAGATGTGCCATCTGTGGGAAAGCAGAGATCCCCAGTGCTGCTGTGCCTGTGGATAGGCTGCACGATGACGGTGAAGACCAGCAAGAGCTTTCAGGGCTGGCACCTTCCTTGTGGGAGAAGGAGCCGGACGTTTGCCTTTTCAGAAAGAGGCTCTGCTAAGAACGATCACCGTGAGGTCTACCGTTCCTGGGCAAGCACGGATCCCCAGTGGTGTTGTGCCTGTGGATAGGCTGCACGGGAACAGTGAAGAGCAGCATGAGCTTTCAGGGCTGGCACCTTCCTTGTGGGAGAAGGAGCCGGACGTTTGCCTTTTCGGAAAGAGGCTCTGCCGAGAACGAGTGCCGTGCCATGTGCCGCCTGTGGGAAAGCACAGATCCCCAGTGCTGTTGTGCCTGTGGATAGGCTGCACGGGGACGGTGAAGACCAGCATGAGCTTTCAGGGCTGGCACCTTCCTTGTGGGAGAAGGAGCCGGACGTTTGCCTTTTCAGAAAGAGGCTCTGCTGAGAACGATCACCGTGAGATCTACCGTTCCTGGGCAAGCACGAATCCCCAGTGGTGTTGTGCCTGTAGATAGGCTGCACGGGTACAGTGAAGAGCAGCATGAGCTTTCAGGGCTGGCACCTTCCTTGTGGGAGAAGGAGCCGGACGTTTGCCTTTTCGGAAAGAGGCTCTGCCGAGAACGAGTGCCGTGCCAGGTGACGCCTGTGGGAAAGCACAGATCCCCAGTGCTGTTGTGCCTGTGGATAGGCTGCACGGGGACGGTGAAGAGCAGCATGAGCTTTCAGGGCTGGCACCTTCCTGGTGGGAGAAGGAGCCGGACGTTTGCCTTTTCGGAAAGAGGCTCTGCCGAGAACGAGTGCCGTGCCATGTGCCGCCTGTGGGAAAGCACAGATCCCCAGTGCTGTTGTGCCTGTGGATAGGCTGCACGGGGACGGTGAAGAGCAGCATGAGCTTTCAGGGCTGGCACCTTCCTTGTGGGAGAAGGAGCCGGACGTTTGCCTTTTCAGAAAGAGGCTCTGCTGAGAACGATCACCGTGAGATCTACCGTTCCTGGGCAAGCACGAATCCCCAGTGGTGTTGTGCCTGTAGATAGGCTGCACGGGTACAGTGAAGAGCAGCATGAGCTTTCAGGGCTGGCACCTTCCTTGTGGGAGAAGGAGCCGGACGTTTGCCTTTTCGGAAAGAGGCTCTGCCGAGAACGAGTGCCGTGCCAGGTGACGCCTGTGGGAAAGCACAGATCCCCAGTGCTGTTGTGCCTGTGGATAGGCTGCACGGGGACGGTGAAGAGCAGCATGAGCTTTCAGGGCTGGCACCTTCCTGGTGGGAGAAGGAGCCGGACGTTTGCCTTTTCGGAAAGAGGCTCTGCCGAGAACGAACATTGTGAGGTCTACAGTTCCTGGACAAGAACGGATCCCCAATGCTGTTGTGCCTGTGGATAGGCTGCACGGGGGCTGTGAAGACCGGCATGATCTTTCAGGGCTGGCACCTTCCTTGTGGGAGAAGGAGCCGGACGTTTGCCTTTTCGGAAGCAGAGTCTGCCGAGTACAAGCGCCGTGAGATGTGCCGTCTTTTGGAAAGCACAGATCCCCAGTGCTGTTGTGCCTGTGGATAGGCTGCACAGGGACAGTGTAGAGCAGCATGAGCTTTCAGGGCTGGCACCTTCCTTGTGGGAGAAGGAGCCGGACGTTTGCCTTTTCGGAAAGAGGCTCTGCCGAGAACGACCACCGTGAGATGTGCCATCTGTGGGAAAGCAGAGATCCCCAGTGCTGCTGTGCCTGTGGATAGGCTGCACGATGACGGTGAAGACCAGCAAGAGCTTTCAGGGCTGGTACCTTCCTTGTGGGAGAAGGAGCCGGACGTTTGCCTTTTCGGAAAGAGGCTCTGCCGAGAACGACCACCGTGAGATGTGCCATCTGTGGGAAAGCAGAGATCCCCAGTGCTGCTGTGCCTGTGGATAGGCTGCACGATGACGGTGAAGACCAGCAAGAGCTTTCAGGGCTGGCACCTTCCTTGTGGGAGAAGGAGCCGGACGTTTGCCTTTTCAGAAAGAGGCTCTGCTAAGAACGATCACCGTGAGGTCTACCGTTCCTGGGCAAGCACGGATCCCCAGTGGTGTTGTGCCTGTGGATAGGCTGCACGGGAACAGTGAAGAGCAGCATGAGCTTTCAGGGCTGGCACCTTCCTTGTGGGAGAAGGAGCCGGACGTTTGCCTTTTCGGAAAGAGGCTCTGCCGAGAACGAGTGCCGTGCCATGTGCCGCCTGTGGGAAAGCACAGATCCCCAGTGCTGTTGTGCCTGTGGATAGGCTGCACGGGGACGGTGAAGAGCAGCATGAGCTTTCAGGGCTGGCACCTTCCTTGTGGGAGAAGGAGCCGGACGTTTGCCTTTTCAGAAAGAGGCTCTGCTGAGAACGATCACCGTGAGATCTACCGTTCCTGGGCAAGCACGAATCCCCAGTGGTGTTGTGCCTGTAGATAGGCTGCACGGGTACAGTGAAGAGCAGCATGAGCTTTCAGGGCTGGCACCTTCCTGGTGGGAGAAGGAGCCGGACGTTTGCCTTTTCGGAAAGAGGCTCTGCCGAGAACGAACATTGTGAGGTCTACAGTTCCTGGACAAGAACGGATCCCCAATGCTGTTGTGCCTGTGGATAGGCTGCACGGGGGCTGTGAAGACCGGCATGATCTTTCAGGGCTGGCACCTTCCTTGTGGGAGAAGGAGCCGGACGTTTGCCTTTTCGGAAGGAGAGTCTGCCGAGTACAAGCGCCGTGACATGTGCCGTCTTTTGGAAAGCACAGATCCCCAGTGCTGTTGTGCCTGTGGATAGGCTGCACAGGGACAGTGTAGAGCAGCATGAGCTTTCAGGGCTGGCACCTTCCTTGTGGGAGAAGGAGCCGGACGTTTGCCTTTTCAGAAGGAGAGTCTGCCGAGTACAAGCGCCGTGAGATGTGCAGCCTGTGGGAAAGCACAGATCCCCAGTGCTGTTGTGCCTGTGGATAGGCTGCACAGGGACAGTGAAGAGCAGCATGAGCTTTCAGGGCTGGCACCTTCCTGGTGGGAGAAGGAGTCGGACGTTTGCCTTTTCGGAAAGAGGCTCTGCCGAGAACGAGCGCCGTGCCATGTGCCGCCTGTGGGAAAGCACAGATCCCCAGTGCTGTTGTGCCTGTGAATAGCCTGCACGGGTACAGTGAAGAGCAGCATGAGCTTTCAGGGCTGGCACCTTCCTGGTGGGAGAAGGAGCCGGACGTTTGCCTTTTCGGAAAGAGGCTCTGCCGAGAACGAACATTGTGAGATCTACAGTTCCTGGACAAGAACGGATCCCCAATGCTGTTGTGCCTGTGGATAGGCTGCACGGGGGCTGTGAAGACCGGCATGATCTTTCAGGGCTGGCACCTTCCTTGTGGGAGAAGGAGCCGGACGTTTGCCTTTTCGGAAGGAGAGTCTGCCGAGTACAAGCGCCGTGAGATGTGCCGTCTTTTGGAAAGCACAGATCCCCAGTGCTGTTGTGCCTGTGGATAGGCTGCACAGGGACAGTGTAGAGCAGCATGAGCTTTCAGGGCTGGCACCTTCCTTGTGGGAGAAGGAGCCGGACGTTTGCCTTTTCGGAAAGAGGCTCTGCCGAGAACGACCACCGTGAGATGTGCCATCTGTGGGAAAGCAGAGATCCCCAGTGCTGCTGTGCCTGTGGATAGGCTGCACGATGACGGTGAAGACCAGCAAGAGCTTTCAGGGCTGGTACCTTCCTTGTGGGAGAAGGAGCCGGACGTTTGCCTTTTCGGAAAGAGGCTCTGCCGAGAACGACCACCGTGAGATGTGCCATCTGTGGGAAAGCAGAGATCCCCAGTGCTGCTGTGCCTGTGGATAGGCTGCACGATGACGGTGAAGACCAGCAAGAGCTTTCAGGGCTGGCACCTTCCTTGTGGGAGAAGGAGCCGGACGTTTGCCTTTTCAGAAAGAGGCTCTGCTGAGAACGATCACCGTGAGATCTACCGTTCCTGGGCAAGCACGAATCCCCAGTGGTGTTGTGCCTGTAGATAGGCTGCACGGGTACAGTGAAGAGCAGCATGAGCTTTCAGGGCTGGCACCTTCCTTGTGGGAGAAGGAGCCGGACGTTTGCCTTTTCGGAAAGAGGCTCTGCCGAGAACGAGTGCCGTGCCAGGTGACGCCTGTGGGAAAGCACAGATCCCCAGTGCTGTTGTGCCTGTGGATAGGCTGCACGGGGACGGTGAAGAGCAGCATGAGCTTTCAGGGCTGGCACCTTCCTGGTGGGAGAAGGAGCCGGACGTTTGCCTTTTCGGAAAGAGGCTCTGCCGAGAACGAACATTGTGAGGTCTACAGTTCCTGGACAAGAACGGATCCCCAATGCTGTTGTGCCTGTGGATAGGCTGCACGGGGGCTGTGAAGACCGGCATGATCTTTCAGGGCTGGCACCTTCCTTGTGGGAGAAGGAGCCGGACGTTTGCCTTTTCGGAAGGAGAGTCTGCCGAGTACAAGCGCCGTGAGATGTGCCGTCTTTTGGAAAGCACAGATCCCCAGTGCTGTTGTGCCTGTGGATAGGCTGCACAGGGACAGTGTAGAGCAGCATGAGCTTTCAGGGCTGGCACCTTCCTTGTGGGAGAAGGAGCCGGACGTTTGCCTTTTCAGAAGGAGAGTCTGCCGAGTACAAGCGCCGTGAGATGTGCAGCCTGTGGGAAAGCACAGATCCCCAGTGCTGTTGTGCCTGTGGATAGGCTGCACAGGGACAGTGAAGAGCAGCATGAGCTTTCAGGGCTGGTACCTTCCTGGTGGGAGAAGGAGTCGGACGTTTGCCTTTTCGGAAAGAGGCTCTGCCGAGAACGAGCGCCGTGCCATGTGCCGCCTGTGGGAAAGCACAGATCCCCAGTGCTGTTGTGCCTGTGAATAGCCTGCACGGGTACAGTGAAGAGCAGCATGAGCTTTCAGGGCTGGCACCTTCCTGGTGGGAGAAGGAGCCGGACGTTTGCCTTTTCGGAAAGAGGCTCTGCCGAGAACGACCACCGTGAGATGTGCCATCTGTGGGAAAGCAGAGATCCCCAGTGCTGCTGTGCCTGTGGATAGGCTGCACGATGACGGTGAAGACCAGCAAGAGCTTTCAGGGCTGGTACCTTCCTTGTGGGAGAAGGAGCCGGACGTTTGCCTTTTCGGAAAGAGGCTCTGCCGAGAACGAGTGCCGTGCCATGTGCCATCTGTGGGAAAGCAGAGATCCCCAGTGCTGCTGTGCCTGTGGATAGGCTGCACGATGACGGTGAAGACCAGCAAGAGCTTTCAGGGCTGGCACCTTCCTTGTGGGAGAAGGAGCCGGACGTTTGCCTTTTCAGAAAGAGGCTCTGCTAAGAACGATCACCGTGAGGTCTACCGTTCCTGGGCAAGCACGGATCCCCAGTGGTGTTGTGCCTGTGGATAGGCTGCACGGGAACAGTGAAGAGCAGCATGAGCTTTCAGGGCTGGCACCTTCCTTGTGGGAGAAGGAGCCGGACGTTTGCCTTTTCGGAAAGAGGCTCTGCCGAGAACGAGTGCCGTGCCATGTGCCGCCTGTGGGAAAGCACAGATCCCCAGTGCTGTTGTGCCTGTGGATAGGCTGCACGGGGACGGTGAAGAGCAGCATGAGCTTTCAGGGCTGGCACCTTCCTTGTGGGAGAAGGAGCCGGACGTTTGCCTTTTCAGAAAGAGGCTCTGCTGAGAACGATCACCGTGAGATCTACCGTTCCTGGGCAAGCACGAATCCCCAGTGGTGTTGTGCCTGTAGATAGGCTGCACGGGTACAGTGAAGAGCAGCATGAGCTTTCAGGGCTGGCACCTTCCTGGTGGGAGAAGGAGCCGGACGTTTGCCTTTTCGGAAAGAGGCTCTGCCGAGAACGAACATTGTGAGGTCTACAGTTCCTGGACAAGAACGGATCCCCAATGCTGTTGTGCCTGTGGATAGGCTGCACGGGGGCTGTGAAGACCGGCATGATCTTTCAGGGCTGGCACCTTCCTTGTGGGAGAAGGAGCCGGACGTTTGCCTTTTCGGAAGGAGAGTCTGCCGAGTACAAGCGCCGTGACATGTGCCGTCTTTTGGAAAGCACAGATCCCCAGTGCTGTTGTGCCTGTGGATAGGCTGCACAGGGACAGTGTAGAGCAGCATGAGCTTTCAGGGCTGGCACCTTCCTTGTGGGAGAAGGAGCCGGACGTTTGCCTTTTCAGAAGGAGAGTCTGCCGAGTACAAGCGCCGTGAGATGTGCAGCCTGTGGGAAAGCACAGATCCCCAGTGCTGTTGTGCCTGTGGATAGGCTGCACAGGGACAGTGAAGAGCAGCATGAGCTTTCAGGGCTGGCACCTTCCTGGTGGGAGAAGGAGTCGGACGTTTGCCTTTTCGGAAAGAGGCTCTGCCGAGAACGAGCGCCGTGCCATGTGCCGCCTGTGGGAAAGCACAGATCCCCAGTGCTGTTGTGCCTGTGAATAGCCTGCACGGGTACAGTGAAGAGCAGCATGAGCTTTCAGGGCTGGCACCTTCCTGGTGGGAGAAGGAGCCGGACGTTTGCCTTTTCGGAAAGAGGCTCTGCCGAGAACGAACATTGTGAGATCTACAGTTCCTGGACAAGAACGGATCCCCAATGCTGTTGTGCCTGTGGATAGGCTGCACGGGGGCTGTGAAGACCGGCATGATCTTTCAGGGCTGGCACCTTCCTTGTGGGAGAAGGAGCCGGACGTTTGCCTTTTCGGAAGGAGAGTCTGCCGAGTACAAGCGCCGTGAGATGTGCGGTCTTTTGGAAAGCACAGATCCCCAGTGCTGTTGTGCCTGTGGATAGGCTGCACAGGGACAGTGTAGAGCAGCATGAGCTTTCAGGGCTGGCACCTTCCTTGTGGGAGAAGGAGCCGGACGTTTGCCTTTTCGGAAAGAGGCTCTGCCGAGAACGACCACCGTGAGATGTGCCATCTGTGGGAAAGCAGAGATCCCCAGTGCTGCTGTGCCTGTGGATAGGCTGCACGATGACGGTGAAGACCAGCAAGAGCTTTCAGGGCTGGTACCTTCCTTGTGGGAGAAGGAGCCGGACGTTTGCCTTTTCGGAAAGAGGCTCTGCCGAGAACGACCACCGTGAGATGTGCCATCTGTGGGAAAGCAGAGATCCCCAGTGCTGCTGTGCCTGTGGATAGGCTGCACGATGACGGTGAAGACCAGCAAGAGCTTTCAGGGCTGGCACCTTCCTTGTGGGAGAAGGAGCCGGACGTTTGCCTTTTCAGAAAGAGGCTCTGCTGAGAACGATCACCGTGAGATCTACCGTTCCTGGGCAAGCACGAATCCCCAGTGGTGTTGTGCCTGTAGATAGGCTGCACGGGTACAGTGAAGAGCAGCATGAGCTTTCAGGGCTGGCACCTTCCTTGTGGGAGAAGGAGCCGGACGTTTGCCTTTTCGGAAAGAGGCTCTGCCGAGAACGAGTGCCGTGCCAGGTGACGCCTGTGGGAAAGCACAGATCCCCAGTGCTGTTGTGCCTGTGGATAGGCTGCACGGGGACGGTGAAGAGCAGCATGAGCTTTCAGGGCTGGCACCTTCCTGGTGGGAGAAGGAGCCGGACGTTTGCCTTTTCGGAAAGAGGCTCTGCCGAGAACGAACATTGTGAGGTCTACAGTTCCTGGACAAGAACGGATCCCCAATGCTGTTGTGCCTGTGGATAGGCTGCACGGGGGCTGTGAAGACCGGCATGATCTTTCAGGGCTGGCACCTTCCTTGTGGGAGAAGGAGCCGGACGTTTGCCTTTTCGGAAGGAGAGTCTGCCGAGTACAAGCGCCGTGAGATGTGCCGTCTTTTGGAAAGCACAGATCCCCAGTGCTGTTGTGCCTGTGGATAGGCTGCACAGGGACAGTGTAGAGCAGCATGAGCTTTCAGGGCTGGCACCTTCCTTGTGGGAGAAGGAGCCGGACGTTTGCCTTTTCAGAAGGAGAGTCTGCCGAGTACAAGCGCCGTGAGATGTGCAGCCTGTGGGAAAGCACAGATCCCCAGTGCTGTTGTGCCTGTGGATAGGCTGCACAGGGACAGTGAAGAGCAGCATGAGCTTTCAGGGCTGGTACCTTCCTGGTGGGAGAAGGAGTCGGACGTTTGCCTTTTCGGAAAGAGGCTCTGCCGAGAACGAGCGCCGTGCCATGTGCCGCCTGTGGGAAAGCACAGATCCCCAGTGCTGTTGTGCCTGTGAATAGCCTGCACGGGTACAGTGAAGAGCAGCATGAGCTTTCAGGGCTGGCACCTTCCTGGTGGGAGAAGGAGCCGGACGTTTGCCTTTTCGGAAAGAGGCTCTGCCGAGAACGACCACCGTGAGATGTGCCATCTGTGGGAAAGCAGAGATCCCCAGTGCTGCTGTGCCTGTGGATAGGCTGCACGATGACGGTGAAGACCAGCAAGAGCTTTCAGGGCTGGTACCTTCCTTGTGGGAGAAGGAGCCGGACGTTTGCCTTTTCGGAAAGAGGCTCTGCCGAGAACGACCACCGTGAGATGTGCCATCTGTGGGAAAGCAGAGATCCCCAGTGCTGCTGTGCCTGTGGATAGGCTGCACGATGACGGTGAAGACCAGCAAGAGCTTTCAGGGCTGGCACCTTCCTTGTGGGAGAAGGAGCCGGACGTTTGCCTTTTCAGAAAGAGGCTCTGCTAAGAACGATCACCGTGAGGTCTACCGTTCCTGGGCAAGCACGGATCCCCAGTGGTGTTGTGCCTGTGGATAGGCTGCACGGGAACAGTGAAGAGCAGCATGAGCTTTCAGGGCTGGCACCTTCCTTGTGGGAGAAGGAGCCGGACGTTTGCCTTTTCAGAAAGAGGCTCTGCCGAGAACGAGTGCCGTGCCATGTGCCGCCTGTGGGAAAGCACAGATCCCCAGTGCTGTTGTGCCTGTGGATAGGCTGCACGGGGACGGTGAAGAGCAGCATGAGCTTTCAGGGCTGGCACCTTCCTTGTGGGAGAAGGAGCCGGACGTTTGCCTTTTCAGAAAGAGGCTCTGCTGAGAACGATCACCGTGAGATCTACCGTTCCTGGGCAAGCACGAATCCCCAGTGGTGTTGTGCCTGTAGATAGGCTGCACGGGTACAGTGAAGAGCAGCATGAGCTTTCAGGGCTGGCACCTTCCTGGTGGGAGAAGGAGCCGGACGTTTGCCTTTTCGGAAAGAGGCTCTGCCGAGAACGAACATTGTGAGGTCTACAGTTCCTGGACAAGAACGGATCCCCAATGCTGTTGTGCCTGTGGATAGGCTGCACGGGGGCTGTGAAGACCGGCATGATCTTTCAGGGCTGGCACCTTCCTTGTGGGAGAAGGAGCCGGACGTTTGCCTTTTCGGAAGGAGAGTCTGCCGAGTACAAGCGCCGTGACATGTGCCGTCTTTTGGAAAGCACAGATCCCCAGTGCTGTTGTGCCTGTGGATAGGCTGCACAGGGACAGTGTAGAGCAGCATGAGCTTTCAGGGCTGGCACCTTCCTTGTGGGAGAAGGAGCCGGACGTTTGCCTTTTCAGAAGGAGAGTCTGCCGAGTACAAGCGCCGTGAGATGTGCAGCCTGTGGGAAAGCACAGATCCCCAGTGCTGTTGTGCCTGTGGATAGGCTGCACAGGGACAGTGAAGAGCAGCATGAGCTTTCAGGGCTGGCACCTTCCTGGTGGGAGAAGGAGTCGGACGTTTGCCTTTTCGGAAAGAGGCTCTGCCGAGAACGAGCGCCGTGCCATGTGCCGCCTGTGGGAAAGCACAGATCCCCAGTGCTGTTGTGCCTGTGAATAGCCTGCACGGGTACAGTGAAGAGCAGCATGAGCTTTCAGGGCTGGCACCTTCCTGGTGGGAGAAGGAGCCGGACGTTTGCCTTTTCGGAAAGAGGCTCTGCCGAGAACGAACATTGTGAGATCTACAGTTCCTGGACAAGAACGGATCCCCAATGCTGTTGTGCCTGTGGATAGGCTGCACGGGGGCTGTGAAGACCGGCATGATCTTTCAGGGCTGGCACCTTCCTTGTGGGAGAAGGAGCCGGACGTTTGCCTTTTCGGAAGGAGAGTCTGCCGAGTACAAGCGCCGTGAGATGTGCCGTCTTTTGGAAAGCACAGATCCCCAGTGCTGTTGTGCCTGTGGATAGGCTGCACAGGGACAGTGTAGAGCAGCATGAGCTTTCAGGGCTGGCACCTTCCTTGTGGGAGAAGGAGCCGGACGTTTGCCTTTTCGGAAAGAGGCTCTGCCGAGAACGACCACCGTGAGATGTGCCATCTGTGGGAAAGCAGAGATCCCCAGTGCTGCTGTGCCTGTGGATAGGCTGCACGATGACGGTGAAGACCAGCAAGAGCTTTCAGGGCTGGTACCTTCCTTGTGGGAGAAGGAGCCGGACGTTTGCCTTTTCGGAAAGAGGCTCTGCCGAGAACGACCACCGTGAGATGTGCCATCTGTGGGAAAGCAGAGATCCCCAGTGCTGCTGTGCCTGTGGATAGGCTGCACGATGACGGTGAAGACCAGCAAGAGCTTTCAGGGCTGGCACCTTCCTTGTGGGAGAAGGAGCCGGACGTTTGCCTTTTCAGAAAGAGGCTCTGCTGAGAACGATCACCGTGAGATCTACCGTTCCTGGGCAAGCACGAATCCCCAGTGGTGTTGTGCCTGTAGATAGGCTGCACGGGTACAGTGAAGAGCAGCATGAGCTTTCAGGGCTGGCACCTTCCTTGTGGGAGAAGGAGCCGGACGTTTGCCTTTTCGGAAAGAGGCTCTGCCGAGAACGAGTGCCGTGCCAGGTGACGCCTGTGGGAAAGCACAGATCCCCAGTGCTGTTGTGCCTGTGGATAGGCTGCACGGGGACGGTGAAGAGCAGCATGAGCTTTCAGGGCTGGCACCTTCCTGGTGGGAGAAGGAGCCGGACGTTTGCCTTTTCGGAAAGAGGCTCTGCCGAGAACGAACATTGTGAGGTCTACAGTTCCTGGACAAGAACGGATCCCCAATGCTGTTGTGCCTGTGGATAGGCTGCACGGGGGCTGTGAAGACCGGCATGATCTTTCAGGGCTGGCACCTTCCTTGTGGGAGAAGGAGCCGGACGTTTGCCTTTTCGGAAGGAGAGTCTGCCGAGTACAAGCGCCGTGAGATGTGCCGTCTTTTGGAAAGCACAGATCCCCAGTGCTGTTGTGCCTGTGGATAGGCTGCACAGGGACAGTGTAGAGCAGCATGAGCTTTCAGGGCTGGCACCTTCCTTGTGGGAGAAGGAGCCGGACGTTTGCCTTTTCAGAAGGAGAGTCTGCCGAGTACAAGCGCCGTGAGATGTGCAGCCTGTGGGAAAGCACAGATCCCCAGTGCTGTTGTGCCTGTGGATAGGCTGCACAGGGACAGTGAAGAGCAGCATGAGCTTTCAGGGCTGGTACCTTCCTGGTGGGAGAAGGAGTCGGACGTTTGCCTTTTCGGAAAGAGGCTCTGCCGAGAACGAGCGCCGTGCCATGTGCCGCCTGTGGGAAAGCACAGATCCCCAGTGCTGTTGTGCCTGTGAATAGCCTGCACGGGTACAGTGAAGAGCAGCATGAGCTTTCAGGGCTGGCACCTTCCTGGTGGGAGAAGGAGCCGGACGTTTGCCTTTTCGGAAAGAGGCTCTGCCGAGAACGAACATTGTGAGATCTACAGTTCCTGGACAAGAACGGATCCCCAATGCTGTTGTGCCTGTGGATAGGCTGCACGGGGGCTGTGAAGACCGGCATGATCTTTCAGGGCTGGCACCTTCCTTGTGGGAGAAGGAGCCGGACGTTTGCCTTTTCGGAAGGAGAGTCTGCCGAGTACAAGCGCCGTGAGATGTGCCGTCTTTTGGAAAGCACAGATCCCCAGTGCTGTTGTGCCTGTGGATAGGCTGCACAGGGACAGTGTAGAGCAGCATGAGCTTTCAGGGCTGGCACCTTCCTTGTGGGAGAAGGAGCCGGACGTTTGCCTTTTCGGAAAGAGGCTCTGCCGAGAACGACCACCGTGAGATGTGCCATCTGTGGGAAAGCAGAGATCCCCAGTGCTGCTGTGCCTGTGGATAGGCTGCACGATGACGGTGAAGACCAGCAAGAGCTTTCAGGGCTGGTACCTTCCTTGTGGGAGAAGGAGCCGGACGTTTGCCTTTTCGGAAAGAGGCTCTGCCGAGAACGACCACCGTGAGATGTGCCATCTGTGGGAAAGCAGAGATCCCCAGTGCTGCTGTGCCTGTGGATAGGCTGCACGATGACGGTGAAGAGCAGCATGAGCTTTCAGGGCTGGCACCTTCCTTGTGGGAGAAGGAGCCGGACGTTTGCCTTTTCAGAAAGAGGCTCTGCTGAGAACGATCACCGTGAGATCTACCGTTCCTGGGCAAGCACGAATCCCCAGTGGTGTTGTGCCTGTAGATAGGCTGCACGGGTACAGTGAAGAGCAGCATGAGCTTTCAGGGCTGGCACCTTCCTTGTGGGAGAAGGAGCCGGACGTTTGCCTTTTCGGAAAGAGGCTCTGCCGAGAACGAGTGCCGTGCCAGGTGACGCCTGTGGGAAAGCACAGATCCCCAGTGCTGTTGTGCCTGTGGATAGGCTGCACGGGGACGGTGAAGAGCAGCATGAGCTTTCAGGGCTGGCACCTTCCTGGTGGGAGAAGGAGCCGGACGTTTGCCTTTTCGGAAAGAGGCTCTGCCGAGAACGAACATTGTGAGGTCTACAGTTCCTGGACAAGAACGGATCCCCAATGCTGTTGTGCCTGTGGATAGGCTGCACGGGGGCTGTGAAGACCGGCATGATCTTTCAGGGCTGGCACCTTCCTTGTGGGAGAAGGAGCCGGACGTTTGCCTTTTCGGAAGGAGAGTCTGCCGAGTACAAGCGCCGTGAGATGTGCCGTCTTTTGGAAAGCACAGATCCCCAGTGCTGTTGTGCCTGTGGATAGGCTGCACAGGGACAGTGTAGAGCAGCATGAGCTTTCAGGGCTGGCACCTTCCTTGTGGGAGAAGGAGCCGGACGTTTGCCTTTTCAGAAGGAGAGTCTGCCGAGTACAAGCGCCGTGAGATGTGCAGCCTGTGGGAAAGCACAGATCCCCAGTGCTGTTGTGCCTGTGGATAGGCTGCACAGGGACAGTGAAGAGCAGCATGAGCTTTCAGGGCTGGTACCTTCCTGGTGGGAGAAGGAGTCGGACGTTTGCCTTTTCGGAAAGAGGCTCTGCCGAGAACGAGCGCCGTGCCATGTGCCGCCTGTGGGAAAGCACAGATCCCCAGTGCTGTTGTGCCTGTGAATAGCCTGCACGGGTACAGTGAAGAGCAGCATGAGCTTTCAGGGCTGGCACCTTCCTGGTGGGAGAAGGAGCCGGACGTTTGCCTTTTCGGAAAGAGGCTCTGCCGAGAACGACCACCGTGAGATGTGCCATCTGTGGGAAAGCAGAGATCCCCAGTGCTGCTGTGCCTGTGGATAGGCTGCACGATGACGGTGAAGACCAGCAAGAGCTTTCAGGGCTGGTACCTTCCTTGTGGGAGAAGGAGCCGGACGTTTGCCTTTTCGGAAAGAGGCTCTGCCGAGAACGACCACCGTGAGATGTGCCATCTGTGGGAAAGCAGAGATCCCCAGTGCTGCTGTGCCTGTGGATAGGCTGCACGATGACGGTGAAGACCAGCAAGAGCTTTCAGGGCTGGCACCTTCCTTGTGGGAGAAGGAGCCGGACGTTTGCCTTTTCAGAAAGAGGCTCTGCTAAGAACGATCACCGTGAGGTCTACCGTTCCTGGGCAAGCACGGATCCCCAGTGGTGTTGTGCCTGTGGATAGGCTGCACGGGAACAGTGAAGAGCAGCATGAGCTTTCAGGGCTGGCACCTTCCTTGTGGGAGAAGGAGCCGGACGTTTGCCTTTTCGGAAAGAGGCTCTGCCGAGAACGAGTGCCGTGCCATGTGCCGCCTGTGGGAAAGCACAGATCCCCAGTGCTGTTGTGCCTGTGGATAGGCTGCACGGGGACGGTGAAGAGCAGCATGAGCTTTCAGGGCTGGCACCTTCCTTGTGGGAGAAGGAGCCGGACGTTTGCCTTTTCAGAAAGAGGCTCTGCTGAGAACGATCACCGTGAGATCTACCGTTCCTGGGCAAGCACGAATCCCCAGTGGTGTTGTGCCTGTAGATAGGCTGCACGGGTACAGTGAAGAGCAGCATGAGCTTTCAGGGCTGGCACCTTCCTGGTGGGAGAAGGAGCCGGACGTTTGCCTTTTCGGAAAGAGGCTCTGCCGAGAACGAACATTGTGAGGTCTACAGTTCCTGGACAAGAACGGATCCCCAATGCTGTTGTGCCTGTGGATAGGCTGCACGGGGGCTGTGAAGACCGGCATGATCTTTCAGGGCTGGCACCTTCCTTGTGGGAGAAGGAGCCGGACGTTTGCCTTTTCGGAAGGAGAGTCTGCCGAGTACAAGCGCCGTGACATGTGCCGTCTTTTGGAAAGCACAGATCCCCAGTGCTGTTGTGCCTGTGGATAGGCTGCACAGGGACAGTGTAGAGCAGCATGAGCTTTCAGGGCTGGCACCTTCCTTGTGGGAGAAGGAGCCGGACGTTTGCCTTTTCAGAAGGAGAGTCTGCCGAGTACAAGCGCCGTGAGATGTGCAGCCTGTGGGAAAGCACAGATCCCCAGTGCTGTTGTGCCTGTGGATAGGCTGCACAGGGACAGTGAAGAGCAGCATGAGCTTTCAGGGCTGGCACCTTCCTGGTGGGAGAAGGAGTCGGACGTTTGCCTTTTCGGAAAGAGGCTCTGCCGAGAACGAGCGCCGTGCCATGTGCCGCCTGTGGGAAAGCACAGATCCCCAGTGCTGTTGTGCCTGTGAATAGCCTGCACGGGTACAGTGAAGAGCAGCATGAGCTTTCAGGGCTGGCACCTTCCTGGTGGGAGAAGGAGCCGGACGTTTGCCTTTTCGGAAAGAGGCTCTGCCGAGAACGAACATTGTGAGATCTACAGTTCCTGGACAAGAACGGATCCCCAATGCTGTTGTGCCTGTGGATAGGCTGCACGGGGGCTGTGAAGACCGGCATGATCTTTCAGGGCTGGCACCTTCCTTGTGGGAGAAGGAGCCGGACGTTTGCCTTTTCGGAAGGAGAGTCTGCCGAGTACAAGTGCCGTGAGATGTGCCGTCTTTTGGAAAGCACAGATCCCCAGTGCTGTTGTGCCTGTGGATAGGCTGCACAGGGACAGTGTAGAGCAGCATGAGCTTTCAGGGCTGGCACCTTCCTTGTGGGAGAAGGAGCCGGACGTTTGCCTTTTCGGAAAGAGGCTCTGCCGAGAACGACCACCGTGAGATGTGCCATCTGTGGGAAAGCAGAGATCCCCAGTGCTGCTGTGCCTGTGGATAGGCTGCACGATGACGGTGAAGACCAGCAAGAGCTTTCAGGGCTGGTACCTTCCTTGTGGGAGAAGGAGCCGGACGTTTGCCTTTTCGGAAAGAGGCTCTGCCGAGAACGACCACCGTGAGATGTGCCATCTGTGGGAAAGCAGAGATCCCCAGTGCTGCTGTGCCTGTGGATAGGCTGCACGATGACGGTGAAGACCAGCAAGAGCTTTCAGGGCTGGCACCTTCCTTGTGGGAGAAGGAGCCGGACGTTTGCCTTTTCAGAAAGAGGCTCTGCTGAGAACGATCACCGTGAGATCTACCGTTCCTGGGCAAGCACGAATCCCCAGTGGTGTTGTGCCTGTAGATAGGCTGCACGGGGACAGTGAAGAGCAGCATGAGCTTTCAGGGCTGGCACCTTCCTTGTGGGAGAAGGAGCCGGACGTTTGCCTTTTCGGAAAGAGGCTCTGCCGAGAACGAGTGCCGTGCCAGGTGACGCCTGTGGGAAAGCACAGATCCCCAGTGCTGTTGTGCCTGTGGATAGGCTGCACGGGGACGGTGAAGAGCAGCATGAGCTTTCAGGGCTGGCACCTTCCTGGTGGGAGAAGGAGCCGGACGTTTGCCTTTTCGGAAAGAGGCTCTGCCGAGAACGAACATTGTGAGGTCTACAGTTCCTGGACAAGAACGGATCCCCAATGCTGTTGTGCCTGTGGATAGGCTGCACGGGGGCTGTGAAGACCGGCATGATCTTTCAGGGCTGGCACCTTCCTTGTGGGAGAAGGAGCCGGACGTTTGCCTTTTCGGAAGGAGAGTCTGCCGAGTACAAGCGCCGTGACATGTGCCGTCTTTTGGAAAGCACAGATCCCCAGTGCTGTTGTGCCTGTGGATAGGCTGCACAGGGACAGTGTAGAGCAGCATGAGCTTTCAGGGCTGGCACCTTCCTTGTGGGAGAAGGAGCCGGACGTTTGCCTTTTCAGAAGGAGAGTCTGCCGAGTACAAGCGCCGTGAGATGTGCAGCCTGTGGGAAAGCACAGATCCCCAGTGCTGTTGTGCCTGTGGATAGGCTGCACAGGGACAGTGAAGAGCAGCATGAGCTTTCAGGGCTGGTACCTTCCTGGTGGGAGAAGGAGTCGGACGTTTGCCTTTTCGGAAAGAGGCTCTGCCGAGAACGAGCGCCGTGCCATGTGCCGCCTGTGGGAAAGCACAGATCCCCAGTGCTGTTGTGCCTGTGAATAGCCTGCACGGGTACAGTGAAGAGCAGCATGAGCTTTCAGGGCTGGCACCTTCCTGGTGGGAGAAGGAGCCGGACGTTTGCCTTTTCGGAAAGAGGCTCTGCCGAGAACGACCACCGTGAGATGTGCCATCTGTGGGAAAGCAGAGATCCCCAGTGCTGCTGTGCCTGTGGATAGGCTGCAAGATGACGGTGAAGACCAGCAAGAGCTTTCAGGGCTGGTACCTTCCTTGTGGGAGAAGGAGCCGGACGTTTGCCTTTTCGGAAAGAGGCTCTGCCGAGAACGAGTGCCGTGCCATGTGCCATCTGTGGGAAAGCAGAGATCCCCAGTGCTGCTGTGCCTGTGGATAGGCTGCACGATGACGGTGAAGACCAGCAAGAGCTTTCAGGGCTGGCACCTTCCTTGTGGGAGAAGGAGCCGGACGTTTGCCTTTTCAGAAAGAGGCTCTGCTAAGAACGATCACCGTGAGGTCTACCGTTCCTGGGCAAGCACGGATCCCCAGTGGTGTTGTGCCTGTGGATAGGCTGCACGGGAACAGTGAAGAGCAGCATGAGCTTTCAGGGCTGGCACCTTCCTTGTGGGAGAAGGAGCCGGACGTTTGCCTTTTCGGAAAGAGGCTCTGCCGAGAACGAGTGCCGTGCCATGTGCCGCCTGTGGGAAAGCACAGATCCCCAGTGCTGTTGTGCCTGTGGATAGGCTGCACGGGGACGGTGAAGAGCAGCATGAGCTTTCAGGGCTGGCACCTTCCTTGTGGGAGAAGGAGCCGGACGTTTGCCTTTTCAGAAAGAGGCTCTGCTGAGAACGATCACCGTGAGATCTACCGTTCCTGGGCAAGCACGAATCCCCAGTGGTGTTGTGCCTGTAGATAGGCTGCACGGGTACAGTGAAGAGCAGCATGAGCTTTCAGGGCTGGCACCTTCCTTGTGGGAGAAGGAGCCGGACGTTTGCCTTTTCGGAAAGAGGCTCTGCCGAGAACGAGTGCCGTGCCAGGTGACGCCTGTGGGAAAGCACAGATCCCCAGTGCTGTTGTGCCTGTGGATAGGCTGCACGGGGACGGTGAAGAGCAGCATGAGCTTTCAGGGCTGGCACCTTCCTGGTGGGAGAAGGAGCCGGACGTTTGCCTTTTCGGAAAGAGGCTCTGCCGAGAACGAACATTGTGAGGTCTACAGTTCCTGGACAAGAACGGATCCCCAATGCTGTTGTGCCTGTGGATAGGCTGCACGGGGGCTGTGAAGACCGGCATGATCTTTCAGGGCTGGCACCTTCCTTGTGGGAGAAGGAGCCGGACGTTTGCCTTTTCGGAAGGAGAGTCTGCCGAGTACAAGCGCCGTGAGATGTGCCGTCTTTTGGAAAGCACAGATCCCCAGTGCTGTTGTGCCTGTGGATAGGCTGCACAGGGACAGTGTAGAGCAGCATGAGCTTTCAGGGCTGGCACCTTCCTTGTGGGAGAAGGAGCCGGACGTTTGCCTTTTCAGAAGGAGAGTCTGCCGAGTACAAGCGCCGTGAGATGTGCAGCCTGTGGGAAAGCACAGATCCCCAGTGCTGTTGTGCCTGTGGATAGGCTGCACAGGGACAGTGAAGAGCAGCATGAGCTTTCAGGGCTGGTACCTTCCTGGTGGGAGAAGGAGTCGGACGTTTGCCTTTTCGGAAAGAGGCTCTGCCGAGAACGAGCGCCGTGCCATGTGCCGCCTGTGGGAAAGCACAGATCCCCAGGGCTGTTGTGCCTGTGAATAGCCTGCACGGGTACAGTGAAGAGCAGCATGAGCTTTCAGGGCTGGCACCTTCCTGGTGGGAGAAGGAGCCGGACGTTTGCCTTTTCGGAAAGAGGCTCTGCCGAGAACGACCACCGTGAGATGTGCCATCTGTGGGAAAGCAGAGATCCCCAGTGCTGCTGTGCCTGTGGATAGGCTGCACGATGACGGTGAAGACCAGCAAGAGCTTTCAGGGCTGGCACCTTCCTTGTGGGAGAAGGAGCCGGACGTTTGCCTTTTCGGAAAGAGGCTCTGCTGAGAACGAGCGCCGTGCCATGTGCCGCCCTTGGGAAAGCACAGATCCCCAGTGCTGCTGTGCCTGTGAATAGCCTGCACGGGGACGGTGAAGAGCAGCAGGAGCTTTGAGGGCTGGCACCTTCCTTGTGGGAGAAGGAGCCGGACGTTTGCCTTTTCAGAAAGAGGCTCTGCTGAGAACGAACAACGTGAGGTCTACCGTTCCTGGGCAAGTACAGATCCACAATGCTGTTGTGCCTGTGGATAGGCTGCACAGGTGCAATGAAGAGCAGCATGAGCTTTCAGGGCTGGCACCTTCCTTGTGGGAGAAGGAGCCGGACGTTTGCCTTTTCAGAAGGAGAGTCTGCCGAGTACAAGCGCCGTGAGATGTGCCGCCTGTGGCAAAGCACAGATCCCCAGTGCTGTTGTGCCTGTGGATAGGCTGCACGGGGACGGTGAAGAGCAGCATGAGCTTTCAGGGCTGGCACCTTCCTTGTGGGAGAAGGAGGCGGACGTTTGCCTTTTCGGAAAGAGGCTCTGCTGAGAACGAACACCGTGAGGTGTACCGTTCCTTGGCAAGCACGGATCCCCAGTGCTGTTGTGCCTGTGGATAGGCTGCACAGGGACAGTGTAGAGCAGCATGAGCTTTCAGGGCTGGCACCTTCCTTGTGGGAGAAGGAGCCGGACGTTTGCCTTTTCAGAAGGAGAGTCTGCCGAGTACAAGCGCCGTGAGATGTGCCGCCTGTGGGAAAGCACAGATCCCCAGTGCTGTTGTGCCTGTGGATAGGCTGCACAGGGACGGTGAAGAGCAGCATGAGCATTCAGGGCTGGCACCTTCCTTGTGGGAGAAGGAGCCGGACGTTTGCCTTTTCGGAAGGAGAGTCTGCCGAGTACAAGCGCCGTGAGATGTGCCGTCTTTTGGAAAGCACAGATCCCCAGTGCTGTTGTGCCTCTGGATAGGCTACACGATGACGGTGAAGACCAGCAAGAGCTTTCAGGGCTGGCACCTTCCTTGTGGGAGAAGGAGGCGGAAGTTTGCCTTTTCGCAAAGAGGCTCTGACGAGAATGACCACCGTGAGATGTGCCGCCTGTGGGAAAGTACAGATCCCCAGTGCTGTTGTGCCTGTGGATAGGCTGCACGGGGACGGTGAAGAGCAGCATGAGCTTTCAGGGCTGGCACCTTCCTTGTGGGAGAGGGAGCCGGACGTTTGCCTTTTCGGAAAGAGGCTCTGCTGAGAACGAGCGCCGTGCCATGTGCCGCCTGTGGGAAAGCACAGATCCCCAGTGCTGTTGTGCCTGTGAATAGCCTGCATGGGGACGGTGAAGAGCAGCATGACCTTTGAGGGCTGGCACCTTCCTTGTGGGACAAGGAGTCGGACGTTTGCCTTTTCGGAAAGAGGCTCTGCTGAGAACGAACACCGTGAGGTCTACCGTTCCTGGGCAAGTACAGATCCACAATGCTGTTGTGCCTGTGGATAGGCTGCAAAGGTGCAATGAAGAGCAGCATGAGCTTTCAGGGCTGGCACCTTCCTTGTGGGAGAAGGAGCCGGACGTTTGCCTTTTCGGAAAGAGGCTCTGCTGAGAACGAACACCGTGAGGTCTACCGTTCCTAGGCAAGCACGGATCCCCAGCGCTCTTGTGCCTGTGGATAGGCTGCACAGGGACAGTGAAGAGCAGCAGGAGCTTTCAGGGCTGGTACCTTCCTTGTGGGAGAAGGAGCCGGACGTTTGCCTTTTCGGAAAGAGGCTCTGCCGAGAACGACCACCGTGAGATGTGCCATCTGTGGGAAAGCAGAGATCCCCAGTGCTGCTGTGCCTGTGGATAGGCTGCACGATGACGGTGAAGACCAGCAAGAGCTTTCAGGGCTGGCACCTTCCTTGTGGGAGAAGGAGCCGGACGTTTGCCTTTTCAGAAAGAGGCTCTGCTAAGAACGATCACCGTGAGGTCTACCGTTCCTGGGCAAGCACGGATCCCCAGTGGTGTTGTGCCTGTGGATAGGCTGCACGGGAACAGTGAAGAGCAGCATGAGCTTTCAGGGCTGGCACCTTCCTTGTGGGAGAAGGAGGCGGACGTTTGCCTTCTCGGAAAGAGGCTCTGCCGAGAACGAGTGCCGTGCCATGTGCCGCCTGTGGGAAAGCACAGATCCCCAGTGCTGTTGTGCCTGTGGATAGGCTGCACGGGGACGGTGAAGAGCAGCATGAGCTTTCAGGGCTGGCACCTTCCTTGTGGGAGAAGGAGCCGGACGTTTGCCTTTTCAGAAAGAGGCTCTGCTGAGAACGATCACCGTGAGATCTACCGTTCCTGGGCAAGCACGAATCCCCAGTGGTGTTGTGCCTGTAGATAGGCTGCACGGGTACAGTGAAGAGCAGCATGAGCTTTCAGGGCTGGCACCTTCCTTGTGGGAGAAGGAGCCGGACGTTTGCCTTTTCGGAAAGAGGCTCTGCCGAGAACGAGTGCCGTGCCAGGTGCCGCCTGTGGGAAAGCACAGATCCCCAGTGCTGTTGTGCCTGTGGATAGGCTGCACGGGGACGGTGAAGAGCAGCATGAGCTTTCAGGGCTGGCACCTTCCTGGTGGGAGAAGGAGCCGGACGTTTGCCTTTTCGGAAAGAGGCTCTGCCGAGAACGAACATTGTGAGGTCTACAGTTCCTGGACAAGAACGGATCCCCAATGCTGTTGTGCCTGTGGATAGGCTGCACGGGGGCTGTGAAGACCGGCATGATCTTTCAGGGCTGGCACCTTCCTTGTGGGAGAAGGAGCCGGACGTTTGCCTTTTCGGAAGGAGAGTCTGCCGAGTACAAGCGCCGTGAGATGTGCCGTCTTTTGGAAAGCACAGATCCCCAGTGCTGTTGTGCCTGTGGATAGGCTGCACAGGGACAGTGTAGAGCAGCATGAGCTTTCAGGGCTGGCACCTTCCTTGTGGGAGAAGGAGCCGGACGTTTGCCTTTTCAGAAGGAGAGTCTGCCGAGTACAAGCGCCGTGAGATGTGCAGCCTGTGGGAAAGCACAGATCCCCAGTGCTGTTGTGCCTGTGGATAGGCTGCACAGGGACAGTGAAGAGCAGCATGAGCTTTCAGGGCTGGTACCTTCCTGGTGGGAGAAGGAGTCGGACGTTTGCCTTTTCGGAAAGAGGCTCTGCCGAGAACGAGCGCCGTGCCATGTGCCGCCTGTGGGAAAGCACAGATCCCCAGTGCTGTTGTGCCTGTGAATAGCCTGCACGGGTACAGTGAAGAGCAGCATGAGCTTTCAGGGCTGGCACCTTCCTGGTGGGAGAAGGAGCCGGACGTTTGCCTTTTCGGAAAGAGGCTCTGCCGAGAACGACCACCGTGAGATGTGCCATCTGTGGGAAAGCAGAGATCCCCAGTGCTGCTGTGCCTGTGGATAGGCTGCACGATGACGGTGAAGACCAGCAAGAGCTTTCAGGGCTGGTACCTTCCTTGTGGGAGAAGGAGCCGGACGTTTGCCTTTTCGGAAAGAGGCTCTGCCGAGAACGACCACCGTGAGATGTGCCATCTGTGGGAAAGCAGAGATCCCCAGTGCTGCTGTGCCTGTGGATAGGCTGCACGATGACGGTGAAGACCAGCAAGAGCTTTCAGGGCTGGCACCTTCCTTGTGGGAGAAGGAGCCGGACGTTTGCCTTTTCAGAAAGAGGCTCTGCTAAGAACGATCACCGTGAGGTCTACCGTTCCTGGGCAAGCACGGATCCCCAGTGGTGTTGTGCCTGTGGATAGGCTGCACGGGAACAGTGAAGAGCAGCATGAGCTTTCAGGGCTGGCACCTTCCTTGTGGGAGAAGGAGCCGGACGTTTGCCTTTTCGGAAAGAGGCTCTGCCGAGAACGAGTGCCGTGCCATGTGCCGCCTGTGGGAAAGCACAGATCCCCAGTGCTGTTGTGCCTGTGGATAGGCTGCACGGGGACGGTGAAGAGCAGCATGAGCTTTCAGGGCTGGCACCTTCCTTGTGGGAGAAGGAGCCGGACGTTTGCCTTTTCGGAAAGAGGCTCTGCCGAGAACGAGTGCCGTGCCAGGTGACGCCTGTGGGAAAGCACAGATCCCCAGTGCTGTTGTGCCTGTGGATAGGCTGCACGGGGACGGTGAAGAGCAGCATGAGCTTTCAGGGCTGGCACCTTCCTGGTGGGAGAAGGAGCCGGACGTTTGCCTTTTCGGAAAGAGGCTCTGCCGAGAACGAACATTGTGAGGTCTACAGTTCCTGGACAAGAACGGATCCCCAATGCTGTTGTGCCTGTGGATAGGCTGCACGGGGGCTGTGAAGACCGGCATGATCTTTCAGGGCTGGCACCTTCCTTGTGGGAGAAGGAGCCGGACGTTTGCATTTTCGGAAGGAGAGTCTGCCGAGTACAAGCGCCGTGAGATGTGCCGTCTTTTGGAAAGCACAGATCCCCAGTGCTGTTGTGCCTGTGGATAGGCTGCACGGGGACGGTGAAGAGCAGCATGACCTTTGAGGGCTGGCACCTTCCTTGTGGGACAAGGAGTCGGACGTTTGCCTTTTCGGAAAGAGGCTCTGCTGAGAACGAACACCGTGAGGTCTACCGTTCCTGGGCAAGTACAGATCCACAATGCTGTTGTGCCTGTGGATAGGCTGCAAAGGTGCAATGAAGAGCAGCATGAGCTTTCAGGGCTGGCACCTTCCTTGTGGGAGAAGGAGCCGGACGTTTGCCTTTTCGGAAAGAGGCTCTGCTGAGAACGAACACCGTGAGGTCTACCGTTCCTAGGCAAGCACGGATCCCCAGCGCTCTTGTGCCTGTGGATAGGCTGCACAGGGACAGTGAAGAGCAGCAGGAGCTTTCAGGGCTGGTACCTTCCTTGTGGGAGAAGGAGCCGGACGTTTGCCTTTTCGGAAAGAGGCTCTGCCGAGAACGACCACCGTGAGATGTGCCATCTGTGGGAAAGCAGAGATCCCCAGTGCTGCTGTGCCTGTGGATAGGCTGCACGATGACGGTGAAGACCAGCAAGAGCTTTCAGGGCTGGCACCTTCCTTGTGGGAGAAGGAGCCGGACGTTTGCCTTTTCAGAAAGAGGCTCTGCTAAGAACGATCACCGTGAGGTCTACCGTTCCTGGGCAAGCACGGATCCCCAGTGGTGTTGTGCCTGTGGATAGGCTGCACGGGAACAGTGAAGAGCAGCATGAGCTTTCAGGGCTGGCACCTTCCTTGTGGGAGAAGGAGGCGGACGTTTGCCTTCTCGGAAAGAGGCTCTGCCGAGAACGAGTGCCGTGCCATGTGCCGCCTGTGGGAAAGCACAGATCCCCAGTGCTGTTGTGCCTGTGGATAGGCTGCACGGGGACGGTGAAGAGCAGCATGAGCTTTCAGGGCTGGCACCTTCCTTGTGGGAGAAGGAGCCGGACGTTTGCCTTTTCAGAAAGAGGCTCTGCTGAGAACGATCACCGTGAGATCTACCGTTCCTGGGCAAGCACGAATCCCCAGTGGTGTTGTGCCTGTAGATAGGCTGCACGGGTACAGTGAAGAGCAGCATGAGCTTTCAGGGCTGGCACCTTCCTTGTGGGAGAAGGAGCCGGACGTTTGCCTTTTCGGAAAGAGGCTCTGCCGAGAACGAGTGCCGTGCCAGGTGACGCCTGTGGGAAAGCACAGATCCCCAGTGCTGTTGTGCCTGTGGATAGGCTGCACGGGGACGGTGAAGAGCAGCATGAGCTTTCAGGGCTGGCACCTTCCTGGTGGGAGAAGGAGCCGGACGTTTGCCTTTTCGGAAAGAGGCTCTGCCGAGAACGAACATTGTGAGGTCTACAGTTCCTGGACAAGAACGGATCCCCAATGCTGTTGTGCCTGTGGATAGGCTGCACGGGGGCTGTGAAGACCGGCATGATCTTTCAGGGCTGGCACCTTCCTTGTGGGAGAAGGAGCCGGACGTTTGCCTTTTCGGAAGGAGAGTCTGCCGAGTACAAGCGCCGTGAGATGTGCCGTCTTTTGGAAAGCACAGATCCCCAGTGCTGTTGTGCCTGTGGATAGGCTGCACAGGGACAGTGTAGAGCAGCATGAGCTTTCAGGGCTGGCACCTTCCTTGTGGGAGAAGGAGCCGGACGTTTGCCTTTTCAGAAGGAGAGTCTGCCGAGTACAAGCGCCGTGAGATGTGCAGCCTGTGGGAAAGCACAGATCCCCAGTGCTGTTGTGCCTGTGGATAGGCTGCACAGGGACAGTGAAGAGCAGCATGAGCTTTCAGGGCTGGTACCTTCCTGGTGGGAGAAGGAGTCGGACGTTTGCCTTTTCGGAAAGAGGCTCTGCCGAGAACGAGCGCCGTGCCATGTGCCGCCTGTGGGAAAGCACAGATCCCCAGTGCTGTTGTGCCTGTGAATAGCCTGCACGGGTACAGTGAAGAGCAGCATGAGCTTTCAGGGCTGGCACCTTCCTGGTGGGAGAAGGAGCCGGACGTTTGCCTTTTCGGAAAGAGGCTCTGCCGAGAACGACCACCGTGAGATGTGCCATCTGTGGGAAAGCAGAGATCCCCAGTGCTGCTGTGCCTGTGGATAGGCTGCACGATGACGGTGAAGACCAGCAAGAGCTTTCAGGGCTGGTACCTTCCTTGTGGGAGAAGGAGCCGGACGTTTGCCTTTTCGGAAAGAGGCTCTGCCGAGAACGACCACCGTGAGATGTGCCATCTGTGGGAAAGCAGAGATCCCCAGTGCTGCTGTGCCTGTGGATAGGCTGCACGATGACGGTGAAGACCAGCAAGAGCTTTCAGGGCTGGCACCTTCCTTGTGGGAGAAGGAGCCGGACGTTTGCCTTTTCAGAAAGAGGCTCTGCTAAGAACGATCACCGTGAGGTCTACCGTTCCTGGGCAAGCACGGATCCCCAGTGGTGTTGTGCCTGTGGATAGGCTGCACGGGAACAGTGAAGAGCAGCATGAGCTTTCAGGGCTGGCACCTTCCTTGTGGGAGAAGGAGCCGGACGTTTGCCTTTTCGGAAAGAGGCTCTGCCGAGAACGAGTGCCGTGCCATGTGCCGCCTGTGGGAAAGCACAGATCCCCAGTGCTGTTGTGCCTGTGGATAGGCTGCACGGGGACGGTGAAGAGCAGCATGAGCTTTCAGGGCTGGCACCTTCCTTGTGGGAGAAGGAGCCGGACGTTTGCCTTTTCGGAAAGAGGCTCTGCCGAGAACGAGTGCCGTGCCAGGTGACGCCTGTGGGAAAGCACAGATCCCCAGTGCTGTTGTGCCTGTGGATAGGCTGCACGGGGACGGTGAAGAGCAGCATGAGCTTTCAGGGCTGGCACCTTCCTGGTGGGAGAAGGAGCCGGACGTTTGCCTTTTCGGAAAGAGGCTCTGCCGAGAACGAACATTGTGAGGTCTACAGTTCCTGGACAAGAACGGATCCCCAATGCTGTTGTGCCTGTGGATAGGCTGCACGGGGGCTGTGAAGACCGGCATGATCTTTCAGGGCTGGCACCTTCCTTGTGGGAGAAGGAGCCGGACGTTTGCATTTTCGGAAGGAGAGTCTGCCGAGTACAAGCGCCGTGAGATGTGCCGTCTTTTGGAAAGCACAGATCCCCAGTGCTGTTGTGCCTGTGGATAGGCTGCACAGGGACAGTGTAGAGCAGCATGAGCTTTCAGGGCTGGCACCTTCCTTGTGGGAGAAGGAGCCGGACGTTTGCCTTTTCGGAAAGAGGCTCTGCCGAGAACGACCACCGTGAGATGTGCCATCTGTGGGAAAGCAGAGATCCCCAGTGCTGCTGTGCCTGTGGATAGGCTGCACGATGACGGTGAAGACCAGCAAGAGCTTTCAGGGCTGGTACCTTCCTTGTGGGAGAAGGAGCCGGACGTTTGCCTTTTCGGAAAGAGGCTCTGCCGAGAACGACCACCGTGAGATGTGCCATCTGTGGGAAAGCAGAGATCCCCAGTGCTGCTGTGCCTGTGGATAGGCTGCACGATGACGGTGAAGGCCAGCAAGAGCTTTCAGGGCTGGCACCTTCCTTGTGGGAGAAGGAGCCGGACGTTTGCCTTTTCAGAAAGAGGCTCTGCTAAGAACGATCACCGTGAGGTCTACCGTTCCTGGGCAAGCACGGATCCCCAGTGGTGTTGTGCCTGTGGATAGGCTGCACGGGAACAGTGAAGAGCAGCATGAGCTTTCAGGGCTGGCACCTTCCTTGTGGGAGAAGGAGCCGGACGTTTGCCTTTTCGGAAAGAGGCTCTGCCGAGAACGAGTGCCGTGCCATGTGCCGCCTGTGGGAAAGCACAGATCCCCAGTGCTGTTGTGCCTGTGGATAGGCTGCACGGGGACGGTGAAGAGCAGCATGAGCTTTCAGGGCTGGCACCTTCCTTGTGGGAGAAGGAGCCGGACGTTTGCCTTTTCAGAAAGAGGCTCTGCTGAGAACGATCACCGTGAGATCTACCGTTCCTGGGCAAGCACGAATCCCCAGTGGTGTTGTGCCTGTAGATAGGCTGCACGGGTACAGTGAAGAGCAGCATGAGCTTTCAGGGCTGGCACCTTCCTTGTGGGAGAAGGAGCCGGACGTTTGCCTTTTCGGAAAGAGGCTCTGCCGAGAACGAGTGCCGTGCCAGGTGACGCCTGTGGGAAAGCACAGATCCCCAGTGCTGTTGTGCCTGTGGATAGGCTGCACGGGGACGGTGAAGAGCAGCATGAGCTTTCAGGGCTGGCACCTTCCTGGTGGGAGAAGGAGCCGGACGTTTGCCTTTTCGGAAAGAGGCTCTGCCGAGAACGAACATTGTGAGGTCTACAGTTCCTGGACAAGAACGGATCCCCAATGCTGTTGTGCCTGTGGATAGGCTGCACGGGGGCTGTGAAGACCGGCATGATCTTTCAGGGCTGGCACCTTCCTTGTGGGAGAAGGAGCCGGACGTTTGCCTTTTCGGAAGGAGAGTCTGCCGAGTACAAGCGCCGTGAGATGTGCCGTCTTTTGGAAAGCACAGATCCCCAGTGCTGTTGTGCCTGTGGATAGGCTGCACAGGGACAGTGTAGAGCAGCATGAGCTTTCAGGGCTGGCACCTTCCTTGTGGGAGAAGGAGCCGGACGTTTGCCTTTTCAGAAAGAGGCTCTGCTAAGAACGATCACCGTGAGGTCTACCGTTCCTGGGCAAGCACGGATCCCCAGTGGTGTTGTGCCTGTGGATAGGCTGCACGGGAACAGTGAAGAGCAGCATGAGCTTTCAGGGCTGGCACCTTCCTTGTGGGAGAAGGAGCCGGACGTTTGCCTTTTCGGAAAGAGGCTCTGCCGAGAACGAGTGCCGTGCCAGGTGACGCCTGTGGGAAAGCACAGATCCCCAGTGCTGTTGTGCCTGTGGATAGGCTGCACGGGGACGGTGAAGAGCAGCATGAGCTTTCAGGGCTGGCACCTTCCTTGTGGGAGAAGGAGCCGGACGTTTGCCTTTTCAGAAAGAGGCTCTGCTGAGAACGATCACCGTGAGATCTACCGTTCCTGGGCAAGCACGAATCCCCAGTGGTGTTGTGCCTGTAGATAGGCTGCACGGGTACAGTGAAGAGCAGCATGAGCTTTCAGGGCTGGCACCTTCCTTGTGGGAGAAGGAGCCGGACGTTTGCCTTTTCGGAAAGAGGCTCTGCCGAGAACGAGTGCCGTGCCAGGTGACGCCTGTGGGAAAGCACAGATCCCCAGTGCTGTTGTGCCTGTGGATAGGCTGCACGGGGACGGTGAAGAGCAGCATGAGCTTTCAGGGCTGGCACCTTCCTGGTGGGAGAAGGAGCCGGACGTTTGCCTTTTCGGAAAGAGGCTCTGCCGAGAACGAACATTGTGAGATCTACAGTTCCTGGACAAGAACGGATCCCCAATGCTGTTGTGCCTGTGGATAGGCTGCACGGGGGCTGTGAAGACCGGCATGATCTTTCAGGGCTGGCACCTTCCTTGTGGGAGAAGGAGCCGGACGTTTGCCTTTTCGGAAGGAGAGTCTGCCGAGTACAAGCGCCGTGACATGTGCCGTCTTTTGGAAAGCACAGATCCCCAGTGCTGTTGTGCCTGTGGATAGGCTGCACAGGGACAGTGTAGAGCAGCATGAGCTTTCAGGGCTGGCACCTTCCTTGTGGGAGAAGGAGCCGGACGTTTGCCTTTTCAGAAGGAGAGTCTGCCGAGTACAAGCGCCGTGAGATGTGCAGCCTGTGGGAAAGCACAGATCCCCAGTGCTGTTGTGCCTGTGGATAGGCTGCACAGGGACAGTGAAGAGCAGCATGAGCTTTCAGGGCTGGTACCTTCCTGGTGGGAGAAGGAGTCGGACGTTTGCCTTTTCGGAAAGAGGCTCTGCCGAGAACGAGGGCCGTGCCATGTGCCGCCTGTGGGAAAGCACAGATCCCCAGTGCTGTTGTGCCTGTGAATAGCCTGCACGGGTACAGTGAAGAGCAGCATGAGCTTTCAGGGCTGGCACCTTCCTGGTGGGAGAAGGAGCCGGACGTTTGCCTTTTCGGAAAGAGGCTCTGCCGAGAACGACCACCGTGAGATGTGCCATCTGTGGGAAAGCAGAGATCCCCAGTGCTGCTGTGCCTGTGGATAGGCTGCACGATGACGGTGAAGACCAGCAAGAGCTTTCAGGGCTGGCACCTTCCTTGTGGGAGAAGGAGCCGGACGTTTGCCTTTTCGGAAAGAGGCTCTGCCGAGAACGACCACCGTGAGATGTGCCATCTGTGGGAAAGCAGAGATCCCCAGTGCTGCTGTGCCTGTGGATAGGCTGCACGATGACGGTGAAGACCAGCAAGAGCTTTCAGGGCTGGCACCTTCCTTGTGGGAGAAGGAGCCGGACGTTTGCCTTTTCAGAAAGAGGCTCTGCTAAGAACGATCACCGTGAGGTCTACCGTTCCTGGGCAAGCACGGATCCCCAGTGGTGTTGTGCCTGTGGATAGGCTGCACGGGAACAGTGAAGAGCAGCATGAGCTTTCAGGGCTGGCACCTTCCTTGTGGGAGAAGGAGCCGGACGTTTGCCTTTTCGGAAAGAGGCTCTGCCGAGAACGAGTGCCGTGCCATGTGCCGCCTGTGGGAAAGCACAGATCCCCAGTGCTGTTGTGCCTGTGGATAGGCTGCACGGGGACGGTGAAGAGCAGCATGAGCTTTCAGGGCTGGCACCTTCCTTGTGGGAGAAGGAGCCGGACGTTTGCCTTTTCGGAAAGAGGCTCTGCCGAGAACGAACATTGTGAGGTCTACAGTTCCTGGACAAGAACGGATCCCCAATGCTGTTGTGCCTGTGGATAGGCTGCACGGGGGCTGTGAAGACCGGCATGATCTTTCAGGGCTGGCACCTTCCTTGTGGGAGAAGGAGCCGGACGTTTGCCTTTTCGGAAGGAGAGTCTGCCGAGTACAAGCGCCGTGAGATGTGCCGTCTTTTGGAAAGCACAGATCCCCAGTGCTGTTGTGCCTGTGGATAGGCTGCACAGGGACAGTGTAGAGCAGCATGAGCTTTCAGGGCTGGCACCTTCCTTGTGGGAGAAGGAGCCGGACGTTTGCCTTTTCAGAAGGAGAGTCTGCCGAGTACAAGCGCCGTGAGATGTGCAGCCTGTGGGAAAGCACAGATCCCCAGTGCTGTTGTGCCTGTGGATAGGCTGCACAGGGACAGTGAAGAGCAGCATGAGCTTTCAGGGCTGGCACCTTCCTGGTGGGAGAAGGAGTCGGACGTTTGCCTTTTCGGAAAGAGGCTCTGCCGAGAACGAGCGCCGTGCCATGTGCCGCCTGTGGGAAAGCACAGATCCCCAGTGCTGTTGTGCCTGTGAATAGCCTGCACGGGTACAGTGAAGAGCAGCATGAGCTTTCAGGGCTGGCACCTTCCTGGTGGGAGAAGGAGCCGGACGTTTGCCTTTTCGGAAAGAGGCTCTGCCGAGAACGAACATTGTGAGATCTACAGTTCCTGGACAAGAACGGATCCCCAATGCTGTTGTGCCTGTGGATAGGCTGCACGGGGGCTGTGAAGACCGGCATGATCTTTCAGGGCTGGCACCTTCCTTGTGGGAGAAGGAGCCGGACGTTTGCCTTTTCGGAAGGAGAGTCTGCCGAGTACAAGCGCCGTGACATGTGCCGTCTTTTGGAAAGCACAGATCCCCAGTGCTGTTGTGCCTGTGGATAGGCTGCACAGGGACAGTGTAGAGCAGCATGAGCTTTCAGGGCTGGCACCTTCCTTGTGGGAGAAGGAGCCGGACGTTTGCCTTTTCAGAAGGAGAGTCTGCCGAGTACAAGCGCCGTGAGATGTGCAGCCTGTGGGAAAGCACAGATCCCCAGTGCTGTTGTGCCTGTGGATAGGCTGCACAGGGACAGTGAAGAGCAGCATGAGCTTTCAGGGCTGGTACCTTCCTGGTGGGAGAAGGAGTCGGACGTTTGCCTTTTCGGAAAGAGGCTCTGCCGAGAACGAGGGCCGTGCCATGTGCCGCCTGTGGGAAAGCACAGATCCCCAGTGCTGTTGTGCCTGTGAATAGCCTGCACGGGTACAGTGAAGAGCAGCATGAGCTTTCAGGGCTGGCACCTTCCTGGTGGGAGAAGGAGCCGGACGTTTGCCTTTTCGGAAAGAGGCTCTGCTGAGAACGACCACCGTGAGATGTGCCATCTGTGGGAAAGCAGAGATCCCCAGTGCTGCTGTGCCTGTGGATAGGCTGCACGATGACGGTGAAGACCAGCAAGAGCTTTCAGGGCTGGCACCTTCCTTGTGGGAGAAGGAGCCGGACGTTTGCCTTTTCAGAAAGAGGCTCTGCTAAGAACGATCACCGTGAGGTCTACCGTTCCTGGGCAAGCACGGATCCCCAGTGGTGTTGTGCCTGTGGATAGGCTGCACGGGAACAGTGAAGAGCAGCATGAGCTTTCAGGGCTGGCACCTTCCTTGTGGGAGAAGGAGCCGGACGTTTGCCTTTTCGGAAAGAGGCTCTGCCGAGAACGAGTGCCGTGCCATGTGCCGCCTGTGGGAAAGCACAGATCCCCAGTGCTGTTGTGCCTGTGGATAGGCTGCACGGGGACGGTGAAGAGCAGCATGAGCTTTCAGGGCTGGCACCTTCCTTGTGGGAGAAGGAGCCGGACGTTTGCCTTTTCGGAAAGAGGCTCTGCCGAGAACGAACATTGTGAGGTCTACAGTTCCTGGACAAGAACGGATCCCCAATGCTGTTGTGCCTGTGGATAGGCTGCACGGGGGCTGTGAAGACCGGCATGATCTTTCAGGGCTGGCACCTTCCTTGTGGGAGAAGGAGCCGGACGTTTGCCTTTTCGGAAGGAGAGTCTGCCGAGTACAAGCGCCGTGAGATGTGCCGTCTTTTGGAAAGCACAGATCCCCAGTGCTGTTGTGCCTGTGGATAGGCTGCACAGGGACAGTGTAGAGCAGCATGAGCTTTCAGGGCTGGCACCTTCCTTGTGGGAGAAGGAGCCGGACGTTTGCCTTTTCAGAAGGAGAGTCTGCCGAGTACAAGCGCCGTGAGATGTGCAGCCTGTGGGAAAGCACAGATCCCCAGTGCTGTTGTGCCTGTGGATAGGCTGCACAGGGACAGTGAAGAGCAGCATGAGCTTTCAGGGCTGGCACCTTCCTGGTGGGAGAAGGAGTCGGACGTTTGCCTTTTCGGAAAGAGGCTCTGCCGAGAACGAGCGCCGTGCCATGTGCCGCCTGTGGGAAAGCACAGATCCCCAGTGCTGTTGTGCCTGTGAATAGCCTGCACGGGTACAGTGAAGAGCAGCATGAGCTTTCAGGGCTGGCACCTTCCTGGTGGGAGAAGGAGCCGGACGTTTGCCTTTTCGGAAAGAGGCTCTGCCGAGAACGAACATTGTGAGATCTACAGTTCCTGGACAAGAACGGATCCCCAATGCTGTTGTGCCTGTGGATAGGCTGCACGGGGGCTGTGAAGACCGGCATGATCTTTCAGGGCTGGCACCTTCCTTGTGGGAGAAGGAGCCGGACGTTTGCCTTTTCGGAAGGAGAGTCTGCCGAGTACAAGCGCCGTGACATGTGCCGTCTTTTGGAAAGCACAGATCCCCAGTGCTGTTGTGCCTGTGGATAGGCTGCACAGGGACAGTGTAGAGCAGCATGAGCTTTCAGGGCTGGCACCTTCCTTGTGGGAGAAGGAGCCGGACGTTTGCCTTTTCAGAAGGAGAGTCTGCCGAGTACAAGCGCCGTGAGATGTGCAGCCTGTGGGAAAGCACAGATCCCCAGTGCTGTTGTGCCTGTGGATAGGCTGCACAGGGACAGTGAAGAGCAGCATGAGCTTTCAGGGCTGGTACCTTCCTGGTGGGAGAAGGAGTCGGACGTTTGCCTTTTCGGAAAGAGGCTCTGCCGAGAACGAGGGCCGTGCCATGTGCCGCCTGTGGGAAAGCACAGATCCCCAGTGCTGTTGTGCCTGTGAATAGCCTGCACGGGTACAGTGAAGAGCAGCATGAGCTTTCAGGGCTGGCACCTTCCTGGTGGGAGAAGGAGCCGGACGTTTGCCTTTTCGGAAAGAGGCTCTGCCGAGAACGACCACCGTGAGATGTGCCATCTGTGGGAAAGCAGAGATCCCCAGTGCTGCTGTGCCTGTGGATAGGCTGCACGATGACGGTGAAGACCAGCAAGAGCTTTCAGGGCTGGCACCTTCCTTGTGGGAGAAGGAGCCGGACGTTTGCCTTTTCGGAAAGAGGCTCTGCCGAGAACGACCACCGTGAGATGTGCCATCTGTGGGAAAGCAGAGATCCCCAGTGCTGCTGTGCCTGTGGATAGGCTGCACGATGACGGTGAAGACCAGCAAGAGCTTTCAGGGCTGGCACCTTCCTTGTGGGAGAAGGAGCCGGACGTTTGCCTTTTCAGAAAGAGGCTCTGCTAAGAACGATCACCGTGAGGTCTACCGTTCCTGGGCAAGCACGGATCCCCAGTGGTGTTGTGCCTGTGGATAGGCTGCACGGGAACAGTGAAGAGCAGCATGAGCTTTCAGGGCTGGCACCTTCCTTGTGGGAGAAGGAGCCGGACGTTTGCCTTTTCGGAAAGAGGCTCTGCCGAGAACGAGTGCCGTGCCATGTGCCGCCTGTGGGAAAGCACAGATCCCCAGTGCTGTTGTGCCTGTGGATAGGCTGCACGGGGACGGTGAAGAGCAGCATGAGCTTTCAGGGCTGGCACCTTCCTTGTGGGAGAAGGAGCCGGACGTTTGCCTTTTCGGAAAGAGGCTCTGCCGAGAACGAACATTGTGAGGTCTACAGTTCCTGGACAAGAACGGATCCCCAATGCTGTTGTGCCTGTGGATAGGCTGCACGGGGGCTGTGAAGACCGGCATGATCTTTCAGGGCTGGCACCTTCCTTGTGGGAGAAGGAGCCGGACGTTTGCCTTTTCGGAAGGAGAGTCTGCCGAGTACAAGCGCCGTGAGATGTGCCGTCTTTTGGAAAGCACAGATCCCCAGTGCTGTTGTGCCTGTGGATAGGCTGCACAGGGACAGTGTAGAGCAGCATGAGCTTTCAGGGCTGGCACCTTCCTTGTGGGAGAAGGAGCCGGACGTTTGCCTTTTCAGAAGGAGAGTCTGCCGAGTACAAGCGCCGTGAGATGTGCAGCCTGTGGGAAAGCACAGATCCCCAGTGCTGTTGTGCCTGTGGATAGGCTGCACAGGGACAGTGAAGAGCAGCATGAGCTTTCAGGGCTGGCACCTTCCTGGTGGGAGAAGGAGTCGGACGTTTGCCTTTTCGGAAAGAGGCTCTGCCGAGAACGAGCGCCGTGCCATGTGCCGCCTGTGGGAAAGCACAGATCCCCAGTGCTGTTGTGCCTGTGAATAGCCTGCACGGGTACAGTGAAGAGCAGCATGAGCTTTCAGGGCTGGCACCTTCCTGGTGGGAGAAGGAGCCGGACGTTTGCCTTTTCGGAAAGAGGCTCTGCCGAGAACAAACATTGTGAGATCTACAGTTCCTGGACAAGAACGGATCCCCAATGCTGTTGTGCCTGTGGATAGGCTGCACGGGGGCTGTGAAGACCGGCATGATCTTTCAGGGCTGGCACCTTCCTTGTGGGAGAAGGAGCCGGACGTTTGCCTTTTCGGAAGGAGAGTCTGCCGAGTACAAGCGCCGTGAGATGTGCCGTCTTTTGGAAAGCACAGATCCCCAGTGCTGTTGTGCCTGTGGATAGGCTGCACAGGGACAGTGTAGAGCAGCATGAGCTTTCAGGGCTGGCACCTTCCTTGTGGGAGAAGGAGCCGGACGTTTGCCTTTTCGGAAAGAGGCTCTGCCGAGAACGACCACCGTGAGATGTGCCATCTGTGGGAAAGCAGAGATCCCCAGTGCTGCTGTGCCTGTGGATAGGCTGCACGATGACGGTGAAGACCAGCAAGAGCTTTCAGGGCTGGTACCTTCCTTGTGGGAGAAGGAGCCGGACGTTTGCCTTTTCGGAAAGAGGCTCTGCCGAGAACGACCACCGTGAGATGTGCCATCTGTGGGAAAGCAGAGATCCCCAGTGCTGCTGTGCCTGTGGATAGGCTGCACGATGACGGTGAAGACCAGCAAGAGCTTTCAGGGCTGGCACCTTCCTTGTGGGAGAAGGAGCCGGACGTTTGCCTTTTCAGAAAGAGGCTCTGCTAAGAACGATCACCGTGAGGTCTACCGTTCCTGGGCAAGCACGGATCCCCAGTGGTGTTGTGCCTGTGGATAGGCTGCACGGGAACAGTGAAGAGCAGCATGAGCTTTCAGGGCTGGCACCTTCCTTGTGGGAGAAGGAGCCGGACGTTTGCCTTTTCGGAAAGAGGCTCTGCCGAGAACGAGTGCCGTGCCATGTGCCGCCTGTGGGAAAGCACAGATCCCCAGTGCTGTTGTGCCTGTGGATAGGCTGCACGGGGACGGTGAAGAGCAGCATGAGCTTTCAGGGCTGGCACCTTCCTTGTGGGAGAAGGAGCCGGACGTTTGCCTTTTCAGAAAGAGGCTCTGCTGAGAACGATCACCGTGAGATCTACCGTTCCTGGGCAAGCACGAATCCCCAGTGGTGTTGTGCCTGTAGATAGGCTGCACGGGTACAGTGAAGAGCAGCATGAGCTTTCAGGGCTGGCACCTTCCTTGTGGGAGAAGGAGCCGGACGTTTGCCTTTTCGGAAAGAGGCTCTGCCGAGAACGAGTGCCGTGCCAGGTGACGCCTGTGGGAAAGCACAGATCCCCAGTGCTGTTGTGCCTGTGGATAGGCTGCACGGGGACGGTGAAGAGCAGCATGAGCTTTCAGGGCTGGCACCTTCCTGGTGGGAGAAGGAGCCGGACGTTTGCCTTTTCGGAAAGAGGCTCTGCCGAGAACGAACATTGTGAGGTCTACAGTTCCTGGACAAGAACGGATCCCCAATGCTGTTGTGCCTGTGGATAGGCTGCACGGGGGCTGTGAAGACCGGCATGATCTTTCAGGGCTGGCACCTTCCTTGTGGGAGAAGGAGCCGGACGTTTGCCTTTTCGGAAGGAGAGTCTGCCGAGTACAAGCGCCGTGAGATGTGCCGTCTTTTGGAAAGCACAGATCCCCAGTGCTGTTGTGCCTGTGGATAGGCTGCACAGGGACAGTGTAGAGCAGCATGAGCTTTCAGGGCTGGCACCTTCCTTGTGGGAGAAGGAGCCGGACGTTTGCCTTTTCAGAAGGAGAGTCTGCCGAGTACAAGCGCCGTGAGATGTGCAGCCTGTGGGAAAGCACAGATCCCCAGTGCTGTTGTGCCTGTGGATAGGCTGCACAGGGACAGTGAAGAGCAGCATGAGCTTTCAGGGCTGGTACCTTCCTGGTGGGAGAAGGAGTCGGACGTTTGCCTTTTCGGAAAGAGGCTCTGCCGAGAACGAGCGCCGTGCCATGTGCCGCCTGTGGGAAAGCACAGATCCCCAGTGCTGTTGTGCCTGTGAATAGCCTGCACGGGTACAGTGAAGAGCAGCATGAGCTTTCAGGGCTGGCACCTTCCTGGTGGGAGAAGGAGCCGGACGTTTGCCTTTTCGGAAAGAGGCTCTGCCGAGAACGACCACCGTGAGATGTGCCATCTGTGGGAAAGCAGAGATCCCCAGTGCTGCTGTGCCTGTGGATAGGCTGCACGATGACGGTGAAGACCAGCAAGAGCTTTCAGGGCTGGTACCTTCCTTGTGGGAGAAGGAGCCGGACGTTTGCCTTTTCGGAAAGAGGCTCTGCTGAGAACGACCACCGTGAGATGTGCCATCTGTGGGAAAGCAGAGATCCCCAGTGCTGCTGTGCCTGTGGATAGGCTGCACGATGACGGTGAAGACCAGCAAGAGCTTTCAGGGCTGGCACCTTCCTTGTGGGAGAAGGAGCCGGACGTTTGCCTTTTCAGAAAGAGGCTCTGCTAAGAACGATCACCGTGAGGTCTACCGTTCCTGGGCAAGCACGGATCCCCAGTGGTGTTGTGCCTGTGGATAGGCTGCACGGGAACAGTGAAGAGCAGCATGAGCTTTCAGGGCTGGCACCTTCCTTGTGGGAGAAGGAGCCGGACGTTTGCCTTTTCAGAAAGAGGCTCTGCTAAGAACGAGTGCCGTGCCATGTGCCGCCTGTGGGAAAGCACAGATCCCCAGTGCTGTTGTGCCTGTGGATAGGCTGCACGGGGACGGTGAAGAGCAGCATGAGCTTTCAGGGCTGGCACCTTCCTTGTGGGAGAAGGAGCCGGACGTTTGCCTTTTCGGAAAGAGGCTCTGCCGAGAACGAGTGCCGTGCCAGGTGACGCCTGTGGGAAAGCACAGATCCCCAGTGCTGTTGTGCCTGTGGATAGGCTGCACGGGGACGGTGAAGAGCAGCATGAGCTTTCAGGGCTGGCACCTTCCTGGTGGGAGAAGGAGCCGGACGTTTGCCTTTTCGGAAAGAGGCTCTGCCGAGAACGAACATTGTGAGGTCTACAGTTCCTGGACAAGAACGGATCCCCAATGCTGTTGTGCCTGTGGATAGGCTGCACGGGGGCTGTGAAGACCGGCATGATCTTTCAGGGCTGGCACCTTCCTTGTGGGAGAAGGAGCCGGACGTTTGCATTTTCGGAAGGAGAGTCTGCCGAGTACAAGCGCCGTGAGATGTGCCGTCTTTTGGAAAGCACAGATCCCCAGTGCTGTTGTGCCTGTGGATAGGCTGCACGGGGACGGTGAAGAGCAGCATGAGCTTTCAGGGCTGGCACCTTCCTTGTGGGAGAAGGAGCCGGACGTTTGCCTTTTCAGAAAGAGGCTCTGCTGAGAACGATCACCGTGAGATCTACCGTTCCTGGGCAAGCACGAATCCCCAGTGGTGTTGTGCCTGTAGATAGGCTGCACGGGTACAGTGAAGAGCAGCATGAGCTTTCAGGGCTGGCACCTTCCTTGTTGGAGAAGGAGCCGGACGTTTGCCTTTTCGGAAAGAGGCTCTGCCGAGAACGAGTGCCGTGCCAGGTGACGCCTGAGGGAAAGCACAGATCCCCAGTGCTGTTGTGCCTGTGGATAGGCTGCACGGGGACGGTGAAGACCAGCATGAGCTTTCAGGGCTGGCACCTTCCTGGTGGGAGAAGGAGCCGGACGTTTGCCTTTTCGGAAAGAGGCTCTGCCGAGAACGAACATTGTGAGGTCTACAGTTCCTGGACAAGAACGGATCCCCAATGCTGTTGTGCCTGTGGATAGGCTGCACGGGGGCTGTGAAGACCGGCATGATCTTTCAGGGCTGGCACCTTCCTTGTGGGAGAAGGAGCCGGACGTTTGCCTTTTCGGAAGGAGAGTCTGCCGAGTACAAGCGCCGTGACATGTGCCGTCTTTTGGAAAGCACAGATCCCCAGTGCTGTTGTGCCTGTGGATAGGCTGCACAGGGACAGTGTAGAGCAGCATGAGCTTTCAGGGCTGGCACCTTCCTTGTGGGAGAAGGAGCCGGACGTTTGCCTTTTCAGAAGGAGAGTCTGCCGAGTACAAGCGCCGTGAGATGTGCAGCCTGTGGGAAAGCACAGATCCCCAGTGCTGTTGTGCCTGTGGATAGGCTGCACAGGGACAGTGAAGAGCAGCATGAGCTTTCAGGGCTGGTACCTTCCTGGTGGGAGAAGGAGTCGGACGTTTGCCTTTTCGGAAAGAGGCTCTGCCGAGAACGAGGGCCGTGCCATGTGCCGCCTGTGGGAAAGCACAGATCCCCAGTGCTGTTGTGCCTGTGAATAGCCTGCACGGGTACAGTGAAGAGCAGCATGAGCTTTCAGGGCTGGCACCTTCCTGGTGGGAGAAGGAGCCGGACGTTTGCCTTTTCGGAAAGAGGCTCTGCCGAGAACGACCACCGTGAGATGTGCCATCTGTGGGAAAGCAGAGATCCCCAGTGCTGCTGTGCCTGTGGATAGGCTGCACGATGACGGTGAAGACCAGCAAGAGCTTTCAGGGCTGGCACCTTCCTTGTGGGAGAAGGAGCCGGACGTTTGCCTTTTCGGAAAGAGGCTCTGCCGAGAACGACCACCGTGAGATGTGCCATCTGTGGGAAAGCAGAGATCCCCAGTGCTGCTGTGCCTGTGGATAGGCTGCACGATGACGGTGAAGACCAGCAAGAGCTTTCAGGGCTGGCACCTTCCTTGTGGGAGAAGGAGCCGGACGTTTGCCTTTTCAGAAAGAGGCTCTGCTAAGAACGATCACCGTGAGGTCTACCGTTCCTGGGCAAGCACGGATCCCCAGTGGTGTTGTGCCTGTGGATAGGCTGCACGGGAACAGTGAAGAGCAGCATGAGCTTTCAGGGCTGGCACCTTCCTTGTGGGAGAAGGAGCCGGACGTTTGCCTTTTCGGAAAGAGGCTCTGCCGAGAACGAGTGCCGTGCCAGGTGACGCCTGTGGGAAAGCACAGATCCCCAGTGCTGTTGTGCCTGTGGATAGGCTGCACGGGGACGGTGAAGAGCAGCATGAGCTTTCAGGGCTGGCACCTTCCTGGTGGGAGAAGGAGCCGGACGTTTGCCTTTTCGGAAAGAGGCTCTGCCGAGAACGAACATTGTGAGGTCTACAGTTCCTGGACAAGAACGGATCCCCAATGCTGTTGTGCCTGTGGATAGGCTGCACGGGGGCTGTGAAGACCGGCATGATCTTTCAGGGCTGGCACCTTCCTTGTGGGAGAAGGAGCCGGACGTTTGCCTTTTCGGAAGGAGAGTCTGCCGAGTACAAGCGCCGTGAGATGTGCCGTCTTTTGGAAAGCACAGATCCCCAGTGCTGTTGTGCCTGTGGATAGGCTGCACAGGGACAGTGTAGAGCAGCATGAGCTTTCAGGGCTGGCACCTTCCTTGTGGGAGAAGGAGCCGGACGTTTGCCTTTTCGGAAAGAGGCTCTGCCGAGAACGACCACCGTGAGATGTGCCATCTGTGGGAAAGCAGAGATCCCCAGTGCTGCTGTGCCTGTGGATAGGCTGCACGATGACGGTGAACACCAGCAAGAGCTTTCAGGGCTGGTACCTTCCTTGTGGGAGAAGGAGCCGGACGTTTGCCTTTTCGGAAAGAGGCTCTGCCGAGAACGACCACCGTGAGATGTGCCATCTGTGGGAAAGCAGAGATCCCCAGTGCTGCTGTGCCTGTGGATAGGCTGCACGATGACGGTGAAGACCAGCAAGAGCTTTCAGGGCTGGCACCTTCCTTGTGGGAGAAGGAGCCGGACGTTTGCCTTTTCAGAAAGAGGCTCTGCTAAGAACGATCACCGTGAGGTCTACCGTTCCTGGGAAAGCACAGATCCCCAGTGCTGTTGTGCCTGTGGATAGGCTGCACGGGGACGGTGAAGAGCAGCATGAGCTTTCAGGGCTGGCACCTTCCTTGTGGGAGAAGGAGCCGGACGTTTGCCTTTTCAGAAAGAGGCTCTGCTGAGAACGATCACCGTGAGATCTACCGTTCCTGGGCAAGCACGAATCCCCAGTGGTGTTGTGCCTGTAGATAGGCTGCACGGGTACAGTGAAGAGCAGCATGAGCTTTCAGGGCTGGCACCTTCCTTGTGGGAGAAGGAGCCGGACGTTTGCCTTTTCGGAAAGAGGCTCTGCCGAGAACGAGTGCCGTGCCAGGTGACGCCTGTGGGAAAGCACAGATCCCCAGTGCTGTTGTGCCTGTGGATAGGCTGCACGGGGACGGTGAAGAGCAGCATGAGCTTTCAGGGCTGGCACCTTCCTGGTGGGAGAAGGAGCCGGACGTTTGCCTTTTCGGAAAGAGGCTCTGCCGAGAACGAACATTGTGAGGTCTACAGTTCCTGGACAAGAACGGATCCCCAATGCTGTTGTGCCTGTGGATAGGCTGCACGGGGGCTGTGAAGACCGGCATGATCTTTCAGGGCTGGCACCTTCCTTGTGGGAGAAGGAGCCGGACGTTTGCCTTTTCGGAAGGAGAGTCTGCCGAGTACAAGCGCCGTGAGATGTGCCGTCTTTTGGAAAGCACAGATCCCCAGTGCTGTTGTGCCTGTGGATAGGCTGCACAGGGACAGTGTAGAGCAGCATGAGCTTTCAGGGCTGGCACCTTCCTTGTGGGAGAAGGAGCCGGACGTTTGCCTTTTCAGAAGGAGAGTCTGCCGAGTACAAGCGCCGTGAGATGTGCAGCCTGTGGGAAAGCACAGATCCCCAGTGCTGTTGTGCCTGTGGATAGGCTGCACAGGGACAGTGAAGAGCAGCATGAGCTTTCAGGGCTGGTACCTTCCTGGTGGGAGAAGGAGTCGGACGTTTGCCTTTTCGGAAAGAGGCTCTGCCGAGAACGAGCGCCGTGCCATGTGCCGCCTGTGGGAAAGCACAGATCCCCAGTGCTGTTGTGCCTGTGAATAGCCTGCACGGGTACAGTGAAGAGCAGCATGAGCTTTCAGGGCTGGCACCTTCCTGGTGGGAGAAGGAGCCGGACGTTTGCCTTTTCGGAAAGAGGCTCTGCCGAGAACGACCACCGTGAGATGTGCCATCTGTGGGAAAGCAGAGATCCCCAGTGCTGCTGTGCCTGTGGATAGGCTGCACGATGACGGTGAAGACCAGCAAGAGCTTTCAGGGCTGGCACCTTCCTTGTGGGAGAAGGAGCCGGACGTTTGCCTTTTCAGAAAGAGGCTCTGCTAAGAACGATCACCGTGAGGTCTACCGTTCCTGGGCAAGCACGGATCCCCAGTGGTGTTGTGCCTGTGGATAGGCTGCACGGGAACAGTGAAGAGCAGCATGAGCTTTCAGGGCTGGCACCTTCCTTGTGGGAGAAGGAGCCGGACGTTTGCCTTTTCGGAAAGAGGCTCTGCCGAGAACGAGTGCCGTGCCATGTGCCGCCTGTGGGAAAGCACAGATCCCCAGTGCTGTTGTGCCTGTGGATAGGCTGCACGGGGACGGTGAAGAGCAGCATGAGCTTTCAGGGCTGGCACCTTCCTTGTGGGAGAAGGAGCCGGACGTTTGCCTTTTCAGAAAGAGGCTCTGCTGAGAACGATCACCGTGAGATCTACCGTTCCTGGGCAAGCACGAATCCCCAGTGGTGTTGTGCCTGTAGATAGGCTGCACGGGTACAGTGAAGAGCAGCATGAGCTTTCAGGGCTGGCACCTTCCTTGTGGGAGAAGGAGCCGGACGTTTGCCTTTTCGGAAAGAGGCTCTGCTAAGAACGAGTGCCGTGCCAGGTGACGCCTGAGGGAAAGCACAGATCCCCAGTGCTGTTGTGCCTGTGGATAGGCTGCACGGGGACGGTGAAGACCAGCATGAGCTTTCAGGGCTGGCACCTTCCTGGTGGGAGAAGGAGCCGGACGTTTGCCTTTTCGGAAAGAGGCTCTGCCGAGAACGAACATTGTGAGGTCTACAGTTCCTGGACAAGAACGGATCCCCAATGCTGTTGTGTCCGGGGATAGGCTGCACGGGGGCTGTGAAGACCGGCATGATCTTTCAGGGCTGGCACCTTCCTTGTGGGAGAAGGAGCCGGACGTTTGCCTTTTCGGAAGGAGAGTCTGCCGAGTACAAGCGCCGTGACATGTGCCGTCTTTTGGAAAGCACAGATCCCCAGTGCTGTTGTGCCTGTGGATAGGCTGCACAGGGACAGTGTAGAGCAGCATGAGCTTTCAGGGCTGGCACCTTCCTTGTGGGAGAAGGAGCCGGACGTTTGCCTTTTCAGAAGGAGAGTCTGCCGAGTACAAGCGCCGTGAGATGTGCAGCCTGTGGGAAAGCACAGATCCCCAGTGCTGTTGTGCCTGTGGATAGGCTGCACAGGGACAGTGAAGAGCAGCATGAGCTTTCAGGGCTGGTACCTTCCTGGTGGGAGAAGGAGTCGGACGTTTGCCTTTTCGGAAAGAGGCTCTGCCGAGAACGAGGGCCGTGCCATGTGCCGCCTGTGGGAAAGCACAGATCCCCAGTGCTGTTGTGCCTGTGAATAGCCTGCACGGGTACAGTGAAGAGCAGCATGAGCTTTCAGGGCTGGCACCTTCCTGGTGGGAGAAGGAGCCGGACGTTTGCCTTTTCGGAAAGAGGCTCTGCCGAGAACGACCACCGTGAGATGTGCCATCTGTGGGAAAGCAGAGATCCCCAGTGCTGCTGTGCCTGTGGATAGGCTGCACGATGACGGTGAAGACCAGCAAGAGCTTTCAGGGCTGGTACCTTCCTTGTGGGAGAAGGAGCCGGACGTTTGCCTTTTCGGAAAGAGGCTCTGCCGAGAACGACCACCGTGAGATGTGCCATCTGTGGGAAAGCAGAGATCCCCAGTGCTGCTGTGCCTGTGGATAGGCTGCACGATGACGGTGAAGACCAGCAAGAGCTTTCAGGGCTGGCACCTTCCTTGTGGGAGAAGGAGCCGGACGTTTGCCTTTTCAGAAAGAGGCTCTGCTAAGAACGATCACCGTGAGGTCTACCGTTCCTGGGCAAGCACGGATCCCCAGTGGTGTTGTGCCTGTGGATAGGCTGCACGGGAACAGTGAAGAGCAGCATGAGCTTTCAGGGCTGGCACCTTCCTTGTGGGAGAAGGAGCCGGACGTTTGCCTTTTCGGAAAGAGGCTCTGCCGAGAACGAGTGCCGTGCCATGTGCCGCCTGTGGGAAAGCACAGATCCCCAGTGCTGTTGTGCCTGTGGATAGGCTGCACGGGGACGGTGAAGAGCAGCATGAGCTTTCAGGGCTGGCACCTTCCTTGTGGGAGAAGGAGCCGGACGTTTGCCTTTTCAGAAAGAGGCTCTGCTGAGAACGATCACCGTGAGATCTACCGTTCCTGGGCAAGCACGAATCCCCAGTGGTGTTGTGCCTGTAGATAGGCTGCACGGGTACAGTGAAGAGCAGCATGAGCTTTCAGGGCTGGCACCTTCCTTGTGGGAGAAGGAGCCGGACGTTTGCCTTTTCGGAAAGAGGCTCTGCCGAGAACGAGTGCCGTGCCAGGTGACGCCTGAGGGAAAGCACAGATCCCCAGTGCTGTTGTGCCTGTGGATAGGCTGCACGGGGACGGTGAAGAGCAGCATGAGCTTTCAGGGCTGGCACCTTCCTGGTGGGAGAAGGAGCCGGACGTTTGCCTTTTCGGAAAGAGGCTCTGCCGAGAACGAACATTGTGAGGTCTACAGTTCCTGGACAAGAACGGATCCCCAATGCTGTTGTGCCTGTGGATAGGCTGCACGGGGGCTGTGAAGACCGGCATGATCTTTCAGGGCTGGCACCTTCCTTGTGGGAGAAGGAGTCGGACGTTTGCCTTTTCGGAAGGAGAGTCTGCCGAGTACAAGCGCCGTGAGATGTGCCGTCTTTTGGAAAGCACAGATCCCCAGTGCTGTTGTGCCTGTGGATAGGCTGCACAGGGACAGTGTAGAGCAGCATGAGCTTTCAGGGCTGGCACCTTCCTTGTGGGAGAAGGAGCCGGACGTTTGCCTTTTCGGAAAGAGGCTCTGCCGAGAACGACCACCGTGAGATGTGCCATCTGTGGGAAAGCAGAGATCCCCAGTGCTGCTGTGCCTGTGGATAGGCTGCACGATGACGGTGAAGACCAGCAAGAGCTTTCAGGGCTGGCACCTTCCTTGTGGGAGAAGGAGCCGGACGTTTGCCTTTTCAGAAAGAGGCTCTGCTAAGAACGATCACCGTGAGGTCTACCGTTCCTGGGAAAGCACAGATCCCCAGTGCTGTTGTGCCTGTGGATAGGCTGCACGGGGACGGTGAAGAGCAGCATGAGCTTTCAGGGCTGGCACCTTCCTTGTGGGAGAAGGAGCCGGACGTTTGCCTTTTCAGAAAGAGGCTCTGCTGAGAACGATCACCGTGAGATCTACCGTTCCTGGGCAAGCACGAATCCCCAGTGGTGTTGTGCCTGTAGATAGGCTGCACGGGTACAGTGAAGAGCAGCATGAGCTTTCAGGGCTGGCACCTTCCTTGTGGGAGAAGGAGCCGGACGTTTGCCTTTTCGGAAAGAGGCTCTGCCGAGAACGAGTGCCGTGCCAGGTGACGCCTGTGGGAAAGCACAGATCCCCAGTGCTGTTGTGCCTGTGGATAGGCTGCACGGGGACGGTGAAGAGCAGCATGAGCTTTCAGGGCTGGCACCTTCCTGGTGGGAGAAGGAGCCGGACGTTTGCCTTTTCGGAAAGAGGCTCTGCCGAGAACGAACATTGTGAGGTCTACAGTTCCTGGACAAGAACGGATCCCCAATGCTGTTGTGCCTGTGGATAGGCTGCACGGGGGCTGTGAAGACCGGCATGATCTTTCAGGGCTGGCACCTTCCTTGTGGGAGAAGGAGCCGGACGTTTGCCTTTTCGGAAGGAGAGTCTGCCGAGTACAAGCGCCGTGAGATGTGCCGTCTTTTGGAAAGCACAGATCCCCAGTGCTGTTGTGCCTGTGGATAGGCTGCACAGGGACAGTGTAGAGCAGCATGAGCTTTCAGGGCTGGCACCTTCCTTGTGGGAGAAGGAGCCGGACGTTTGCCTTTTCAGAAGGAGAGTCTGCCGAGTACAAGCGCCGTGAGATGTGCAGCCTGTGGGAAAGCACAGATCCCCAGTGCTGTTGTGCCTGTGGATAGGCTGCACAGGGACAGTGAAGAGCAGCATGAGCTTTCAGGGCTGGTACCTTCCTGGTGGGAGAAGGAGTCGGACGTTTGCCTTTTCGGAAAGAGGCTCTGCCGAGAACGAGCGCCGTGCCATGTGCCGCCTGTGGGAAAGCACAGATCCCCAGTGCTGTTGTGCCTGTGAATAGCCTGCACGGGTACAGTGAAGAGCAGCATGAGCTTTCAGGGCTGGCACCTTCCTGGTGGGAGAAGGAGCCGGACGTTTGCCTTTTCGGAAAGAGGCTCTGCCGAGAACGACCACCGTGAGATGTGCCATCTGTGGGAAAGCAGAGATCCCCAGTGCTGCTGTGCCTGTGGATAGGCTGCACGATGACGGTGAAGACCAGCAAGAGCTTTCAGGGCTGGCACCTTCCTTGTGGGAGAAGGAGCCGGACGTTTGCCTTTTCAGAAAGAGGCTCTGCTAAGAACGATCACCGTGAGGTCTACCGTTCCTGGGCAAGCACGGATCCCCAGTGGTGTTGTGCCTGTGGATAGGCTGCACGGGAACAGTGAAGAGCAGCATGAGCTTTCAGGGCTGGCACCTTCCTTGTGGGAGAAGGAGCCGGACGTTTGCCTTTTCGGAAAGAGGCTCTGCCGAGAACGAGTGCCGTGCCATGTGCCGCCTGTGGGAAAGCACAGATCCCCAGTGCTGTTGTGCCTGTGGATAGGCTGCACGGGGACGGTGAAGAGCAGCATGAGCTTTCAGGGCTGGCACCTTCCTTGTGGGAGAAGGAGCCGGACGTTTGCCTTTTCAGAAAGAGGCTCTGCTGAGAACGATCACCGTGAGATCTACCGTTCCTGGGCAAGCACGAATCCCCAGTGGTGTTGTGCCTGTAGATAGGCTGCACGGGTACAGTGAAGAGCAGCATGAGCTTTCAGGGCTGGCACCTTCCTTGTGGGAGAAGGAGCCGGACGTTTGCCTTTTCGGAAAGAGGCTCTGCCGAGAACGAGTGCCGTGCCAGGTGACGCCTGAGGGAAAGCACAGATCCCCAGTGCTGTTGTGCCTGTGGATAGGCTGCACGGGGACGGTGAAGAGCAGCATGAGCTTTCAGGGCTGGCACCTTCCTGGTGGGAGAAGGAGCCGGACGTTTGCCTTTTCGGAAAGAGGCTCTGCCGAGAACGAACATTGTGAGGTCTACAGTTCCTGGACAAGAACGGATCCCCAATGCTGTTGTGTCCGGGGATAGGCTGCACGGGGGCTGTGAAGACCGGCATGATCTTTCAGGGCTGGCACCTTCCTTGTGGGAGAAGGAGCCGGACGTTTGCCTTTTCGGAAGGAGAGTCTGCCGAGTACAAGCGCCGTGAGATGTGCCGTCTTTTGGAAAGCACAGATCCCCAGTGCTGTTGTGCCTGTGGATAGGCTGCACAGGGACAGTGTAGAGCAGCATGAGCTTTCAGGGCTGGCACCTTCCTTGTGGGAGAAGGAGCCGGACGTTTGCCTTTTCAGAAGGAGAGTCTGCCGAGTACAAGCGCCGTGAGATGTGCAGCCTGTGGGAAAGCACAGATCCCCAGTGCTGTTGTGCCTGTGGATAGGCTGCACAGGGACAGTGAAGAGCAGCATGAGCTTTCAGGGCTGGTACCTTCCTGGTGGGAGAAGGAGCCGGACGTTTGCCTTTTCGGAAAGAGGCTCTGCCGAGAACGAGGGCCGTGCCATGTGCCGCCTGTGGGAAAGCACAGATCCCCAGTGCTGTTGTGCCTGTGAATAGCCTGCACGGGTACAGTGAAGAGCAGCATGAGCTTTCAGGGCTGGCACCTTCCTGGTGGGAGAAGGAGCCGGACGTTTGCCTTTTCGGAAAGAGGCTCTGCCGAGAACGACCACCGTGAGATGTGCCATCTGTGGGAAAGCAGAGATCCCCAGTGCTGCTGTGCCTGTGGATAGGCTGCACGATGACGGTGAAGACCAGCAAGAGCTTTCAGGGCTGGTACCTTCCTTGTGGGAGAAGGAGCCGGACGTTTGCCTTTTCGGAAAGAGGCTCTGCCGAGAACGACCACCGTGAGATGTGCCATCTGTGGGAAAGCAGAGATCCCCAGTGCTGCTGTGCCTGTGGATAGGCTGCACGATGACGGTGAAGACCAGCAAGAGCTTTCAGGGCTGGCACCTTCCTTGTGGGAGAAGGAGCCGGACGTTTGCCTTTTCAGAAAGAGGCTCTGCTAAGAACGATCACCGTGAGGTCTACCGTTCCTGGGCAAGCACGGATCCCCAGTGGTGTTGTGCCTGTGGATAGGCTGCACGGGAACAGTGAAGAGCAGCATGAGCTTTCAGGGCTGGCACCTTCCTTGTGGGAGAAGGAGCCGGACGTTTGCCTTTTCGGAAAGAGGCTCTGCCGAGAACGAGTGCCGTGCCATGTGCCGCCTGTGGGAAAGCACAGATCCCCAGTGCTGTTGTGCCTGTGGATAGGCTGCACGGGGACGGTGAAGAGCAGCATGAGCTTTCAGGGCTGGCACCTTCCTTGTGGGAGAAGGAGCCGGACGTTTGCCTTTTCAGAAAGAGGCTCTGCTGAGAACGATCACCGTGAGATCTACCGTTCCTGGGCAAGCACGAATCCCCAGTGGTGTTGTGCCTGTAGATAGGCTGCACGGGTACAGTGAAGAGCAGCATGAGCTTTCAGGGCTGGCACCTTCCTTGTGGGAGAAGGAGCCGGACGTTTGCCTTTTCGGAAAGAGGCTCTGCCGAGAACGAGTGCCGTGCCAGGTGACGCCTGTGGGAAAGCACAGATCCCCAGTGCTGTTGTGCCTGTGGATAGGCTGCACGGGGACGGTGAAGAGCAGCATGAGCTTTCAGGGCTGGCACCTTCCTGGTGGGAGAAGGAGCCGGACGTTTGCCTTTTCGGAAAGAGGCTCTGCCGAGAACGAACATTGTGAGGTCTACAGTTCCTGGACAAGAACGGATCCCCAATGCTGTTGTGCCTGTGGATAGGCTGCACGGGGGCTGTGAAGACCGGCATGATCTTTCAGGGCTGGCACCTTCCTTGTGGGAGAAGGAGCCGGACGTTTGCCTTTTCGGAAAGAGGCTCTGCCGAGAACGACCACCGTGAGATGTGCCATCTGTGGGAAAGCAGAGATCCCCAGTGCTGCTGTGCCTGTGGATAGGCTGCACGATGACGGTGAACACCAGCAAGAGCTTTCAGGGCTGGTACCTTCCTTGTGGGAGAAGGAGCCGGACGTTTGCCTTTTCGGAAAGAGGCTCTGCCGAGAACGACCACCGTGAGATGTGCCATCTGTGGGAAAGCAGAGATCCCCAGTGCTGCTGTGCCTGTGGATAGGCTGCACGATGACGGTGAAGACCAGCAAGAGCTTTCAGGGCTGGCACCTTCCTTGTGGGAGAAGGAGCCGGACGTTTGCCTTTTCAGAAAGAGGCTCTGCTAAGAACGATCACCGTGAGGTCTACCGTTCCTGGGAAAGCACAGATCCCCAGTGCTGTTGTGCCTGTGGATAGGCTGCACGGGGACGGTGAAGAGCAGCATGAGCTTTCAGGGCTGGCACCTTCCTTGTGGGAGAAGGAGCCGGACGTTTGCCTTTTCAGAAAGAGGCTCTGCTGAGAACGATCACCGTGAGATCTACCGTTCCTGGGCAAGCACGAATCCCCAGTGGTGTTGTGCCTGTAGATAGGCTGCACGGGTACAGTGAAGAGCAGCATGAGCTTTCAGGGCTGGCACCTTCCTTGTGGGAGAAGGAGCCGGACGTTTGCCTTTTCGGAAAGAGGCTCTGCCGAGAACGAGTGCCGTGCCAGGTGACGCCTGTGGGAAAGCACAGATCCCCAGTGCTGTTGTGCCTGTGGATAGGCTGCACGGGGACGGTGAAGAGCAGCATGAGCTTTCAGGGCTGGCACCTTCCTGGTGGGAGAAGGAGCCGGACGTTTGCCTTTTCGGAAAGAGGCTCTGCCGAGAACGAACATTGTGAGGTCTACAGTTCCTGGACAAGAACGGTTCCCCAATGCTGTTGTGCCTGTGGATAGGCTGCACGGGGGCTGTGAAGACCGGCATGATCTTTCAGGGCTGGCACCTTCCTTGTGGGAGAAGGAGCCGGACGTTTGCCTTTTCGGAAGGAGAGTCTGCCGAGTACAAGCGCCGTGAGATGTGCCGTCTTTTGGAAAGCACAGATCCCCAGTGCTGTTGTGCCTGTGGATAGGCTGCACAGGGACAGTGTAGAGCAGCATGAGCTTTCAGGGCTGGCACCTTCCTTGTGGGAGAAGGAGCCGGACGTTTGCCTTTTCAGAAGGAGAGTCTGCCGAGTACAAGCGCCGTGAGATGTGCAGCCTGTGGGAAAGCACAGATCCCCAGTGCTGTTGTGCCTGTGGATAGGCTGCACAGGGACAGTGAAGAGCAGCATGAGCTTTCAGGGCTGGTACCTTCCTGGTGGGAGAAGGAGTCGGACGTTTGCCTTTTCGGAAAGAGGCTCTGCCGAGAACGAGCGCCGTGCCATGTGCCGCCTGTGGGAAAGCACAGATCCCCAGTGCTGTTGTGCCTGTGAATAGCCTGCACGGGTACAGTGAAGAGCAGCATGAGCTTTCAGGGCTGGCACCTTCCTGGTGGGAGAAGGAGCCGGACGTTTGCCTTTTCGGAAAGAGGCTCTGCCGAGAACGACCACCGTGAGATGTGCCATCTGTGGGAAAGCAGAGATCCCCAGTGCTGCTGTGCCTGTGGATAGGCTGCACGATGACGGTGAAGACCAGCAAGAGCTTTCAGGGCTGGCACCTTCCTTGTGGGAGAAGGAGCCGGACGTTTGCCTTTTCAGAAAGAGGCTCTGCTAAGAACGATCACCGTGAGGTCTACCGTTCCTGGGCAAGCACGGATCCCCAGTGGTGTTGTGCCTGTGGATAGGCTGCACGGGAACAGTGAAGAGCAGCATGAGCTTTCAGGGCTGGCACCTTCCTTGTGGGAGAAGGAGCCGGACGTTTGCCTTTTCGGAAAGAGGCTCTGCCGAGAACGAGTGCCGTGCCATGTGCCGCCTGTGGGAAAGCACAGATCCCCAGTGCTGTTGTGCCTGTGGATAGGCTGCACGGGGACGGTGAAGAGCAGCATGAGCTTTCAGGGCTGGCACCTTCCTTGTGGGAGAAGGAGCCGGACGTTTGCCTTTTCAGAAAGAGGCTCTGCTGAGAACGATCACCGTGAGATCTACCGTTCCTGGGCAAGCACGAATCCCCAGTGGTGTTGTGCCTGTGGATAGGCTGCACGGGTACAGTGAAGAGCAGCATGAGCTTTCAGGGCTGGCACCTTCCTTGTGGGAGAAGGAGCCGGACGTTTGCCTTTTCGGAAAGAGGCTCTGCCGAGAACGAGTGCCGTGCCAGGTGACGCCTGTGGGAAAGCACAGATCCCCAGTGCTGTTGTGCCTGTGGATAGGCTGCACGGGGACGGTGAAGAGCAGCATGAGCTTTCAGGGCTGGCACCTTCCTGGTGGGAGAAGGAGCCGGACGTTTGCCTTTTCGGAAAGAGGCTCTGCCGAGAACGAACATTGTGAGGTCTACAGTTCCTGGACAAGAACGGATCCCCAATGCTGTTGTGCCTGTGGATAGGCTGCACGGGGGCTGTGAAGACCGGCATGATCTTTCAGGGCTGGCACCTTCCTTGTGGGAGAAGGAGCCGGACGTTTGCCTTTTCGGAAGGAGAGTCTGCCGAGTACAAGCGCCGTGAGATGTGCCGTCTTTTGGAAAGCACAGATCCCCAGTGCTGTTGTGCCTGTGGATAGGCTGCACAGGGACAGTGTAGAGCAGCATGAGCTTTCAGGGCTGGCACCTTCCTTGTGGGAGAAGGAGCCGGACGTTTGCCTTTTCGGAAAGAGGCTCTGCCGAGAACGACCACCGTGAGATGTGCCATCTGTGGGAAAGCAGAGATCCCCAGTGCTGCTGTGCCTGTGGATAGGCTGCACGATGACGGTGAAGACCAGCAAGAGCTTTCAGGGCTGGTACCTTCCTTGTGGGAGAAGGAGCCGGACGTTTGCCTTTTCGGAAAGAGGCTCTGCCGAGAACGACCACCGTGAGATGTGCCATCTGTGGGAAAGCAGAGATCCCCAGTGCTGCTGTGCCTGTGGATAGGCTGCACGATGACGGTGAAGACCAGCAAGAGCTTTCAGGGCTGGCACCTTCCTTGTGGGAGAAGGAGCCGGACGTTTGCCTTTTCAGAAAGAGGCTCTGCTAAGAACGATCACCGTGAGGTCTACCGTTCCTGGGCAAGCACGGATCCCCAGTGGTGTTGTGCCTGTGGATAGGCTGCACGGGAACAGTGAAGAGCAGCATGAGCTTTCAGGGCTGGCACCTTCCTTGTGGGAGAAGGAGCCGGACGTTTGCCTTTTCGGAAAGAGGCTCTGCCGAGAACGAGTGCCGTGCCATGTGCCGCCTGTGGGAAAGCACAGATCCCCAGTGCTGTTGTGCCTGTGGATAGGCTGCACGGGGACGGTGAAGAGCAGCATGAGCTTTCAGGGCTGGCACCTTCCTTGTGGGAGAAGGAGCCGGACGTTTGCCTTTTCAGAAAGAGGCTCTGCTGAGAACGATCACCGTGAGATCTACCGTTCCTGGGCAAGCACGAATCCCCAGTGGTGTTGTGCCTGTAGATAGGCTGCACGGGTACAGTGAAGAGCAGCATGAGCTTTCAGGGCTGGCACCTTCCTGGTGGGAGAAGGAGCCGGACGTTTGCCTTTTCGGAAAGAGGCTCTGCCGAGAACGAACATTGTGAGGTCTACAGTTCCTGGACAAGAACGGATCCCCAATGCTGTTGTGCCTGTGGATAGGCTGCACGGGGGCTGTGAAGACCGGCATGATCTTTCAGGGCTGGCACCTTCCTTGTGGGAGAAGGAGCCGGACGTTTGCCTTTTCGGAAGGAGAGTCTGCCGAGTACAAGCGCCGTGAGATGTGCCGTCTTTTGGAAAGCACAGATCCCCAGTGCTGTTGTGCCTGTGGATAGGCTGCACAGGGACAGTGTAGAGCAGCATGAGCTTTCAGGGCTGGCACCTTCCTTGTGGGAGAAGGAGCCGGACGTTTGCCTTTTCAGAAGGAGAGTCTGCCGAGTACAAGCGCCGTGAGATGTGCAGCCTGTGGGAAAGCACAGATCCCCAGTGCTGTTGTGCCTGTGGATAGGCTGCACAGGGACAGTGAAGAGCAGCATGAGCTTTCAGGGCTGGCACCTTCCTGGTGGGAGAAGGAGTCGGACGTTTGCCTTTTCGGAAAGAGGCTCTGCCGAGAACGAGCGCCGTGCCATGTGCCGCCTGTGGGAAAGCACAGATCCCCAGTGCTGTTGTGCCTGTGAATAGCCTGCACGGGTACAGTGAAGAGCAGCATGAGCTTTCAGGGCTGGCACCTTCCTGGTGGGAGAAGGAGCCGGACGTTTGCCTTTTCGGAAGGAGAGTCTGCCGAGTACAAGCGCCGTGAGATGTGCCGTCTTTTGGAAAGCACAGATCCCCAGTGCTGTTGTGCCTGTGGATAGGCTGCACAGGGACAGTGTAGAGCAGCATGAGCTTTCAGGGCTGGCACCTTCCTTGTGGGAGAAGGAGCCGGACGTTTGCCTTTTCGGAAAGAGGCTCTGCCGAGAACGACCACCGTGAGATGTGCCATCTGTGGGAAAGCAGAGATCCCCAGTGCTGCTGTGCCTGTGGATAGGCTGCACGATGACGGTGAAGACCAGCAAGAGCTTTCAGGGCTGGTACCTTCCTTGTGGGAGAAGGAGCCGGACGTTTGCCTTTTCGGAAAGAGGCTCTGCCGAGAACGACCACCGTGAGATGTGCCATCTGTGGGAAAGCAGAGATCCCCAGTGCTGCTGTGCCTGTGGATAGGCTGCACGATGACGGTGAAGACCAGCAAGAGCTTTCAGGGCTGGCACCTTCCTTGTGGGAGAAGGAGCCGGACGTTTGCCTTTTCAGAAAGAGGCTCTGCTAAGAACGATCACCGTGAGGTCTACCGTTCCTGGGCAAGCACGGATCCCCAGTGGTGTTGTGCCTGTGGATAGGCTGCACGGGAACAGTGAAGAGCAGCATGAGCTTTCAGGGCTGGCACCTTCCTTGTGGGAGAAGGAGCCGGACGTTTGCCTTTTCGGAAAGAGGCTCTGCCGAGAACGAGTGCCGTGCCATGTGCCGCCTGTGGGAAAGCACAGATCCCCAGTGCTGTTGTGCCTGTGGATAGGCTGCACGGGGACGGTGAAGAGCAGCATGAGCTTTCAGGGCTGGCACCTTCCTTGTGGGAGAAGGAGCCGGACGTTTGCCTTTTCAGAAAGAGGCTCTGCTGAGAACGATCACCGTGAGATCTACCGTTCCTGGGCAAGCACGAATCCCCAGTGGTGTTGTGCCTGTAGATAGGCTGCACGGGGGCTGTGAAGACCGGCATGATCTTTCAGGGCTGGCACCTTCCTTGTGGGAGAAGGAGCCGGACGTTTGCCTTTTCGGAAGGAGAGTCTGCCGAGTACAAGCGCCGTGAGATGTGCCGTCTTTTGGAAAGCACAGATCCCCAGTGCTGTTGTGCCTGTGGATAGGCTGCACAGGGACAGTGTAGAGCAGCATGAGCTTTCAGGGCTGGCACCTTCCTTGTGGGAGAAGGAGCCGGACGTTTGCCTTTTCAGAAGGAGAGTCTGCCGAGTACAAGCGCCGTGAGATGTGCAGCCTGTGGGAAAGCACAGATCCCCAGTGCTGTTGTGCCTGTGGATAGGCTGCACAGGGACAGTGAAGAGCAGCATGAGCTTTCAGGGCTGGTACCTTCCTGGTGGGAGAAGGAGTCGGACGTTTGCCTTTTCGGAAAGAGGCTCTGCCGAGAACGAGCGCCGTGCCATGTGCCGCCTGTGGGAAAGCACAGATCCCCAGTGCTGTTGTGCCTGTGAATAGCCTGCACGGGTACAGTGAAGAGCAGCATGAGCTTTCAGGGCTGGCACCTTCCTGGTGGGAGAAGGAGCCGGACGTTTGCCTTTTCGGAAAGAGGCTCTGCCGAGAACGACCACCGTGAGATGTGCCATCTGTGGGAAAGCAGAGATCCCCAGTGCTGCTGTGCCTGTGGATAGGCTGCACGATGACGGTGAAGACCAGCAAGAGCTTTCAGGGCTGGCACCTTCCTTGTGGGAGAAGGAGCCGGACGTTTGCCTTTTCAGAAAGAGGCTCTGCTAAGAACGATCACCGTGAGGTCTACCGTTCCTGGGCAAGCACGGATCCCCAGTGGTGTTGTGCCTGTGGATAGGCTGCACGGGAACAGTGAAGAGCAGCATGAGCTTTCAGGGCTGGCACCTTCCTTGTGGGAGAAGGAGCCGGACGTTTGCCTTTTCGGAAAGAGGCTCTGCCGAGAACGAGTGCCGTGCCATGTGCCGCCTGTGGGAAAGCACAGATCCCCAGTGCTGTTGTGCCTGTGGATAGGCTGCACGGGGACGGTGAAGAGCAGCATGAGCTTTCAGGGCTGGCACCTTCCTTGTGGGAGAAGGAGCCGGACGTTTGCCTTTTCGGAAAGAGGCTCTGCCGAGAACGAGTGCCGTGCCAGGTGACGCCTGTGGGAAAGCACAGATCCCCAGTGCTGTTGTGCCTGTGGATAGGCTGCACGGGGACGGTGAAGAGCAGCATGAGCTTTCAGGGCTGGCACCTTCCTTGTGGGAGAAGGAGCCGGACGTTTGCCTTTTCGGAAAGAGGCTCTGCCGAGAACGAACATTGTGAGGTCTACAGTTCCTGGACAAGAACGGATCCCCAATGCTGTTGTGCCTGTGGATAGGCTGCACGGGGGCTGTGAAGACCGGCATGATCTTTCAGGGCTGGCACCTTCCTTGTGGGAGAAGGAGCCGGACGTTTGCATTTTCGGAAGGAGAGTCTGCCGAGTACAAGCGCCGTGAGATGTGCCGTCTTTTGGAAAGCACAGATCCCCAGTGCTGTTGTGCCTGTGGATAGGCTGCACAGGGACAGTGTAGAGCAGCATGAGCTTTCAGGGCTGGCACCTTCCTTGTGGGAGAAGGAGCCGGACGTTTGCCTTTTCGGAAAGAGGCTCTGCCGAGAACGACCACCGTGAGATGTGCCATCTGTGGGAAAGCAGAGATCCCCAGTGCTGCTGTGCCTGTGGATAGGCTGCACGATGACGGTGAAGACCAGCAAGAGCTTTCAGGGCTGGTACCTTCCTTGTGGGAGAAGGAGCCGGACGTTTGCCTTTTCGGAAAGAGGCTCTGCCGAGAACGACCACCGTGAGATGTGCCATCTGTGGGAAAGCAGAGATCCCCAGTGCTGCTGTGCCTGTGGATAGGCTGCACGATGACGGTGAAGACCAGCAAGAGCTTTCAGGGCTGGCACCTTCCTTGTGGGAGAAGGAGCCGGACGTTTGCCTTTTCAGAAAGAGGCTCTGCTAAGAACGATCACCGTGAGGTCTACCGTTCCTGGGCAAGCACGGATCCCCAGTGGTGTTGTGCCTGTGGATAGGCTGCACGGGAACAGTGAAGAGCAGCATGAGCTTTCAGGGCTGGCACCTTCCTTGTGGGAGAAGGAGCCGGACGTTTGCCTTTTCGGAAAGAGGCTCTGCCGAGAACGAGTGCCGTGCCATGTGCCGCCTGTGGGAAAGCACAGATCCCCAGTGCTGTTGTGCCTGTGGATAGGCTGCACGGGGACGGTGAAGAGCAGCATGAGCTTTCAGGGCTGGCACCTTCCTTGTGGGAGAAGGAGCCGGACGTTTGCCTTTTCAGAAAGAGGCTCTGCTGAGAACGATCACCGTGAGATCTACCGTTCCTGGGCAAGCACGAATCCCCAGTGGTGTTGTGCCTGTAGATAGGCTGCACGGGTACAGTGAAGAGCAGCATGAGCTTTCAGGGCTGGCACCTTCCTTGTGGGAGAAGGAGCCGGACGTTTGCCTTTTCGGAAAGAGGCTCTGCCGAGAACGAGTGCCGTGCCAGGTGACGCCTGTGGGAAAGCACAGATCCCCAGTGCTGTTGTGCCTGTGGATAGGCTGCACGGGGACGGTGAAGAGCAGCATGAGCTTTCAGGGCTGGCACCTTCCTGGTGGGAGAAGGAGCCGGACGTTTGCCTTTTCGGAAAGAGGCTCTGCCGAGAACGAACATTGTGAGGTCTACAGTTCCTGGACAAGAACGGATCCCCAATGCTGTTGTGCCTGTGGATAGGCTGCACGGGGGCTGTGAAGACCGGCATGATCTTTCAGGGCTGGCACCTTCCTTGTGGGAGAAGGAGCCGGACGTTTGCCTTTTCGGAAGGAGAGTCTGCCGAGTACAAGCGCCGTGAGATGTGCCGTCTTTTGGAAAGCACAGATCCCCAGTGCTGTTGTGCCTGTGGATAGGCTGCACAGGGACAGTGTAGAGCAGCATGAGCTTTCAGGGCTGGCACCTTCCTTGTGGGAGAAGGAGCCGGACTTTTGCCTTTTCAGAAGGAGAGTCTGCCGAGTACAAGCGCCGTGAGATGTGCAGCCTGTGGGAAAGCACAGATCCCCAGTGCTGTTGTGCCTGTGGATAGGCTGCACAGGGACAGTGAAGAGCAGCATGAGCTTTCAGCGCTGGTACCTTCCTGGTGGGAGAAGGAGTCGGACGTTTGCCTTTTCGGAAAGAGGCTCTGCCGAGAACGAGCGCCGTGCCATGTGCCGCCTGTGGGAAAGCACAGATCCCCAGTGCTGTTGTGCCTGTGAATAGCCTGCACGGGTACAGTGAAGAGCAGCATGAGCTTTCAGGGCTGGCACCTTCCTGGTGGGAGAAAGAGCCGGACGTTTGCCTTTTCGGAAAGAGGCCCTGCCGAGAACGAACATTGTGAGGTCTACAGTTCCTGGACAAGAACGGATCCCCAATGCTGTTGTGCCTGTGGATAGGCTGCACGGGGGCTGTGAAGACCGGCATGATCTTTCAGGGCTGGCACCTTCCTTGTGGGAGAAGGAGCCGGACGTTTGCCTTTTCGGAAGGAGAGTCTGCCGAGTACAAGCGCCGTGAGATGTGCCGTCTTTTGGAAAGCACAGATCCCCAGTGCTGTTGTGCCTGTGGATAGGCTGCACAGGGACAGTGTAGAGCAGCATGAGCTTTCAGGGCTGGCACCTTCCTTGTGGGAGAAGGAGCCGGACGTTTGCCTTTTCGGAAAGAGGCTCTGCCGAGAACGACCACCGTGAGATGTGCCATCTGTGGGAAAGCAGAGATCCCCAGTGCTGCTGTGCCTGTGGATAGGCTGCACGATGACGGTGAAGACCAGCAAGAGCTTTCAGGGCTGGTACCTTCCTTGTGGGAGAAGGAGCCGGACGTTTGCCTTTTCGGAAAGAGGCTCTGCCGAGAACGACCACCGTGAGATGTGCCATCTGTGGGAAAGCAGAGATCCCCAGTGCTGCTGTGCCTGTGGATAGGCTGCACGATGACGGTGAAGACCAGCAAGAGCTTTCAGGGCTGGCACCTTCCTTGTGGGAGAAGGAGCCGGACGTTTGCCTTTTCAGAAAGAGGCTCTGCTAAGAACGATCACCGTGAGGTCTACCGTTCCTGGGCAAGCACGGATCCCCAGTGGTGTTGTGCCTGTGGATAGGCTGCACGGGAACAGTGAAGAGCAGCATGAGCTTTCAGGGCTGGCACCTTCCTTGTGGGAGAAGGAGCCGGACGTTTGCCTTTTCGGAAAGAGGCTCTGCCGAGAACGAGTGCCGTGCCATGTGCCGCCTGTGGGAAAGCACAGATCCCCAGTGCTGTTGTGCCTGTGGATAGGCTGCACGGGGACGGTGAAGAGCAGCATGAGCTTTCAGGGCTGGCACCTTCCTTGTGGGAGAAGGAGCCGGACGTTTGCCTTTTCAGAAAGAGGCTCTGCTGAGAACGATCACCGTGAGATCTACCGTTCCTGGGCAAGCACGAATCCCCAGTGGTGTTGTGCCTGTAGATAGGCTGCACGGGTACAGTGAAGAGCAGCATGAGCTTTCAGGGCTGGCACCTTCCTTGTGGGAGAAGGAGCCGGACGTTTGCCTTTTCGGAAAGAGGCTCTGCCGAGAACGAGTGCCGTGCCAGGTGACGCCTGAGGGAAAGCACAGATCCCCAGTGCTGTTGTGCCTGTGGATAGGCTGCACGGGGACGGTGAAGACCAGCATGAGCTTTCAGGGCTGGCACCTTCCTGGTGGGAGAAGGAGCCGGACGTTTGCCTTTTCGGAAAGAGGCTCTGCCGAGAACGAACATTGTGAGGTCTACAGTTCCTGGACAAGAACGGATCCCCAATGCTGTTGTGCCTGTGGATAGGCTGCACGGGGGCTGTGAAGACCGGCATGATCTTTCAGGGCTGGCACCTTCCTTGTGGGAGAAGGAGCCGGACGTTTGCCTTTTCGGAAGGAGAGTCTGCCGAGTACAAGCGCCGTGACATGTGCCGTCTTTTGGAAAGCACAGATCCCCAGTGCTGTTGTGCCTGTGGATAGGCTGCACAGGGACAGTGTAGAGCAGCATGAGCTTTCAGGGCTGGCACCTTCCTTGTGGGAGAAGGAGCCGGACGTTTGCCTTTTCAGAAGGAGAGTCTGCCGAGTACAAGCGCCGTGAGATGTGCAGCCTGTGGGAAAGCACAGATCCCCAGTGCTGTTGTGCCTGTGGATAGGCTGCACAGGGACAGTGAAGAGCAGCATGAGCTTTCAGGGCTGGTACCTTCCTGGTGGGAGAAGGAGTCGGACGTTTGCCTTTTCGGAAAGAGGCTCTGCCGAGAACGAGGGCCGTGCCATGTGCCGCCTGTGGGAAAGCACAGATCCCCAGTGCTGTTGTGCCTGTGAATAGCCTGCACGGGTACAGTGAAGAGCAGCATGAGCTTTCAGGGCTGGCACCTTCCTGGTGGGAGAAGGAGCCGGACGTTTGCCTTTTCGGAAAGAGGCTCTGCCGAGAACGACCACCGTGAGATGTGCCATCTGTGGGAAAGCAGAGATCCCCAGTGCTGCTGTGCCTGTGGATAGGCTGCACGATGACGGTGAAGACCAGCAAGAGCTTTCAGGGCTGGTACCTTCCTTGTGGGAGAAGGAGCCGGACGTTTGCCTTTTCGGAAAGAGGCTCTGCCGAGAACGACCACCGTGAGATGTGCCATCTGTGGGAAAGCAGAGATCCCCAGTGCTGCTGTGCCTGTGGATAGGCTGCACGATGACGGTGAAGACCAGCAAGAGCTTTCAGGGCTGGCACCTTCCTTGTGGGAGAAGGAGCCGGACGTTTGCCTTTTCAGAAAGAGGCTCTGCTAAGAACGATCACCGTGAGGTCTACCGTTCCTGGGCAAGCACGGATCCCCAGTGGTGTTGTGCCTGTGGATAGGCTGCACGGGAACAGTGAAGAGCAGCATGAGCTTTCAGGGCTGGCACCTTCCTTGTGGGAGAAGGAGCCGGACGTTTGCCTTTTCGGAAAGAGGCTCTGCCGAGAACGAGTGCCGTGCCAGGTGACGCCTGTGGGAAAGCACAGATCCCCAGTGCTGTTGTGCCTGTGGATAGGCTGCACGGGGACGGTGAAGAGCAGCATGAGCTTTCAGGGCTGGCACCTTCCTGGTGGGAGAAGGAGCCGGACGTTTGCCTTTTCGGAAAGAGGCTCTGCCGAGAACGAACATTGTGAGGTCTACAGTTCCTGGACAAGAACGGATCCCCAATGCTGTTGTGCCTGTGGATAGGCTGCACGGGGGCTGTGAAGACCGGCATGATCTTTCAGGGCTGGCACCTTCCTTGTGGGAGAAGGAGCCGGACGTTTGCCTTTTCGGAAGGAGAGTCTGCCGAGTACAAGCGCCGTGAGATGTGCCGTCTTTTGGAAAGCACAGATCCCCAGTGCTGTTGTGCCTGTGGATAGGCTGCACAGGGACAGTGTAGAGCAGCATGAGCTTTCAGGGCTGGCACCTTCCTTGTGGGAGAAGGAGCCGGACTTTTGCCTTTTCAGAAGGAGAGTCTGCCGAGTACAAGCGCCGTGAGATGTGCAGCCTGTGGGAAAGCACAGATCCCCAGTGCTGTTGTGCCTGTGAATAGCCTGCACGGGTACAGTGAAGAGCAGCATGAGCTTTCAGGGCTGGCACCTTCCTGGTGGGAGAAAGAGCCGGACGTTTGCCTTTTCGGAAAGAGGCCCTGCCGAGAACGAACATTGTGAGGTCTACAGTTCCTGGACAAGAACGGATCCCCAATGCTGTTGTGCCTGTGGATAGGCTGCACGGGGGCTGTGAAGACCGGCATGATCTTTCAGGGCTGGCACCTTCCTTGTGGGAGAAGGAGCCGGACGTTTGCCTTTTCGGAAGGAGAGTCTGCCGAGTACAAGCGCCGTGACATGTGCCGTCTTTTGGAAAGCACAGATCCCCAGTGCTGTTGTGCCTGTGGATAGGCTGCACAGGGACAGTGTAGAGCAGCATGAGCTTTCAGGGCTGGCACCTTCCTTGTGGGAGAAGGAGCCGGACGTTTGCCTTTTCGGAAAGAGGCTCTGCCGAGAACGACCACCGTGAGATGTGCCATCTGTGGGAAAGCAGAGATCCCCAGTGCTGCTGTGCCTGTGGATAGGCTGCACGATGACGGTGAAGACCAGCAAGAGCTTTCAGGGCTGGTACCTTCCTTGTGGGAGAAGGAGCCGGACGTTTGCCTTTTCGGAAAGAGGCTCTGCCGACAACGACCACCGTGAGATGTGCCATCTGTGGGAAAGCAGAGATCCCCAGTGCTGCTGTGCCTGTGGATAGGCTGCACGATGACGGTGAAGACCAGCAAGAGCTTTCAGGGCTGGCACCTTCCTTGTGGGAGAAGGAGCCGGACGTTTGCCTTTTCAGAAAGAGGCTCTGCTAAGAACGATCACCGTGAGGTCTACCGTTCCTGGGCAAGCACGGATCCCCAGTGGTGTTGTGCCTGTGGATAGGCTGCACGGGAACAGTGAAGAGCAGCATGAGCTTTCAGGGCTGGCACCTTCCTTGTGGGAGAAGGAGCCGGACGTTTGCCTTTTCGGAAAGAGGCTCTGCCGAGAACGAGTGCCGTGCCATGTGCCGCCTGTGGGAAAGCACAGATCCCCAGTGCTGTTGTGCCTGTGGATAGGCTGCACGGGGACGGTGAAGAGCAGCATGAGCTTTCAGGGCTGGCACCTTCCTTGTGGGAGAAGGAGCCGGACGTTTGCCTTTTCAGAAAGAGGCTCTGCTGAGAACGATCACCGTGAGATCTACCGTTCCTGGGCAAGCACGAATCCCCAGTGGTGTTGTGCCTGTAGATAGGCTGCACGGGTACAGTGAAGAGCAGCATGAGCTTTCAGGGCTGGCACCTTCCTTGTGGGAGAAGGAGCCGGACGTTTGCCTTTTCGGAAAGAGGCTCTGCCGAGAACGAGTGCCGTGCCAGGTGACGCCTGAGGGAAAGCACAGATCCCCAGTGCTGTTGTGCCTGTGGATAGGCTGCACGGGGACGGTGAAGACCAGCATGAGCTTTCAGGGCTGGCACCTTCCTGGTGGGAGAAGGAGCCGGACGTTTGCCTTTTCGGAAAGAGGCTCTGCCGAGAACGAACATTGTGAGGTCTACAGTTCCTGGACAAGAACGGATCCCCAATGCTGTTGTGCCTGTGGATAGGCTGCACGGGGGCTGTGAAGACCGGCATGATCTTTCAGGGCTGGCACCTTCCTTGTGGGAGAAGGAGCCGGACGTTTGCCTTTTCGGAAGGAGAGTCTGCCGAGTACAAGCGCCGTGACATGTGCCGTCTTTTGGAAAGCACAGATCCCCAGTGCTGTTGTGCCTGTGGATAGGCTGCACAGGGACAGTGTAGAGCAGCATGAGCTTTCAGGGCTGGCACCTTCCTTGTGGGAGAAGGAGCCGGACGTTTGCCTTTTCAGAAGGAGAGTCTGCCGAGTACAAGCGCCGTGAGATGTGCAGCCTGTGGGAAAGCACAGATCCCCAGTGCTGTTGTGCCTGTGGATAGGCTGCACAGGGACAGTGAAGAGCAGCATGAGCTTTCAGGGCTGGTACCTTCCTGGTGGGAGAAGGAGTCGGACGTTTGCCTTTTCGGAAAGAGGCTCTGCCGAGAACGAGGGCCGTGCCATGTGCCGCCTGTGGGAAAGCACAGATCCCCAGTGCTGTTGTGCCTGTGAATAGCCTGCACGGGTACAGTGAAGAGCAGCATGAGCTTTCAGGGCTGGCACCTTCCTGGTGGGAGAAGGAGCCGGACGTTTGCCTTTTCGGAAAGAGGCTCTGCCGAGAACGACCACCGTGAGATGTGCCATCTGTGGGAAAGCAGAGATCCCCAGTGCTGCTGTGCCTGTGGATAGGCTGCACGATGACGGTGAAGACCAGCAAGAGCTTTCAGGGCTGGTACCTTCCTTGTGGGAGAAGGAGCCGGACGTTTGCCTTTTCGGAAAGAGGCTCTGCCGAGAACGACCACCGTGAGATGTGCCATCTGTGGGAAAGCAGAGATCCCCAGTGCTGCTGTGCCTGTGGATAGGCTGCACGATGACGGTGAAGACCAGCAAGAGCTTTCAGGGCTGGCACCTTCCTTGTGGGAGAAGGAGCCGGACGTTTGCCTTTTCAGAAAGAGGCTCTGCTAAGAACGATCACCGTGAGGTCTACCGTTCCTGGGCAAGCACGGATCCCCAGTGGTGTTGTGCCTGTGGATAGGCTGCACGGGAACAGTGAAGAGCAGCATGAGCTTTCAGGGCTGGCACCTTCCTTGTGGGAGAAGGAGCCGGACGTTTGCCTTTTCGGAAAGAGGCTCTGCCGAGAACGAGTGCCGTGCCAGGTGACGCCTGTGGGAAAGCACAGATCCCCAGTGCTGTTGTGCCTGTGGATAGGCTGCACGGGGACGGTGAAGAGCAGCATGAGCTTTCAGGGCTGGCACCTTCCTGGTGGGAGAAGGAGCCGGACGTTTGCCTTTTCGGAAAGAGGCTCTGCCGAGAACGAACATTGTGAGGTCTACAGTTCCTGGACAAGAACGGATCCCCAATGCTGTTGTGCCTGTGGATAGGCTGCACGGGGGCTGTGAAGACCGGCATGATCTTTCAGGGCTGGCACCTTCCTTGTGGGAGAAGGAGCCGGACGTTTGCCTTTTCGGAAGGAGAGTCTGCCGAGTACAAGCGCCGTGAGATGTGCCGTCTTTTGGAAAGCACAGATCCCCAGTGCTGTTGTGCCTGTGGATAGGCTGCACAGGGACAGTGTAGAGCAGCATGAGCTTTCAGGGCTGGCACCTTCCTTGTGGGAGAAGGAGCCGGACGTTTGCCTTTTCGGAAAGAGGCTCTGCCGAGAACGACCACCGTGAGATGTGCCATCTGTGGGAAAGCAGAGATCCCCAGTGCTGCTGTGCCTGTGGATAGGCTGCACGATGACGGTGAAGACCAGCAAGAGCTTTCAGGGCTGGTACCTTCCTTGTGGGAGAAGGAGCCGGACGTTTGCCTTTTCGGAAAGAGGCTCTGCCGAGAACGACCACCGTGAGATGTGCCATCTGTGGGAAAGCAGAGATCCCCAGTGCTGCTGTGCCTGTGGATAGGCTGCACGATGACGGTGAAGACCAGCAAGAGCTTTCAGGGCTGGCACCTTCCTTGTGGGAGAAGGAGCCGGACGTTTGCCTTTTCAGAAAGAGGCTCTGCTAAGAACGATCACCGTGAGGTCTACCGTTCCTGGGCAAGCACGGATCCCCAGTGGTGTTGTGCCTGTGGATAGGCTGCACGGGAACAGTGAAGAGCAGCATGAGCTTTCAGGGCTGGCACCTTCCTTGTGGGAGAAGGAGCCGGACGTTTGCCTTTTCGGAAAGAGGCTCTGCCGAGAACGAGTGCCGTGCCATGTGCCGCCTGTGGGAAAGCACAGATCCCCAGTGCTGTTGTGCCTGTGGATAGGCTGCACGGGGACGGTGAAGAGCAGCATGAGCTTTCAGGGCTGGCACCTTCCTTGTGGGAGAAGGAGCCGGACGTTTGCCTTTTCAGAAAGAGGCTCTGCTGAGAACGATCACCGTGAGATCTACCGTTCCTGGGCAAGCACGAATCCCCAGTGGTGTTGTGCCTGTAGATAGGCTGCACGGGTACAGTGAAGAGCAGCATGAGCTTTCAGGGCTGGCACCTTCCTTGTGGGAGAAGGAGCCGGACGTTTGCCTTTTCGGAAAGAGGCTCTGCCGAGAACGAGTGCCGTGCCAGGTGACGCCTGTGGGAAAGCACAGATCCCCAGTGCTGTTGTGCCTGTGGATAGGCTGCACGGGGACGGTGAAGAGCAGCATGAGCTTTCAGGGCTGGCACCTTCCTGGTGGGAGAAGGAGCCGGACGTTTGCCTTTTCGGAAAGAGGCTCTGCCGAGAACGAACATTGTGAGGTCTACAGTTCCTGGACAAGAACGGATCCCCAATGCTGTTGTGCCTGTGGATAGGCTGCACGGGGGCTGTGAAGACCGGCATGATCTTTCAGGGCTGGCACCTTCCTTGTGGGAGAAGGAGCCGGACGTTTGCCTTTTCGGAAGGAGAGTCTGCCGAGTACAAGCGCCGTGAGATGTGCCGTCTTTTGGAAAGCACAGATCCCCAGTGCTGTTGTGCCTGTGGATAGGCTGCACAGGGACAGTGTAGAGCAGCATGAGCTTTCAGGGCTGGCACCTTCCTTGTGGGAGAAGGAGCCGGACGTTTGCCTTTTCAGAAGGAGAGTCTGCCGAGTACAAGCGCCGTGAGATGTGCAGCCTGTGGGAAAGCACAGATCCCCAGTGCTGTTGTGCCTGTGGATAGGCTGCACAGGGACAGTGAAGAGCAGCATGAGCTTTCAGGGCTGGTACCTTCCTGGTGGGAGAAGGAGTCGGACGTTTGCCTTTTCGGAAAGAGGCTCTGCCGAGAACGAGCGCCGTGCCATGTGCCGCCTGTGGGAAAGCACAGATCCCCAGTGCTGTTGTGCCTGTGAATAGCCTGCACGGGTACAGTGAAGAGCAGCATGAGCTTTCAGGGCTGGCACCTTCCTGGTGGGAGAAGGAGCCGGACGTTTGCCTTTTCGGAAAGAGGCTCTGCCGAGAACGACCACCGTGAGATGTGCCATCTGTGGGAAAGCAGAGATCCCCAGTGCTGCTGTGCCTGTGGATAGGCTGCACGATGACGGTGAAGACCAGCAAGAGCTTTCAGGGCTGGCACCTTCCTTGTGGGAGAAGGAGCCGGACGTTTGCCTTTTCAGAAAGAGGCTCTGCTAAGAACGATCACCGTGAGGTCTACCGTTCCTGGGCAAGAACGGATCCCCAGTGGTGTTGTGCCTGTGGATAGGCTGCACGGGAACAGTGAAGAGCAGCATGAGCTTTCAGGGCTGGCACCTTCCTTGTGGGAGAAGGAGCCGGACGTTTGCCTTTTCGGAAAGAGGCTCTGCCGAGAACGAGTGCCGTGCCATGTGCCGCCTGTGGGAAAGCACAGATCCCCAGTGCTGTTGTGCCTGTGGATAGGCTGCACGGGGACGGTGAAGAGCAGCATGAGCTTTCAGGGCTGGCACCTTCCTTGTGGGAGAAGGAGCCGGACGTTTGCCTTTTCAGAAAGAGGCTCTGCTGAGAACGATCACCGTGAGATCTACCGTTCCTGGGCAAGCACGAATCCCCAGTGGTGTTGTGCCTGTAGATAGGCTGCACGGGTACAGTGAAGAGCAGCATGAGCTTTCAGGGCTGGCACCTTCCTTGTGGGAGAAGGAGCCGGACGTTTGCCTTTTCGGAAAGAGGCTCTGCCGAGAACGAGTGCCGTGCCAGGTGACGCCTGTGGGAAAGCACAGATCCCCAGTGCTGTTGTGCCTGTGGATAGGCTGCACGGGGACGGTGAAGAGCAGCATGAGCTTTCAGGGCTGGCACCTTCCTGGTGGGAGAAGGAGCCGGACGTTTGCCTTTTCGGAAAGAGGCTCTGCCGAGAACGAACATTGTGAGGTCTACAGTTCCTGGACAAGAACGGATCCCCAATGCTGTTGTGCCTGTGGATAGGCTGCACGGGGGCTGTGAAGACCGGCATGATCTTTCAGGGCTGGCACCTTCCTTGTGGGAGAAGGAGCCGGACGTTTGCCTTTTCGGAAGGAGAGTCTGCCGAGTACAAGCGCCGTGAGATGTGCCGTCTTTTGGAAAGCACAGATCCCCAGTGCTGTTGTGCCTGTGGATAGGCTGCACAGGGACAGTGTAGAGCAGCATGAGCTTTCAGGGCTGGCACCTTCCTTGTGGGAGAAGGAGCCGGACGTTTGCCTTTTCAGAAGGAGAGTCTGCCGAGTACAAGCGCCGTGAGATGTGCAGCCTGTGGGAAAGCACAGATCCCCAGTGCTGTTGTGCCTGTGGATAGGCTGCACAGGGACAGTGAAGAGCAGCATGAGCTTTCAGGGCTGGTACCTTCCTGGTGGGAGAAGGAGTCGGACGTTTGCCTTTTCGGAAAGAGGCTCTGCCGAGAACGAGCGCCGTGCCATGTGCCGCCTGTGGGAAAGCACAGATCCCCAGTGCTGTTGTGCCTGTGAATAGCCTGCACGGGTACAGTGAAGAGCAGCATGAGCTTTCAGGGCTGGCACCTTCCTGGTGGGAGAAGGAGCCGGACGTTTGCCTTTTCGGAAAGAGGCTCTGCCGAGAACGACCACCGTGAGATGTGCCATCTGTGGGAAAGCAGAGATCCCCAGTGCTGCTGTGCCTGTGGATAGGCTGCACGATGACGGTGAAGACCAGCAAGAGCTTTCAGGGCTGGCACCTTCCTTGTGGGAGAAGGAGCCGGACGTTTGCCTTTTCAGAAAGAGGCTCTGCTAAGAACGATCACCGTGAGGTCTACCGTTCCTGGGCAAGCACGGATCCCCAGTGGTGTTGTGCCTGTGGATAGGCTGCACGGGAACAGTGAAGAGCAGCATGAGCTTTCAGGGCTGGCACCTTCCTTGTGGGAGAAGGAGCCGGACGTTTGCCTTTTCGGAAAGAGGCTCTGCCGAGAACGAGTGCCGTGCCATGTGCCGCCTGTGGGAAAGCACAGATCCCCAGTGCTGTTGTGCCTGTGGATAGGCTGCACGGGGACGGTGAAGAGCAGCATGAGCTTTCAGGGCTGGCACCTTCCTTGTGGGAGAAGGAGCCGGACGTTTGCCTTTTCAGAAAGAGGCTCTGCTGAGAACGATCACCGTGAGATCTACCGTTCCTGGGCAAGCACGAATCCCCAGTGGTGTTGTGCCTGTAGATAGGCTGCACGGGTACAGTGAAGAGCAGCATGAGCTTTCAGGGCTGGCACCTTCCTTGTGGGAGAAGGAGCCGGACGTTTGCCTTTTCGGAAAGAGGCTCTGCCGAGAACGAGTGCCGTGCCAGGTGACGCCTGTGGGAAAGCACAGATCCCCAGTGCTGTTGTGCCTGTGGATAGGCTGCACGGGGACGGTGAAGAGCAGCATGAGCTTTCAGGGCTGGCACCTTCCTGGTGGGAGAAGGAGCCGGACGTTTGCCTTTTCGGAAAGAGGCTCTGCCGAGAACGAACATTGTGAGGTCTACAGTTCCTGGACAAGAACGGATCCCCAATGCTGTTGTGCCTGTGGATAGGCTGCACGGGGGCTGTGAAGACCGGCATGATCTTTCAGGGCTGGCACCTTCCTTGTGGGAGAAGGAGCCGGACGTTTGCCTTTTCGGAAGGAGAGTCTGCCGAGTACAAGCGCCGTGAGATGTGCCGTCTTTTGGAAAGCACAGATCCCCAGTGCTGTTGTGCCTGTGGATAGGCTGCACAGGGACAGTGTAGAGCAGCATGAGCTTTCAGGGCTGGCACCTTCCTTGTGGGAGAAGGAGCCGGACGTTTGCCTTTTCGGAAAGAGGCTCTGCCGAGAACGACCACCGTGAGATGTGCCATCTGTGGGAAAGCAGAGATCCCCAGTGCTGCTGTGCCTGTGGATAGGCTGCACGATGACGGTGAAGACCAGCAAGAGCTTTCAGGGCTGGTACCTTCCTTGTGGGAGAAGGAGCCGGACGTTTGCCTTTTCGGAAAGAGGCTCTGCCGAGAACGACCACCGTGAGATGTGCCATCTGTGGGAAAGCAGAGATCCCCAGTGCTGCTGTGCCTGTGGATAGGCTGCACGATGACGGTGAAGACCAGCAAGAGCTTTCAGGGCTGGCACCTTCCTTGTGGGAGAAGGAGCCGGACGTTTGCCTTTTCAGAAAGAGGCTCTGCTAAGAACGATCACCGTGAGGTCTACCGTTCCTGGGCAAGCACGGATCCCCAGTGGTGTTGTGCCTGTGGATAGGCTGCACGGGAACAGTGAAGAGCAGCATGAGCTTTCAGGGCTGGCACCTTCCTTGTGGGAGAAGGAGCCGGACGTTTGCCTTTTCGGAAAGAGGCTCTGCCGAGAACGAGTGCCGTGCCATGTGCCGCCTGTGGGAAAGCACAGATCCCCAGTGCTGTTGTGCCTGTGGATAGGCTGCACGGGGACGGTGAAGAGCAGCATGAGCTTTCAGGGCTGGCACCTTCCTTGTGGGAGAAGGAGCCGGACGTTTGCCTTTTCAGAAAGAGGCTCTGCTGAGAACGATCACCGTGAGATCTACCGTTCCTGGGCAAGCACGAATCCCCAGTGGTGTTGTGCCTGTAGATAGGCTGCACGGGTACAGTGAAGAGCAGCATGAGCTTTCAGGGCTGGCACCTTCCTTGTGGGAGAAGGAGCCGGACGTTTGCCTTTTCGGAAAGAGGCTCTGCCGAGAACGAGTGCCGTGCCAGGTGACGCCTGTGGGAAAGCACAGATCCCCAGTGCTGTTGTGCCTGTGGATAGGCTGCACGGGGACGGTGAAGAGCAGCATGAGCTTTCAGGGCTGGCACCTTCCTTGTGGGAGAAGGAGCCGGACGTTTGCCTTTTCGGAAAGAGGCTCTGCCGAGAACGAACATTGTGAGGTCTACAGTTCCTGGACAAGAACGGATCCCCAATGCTGTTGTGCCTGTGGATAGGCTGCACGGGGGCTGTGAAGACCGGCATGATCTTTCAGGGCTGGCACCTTCCTTGTGGGAGAAGGAGCCGGACGTTTGCCTTTTCGGAAGGAGAGTCTGCCGAGTACAAGCGCCGTGAGATGTGCCGTCTTTTGGAAAGCACAGATCCCCAGTGCTGTTGTGCCTGTGGATAGGCTGCACAGGGACAGTGTAGAGCAGCATGAGCTTTCAGGGCTGGCACCTTCCTTGTGGGAGAAGGAGCCGGACGTTTGCCTTTTCAGAAGGAGAGTCTGCCGAGTACAAGCGCCGTGAGATGTGCAGCCTGTGGGAAAGCACAGATCCCCAGTGCTGTTGTGCCTGTGGATAGGCTGCACAGGGACAGTGAAGAGCAGCATGAGCTTTCAGGGCTGGTACCTTCCTGGTGGGAGAAGGAGTCGGACGTTTGCCTTTTCGGAAAGAGGCTCTGCCGAGAACGAGCGCCGTGCCATGTGCCGCCTGTGGGAAAGCACAGATCCCCAGTGCTGCTGTGCCTGTGAATAGCCTGCACGGGTACAGTGAAGAGCAGCATGAGCTTTCAGGGCTGGCACCTTCCTGGTGGGAGAAGGAGCCGGACGTTTGCCTTTTCGGAAAGAGGCTCTGCCGAGAACGACCACCGTGAGATGTGCCATCTGTGGGAAAGCAGAGATCCCCAGTGCTGCTGTGCCTGTGGATAGGCTGCACGATGACGGTGAAGACCAGCAAGAGCTTTCAGGGCTGGCACCTTCCTTGTGGGAGAAGGAGCCGGACGTTTGCCTTTTCAGAAAGAGGCTCTGCTAAGAACGATCACCGTGAGGTCTACCGTTCCTGGGCAAGCACGGATCCCCAGTGGTGTTGTGCCTGTGGATAGGCTGCACGGGAACAGTGAAGAGCAGCATGAGCTTTCAGGGCTGGCACCTTCCTTGTGGGAGAAGGAGCCGGACGTTTGCCTTTTCGGAAAGAGGCTCTGCCGAGAACGAGTGCCGTGCCATGTGCCGCCTGTGGGAAAGCACAGATCCCCAGTGCTGTTGTGCCTGTGGATAGGCTGCACGGGGACGGTGAAGAGCAGCATGAGCTTTCAGGGCTGGCACCTTCCTTGTGGGAGAAGGAGCCGGACGTTTGCCTTTTCAGAAAGAGGCTCTGCTGAGAACGATCACCGTGAGATCTACCGTTCCTGGGCAAGCACGAATCCCCAGTGGTGTTGTGCCTGTAGATAGGCTGCACGGGTACAGTGAAGAGCAGCATGAGCTTTCAGGGCTGGCACCTTCCTGGTGGGAGAAGGAGCCGGACGTTTGCCTTTTCGGAAAGAGGCTCTGCCGAGAACGAACATTGTGAGGTCTACAGTTCCTGGACAAGAACGGATCCCCAATGCTGTTGTGCCTGTGGATAGGCTGCACGGGGGCTGTGAAGACCGGCATGATCTTTCAGGGCTGGCACCTTCCTTGTGGGAGAAGGAGCCGGACGTTTGCCTTTTCGGAAGGAGAGTCTGCCGAGTACAAGCGCCGTGACATGTGCCGTCTTTTGGAAAGCACAGATCCCCAGTGCTGTTGTGCCTGTGGATAGGCTGCACAGGGACAGTGTAGAGCAGCATGAGCTTTCAGGGCTGGCACCTTCCTTGTGGGAGAAGGAGCCGGACGTTTGCCTTTTCAGAAGGAGAGTCTGCCGAGTACAAGCGCCGTGAGATGTGCAGCCTGTGGGAAAGCACAGATCCCCAGTGCTGTTGTGCCTGTGGATAGGCTGCACAGGGACAGTGAAGAGCAGCATGAGCTTTCAGGGCTGGCACCTTCCTGGTGGGAGAAGGAGTCGGACGTTTGCCTTTTCGGAAAGAGGCTCTGCCGAGAACGAGCGCCGTGCCATGTGCCGCCTGTGGGAAAGCACAGATCCCCAGTGCTGTTGTGCCTGTGAATAGCCTGCACGGGTACAGTGAAGAGCAGCATGAGCTTTCAGGGCTGGCACCTTCCTGGTGGGAGAAGGAGCCGGACGTTTGCCTTTTCGGAAAGAGGCTCTGCCGAGAACGAACATTGTGAGATCTACAGTTCCTGGACAAGAACGGATCCCCAATGCTGTTGTGCCTGTGGATAGGCTGCACGGGGGCTGTGAAGACCGGCATGATCTTTCAGGGCTGGCACCTTCCTTGTGGGAGAAGGAGCCGGACGTTTGCCTTTTCGGAAGGAGAGTCTGCCGAGTACAAGCGCCGTGAGATGTGCGGTCTTTTGGAAAGCACAGATCCCCAGTGCTGTTGTGCCTGTGGATAGGCTGCACAGGGACAGTGTAGAGCAGCATGAGCTTTCAGGGCTGGCACCTTCCTTGTGGGAGAAGGAGCCGGACGTTTGCCTTTTCGGAAAGAGGCTCTGCCGAGAACGACCACCGTGAGATGTGCCATCTGTGGGAAAGCAGAGATCCCCAGTGCTGCTGTGCCTGTGGATAGGCTGCACGATGACGGTGAAGACCAGCAAGAGCTTTCAGGGCTGGTACCTTCCTTGTGGGAGAAGGAGCCGGACGTTTGCCTTTTCGGAAAGAGGCTCTGCCGAGAACGACCACCGTGAGATGTGCCATCTGTGGGAAAGCAGAGATCCCCAGTGCTGCTGTGCCTGTGGATAGGCTGCACGATGACGGTGAAGACCAGCAAGAGCTTTCAGGGCTGGCACCTTCCTTGTGGGAGAAGGAGCCGGACGTTTGCCTTTTCAGAAAGAGGCTCTGCTGAGAACGATCACCGTGAGATCTACCGTTCCTGGGCAAGCACGAATCCCCAGTGGTGTTGTGCCTGTAGATAGGCTGCACGGGTACAGTGAAGAGCAGCATGAGCTTTCAGGGCTGGCACCTTCCTTGTGGGAGAAGGAGCCGGACGTTTGCCTTTTCGGAAAGAGGCTCTGCCGAGAACGAGTGCCGTGCCAGGTGACGCCTGTGGGAAAGCACAGATCCCCAGTGCTGTTGTGCCTGTGGATAGGCTGCACGGGGACGGTGAAGAGCAGCATGAGCTTTCAGGGCTGGCACCTTCCTGGTGGGAGAAGGAGCCGGACGTTTGCCTTTTCGGAAAGAGGCTCTGCCGAGAACGAACATTGTGAGGTCTACAGTTCCTGGACAAGAACGGATCCCCAATGCTGTTGTGCCTGTGGATAGGCTGCACGGGGGCTGTGAAGACCGGCATGATCTTTCAGGGCTGGCACCTTCCTTGTGGGAGAAGGAGCCGGACGTTTGCCTTTTCGGAAGGAGAGTCTGCCGAGTACAAGCGCCGTGAGATGTGCCGTCTTTTGGAAAGCACAGATCCCCAGTGCTGTTGTGCCTGTGGATAGGCTGCACAGGGACAGTGTAGAGCAGCATGAGCTTTCAGGGCTGGCACCTTCCTTGTGGGAGAAGGAGCCGGACGTTTGCCTTTTCAGAAGGAGAGTCTGCCGAGTACAAGCGCCGTGAGATGTGCAGCCTGTGGGAAAGCACAGATCCCCAGTGCTGTTGTGCCTGTGGATAGGCTGCACAGGGACAGTGAAGAGCAGCATGAGCTTTCAGGGCTGGTACCTTCCTGGTGGGAGAAGGAGTCGGACGTTTGCCTTTTCGGAAAGAGGCTCTGCCGAGAACGAGCGCCGTGCCATGTGCCGCCTGTGGGAAAGCAGAGATCCCCAGTGCTGTTGTGCCTGTGAATAGCCTGCACGGGTACAGTGAAGAGCAGCATGAGCTTTCAGGGCTGGCACCTTCCTGGTGGGAGAAGGAGCCGGACGTTTGCCTTTTCGGAAAGAGGCTCTGCCGAGAACGACCACCGTGAGATGTGCCATCTGTGGGAAAGCAGAGATCCCCAGTGCTGCTGTGCCTGTGGATAGGCTGCACGATGACGGTGAAGACCAGCAAGAGCTTTCAGGGCTGGTACCTTCCTTGTGGGAGAAGGAGCCGGACGTTTGCCTTTTCGGAAAGAGGCTCTGCCGAGAACGACCACCGTGAGATGTGCCATCTGTGGGAAAGCAGAGATCCCCAGTGCTGCTGTGCCTGTGGATAGGCTGCACGATGACGGTGAAGACCAGCAAGAGCTTTCAGGGCTGGCACCTTCCTTGTGGGAGAAGGAGCCGGACGTTTGCCTTTTCAGAAAGAGGCTCTGCTAAGAACGATCACCGTGAGGTCTACCGTTCCTGGGCAAGCACGGATCCCCAGTGGTGTTGTGCCTGTGGATAGGCTGCACGGGAACAGTGAAGAGCAGCATGAGCTTTCAGGGCTGGCACCTTCCTTGTGGGAGAAGGAGCCGGACGTTTGCCTTTTCGGAAAGAGGCTCTGCCGAGAACGAGTGCCGTGCCATGTGCCGCCTGTGGGAAAGCACAGATCCCCAGTGCTGTTGTGCCTGTGGATAGGCTGCACGGGGACGGTGAAGAGCAGCATGAGCTTTCAGGGCTGGCACCTTCCTTGTGGGAGAAGGAGCCGGACGTTTGCCTTTTCAGAAAGAGGCTCTGCTGAGAACGATCACCGTGAGATCTACCGTTCCTGGGCAAGCACGAATCCCCAGTGGTGTTGTGCCTGTAGATAGGCTGCACGGGTACAGTGAAGAGCAGCATGAGCTTTCAGGGCTGGCACCTTCCTGGTGGGAGAAGGAGCCGGACGTTTGCCTTTTCGGAAAGAGGCTCTGCCGAGAACGAACATTGTGAGGTCTACAGTTCCTGGACAAGAACGGATCCCCAATGCTGTTGTGCCTGTGGATAGGCTGCACGGGGGCTGTGAAGACCGGCATGATCTTTCAGGGCTGGCACCTTCCTTGTGGGAGAAGGAGCCGGACGTTTGCCTTTTCGGAAGGAGAGTCTGCCGAGTACAAGCGCCGTGACATGTGCCGTCTTTTGGAAAGCACAGATCCCCAGTGCTGTTGTGCCTGTGGATAGGCTGCACAGGGACAGTGTAGAGCAGCATGAGCTTTCAGGGCTGGCACCTTCCTTGTGGGAGAAGGAGCCGGACGTTTGCCTTTTCAGAAGGAGAGTCTGCCGAGTACAAGCGCCGTGAGATGTGCAGCCTGTGGGAAAGCACAGATCCCCAGTGCTGTTGTGCCTGTGGATAGGCTGCACAGGGACAGTGAAGAGCAGCATGAGCTTTCAGGGCTGGCACCTTCCTGGTGGGAGAAGGAGTCGGACGTTTGCCTTTTCGGAAAGAGGCTCTGCCGAGAACGAGCGCCGTGCCATGTGCCGCCTGTGGGAAAGCACAGATCCCCAGTGCTGTTGTGCCTGTGAATAGCCTGCACGGGTACAGTGAAGAGCAGCATGAGCTTTCAGGGCTGGCACCTTCCTGGTGGGAGAAGGAGCCGGACGTTTGCCTTTTCGGAAAGAGGCTCTGCCGAGAACGAACATTGTGAGATCTACAGTTCCTGGACAAGAACGGATCCCCAATGCTGTTGTGCCTGTGGATAGGCTGCACGGGGGCTGTGAAGACCGGCATGATCTTTCAGGGCTGGCACCTTCCTTGTGGGAGAAGGAGCCGGACGTTTGCCTTTTCGGAAGGAGAGTCTGCCGAGTACAAGCGCCGTGAGATGTGCCGTCTTTTGGAAAGCACAGATCCCCAGTGCTGTTGTGCCTGTGGATAGGCTGCACAGGGACAGTGTAGAGCAGCATGAGCTTTCAGGGCTGGCACCTTCCTTGTGGGAGAAGGAGCCGGACGTTTGCCTTTTCGGAAAGAGGCTCTGCCGAGAACGACCACCGTGAGATGTGCCATCTGTGGGAAAGCAGAGATCCCCAGTGCTGCTGTGCCTGTGGATAGGCTGCACGATGACGGTGAAGACCAGCAAGAGCTTTCAGGGCTGGTACCTTCCTTGTGGGAGAAGGAGCCGGACGTTTGCCTTTTCGGAAAGAGGCTCTGCCGAGAACGACCACCGTGAGATGTGCCATCTGTGGGAAAGCAGAGATCCCCAGTGCTGCTGTGCCTGTGGATAGGCTGCACGATGACGGTGAAGACCAGCAAGAGCTTTCAGGGCTGGCACCTTCCTTGTGGGAGAAGGAGCCGGACGTTTGCCTTTTCAGAAAGAGGCTCTGCTGAGAACGATCACCGTGAGATCTACCGTTCCTGGGCAAGCACGAATCCCCAGTGGTGTTGTGCCTGTAGATAGGCTGCACGGGTACAGTGAAGAGCAGCATGAGCTTTCAGGGCTGGCACCTTCCTTGTGGGAGAAGGAGCCGGACGTTTGCCTTTTCGGAAAGAGGCTCTGCCGAGAACGAGTGCCGTGCCAGGTGACGCCTGTGGGAAAGCACAGATCCCCAGTGCTGTTGTGCCTGTGGATAGGCTGCACGGGGACGGTGAAGAGCAGCATGAGCTTTCAGGGCTGGCACCTTCCTGGTGGGAGAAGGAGCCGGACGTTTGCCTTTTCGGAAAGAGGCTCTGCCGAGAACGAACATTGTGAGGTCTACAGTTCCTGGACAAGAACGGATCCCCAATGCTGTTGTGCCTGTGGATAGGCTGCACGGGGGCTGTGAAGACCGGCATGATCTTTCAGGGCTGGCACCTTCCTTGTGGGAGAAGGAGCCGGACGTTTGCCTTTTCGGAAGGAGAGTCTGCCGAGTACAAGCGCCGTGAGATGTGCCGTCTTTTGGAAAGCACAGATCCCCAGTGCTGTTGTGCCTGTGGATAGGCTGCACAGGGACAGTGTAGAGCAGCATGAGCTTTCAGGGCTGGCACCTTCCTTGTGGGAGAAGGAGCCGGACGTTTGCCTTTTCAGAAGGAGAGTCTGCCGAGTACAAGCGCCGTGAGATGTGCAGCCTGTGGGAAAGCACAGATCCCCAGTGCTGTTGTGCCTGTGGATAGGCTGCACAGGGACAGTGAAGAGCAGCATGAGCTTTCAGGGCTGGTACCTTCCTGGTGGGAGAAGGAGTCGGACGTTTGCCTTTTCGGAAAGAGGCTCTGCCGAGAACGAGCGCCGTGCCATGTGCCGCCTGTGGGAAAGCACAGATCCCCAGTGCTGTTGTGCCTGTGAATAGCCTGCACGGGTACAGTGAAGAGCAGCATGAGCTTTCAGGGCTGGCACCTTCCTGGTGGGAGAAGGAGCCGGACGTTTGCCTTTTCGGAAAGAGGCTCTGCCGAGAACGACCACCGTGAGATGTGCCATCTGTGGGAAAGCAGAGATCCCCAGTGCTGCTGTGCCTGTGGATAGGCTGCACGATGACGGTGAAGACCAGCAAGAGCTTTCAGGGCTGGTACCTTCCTTGTGGGAGAAGGAGCCGGACGTTTGCCTTTTCGGAAAGAGGCTCTGCCGAGAACGAGTGCCGTGCCATGTGCCATCTGTGGGAAAGCAGAGATCCCCAGTGCTGCTGTGCCTGTGGATAGGCTGCACGATGACGGTGAAGACCAGCAAGAGCTTTCAGGGCTGGCACCTTCCTTGTGGGAGAAGGAGCCGGACGTTTGCCTTTTCAGAAAGAGGCTCTGCTAAGAACGATCACCGTGAGGTCTACCGTTCCTGGGCAAGCACGGATCCCCAGTGGTGTTGTGCCTGTGGATAGGCTGCACGGGAACAGTGAAGAGCAGCATGAGCTTTCAGGGCTGGCACCTTCCTTGTGGGAGAAGGAGCCGGACGTTTGCCTTTTCGGAAAGAGGCTCTGCCGAGAACGAGTGCCGTGCCATGTGCCGCCTGTGGGAAAGCACAGATCCCCAGTGCTGTTGTGCCTGTGGATAGGCTGCACGGGGACGGTGAAGAGCAGCATGAGCTTTCAGGGCTGGCACCTTCCTTGTGGGAGAAGGAGCCGGACGTTTGCCTTTTCAGAAAGAGGCTCTGCTGAGAACGATCACCGTGAGATCTACCGTTCCTGGGCAAGCACGAATCCCCAGTGGTGTTGTGCCTGTAGATAGGCTGCACGGGTACAGTGAAGAGCAGCATGAGCTTTCAGGGCTGGCACCTTCCTTGTGGGAGAAGGAGCCGGACGTTTGCCTTTTCGGAAAGAGGCTCTGCCGAGAACGAGTGCCGTGCCAGGTGACGCCTGTGGGAAAGCACAGATCCCCAGTGCTGTTGTGCCTGTGGATAGGCTGCACGGGGACGGTGAAGAGCAGCATGAGCTTTCAGGGCTGGCACCTTCCTGGTGGGAGAAGGAGCCGGACGTTTGCCTTTTCGGAAAGAGGCTCTGCCGAGAACGAACATTGTGAGGTCTACAGTTCCTGGACAAGAACGGATCCCCAATGCTGTTGTGCCTGTGGATAGGCTGCACGGGGGCTGTGAAGACCGGCATGATCTTTCAGGGCTGGCACCTTCCTTGTGGGAGAAGGAGCCGGACGTTTGCCTTTTCGGAAGGAGAGTCTGCCGAGTACAAGCGCCGTGAGATGTGCCGTCTTTTGGAAAGCACAGATCCCCAGTGCTGTTGTGCCTGTGGATAGGCTGCACAGGGACAGTGTAGAGCAGCATGAGCTTTCAGGGCTGGCACCTTCCTTGTGGGAGAAGGAGCCGGACGTTTGCCTTTTCAGAAGGAGAGTCTGCCGAGTACAAGCGCCGTGAGATGTGCAGCCTGTGGGAAAGCACAGATCCCCAGTGCTGTTGTGCCTGTGGATAGGCTGCACAGGGACAGTGAAGAGCAGCATGAGCTTTCAGGGCTGGTACCTTCCTGGTGGGAGAAGGAGTCGGACGTTTGCCTTTTCGGAAAGAGGCTCTGCCGAGAACGAGCGCCGTGCCATGTGCCGCCTGTGGGAAAGCACAGATCCCCAGGGCTGTTGTGCCTGTGAATAGCCTGCACGGGTACAGTGAAGAGCAGCATGAGCTTTCAGGGCTGGCACCTTCCTGGTGGGAGAAGGAGCCGGACGTTTGCCTTTTCGGAAAGAGGCTCTGCCGAGAACGACCACCGTGAGATGTGCCATCTGTGGGAAAGCAGAGATCCCCAGTGCTGCTGTGCCTGTGGATAGGCTGCACGATGACGGTGAAGACCAGCAAGAGCTTTCAGGGCTGGCACCTTCCTTGTGGGAGAAGGAGCCGGACGTTTGCCTTTTCGGAAAGAGGCTCTGCTGAGAACGAGTGCCGTGCCATGTGCCGCCCTTGGGAAAGCACAGATCCCCAGTGCTGCTGTGCCTGTGAATAGCCTGCACGGGGACGGTGAAGAGCAGCAGGAGCTTTGAGGGCTGGCACCTTCCTTGTGGGAGAAGGAGCCGGACGTTTGCCTTTTCAGAAAGAGGCTCTGCTGAGAACGAACAACGTGAGGTCTACCGTTCCTGGGCAAGTACAGATCCACAATGCTGTTGTGCCTGTGGATAGGCTGCACAGGTGCAATGAAGAGCAGCATGAGCTTTCAGGGCTGGCACCTTCCTTGTGGGAGAAGGAGCCGGACGTTTGCCTTTTCAGAAGGAGAGTCTGCCGAGTACAAGCGCCGTGAGATGTGCCGCCTGTGGCAAAGCACAGATCCCCAGTGCTGTTGTGCCTGTGGATAGGCTGCACGGGGACGGTGAAGAGCAGCATGAGCTTTCAGGGCTGGCACCTTCCTTGTGGGAGAAGGAGGCGGACGTTTGCCTTTTCGGAAAGAGGCTCTGCTGAGAACGAACACCGTGAGGTGTACCGTTCCTTGGCAAGCACGGATCCCCAGTGCTGTTGTGCCTGTGGATAGGCTGCACAGGGACAGTGTAGAGCAGCATGAGCTTTCAGGGCTGGCACCTTCCTTGTGGGAGAAGGAGCCGGACGTTTGCCTTTTCAGAAGGAGAGTCTGCCGAGTACAAGCGCCGTGAGATGTGCCGCCTGTGGGAAAGCACAGATCCCCAGTGCTGTTGTGCCTGTGGATAGGCTGCACAGGGACGGTGAAGAGCAGCATGAGCATTCAGGGCTGGCACCTTCCTTGTGGGAGAAGGAGCCGGACGTTTGCCTTTTCGGAAGGAGAGTCTGCCGAGTACAAGCGCCGTGAGATGTGCCGTCTTTTGGAAAGCACAGATCCCCAGTGCTGTTGTGCCTCTGGATAGGCTACACGATGACGGTGAAGACCAGCAAGAGCTTTCAGGGCTGGCACCTTCCTTGTGGGAGAAGGAGGCGGAAGTTTGCCTTTTCGCAAAGAGGCTCTGACGAGAATGACCACCGTGAGATGTGCCGCCTGTGGGAAAGTACAGATCCCCAGTGCTGTTGTGCCTGTGGATAGGCTGCACGGGGACGGTGAAGAGCAGCATGAGCTTTCAGGGCTGGCACCTTCCTTGTGGGAGAGGGAGCCGGACGTTTGCCTTTTCGGAAAGAGGCTCTGCTGAGAACGAGCGCCGTGCCATGTGCCGCCTGTGGGAAAGCACAGATCCCCAGTGCTGTTGTGCCTGTGAATAGCCTGCATGGGGACGGTGAAGAGCAGCATGACCTTTGAGGGCTGGCACCTTCCTTGTGGGACAAGGAGTCGGACGTTTGCCTTTTCGGAAAGAGGCTCTGCTGAGAACGAACACCGTGAGGTCTACCGTTCCTGGGCAAGTACAGATCCACAATGCTGTTGTGCCTGTGGATAGGCTGCAAAGGTGCAATGAAGAGCAGCATGAGCTTTCAGGGCTGGCACCTTCCTTGTGGGAGAAGGAGCCGGACGTTTGCCTTTTCGGAAAGAGGCTCTGCTGAGAACGAACACCGTGAGGTCTACCGTTCCTAGGCAAGCACGGATCCCCAGCGCTCTTGTGCCTGTGGATAGGCTGCACAGGGACAGTGAAGAGCAGCAGGAGCTTTCAGGGCTGGTACCTTCCTTGTGGGAGAAGGAGCCGGACGTTTGCCTTTTCGGAAAGAGGCTCTGCCGAGAACGACCACCGTGAGATGTGCCATCTGTGGGAAAGCAGAGATCCCCAGTGCTGCTGTGCCTGTGGATAGGCTGCACGATGACGGTGAAGACCAGCAAGAGCTTTCAGGGCTGGCACCTTCCTTGTGGGAGAAGGAGCCGGACGTTTGCCTTTTCAGAAAGAGGCTCTGCTAAGAACGATCACCGTGAGGTCTACCGTTCCTGGGCAAGCACGGATCCCCAGTGGTGTTGTGCCTGTGGATAGGCTGCACGGGAACAGTGAAGAGCAGCATGAGCTTTCAGGGCTGGCACCTTCCTTGTGGGAGAAGGAGCCGGACGTTTGCCTTTTCGGAAAGAGGCTCTGCCGAGAACGAGTGCCGTGCCATGTGCCGCCTGTGGGAAAGCACAGATCCCCAGTGCTGTTGTGCCTGTGGATAGGCTGCACGGGGACGGTGAAGAGCAGCATGAGCTTTCAGGGCTGGCACCTTCCTTGTGGGAGAAGGAGCCGGACGTTTGCCTTTTCAGAAAGAGGCTCTGCTGAGAACGATCACCGTGAGATCTACCGTTCCTGGGCAAGCACGAATCCCCAGTGGTGTTGTGCCTGTAGATAGGCTGCACGGGTACAGTGAAGAGCAGCATGAGCTTTCAGGGCTGGCACCTTCCTTGTGGGAGAAGGAGCCGGACGTTTGCCTTTTCGGAAAGAGGCTCTGCCGAGAACGAGTGCCGTGCCAGGTGACGCCTGTGGGAAAGCACAGATCCCCAGTGCTGTTGTGCCTGTGGATAGGCTGCACGGGGACGGTGAAGAGCAGCATGAGCTTTCAGGGCTGGCACCTTCCTGGTGGGAGAAGGAGCCGGACGTTTGCCTTTTCGGAAAGAGGCTCTGCCGAGAACGAACATTGTGAGGTCTACAGTTCCTGGACAAGAACGGATCCCCAATGCTGTTGTGCCTGTGGATAGGCTGCACGGGGGCTGTGAAGACCGGCATGATCTTTCAGGGCTGGCACCTTCCTTGTGGGAGAAGGAGCCGGACGTTTGCCTTTTCGGAAGGAGAGTCTGCCGAGTACAAGCGCCGTGAGATGTGCCGTCTTTTGGAAAGCACAGATCCCCAGTGCTGTTGTGCCTGTGGATAGGCTGCACAGGGACAGTGAAGACCAGCAGGAGCTTTCAGGGCTGGCACCTTCCTTGTGGGAGAAGGAGCCGGACGTTTGCCTTTTCAGAAGGAGAGTCTGCCGAGTACAAGCGCCGTGAGATGTGCAGCCTGTGGGAAAGCACAGATCCCCAGTGCTGTTGTGCCTGTGGATAGGCTGCACAGGGACAGTGAAGAGCAGCATGAGCTTTCAGGGCTGGTACCTTCCTGGTGGGAGAAGGAGTCGGACGTTTGCCTTTTCGGAAAGAGGCTCTGCCGAGAACGAGCGCCGTGCCATGTGCCGCCTGTGGGAAAGCACAGATCCCCAGGGCTGTTGTGCCTGTGAATAGCCTGCACGGGTACAGTGAAGAGCAGCATGAGCTTTCAGGGCTGGCACCTTCCTGGTGGGAGAAGGAGCCGGACGTTTGCCTTTTCGGAAAGAGGCTCTGCCGAGAACGACCACCGTGAGATGTGCCATCTGTGGGAAAGCAGAGATCCCCAGTGCTGCTGTGCCTGTGGATAGGCTGCACGATGACGGTGAAGACCAGCAAGAGCTTTCAGGGCTGGCACCTTCCTTGTGGGAGAAGGAGCCGGACGTTTGCCTTTTCGGAAAGAGGCTCTGCTGAGAACGAGCGCCGTGCCATGTGCCGCCCTTGGGAAAGCACAGATCCCCAGTGCTGCTGTGCCTGTGAATAGCCTGCACGGGGACGGTGAAGAGCAGCAGGAGCTTTGAGGGCTGGCACCTTCCTTGTGGGAGAAGGAGCCGGACGTTTGCCTTTTCAGAAAGAGGCTCTGCTGAGAACGAACAACGTGAGGTCTACCGTTCCTGGGCAAGTACAGATCCACAATGCTGTTGTGCCTGTGGATAGGCTGCACAGGTGCAATGAAGAGCAGCATGAGCTTTCAGGGCTGGCACCTTCCTTGTGGGAGAAGGAGCCGGACGTTTGCCTTTTCAGAAGGAGAGTCTGCCGAGTACAAGCGCCGTGAGATGTGCCGCCTGTGGCAAAGCACAGATCCCCAGTGCTGTTGTGCCTGTGGATAGGCTGCACGGGGACGGTGAAGAGCAGCATGAGCTTTCAGGGCTGGCACCTTCCTTGTGGGAGAAGGAGGCGGACGTTTGCCTTTTCGGAAAGAGGCTCTGCTGAGAACGAACACCGTGAGGTGTACCGTTCCTTGGCAAGCACGGATCCCCAGTGCTGTTGTGCCTGTGGATAGGCTGCACAGGGACAGTGTAGAGCAGCATGAGCTTTCAGGGCTGGCACCTTCCTTGTGGGAGAAGGAGCCGGACGTTTGCCTTTTCAGAAGGAGAGTCTGCCGAGTACAAGCGCCGTGAGATGTGCCGCCTGTGGGAAAGCACAGATCCCCAGTGCTGTTGTGCCTGTGGATAGGCTGCACAGGGACGGTGAAGAGCAGCATGAGCATTCAGGGCTGGCACCTTCCTTGTGGGAGAAGGAGCCGGACGTTTGCCTTTTCGGAAGGAGAGTCTGCCGAGTACAAGCGCCGTGAGATGTGCCGTCTTTTGGAAAGCACAGATCCCCAGTGCTGTTGTGCCTCTGGATAGGCTACACGATGACGGTGAAGACCAGCAAGAGCTTTCAGGGCTGGCACCTTCCTTGTGGGAGAAGGAGGCGGAAGTTTGCCTTTTCGCAAAGAGGCTCTGACGAGAATGACCACCGTGAGATGTGCCGCCTGTGGGAAAGTACAGATCCCCAGTGCTGTTGTGCCTGTGGATAGGCTGCACGGGGACGGTGAAGAGCAGCATGAGCTTTCAGGGCTGGCACCTTCCTTGTGGGAGAGGGAGCCGGACGTTTGCCTTTTCGGAAAGAGGCTCTGCTGAGAACGAGCGCCGTGCCATGTGCCGCCTGTGGGAAAGCACAGATCCCCAGTGCTGTTGTGCCTGTGAATAGCCTGCATGGGGACGGTGAAGAGCAGCATGACCTTTGAGGGCTGGCACCTTCCTTGTGGGACAAGGAGTCGGACGTTTGCCTTTTCGGAAAGAGGCTCTGCTGAGAACGAACACCGTGAGGTCTACCGTTCCTGGGCAAGTACAGATCCACAATGCTGTTGTGCCTGTGGATAGGCTGCAAAGGTGCAATGAAGAGCAGCATGAGCTTTCAGGGCTGGCACCTTCCTTGTGGGAGAAGGAGCCGGACGTTTGCCTTTTCGGAAAGAGGCTCTGCTGAGAACGAACACCGTGAGGTCTACCGTTCCTAGGCAAGCACGGATCCCCAGCGCTCTTGTGCCTGTGGATAGGCTGCACAGGGACAGTGAAGAGCAGCAGGAGCTTTCAGGGCTGGTACCTTCCTTGTGGGAGAAGGAGCCGGACGTTTGCCTTTTCGGAAAGAGGCTCTGCCGAGAACGACCACCGTGAGATGTGCCATCTGTGGGAAAGCAGAGATCCCCAGTGCTGCTGTGCCTGTGGATAGGCTGCACGATGACGGTGAAGACCAGCAAGAGCTTTCAGGGCTGGCACCTTCCTTGTGGGAGAAGGAGCCGGACGTTTGCCTTTTCAGAAAGAGGCTCTGCTAAGAACGATCACCGTGAGGTCTACCGTTCCTGGGCAAGCACGGATCCCCAGTGGTGTTGTGCCTGTGGATAGGCTGCACGGGAACAGTGAAGAGCAGCATGAGCTTTCAGGGCTGGCACCTTCCTTGTGGGAGAAGGAGGCGGACGTTTGCCTTCTCGGAAAGAGGCTCTGCCGAGAACGAGTGCCGTGCCATGTGCCGCCTGTGGGAAAGCACAGATCCCCAGTGCTGTTGTGCCTGTGGATAGGCTGCACGGGGACGGTGAAGAGCAGCATGAGCTTTCAGGGCTGGCACCTTCCTTGTGGGAGAAGGAGCCGGACGTTTGCCTTTTCAGAAAGAGGCTCTGCTGAGAACGATCACCGTGAGATCTACCGTTCCTGGGCAAGCACGAATCCCCAGTGGTGTTGTGCCTGTAGATAGGCTGCACGGGTACAGTGAAGAGCAGCATGAGCTTTCAGGGCTGGCACCTTCCTTGTGGGAGAAGGAGCCGGACGTTTGCCTTTTCGGAAAGAGGCTCTGCCGAGAACGAGTGCCGTGCCAGGTGCCGCCTGTGGGAAAGCACAGATCCCCAGTGCTGTTGTGCCTGTGGATAGGCTGCACGGGGACGGTGAAGAGCAGCATGAGCTTTCAGGGCTGGCACCTTCCTGGTGGGAGAAGGAGCCGGACGTTTGCCTTTTCGGAAAGAGGCTCTGCCGAGAACGAACATTGTGAGGTCTACAGTTCCTGGACAAGAACGGATCCCCAATGCTGTTGTGCCTGTGGATAGGCTGCACGGGGGCTGTGAAGACCGGCATGATCTTTCAGGGCTGGCACCTTCCTTGTGGGAGAAGGAGCCGGACGTTTGCCTTTTCGGAAGGAGAGTCTGCCGAGTACAAGCGCCGTGAGATGTGCCGTCTTTTGGAAAGCACAGATCCCCAGTGCTGTTGTGCCTGTGGATAGGCTGCACAGGGACAGTGAAGACCAGCAGGAGCTTTCAGGGCTGGCACCTTCCTTGTGGGAGAAGGAGCCGGACGTTTGCCTTTTCAGAAGGAGAGTCTGCCGAGTACAAGCGCCGTGAGATGTGCAGCCTGTGGGAAAGCACAGATCCCCAGTGCTGTTGTGCCTGTGGATAGGCTGCACAGGGACAGTGAAGAGCAGCATGAGCTTTCAGGGCTGGTACCTTCCTGGTGGGAGAAGGAGTCGGACGTTTGCCTTTTCGGAAAGAGGCTCTGCCGAGAACGAGCGCCGTGCCATGTGCCGCCTGTGGGAAAGCACAGATCCCCAGTGCTGTTGTGCCTGTGAATAGCCTGCACGGGTACAGTGAAGAGCAGCATGAGCTTTCAGGGCTGGCACCTTCCTGGTGGGAGAAGGAGCCGGACGTTTGCCTTTTCGGAAAGAGGCTCTGCCGAGAACGACCATCGTGAGATGTGCCATCTGTGGGAAAGCAGAGATCCCCAGTGCTGCTGTGCCTGTGGATAGGCTGCACGATGACGGTGAAGACCAGCAAGAGCTTTCAGGGCTGGTACCTTCCTTGTGGGAGAAGGAGCCGGACGTTTGCCTTTTCGGAAAGAGGCTCTGCCGAGAACGACCACCGTGAGATGTGCCATCTGTGGGAAAGCAGAGATCCCCAGTGCTGCTGTGCCTGTGGATAGGCTGCACGATGACGGTGAAGACCAGCAAGAGCTTTCAGGGCTGGCACCTTCCTTGTGGGAGAAGGAGCCGGACGTTTGCCTTTTCAGAAAGAGGCTCTGCTAAGAACGATCACCGTGAGGTCTACCGTTCCTGGGCAAGCACGGATCCCCAGTGGTGTTGTGCCTGTGGATAGGCTGCACGGGAACAGTGAAGAGCAGCATGAGCTTTCAGGGCTGGCACCTTCCTTGTGGGAGAAGGAGCCGGACGTTTGCCTTTTCGGAAAGAGGCTCTGCCGAGAACGAGTGCCGTGCCATGTGCCGCCTGTGGGAAAGCACAGATCCCCAGTGCTGTTGTGCCTGTGGATAGGCTGCACGGGGACGGTGAAGAGCAGCATGAGCTTTCAGGGCTGGCACCTTCCTTGTGGGAGAAGGAGCCGGACGTTTGCCTTTTCAGAAAGAGGCTCTGCTGAGAACGATCACCGTGAGATCTACCGTTCCTGGGCAAGCACGAATCCCCAGTGGTGTTGTGCCTGTAGATAGGCTGCACGGGTACAGTGAAGAGCAGCATGAGCTTTCAGGGCTGGCACCTTCCTTGTGGGAGAAGGAGCCGGACGTTTGCCTTTTCGGAAAGAGGCTCTGCCGAGAACGAGTGCCGTGCCAGGTGACGCCTGTGGGAAAGCACAGATCCCCAGTGCTGTTGTGCCTGTGGATAGGCTGCACGGGGACGGTGAAGAGCAGCATGAGCTTTCAGGGCTGGCACCTTCCTGGTGGGAGAAGGAGCCGGACGTTTGCCTTTTCGGAAAGAGGCTCTGCCGAGAACGAACATTGTGAGGTCTACAGTTCCTGGACAAGAACGGATCCCCAATGCTGTTGTGCCTGTGGATAGGCTGCACGGGGGCTGTGAAGACCGGCATGATCTTTCAGGGCTGGCACCTTCCTTGTGGGAGAAGGAGCCGGACGTTTGCCTTTTCGGAAGCAGAGTCTGCCGAGTACAAGCGCCGTGAGATGTGCCGTCTTTTGGAAAGCACAGATCCCCAGTGCTGTTGTGCCTGTGGATAGGCTGCACAGGGACAGTGTAGAGCAGCATGAGCTTTCAGGGCTGGCACCTTCCTTGTGGGAGAAGGAGCCGGACGTTTGCCTTTTCGGAAAGAGGCTCTGCCGAGAACGACCACCGTGAGATGTGCCATCTGTGGGAAAGCAGAGATCCCCAGTGCTGCTGTGCCTGTGGATAGGCTGCACGATGACGGTGAAGACCAGCAAGAGCTTTCAGGGCTGGTACCTTCCTTGTGGGAGAAGGAGCCGGACGTTTGCCTTTTCGGAAAGAGGCTCTGCCGACAACGACCACCGTGAGATGTGCCATCTGTGGGAAAGCAGAGATCCCCAGTGCTGCTGTGCCTGTGGATAGGCTGCACGATGACGGTGAAGAGCAGCAGGAGCTTTCAGGGCTGGCACCTTCCTTGTGGGAGAAGGAGCCGGACGTTTGCCTTTTCAGAAAGAGGCTCTGCTAAGAACGATCACCGTGAGGTCTACCGTTCCTGGGCAAGCACGGATCCCCAGTGGTGTTGTGCCTGTGGATAGGCTGCACGGGAACAGTGAAGAGCAGCATGAGCTTTCAGGGCTGGCACCTTCCTTGTGGGAGAAGGAGCCGGACGTTTGCCTTTTCAGAAGGAGAGTCTGCCGAGTACAAGCGCCGTGAGATGTGCAGCCTGTGGGAAAGCACAGATCCCCAGTGCTGTTGTGCCTGTGGATAGGCTGCACAGGGACAGTGAAGAGCAGCATGAGCTTTCAGGGCTGGTACCTTCCTGGTGGGAGAAGGAGTCGGACGATTGCCTTTTCGGAAAGAGGCTCTGCCGAGAACGAGCGCCGTGCCATGTGCCGCCTGTGGGAAAGCACAGATCCCCAGTGCTGTTGTGCCTGTGAATAGCCTGCACGGGTACAGTGAAGAGCAGCATGAGCTTTCAGGGCTGGCACCTTCCTGGTGGGAGAAGGAGCCGGACGTTTGCCTTTTCGGAAAGAGGCTCTGCCGAGAACGACCACCGTGAGATGTGCCATCTGTGGGAAAGCAGAGATCCCCAGTGCTGCTGTGCCTGTGGATAGGCTGCACGATGACGGTGAAGACCAGCATGAGCTTTCAGGGCTGGTACCTTCCTGGTGGGAGAAGGAGCCGGACGTTTGCCTTTTCGGAAAGAGGCTCTGCCGAGAACGAGTGCCGTGCCATGTGCCGCCTGTGGGAAAGCACAGATCCCCAGTGCTGTTGTGCCTGTGGATAGGCTGCACGGGGACGGTGAAGAGCAGCATGAGCTTTCAGGGCTGGCACCTTCCTGGTGGATGAAGGAGCCGGACGTTTGCCTTTTCGGAAAGAGGCTCTGCCGAGAACGAACATTGTGAGGTCTACAGTTCCTGGACAAGAACGGATCCCCAATGCTGTTGTGCCTGTGGATAGGCTGCACGGGGGCTGTGAAGACCGGCATGATCTTTCAGGGCTGGCACCTTCCTTGTGGGAGAAGGAGCCGGACGTTTGCCTTTTCGGAAGGAGAGTCTGCCGAGTACAAGCGCCGTGAGATGTGCCGTCTTTTGGAAAGCACAGATCCCCAGTGCTGTTGTGCCTGTGGATAGGCTGCACAGGGACAGTGTAGAGCAGCAGGAGCTTTCAGGGCTGGCACCTTCCTTGTGGGAGAAGGAGCCGGACGTTTGCCTTTTCGGAAAGAGGCTCTGCCGAGAACGACCACCGTGAGATGTGCCATCTGTGGGAAAGCAGAGATCCCCAGTGCTGCTGTGCCTGTGGATAGGCTGCACGATGACGGTGAAGACCAGCAAGAGCTTTCAGGGCTGGTACCTTCCTTGTGGGAGAAGGAGCCGGACGTTTGCCTTTTCGGAAAGAGGCTCTGCCGACAACGACCACCGTGAGATGTGCCATCTGTGGGAAAGCAGAGATCCCCAGTGCTGCTGTGCCTGTGGATAGGCTGCACGATGACGGTGAAGACCAGCAAGAGCTTTCAGGGCTGGCACCTTCCTTGTGGGAGAAGGAGCCGGACGTTTGCCTTTTCAGAAAGAGGCTCTGCTAAGAACGATCACCGTGAGGTCTACCGTTCCTGGGCAAGCACGGATCCCCAGTGGTGTTGTGCCTGTGGATAGGCTGCACGGGAACAGTGAAGAGCAGCATGAGCTTTCAGGGCTGGCACCTTCCTTGTGGGAGAAGGAGCCGGACGTTTGCCTTCTCGGAAAGAGGCTCTGCCGAGAACGAGTGCCGTGCCATGTGCCGCCTGTGGGAAAGCACAGATCCCCAGTGCTGTTGTGCCTGTGGATAGGCTGCACGGGGACGGTGAAGAGCAGCATGAGCTTTCAGGGCTGGCACCTTCCTTGTGGGAGAAGGAGCCGGACGTTTGCCTTTTCAGAAAGAGGCTCTGCTGAGAACGATCACCGTGAGATCTACCGTTCCTGGGCAAGCACGAATCCCCAGTGGTGTTGTGCCTGTAGATAGGCTGCACGGGTACAGTGAAGAGCAGAATGAGCTTTCAGGGCTGGCACCTTCCTTGTGGGAGAAGGAGCCGGACGTTTGCCTTTTCGGAAAGAGGCTCTGCCGAGAACGAGTGCCGTGCCAGGTGACGCCTGTGGGAAAGCACAGATCCCCAGTGCTGTTGTGCCTGTGGATAGGCTGCACGGGGACGGTGAAGACCAGCATGAGCTTTCAGGGCTGGCACCTTCCTGGTGGGAGAAGGAGCCGGACGTTTGCCTTTTCGGAAAGAGGCTCTGCCGAGAACGAACATTGTGAGGTCTACAGTTCCTGGACAAGAACGGATCCCCAATGCTGTTGTGCCTGTGGATAGGCTGCACGGGGGCTGTGAAGACCGGCATGATCTTTCAGGGCTGGCACCTTCCTTGTGGGAGAAGGAGCCGGACGTTTGCCTTTTCGGAAGGAGAGTCTGCCGAGTACAAGCGCCGTGAGATGTGCCGTCTTTTGGAAAGCACAGATGCCCAGTGCTGTTGTGCCTGTGGATAGGCTGCACAGGGACAGTGTAGAGCAGCATGAGCTTTCAGGGCTGGCACCTTCCTTGTGGGAGAAGGAGCCGGACTTTTGCCTTTTCAGAAGGAGAGTCTGCCGAGTACAAGCGCCGTGAGATGTGCAGCCTGTGGGAAAGCACAGATCCCCAGTGCTGTTGTGCCTGTGGATAGGCTGCACAGGGACAGTGAAGAGCAGCATGAGCTTTCAGCGCTGGTACCTTCCTGGTGGGAGAAGGAGTCGGACGTTTGCCTTTTCGGAAAGAGGCTCTGCCGAGAACGAGCGCCGTGCCATGTGCCGCCTGTGGGAAAGCACAGATCCCCAGTGCTGTTGTGCCTGTGAATAGCCTGCACGGGTACAGTGAAGAGCAGCATGAGCTTTCAGGGCTGGCACCTTCCTGGTGGGAGAAGGAGCCGGACGTTTGCCTTTTCGGAAAGAGGCTCTGCCGAGAACGAACATTGTGAGGTCTACAGTTCCTGGACAAGAACGGATCCCCAATGCTGTTGTGCCTGTGGATAGGCTGCACGGGGGCTGTGAAGACCGGCATGATCTTTCAGGGCTGGCACCTTCCTTGTGGGAGAAGGAGCCGGACGTTTGCCTTTTCGGAAGGAGAGTCTGCCGAGTACAAGCGCCGTGAGATGTGCCGTCTTTTGGAAAGCACAGATCCCCAGTGCTGTTGTGCCTGTGGATAGGCTGCACAGGGACAGTGTAGAGCAGCATGAGCTTTCAGGGCTGGCACCTTCCTTGTGGGAGAAGGAGCTGGACGTTTGCCTTTTCGGAAAGAGGCTCTGCCGAGAACGACCACCGTGAGATGTGCCATCTGTGGGAAAGCAGAGATCCCCAGTGCTGCTGTGCCTGTGGATAGGCTGCACGATGACGGTGAAGACCAGCAAGAGCTTTCAGGGCTGGTACCTTCCTTGTGGGAGAAGGAGCCGGACGTTTGCCTTTTCGGAAAGAGGCTCTGCCGACAACGACCACCGTGAGATGTGCCATCTGTGGGAAAGCAGAGATCCCCAGTGCTGCTGTGCCTGTGGATAGGCTGCACGATGACGGTGAAGACCAGCAAGAGCTTTCAGGGCTGGCACCTTCCTTGTGGGAGAAGGAGCCGGACGTTTGCCTTTTCAGAAAGAGGCTCTGCTAAGAACGATCACCGTGAGGTCTACCGTTCCTGGGCAAGCACGGATCCCCAGTGGTGTTGTGCCTGTGGATAGGCTGCACGGGAACAGTGAAGAGCAGCATGAGCTTTCAGGGCTGGCACCTTCCTTGTGGGAGAAGGAGCCGGACGTTTGCCTTCTCGGAAAGAGGCTCTGCCGAGAACGAGTGCCGTGCCATGTGCCGCCTGTGGGAAAGCACAGATCCCCAGTGCTGTTGTGCCTGTGGATAGGCTGCACGGGGACGGTGAAGAGCAGCATGAGCTTTCAGGGCTGGCACCTTCCTTGTGGGAGAAGGAGCCGGACGTTTGCCTTTTCAGAAAGAGGCTCTGCTGAGAACGATCACCGTGAGATCTACCGTTCCTGGGCAAGCACGAATCCCCAGTGGTGTTGTGCCTGTAGATAGGCTGCACGGGTACAGTGAAGAGCAGCATGAGCTTTCAGGGCTGGCACCTTCCTTGTGGGAGAAGGAGCCGGACGTTTGCCTTTTCGGAAAGAGGCTCTGCCGAGAACGAGTGCCGTGCCAGGTGACGCCTGTGGGAAAGCACAGATCCCCAGTGCTGTTGTGCCTGTGGATAGGCTGCACGGGGACGGTGAAGAGCAGCATGAGCTTTCAGGGCTGGCACCTTCCTGGTGGGAGAAGGAGCCGGACGTTTGCCTTTTCGGAAAGAGGCTCTGCCGAGAACGAACATTGTGAGGTCTACAGTTCCTGGACAAGAACGGATCCCCAATGCTGTTGTGCCTGTGGATAGGCTGCACGGGGGCTGTGAAGACCGGCATGATCTTTCAGGGCTGGCACCTTCCTTGTGGGAGAAGGAGCCGGACGTTTGCCTTTTCGGAAGGAGAGTCTGCCGAGTACAAGCGCCGTGAGATGTGCCGTCTTTTGGAAAGCACAGATCCCCAGTGCTGTTGTGCCTGTGGATAGGCTGCACAGGGACAGTGTAGAGCAGCATGAGCTTTCAGGGCTGGCACCTTCCTTGTGGGAGAAGGAGCCGGACGTTTGCCTTTTCGGAAAGAGGCTCTGCCGAGAACGAGTGCCGTGCCATGTGCCGCCTGTGGGAAAGCACAGATCCCCAGTGCTGTTGTGCCTGTGGATAGGCTGCACAGGGACAGTGAAGAGCAGCATGAGCTTTCAGGGCTGGTACCTTCCTGGTGGGAGAAGGAGTCGGACGTTTGCCTTTTCGGAAAGAGGCTCTGCCGAGAACGAGCGCCGTGCCATGTGCCGCCTGTGGGAAAGCACAGATCCCCAGTGCTGTTGTGCCTGTGAATAGCCTGCACGGGTACAGTGAAGAGCAGCATGAGCTTTCAGGGCTGGCACCTTCCTGGTGGGAGAAGGAGCCGGACGTTTGCCTTTTCGGAAAGAGGCTCTGCCGAGAACGACCACCGTGAGATGTGCCATCTGTGGGAAAGCAGAGATCCCCAGTGCTGCTGTGCCTGTGGATAGGCTGCACGATGACGGTGAAGACCAGCAAGAGCTTTCAGGGCTGGTACCTTCCTTGTGGGAGAAGGAGCCGGACGTTTGCCTTTTCGGAAAGAGGCTCTGCCGAGAACGACCACCGTGAGATGTGCCATCTGTGGGAAAGCAGAGATCCCCAGTGCTGCTGTGCCTGTGGATAGGCTGCACGATGACGGTGAAGACCAGCAAGAGCTTTCAGGGCTGGCACCTTCCTTGTGGGAGAAGGAGCCGGACGTTTGCCTTTTCAGAAAGAGGCTCTGCTAAGAACGATCACCGTGAGGTCTACCGTTCCTGGGCAAGCACGGATCCCCAGTGGTGTTGTGCCTGTGGATAGGCTGCACGGGAACAGTGAAGAGCAGCATGAGCTTTCAGGGCTGGCACCTTCCTTGTGGGAGAAGGAGCCGGACGTTTGCCTTTTCGGAAAGAGGCTCTGCCGAGAACGAGTGCCGTGCCATGTGCCGCCTGTGGGAAAGCACAGATCCCCAGTGCTGTTGTGCCTGTGGATAGGCTGCACGGGGACGGTGAAGAGCAGCATGAGCTTTCAGGGCTGGCACCTTCCTTGTGGGAGAAGGAGCCGGACGTTTGCCTTTTCAGAAAGAGGCTCTGCTGAGAACGATCACCGTGAGATCTACCGTTCCTGGGCAAGCACGAATCCCCAGTGGTGTTGTGCCTGTAGATAGGCTGCACGGGTACAGTGAAGAGCAGCATGAGCTTTCAGGGCTGGCACCTTCCTTGTGGGAGAAGGAGCCGGACGTTTGCCTTTTCGGAAAGAGGCTCTGCCGAGAACGAGTGCCGTGCCAGGTGACGCCTGTGGGAAAGCACAGATCCCCAGTGCTGTTGTGCCTGTGGATAGGCTGCACGGGGACGGTGAAGACCAGCATGAGCTTTCAGGGCTGGCACCTTCCTGGTGGGAGAAGGAGCCGGACGTTTGCCTTTTCGGAAAGAGGCTCTGCCGAGAACGAACATTGTGAGGTCTACAGTTCCTGGACAAGAACGGATCCCCAATGCTGTTGTGCCTGTGGATAGGCTGCACGGGGGCTGTGAAGACCGGCATGATCTTTCAGGGCTGGCACCTTCCTTGTGGGAGAAGGAGCCGGACGTTTGCCTTTTCGGAAGGAGAGTCTGCCGAGTACAAGCGCCGTGAGATGTGCCGTCTTTTGGAAAGCACAGATCCCCAGTGCTGTTGTGCCTGTGGATAGGCTGCACAGGGACAGTGTAGAGCAGCATGAGCTTTCAGGGCTGGCACCTTCCTTGTGGGAGAAGGAGCCGGACGTTTGCCTTTTCAGAAGGAGAGTCTGCCGAGTACAAGCGCCGTGAGATGTGCAGCCTGTGGGAAAGCACAGATCCCCAGTGCTGTTGTGCCTGTGGATAGGCTGCACAGGGACAGTGAAGAGCAGCATGAGCTTTCAGGGCTGGTACCTTCCTGGTGGGAGAAGGAGTCGGACGTTTGCCTTTTCGGAAAGAGGCTCTGCCGAGAACGAGCGCCGTGCCATGTGCCGCCTGTGGGAAAGCACAGATCCCCAGTGCTGTTGTGCCTGTGAATAGCCTGCACGGGTACAGTGAAGAGCAGCATGAGCTTTCAGGGCTGGCACCTTCCTGGTGGGAGAAGGAGCCGGACGTTTGCCTTTTCGGAAAGAGGCTCTGCCGAGAACGACCACCGTGAGATGTGCCATCTGTGGGAAAGCAGAGATCCCCAGTGCTGCTGTGCCTGTGGATAGGCTGCACGATGACGGTGAAGACCAGCAAGAGCTTTCAGGGCTGGTACCTTCCTTGTGGGAGAAGGAGCCGGACGTTTGCCTTTTCGGAAAGAGGCTCTGCCGAGAACGAGTGCCGTGCCATGTGCCATCTGTGGGAAAGCAGAGATCCCCAGTGCTGCTGTGCCTGTGGATAGGCTGCACGGGGACGGTGAAGAGCAGCATGAGCTTTCAGGGCTGGCACCTTCCTTGTGGGAGAAGGAGCCGGACGTTTGCCTTTTCAGAAAGAGGCTCTGCTGAGAACGATCACCGTGAGATCTACCGTTCCTGGGCAAGCACGAATCCCCAGTGGTGTTGTGCCTGTAGATAGGCTGCACGGGTACAGTGAAGAGCAGCATGAGCTTTCAGGGCTGGCACCTTCCTTGTGGGAGAAGGAGCCGGACGTTTGCCTTTTCGGAAAGAGGCTCTGCCGAGAACGAGTGCCGTGCCAGGTGACGCCTGTGGGAAAGCACAGATCCCCAGTGCTGTTGTGCCTGTGGATAGGCTGCACGGGGACGGTGAAGAGCAGCATGAGCTTTCAGGGCTGGCACCTTCCTGGTGGGAGAAGGAGCCGGACGTTTGCCTTTTCGGAAAGAGGCTCTGCCGAGAACGAACATTGTGAGGTCTACAGTTCCTGGACAAGAACGGATCCCCAATGCTGTTGTGCCTGTGGATAGGCTGCACGGGGGCTGTGAAGACCGGCATGATCTTTCAGGGCTGGCACCTTCCTTGTGGGAGAAGGAGCCGGACGTTTGCCTTTTCGGAAGGAGAGTCTGCCGAGTACAAGCGCCGTGAGATGTGCCGTCTTTTGGAAAGCACAGATCCCCAGTGCTGTTGTGCCTGTGGATAGGCTGCACAGGGACAGTGTAGAGCAGCATGAGCTTTCAGGGCTGGCACCTTCCTTGTGGGAGAAGGAGCCGGACGTTTGCCTTTTCGGAAAGAGGCTCTGCCGAGAACGAGTGCCGTGCCATGTGCCGCCTGTGGGAAAGCACAGATCCCCAGTGCTGTTGTGCCTGTGGATAGGCTGCACAGGGACAGTGAAGAGCAGCATGAGCTTTCAGGGCTGGTACCTTCCTGGTGGGAGAAGGAGTCGGACGTTTGCCTTTTCGGAAAGAGGCTCTGCCGAGAACGAGCGCCGTGCCATGTGCCGCCTGTGGGAAAGCACAGATCCCCAGTGCTGTTGTGCCTGTGAATAGCCTGCACGGGTACAGTGAAGAGCAGCATGAGCTTTCAGGGCTGGCACCTTCCTGGTGGGAGAAGGAGCCGGACGTTTGCCTTTTCGGAAAGAGGCTCTGCCGAGAACGACCACCGTGAGATGTGCCATCTGTGGGAAAGCAGAGATCCCCAGTGCTGCTGTGCCTGTGGATAGGCTGCACGATGACGGTGAAGACCAGCAAGAGCTTTCAGGGCTGGTACCTTCCTTGTGGGAGAAGGAGCCGGACGTTTGCCTTTTCGGAAAGAGGCTCTGCCGAGAACGACCACCGTGAGATGTGCCATCTGTGGGAAAGCAGAGATCCCCAGTGCTGCTGTGCCTGTGGATAGGCTGCACGATGACGGTGAAGACCAGCAAGAGCTTTCAGGGCTGGCACCTTCCTTGTGGGAGAAGGAGCCGGACGTTTGCCTTTTCAGAAAGAGGCTCTGCTAAGAACGATCACCGTGAGGTCTACCGTTCCTGGGCAAGCACGGATCCCCAGTGGTGTTGTGCCTGTGGATAGGCTGCACGGGAACAGTGAAGAGCAGCATGAGCTTTCAGGGCTGGCACCTTCCTTGTGGGAGAAGGAGCCGGACGTTTGCCTTTTCGGAAAGAGGCTCTGCCGAGAACGAGTGCCGTGCCATGTGCCGCCTGTGGGAAAGCACAGATCCCCAGTGCTGTTGTGCCTGTGGATAGGCTGCACGGGGACGGTGAAGAGCAGCATGAGCTTTCAGGGCTGGCACCTTCCTTGTGGGAGAAGGAGCCGGACGTTTGCCTTTTCAGAAAGAGGCTCTGCTGAGAACGATCACCGTGAGATCTACCGTTCCTGGGCAAGCACGAATCCCCAGTGGTGTTGTGCCTGTAGATAGGCTGCACGGGTACAGTGAAGAGCAGCATGAGCTTTCAGGGCTGGCACCTTCCTTGTGGGAGAAGGAGCCGGACGTTTGCCTTTTCGGAAAGAGGCTCTGCCGAGAACGAGTGCCGTGCCAGGTGACGCCTGTGGGAAAGCACAGATCCCCAGTGCTGTTGTGCCTGTGGATAGGCTGCACGGGGACGGTGAAGACCAGCATGAGCTTTCAGGGCTGGCACCTTCCTGGTGGGAGAAGGAGCCGGACGTTTGCCTTTTCGGAAAGAGGCTCTGCCGAGAACGAACATTGTGAGGTCTACAGTTCCTGGACAAGAACGGATCCCCAATGCTGTTGTGCCTGTGGATAGGCTGCACGGGGGCTGTGAAGACCGGCATGATCTTTCAGGGCTGGCACCTTCCTTGTGGGAGAAGGAGCCGGACGTTTGCCTTTTCGGAAGGAGAGTCTGCCGAGTACAAGCGCCGTGAGATGTGCCGTCTTTTGGAAAGCACAGATCCCCAGTGCTGTTGTGCCTGTGGATAGGCTGCACAGGGACAGTGTAGAGCAGCATGAGCTTTCAGGGCTGGCACCTTCCTTGTGGGAGAAGGAGCCGGACGTTTGCCTTTTCGGAAAGAGGCTCTGCCGAGAACGAGTGCCGTGCCATGTGCCGCCTGTGGGAAAGCACAGATCCCCAGTGCTGTTGTGCCTGTGGATAGGCTGCACAGGGACAGTGAAGAGCAGCATGAGCTTTCAGGGCTGGTACCTTCCTGGTGGGAGAAGGAGTCGGACGTTTGCCTTTTCGGAAAGAGGCTCTGCCGAGAACGAGCGCCGTGCCATGTGCCGCCTGTGGGAAAGCACAGATCCCCAGTGCTGTTGTGCCTGTGAATAGCCTGCACGGGTACAGTGAAGAGCAGCATGAGCTTTCAGGGCTGGCACCTTCCTGGTGGGAGAAGGAGCCGGACGTTTGCCTTTTCGGAAAGAGGCTCTGCCGAGAACGACCACCGTGAGATGTGCCATCTGTGGGAAAGCAGAGATCCCCAGTGCTGCTGTGCCTGTGGATAGGCTGCACGATGACGGTGAAGACCAGCAAGAGCTTTCAGGGCTGGTACCTTCCTTGTGGGAGAAGGAGCCGGACGTTTGCCTTTTCGGAAAGAGGCTCTGCCGAGAACGACCACCGTGAGATGTGCCATCTGTGGGAAAGCAGAGATCCCCAGTGCTGCTGTGCCTGTGGATAGGCTGCACGATGACGGTGAAGACCAGCAAGAGCTTTCAGGGCTGGCACCTTCCTTGTGGGAGAAGGAGCCGGACGTTTGCCTTTTCAGAAAGAGGCTCTGCTAAGAACGATCACCGTGAGGTCTACCGTTCCTGGGCAAGCACGGATCCCCAGTGGTGTTGTGCCTGTGGATAGGCTGCACGGGAACAGTGAAGAGCAGCATGAGCTTTCAGGGCTGGCACCTTCCTTGTGGGAGAAGGAGCCGGACGTTTGCCTTTTCGGAAAGAGGCTCTGCCGAGAACGAGTGCCGTGCCATGTGCCGCCTGTGGGAAAGCACAGATCCCCAGTGCTGTTGTGCCTGTGGATAGGCTGCACGGGGACGGTGAAGAGCAGCATGAGCTTTCAGGGCTGGCACCTTCCTTGTGGGAGTAGGAGCCGGACGTTTGCCTTTTCAGAAAGAGGCTCTGCTGAGAACGATCACCGTGAGATCTACCGTTCCTGGGCAAGCACGAATCCCCAGTGGTGTTGTGCCTGTAGATAGGCTGCACGGGTACAGTGAAGAGCAGCATGAGCTTTCAGGGCTGGCACCTTCCTTGTGGGAGAAGGAGCCGGACGTTTGCCTTTTCGGAAAGAGGCTCTGCCGAGAACGAGTGCCGTGCCAGGTGACGCCTGTGGGAAAGCACAGATCCCCAGTGATGTTGTGCCTGTGGATAGGCTGCACGGGGACGGTGAAGACCAGCATGAGCTTTCAGGGCTGGCACCTTCCTGGTGGGAGAAGGAGCCGGACGTTTGCCTTTTCGGAAAGAGGCTCTGCCGAGAACGAACATTGTGAGGTCTACAGTTCCTGGACAAGAACGGATCCCCAATGCTGTTGTGCCTGTGGATAGGCTGCACGGGGGCTGTGAAGACCGGCATGATCTTTCAGGGCTGGCACCTTCCTTGTGGGAGAAGGAGCCGGACGTTTGCCTTTTCGGAAGGAGAGTCTGCCGAGTACAAGCGCCGTGAGATGTGCCGTCTTTTGGAAAGCACAGATCCCCAGTGCTGTTGTGCCTGTGGATAGGCTGCACAGGGACAGTGTAGAGCAGCATGAGCTTTCAGGGCTGGCACCTTCCTTGTGGGAGAAGGAGCCGGACGTTTGCCTTTTCAGAAGGAGAGTCTGCCGAGTACAAGCGCCGTGAGATGTGCAGCCTGTGGGAAAGCACAGATCCCCAGTGCTGTTGTGCCTGTGGATAGGCTGCACAGGGACAGTGAAGAGCAGCATGAGCTTTCAGGGCTGGTACCTTCCTGGTGGGAGAAGGAGTCGGACGTTTGCCTTTTCGGAAAGAGGCTCTGCCGAGAACGAGCGCCGTGCCATGTGCATCCTGTGGGAAAGCACAGATCCCCAGTGCTGTTGTGCCTGTGAATAGCCTGCACGGGTACAGTGAAGAGCAGCATGAGCTTTCAGGGCTGGCACCTTCCTGGTGGGAGAAGGAGCCGGACGTTTGCCTTTTCGGAAAGAGGCTCTGCCGAGAACGACCACCGTGAGATGTGCCATCTGTGGGAAAGCAGAGATCCCCAGTGCTGCTGTGCCTGTGGATAGGCTGCACGATGACGGTGAAGACCAGCAAGAGCTTTCAGGGCTGGTACCTTCCTTGTGGGAGAAGGAGCCGGACGTTTGCCTTTTCGGAAAGAGGCTCTGCCGAGAACGACCACCGTGAGATGTGCCATCTGTGGGAAAGCAGAGATCCCCAGTGCTGCTGTGCCTGTGGATAGGCTGCACGATGACGGTGAAGACCAGCAAGAGCTTTCAGGGCTGGCACCTTCCTTGTGGGAGAAGGAGCCGGACGTTTGCCTTTTCAGAAAGAGGCTCTGCTAAGAACGATCACCGTGAGGTCTACCGTTCCTGGGCAAGCACGGATCCCCAGTGGTGTTGTGCCTGTGGATAGGCTGCACGGGAACAGTGAAGAGCAGCATGAGCTTTCAGGGCTGGCACCTTCCTTGTGGGAGAAGGAGCCGGACGTTTGCCTTTTCGGAAAGAGGCTCTGCCGAGAACGAGTGCCGTGCCATGTGCCGCCTGTGGGAAAGCACAGATCCCCAGTGCTGTTGTGCCTGTGGATAGGCTGCACGGGGACGGTGAAGAGCAGCATGAGCTTTCAGGGCTGGCACCTTCCTTGTGGGAGAAGGAGCCGGACGTTTGCCTTTTCAGAAAGAGGCTCTGCTGAGAACGATCACCGTGAGATCTACCGTTCCTGGGCAAGCACGAATCCCCAGTGGTGTTGTGCCTGTAGATAGGCTGCACGGGTACAGTGAAGAGCAGCATGAGCTTTCAGGGCTGGCACCTTCCTTGTGGGAGAAGGAGCCGGACGTTTGCCTTTTCGGAAAGAGGCTCTGCCGAGAACGAGTGCCGTGCCAGGTGACGCCTGTGGGAAAGCACAGATCCCCAGTGCTGTTGTGCCTGTGGATAGGCTGCACGGGGACGGTGAAGAGCAGCATGAGCTTTCAGGGCTGGCACCTTCCTGGTGGGAGAAGGAGCCGGACGTTTGCCTTTTCGGAAAGAGGCTCTGCCGAGAACGAACATTGTGAGGTCTACAGTTCCTGGACAAGAACGGATCCCCAATGCTGTTGTGCCTGTGGATAGGCTGCACGGGGGCTGTGAAGACCGGCATGATCTTTCAGGGCTGGCACCTTCCTTGTGGGAGAAGGAGCCGGACGTTTGCCTTTTCGGAAGGAGAGTCTGCCGAGTACAAGCGCCGTGAGATGTGCCGTCTTTTGGAAAGCACAGATCCCCAGTGCTGTTGTGCCTGTGGATAGGCTGCACAGGGACAGTGTAGAGCAGCATGAGCTTTCAGGGCTGGCACCTTCCTTGTGGGAGAAGGAGCCGGACGTTTGCCTTTTCAGAAGGAGAGTCTGCCGAGTACAAGCGCCGTGAGATGTGCAACCTGTGGGAAAGCACAGATCCCCAGTGCTGTTGTGCCTGTGGATAGGCTGCACAGGGACAGTGAAGAGCAGCATGAGCTTTCAGGGCTGGTACCTTCCTGGTGGGAGAAGGAGTCGGACGTTTGCCTTTTCGGAAAGAGGCTCTGCCGAGAACGAGCGCCGTGCCATGTGCCGCCTGTGGGAAAGCACAGATCCCCAGTGCTGTTGTGCCTGTGAATAGCCTGCACGGGTACAGTGAAGAGCAGCATGAGCTTTCAGGGCTGGCACCTTCCTGGTGGGAGAAGGAGCCGGACGTTTGCCTTTTCGGAAAGAGGCTCTGCCGAGAACGACCACCGTGAGATGTGCCATCTGTGGGAAAGCAGAGATCCCCAGTGCTGCTGTGCCTGTGGATAGGCTGCACGATGACGGTGAAGACCAGCAAGAGCTTTCAGGGCTGGTACCTTCCTTGTGGGAGAAGGAGCCGGACGTTTGCCTTTTCGGAAAGAGGCTCTGCCGAGAACGACCACCGTGAGATGTGCCATCTGTGGGAAAGCAGAGATCCCCAGTGCTGCTGTGCCTGTGGATAGGCTGCACGATGACGGTGAAGACCAGCAAGAGCTTTCAGGGCTGGCACCTTCCTTGTGGGAGAAGGAGCCGGACGTTTGCCTTTTCAGAAAGAGGCTCTGCTAAGAACGATCACCGTGAGGTCTACCGTTCCTGGGCAAGCACGGATCCCCAGTGGTGTTGTGCCTGTGGATAGGCTGCACGGGAACAGTGAAGAGCAGCATGAGCTTTCAGGGCTGGCACCTTCCTTGTGGGAGAAGGAGCTGGACGTTTGCCTTTTCGGAAAGAGGCTCTGCCGAGAACGAGTGCCGTGCCATGTGCCGCCTGTGGGAAAGCACAGATCCCCAGTGCTGTTGTGCCTGTGGATAGGCTGCACGGGGACGGTGAAGAGCAGCATGAGCTTTCAGGGCTGGCACCTTCCTTGTGGGAGAAGGAGCCGGACGTTTGCCTTTTCAGAAAGAGGCTCTGCTGAGAACGATCACCGTGAGATCTACCGTTCCTGGGCAAGCACGAATCCCCAGTGGTGTTGTGCCTGTAGATAGGCTGCACGGGTACAGTGAAGAGCAGAATGAGCTTTCAGGGCTGGCACCTTCCTTGTGGGAGAAGGAGCCGGACGTTTGCCTTTTCGGAAAGAGGCTCTGCCGAGAACGAGTGCCGTGCCAGGTGACGCCTGTGGGAAAGCACAGATCCCCAGTGCTGTTGTGCCTGTGGATAGGCTGCACGGGGACGGTGAAGAGCAGCATGAGCTTTCAGGGCTGGCACCTTCCTGGTGGGAGAAGGAGCCGGACGTTTGCCTTTTCGGAAAGAGGCTCTGCCGAGAACGAACATTGTGAGGTCTACAGTTCCTGGACAAGAACGGATCCCCAATGCTGTTGTGCCTGTGGATAGGCTGCACGGGGGCTGTGAAGACCGGCATGATCTTTCAGGGCTGGCACCTTCCTTGTGGGAGAAGGAGCCGGACGTTTGCCTTTTCGGAAGGAGAGTCTGCCGAGTACAAGCGCCGTGAGATGTGCCGTCTTTTGGAAAGCACAGATCCCCAGTGCTGTTGTGCCTGTGGATAGGCTGCACAGGGACAGTGTAGAGCAGCATGAGCTTTCAGGGCTGGCACCTTCCTTGTGGGAGAAGGAGCCGGACGTTTGCCTTTTCGGAAAGAGGCTCTGCCGAGAACGACCACCGTGAGATGTGCCATCTGTGGGAAAGCAGAGATCCCCAGTGCTGCTGTGCCTGTGGATAGGCTGCACGATGACGGTGAAGACCAGCAAGAGCTTTCAGGGCTGGCACCTTCCTTGTGGGAGAAGGAGCCGGACGTTTGCCTTTTCAGAAAGAGGCTCTGCTAAGAACGATCACCGTGAGGTCTACCGTTCCTGGGCAAGCACGGATCCCCAGTGGTGTTGTGCCTGTGGATAGGCTGCACGGGAACAGTGAAGAGCAGCATGAGCTTTCAGGGCTGGCACCTTCCTTGTGGGAGAAGGAGCCGGACGTTTGCCTTTTCGGAAAGAGGCTCTGCCGAGAACGAGTGCCGTGCCATGTGCCGCCTGTGGGAAAGCACAGATCCCCAGTGCTGTTGTGCCTGTGGATAGGCTGCACGGGGACGGTGAAGAGCAGCATGAGCTTTCAGGGCTGGCACCTTCCTTGTGGGAGAAGGAGCCGGACGTTTGCCTTTTCAGAAAGAGGCTCTGCTGAGAACGATCACCGTGAGATCTACCGTTCCTGGGCAAGCACGAATCCCCAGTGGTGTTGTGCCTGTAGATAGGCTGCACGGGTACAGTGAAGAGCAGCATGAGCTTTCAGGGCTGGCACCTTCCTTGTGGGAGAAGGAGCCGGACGTTTGCCTTTTCGGAAAGAGGCTCTGCCGAGAACGAGTGCCGTGCCAGGTGACGCCTGTGGGAAAGCACAGATCCCCAGTGCTGTTGTGCCTGTGGATAGGCTGCACGGGGACGGTGAAGAGCAGCATGAGCTTTCAGGGCTGGCACCTTCCTGGTGGGAGAAGGAGCCGGACGTTTGCCTTTTCGGAAAGAGGCTCTGCCGAGAACGAACATTGTGAGGTCTACAGTTCCTGGACAAGAACGGATCCCCAATGCTGTTGTGCCTGTGGATAGGCTGCACGGGGGCTGTGAAGACCGGCATGATCTTTCAGGGCTGGCACCTTCCTTGTGGGAGAAGGAGCCGGACGTTTGCCTTTTCGGAAGGAGAGTCTGCCGAGTACAAGCGCCGTGACATGTGCCGTCTTTTGGAAAGCACAGATCCCCAGTGCTGTTGTGCCTGTGGATAGGCTGCACAGGGACAGTGTAGAGCAGCATGAGCTTTCAGGGCTGGCACCTTCCTTGTGGGAGAAGGAGCCGGACGTTTGCCTTTTCAGAAGGAGAGTCTGCCGAGTACAAGCGCCGTGAGATGTGCAGCCTGTGGGAAAGCACAGATCCCCAGTGCTGTTGTGCCTGTGGATAGGCTGCACAGGGACAGTGAAGAGCAGCATGAGCTTTCAGGGCTGGTACCTTCCTGGTGGGAGAAGGAGTCGGACGTTTGCCTTTTCGGAAAGAGGCTCTGCCGAGAACGAGCGCCGTGCCATGTGCCGCCTGTGGGAAAGCACAGATCCCCAGTGCTGTTGTGCCTGTGAATAGCCTGCACGGGTACAGTGAAGAGCAGCATGAGCTTTCAGGGCTGGCACCTTCCTGGTGGGAGAAGGAGCCGGACGTTTGCCTTTTCGGAAAGAGGCTCTGCCGAGAACGACCACCGTGAGATGTGCCATCTGTGGGAAAGCAGAGATCCCCAGTGCTGCTGTGCCTGTGGATAGGCTGCACGATGACGGTGAAGACCAGCAAGAGCTTTCAGGGCTGGTACCTTCCTTGTGGGAGAAGGAGCCGGACGTTTGCCTTTTCGGAAAGAGGCTCTGCCGAGAACGACCACCGTGAGATGTGCCATCTGTGGGAAAGCAGAGATCCCCAGTGCTGCTGTGCCTGTGGATAGGCTGCACGATGACGGTGAAGACCAGCAAGAGCTTTCAGGGCTGGCACCTTCCTTGTGGGAGAAGGAGCCGGACGTTTGCCTTTTCAGAAAGAGGCTCTGCTAAGAACGATCACCGTGAGGTCTACCGTTCCTGGGCAAGCACGGATCCCCAGTGGTGTTGTGCCTGTGGATAGGCTGCACGGGAACAGTGAAGAGCAGCATGAGCTTTCAGGGCTGGCACCTTCCTTGTGGGAGAAGGAGCCGGACGTTTGCCTTCTCGGAAAGAGGCTCTGCCGAGAACGAGTGCCGTGCCATGTGCCGCCTGTGGGAAAGCACAGATCCCCAGTGCTGTTGTGCCTGTGGATAGGCTGCACGGGGACGGTGAAGAGCAGCATGAGCTTTCAGGGCTGGCACCTTCCTTGTGGGAGAAGGAGCCGGACGTTTGCCTTTTCAGAAAGAGGCTCTGCTGAGAACGATCACCGTGAGATCTACCGTTCCTGGGCAAGCACGAATCCCCAGTGGTGTTGTGCCTGTAGATAGGCTGCACGGGTACAGTGAAGAGCAGCATGAGCTTTCAGGGCTGGCACCTTCCTTGTGGGAGAAGGAGCCGGACGTTTGCCTTTTCGGAAAGAGGCTCTGCCGAGAACGAGTGCCGTGCCAGGTGACGCCTGTGGGAAAGCACAGATCCCCAGTGCTGTTGTGCCTGTGGATAGGCTGCACGGGGACGGTGAAGAGCAGCATGAGCTTTCAGGGCTGGCACCTTCCTGGTGGGAGAAGGAGCCGGACGTTTGCCTTTTCGGAAAGAGGCTCTGCCGAGAACGAACATTGTGAGGTCTACAGTTCCTGGACAAGAACGGATCCCCAATGCTGTTGTGCCTGTGGATAGGCTGCACGGGGGCTGTGAAGACCGGCATGATCTTTCAGGGCTGGCACCTTCCTTGTGGGAGAAGGAGCCGGACGTTTGCCTTTTCGGAAGGAGAGTCTGCCGAGTACAAGCGCCGTGAGATGTGCCGTCTTTTGGAAAGCACAGATCCCCAGTGCTGTTGTGCCTGTGGATAGGCTGCACAGGGACAGTGTAGAGCAGCATGAGCTTTCAGGGCTGGCACCTTCCTTGTGGGAGAAGGAGCCGGACGTTTGCCTTTTCAGAAGGAGAGTCTGCCGAGTACAAGCGCCGTGAGATGTGCAGCCTGTGGGAAAGCACAGATCCCCAGTGCTGTTGTGCCTGTGGATAGGCTGCACAGGGACAGTGAAGAGCAGCATGAGCTTTCAGGGCTGGTACCTTCCTGGTGGGAGAAGGAGTCGGACGTTTGCCTTTTCGGAAAGAGGCTCTGCCGAGAACGAGCGCCGTGCCATGTGCCGCCTGTGGGAAAGCACAGATCCCCAGTGCTGTTGTGCCTGTGAATAGCCTGCACGGGTACAGTGAAGAGCAGCATGAGCTTTCAGGGCTGGCACCTTCCTGGTGGGAGAAGGAGCCGGACGTTTGCCTTTTCGGAAAGAGGCTCTGCCGAGAACGACCACCGTGAGATGTGCCATCTGTGGGAAAGCAGAGATCCCCAGTGCTGCTGTGCCTGTGGATAGGCTGCACGATGACGGTGAAGACCAGCAAGAGCTTTCAGGGCTGGTACCTTCCTTGTGGGAGAAGGAGCCGGACGTTTGCCTTTTCGGAAAGAGGCTCTGCCGAGAACGACCACCGTGAGATGTGCCATCTGTGGGAAAGCAGAGATCCCCAGTGCTGCTGTGCCTGTGGATAGGCTGCACGATGACGGTGAAGACCAGCAAGAGCTTTCAGGGCTGGCACCTTCCTTGTGGGAGAAGGAGCCGGACGTTTGCCTTTTCAGAAAGAGGCTCTGCTAAGAACGATCACCGTGAGGTCTACCGTTCCTGGGCAAGCACGGACCCCCAGTGGTGTTGTGCCTGTGGATAGGCTGCACGGGAACAGTGAAGAGCAGCATGAGCTTTCAGGGCTGGCACCTTCCTTGTGGGAGAAGGAGCCGGACGTTTGCCTTTTCGGAAAGAGGCTCTGCCGAGAACGAGTGCCGTGCCATGTGCCGCCTGTGGGAAAGCACAGATCCCCAGTGCTGTTGTGCCTGTGGATAGGCTGCACGGGGACGGTGAAGAGCAGCATGAGCTTTCAGGGCTGGCACCTTCCTTGTGGGAGAAGGAGCCGGACGTTTGCCTTTTCGGAAAGAGGCTCTGCCGAGAACGAGTGCCGTGCCAGGTGACGCCTGTGGGAAAGCACAGATCCCCAGTGCTGTTGTGCCTGTGGATAGGCTGCACGGGGACGGTGAAGAGCAGCATGAGCTTTCAGGGCTGGCACCTTCCTGGTGGGAGAAGGAGCCGGACGTTTGCCTTTTCGGAAAGAGGCTCTGCCGAGAACGAACATTGTGAGGCCTACAGTTCCTGGACAAGAACGGATCCCCAATGCTGTTGTGCCTGTGGATAGGCTGCACGGGGGCTGTGAAGACCGGCATGATCTTTCAGGGCTGGCACCTTCCTTGTGGGAGAAGGAGTCGGACGTTTGCCTTTTCGGAAGCAGAGTCTGCCGAGTACAAGCGCCGTGAGATGTGCCGTCTTTTGGAAAGCACAGATCCCCAGTGCTGTTGTGCCTGTGGATAGGCTGCACAGGGACAGTGTAGAGCAGCATGAGCTTTCAGGGCTGGCACCTTCCTTGTGGGAGAAGGAGCCGGACGTTTGCCTTTTCAGAAGGAGAGTCTGCCGAGTACAAGCGCCGTGAGATGTGCAGCCTGTGGGAAAGCACAGATCCCCAGTGCTGCTGTGCCTGTGGATAGGCTGCACGATGACGGTGAAGACCAGCAAGAGCTTTCAGGGCTGGTACCTTCCTTGTGGGAGAAGGAGCCGGACGTTTGCCTTTTCGGAAAGAGGCTCTGCCGAGAACGACCACCGTGAGATGTGCCATCTGTGGGAAAGCAGAGATCCCCAGTGCTGCTGTGCCTGTGGATAGGCTGCACGATGACGGTGAAGACCAGCAGGAGCTTTCAGGGCTGGCACCTTCCTTGTGGGAGAAGGAGCCGGACGTTTGCCTTTTCAGAAAGAGGCTCTGCTAAGAACGATCACCGTGAGGTCTACCGTTCCTGGGCAAGCACGGATCCCCAGTGGTGTTGTGCCTGTGGATAGGCTGCACGGGAACAGTGAAGAGCAGCATGAGCTTTCAGGGCTGGCACCTTCCTTGTGGGAGAAGGAGCCGGACGTTTGCCTTTTCGGAAAGAGGCTCTGCCGAGAACGAGTGCCGTGCCAGGTGACGCCTGTGGGAAAGCACAGATCCCCAGTGCTGTTGTGCCTGTGGATAGGCTGCACGGGGACGGTGAAGAGCAGCATGAGCTTTCAGGGCTGGCACCTTCCTTGTGGGAGAAGGAGCCGGACGTTTGCCTTTTCAGAAAGAGGCTCTGCTGAGAACGATCACCGTGAGATCTACCGTTCCTGGGCAAGCACGAATCCCCAGTGGTGTTGTGCCTGTAGATAGGCTGCACGGGTACAGTGAAGAGCAGCATGAGCTTTCAGGGCTGGCACCTTCCTTGTGGGAGAAGGAGCCGGACGTTTGCCTTTTCGGAAAGAGGCTCTGCCGAGAACGAGTGCCGTGCCAGGTGACGCCTGTGGGAAAGCACAGATCCCCAGTGCTGTTGTGCCTGTGGATAGGCTGCACAGGGACAGTGAAGAGCAGCATGAGCTTTCAGGGCTGGTACCTTCCTGGTGGGAGAAGGAGTCGGACGATTGCCTTTTCGGAAAGAGGCTCTGCCGAGAACGAGCGCCGTGCCATGTGCCGCCTGTGGGAAAGCACAGATCCCCAGTGCTGTTGTGCCTGTGAATAGCCTGCACGGGTACAGTGAAGAGCAGCATGAGCTTTCAGGGCTGGCACCTTCCTGGTGGGAGAAGGAGCCGGACGTTTGCCTTTTCGGAAAGAGGCTCTGCCGAGAACGACCACCGTGAGATGTGCCATCTGTGGGAAAGCAGAGATCCCCAGTGCTGCTGTGCCTGTGGATAGGCTGCACGATGACGGTGAAGACCAGCAAGAGCTTTCAGGGCTGGCACCTTCCTTGTGGGAGAAGGAGCCGGACGTTTGCCTTTTCGGAAAGAGGCTCTGCCGAGAACGAGTGCCGTGCCATGTGCCGCCTGTGGGAAAGCACAGATCCCCAGTGCTGTTGTGCCTGTGGATAGGCTGCACGGGGACGGTGAAGAGCAGCATGAGCTTTCAGGGCTGGCACCTTCCTTGTGGGAGAAGGAGCCGGACGTTTGCCTTTTCAGAAAGAGGCTCTGCTGAGAACGATCACCGTGAGATCTACCGTTCCTGGGCAAGCACGAATCCCCAGTGGTGTTGTGCCTGTAGATAGGCTGCACGGGTACAGTGAAGAGCAGCATGAGCTTTCAGGGCTGGCACCTTCCTTGTGGGAGAAGGAGCCGGACGTTTGCCTTTTCGGAAAGAGGCTCTGCCGAGAACGAGTGCCGTGCCAGGTGACGCCTGTGGGAAAGCACAGATCCCCAGTGCTGTTGTGCCTGTGGATAGGCTGCACGGGGACGGTGAAGAGCAGCATGAGCTTTCAGGGCTGGCACCTTCCTGGTGGGAGAAGGAGCCGGACGTTTGCCTTTTCGGAAAGAGGCTCTGCCGAGAACGAACATTGTGAGGTCTACAGTTCCTGGACAAGAACGGATCCCCAATGCTGTTGTGCCTGTGGATAGGCTGCACGGGGGCTGTGAAGACCGGCATGATCTTTCAGGGCTGGCACCTTCCTTGTGGGAGAAGGAGCCGGACGTTTGCCTTTTCGGAAGGAGAGTCTGCCGAGTACAAGCGCCGTGAGATGTGCCGTCTTTTGGAAAGCACAGATCCCCAGTGCTGTTGTGCCTGTGGATAGGCTGCACAGGGACAGTGTAGAGCAGCATGAGCTTTCAGGGCTGGCACCTTCCTTGTGGGAGAAGGAGCCGGACTTTTGCCTTTTCAGAAGGAGAGTCTGCCGAGTACAAGCGCCGTGAGATGTGCAGCCTGTGGGAAAGCACAGATCCCCAGTGCTGTTGTGCCTGTGGATAGGCTGCACAGGGACAGTGAAGAGCAGCATGAGCTTTCAGCGCTGGTACCTTCCTGGTGGGAGAAGGAGTCGGACGTTTGCCTTTTCGGAAAGAGGCTCTGCCGAGAACGAGCGCCGTGCCATGTGCCGCCTGTGGGAAAGCACAGATCCCCAGTGCTGTTGTGCCTGTGGATAGGCTGCACGGGGACGGTGAAGAGCAGCATGAGCTTTCAGGGCTGGCACCTTCCTGGTGGGAGAAGGAGCCGGACGTTTGCCTTTTCGGAAAGAGGCTCTGCCGAGAACGAACATTGTGAGGTCTACAGTTCCTGGACAAGAACGGATCCCCAATGCTGTTGTGCCTGTGGATAGGCTGCACGGGGGCTGTGAAGACCGGCATGATCTTTCAGGGCTGGCACCTTCCTTGTGGGAGAAGGAGCCGGACGTTTGCCTTTTCGGAAGGAGAGTCTGCCGAGTACAAGCGCCGTGAGATGTGCCGTCTTTTGGAAAGCACAGATCCCCAGTGCTGTTGTGCCTGTGGATAGGCTGCACAGGGACAGTGTAGAGCAGCATGAGCTTTCAGGGCTGGCACCTTCCTTGTGGGAGAAGGAGCCGGACGTTTGCCTTTTCGGAAAGAGGCTCTGCCGAGAACGACCACCGTGAGATGTGCCATCTGTGGGAAAGCAGAGATCACCAGTGCTGCTGTGCCTGTGGATAGGCTGCACGATGACGGTGAAGACCAGCAAGAGCTTTCAGGGCTGGTACCTTCCTTGTGGGAGAAGGAGCCGGACGTTTGCCTTTTCGGAAAGAGGCTCTGCCGAGAACGACCACCGTGAGATGTGCCATCTGTGGGAAAGCAGAGATCCCCAGTGCTGCTGTGCCTGTGGATAGGCTGCACGATGACGGTGAAGACCAGCAAGAGCTTTCAGGGCTGGCACCTTCCTTGTGGGAGAAGGAGCCGGACGTTTGCCTTTTCAGAAAGAGGCTCTGCTAAGAACGATCACCGTGAGGTCTACCGTTCCTGGGCAAGCACGGATCCCCAGTGGTGTTGTGCCTGTGGATAGGCTGCACGGGAACAGTGAAGAGCAGCATGAGCTTTCAGGGCTGGCACCTTCCTTGTGGGAGAAGGAGCCGGACGTTTGCCTTCTCGGAAAGAGGCTCTGCCGAGAACGAGTGCCGTGCCATGTGCCGCCTGTGGGAAAGCACAGATCCCCAGTGCTGTTGTGCCTGTGGATAGGCTGCACGGGGACGGTGAAGAGCAGCATGAGCTTTCAGGGCTGGCACCTTCCTTGTGGGAGTAGGAGCCGGACGTTTGCCTTTTCAGAAAGAGGCTCTGCTGAGAACGATCACCGTGAGATCTACCGTTCCTGGGCAAGCACGAATCCCCAGTGGTGTTGTGCCTGTAGATAGGCTGCACGGGTACAGTGAAGAGCAGCATGAGCTTTCAGGGCTGGCACCTTCCTTGTGGGAGAAGGAGCCGGACGTTTGCCTTTTCGGAAAGAGGCTCTGCCGAGAACGAGTGCCGTGCCAGGTGACGCCTGTGGGAAAGCACAGATCCCCAGTGCTGTTGTGCCTGTGGATAGGCTGCACGGGGACGGTGAAGAGCAGCATGAGCATTCAGAGCTGGCACCTTCCTGGTGGGAGAAGGAGCCGGACGTTTGCCTTTTCGGAAAGAGGCTCTGCCGAGAACGAACATTGTGAGGTCTACAGTTCCTGGACAAGAACGGATCCCCAATGCTGTTGTGCCTGTGGATAGGCTGCACGGGGGCTGTGAAGACCGGCATGATCTTTCAGGGCTGGCACCTTCCTTGTGGGAGAAGGAGCCGGACGTTTGCCTTTTCGGAAGGAGAGTCTGCCGAGTACAAGCGCCGTGACATGTGCCGTCTTTTGGAAAGCACAGATCCCCAGTGCTGTTGTGCCTGTGGATAGGCTGCACAGGGACAGTGTAGAGCAGCATGAGCTTTCAGGGCTGGCACCTTCCTTGTGGGAGAAGGAGCCGGACGTTTGCCTTTTCAGAAGGAGAGTCTGCCGAGTACAAGCGCCGTGAGATGTGCAGCCTGTGGGAAAGCACAGATCCCCAGTGCTGTTGTGCCTGTGGATAGGCTGCACAGGGACAGTGAAGAGCAGCATGAGCTTTCAGCGCTGGTACCTTCCTGGTGGGAGAAGGAGTCGGACGTTTGCCTTTTCGGAAAGAGGCTCTGCCGAGAACGAGCGCCGTGCCATGTGCCGCCTGTGGGAAAGCACAGATCCCCAGTGCTGTTGTGCCTGTGAATAGCCTGCACGGGTACAGTGAAGAGCAGCATGAGCTTTCAGGGCTGGCACCTTCCTGGTGGGAGAAGGAGCCGGACGTTTGCCTTTTCGGAAAGAGGCTCTGCCGAGAACGACCACCGTGAGATGTGCCATCTGTGGGAAAGCAGAGATCCCCAGTGCTGCTGTGCCTGTGGATAGGCTGCACGATGACGGTGAAGACCAGCAAGAGCTTTCAGGGCTGGTACCTTCCTTGTGGGAGAAGGAGCCGGACGTTTGCCTTTTCGGAAAGAGGCTCTGCCGAGAACGACCACCGTGAGATGTGCCATCTGTGGGAAAGCAGAGATCCCCAGTGCTGCTGTGCCTGTGGATAGGCTGCACGATGACGGTGAAGACCAGCAAGAGCTTTCAGGGCTGGCACCTTCCTTGTGGGAGAAGGAGCCGGACGTTTGCCTTTTCGGAAAGAGGCTCTGCCGAGAACGAGTGCCGTGCCATGTGCCGCCTGTGGGAAAGCACAGATCCCCAGTGCTGTTGTGCCTGTGGATAGGCTGCACGGGGACGGTGAAGAGCAGCATGAGCTTTCAGGGCTGGCACCTTCCTTGTGGGAGAAGGAGCCGGACGTTTGCCTTTTCAGAAAGAGGCTCTGCTGAGAATGATCACCGTGAGATCTACCGTTCCTGGGCAAGCACGAATCCCCAGTGGTGTTGTGCCTGTAGATAGGCTGCACGGGTACAGTGAAGAGCAGCATGAGCTTTCAGGGCTGGCACCTTCCTTGTGGGAGAAGGAGCCGGACGTTTGCCTTTTCGGAAAGAGGCTCTGCCGAGAACGAGTGCCGTGCCAGGTGACGCCTGTGGGAAAGCACAGATCCCCAGTGCTGTTGTGCCTGTGGATAGGCTGCACGGGGACGGTGAAGAGCAGCATGAGCTTTCAGGGCTGGCACCTTCCTGGTGGGAGAAGGAGCCGGACGTTTGCCTTTTCGGAAAGAGGCTCTGCCGAGAACGAACATTGTGAGGTCTACAGTTCCTGGACAAGAACGGATCCCCAATGCTGTTGTGCCTGTGGATAGGCTGCACGGGGGCTGTGAAGACCGGCATGATCTTTCAGGGCTGGCACCTTCCTTGTGGGAGAAGGAGCCGGACGTTTGCCTTTTCGGAAGGAGAGTCTGCCGAGTACAAGCGCCGTGAGATGTGCCGTCTTTTGGAAAGCACAGATCCCCAGTGCTGTTGTGCCTGTGGATAGGCTGCACAGGGACAGTGTAGAGCAGCATGAGCTTTCAGGGCTGGCACCTTCCTTGTGGGAGAAGGAGTCGGACGTTTGCCTTTTCGGAAAGAGGCTCTGCCGAGAACGAGCGCCGTGCCATGTGCCGCCTGTGGGAAAGCACAGATCCCCAGTGCTGTTGTGCCTGTGAATAGCCTGCACGGGTACAGTGAAGAGCAGCATGAGCTTTCAGGGCTGGCACCTTCCTGGTGGGAGAAGGAGCCGGACGTTTGCCTTTTCGGAAAGAGGCTCTGCCGAGAACGACCACCGTGAGATGTGCCATCTGTGGGAAAGCAGAGATCCCCAGTGCTGCTGTGCCTGTGGATAGGCTGCACGATGACGGTGAAGACCAGCAAGAGCTTTCAGGGCTGGTACCTTCCTTGTGGGAGAAGGAGCCGGACGTTTGCCTTTTCGGAAAGAGGCTCTGCCGAGAACGACCACCGTGAGATGTGCCATCTGTGGGAAAGCAGAGATCCCCAGTGCTGCTGTGCCTGTGGATAGGCTGCACGATGACGGTGAAGACCAGCAAGAGCTTTCAGGGCTGGTACCTTCCTTGTGGGAGAAGGAGCCGGACGTTTGCCTTTTCGGAAAGAGGCTCTGCCGAGAACGACCACCGTGAGATGTGCCATCTGTGGGAAAGCAGAGATCCCCAGTGCTGCTGTGCCTGTGGATAGGCTGCACGATGACGGTGAAGACCAGCAAGAGCTTTCAGGGCTGGCACCTTCCTTGTGGGAGAAGGAGCCGGACGTTTGCCTTTTCAGAAAGAGGCTCTGCTAAGAACGATCACCGTGAGGTCTACCGTTCCTGGGCAAGCACGGATCCCCAGTGGTGTTGTGCCTGTGGATAGGCTGCACGGGAACAGTGAAGAGCAGCATGAGCTTTCAGGGCTGGCACCTTCCTTGTGGGAGAAGGAGCCGGACGTTTGCCTTTTCGGAAAGAGGCTCTGCCGAGAACGAGTGCCGTGCCATGTGCCGCCTGTGGGAAAGCACAGATCCCCAGTGCTGTTGTGCCTGTGGATAGGCTGCACGGGGACGGTGAAGAGCAGCATGAGCTTTCAGGGCTGGCACCTTCCTTGTGGGAGAAGGAGCCGGACGTTTGCCTTTTCAGAAAGAGGCTCTGCTGAGAACGATCACCGTGAGATCTACCGTTCCTGGGCAAGCACGAATCCCCAGTGGTGTTGTGCCTGTAGATAGGCTGCACGGGTACAGTGAAGAGCAGCATGAGCTTTCAGGGCTGGCACCTTCCTTGTGGGAGAAGGAGCCGGACGTTTGCCTTTTCGGAAAGAGGCTCTGCCGAGAACGAGTGCCGTGCCAGGTGACGCCTGTGGGAAAGCACAGATCCCCAGTGCTGTTGTGCCTGTGGATAGGCTGCACGGGGACGGTGAAGAGCAGCATGAGCTTTCAGGGCTGGCACCTTCCTGGTGGGAGAAGGAGCCGGACGTTTGCCTTTTCGGAAAGAGGCTCTGCCGAGAACGAACATTGTGAGGTCTACAGTTCCTGGACAAGAACGGATCCCCAATGCTGTTGTGCCTGTGGATAGGCTGCATGGGGGCTGTGAAGACCGGCATGATCTTTCAGGGCTGGCACCTTCCTTGTGGGAGAAGGAGCCGGACGTTTGCCTTTTCGGAAGGAGAGTCTGCCGAGTACAAGCGCCGTGAGATGTGCCATCTGTGGGAAAGCAGAGATCCCCAGTGCTGCTGTGCCTGTGGATAGGCTGCACGATGACGGTGAAGACCAGCAAGAGCTTTCAGGGCTGGCACCTTCCTTGTGGGAGAAGGAGCCGGACGTTTGCCTTTTCAGAAAGAGGCTCTGCTAAGAACGATCACCGTGAGGTCTACCGTTCCTGGGCAAGCACGGATCCCCAGTGGTGTTGTGCCTGTGGATAGGCTGCACGGGAACAGTGAAGAGCAGCATGAGCTTTCAGGGCTGGCACCTTCCTTGTGGGAGAAGGAGCCGGACGTTTGCCTTCTCGGAAAGAGGCTCTGCCGAGAACGAGTGCCGTGCCAGGTGACGCCTGTGGGAAAGCACAGATCCCCAGTGCTGTTGTGCCTGTGGATAGGCTGCACGGGGACGGTGAAGAGCAGCATGAGCTTTCAGGGCTGGCACCTTCCTTGTGGGAGAAGGAGCCGGACGTTTGCCTTTTCGGAAAGAGGCTCTGCCGAGAACGAACATTGTGAGGTCTACAGTTCCTGGACAAGAACGGATCCCCAATGCTGTTGTGCCTGTGGATAGGCTGCACGGGGGCTGTGAAGACCGGCATGATCTTTCAGGGCTGGCACCTTCCTTGTGGGAGAAGGAGCCGGACGTTTGCCTTTTCGGAAGGAGAGTCTGCCGAGTACAAGCGCCGTGAGATGTGCCGTCTTTTGGAAAGCACAGATCCCCAGTGCTGTTGTGCCTGTGGATAGGCTGCACAGGGACAGTGTAGAGCAGCATGAGCTTTCAGGGCTGGCACCTTCCTTGTGGGAGAAGGAGCCGGACGTTTGCCTTTTCAGAAGGAGAGTCTGCCGAGTACAAGCGCCGTGAGATGTGCAGCCTGTGGGAAAGCACAGATCCCCAGTGCTGTTGTGCCTGTGGATAGGCTGCACAGGGACAGTGAAGAGCAGCATGAGCTTTCAGGGCTGGTACCTTCCTGGTGGGAGAAGGAGTCGGACGTTTGCCTTTTCGGAAAGAGGCTCTGCCGAGAACGAGCGCCGTGCCATGTGCCGCCTGTGGGAAAGCACAGATCCCCAGTGCTGTTGTGCCTGTGAATAGCCTGCACGGGTACAGTGAAGAGCAGCATGAGCTTTCAGGGCTGGCACCTTCCTGGTGGGAGAAGGAGCCGGACGTTTGCCTTTTCGGAAAGAGGCTCTGCCGAGAACGAACATTGTGAGGTCTACAGTTCCTGGACAAGAACGGATCCCCAATGCTGTTGTGCCTGTGGATAGGCTGCACGGGGGCTGTGAAGACCGGCATGATCTTTCAGGGCTGGCACCTTCCTTGTGGGAGAAGGAGCCGGACGTTTGCCTTTTCGGAAGGAGAGTCTGCCGAGTACAAGCGCCGTGAGATGTGCCGTCTTTTGGAAAGCACAGATCCCCAGTGCTGTTGTGCCTGTGGATAGGCTGCACAGGGACAGTGTAGAGCAGCATGAGCTTTCAGGGCTGGCACCTTCCTTGTGGGAGAAGGAGCCGGACGTTTGCCTTTTCGGAAAGAGGCTCTGCCGAGAACGACCACCGTGAGATGTGCCATCTGTGGGAAAGCAGAGATCCCCAGTGCTGCTGTGCCTGTGGATAGGCTGCACGATGACGGTGAAGACCAGCAAGAGCTTTCAGGGCTGGTACCTTCCTTGTGGGAGAAGGAGCCGGACGTTTGCCTTTTCGGAAAGAGGCTCTGCCGAGAACGACCACCGTGAGATGTGCCATCTGTGGGAAAGCAGAGATCCCCAGTGCTGCTGTGCCTGTGGATAGGCTGCACGATGACGGTGAAGACCAGCAAGAGCTTTCAGGGCTGGCACCTTCCTTGTGGGAGAAGGAGCCGGACGTTTGCCTTTTCAGAAAGAGGCTCTGCTAAGAACGATCACCGTGAGGTCTACCGTTCCTGGGCAAGCACGGATCCCCAGTGGTGTTGTGCCTGTGGATAGGCTGCACGGGTACAGTGAAGAGCAGCATGAGCTTTCAGGGCTGGCACCTTCCTTGTGGGAGAAGGAGCCGGACGTTTGCCTTCTCGGAAAGAGGCTCTGCCGAGAACGAGTGCCGTGCCATGTGCCGCCTGTGGGAAAGCACAGATCCCCAGTGCTGTTGTGCCTGTGGATAGGCTGCACGGGGACGGTGAAGAGCAGCATGAGCTTTCAGGGCTGGCACCTTCCTTGTGGGAGAAGGAGCCGGACGTTTGCCTTTTCAGAAAGAGGCTCTGCTGAGAACGATCACCGTGAGATCTAACGTTCCTGGGCAAGCACGAATCCCCAGTGGTGTTGTGCCTGTAGATAGGCTGCACGGGTACAGTGAAGAGCAGCATGAGCTTTCAGGGCTGGCACCTTCCTTGTGGGAGAAGGAGCCGGACGTTTGCCTTTTCGGAAAGAGGCTCTGCCGAGAACGAGTGCCGTGCCAGGTGACGCCTGTGGGAAAGCACAGATCCCCAGTGCTGTTGTGCCTGTGGATAGGCTGCACGGGGACGGTGAAGAGCAGCATGAGCTTTCAGGGCTGGCACCTTCCTGGTGGGAGAAGGAGCCGGACGTTTGCCTTTTCGGAAAGAGGCTCTGCTGAGAACGATCACCGTGAGATCTACCGTTCCTGGGCAAGCACGAATCCCCAGTGGTGTTGTGCCTGTAGATAGGCTGCACGGGTACAGTGAAGAGCAGCATGAGCTTTCAGGGCTGGCACCTTCCTTGTGGGAGAAGGAGCCGGACGTTTGCCTTTTCGGAAAGAGGCTCTGCCGAGAACGAGTGCCGTGCCAGGTGACGCCTGTGGGAAAGCACAGATCCCCAGTGCTGTTGTGCCTGTGGATAGGCTGCACGGGGACGGTGAAGAGCAGCATGAGCTTTCAGGGCTGGCACCTTCCTGGTGGGAGAAGGAGCCGGACGTTTGCCTTTTCGGAAAGAGGCTCTGCCGAGAACGAACATTGTGAGGTCTACAGTTCCTGGACAAGAACGGATCCCCAATGCTGTTGTGCCTGTGGATAGGCTGCACGGGGGCTGTGAAGACCGGCATGATCTTTCAGGGCTGGCACCTTCCTTGTGGGAGAAGGAGCCGGACGTTTGCCTTTTCGGAAGGAGAGTCTGCCGAGTACAAGCGCCGTGAGATGTGCCGTCTTTTGGAAAGCACAGATCCCCAGTGCTGTTGTGCCTGTGGATAGGCTGCACAGGGACAGTGTAGAGCAGCATGAGCTTTCAGGGCTGGCACCTTCCTTGTGGGAGAAGGAGTCGGACGTTTGCCTTTTCGGAAAGAGGCTCTGCCGAGAACGAGCGCCGTGCCATGTGCCGCCTGTGGGAAAGCACAGATCCCCAGTGCTGTTGTGCCTGTGAATAGCCTGCACGGGTACAGTGAAGAGCAGCATGAGCTTTCAGGGCTGGCACCTTCCTGGTGGGAGAAGGAGCCGGACGTTTGCCTTTTCGGAAAGAGGCTCTGCCGAGAACGACCACCGTGAGATGTGCCATCTGTGGGAAAGCAGAGATCCCCAGTGCTGCTGTGCCTGTGGATAGGCTGCACGATGACGGTGAAGACCAGCAAGAGCTTTCAGGGCTGGTACCTTCCTTGTGGGAGAAGGAGCCGGACGTTTGCCTTTTCGGAAAGAGGCTCTGCCGAGAACGACCACCGTGAGATGTGCCATCTGTGGGAAAGCAGAGATCCCCAGTGCTGCTGTGCCTGTGGATAGGCTGCACGATGACGGTGAAGACCAGCAAGAGCTTTCAGGGCTGGTACCTTCCTTGTGGGAGAAGGAGCCGGACGTTTGCCTTTTCGGAAAGAGGCTCTGCCGAGAACGACCACCGTGAGATGTGCCATCTGTGGGAAAGCAGAGATCCCCAGTGCTGCTGTGCCTGTGGATAGGCTGCACGATGACGGTGAAGACCAGCAAGAGCTTTCAGGGCTGGCACCTTCCTTGTGGGAGAAGGAGCCGGACGTTTGCCTTTTCAGAAAGAGGCTCTGCTAAGAACGATCACCGTGAGGTCTACCGTTCCTGGGCAAGCACGGATCCCCAGTGGTGTTGTGCCTGTGGATAGGCTGCACGGGAACAGTGAAGAGCAGCATGAGCTTTCAGGGCTGGCACCTTCCTTGTGGGAGAAGGAGCCGGACGTTTGCCTTTTCGGAAAGAGGCTCTGCCGAGAACGAGTGCCGTGCCATGTGCCGCCTGTGGGAAAGCACAGATCCCCAGTGCTGTTGTGCCTGTGGATAGGCTGCACGGGGACGGTGAAGAGCAGCATGAGCTTTCAGGGCTGGCACCTTCCTTGTGGGAGAAGGAGCCGGACGTTTGCCTTTTCAGAAAGAGGCTCTGCTGAGAACGATCACCGTGAGATCTACCGTTCCTGGGCAAGCACGAATCCCCAGTGGTGTTGTGCCTGTAGATAGGCTGCACGGGTACAGTGAAGAGCAGAATGAGCTTTCAGGGCTGGCACCTTCCTTGTGGGAGAAGGAGCCGGACGTTTGCCTTTTCGGAAAGAGGCTCTGCCGAGAACGAGTGCCGTGCCAGGTGACGCCTGTGGGAAAGCACAGATCCCCAGTGCTGTTGTGCCTGTGGATAGGCTGCACGGGGACGGTGAAGAGCAGCATGAGCTTTCAGGGCTGGCACCTTCCTGGTGGGAGAAGGAGCCGGACGTTTGCCTTTTCGGAAAGAGGCTCTGCCGAGAACGAACATTGTGAGGTCTACAGTTCCTGGACAAGAACGGATCCCCAATGCTGTTGTGCCTGTGGATAGGCTGCATGGGGGCTGTGAAGACCGGCATGATCTTTCAGGGCTGGCACCTTCCTTGTGGGAGAAGGAGCCGGACGTTTGCCTTTTCGGAAGGAGAGTCTGCCGAGTACAAGCGCCGTGAGATGTGCCATCTGTGGGAAAGCAGAGATCCCCAGTGCTGCTGTGCCTGTGGATAGGCTGCACGATGACGGTGAAGACCAGCAAGAGCTTTCAGGGCTGGCACCTTCCTTGTGGGAGAAGGAGCCGGACGTTTGCCTTTTCAGAAAGAGGCTCTGCTAAGAACGATCACCGTGAGGTCTACCGTTCCTGGGCAAGCACGGATCCCCAGTGGTGTTGTGCCTGTGGATAGGCTGCACGGGAACAGTGAAGAGCAGCATGAGCTTTCAGGGCTGGCACCTTCCTTGTGGGAGAAGGAGCCGGACGTTTGCCTTCTCGGAAAGAGGCTCTGCCGAGAACGAGTGCCGTGCCAGGTGACGCCTGTGGGAAAGCACAGATCCCCAGTGCTGTTGTGCCTGTGGATAGGCTGCACGGGGACGGTGAAGAGCAGCATGAGCTTTCAGGGCTGGCACCTTCCTTGTGGGAGAAGGAGCCGGACGTTTGCCTTTTCGGAAAGAGGCTCTGCCGAGAACGAACATTGTGAGGTCTACAGTTCCTGGACAAGAACGGATCCCCAATGCTGTTGTGCCTGTGGATAGGCTGCACGGGGGCTGTGAAGACCGGCATGATCTTTCAGGGCTGGCACCTTCCTTGTGGGAGAAGGAGCCGGACGTTTGCCTTTTCGGAAGGAGAGTCTGCCGAGTACAAGCGCCGTGAGATGTGCCGTCTTTTGGAAAGCACAGATCCCCAGTGCTGTTGTGCCTGTGGATAGGCTGCACAGGGACAGTGTAGAGCAGCATGAGCTTTCAGGGCTGGCACCTTCCTTGTGGGAGAAGGAGCCGGACGTTTGCCTTTTCAGAAGGAGAGTCTGCCGAGTACAAGCGCCGTGAGATGTGCAGCCTGTGGGAAAGCACAGATCCCCAGTGCTGTTGTGCCTGTGGATAGGCTGCACAGGGACAGTGAAGAGCAGCATGAGCTTTCAGGGCTGGTACCTTCCTGGTGGGAGAAGGAGTCGGACGTTTGCCTTTTCGGAAAGAGGCTCTGCCGAGAACGAGCGCCGTGCCATGTGCCGCCTGTGGGAAAGCACAGATCCCCAGTGCTGTTGTGCCTGTGAATAGCCTGCACGGGTACAGTGAAGAGCAGCATGAGCTTTCAGGGCTGGCACCTTCCTGGTGGGAGAAGGAGCCGGACGTTTGCCTTTTCGGAAAGAGGCTCTGCCGAGAACGAACATTGTGAGGTCTACAGTTCCTGGACAAGAACGGATCCCCAATGCTGTTGTGCCTGTGGATAGGCTGCACGGGGGCTGTGAAGACCGGCATGATCTTTCAGGGCTGGCACCTTCCTTGTGGGAGAAGGAGCCGGACGTTTGCCTTTTCGGAAGGAGAGTCTGCCGAGTACAAGCGCCGTGAGATGTGCCGTCTTTTGGAAAGCACAGATCCCCAGTGCTGTTGTGCCTGTGGATAGGCTGCACAGGGACAGTGTAGAGCAGCATGAGCTTTCAGGGCTGGCACCTTCCTTGTGGGAGAAGGAGCCGGACGTTTGCCTTTTCGGAAAGAGGCTCTGCCGAGAACGACCACCGTGAGATGTGCCATCTGTGGGAAAGCAGAGATCCCCAGTGCTGCTGTGCCTGTGGATAGGCTGCACGATGACGGTGAAGACCAGCAAGAGCTTTCAGGGCTGGTACCTTCCTTGTGGGAGAAGGAGCCGGACGTTTGCCTTTTCGGAAAGAGGCTCTGCCGAGAACGACCACCGTGAGATGTGCCATCTGTGGGAAAGCAGAGATCCCCAGTGCTGCTGTGCCTGTGGATAGGCTGCACGATGACGGTGAAGACCAGCAAGAGCTTTCAGGGCTGGCACCTTCCTTGTGGGAGAAGGAGCCGGACGTTTGCCTTTTCAGAAAGAGGCTCTGCTAAGAACGATCACCGTGAGGTCTACCGTTCCTGGGCAAGCACGGATCCCCAGTGGTGTTGTGCCTGTGGATAGGCTGCACGGGTACAGTGAAGAGCAGCATGAGCTTTCAGGGCTGGCACCTTCCTTGTGGGAGAAGGAGCCGGACGTTTGCCTTCTCGGAAAGAGGCTCTGCCGAGAACGAGTGCCGTGCCATGTGCCGCCTGTGGGAAAGCACAGATCCCCAGTGCTGTTGTGCCTGTGGATAGGCTGCACGGGGACGGTGAAGAGCAGCATGAGCTTTCAGGGCTGGCACCTTCCTTGTGGGAGAAGGAGCCGGACGTTTGCCTTTTCAGAAAGAGGCTCTGCTGAGAACGATCACCGTGAGATCTACCGTTCCTGGGCAAGCACGAATCCCCAGTGGTGTTGTGCCTGTAGATAGGCTGCACGGGTACAGTGAAGAGCAGCATGAGCTTTCAGGGCTGGCACCTTCCTTGTGGGAGAAGGAGCCGGACGTTTGCCTTTTCGGAAAGAGGCTCTGCCGAGAACGAGTGCCGTGCCAGGTGACGCCTGTGGGAAAGCACAGATCCCCAGTGCTGTTGTGCCTGTGGATAGGCTGCACGGGGACGGTGAAGAGCAGCATGAGCTTTCAGGGCTGGCACCTTCCTGGTGGGAGAAGGAGCCGGACGTTTGCCTTTTCGGAAAGAGGCTCTGCTGAGAACGATCACCGTGAGATCTACCGTTCCTGGGCAAGCACGAATCCCCAGTGGTGTTGTGCCTGTAGATAGGCTGCACGGGTACAGTGAAGAGCAGCATGAGCTTTCAGGGCTGGCACCTTCCTTGTGGGAGAAGGAGCCGGACGTTTGCCTTTTCGGAAAGAGGCTCTGCCGAGAACGAGTGCCGTGCCAGGTGACGCCTGTGGGAAAGCACAGATCCCCAGTGCTGTTGTGCCTGTGGATAGGCTGCACGGGGACGGTGAAGAGCAGCATGAGCTTTCAGGGCTGGCACCTTCCTGGTGGGAGAAGGAGCCGGACGTTTGCCTTTTCGGAAAGAGGCTCTGCCGAGAACGAACATTGTGAGGTCTACAGTTCCTGGACAAGAACGGATCCCCAATGCTGTTGTGCCTGTGGATAGGCTGCACGGGGGCTGTGAAGACCGGCATGATCTTTCAGGGCTGGCACCTTCCTTGTGGGAGAAGGAGCCGGACGTTTGCCTTTTCGGAAGGAGAGTCTGCCGAGTACAAGCGCCGTGAGATGTGCCGTCTTTTGGAAAGCACAGATCCCCAGTGCTGTTGTGCCTGTGGATAGGCTGCACAGGGACAGTGTAGAGCAGCATGAGCTTTCAGGGCTGGCACCTTCCTTGTGGGAGAAGGAGCCGGACGTTTGCCTTTTCAGAAGGAGAGTCTGCCGAGTACAAGCGCCGTGAGATGTGCAGCCTGTGGGAAAGCACAGATCCCCAGTGCTGTTGTGCCTGTGGATAGGCTGCACAGGGACAGTGAAGAGCAGCATGAGCTTTCAGGGCTGGTACCTTCCTGGTGGGAGAAGGAGTCGGACGTTTGCCTTTTCGGAAAGAGGCTCTGCCGAGAACGAGCGCCGTGCCATGTGCCGCCTGTGGGAAAGCACAGATCCCCAGTGCTGTTGTGCCTGTGAATAGCCTGCACGGGTACAGTGAAGAGCAGCATGAGCTTTCAGGGCTGGCACCTTCCTGGTGGGAGAAGGAGCCGGACGTTTGCCTTTTCGGAAAGAGGCTCTGCCGAGAACGACCACCGTGAGATGTGCCATCTGTGGGAAAGCAGAGATCCCCAGTGCTGCTGTGCCTGTGGATAGGCTGCACGATGACGGTGAAGACCAGCAAGAGCTTTCAGGGCTGGTACCTTCCTTGTGGGAGAAGGAGCCGGACGTTTGCCTTTTCGGAAAGAGGCTCTGCCGAGAACGACCACCGTGAGATGTGCCATCTGTGGGAAAGCAGAGATCCCCAGTGCTGCTGTGCCTGTGGATAGGCTGCACGATGACGGTGAAGACCAGCAAGAGCTTTCAGGGCTGGCACCTTCCTTGTGGGAGAAGGAGCCGGACGTTTGCCTTTTCAGAAAGAGGCTCTGCTAAGAACGATCACCGTGAGGTCTACCGTTCCTGGGCAAGCACGGATCCCCAGTGGTGTTGTGCCTGTGGATAGGCTGCACGGGAACAGTGAAGAGCAGCATGAGCTTTCAGGGCTGGCACCTTCCTTGTGGGAGAAGGAGCCGGACGTTTGCCTTTTCGGAAAGAGGCTCTGCCGAGAACGAGTGCCGTGCCATGTGCCGCCTGTGGGAAAGCACAGATCCCCAGTGCTGTTGTGCCTGTGGATAGGCTGCACGGGGACGGTGAAGAGCAGCATGAGCTTTCAGGGCTGGCACCTTCCTTGTGGGAGAAGGAGCCGGACGTTTGCCTTTTCAGAAAGAGGCTCTGCTGAGAACGATCACCGTGAGATCTACCGTTCCTGGGCAAGCACGAATCCCCAGTGGTGTTGTGCCTGTAGATAGGCTGCACGGGTACAGTGAAGAGCAGCATGAGCTTTCAGGGCTGGCACCTTCCTTGTGGGAGAAGGAGCCGGACGTTTGCCTTTTCGGAAAGAGGCTCTGCCGAGAACGAGTGCCGTGCCAGGTGACGCCTGTGGGAAAGCACAGATCCCCAGTGCTGTTGTGCCTGTGGATAGGCTGCACGGGGACGGTGAAGAGCAGCATGAGCTTTCAGGGCTGGCACCTTCCTGGTGGGAGAAGGAGCCGGACGTTTGCCTTTTCGGAAAGAGGCTCTGCCGAGAACGAACATTGTGAGGTCTACAGTTCCTGGACAAGAACGGATCCCCAATGCTGTTGTGCCTGTGGATAGGCTGCACGGGGGCTGTGAAGACCGGCATGATCTTTCAGGGCTGGCACCTTCCTTGTGGGAGAAGGAGCCGGACGTTTGCCTTTTCGGAAGGAGAGTCTGCCGAGTACAAGCGCCGTGAGATGTGCCGTCTTTTGGAAAGCACAGATCCCCAGTGCTGTTGTGCCTGTGGATAGGCTGCACAGGGACAGTGTAGAGCAGCATGAGCTTTCAGGGCTGGCACCTTCCTTGTGGGAGAAGGAGCCGGACGTTTGCCTTTTCGGAAAGAGGCTCTGCCGAGAACGACCACCGTGAGATGTGCCATCTGTGGGAAAGCAGAGATCCCCAGTGCTGCTGTGCCTGTGGATAGGCTGCACGATGACGGTGAAGACCAGCAAGAGCTTTCAGGGCTGGCACCTTCCTTGTGGGAGAAGGAGCCGGACGTTTGCCTTTTCAGAAAGAGGCTCTGCTAAGAACGATCACCGTGAGGTCTACCGTTCCTGGGCAAGCACGGATCCCCAGTGGTGTTGTGCCTGTGGATAGGCTGCACGGGAACAGTGAAGAGCAGCATGAGCTTTCAGGGCTGGCACCTTCCTTGTGGGAGAAGGAGCCGGACGTTTGCCTTCTCGGAAAGAGGCTCTGCCGAGAACGAGTGCCGTGCCATGTGCCGCCTGTGGGAAAGCACAGATCCCCAGTGCTGTTGTGCCTGTGGATAGGCTGCACGGGGACGGTGAAGAGCAGCATGAGCTTTCAGGGCTGGCACCTTCCTTGTGGGAGTAGGAGCCGGACGTTTGCCTTTTCAGAAAGAGGCTCTGCTGAGAACGATCACCGTGAGATCTACCGTTCCTGGGCAAGCACGAATCCCCAGTGGTGTTGTGCCTGTAGATAGGCTGCACGGGTACAGTGAAGAGCAGCATGAGCTTTCAGGGCTGGCACCTTCCTTGTGGGAGAAGGAGCCGGACGTTTGCCTTTTCGGAAAGAGGCTCTGCCGAGAACGAGTGCCGTGCCAGGTGACGCCTGTGGGAAAGCACAGATCCCCAGTGCTGTTGTGCCTGTGGATAGGCTGCACGGGGACGGTGAAGAGCAGCATGAGCTTTCAGGGCTGGCACCTTCCTGGTGGGAGAAGGAGCCGGACGTTTGCCTTTTCGGAAAGAGGCTCTGCCGAGAACGAACATTGTGAGGTCTACAGTTCCTGGACAAGAACGGATCCCCAATGCTGTTGTGCCTGTGGATAGGCTGCACGGGGGCTGTGAAGACCGGCATGATCTTTCAGGGCTGGCACCTTCCTTGTGGGAGAAGGAGCCGGACGTTTGCCTTTTCGGAAGGAGAGTCTGCCGAGTACAAGCGCCGTGAGATGTGCCGTCTTTTGGAAAGCACAGATCCCCAGTGCTGTTGTGCCTGTGGATAGGCTGCACAGGGACAGTGTAGAGCAGCATGAGCTTTCAGGGCTGGCACCTTCCTTGTGGGAGAAGGAGCCGGACGTTTGCCTTTTCGGAAAGAGGCTCTGCCGAGAACGACCACCGTGAGATGTGCCATCTGTGGGAAAGCAGAGATCCCCAGTGCTGCTGTGCCTGTGGATAGGCTGCACGATGACGGTGAAGACCAGCAAGAGCTTTCAGGGCTGGTACCTTCCTTGTGGGAGAAGGAGCCGGACGTTTGCCTTTTCGGAAAGAGGCTCTGCCGAGAACGACCACCGTGAGATGTGCCATCTGTGGGAAAGCAGAGATCCCCAGTGCTGCTGTGCCTGTGGATAGGCTGCACGATGACGGTGAAGACCAGCAAGAGCTTTCAGGGCTGGCACCTTCCTTGTGGGAGAAGGAGCCGGACGTTTGCCTTTTCAGAAAGAGGCTCTGCTAAGAACGATCACCGTGAGGTCTACCGTTCCTGGGCAAGCACGGATCCCCAGTGGTGTTGTGCCTGTGGATAGGCTGCACGGGTACAGTGAAGAGCAGCATGAGCTTTCAGGGCTGGCACCTTCCTTGTGGGAGAAGGAGCCGGACGTTTGCCTTCTCGGAAAGAGGCTCTGCCGAGAACGAGTGCCGTGCCATGTGCCGCCTGTGGGAAAGCACAGATCCCCAGTGCTGTTGTGCCTGTGGATAGGCTGCACGGGGACGGTGAAGAGCAGCATGAGCTTTCAGGGCTGGCACCTTCCTTGTGGGAGAAGGAGCCGGACGTTTGCCTTTTCAGAAAGAGGCTCTGCTGAGAACGATCACCGTGAGATCTACCGTTCCTGGGCAAGCACGAATCCCCAGTGGTGTTGTGCCTGTAGATAGGCTGCACGGGTACAGTGAAGAGCAGCATGAGCTTTCAGGGCTGGCACCTTCCTTGTGGGAGAAGGAGCCGGACGTTTGCCTTTTCGGAAAGAGGCTCTGCCGAGAACGAGTGCCGTGCCAGGTGACGCCTGTGGGAAAGCACAGATCCCCAGTGCTGTTGTGCCTGTGGATAGGCTGCACGGGGACGGTGAAGAGCAGCATGAGCTTTCAGGGCTGGCACCTTCCTGGTGGGAGAAGGAGCCGGACGTTTGCCTTTTCGGAAAGAGGCTCTGCTGAGAACGATCACCGTGAGATCTACCGTTCCTGGGCAAGCACGAATCCCCAGTGGTGTTGTGCCTGTAGATAGGCTGCACGGGTACAGTGAAGAGCAGCATGAGCTTTCAGGGCTGGCACCTTCCTTGTGGGAGAAGGAGCCGGACGTTTGCCTTTTCGGAAAGAGGCTCTGCCGAGAACGAGTGCCGTGCCAGGTGACGCCTGTGGGAAAGCACAGATCCCCAGTGCTGTTGTGCCTGTGGATAGGCTGCACGGGGACGGTGAAGAGCAGCATGAGCTTTCAGGGCTGGCACCTTCCTGGTGGGAGAAGGAGCCGGACGTTTGCCTTTTCGGAAAGAGGCTCTGCCGAGAACGAACATTGTGAGGTCTACAGTTCCTGGACAAGAACGGATCCCCAATGCTGTTGTGCCTGTGGATAGGCTGCACGGGGGCTGTGAAGACCGGCATGATCTTTCAGGGCTGGCACCTTCCTTGTGGGAGAAGGAGCCGGACGTTTGCCTTTTCGGAAGGAGAGTCTGCCGAGTACAAGCGCCGTGAGATGTGCCGTCTTTTGGAAAGCACAGATCCCCAGTGCTGTTGTGCCTGTGGATAGGCTGCACAGGGACAGTGTAGAGCAGCATGAGCTTTCAGGGCTGGCACCTTCCTTGTGGGAGAAGGAGCCGGACGTTTGCCTTTTCAGAAGGAGAGTCTGCCGAGTACAAGCGCCGTGAGATGTGCAGCCTGTGGGAAAGCACAGATCCCCAGTGCTGTTGTGCCTGTGGATAGGCTGCACAGGGACAGTGAAGAGCAGCATGAGCTTTCAGGGCTGGTACCTTCCTGGTGGGAGAAGGAGTCGGACGTTTGCCTTTTCGGAAAGAGGCTCTGCCGAGAACGAGCGCCGTGCCATGTGCCGCCTGTGGGAAAGCACAGATCCCCAGTGCTGTTGTGCCTGTGAATAGCCTGCACGGGTACAGTGAAGAGCAGCATGAGCTTTCAGGGCTGGCACCTTCCTGGTGGGAGAAGGAGCCGGACGTTTGCCTTTTCGGAAAGAGGCTCTGCCGAGAACGACCACCGTGAGATGTGCCATCTGTGGGAAAGCAGAGATCCCCAGTGCTGCTGTGCCTGTGGATAGGCTGCACGATGACGGTGAAGACCAGCAAGAGCTTTCAGGGCTGGTACCTTCCTTGTGGGAGAAGGAGCCGGACGTTTGCCTTTTCGGAAAGAGGCTCTGCCGAGAACGACCACCGTGAGATGTGCCATCTGTGGGAAAGCAGAGATCCCCAGTGCTGCTGTGCCTGTGGATAGGCTGCACGATGACGGTGAAGACCAGCAAGAGCTTTCAGGGCTGGCACCTTCCTTGTGGGAGAAGGAGCCGGACGTTTGCCTTTTCAGAAAGAGGCTCTGCTAAGAACGATCACCGTGAGGTCTACCGTTCCTGGGCAAGCACGGATCCCCAGTGGTGTTGTGCCTGTGGATAGGCTGCACGGGAACAGTGAAGAGCAGCATGAGCTTTCAGGGCTGGCACCTTCCTTGTGGGAGAAGGAGCCGGACGTTTGCCTTTTCGGAAAGAGGCTCTGCCGAGAACGAGTGCCGTGCCATGTGCCGCCTGTGGGAAAGCACAGATCCCCAGTGCTGTTGTGCCTGTGGATAGGCTGCACGGGGACGGTGAAGAGCAGCATGAGCTTTCAGGGCTGGCACCTTCCTTGTGGGAGAAGGAGCCGGACGTTTGCCTTTTCAGAAAGAGGCTCTGCTGAGAACGATCACCGTGAGATCTACCGTTCCTGGGCAAGCACGAATCCCCAGTGGTGTTGTGCCTGTAGATAGGCTGCACGGGTACAGTGAAGAGCAGAATGAGCTTTCAGGGCTGGCACCTTCCTTGTGGGAGAAGGAGCCGGACGTTTGCCTTTTCGGAAAGAGGCTCTGCCGAGAACGAGTGCCGTGCCAGGTGACGCCTGTGGGAAAGCACAGATCCCCAGTGCTGTTGTGCCTGTGGATAGGCTGCACGGGGACGGTGAAGAGCAGCATGAGCTTTCAGGGCTGGCACCTTCCTGGTGGGAGAAGGAGCCGGACGTTTGCCTTTTCGGAAAGAGGCTCTGCCGAGAACGAACATTGTGAGGTCTACAGTTCCTGGACAAGAACGGATCCCCAATGCTGTTGTGCCTGTGGATAGGCTGCACGGGGGCTGTGAAGACCGGCATGATCTTTCAGGGCTGGCACCTTCCTTGTGGGAGAAGGAGCCGGACGTTTGCCTTTTCGGAAGGAGAGTCTGCCGAGTACAAGCGCCGTGAGATGTGCCGTCTTTTGGAAAGCACAGATCCCCAGTGCTGTTGTGCCTGTGGATAGGCTGCACAGGGACAGTGTAGAGCAGCATGAGCTTTCAGGGCTGGCACCTTCCTTGTGGGAGAAGGAGCCGGACGTTTGCCTTTTCGGAAAGAGGCTCTGCCGAGAACGACCACCGTGAGATGTGCCATCTGTGGGAAAGCAGAGATCCCCAGTGCTGCTGTGCCTGTGGATAGGCTGCACGATGACGGTGAAGACCAGCAAGAGCTTTCAGGGCTGGCACCTTCCTTGTGGGAGAAGGAGCCGGACGTTTGCCTTTTCAGAAAGAGGCTCTGCTAAGAACGATCACCGTGAGGTCTACCGTTCCTGGGCAAGCACGGATCCCCAGTGGTGTTGTGCCTGTGGATAGGCTGCACGGGAACAGTGAAGAGCAGCATGAGCTTTCAGGGCTGGCACCTTCCTTGTGGGAGAAGGAGCCGGACGTTTGCCTTCTCGGAAAGAGGCTCTGCCGAGAACGAGTGCCGTGCCATGTGCCGCCTGTGGGAAAGCACAGATCCCCAGTGCTGTTGTGCCTGTGGATAGGCTGCACGGGGACGGTGAAGAGCAGCATGAGCTTTCAGGGCTGGCACCTTCCTGGTGGGAGAAGGAGCCGGACGTTTGCCTTTTCAGAAAGAGGCTCTGCTGAGAACGATCACCGTGAGATCTACCGTTCCTGGGCAAGCACGAATCCCCAGTGGTGTTGTGCCTGTAGATAGGCTGCACGGGTACAGTGAAGAGCAGCATGAGCTTTCAGGGCTGGCACCTTCCTTGTGGGAGAAGGAGCCGGACGTTTGCCTTTTCGGAAAGAGGCTCTGCCGAGAACGAGTGCCGTGCCAGGTGACGCCTGTGGGAAAGCACAGATCCCCAGTGCTGTTGTGCCTGTGGATAGGCTGCACGGGGACGGTGAAGAGCAGCATGAGCTTTCAGGGCTGGCACCTTCCTGGTGGGAGAAGGAGCCGGACGTTTGCCTTTTCGGAAAGAGGCTCTGCCGAGAACGAACATTGTGAGGTCTACAGTTCCTGGACAAGAACGGATCCCCAATGCTGTTGTGCCTGTGGATAGGCTGCACGGGGGCTGTGAAGACCGGCATGATCTTTCAGGGCTGGCACCTTCCTTGTGGGAGAAGGAGCCGGACGTTTGCCTTTTCGGAAGGAGAGTCTGCCGAGTACAAGCGCCGTGACATGTGCCGTCTTTTGGAAAGCACAGATCCCCAGTGCTGTTGTGCCTGTGGATAGGCTGCACAGGGACAGTGTAGAGCAGCATGAGCTTTCAGGGCTGGCACCTTCCTTGTGGGAGAAGGAGCCGGACGTTTGCCTTTTCAGAAGGAGAGTCTGCCGAGTACAAGCGCCGTGAGATGTGCAGCCTGTGGGAAAGCACAGATCCCCAGTGCTGTTGTGCCTGTGGATAGGCTGCACAGGGACAGTGAAGAGCAGCATGAGCTTTCAGCGCTGGTACCTTCCTGGTGGGAGAAGGAGTCGGACGTTTGCCTTTTCGGAAAGAGGCTCTGCCGAGAACGAGCGCCGTGCCATGTGCCGCCTGTGGGAAAGCACAGATCCCCAGTGCTGTTGTGCCTGTGAATAGCCTGCACGGGTACAGTGAAGAGCAGCATGAGCTTTCAGGGCTGGCACCTTCCTGGTGGGAGAAGGAGCCGGACGTTTGCCTTTTCGGAAAGAGGCTCTGCCGAGAACGACCACCGTGAGATGTGCCATCTGTGGGAAAGCAGAGATCCCCAGTGCTGCTGTGCCTGTGGATAGGCTGCACGATGACGGTGAAGACCAGCAAGAGCTTTCAGGGCTGGTACCTTCCTTGTGGGAGAAGGAGCCGGACGTTTGCCTTTTCGGAAAGAGGCTCTGCCGAGAACGACCACCGTGAGATGTGCCATCTGTGGGAAAGCAGAGATCCCCAGTGCTGCTGTGCCTGTGGATAGGCTGCACGATGACGGTGAAGACCAGCAAGAGCTTTCAGGGCTGGCACCTTCCTTGTGGGAGAAGGAGCCGGACGTTTGCCTTTTCAGAAAGAGGCTCTGCTAAGAACGATCACCGTGAGGTCTACCGTTCCTGGGCAAGCACGGATCCCCAGTGGTGTTGTGCCTGTGGATAGGCTGCACGGGAACAGTGAAGAGCAGCATGAGCTTTCAGGGCTGGCACCTTCCTTGTGGGAGAAGGAGCCGGACGTTTGCCTTTTCGGAAAGAGGCTCTGCCGAGAACGAGTGCCGTGCCATGTGCCGCCTGTGGGAAAGCACAGATCCCCAGTGCTGTTGTGCCTGTGGATAGGCTGCACGGGGACGGTGAAGAGCAGCATGAGCTTTCAGGGCTGGCACCTTCCTTGTGGGAGAAGGAGCCGGACGTTTGCCTTTTCAGAAAGAGGCTCTGCTGAGAACGATCACCGTGAGATCCACCGTTCCTGGGCAAGCACGAATCCCCAGTGGTGTTGTGCCTGTAGATAGGCTGCACGGGTACAGTGAAGAGCAGCATGAGCTTTCAGGGCTGGCACCTTCCTTGTGGGAGAAGGAGCCGGACGTTTGCCTTTTCGGAAAGAGGCTCTGCCGAGAACGAGTGCCGTGCCAGGTGACGCCTGTGGGAAAGCACAGATCCCCAGTGCTGTTGTGCCTGTGGATAGGCTGCACGGGGACGGTGAAGAGCAGCATGAGCTTTCAGGGCTGGCACCTTCCTGGTGGGAGAAGGAGCCGGACGTTTGCCTTTTCGGAAAGAGGCTCTGCCGAGAACGAACATTGTGAGGTCTACAGTTCCTGGACAAGAACGGATCCCCAATGCTGTTGTGCCTGTGGATAGGCTGCACGGGGGCTGTGAAGACCGGCATGATCTTTCAGGGCTGGCACCTTCCTTGTGGGAGAAGGAGCCGGACGTTTGCCTTTTCGGAAGGAGAGTCTGCCGAGTACAAGCGCCGTGAGATGTGCCGTCTTTTGGAAAGCACAGATCCCCAGTGCTGTTGTGCCTGTGGATAGGCTGCACAGGGACAGTGTAGAGCAGCATGAGCTTTCAGGGCTGGCACCTTCCTTGTGGGAGAAGGAGTCGGACGTTTGCCTTTTCGGAAAGAGGCTCTGCCGAGAACGAGCGCCGTGCCATGTGCCGCCTGTGGGAAAGCACAGATCCCCAGTGCTGTTGTGCCTGTGAATAGCCTGCACGGGTACAGTGAAGAGCAGCATGAGCTTTCAGGGCTGGCACCTTCCTGGTGGGAGAAGGAGCCGGACGTTTGCCTTTTCGGAAAGAGGCTCTGCCGAGAACGACCACCGTGAGATGTGCCATCTGTGGGAAAGCAGAGATCCCCAGTGCTGCTGTGCCTGTGGATAGGCTGCACGATGACGGTGAAGACCAGCAAGAGCTTTCAGGGCTGGTACCTTCCTTGTGGGAGAAGGAGCCGGACGTTTGCCTTTTCGGAAAGAGGCTCTGCCGAGAACGACCACCGTGAGATGTGCCATCTGTGGGAAAGCAGAGATCCCCAGTGCTGCTGTGCCTGTGGATAGGCTGCACGATGACGGTGAAGACCAGCAAGAGCTTTCAGGGCTGGCACCTTCCTTGTGGGAGAAGGAGCCGGACGTTTGCCTTTTCAGAAAGAGGCTCTGCTAAGAACGATCACCGTGAGGTCTACCGTTCCTGGGCAAGCACGGATCCCCAGTGGTGTTGTGCCTGTGGATAGGCTGCACGGGAACAGTGAAGAGCAGCATGAGCTTTCAGGGCTGGCACCTTCCTTGTGGGAGAAGGAGCCGGACGTTTGCCTTTTCGGAAAGAGGCTCTGCCGAGAACGAGTGCCGTGCCATGTGCCGCCTGTGGGAAAGCACAGATCCCCAGTGCTGTTGTGCCTGTGGATAGGCTGCACGGGGACGGTGAAGAGCAGCATGAGCTTTCAGGGCTGGCACCTTCCTTGTGGGAGAAGGAGCCGGACGTTTGCCTTTTCAGAAAGAGGCTCTGCTGAGAACGATCACCGTGAGATCTACCGTTCCTGGGCAAGCACGAATCCCCAGTGGTGTTGTGCCTGTAGATAGGCTGCACGGGTACAGTGAAGAGCAGAATGAGCTTTCAGGGCTGGCACCTTCCTTGTGGGAGAAGGAGCCGGACGTTTGCCTTTTCGGAAAGAGGCTCTGCCGAGAACGAGTGCCGTGCCAGGTGACGCCTGTGGGAAAGCACAGATCCCCAGTGCTGTTGTGCCTGTGGATAGGCTGCACGGGGACGGTGAAGAGCAGCATGAGCTTTCAGGGCTGGCACCTTCCTGGTGGGAGAAGGAGCCGGACGTTTGCCTTTTCGGAAAGAGGCTCTGCCGAGAACGAACATTGTGAGGTCTACAGTTCCTGGACAAGAACGGATCCCCAATGCTGTTGTGCCTGTGGATAGGCTGCACGGGGGCTGTGAAGACCGGCATGATCTTTCAGGGCTGGCACCTTCCTTGTGGGAGAAGGAGCCGGACGTTTGCCTTTTCGGAAGGAGAGTCTGCCGAGTACAAGCGCCGTGAGATGTGCCGTCTTTTGGAAAGCACAGATCCCCAGTGCTGTTGTGCCTGTGGATAGGCTGCACAGGGACAGTGTAGAGCAGCATGAGCTTTCAGGGCTGGCACCTTCCTTGTGGGAGAAGGAGCCGGACGTTTGCCTTTTCGGAAAGAGGCTCTGCCGAGAACGACCACCGTGAGATGTGCCATCTGTGGGAAAGCAGAGATCCCCAGTGCTGCTGTGCCTGTGGATAGGCTGCACGATGACGGTGAAGACCAGCAAGAGCTTTCAGGGCTGGCACCTTCCTTGTGGGAGAAGGAGCCGGACGTTTGCCTTTTCAGAAAGAGGCTCTGCTAAGAACGATCACCGTGAGGTCTACCGTTCCTGGGCAAGCACGGATCCCCAGTGGTGTTGTGCCTGTGGATAGGCTGCACGGGAACAGTGAAGAGCAGCATGAGCTTTCAGGGCTGGCACCTTCCTTGTGGGAGAAGGAGCCGGACGTTTGCCTTCTCGGAAAGAGGCTCTGCCGAGAACGAGTGCCGTGCCATGTGCCGCCTGTGGGAAAGCACAGATCCCCAGTGCTGTTGTGCCTGTGGATAGGCTGCACGGGGACGGTGAAGAGCAGCATGAGCTTTCAGGGCTGGCACCTTCCTTGTGGGAGAAGGAGCCGGACGTTTGCCTTTTCAGAAAGAGGCTCTGCTGAGAACGATCACCGTGAGATCTACCGTTCCTGGGCAAGCACGAATCCCCAGTGGTGTTGTGCCTGTAGATAGGCTGCACGGGTACAGTGAAGAGCAGCATGAGCTTTCAGGGCTGGCACCTTCCTTGTGGGAGAAGGAGCCGGACGTTTGCCTTTTCGGAAAGAGGCTCTGCCGAGAACGAGTGCCGTGCCAGGTGACGCCTGTGGGAAAGCACAGATCCCCAGTGCTGTTGTGCCTGTGGATAGGCTGCACGGGGACGGTGAAGAGCAGCATGAGCTTTCAGGGCTGGCACCTTCCTGGTGGGAGAAGGAGCCGGACGTTTGCCTTTTCGGAAAGAGGCTCTGCCGAGAACGAACATTGTGAGGTCTACAGTTCCTGGACAAGAACGGATCCCCAATGCTGTTGTGCCTGTGGATAGGCTGCACGGGGGCTGTGAAGACCGGCATGATCTTTCAGGGCTGGCACCTTCCTTGTGGGAGAAGGAGCCGGACGTTTGCCTTTTCGGAAGGAGAGTCTGCCGAGTACAAGCGCCGTGAGATGTGCCGTCTTTTGGAAAGCACAGATCCCCAGTGCTGTTGTGCCTGTGGATAGGCTGCACAGGGACAGTGTAGAGCAGCATGAGCTTTCAGGGCTGGCACCTTCCTTGTGGGAGAAGGAGCCGGACGTTTGCCTTTTCGGAAAGAGGCTCTGCCGAGAACGACCACCGTGAGATGTGCCATCTGTGGGAAAGCAGAGATCCCCAGTGCTGCTGTGCCTGTGGATAGGCTGCACGATGACGGTGAAGACCAGCAAGAGCTTTCAGGGCTGGTACCTTCCTTGTGGGAGAAGGAGCCGGACGTTTGCCTTTTCGGAAAGAGGCTCTGCCGAGAACGACCACCGTGAGATGTGCCATCTGTGGGAAAGCAGAGATCCCCAGTGCTGCTGTGCCTGTGGATAGGCTGCACGATGACGGTGAAGACCAGCAAGAGCTTTCAGGGCTGGCACCTTCCTTGTGGGAGAAGGAGCCGGACGTTTGCCTTTTCAGAAAGAGGCTCTGCTAAGAACGATCACCGTGAGGTCTACCGTTCCTGGGCAAGCACGGATCCCCAGTGGTGTTGTGCCTGTGGATAGGCTGCACGGGTACAGTGAAGAGCAGCATGAGCTTTCAGGGCTGGCACCTTCCTTGTGGGAGAAGGAGCCGGACGTTTGCCTTCTCGGAAAGAGGCTCTGCCGAGAACGAGTGCCGTGCCATGTGCCGCCTGTGGGAAAGCACAGATCCCCAGTGCTGTTGTGCCTGTGGATAGGCTGCACGGGGACGGTGAAGAGCAGCATGAGCTTTCAGGGCTGGCACCTTCCTTGTGGGAGAAGGAGCCGGACGTTTGCCTTTTCAGAAAGAGGCTCTGCTGAGAACGATCACCGTGAGATCTACCGTTCCTGGGCAAGCACGAATCCCCAGTGGTGTTGTGCCTGTAGATAGGCTGCACGGGTACAGTGAAGAGCAGCATGAGCTTTCAGGGCTGGCACCTTCCTTGTGGGAGAAGGAGCCGGACGTTTGCCTTTTCGGAAAGAGGCTCTGCCGAGAACGAGTGCCGTGCCAGGTGACGCCTGTGGGAAAGCACAGATCCCCAGTGCTGTTGTGCCTGTGGATAGGCTGCACGGGGACGGTGAAGAGCAGCATGAGCTTTCAGGGCTGGCACCTTCCTGGTGGGAGAAGGAGCCGGACGTTTGCCTTTTCGGAAAGAGGCTCTGCCGAGAACGAACATTGTGAGGTCTACAGTTCCTGGACAAGAACGGATCCCCAATGCTGTTGTGCCTGTGGATAGGCTGCACGGGGGCTGTGAAGACCGGCATGATCTTTCAGGGCTGGCACCTTCCTTGTGGGAGAAGGAGCCGGACGTTTGCCTTTTCGGAAGGAGAGTCTGCCGAGTACAAGCGCCGTGAGATGTGCCGTCTTTTGGAAAGCACAGATCCCCAGTGCTGTTGTGCCTGTGGATAGGCTGCACAGGGACAGTGTAGAGCAGCATGAGCTTTCAGGGCTGGCACCTTCCTTGTGGGAGAAGGAGCCGGACGTTTGCCTTTTCGGAAAGAGGCTCTGCCGAGAACGACCACCGTGAGATGTGCCATCTGTGGGAAAGCAGAGATCCCCAGTGCTGCTGTGCCTGTGGATAGGCTGCACGATGACGGTGAAGACCAGCAAGAGCTTTCAGGGCTGGTACCTTCCTTGTGGGAGAAGGAGCCGGACGTTTGCCTTTTCGGAAAGAGGCTCTGCCGAGAACGACCACCGTGAGATGTGCCATCTGTGGGAAAGCAGAGATCCCCAGTGCTGCTGTGCCTGTGGATAGGCTGCACGATGACGGTGAAGACCAGCAAGAGCTTTCAGGGCTGGCACCTTCCTTGTGGGAGAAGGAGCCGGACGTTTGCCTTTTCAGAAAGAGGCTCTGCTAAGAACGATCACCGTGAGGTCTACCGTTCCTGGGCAAGCACGGATCCCCAGTGGTGTTGTGCCTGTGGATAGGCTGCACGGGTACAGTGAAGAGCAGCATGAGCTTTCAGGGCTGGCACCTTCCTTGTGGGAGAAGGAGCCGGACGTTTGCCTTCTCGGAAAGAGGCTCTGCCGAGAACGAGTGCCGTGCCATGTGCCGCCTGTGGGAAAGCACAGATCCCCAGTGCTGTTGTGCCTGTGGATAGGCTGCACGGGGACGGTGAAGAGCAGCATGAGCTTTCAGGGCTGGCACCTTCCTTGTGGGAGAAGGAGCCGGACGTTTGCCTTCTCGGAAAGAGGCTCTGCCGAGAACGAGTGCCGTGCCATGTGCCGCCTGTGGGAAAGCACAGATCCCCAGTGCTGTTGTGCCTGTGGATAGGCTGCACGGGGACGGTGAAGAGCAGCATGAGCTTTCAGGGCTGGCACCTTCCTTGTGGGAGAAGGAGCCGGACGTTTGCCTTTTCGGAAAGAGGCTCTGCTGAGAACGATCACCGTGAGATCTACCGTTCCTGGGCAAGCACGAATCCCCAGTGGTGTTGTGCCTGTAGATAGGCTGCACGGGTACAGTGAAGAGCAGCATGAGCTTTCAGGGCTGGCACCTTCCTTGTGGGAGAAGGAGCCGGACGTTTGCCTTTTCGGAAAGAGGCTCTGCCGAGAACGAGTGCCGTGCCAGGTGACGCCTGTGGGAAAGCACAGATCCCCAGTGCTGTTGTGCCTGTGGATAGGCTGCACGGGGACGGTGAAGAGCAGCATGAGCTTTCAGGGCTGGCACCTTCCTGGTGGGAGAAGGAGCCGGACGTTTGCCTTTTCGGAAAGAGGCTCTGCCGAGAACGAGTGCCGTGCCATGTGCCGCCTGTGGGAAAGCACAGATCCCCAGTGCTGTTGTGCCTGTGGATAGGCTGCACGGGGACGGTGAAGAGCAGCATGAGCTTTCAGGGCTGGCACCTTCCTTGTGGGAGAAGGAGCCGGACGTTTGCCTTTTCAGAAAGAGGCTCTGCTGAGAACGATCACCGTGAGATCTACCGTTCCTGGGCAAGCACGAATCCCCAGTGGTGTTGTGCCTGTAGATAGGCTGCACGGGTACAGTGAAGAGCAGCATGAGCTTTCAGGGCTGGCACCTTCCTTGTGGGAGAAGGAGCCGGACGTTTGCCTTTTCGGAAAGAGGCTCTGCCGAGAACGAGTGCCGTGCCAGGTGACGCCTGTGGGAAAGCACAGATCCCCAGTGCTGTTGTGCCTGTGGATAGGCTGCACGGGGACGGTGAAGAGCAGCATGAGCTTTCAGGGCTGGCACCTTCCTGGTGGGAGAAGGAGCCGGACGTTTGCCTTTTCGGAAAGAGGCTCTGCCGAGAACGAACATTGTGAGGTCTACAGTTCCTGGACAAGAACGGATCCCCAATGCTGTTGTGCCTGTGGATAGGCTGCACGGGGGCTGTGAAGACCGGCATGATCTTTCAGGGCTGGCACCTTCCTTGTGGGAGAAGGAGCCGGACGTTTGCCTTTTCGGAAGGAGAGTCTGCCGAGTACAAGCGCCGTGAGATGTGCCGTCTTTTGGAAAGCACAGATCCCCAGTGCTGTTGTGCCTGTGGATAGGCTGCACAGGGACAGTGTAGAGCAGCATGAGCTTTCAGGGCTGGCACCTTCCTTGTGGGAGAAGGAGTCGGACGTTTGCCTTTTCGGAAAGAGGCTCTGCCGAGAACGAGCGCCGTGCCATGTGCCGCCTGTGGGAAAGCACAGATCCCCAGTGCTGTTGTGCCTGTGAATAGCCTGCACGGGTACAGTGAAGAGCAGCATGAGCTTTCAGGGCTGGCACCTTCCTGGTGGGAGAAGGAGCCGGACGTTTGCCTTTTCGGAAAGAGGCTCTGCCGAGAACGACCACCGTGAGATGTGCCATCTGTGGGAAAGCAGAGATCCCCAGTGCTGCTGTGCCTGTGGATAGGCTGCACGATGACGGTGAAGACCAGCAAGAGCTTTCAGGGCTGGTACCTTCCTTGTGGGAGAAGGAGCCGGACGTTTGCCTTTTCGGAAAGAGGCTCTGCCGAGAACGACCACCGTGAGATGTGCCATCTGTGGGAAAGCAGAGATCCCCAGTGCTGCTGTGCCTGTGGATAGGCTGCACGATGACGGTGAAGACCAGCAAGAGCTTTCAGGGCTGGCACCTTCCTTGTGGGAGAAGGAGCCGGACGTTTGCCTTTTCAGAAAGAGGCTCTGCTAAGAACGATCACCGTGAGGTCTACCGTTCCTGGGCAAGCACGGATCCCCAGTGGTGTTGTGCCTGTGGATAGGCTGCACGGGAACAGTGAAGAGCAGCATGAGCTTTCAGGGCTGGCACCTTCCTTGTGGGAGAAGGAGCCGGACGTTTGCCTTTTCGGAAAGAGGCTCTGCCGAGAACGAGTGCCGTGCCATGTGCCGCCTGTGGGAAAGCACAGATCCCCAGTGCTGTTGTGCCTGTGGATAGGCTGCACGGGGACGGTGAAGAGCAGCATGAGCTTTCAGGGCTGGCACCTTCCTTGTGGGAGAAGGAGCCGGACGTTTGCCTTTTCAGAAAGAGGCTCTGCTGAGAACGATCACCGTGAGATCTACCGTTCCTGGGCAAGCACGAATCCCCAGTGGTGTTGTGCCTGTAGATAGGCTGCACGGGTACAGTGAAGAGCAGAATGAGCTTTCAGGGCTGGCACCTTCCTTGTGGGAGAAGGAGCCGGACGTTTGCCTTTTCGGAAAGAGGCTCTGCCGAGAACGAGTGCCGTGCCAGGTGACGCCTGTGGGAAAGCACAGATCCCCAGTGCTGTTGTGCCTGTGGATAGGCTGCACGGGGACGGTGAAGAGCAGCATGAGCTTTCAGGGCTGGCACCTTCCTGGTGGGAGAAGGAGCCGGACGTTTGCCTTTTCGGAAAGAGGCTCTGCCGAGAACGAACATTGTGAGGTCTACAGTTCCTGGACAAGAACGGATCCCCAATGCTGTTGTGCCTGTGGATAGGCTGCACGGGGGCTGTGAAGACCGGCATGATCTTTCAGGGCTGGCACCTTCCTTGTGGGAGAAGGAGCCGGACGTTTGCCTTTTCGGAAGGAGAGTCTGCCGAGTACAAGCGCCGTGAGATGTGCCGTCTTTTGGAAAGCACAGATCCCCAGTGCTGTTGTGCCTGTGGATAGGCTGCACAGGGACAGTGTAGAGCAGCATGAGCTTTCAGGGCTGGCACCTTCCTTGTGGGAGAAGGAGCCGGACGTTTGCCTTTTCGGAAAGAGGCTCTGCCGAGAACGACCACCGTGAGATGTGCCATCTGTGGGAAAGCAGAGATCCCCAGTGCTGCTGTGCCTGTGGATAGGCTGCACGATGACGGTGAAGACCAGCAAGAGCTTTCAGGGCTGGCACCTTCCTTGTGGGAGAAGGAGCCGGACGTTTGCCTTTTCAGAAAGAGGCTCTGCTAAGAACGATCACCGTGAGGTCTACCGTTCCTGGGCAAGCACGGATCCCCAGTGGTGTTGTGCCTGTGGATAGGCTGCACGGGTACAGTGAAGAGCAGCATGAGCTTTCAGGGCTGGCACCTTCCTTGTGGGAGAAGGAGCCGGACGTTTGCCTTCTCGGAAAGAGGCTCTGCCGAGAACGAGTGCCGTGCCATGTGCCGCCTGTGGGAAAGCACAGATCCCCAGTGCTGTTGTGCCTGTGGATAGGCTGCACGGGGACGGTGAAGAGCAGCATGAGCTTTCAGGGCTGGCACCTTCCTTGTGGGAGAAGGAGCCGGACGTTTGCCTTTTCAGAAAGAGGCTCTGCTGAGAACGATCACCGTGAGATCTACCGTTCCTGGGCAAGCACGAATCCCCAGTGGTGTTGTGCCTGTAGATAGGCTGCACGGGTACAGTGAAGAGCAGCATGAGCTTTCAGGGCTGGCACCTTCCTTGTGGGAGAAGGAGCCGGACGTTTGCCTTTTCGGAAAGAGGCTCTGCCGAGAACGAGTGCCGTGCCAGGTGACGCCTGTGGGAAAGCACAGATCCCCAGTGCTGTTGTGCCTGTGGATAGGCTGCACGGGGACGGTGAAGAGCAGCATGAGCTTTCAGGGCTGGCACCTTCCTGGTGGGAGAAGGAGCCGGACGTTTGCCTTTTCGGAAAGAGGCTCTGCCGAGAACGAACATTGTGAGGTCTACAGTTCCTGGACAAGAACGGATCCCCAATGCTGTTGTGCCTGTGGATAGGCTGCACGGGGGCTGTGAAGACCGGCATGATCTTTCAGGGCTGGCACCTTCCTTGTGGGAGAAGGAGCCGGACGTTTGCCTTTTCGGAAGGAGAGTCTGCCGAGTACAAGCGCCGTGAGATGTGCCGTCTTTTGGAAAGCACAGATCCCCAGTGCTGTTGTGCCTGTGGATAGGCTGCACAGGGACAGTGTAGAGCAGCATGAGCTTTCAGGGCTGGCACCTTCCTTGTGGGAGAAGGAGCCGGACGTTTGCCTTTTCGGAAAGAGGCTCTGCCGAGAACGACCACCGTGAGATGTGCCATCTGTGGGAAAGCAGAGATCCCCAGTGCTGCTGTGCCTGTGGATAGGCTGCACGATGACGGTGAAGACCAGCAAGAGCTTTCAGGGCTGGTACCTTCCTTGTGGGAGAAGGAGCCGGACGTTTGCCTTTTCGGAAAGAGGCTCTGCCGAGAACGACCACCGTGAGATGTGCCATCTGTGGGAAAGCAGAGATCCCCAGTGCTGCTGTGCCTGTGGATAGGCTGCACGATGACGGTGAAGACCAGCAAGAGCTTTCAGGGCTGGCACCTTCCTTGTGGGAGAAGGAGCCGGACGTTTGCCTTTTCAGAAAGAGGCTCTGCTAAGAACGATCACCGTGAGGTCTACCGTTCCTGGGCAAGCACGGATCCCCAGTGGTGTTGTGCCTGTGGATAGGCTGCACGGGTACAGTGAAGAGCAGCATGAGCTTTCAGGGCTGGCACCTTCCTTGTGGGAGAAGGAGCCGGACGTTTGCCTTCTCGGAAAGAGGCTCTGCCGAGAACGAGTGCCGTGCCATGTGCCGCCTGTGGGAAAGCACAGATCCCCAGTGCTGTTGTGCCTGTGGATAGGCTGCACGGGGACGGTGAAGAGCAGCATGAGCTTTCAGGGCTGGCACCTTCCTTGTGGGAGAAGGAGCCGGACGTTTGCCTTCTCGGAAAGAGGCTCTGCCGAGAACGAGTGCCGTGCCATGTGCCGCCTGTGGGAAAGCACAGATCCCCAGTGCTGTTGTGCCTGTGGATAGGCTGCACGGGGACGGTGAAGAGCAGCATGAGCTTTCAGGGCTGGCACCTTCCTTGTGGGAGAAGGAGCCGGACGTTTGCCTTTTCAGAAAGAGGCTCTGCTGAGAACGATCACCGTGAGATCTACCGTTCCTGGGCAAGCACGAATCCCCAGTGGTGTTGTGCCTGTAGATAGGCTGCACGGGTACAGTGAAGAGCAGCATGAGCTTTCAGGGCTGGCACCTTCCTTGTGGGAGAAGGAGCCGGACGTTTGCCTTTTCGGAAAGAGGCTCTGCCGAGAACGAGTGCCGTGCCAGGTGACGCCTGTGGGAAAGCACAGATCCCCAGTGCTGTTGTGCCTGTGGATAGGCTGCACGGGGACGGTGAAGAGCAGCATGAGCTTTCAGGGCTGGCACCTTCCTGGTGGGAGAAGGAGCCGGACGTTTGCCTTTTCGGAAAGAGGCTCTGCCGAGAACGAACATTGTGAGGTCTACAGTTCCTGGACAAGAACGGATCCCCAATGCTGTTGTGCCTGTGGATAGGCTGCACGGGGGCTGTGAAGACCGGCATGATCTTTCAGGGCTGGCACCTTCCTTGTGGGAGAAGGAGCCGGACGTTTGCCTTTTCGGAAGGAGAGTCTGCCGAGTACAAGCGCCGTGAGATGTGCCGTCTTTTGGAAAGCACAGATCCCCAGTGCTGTTGTGCCTGTGGATAGGCTGCACAGGGACAGTGTAGAGCAGCATGAGCTTTCAGGGCTGGCACCTTCCTTGTGGGAGAAGGAGCCGGACGTTTGCCTTTTCGGAAAGAGGCTCTGCCGAGAACGACCACCGTGAGATGTGCCATCTGTGGGAAAGCAGAGATCCCCAGTGCTGCTGTGCCTGTGGATAGGCTGCACGATGACGGTGAAGACCAGCAAGAGCTTTCAGGGCTGGTACCTTCCTTGTGGGAGAAGGAGCCGGACGTTTGCCTTTTCGGAAAGAGGCTCTGCCGAGAACGACCACCGTGAGATGTGCCATCTGTGGGAAAGCAGAGATCCCCAGTGCTGCTGTGCCTGTGGATAGGCTGCACGATGACGGTGAAGACCAGCAAGAGCTTTCAGGGCTGGCACCTTCCTTGTGGGAGAAGGAGCCGGACGTTTGCCTTTTCAGAAAGAGGCTCTGCTAAGAACGATCACCGTGAGGTCTACCGTTCCTGGGCAAGCACGGATCCCCAGTGGTGTTGTGCCTGTGGATAGGCTGCACGGGTACAGTGAAGAGCAGCATGAGCTTTCAGGGCTGGCACCTTCCTTGTGGGAGAAGGAGCCGGACGTTTGCCTTCTCGGAAAGAGGCTCTGCCGAGAACGAGTGCCGTGCCATGTGCCGCCTGTGGGAAAGCACAGATCCCCAGTGCTGTTGTGCCTGTGGATAGGCTGCACGGGGACGGTGAAGAGCAGCATGAGCTTTCAGGGCTGGCACCTTCCTTGTGGGAGAAGGAGCCGGACGTTTGCCTTTTCAGAAAGAGGCTCTGCTGAGAACGATCACCGTGAGATCTACCGTTCCTGGGCAAGCACGAATCCCCAGTGGTGTTGTGCCTGTAGATAGGCTGCACGGGTACAGTGAAGAGCAGCATGAGCTTTCAGGGCTGGCACCTTCCTTGTGGGAGAAGGAGCCGGACGTTTGCCTTTTCGGAAAGAGGCTCTGCCGAGAACGAGTGCCGTGCCAGGTGACGCCTGTGGGAAAGCACAGATCCCCAGTGCTGTTGTGCCTGTGGATAGGCTGCACGGGGACGGTGAAGAGCAGCATGAGCTTTCAGGGCTGGCACCTTCCTGGTGGGAGAAGGAGCCGGACGTTTGCCTTTTCGGAAAGAGGCTCTGCTGAGAACGATCACCGTGAGATCTACCGTTCCTGGGCAAGCACGAATCCCCAGTGGTGTTGTGCCTGTAGATAGGCTGCACGGGTACAGTGAAGAGCAGCATGAGCTTTCAGGGCTGGCACCTTCCTTGTGGGAGAAGGAGCCGGACGTTTGCCTTTTCGGAAAGAGGCTCTGCCGAGAACGAGTGCCATGCCAGGTGACGCCTGTGGGAAAGCACAGATCCCCAGTGCTGTTGTGCCTGTGGATAGGCTGCACGGGGACGGTGAAGACCAGCATGAGCTTTCAGGGCTGGCACCTTCCTGGTGGGAGAAGGAGCCGGACGTTTGCCTTTTCGGAAAGAGGCTCTGCCGAGAACGAACATTGTGAGGTCTACAGTTCCTGGACAAGAACGGATCCCCAATGCTGTTGTGCCTGTGGATAGGCTGCACGGGGGCTGTGAAGACCGGCATGATCTTTCAGGGCTGGCACCTTCCTTGTGGGAGAAGGAGCCGGACGTTTGCCTTTTCGGAAGGAGAGTCTGCCGAGTACAAGCGCCGTGAGATGTGCCGTCTTTTGGAAAGCACAGATCCCCAGTGCTGTTGTGCCTGTGGATAGGCTGCACAGGGACAGTGTAGAGCAGCATGAGCTTTCAGGGCTGGCACCTTCCTTGTGGGAGAAGGAGCCGGACGTTTGCCTTTTCAGAAGGAGAGTCTGCCGAGTACAAGCGCCGTGAGATGTGCAGCCTGTGGGAAAGCACAGATCCCCAGTGCTGTTGTGCCTGTGGATAGGCTGCACAGGGACAGTGAAGAGCAGCATGAGCTTTCAGGGCTGGTACCTTCCTGGTGGGAGAAGGAGTCGGACGTTTGCCTTTTCGGAAAGAGGCTCTGCCGAGAACGAGCGCCGTGCCATGTGCCGCCTGTGGGAAAGCACAGATCCCCAGTGCTGTTGTGCCTGTGAATAGCCTGCACGGGTACAGTGAAGAGCAGCATGAGCTTTCAGGGCTGGCACCTTCCTGGTGGGAGAAGGAGCCGGACGTTTGCCTTTTCGGAAAGAGGCTCTGCCGAGAACGACCACCGTGAGATGTGCCATCTGTGGGAAAGCAGAGATCCCCAGTGCTGCTGTGCCTGTGGATAGGCTGCACGATGACGGTGAAGACCAGCAAGAGCTTTCAGGGCTGGTACCTTCCTTGTGGGAGAAGGAGCCGGACGTTTGCCTTTTCGGAAAGAGGCTCTGCCGAGAACGACCACCGTGAGATGTGCCATCTGTGGGAAAGCAGAGATCCCCAGTGCTGCTGTGCCTGTGGATAGGCTGCACGATGACGGTGAAGACCAGCAAGAGCTTTCAGGGCTGGCACCTTCCTTGTGGGAGAAGGAGCCGGACGTTTGCCTTTTCAGAAAGAGGCTCTGCTAAGAACGATCACCGTGAGGTCTACCGTTCCTGGGCAAGCACGGATCCCCAGTGGTGTTGTGCCTGTGGATAGGCTGCACGGGAACAGTGAAGAGCAGCATGAGCTTTCAGGGCTGGCACCTTCCTTGTGGGAGAAGGAGCCGGACGTTTGCCTTTTCGGAAAGAGGCTCTGCCGAGAACGAGTGCCGTGCCATGTGCCGCCTGTGGGAAAGCACAGATCCCCAGTGCTGTTGTGCCTGTGGATAGGCTGCACGGGGACGGTGAAGAGCAGCATGAGCTTTCAGGGCTGGCACCTTCCTTGTGGGAGAAGGAGCCGGACGTTTGCCTTTTCAGAAAGAGGCTCTGCTGAGAACGATCACCGTGAGATCTACCGTTCCTGGGCAAGCACGAATCCCCAGTGGTGTTGTGCCTGTAGATAGGCTGCACGGGTACAGTGAAGAGCAGAATGAGCTTTCAGGGCTGGCACCTTCCTTGTGGGAGAAGGAGCCGGACGTTTGCCTTTTCGGAAAGAGGCTCTGCCGAGAACGAGTGCCGTGCCAGGTGACGCCTGTGGGAAAGCACAGATCCCCAGTGCTGTTGTGCCTGTGGATAGGCTGCACGGGGACGGTGAAGAGCAGCATGAGCTTTCAGGGCTGGCACCTTCCTGGTGGGAGAAGGAGCCGGACGTTTGCCTTTTCGGAAAGAGGCTCTGCCGAGAACGAACATTGTGAGGTCTACAGTTCCTGGACAAGAACGGATCCCCAATGCTGTTGTGCCTGTGGATAGGCTGCACGGGGGCTGTGAAGACCGGCATGATCTTTCAGGGCTGGCACCTTCCTTGTGGGAGAAGGAGCCGGACGTTTGCCTTTTCGGAAGGAGAGTCTGCCGAGTACAAGCGCCGTGAGATGTGCCGTCTTTTGGAAAGCACAGATCCCCAGTGCTGTTGTGCCTGTGGATAGGCTGCACAGGGACAGTGTAGAGCAGCATGAGCTTTCAGGGCTGGCACCTTCCTTGTGGGAGAAGGAGCCGGACGTTTGCCTTTTCGGAAAGAGGCTCTGCCGAGAACGACCACCGTGAGATGTGCCATCTGTGGGAAAGCAGAGATCCCCAGTGCTGCTGTGCCTGTGGATAGGCTGCACGATGACGGTGAAGACCAGCAAGAGCTTTCAGGGCTGGCACCTTCCTTGTGGGAGAAGGAGCCGGACGTTTGCCTTTTCAGAAAGAGGCTCTGCTAAGAACGATCACCGTGAGGTCTACCGTTCCTGGGCAAGCACGGATCCCCAGTGGTGTTGTGCCTGTGGATAGGCTGCACGGGAACAGTGAAGAGCAGCATGAGCTTTCAGGGCTGGCACCTTCCTTGTGGGAGAAGGAGCCGGACGTTTGCCTTCTCGGAAAGAGGCTCTGCCGAGAACGAGTGCCGTGCCATGTGCCGCCTGTGGGAAAGCACAGATCCCCAGTGCTGTTGTGCCTGTGGATAGGCTGCACGGGGACGGTGAAGAGCAGCATGAGCTTTCAGGGCTGGCACCTTCCTTGTGGGAGTAGGAGCCGGACGTTTGCCTTTTCAGAAAGAGGCTCTGCTGAGAACGATCACCGTGAGATCTACCGTTCCTGGGCAAGCACGAATCCCCAGTGGTGTTGTGCCTGTAGATAGGCTGCACGGGTACAGTGAAGAGCAGCATGAGCTTTCAGGGCTGGCACCTTCCTTGTGGGAGAAGGAGCCGGACGTTTGCCTTTTCGGAAAGAGGCTCTGCCGAGAACGAGTGCCGTGCCAGGTGACGCCTGTGGGAAAGCACAGATCCCCAGTGATGTTGTGCCTGTGGATAGGCTGCACGGGGACGGTGAAGAGCAGCATGAGCTTTCAGGGCTGGCACCTTCCTGGTGGGAGAAGGAGCCGGACGTTTGCCTTTTCGGAAAGAGGCTCTGCCGAGAACGAACATTGTGAGGTCTACAGTTCCTGGACAAGAACGGATCCCCAATGCTGTTGTGCCTGTGGATAGGCTGCACGGGGGCTGTGAAGACCGGCATGATCTTTCAGGGCTGGCACCTTCCTTGTGGGAGAAGGAGCCGGACGTTTGCCTTTTCGGAAGGAGAGTCTGCCGAGTACAAGCGCCGTGACATGTGCCGTCTTTTGGAAAGCACAGATCCCCAGTGCTGTTGTGCCTGTGGATAGGCTGCACAGGGACAGTGTAGAGCAGCATGAGCTTTCAGGGCTGGCACCTTCCTTGTGGGAGAAGGAGCCGGACGTTTGCCTTTTCAGAAGGAGAGTCTGCCGAGTACAAGCGCCGTGAGATGTGCAGCCTGTGGGAAAGCACAGATCCCCAGTGCTGTTGTGCCTGTGGATAGGCTGCACAGGGACAGTGAAGAGCAGCATGAGCTTTCAGCGCTGGTACCTTCCTGGTGGGAGAAGGAGTCGGACGTTTGCCTTTTCGGAAAGAGGCTCTGCCGAGAACGAGCGCCGTGCCATGTGCCGCCTGTGGGAAAGCACAGATCCCCAGTGCTGTTGTGCCTGTGAATAGCCTGCACGGGTACAGTGAAGAGCAGCATGAGCTTTCAGGGCTGGCACCTTCCTGGTGGGAGAAGGAGCCGGACGTTTGCCTTTTCGGAAAGAGGCTCTGCCGAGAACGACCACCGTGAGATGTGCCATCTGTGGGAAAGCAGAGATCCCCAGTGCTGCTGTGCCTGTGGATAGGCTGCACGATGACGGTGAAGACCAGCAAGAGCTTTCAGGGCTGGTACCTTCCTTGTGGGAGAAGGAGCCGGACGTTTGCCTTTTCGGAAAGAGGCTCTGCCGAGAACGACCACCGTGAGATGTGCCATCTGTGGGAAAGCAGAGATCCCCAGTGCTGCTGTGCCTGTGGATAGGCTGCACGATGACGGTGAAGACCAGCAAGAGCTTTCAGGGCTGGCACCTTCCTTGTGGGAGAAGGAGCCGGACGTTTGCCTTTTCAGAAAGAGGCTCTGCTAAGAACGATCACCGTGAGGTCTACCGTTCCTGGGCAAGCACGGATCCCCAGTGGTGTTGTGCCTGTGGATAGGCTGCACGGGAACAGTGAAGAGCAGCATGAGCTTTCAGGGCTGGCACCTTCCTTGTGGGAGAAGGAGCCGGACGTTTGCCTTTTCGGAAAGAGGCTCTGCCGAGAACGAGTGCCGTGCCATGTGCCGCCTGTGGGAAAGCACAGATCCCCAGTGCTGTTGTGCCTGTGGATAGGCTGCACGGGGACGGTGAAGAGCAGCATGAGCTTTCAGGGCTGGCACCTTCCTTGTGGGAGAAGGAGCCGGACGTTTGCCTTTTCAGAAAGAGGCTCTGCTGAGAACGATCACCGTGAGATCTACCGTTCCTGGGCAAGCACGAATCCCCAGTGGTGTTGTGCCTGTAGATAGGCTGCACGGGTACAGTGAAGAGCAGCATGAGCTTTCAGGGCTGGCACCTTCCTTGTGGGAGAAGGAGCCGGACGTTTGCCTTTTCGGAAAGAGGCTCTGCCGAGAACGAGTGCCGTGCCAGGTGACGCCTGTGGGAAAGCACAGATCCCCAGTGCTGTTGTGCCTGTGGATAGGCTGCACGGGGACGGTGAAGAGCAGCATGAGCTTTCAGGGCTGGCACCTTCCTGGTGGGAGAAGGAGCCGGACGTTTGCCTTTTCGGAAAGAGGCTCTGCCGAGAACGAACATTGTGAGGTCTACAGTTCCTGGACAAGAACGGATCCCCAATGCTGTTGTGCCTGTGGATAGGCTGCACGGGGGCTGTGAAGACCGGCATGATCTTTCAGGGCTGGCACCTTCCTTGTGGGAGAAGGAGCCGGACGTTTGCCTTTTCGGAAGGAGAGTCTGCCGAGTACAAGCGCCGTGAGATGTGCCGTCTTTTGGAAAGCACAGATCCCCAGTGCTGTTGTGCCTGTGGATAGGCTGCACAGGGACAGTGTAGAGCAGCATGAGCTTTCAGGGCTGGCACCTTCCTTGTGGGAGAAGGAGCCGGACGTTTGCCTTTTCGGAAAGAGGCTCTGCCGAGAACGACCACCGTGAGATGTGCCATCTGTGGGAAAGCAGAGATCCCCAGTGCTGCTGTGCCTGTGGATAGGCTGCACGATGACGGTGAAGACCAGCAAGAGCTTTCAGGGCTGGTACCTTCCTTGTGGGAGAAGGAGCCGGACGTTTGCCTTTTCGGAAAGAGGCTCTGCCGAGAACGACCACCGTGAGATGTGCCATCTGTGGGAAAGCAGAGATCCCCAGTGCTGCTGTGCCTGTGGATAGGCTGCACGATGACGGTGAAGACCAGCAAGAGCTTTCAGGGCTGGCACCTTCCTTGTGGGAGAAGGAGCCGGACGTTTGCCTTTTCAGAAAGAGGCTCTGCTAAGAACGATCACCGTGAGGTCTACCGTTCCTGGGCAAGCACGGATCCCCAGTGGTGTTGTGCCTGTGGATAGGCTGCACGGGTACAGTGAAGAGCAGCATGAGCTTTCAGGGCTGGCACCTTCCTTGTGGGAGAAGGAGCCGGACGTTTGCCTTCTCGGAAAGAGGCTCTGCCGAGAACGAGTGCCGTGCCATGTGCCGCCTGTGGGAAAGCACAGATCCCCAGTGCTGTTGTGCCTGTGGATAGGCTGCACGGGGACGGTGAAGAGCAGCATGAGCTTTCAGGGCTGGCACCTTCCTTGTGGGAGAAGGAGCCGGACGTTTGCCTTTTCAGAAAGAGGCTCTGCTGAGAACGATCACCGTGAGATCTACCGTTCCTGGGCAAGCACGAATCCCCAGTGGTGTTGTGCCTGTAGATAGGCTGCACGGGTACAGTGAAGAGCAGCATGAGCTTTCAGGGCTGGCACCTTCCTTGTGGGAGAAGGAGCCGGACGTTTGCCTTTTCGGAAAGAGGCTCTGCCGAGAACGAGTGCCGTGCCAGGTGACGCCTGTGGGAAAGCACAGATCCCCAGTGCTGTTGTGCCTGTGGATAGGCTGCACGGGGACGGTGAAGAGCAGCATGAGCTTTCAGGGCTGGCACCTTCCTGGTGGGAGAAGGAGCCGGACGTTTGCCTTTTCGGAAAGAGGCTCTGCTGAGAACGATCACCGTGAGATCTACCGTTCCTGGGCAAGCACGAATCCCCAGTGGTGTTGTGCCTGTAGATAGGCTGCACGGGTACAGTGAAGAGCAGCATGAGCTTTCAGGGCTGGCACCTTCCTTGTGGGAGAAGGAGCCGGACGTTTGCCTTTTCGGAAAGAGGCTCTGCCGAGAACGAGTGCCGTGCCAGGTGACGCCTGTGGGAAAGCACAGATCCCCAGTGCTGTTGTGCCTGTGGATAGGCTGCACGGGGACGGTGAAGACCAGCATGAGCTTTCAGGGCTGGCACCTTCCTGGTGGGAGAAGGAGCCGGACGTTTGCCTTTTCGGAAAGAGGCTCTGCCGAGAACGAACATTGTGAGGTCTACAGTTCCTGGACAAGAACGGATCCCCAATGCTGTTGTGCCTGTGGATAGGCTGCACGGGGGCTGTGAAGACCGGCATGATCTTTCAGGGCTGGCACCTTCCTTGTGGGAGAAGGAGCCGGACGTTTGCCTTTTCGGAAGGAGAGTCTGCCGAGTACAAGCGCCGTGAGATGTGCCGTCTTTTGGAAAGCACAGATCCCCAGTGCTGTTGTGCCTGTGGATAGGCTGCACAGGGACAGTGTAGAGCAGCATGAGCTTTCAGGGCTGGCACCTTCCTTGTGGGAGAAGGAGCCGGACGTTTGCCTTTTCAGAAGGAGAGTCTGCCGAGTACAAGCGCCGTGAGATGTGCAGCCTGTGGGAAAGCACAGATCCCAGTGCTGTTGTGCCTGTGGATAGGCTGCACAGGGACAGTGAAGAGCAGCATGAGCTTTCAGGGCTGGTACCTTCCTGGTGGGAGAAGGAGTCGGACGTTTGCCTTTTCGGAAAGAGGCTCTGCCGAGAACGAGCGCCGTGCCATGTGCCGCCTGTGGGAAAGCACAGATCCCCAGTGCTGTTGTGCCTGTGAATAGCCTGCACGGGTACAGTGAAGAGCAGCATGAGCTTTCAGGGCTGGCACCTTCCTGGTGGGAGAAGGAGCCGGACGTTTGCCTTTTCGGAAAGAGGCTCTGCCGAGAACGACCACCGTGAGATGTGCCATCTGTGGGAAAGCAGAGATCCCCAGTGCTGCTGTGCCTGTGGATAGGCTGCACGATGACGGTGAAGACCAGCAAGAGCTTTCAGGGCTGGTACCTTCCTTGTGGGAGAAGGAGCCGGACGTTTGCCTTTTCGGAAAGAGGCTCTGCCGAGAACGACCACCGTGAGATGTGCCATCTGTGGGAAAGCAGAGATCCCCAGTGCTGCTGTGCCTGTGGATAGGCTGCACGATGACGGTGAAGACCAGCAAGAGCTTTCAGGGCTGGCACCTTCCTTGTGGGAGAAGGAGCCGGACGTTTGCCTTTTCAGAAAGAGGCTCTGCTAAGAACGATCACCGTGAGGTCTACCGTTCCTGGGCAAGCACGGATCCCCAGTGGTGTTGTGCCTGTGGATAGGCTGCACGGGAACAGTGAAGAGCAGCATGAGCTTTCAGGGCTGGCACCTTCCTTGTGGGAGAAGGAGCCGGACGTTTGCCTTTTCGGAAAGAGGCTCTGCCGAGAACGAGTGCCGTGCCATGTGCCGCCTGTGGGAAAGCACAGATCCCCAGTGCTGTTGTGCCTGTGGATAGGCTGCACGGGGACGGTGAAGAGCAGCATGAGCTTTCAGGGCTGGCACCTTCCTTGTGGGAGAAGGAGCCGGACGTTTGCCTTTTCAGAAAGAGGCTCTGCTGAGAACGATCACCGTGAGATCTACCGTTCCTGGGCAAGCACGAATCCCCAGTGGTGTTGTGCCTGTAGATAGGCTGCACGGGTACAGTGAAGAGCAGAATGAGCTTTCAGGGCTGGCACCTTCCTTGTGGGAGAAGGAGCCGGACGTTTGCCTTTTCGGAAAGAGGCTCTGCCGAGAACGAGTGCCGTGCCAGGTGACGCCTGTGGGAAAGCACAGATCCCCAGTGCTGTTGTGCCTGTGGATAGGCTGCACGGGGACGGTGAAGAGCAGCATGAGCTTTCAGGGCTGGCACCTTCCTGGTGGGAGAAGGAGCCGGACGTTTGCCTTTTCGGAAAGAGGCTCTGCCGAGAACGAACATTGTGAGGTCTACAGTTCCTGGACAAGAACGGATCCCCAATGCTGTTGTGCCTGTGGATAGGCTGCACGGGGGCTGTGAAGACCGGCATGATCTTTCAGGGCTGGCACCTTCCTTGTGGGAGAAGGAGCCGGACGTTTGCCTTTTCGGAAGGAGAGTCTGCCGAGTACAAGCGCCGTGAGATGTGCCGTCTTTTGGAAAGCACAGATCCCCAGTGCTGTTGTGCCTGTGGATAGGCTGCACAGGGACAGTGTAGAGCAGCATGAGCTTTCAGGGCTGGCACCTTCCTTGTGGGAGAAGGAGCCGGACGTTTGCCTTTTCGGAAAGAGGCTCTGCCGAGAACGACCACCGTGAGATGTGCCATCTGTGGGAAAGCAGAGATCCCCAGTGCTGCTGTGCCTGTGGATAGGCTGCACGATGACGGTGAAGACCAGCAAGAGCTTTCAGGGCTGGCACCTTCCTTGTGGGAGAAGGAGCCGGACGTTTGCCTTTTCAGAAAGAGGCTCTGCTAAGAACGATCACCGTGAGGTCTACCGTTCCTGGGCAAGCACGGATCCCCAGTGGTGTTGTGCCTGTGGATAGGCTGCACGGGAACAATGAAGAGCAGCATGAGCTTTCAGGGCTGGCACCTTCCTTGTGGGAGAAGGAGCCGGACGTTTGCCTTCTCGGAAAGAGGCTCTGCCGAGAACGAGTGCCGTGCCATGTGCCGCCTGTGGGAAAGCACAGATCCCCAGTGCTGTTGTGCCTGTGGATAGGCTGCACGGGGACGGTGAAGAGCAGCATGAGCTTTCAGGGCTGGCACCTTCCTTGTGGGAGTAGGAGCCGGACGTTTGCCTTTTCAGAAAGAGGCTCTGCTGAGAACGATCACCGTGAGATCTACCGTTCCTGGGCAAGCACGAATCCCCAGTGGTGTTGTGCCTGTAGATAGGCTGCACGGGTACAGTGAAGAGCAGCATGAGCTTTCAGGGCTGGCACCTTCCTTGTGGGAGAAGGAGCCGGACGTTTGCCTTTTCGGAAAGAGGCTCTGCCGAGAACGAGTGCCGTGCCAGGTGACGCCTGTGGGAAAGCACAGATCCCCAGTGCTGTTGTGCCTGTGGATAGGCTGCACGGGGACGGTGAAGAGCAGCATGAGCTTTCAGGGCTGGCACCTTCCTGGTGGGAGAAGGAGCCGGACGTTTGCCTTTTCGGAAAGAGGCTCTGCCGAGAACGAACATTGTGAGGTCTACAGTTCCTGGACAAGAACGGATCCCCAATGCTGTTGTGCCTGTGGATAGGCTGCACGGGGGCTGTGAAGACCGGCATGATCTTTCAGGGCTGGCACCTTCCTTGTGGGAGAAGGAGCCGGACGTTTGCCTTTTCGGAAGGAGAGTCTGCCGAGTACAAGCGCCGTGACATGTGCCGTCTTTTGGAAAGCACAGATCCCCAGTGCTGTTGTGCCTGTGGATAGGCTGCACAGGGACAGTGTAGAGCAGCATGAGCTTTCAGGGCTGGCACCTTCCTTGTGGGAGAAGGAGCCGGACGTTTGCCTTTTCAGAAGGAGAGTCTGCCGAGTACAAGCGCCGTGAGATGTGCAGCCTGTGGGAAAGCACAGATCCCCAGTGCTGTTGTGCCTGTGGATAGGCTGCACAGGGACAGTGAAGAGCAGCATGAGCTTTCAGCGCTGGTACCTTCCTGGTGGGAGAAGGAGTCGGACGTTTGCCTTTTCGGAAAGAGGCTCTGCCGAGAACGAGCGCCGTGCCATGTGCCGCCTGTGGGAAAGCACAGATCCCCAGTGCTGTTGTGCCTGTGAATAGCCTGCACGGGTACAGTGAAGAGCAGCATGAGCTTTCAGGGCTGGCACCTTCCTGGTGGGAGAAGGAGCCGGACGTTTGCCTTTTCGGAAAGAGGCTCTGCCGAGAACGACCACCGTGAGATGTGCCATCTGTGGGAAAGCAGAGATCCCCAGTGCTGCTGTGCCTGTGGATAGGCTGCACGATGACGGTGAAGACCAGCAAGAGCTTTCAGGGCTGGTACCTTCCTTGTGGGAGAAGGAGCCGGACGTTTGCCTTTTCGGAAAGAGGCTCTGCCGAGAACGACCACCGTGAGATGTGCCATCTGTGGGAAAGCAGAGATCCCCAGTGCTGCTGTGCCTGTGGATAGGCTGCACGATGACGGTGAAGAGCAGCATGAGCTTTCAGGGCTGGCACCTTCCTTGTGGGAGAAGGAGCCGGACGTTTGCCTTTTCGGAAAGAGGCTCTGCCGAGAACGAACATTGTGAGGTCTACAGTTCCTGGACAAGAACGGATCCCCAATGCTGTTGTGCCTGTGGATAGGCTGCACGGGGGCTGTGAAGACCGGCATGATCTTTCAGGGCTGGCACCTTCCTTGTGGGAGAAGGAGCCGGACGTTTGCCTTTTCGGAAGGAGAGTCTGCCGAGTACAAGCGCCGTGAGATGTGCCGTCTTTTGGAAAGCACAGATCCCCAGTGCTGTTGTGCCTGTGGATAGGCTGCACAGGGACAGTGTAGAGCAGCATGAGCTTTCAGGGCTGGCACCTTCCTTGTGGGAGAAGGAGCCGGACGTTTGCCTTTTCGGAAAGAGGCTCTGCCGAGAACGACCACCGTGAGATGTGCCATCTGTGGGAAAGCAGAGATCCCCAGTGCTGCTGTGCCTGTGGATAGGCTGCACGATGACGGTGAAGACCAGCAAGAGCTTTCAGGGCTGGCACCTTCCTTGTGGGAGAAGGAGCCGGACGTTTGCCTTTTCAGAAAGAGGCTCTGCTAAGAACGATCACCGTGAGGTCTACCGTTCCTGGGCAAGCACGGATCCCCAGTGGTGTTGTGCCTGTGGATAGGCTGCACGGGAACAGTGAAGAGCAGCATGAGCTTTCAGGGCTGGCACCTTCCTTGTGGGAGAAGGAGCCGGACGTTTGCCTTCTCGGAAAGAGGCTCTGCCGAGAACGAGTGCCGTGCCATGTGCCGCCTGTGGGAAAGCACAGATCCCCAGTGCTGTTGTGCCTGTGGATAGGCTGCACGGGGACGGTGAAGAGCAGCATGAGCTTTCAGGGCTGGCACCTTCCTTGTGGGAGTAGGAGCCGGACGTTTGCCTTTTCAGAAAGAGGCTCTGCTGAGAACGATCACCGTGAGATCTACCGTTCCTGGGCAAGCACGAATCCCCAGTGGTGTTGTGCCTGTAGATAGGCTGCACGGGTACAGTGAAGAGCAGCATGAGCTTTCAGGGCTGGCACCTTCCTTGTGGGAGAAGGAGCCGGACGTTTGCCTTTTCGGAAAGAGGCTCTGCCGAGAACGAGTGCCGTGCCAGGTGACGCCTGTGGGAAAGCACAGATCCCCAGTGCTGTTGTGCCTGTGGATAGGCTGCACGGGGACGGTGAAGAGCAGCATGAGCTTTCAGGGCTGGCACCTTCCTGGTGGGAGAAGGAGCCGGACGTTTGCCTTTTCGGAAAGAGGCTCTGCCGAGAACGAACATTGTGAGGTCTACAGTTCCTGGACAAGAACGGATCCCCAATGCTGTTGTGCCTGTGGATAGGCTGCACGGGGGCTGTGAAGACCGGCATGATCTTTCAGGGCTGGCACCTTCCTTGTGGGAGAAGGAGCCGGACGTTTGCCTTTTCGGAAGGAGAGTCTGCCGAGTACAAGCGCCGTGACATGTGCCGTCTTTTGGAAAGCACAGATCCCCAGTGCTGTTGTGCCTGTGGATAGGCTGCACAGGGACAGTGTAGAGCAGCATGAGCTTTCAGGGCTGGCACCTTCCTTGTGGGAGAAGGAGCCGGACGTTTGCCTTTTCAGAAGGAGAGTCTGCCGAGTACAAGCGCCGTGAGATGTGCAGCCTGTGGGAAAGCACAGATCCCCAGTGCTGTTGTGCCTGTGGATAGGCTGCACAGGGACAGTGAAGAGCAGCATGAGCTTTCAGCGCTGGTACCTTCCTGGTGGGAGAAGGAGTCGGACGTTTGCCTTTTCGGAAAGAGGCTCTGCCGAGAACGAGCGCCGTGCCATGTGCCGCCTGTGGGAAAGCACAGATCCCCAGTGCTGTTGTGCCTGTGAATAGCCTGCACGGGTACAGTGAAGAGCAGCATGAGCTTTCAGGGCTGGCACCTTCCTGGTGGGAGAAGGAGCCGGACGTTTGCCTTTTCGGAAAGAGGCTCTGCCGAGAACGACCACCGTGAGATGTGCCATCTGTGGGAAAGCAGAGATCCCCAGTGCTGCTGTGCCTGTGGATAGGCTGCACGATGACGGTGAAGACCAGCAAGAGCTTTCAGGGCTGGTACCTTCCTTGTGGGAGAAGGAGCCGGACGTTTGCCTTTTCGGAAAGAGGCTCTGCCGAGAACGACCACCGTGAGATGTGCCATCTGTGGGAAAGCAGAGATCCCCAGTGCTGCTGTGCCTGTGGATAGGCTGCACGATGACGGTGAAGACCAGCAAGAGCTTTCAGGGCTGGCACCTTCCTTGTGGGAGAAGGAGCCGGACGTTTGCCTTTTCAGAAAGAGGCTCTGCTAAGAACGATCACCGTGAGGTCTACCGTTCCTGGGCAAGCACGGATCCCCAGTGGTGTTGTGCCTGTGGATAGGCTGCACGGGAACAGTGAAGAGCAGCATGAGCTTTCAGGGCTGGCACCTTCCTTGTGGGAGAAGGAGCCGGACGTTTGCCTTTTCGGAAAGAGGCTCTGCCGAGAACGAGTGCCGTGCCATGTGCCGCCTGTGGGAAAGCACAGATCCCCAGTGCTGTTGTGCCTGTGGATAGGCTGCACGGGGACGGTGAAGAGCAGCATGAGCTTTCAGGGCTGGCACCTTCCTTGTGGGAGAAGGAGCCGGACGTTTGCCTTTTCAGAAAGAGGCTCTGCTGAGAACGATCACCGTGAGATCTACCGTTCCTGGGCAAGCACGAATCCCCAGTGGTGTTGTGCCTGTAGATAGGCTGCACGGGTACAGTGAAGAGCAGCATGAGCTTTCAGGGCTGGCACCTTCCTTGTGGGAGAAGGAGCCGGACGTTTGCCTTTTCGGAAAGAGGCTCTGCCGAGAACGAGTGCCGTGCCAGGTGACGCCTGTGGGAAAGCACAGATCCCCAGTGCTGTTGTGCCTGTGGATAGGCTGCACGGGGACGGTGAAGAGCAGCATGAGCTTTCAGGGCTGGCACCTTCCTGGTGGGAGAAGGAGCCGGACGTTTGCCTTTTCGGAAAGAGGCTCTGCCGAGAACGAACATTGTGAGGTCTACAGTTCCTGGACAAGAACGGATCCCCAATGCTGTTGTGCCTGTGGATAGGCTGCACGGGGGCTGTGAAGACCGGCATGATCTTTCAGGGCTGGCACCTTCCTTGTGGGAGAAGGAGCCGGACGTTTGCCTTTTCGGAAGGAGAGTCTGCCGAGTACAAGCGCCGTGAGATGTGCCGTCTTTTGGAAAGCACAGATCCCCAGTGCTGTTGTGCCTGTGGATAGGCTGCACAGGGACAGTGTAGAGCAGCATGAGCTTTCAGGGCTGGCACCTTCCTTGTGGGAGAAGGAGTCGGACGTTTGCCTTTTCGGAAAGAGGCTCTGCCGAGAACGAGCGCCGTGCCATGTGCCGCCTGTGGGAAAGCACAGATCCCCAGTGCTGTTGTGCCTGTGAATAGCCTGCACGGGTACAGTGAAGAGCAGCATGAGCTTTCAGGGCTGGCACCTTCCTGGTGGGAGAAGGAGCCGGACGTTTGCCTTTTCGGAAAGAGGCTCTGCCGAGAACGACCACCGTGAGATGTGCCATCTGTGGGAAAGCAGAGATCCCCAGTGCTGCTGTGCCTGTGGATAGGCTGCACGATGACGGTGAAGACCAGCAAGAGCTTTCAGGGCTGGTACCTTCCTTGTGGGAGAAGGAGCCGGACGTTTGCCTTTTCGGAAAGAGGCTCTGCCGAGAACGACCACCGTGAGATGTGCCATCTGTGGGAAAGCAGAGATCCCCAGTGCTGCTGTGCCTGTGGATAGGCTGCACGATGACGGTGAAGACCAGCAAGAGCTTTCAGGGCTGGCACCTTCCTTGTGGGAGAAGGAGCCGGACGTTTGCCTTTTCAGAAAGAGGCTCTGCTAAGAACGATCACCGTGAGGTCTACCGTTCCTGGGCAAGCACGGATCCCCAGTGGTGTTGTGCCTGTGGATAGGCTGCACGGGAACAGTGAAGAGCAGCATGAGCTTTCAGGGCTGGCACCTTCCTTGTGGGAGAAGGAGCCGGACGTTTGCCTTTTCGGAAAGAGGCTCTGCCGAGAACGAGTGCCGTGCCATGTGCCGCCTGTGGGAAAGCACAGATCCCCAGTGCTGTTGTGCCTGTGGATAGGCTGCACGGGGACGGTGAAGAGCAGCATGAGCTTTCAGGGCTGGCACCTTCCTTGTGGGAGAAGGAGCCGGACGTTTGCCTTTTCAGAAAGAGGCTCTGCTGAGAACGATCACCGTGAGATCTACCGTTCCTGGGCAAGCACGAATCCCCAGTGGTGTTGTGCCTGTAGATAGGCTGCACGGGTACAGTGAAGAGCAGAATGAGCTTTCAGGGCTGGCACCTTCCTTGTGGGAGAAGGAGCCGGACGTTTGCCTTTTCGGAAAGAGGCTCTGCCGAGAACGAGTGCCGTGCCAGGTGACGCCTGTGGGAAAGCACAGATCCCCAGTGCTGTTGTGCCTGTGGATAGGCTGCACGGGGACGGTGAAGAGCAGCATGAGCTTTCAGGGCTGGCACCTTCCTGGTGGGAGAAGGAGCCGGACGTTTGCCTTTTCGGAAAGAGGCTCTGCCGAGAACGAACATTGTGAGGTCTACAGTTCCTGGACAAGAACGGATCCCCAATGCTGTTGTGCCTGTGGATAGGCTGCACGGGGGCTGTGAAGACCGGCATGATCTTTCAGGGCTGGCACCTTCCTTGTGGGAGAAGGAGCCGGACGTTTGCCTTTTCGGAAGGAGAGTCTGCCGAGTACAAGCGCCGTGAGATGTGCCGTCTTTTGGAAAGCACAGATCCCCAGTGCTGTTGTGCCTGTGGATAGGCTGCACAGGGACAGTGTAGAGCAGCATGAGCTTTCAGGGCTGGCACCTTCCTTGTGGGAGAAGGAGCCGGACGTTTGCCTTTTCGGAAAGAGGCTCTGCCGAGAACGAGTGCCGTGCCATGTGCCATCTGTGGGAAAGCAGAGATCCCCAGTGCTGCTGTGCCTGTGGATAGGCTGCACGATGACGGTGAAGACCAGCAAGAGCTTTCAGGGCTGGCACCTTCCTTGTGGGAGAAGGAGCCGGACGTTTGCCTTTTCAGAAAGAGGCTCTGCTAAGAACGATCACCGTGAGGTCTACCGTTCCTGGGCAAGCACGGATCCCCAGTGGTGTTGTGCCTGTGGATAGGCTGCACGGGAACAGTGAAGAGCAGCATGAGCTTTCAGGGCTGGCACCTTCCTTGTGGGAGAAGGAGCCGGACGTTTGCCTTCTCGGAAAGAGGCTCTGCCGAGAACGAGTGCCGTGCCATGTGCCGCCTGTGGGAAAGCACAGATCCCCAGTGCTGTTGTGCCTGTGGATAGGCTGCACGGGGACGGTGAAGAGCAGCATGAGCTTTCAGGGCTGGCACCTTCCTTGTGGGAGAAGGAGCCGGACGTTTGCCTTTTCAGAAAGAGGCTCTGCTGAGAACGATCACCGTGAGATCTACCGTTCCTGGGCAAGCACGAATCCCCAGTGGTGTTGTGCCTGTAGATAGGCTGCACGGGTACAGTGAAGAGCAGCATGAGCTTTCAGGGCTGGCACCTTCCTTGTGGGAGAAGGAGCCGGACGTTTGCCTTTTCGGAAAGAGGCTCTGCCGAGAACGAGTGCCGTGCCAGGTGACGCCTGTGGGAAAGCACAGATCCCCAGTGCTGTTGTGCCTGTGGATAGGCTGCACGGGGACGGTGAAGAGCAGCATGAGCTTTCAGGGCTGGCACCTTCCTGGTGGGAGAAGGAGCCGGACGTTTGCCTTTTCGGAAAGAGGCTCTGCCGAGAACGAACATTGTGAGGTCTACAGTTCCTGGACAAGAACGGATCCCCAATGCTGTTGTGCCTGTGGATAGGCTGCACGGGGGCTGTGAAGACCGGCATGATCTTTCAGGGCTGGCACCTTCCTTGTGGGAGAAGGAGCCGGACGTTTGCCTTTTCGGAAGGAGAGTCTGCCGAGTACAAGCGCCGTGAGATGTGCCGTCTTTTGGAAAGCACAGATCCCCAGTGCTGTTGTGCCTGTGGATAGGCTGCACAGGGACAGTGTAGAGCAGCATGAGCTTTCAGGGCTGGCACCTTCCTTGTGGGAGAAGGAGCCGGACGTTTGCCTTTTCAGAAGGAGAGTCTGCCGAGTACAAGCGCCGTGAGATGTGCAGCCTGTGGGAAAGCACAGATCCCCAGTGCTGTTGTGCCTGTGGATAGGCTGCACAGGGACAGTGAAGAGCAGCATGAGCTTTCAGGGCTGGTACCTTCCTGGTGGGAGAAGGAGTCGGACGTTTGCCTTTTCGGAAAGAGGCTCTGCCGAGAACGAGCGCCGTGCCATGTGCCGCCTGTGGGAAAGCACAGATCCCCAGTGCTGTTGTGCCTGTGAATAGCCTGCACGGGTACAGTGAAGAGCAGCATGAGCTTTCAGGGCTGGCACCTTCCTGGTGGGAGAAGGAGCCGGACGTTTGCCTTTTCGGAAAGAGGCTCTGCCGAGAACGAACATTGTGAGGTCTACAGTTCCTGGACAAGAACGGATCCCCAATGCTGTTGTGCCTGTGGATAGGCTGCACGGGGGCTGTGAAGACCGGCATGATCTTTCAGGGCTGGCACCTTCCTTGTGGGAGAAGGAGCCGGACGTTTGCCTTTTCGGAAGGAGAGTCTGCCGAGTACAAGCGCCGTGAGATGTGCCGTCTTTTGGAAAGCACAGATCCCCAGTGCTGTTGTGCCTGTGGATAGGCTGCACAGGGACAGTGTAGAGCAGCATGAGCTTTCAGGGCTGGCACCTTCCTTGTGGGAGAAGGAGCCGGACGTTTGCCTTTTCGGAAAGAGGCTCTGCCGAGAACGACCACCGTGAGATGTGCCATCTGTGGGAAAGCAGAGATCCCCAGTGCTGCTGTGCCTGTGGATAGGCTGCACGATGACGGTGAAGACCAGCAAGAGCTTTCAGGGCTGGTACCTTCCTTGTGGGAGAAGGAGCCGGACGTTTGCCTTTTCGGAAAGAGGCTCTGCCGAGAACGACCACCGTGAGATGTGCCATCTGTGGGAAAGCAGAGATCCCCAGTGCTGCTGTGCCTGTGGATAGGCTGCACGATGACGGTGAAGACCAGCAAGAGCTTTCAGGGCTGGCACCTTCCTTGTGGGAGAAGGAGCCGGACGTTTGCCTTTTCAGAAAGAGGCTCTGCTAAGAACGATCACCGTGAGGTCTACCGTTCCTGGGCAAGCACGGATCCCCAGTGGTGTTGTGCCTGTGGATAGGCTGCACGGGTACAGTGAAGAGCAGCATGAGCTTTCAGGGCTGGCACCTTCCTTGTGGGAGAAGGAGCCGGACGTTTGCCTTCTCGGAAAGAGGCTCTGCCGAGAACGAGTGCCGTGCCATGTGCCGCCTGTGGGAAAGCACAGATCCCCAGTGCTGTTGTGCCTGTGGATAGGCTGCACGGGGACGGTGAAGAGCAGCATGAGCTTTCAGGGCTGGCACCTTCCTTGTGGGAGAAGGAGCCGGACGTTTGCCTTTTCAGAAAGAGGCTCTGCTGAGAACGATCACCGTGAGATCTACCGTTCCTGGGCAAGCACGAATCCCCAGTGGTGTTGTGCCTGTAGATAGGCTGCACGGGTACAGTGAAGAGCAGCATGAGCTTTCAGGGCTGGCACCTTCCTTGTGGGAGAAGGAGCCGGACGTTTGCCTTTTCGGAAAGAGGCTCTGCCGAGAACGAGTGCCGTGCCAGGTGACGCCTGTGGGAAAGCACAGATCCCCAGTGCTGTTGTGCCTGTGGATAGGCTGCACGGGGACGGTGAAGAGCAGCATGAGCTTTCAGGGCTGGCACCTTCCTGGTGGGAGAAGGAGCCGGACGTTTGCCTTTTCGGAAAGAGGCTCTGCTGAGAACGATCACCGTGAGATCTACCGTTCCTGGGCAAGCACGAATCCCCAGTGGTGTTGTGCCTGTAGATAGGCTGCACGGGTACAGTGAAGAGCAGCATGAGCTTTCAGGGCTGGCACCTTCCTTGTGGGAGAAGGAGCCGGACGTTTGCCTTTTCGGAAAGAGGCTCTGCCGAGAACGAGTGCCGTGCCAGGTGACGCCTGTGGGAAAGCACAGATCCCCAGTGCTGTTGTGCCTGTGGATAGGCTGCACGGGGACGGTGAAGAGCAGCATGAGCTTTCAGGGCTGGCACCTTCCTGGTGGGAGAAGGAGCCGGACGTTTGCCTTTTCGGAAAGAGGCTCTGCCGAGAACGAACATTGTGAGGTCTACAGTTCCTGGACAAGAACGGATCCCCAGTGCTGTTGTGCCTGTGGATAGGCTGCACGGGGGCTGTGAAGACCGGCATGATCTTTCAGGGCTGGCACCTTCCTTGTGGGAGAAGGAGCCGGACGTTTGCCTTTTCGGAAGGAGAGTCTGCCGAGTACAAGCGCCGTGACATGTGCCGTCTTTTGGAAAGCACAGATCCCCAGTGCTGTTGTGCCTGTGGATAGGCTGCACAGGGACAGTGTAGAGCAGCATGAGCTTTCAGGGCTGGCACCTTCCTTGTGGGAGAAGGAGCCGGACGTTTGCCTTTTCAGAAGGAGAGTCTGCCGAGTACAAGCGCCGTGAGATGTGCAGCCTGTGGGAAAGCACAGATCCCCAGTGCTGTTGTGCCTGTGGATAGGCTGCACAGGGACAGTGAAGAGCAGCATGAGCTTTCAGGGCTGGTACCTTCCTGGTGGGAGAAGGAGTCGGACGTTTGCCTTTTCGGAAAGAGGCTCTGCCGAGAACGAGCGCCGTGCCATGTGCCGCCTGTGGGAAAGCACAGATCCCCAGTGCTGTTGTGCCTGTGAATAGCCTGCACGGGTACAGTGAAGAGCAGCATGAGCTTTCAGGGCTGGCACCTTCCTGGTGGGAGAAGGAGCCGGACGTTTGCCTTTTCGGAAAGAGGCTCTGCCGAGAACGACCACCGTGAGATGTGCCATCTGTGGGAAAGCAGAGATCCCCAGTGCTGCTGTGCCTGTGGATAGGCTGCACGATGACGGTGAAGACCAGCAAGAGCTTTCAGGGCTGGTACCTTCCTTGTGGGAGAAGGAGCCGGACGTTTGCCTTTTCGGAAAGAGGCTCTGCCGAGAACGACCACCGTGAGATGTGCCATCTGTGGGAAAGCAGAGATCCCCAGTGCTGCTGTGCCTGTGGATAGGCTGCACGATGACGGTGAAGACCAGCAAGAGCTTTCAGGGCTGGCACCTTCCTTGTGGGAGAAGGAGCCGGACGTTTGCCTTTTCAGAAAGAGGCTCTGCTAAGAACGATCACCGTGAGGTCTACCGTTCCTGGGCAAGCACGGATCCCCAGTGGTGTTGTGCCTGTGGATAGGCTGCACGGGAACAGTGAAGAGCAGCATGAGCTTTCAGGGCTGGCACCTTCCTTGTGGGAGAAGGAGCCGGACGTTTGCCTTTTCGGAAAGAGGCTCTGCCGAGAACGAGTGCCGTGCCATGTGCCGCCTGTGGGAAAGCACAGATCCCCAGTGCTGTTGTGCCTGTGGATAGGCTGCACGGGGACGGTGAAGAGCAGCATGAGCTTTCAGGGCTGGCACCTTCCTTGTGGGAGAAGGAGCCGGACGTTTGCCTTTTCAGAAAGAGGCTCTGCTGAGAACGATCACCGTGAGATCTACCGTTCCTGGGCAAGCACGAATCCCCAGTGGTGTTGTGCCTGTAGATAGGCTGCACGGGTACAGTGAAGAGCAGAATGAGCTTTCAGGGCTGGCACCTTCCTTGTGGGAGAAGGAGCCGGACGTTTGCCTTTTCGGAAAGAGGCTCTGCCGAGAACGAGTGCCGTGCCAGGTGACGCCTGTGGGAAAGCACAGATCCCCAGTGCTGTTGTGCCTGTGGATAGGCTGCACGGGGACGGTGAAGAGCAGCATGAGCTTTCAGGGCTGGCACCTTCCTGGTGGGAGAAGGAGCCGGACGTTTGCCTTTTCGGAAAGAGGCTCTGCCGAGAACGAACATTGTGAGGTCTACAGTTCCTGGACAAGAACGGATCCCCAATGCTGTTGTGCCTGTGGATAGGCTGCACGGGGGCTGTGAAGACCGGCATGATCTTTCAGGGCTGGCACCTTCCTTGTGGGAGAAGGAGCCGGACGTTTGCCTTTTCGGAAGGAGAGTCTGCCGAGTACAAGCGCCGTGAGATGTGCCGTCTTTTGGAAAGCACAGATCCCCAGTGCTGTTGTGCCTGTGGATAGGCTGCACAGGGACAGTGTAGAGCAGCATGAGCTTTCAGGGCTGGCACCTTCCTTGTGGGAGAAGGAGCCGGACGTTTGCCTTTTCGGAAAGAGGCTCTGCCGAGAACGACCACCGTGAGATGTGCCATCTGTGGGAAAGCAGAGATCCCCAGTGCTGCTGTGCCTGTGGATAGGCTGCACGATGACGGTGAAGACCAGCAAGAGCTTTCAGGGCTGGCACCTTCCTTGTGGGAGAAGGAGCCGGACGTTTGCCTTTTCAGAAAGAGGCTCTGCTAAGAACGATCACCGTGAGGTCTACCGTTCCTGGGCAAGCACGGATCCCCAGTGGTGTTGTGCCTGTGGATAGGCTGCACGGGAACAGTGAAGAGCAGCATGAGCTTTCAGGGCTGGCACCTTCCTTGTGGGAGAAGGAGCCGGACGTTTGCCTTCTCGGAAAGAGGCTCTGCCGAGAACGAGTGCCGTGCCATGTGCCGCCTGTGGGAAAGCACAGATCCCCAGTGCTGTTGTGCCTGTGGATAGGCTGCACGGGGACGGTGAAGAGCAGCATGAGCTTTCAGGGCTGGCACCTTCCTTGTGGGAGAAGGAGCCGGACGTTTGCCTTTTCAGAAAGAGGCTCTGCTGAGAACGATCACCGTGAGATCTACCGTTCCTGGGCAAGCACGAATCCCCAGTGGTGTTGTGCCTGTAGATAGGCTGCACGGGTACAGTGAAGAGCAGCATGAGCTTTCAGGGCTGGCACCTTCCTTGTGGGAGAAGGAGCCGGACGTTTGCCTTTTCGGAAAGAGGCTCTGCCGAGAACGAGTGCCGTGCCAGGTGACGCCTGTGGGAAAGCACAGATCCCCAGTGCTGTTGTGCCTGTGGATAGGCTGCACGGGGACGGTGAAGAGCAGCATGAGCTTTCAGGGCTGGCACCTTCCTGGTGGGAGAAGGAGCCGGACGTTTGCCTTTTCGGAAAGAGGCTCTGCCGAGAACGAACATTGTGAGGTCTACAGTTCCTGGACAAGAACGGATCCCCAATGCTGTTGTGCCTGTGGATAGGCTGCACGGGGGCTGTGAAGACCGGCATGATCTTTCAGGGCTGGCACCTTCCTTGTGGGAGAAGGAGCCGGACGTTTGCCTTTTCGGAAGGAGAGTCTGCCGAGTACAAGCGCCGTGAGATGTGCCGTCTTTTGGAAAGCACAGATCCCCAGTGCTGTTGTGCCTGTGGATAGGCTGCACAGGGACAGTGTAGAGCAGCATGAGCTTTCAGGGCTGGCACCTTCCTTGTGGGAGAAGGAGCCGGACGTTTGCCTTTTCAGAAGGAGAGTCTGCCGAGTACAAGCGCCGTGAGATGTGCAGCCTGTGGGAAAGCACAGATCCCCAGTGCTGTTGTGCCTGTGGATAGGCTGCACAGGGACAGTGAAGAGCAGCATGAGCTTTCAGGGCTGGTACCTTCCTGGTGGGAGAAGGAGTCGGACGTTTGCCTTTTCGGAAAGAGGCTCTGCCGAGAACGAGCGCCGTGCCATGTGCCGCCTGTGGGAAAGCACAGATCCCCAGTGCTGTTGTGCCTGTGAATAGCCTGCACGGGTACAGTGAAGAGCAGCATGAGCTTTCAGGGCTGGCACCTTCCTGGTGGGAGAAGGAGCCGGACGTTTGCCTTTTCGGAAAGAGGCTCTGCCGAGAACGAACATTGTGAGGTCTACAGTTCCTGGACAAGAACGGATCCCCAATGCTGTTGTGCCTGTGGATAGGCTGCACGGGGGCTGTGAAGACCGGCATGATCTTTCAGGGCTGGCACCTTCCTTGTGGGAGAAGGAGCCGGACGTTTGCCTTTTCGGAAGGAGAGTCTGCCGAGTACAAGCGCCGTGAGATGTGCCGTCTTTTGGAAAGCACAGATCCCCAGTGCTGTTGTGCCTGTGGATAGGCTGCACAGGGACAGTGTAGAGCAGCATGAGCTTTCAGGGCTGGCACCTTCCTTGTGGGAGAAGGAGCCGGACGTTTGCCTTTTCGGAAAGAGGCTCTGCCGAGAACGACCACCGTGAGATGTGCCATCTGTGGGAAAGCAGAGATCCCCAGTGCTGCTGTGCCTGTGGATAGGCTGCACGATGACGGTGAAGACCAGCAAGAGCTTTCAGGGCTGGTACCTTCCTTGTGGGAGAAGGAGCCGGACGTTTGCCTTTTCGGAAAGAGGCTCTGCCGAGAACGACCACCGTGAGATGTGCCATCTGTGGGAAAGCAGAGATCCCCAGTGCTGCTGTGCCTGTGGATAGGCTGCACGATGACGGTGAAGACCAGCAAGAGCTTTCAGGGCTGGCACCTTCCTTGTGGGAGAAGGAGCCGGACGTTTGCCTTTTCAGAAAGAGGCTCTGCTAAGAACGATCACCGTGAGGTCTACCGTTCCTGGGCAAGCACGGATCCCCAGTGGTGTTGTGCCTGTGGATAGGCTGCACGGGTACAGTGAAGAGCAGCATGAGCTTTCAGGGCTGGCACCTTCCTTGTGGGAGAAGGAGCCGGACGTTTGCCTTCTCGGAAAGAGGCTCTGCCGAGAACGAGTGCCGTGCCATGTGCCGCCTGTGGGAAAGCACAGATCCCCAGTGCTGTTGTGCCTGTGGATAGGCTGCACGGGGACGGTGAAGAGCAGCATGAGCTTTCAGGGCTGGCACCTTCCTTGTGGGAGAAGGAGCCGGACGTTTGCCTTTTCAGAAAGAGGCTCTGCTGAGAACGATCACCGTGAGATCTACCGTTCCTGGGCAAGCACGAATCCCCAGTGGTGTTGTGCCTGTAGATAGGCTGCACGGGTACAGTGAAGAGCAGCATGAGCTTTCAGGGCTGGCACCTTCCTTGTGGGAGAAGGAGCCGGACGTTTGCCTTTTCGGAAAGAGGCTCTGCCGAGAACGAGTGCCGTGCCAGGTGACGCCTGTGGGAAAGCACAGATCCCCAGTGCTGTTGTGCCTGTGGATAGGCTGCACGGGGACGGTGAAGAGCAGCATGAGCTTTCAGGGCTGGCACCTTCCTGGTGGGAGAAGGAGCCGGACGTTTGCCTTTTCGGAAAGAGGCTCTGCTGAGAACGATCACCGTGAGATCTACCGTTCCTGGGCAAGCACGAATCCCCAGTGGTGTTGTGCCTGTAGATAGGCTGCACGGGTACAGTGAAGAGCAGCATGAGCTTTCAGGGCTGGCACCTTCCTTGTGGGAGAAGGAGCCGGACGTTTGCCTTTTCGGAAAGAGGCTCTGCCGAGAACGAGTGCCGTGCCAGGTGACGCCTGTGGGAAAGCACAGATCCCCAGTGCTGTTGTGCCTGTGGATAGGCTGCACGGGGACGGTGAAGAGCAGCATGAGCTTTCAGGGCTGGCACCTTCCTGGTGGGAGAAGGAGCCGGACGTTTGCCTTTTCGGAAAGAGGCTCTGCCGAGAACGAACATTGTGAGGTCTACAGTTCCTGGACAAGAACGGATCCCCAATGCTGTTGTGCCTGTGGATAGGCTGCACGGGGGCTGTGAAGACCGGCATGATCTTTCAGGGCTGGCACCTTCCTTGTGGGAGAAGGAGCCGGACGTTTGCCTTTTCGGAAGGAGAGTCTGCCGAGTACAAGCGCCGTGAGATGTGCCGTCTTTTGGAAAGCACAGATCCCCAGTGCTGTTGTGCCTGTGGATAGGCTGCACAGGGACAGTGTAGAGCAGCATGAGCTTTCAGGGCTGGCACCTTCCTTGTGGGAGAAGGAGCCGGACGTTTGCCTTTTCAGAAGGAGAGTCTGCCGAGTACAAGCGCCGTGAGATGTGCAGCCTGTGGGAAAGCACAGATCCCCAGTGCTGTTGTGCCTGTGGATAGGCTGCACAGGGACAGTGAAGAGCAGCATGAGCTTTCAGGGCTGGTACCTTCCTGGTGGGAGAAGGAGTCGGACGTTTGCCTTTTCGGAAAGAGGCTCTGCCGAGAACGAGCGCCGTGCCATGTGCCGCCTGTGGGAAAGCACAGATCCCCAGTGCTGTTGTGCCTGTGAATAGCCTGCACGGGTACAGTGAAGAGCAGCATGAGCTTTCAGGGCTGGCACCTTCCTGGTGGGAGAAGGAGCCGGACGTTTGCCTTTTCGGAAAGAGGCTCTGCCGAGAACGACCACCGTGAGATGTGCCATCTGTGGGAAAGCAGAGATCCCCAGTGCTGCTGTGCCTGTGGATAGGCTGCACGATGACGGTGAAGACCAGCAAGAGCTTTCAGGGCTGGTACCTTCCTTGTGGGAGAAGGAGCCGGACGTTTGCCTTTTCGGAAAGAGGCTCTGCCGAGAACGACCACCGTGAGATGTGCCATCTGTGGGAAAGCAGAGATCCCCAGTGCTGCTGTGCCTGTGGATAGGCTGCACGATGACGGTGAAGACCAGCAAGAGCTTTCAGGGCTGGCACCTTCCTTGTGGGAGAAGGAGCCGGACGTTTGCCTTTTCAGAAAGAGGCTCTGCTAAGAACGATCACCGTGAGGTCTACCGTTCCTGGGCAAGCACGGATCCCCAGTGGTGTTGTGCCTGTGGATAGGCTGCACGGGAACAGTGAAGAGCAGCATGAGCTTTCAGGGCTGGCACCTTCCTTGTGGGAGAAGGAGCCGGACGTTTGCCTTTTCGGAAAGAGGCTCTGCCGAGAACGAGTGCCGTGCCATGTGCCGCCTGTGGGAAAGCACAGATCCCCAGTGCTGTTGTGCCTGTGGATAGGCTGCACGGGGACGGTGAAGAGCAGCATGAGCTTTCAGGGCTGGCACCTTCCTTGTGGGAGAAGGAGCCGGACGTTTGCCTTTTCAGAAAGAGGCTCTGCTGAGAACGATCACCGTGAGATCTACCGTTCCTGGGCAAGCACGAATCCCCAGTGGTGTTGTGCCTGTAGATAGGCTGCACGGGTACAGTGAAGAGCAGAATGAGCTTTCAGGGCTGGCACCTTCCTTGTGGGAGAAGGAGCCGGACGTTTGCCTTTTCGGAAAGAGGCTCTGCCGAGAACGAGTGCCGTGCCAGGTGACGCCTGTGGGAAAGCACAGATCCCCAGTGCTGTTGTGCCTGTGGATAGGCTGCACGGGGACGGTGAAGAGCAGCATGAGCTTTCAGGGCTGGCACCTTCCTGGTGGGAGAAGGAGCCGGACGTTTGCCTTTTCGGAAAGAGGCTCTGCCGAGAACGAACATTGTGAGGTCTACAGTTCCTGGACAAGAACGGATCCCCAATGCTGTTGTGCCTGTGGATAGGCTGCACGGGGGCTGTGAAGACCGGCATGATCTTTCAGGGCTGGCACCTTCCTTGTGGGAGAAGGAGCCGGACGTTTGCCTTTTCGGAAGGAGAGTCTGCCGAGTACAAGCGCCGTGAGATGTGCCGTCTTTTGGAAAGCACAGATCCCCAGTGCTGTTGTGCCTGTGGATAGGCTGCACAGGGACAGTGTAGAGCAGCATGAGCTTTCAGGGCTGGCACCTTCCTTGTGGGAGAAGGAGCCGGACGTTTGCCTTTTCGGAAAGAGGCTCTGCCGAGAACGACCACCGTGAGATGTGCCATCTGTGGGAAAGCAGAGATCCCCAGTGCTGCTGTGCCTGTGGATAGGCTGCACGATGACGGTGAAGACCAGCAAGAGCTTTCAGGGCTGGCACCTTCCTTGTGGGAGAAGGAGCCGGACGTTTGCCTTTTCAGAAAGAGGCTCTGCTAAGAACGATCACCGTGAGGTCTACCGTTCCTGGGCAAGCACGGATCCCCAGTGGTGTTGTGCCTGTGGATAGGCTGCACGGGAACAGTGAAGAGCAGCATGAGCTTTCAGGGCTGGCACCTTCCTTGTGGGAGAAGGAGCCGGACGTTTGCCTTCTCGGAAAGAGGCTCTGCCGAGAACGAGTGCCGTGCCATGTGCCGCCTGTGGGAAAGCACAGATCCCCAGTGCTGTTGTGCCTGTGGATAGGCTGCACGGGGACGGTGAAGAGCAGCATGAGCTTTCAGGGCTGGCACCTTCCTTGTGGGAGAAGGAGCCGGACGTTTGCCTTTTCAGAAAGAGGCTCTGCTGAGAACGATCACCGTGAGATCTACCGTTCCTGGGCAAGCACGAATCCCCAGTGGTGTTGTGCCTGTAGATAGGCTGCACGGGTACAGTGAAGAGCAGCATGAGCTTTCAGGGCTGGCACCTTCCTTGTGGGAGAAGGAGCCGGACGTTTGCCTTTTCGGAAAGAGGCTCTGCCGAGAACGAGTGCCGTGCCAGGTGACGCCTGTGGGAAAGCACAGATCCCCAGTGCTGTTGTGCCTGTGGATAGGCTGCACGGGGACGGTGAAGAGCAGCATGAGCTTTCAGGGCTGGCACCTTCCTGGTGGGAGAAGGAGCCGGACGTTTGCCTTTTCGGAAAGAGGCTCTGCCGAGAACGAACATTGTGAGGTCTACAGTTCCTGGACAAGAACGGATCCCCAATGCTGTTGTGCCTGTGGATAGGCTGCACGGGGGCTGTGAAGACCGGCATGATCTTTCAGGGCTGGCACCTTCCTTGTGGGAGAAGGAGCCGGACGTTTGCCTTTTCGGAAGGAGAGTCTGCCGAGTACAAGCGCCGTGAGATGTGCCGTCTTTTGGAAAGCACAGATCCCCAGTGCTGTTGTGCCTGTGGATAGGCTGCACAGGGACAGTGTAGAGCAGCATGAGCTTTCAGGGCTGGCACCTTCCTTGTGGGAGAAGGAGCCGGACGTTTGCCTTTTCAGAAGGAGAGTCTGCCGAGTACAAGCGCCGTGAGATGTGCAGCCTGTGGGAAAGCACAGATCCCCAGTGCTGTTGTGCCTGTGGATAGGCTGCACAGGGACAGTGAAGAGCAGCATGAGCTTTCAGGGCTGGTACCTTCCTGGTGGGAGAAGGAGTCGGACGTTTGCCTTTTCGGAAAGAGGCTCTGCCGAGAACGAGCGCCGTGCCATGTGCCGCCTGTGGGAAAGCACAGATCCCCAGTGCTGTTGTGCCTGTGAATAGCCTGCACGGGTACAGTGAAGAGCAGCATGAGCTTTCAGGGCTGGCACCTTCCTGGTGGGAGAAGGAGCCGGACGTTTGCCTTTTCGGAAAGAGGCTCTGCCGAGAACGACCACCGTGAGATGTGCCATCTGTGGGAAAGCAGAGATCCCCAGTGCTGCTGTGCCTGTGGATAGGCTGCACGATGACGGTGAAGACCAGCAAGAGCTTTCAGGGCTGGTACCTTCCTTGTGGGAGAAGGAGCCGGACGTTTGCCTTTTCGGAAAGAGGCTCTGCCGAGAACGACCACCGTGAGATGTGCCATCTGTGGGAAAGCAGAGATCCCCAGTGCTGCTGTGCCTGTGGATAGGCTGCACGATGACGGTGAAGACCAGCAAGAGCTTTCAGGGCTGGCACCTTCCTTGTGGGAGAAGGAGCCGGACGTTTGCCTTTTCAGAAAGAGGCTCTGCTAAGAACGATCACCGTGAGGTCTACCGTTCCTGGGCAAGCACGGACCCCCAGTGGTGTTGTGCCTGTGGATAGGCTGCACGGGAACAGTGAAGAGCAGCATGAGCTTTCAGGGCTGGCACCTTCCTTGTGGGAGAAGGAGCCGGACGTTTGCCTTTTCGGAAAGAGGCTCTGCCGAGAACGAGTGCCGTGCCATGTGCCGCCTGTGGGAAAGCACAGATCCCCAGTGCTGTTGTGCCTGTGGATAGGCTGCACGGGGACGGTGAAGAGCAGCATGAGCTTTCAGGGCTGGCACCTTCCTTGTGGGAGAAGGAGCCGGACGTTTGCCTTTTCGGAAAGAGGCTCTGCCGAGAACGAGTGCCGTGCCAGGTGACGCCTGTGGGAAAGCACAGATCCCCAGTGCTGTTGTGCCTGTGGATAGGCTGCACGGGGACGGTGAAGAGCAGCATGAGCTTTCAGGGCTGGCACCTTCCTGGTGGGAGAAGGAGCCGGACGTTTGCCTTTTCGGAAAGAGGCTCTGCCGAGAACGAACATTGTGAGGCCTACAGTTCCTGGACAAGAACGGATCCCCAATGCTGTTGTGCCTGTGGATAGGCTGCACGGGGGCTGTGAAGACCGGCATGATCTTTCAGGGCTGGCACCTTCCTTGTGGGAGAAGGAGCCGGACGTTTGCCTTTTCGGAAGCAGAGTTTGCCGAGTACAAGCGCCGTGAGATGTGCCGTCTTTTGGAAAGCACAGATCCCCAGTGCTGTTGTGCCTGTGGATAGGCTGCACAGGGACAGTGTAGAGCAGCATGAGCTTTCAGGGCTGGCACCTTCCTTGTGGGAGAAGGAGCCGGACGTTTGCCTTTTCGGAAAGAGGCTCTGCCGAGAACGAGTGCCGTGCCATGTGCCGCCTGTGGGAAAGCACAGATCCCCAGTGCTGTTGTGCCTGTGGATAGGCTGCACGGGGACGGTGAAGACCAGCATGAGCTTTCAGGGCTGGCACCTTCCTGGTGGGAGAAGGAGCCGGACGTTTGCCTTTTCGGAAAGAGGCTCTGCCGAGAACGAACATTGTGAGGTCTACAGTTCCTGGACAAGAACGGATCCCCAATGCTGTTGTGCCTGTGGATAGGCTGCACGGGGGCTGTGAAGACCGGCATGATCTTTCAGGGCTGGCACCTTCCTTGTGGGAGAAGGAGCCGGACGTTTGCCTTTTCGGAAGGAGAGTCTGCCGAGTACAAGCGCCGTGAGATGTGCCGTCTTTTGGAAAGCACAGATCCCCAGTGCTGTTGTGCCTCTGGATAGGCTGCACAGGGACAGTGAAGACCAGCAGGAGCTTTCAGGGCTGGCACCTTCCTTGTGGGAGAAGGAGCCGGACGTTTGCCTTTTCAGAAGGAGAGTCTGCCGAGTACAAGCGCCGTGAGATGTGCAGCCTGTGGGAAAGCACAGATCCCCAGTGCTGTTGTGCCTGTGGATAGGCTGCACAGGGACAGTGAAGAGCAGCATGAGCTTTCAGGGCTGGTACCTTCCTGGTGGGAGAAGGAGTCGGACGTTTGCCTTTTCGGAAAGAGGCTCTGCCGAGAACGAGCGCCGTGCCATGTGCCGCCTGTGGGAAAGCACAGATCCCCAGTGCTGTTGTGCCTGTGAATAGCCTGCACGGGTACAGTGAAGAGCAGCATGAGCTTTCAGGGCTGGCACCTTCCTGGTGGGAGAAGGAGCCGGACGTTTGCCTTTTCGGAAAGAGGCTCTGCCGAGAACGACCACCGTGAGATGTGCCATCTGTGGGAAAGCAGAGATCCCCAGTGCTGCTGTGCCTGTGGATAGGCTGCACGATGACGGTGAAGACCAGCAAGAGCTTTCAGGGCTGGTACCTTCCTGGTGGGAGAAGGAGCCGGACGTTTGCCTTTTCGGAAAGAGGCTCTGCCGAGAACGACCACCGTGAGATGTGCCATCTGTGGGAAAGCAGAGATCCCCAGTGCTGCTGTGCCTGTGGATAGGCTGCACGATGACGGTGAAGAGCAGCAGGAGCTTTCAGGGCTGGCACCTTCCTTGTGGGAGAAGGAGCCGGACGTTTGCCTTTTCAGAAAGAGGCTCTGCTAAGAACGATCACCGTGAGGTCTACCGTTCCTGGGCAAGCACGGATCCCCAGTGGTGTTGTGCCTGTGGATAGGCTGCACGGGAACAGTGAAGAGCAGCATGAGCTTTCAGGGCTGGCACCTTCCTTGTGGGAGAAGGAGCCGGACGTTTGCCTTTTCGGAAAGAGGCTCTGCCGAGAACGAGTGCCGTGCCATGTGCCGCCTGTGGGAAAGCACAGATCCCCAGTGCTGTTGTGCCTGTGGATAGGCTGCACGGGGACGGTGAAGAGCAGCATGAGCTTTCAGGGCTGGCACCTTCCTTGTGGGAGAAGGAGCCGGACGTTTGCCTTTTCAGAAAGAGGCTCTGCTGAGAACGATCACCGTGAGATCTACCGTTCCTGGGCAAGCACGAATCCCCAGTGGTGTTGTGCCTGTAGATAGGCTGCACGGGTACAGTGAAGAGCAGCATGAGCTTTCAGGGCTGGCACCTTCCTTGTGGGAGAAGGAGCCGGACGTTTGCCTTTTCGGAAAGAGGCTCTGCCGAGAACGAGTGCCGTGCCAGGTGACGCCTGTGGGAAAGCACAGATCCCCAGTGCTGTTGTGCCTGTGGATAGGCTGCACGGGGACGGTGAAGAGCAGCATGAGCTTTCAGGGCTGGCACCTTCCTGGTGGGAGAAGGAGCCGGACGTTTGCCTTTTCGGAAAGAGGCTCTGCCGAGAACGAACATTGTGAGGTCTACAGTTCCTGGACAAGAACGGATCCCCAATGCTGTTGTGCCTGTGGATAGGCTGCACGGGGGCTGTGAAGACCGGCATGATCTTTCAGGGCTGGCACCTTCCTTGTGGGAGAAGGAGCCGGACGTTTGCCTTTTCGGAAGGAGAGTCTGCCGAGTACAAGCGCCGTGAGATGTGCCGTCTTTTGGAAAGCACAGATCCCGAGTGCTGTTGTGCCTGTGGATAGGCTGCACAGGGACAGTGAAGACCAGCAGGAGCTTTCAGGGCTGGCACCTTCCTTGTGGGAGAAGGAGCCGGACGTTTGCCTTTTCGGAAAGAGGCTCTGCCGAGAACGACCACCGTGAGATGTGCCATCTGTGGGAAAGCAGAGATCCCCAGTGCTGCTGTGCCTGTGGATAGGCTGCACGATGACGGTGAAGACCAGCAAGAGCTTTCAGGGCTGGTACCTTCCTTGTGGGAGAAGGAGCCGGACGTTTGCCTTTTCGGAAAGAGGCTCTGCCGACAACGACCACCGTGAGATGTGCCATCTGTGGGAAAGCAGAGATCCCCAGTGCTGCTGTGCCTGTGGATAGGCTGCACGATGACGGTGAAGACCAGCAAGAGCTTTCAGGGCTGGCACCTTCCTTGTGGGAGAAGGAGCCGGACGTTTGCCTTTTCAGAAAGAGGCTCTGCTAAGAACGATCACCGTGAGGTCTACCGTTCCTGGGCAAGCACGGATCCCCAGTGGTGTTGTGCCTGTGGATAGGCTGCACGGGAACAGTGAAGAGCAGCATGAGCTTTCAGGGCTGGCACCTTCCTTGTGGGAGAAGGAGCCGGACGTTTGCCTTTTCGGAAAGAGGCTCTGCCGAGAACGAGTGCCGTGCCATGTGCCGCCTGTGGGAAAGCACAGATCCCCAGTGCTGTTGTGCCTGTGGATAGGCTGCACGGGGACGGTGAAGAGCAGCATGAGCATTCAGAGCTGGCACCTTCCTGGTGGGAGAAGGAGCCGGACGTTTGCCTTTTCGGAAAGAGGCTCTGCCGAGAACGAACATTGTGAGGTCTACAGTTCCTGGACAAGAACGGATCCCCAATGCTGTTGTGCCTGTGGATAGGCTGCACGGGGGCTGTGAAGACCGGCATGATCTTTCAGGGCTGGCACCTTCCTTGTGGGAGAAGGAGCCGGACGTTTGCCTTTTCGGAAGGAGAGTCTGCCGAGTACAAGCGCCGTGAGATGTGCCGTCTTTTGGAAAGCACAGATCCCCAGTGCTGTTGTGCCTGTGGATAGGCTGCACAGGGACAGTGTAGAGCAGCATGAGCTTTCAGGGCTGGCACCTTCCTTGTGGGAGAAGGAGCCGGACGTTTGCCTTTTCAGAAGGAGAGTCTGCCGAGTACAAGCGCCGTGAGATGTGCAGCCTGTGGGAAAGCACAGATCCACAGTGCTGTTGTGCCTGTGGATAGGCTGCACAGGGACAGTGAAGAGCAGCATGAGCTTTCAGCGCTGGTACCTTCCTGGTGGGAGAAGGAGTCGGACGTTTGCCTTTTCGGAAAGAGGCTCTGCCGAGAACGAGCGCCGTGCCATGTGCCGCCTGTGGGAAAGCACAGATCCCCAGTGCTGTTGTGCCTGTGAATAGCCTGCACGGGTACAGTGAAGAGCAGCATGAGCTTTCAGGGCTGGCACCTTCCTGGTGGGAGAAGGAGCCGGACGTTTGCCTTTTCGGAAAGAGGCTCTGCCGAGAACGACCACCGTGAGATGTGCCATCTGTGGGAAAGCAGAGATCCCCAGTGCTGCTGTGCCTGTGGATAGGCTGCACGATGACGGTGAAGACCAGCAAGAGCTTTCAGGGCTGGTACCTTCCTTGTGGGAGAAGGAGCCGGACGTTTGCCTTTTCGGAAAGAGGCTCTGCCGAGAACGACCACCGTGAGATGTGCCATCTGTGGGAAAGCAGAGATCCCCAGTGCTGCTGTGCCTGTGGATAGGCTGCACGATGACGGTGAAGACCAGCAAGAGCTTTCAGGGCTGGCACCTTCCTTGTGGGAGAAGGAGCCGGACGTTTGCCTTTTCGGAAAGAGGCTCTGCCGAGAACGAGTGCCGTGCCATGTGCCGCCTGTGTTAAAGCACAGATCCCCAGTGCTGTTGTGCCTGTGGATAGGCTGCACGGGGACGGTGAAGAGCAGCATGAGCTTTCAGGGCTGGCACCTTCCTTGTGGGAGAAGGAGCCGGACGTTTGCCTTTTCAGAAAGAGGCTCTGCTGAGAACGATCACCGTGAGATCTACCGTTCCTGGGCAAGCACGAATCCCCAGTGGTGTTGTGCCTGTAGATAGGCTGCACGGGTACAGTGAAGAGCAGCATGAGCTTTCAGGGCTGGCACCTTCCTTGTGGGAGAAGGAGCCGGACGTTTGCCTTTTCGGAAAGAGGCTCTGCCGAGAACGAGTGCCGTGCCAGGTGACGCCTGTGGGAAAGCACAGATCCCCAGTGCTGTTGTGCCTGTGGATAGGCTGCACGGGGACGGTGAAGAGCAGCATGAGCTTTCAGGGCTGGCACCTTCCTGGTGGGAGAAGGAGCCGGACGTTTGCCTTTTCGGAAAGAGGCTCTGCCGAGAACGAACATTGTGAGGTCTACAGTTCCTGGACAAGAACGGATCCCCAATGCTGTTGTGCCTGTGGATAGGCTGCACGGGGGCTGTGAAGACCGGCATGATCTTTCAGGGCTGGCACCTTCCTTGTGGGAGAAGGAGCCGGACGTTTGCCTTTTCGGAAGGAGAGTCTGCCGAGTACAAGCGCCGTGAGATGTGCCGTCTTTTGGAAAGCACAGATCCCCAGTGCTGTTGTGCCTGTGGATAGGCTGCACAGGGACAGTGTAGAGCAGCATGAGCTTTCAGGGCTGGCACCTTCCTTGTGGGAGAAGGAGCCGGACGTTTGCCTTTTCAGAAGGAGAGTCTGCCGAGTACAAGCGCCGTGAGATGTGCAGCCTGTGGGAAAGCACAGATCCCCAGTGCTGTTGTGCCTGTGGATAGGCTGCACAGGGACAGTGAAGAGCAGCATGAGCTTTCAGGGCTGGTACCTTCCTGGTGGGAGAAGGAGTCGGACGTTTGCCTTTTCGGAAAGAGGCTCTGCCGAGAACGAGCGCCGTGCCATGTGCCGCCTGTGGGAAAGCACAGATCCCCAGTGCTGTTGTGCCTGTGAATAGCCTGCACGGGTACAGTGAAGAGCAGCATGAGCTTTCAGGGCTGGCACCTTCCTGGTGGGAGAAGGAGCCGGACGTTTGCCTTTTCGGAAAGAGGCTCTGCCGAGAACGAACATTGTGAGGTCTACAGTTCCTGGACAAGAACGGATCCCCAATGCTGTTGTGCCTGTGGATAGGCTGCACGGGGGCTGTGAAGACCGGCATGATCTTTCAGGGCTGGCACCTTCCTTGTGGGAGAAGGAGCCGGACGTTTGCCTTTTCGGAAGGAGAGTCTGCCGAGTACAAGCGCCGTGAGATGTGCAGCCTGTGGGAAAGCACAGATCCCCAGTGCTGTTGTGCCTGTGGATAGGCTGCACAGGGACAGTGAAGAGCAGCATGAGCTTTCAGCGCTGGTACCTTCCTGGTGGGAGAAGGAGTCGGACGTTTGCCTTTTCGGAAAGAGGCTCTGCCGAGAACGAGCGCCGTGCCATGTGCCGCCTGTGGGAAAGCACAGATCCCCAGTGCTGTTGTGCCTGTGAATAGCCTGCACGGGTACAGTGAAGAGCAGCATGAGCTTTCAGGGCTGGCACCTTCCTGGTGGGAGAAGGAGCCGGACGTTTGCCTTTTCGGAAAGAGGCTCTGCCGAGAACGACCACCGTGAGATGTGCCATCTGTGGGAAAGCAGAGATCCCCAGTGCTGCTGTGCCTGTGGATAGGCTGCACGATGACGGTGAAGACCAGCAAGAGCTTTCAGGGCTGGTACCTTCCTTGTGGGAGAAGGAGCCGGACGTTTGCCTTTTCGGAAAGAGGCTCTGCCGAGAACGACCACCGTGAGATGTGCCATCTGTGGGAAAGCAGAGATCCCCAGTGCTGCTGTGCCTGTGGATAGGCTGCACGATGACGGTGAAGACCAGCAAGAGCTTTCAGGGCTGGCACCTTCCTTGTGGGAGAAGGAGCCGGACGTTTGCCTTTTCGGAAAGAGGCTCTGCCGAGAACGAGTGCCGTGCCATGTGCCGCCTGTGGGAAAGCACAGATCCCCAGTGCTGTTGTGCCTGTGGATAGGCTGCACGGGGACGGTGAAGAGCAGCATGAGCTTTCAGGGCTGGCACCTTCCTTGTGGGAGAAGGAGCCGGACGTTTGCCTTTTCAGAAAGAGGCTCTGCTGAGAACGATCACCGTGAGATCTACCGTTCCTGGGCAAGCACGAATCCCCAGTGGTGTTGTGCCTGTAGATAGGCTGCACGGGTACAGTGAAGAGCAGCATGAGCTTTCAGGGCTGGCACCTTCCTTGTGGGAGAAGGAGCCGGACGTTTGCCTTTTCGGAAAGAGGCTCTGCCGAGAACGAGTGCCGTGCCAGGTGACGCCTGTGGGAAAGCACAGATCCCCAGTGCTGTTGTGCCTGTGGATAGGCTGCACGGGGACGGTGAAGAGCAGCATGAGCTTTCAGGGCTGGCACCTTCCTGGTGGGAGAAGGAGCCGGACGTTTGCCTTTTCGGAAAGAGGCTCTGCCGAGAACGAACATTGTGAGGTCTACAGTTCCTGGACAAGAACGGATCCCCAATGCTGTTGTGCCTGTGGATAGGCTGCACGGGGGCTGTGAAGACCGGCATGATCTTTCAGGGCTGGCACCTTCCTTGTGGGAGAAGGAGCCGGACGTTTGCCTTTTCGGAAGGAGAGTCTGCCGAGTACAAGCGCCGTGAGATGTGCCGTCTTTTGGAAAGCACAGATCCCCAGTGCTGTTGTGCCTGTGGATAGGCTGCACAGGGACAGTGTAGAGCAGCATGAGCTTTCAGGGCTGGCACCTTCCTTGTGGGAGAAGGAGTCGGACGTTTGCCTTTTCGGAAAGAGGCTCTGCCGAGAACGAGCGCCGTGCCATGTGCCGCCTGTGGGAAAGCACAGATCCCCAGTGCTGTTGTGCCTGTGAATAGCCTGCACGGGTACAGTGAAGAGCAGCATGAGCTTTCAGGGCTGGCACCTTCCTGGTGGGAGAAGGAGCCGGACGTTTGCCTTTTCGGAAAGAGGCTCTGCCGAGAACGACCACCGTGAGATGTGCCATCTGTGGGAAAGCAGAGATCCCCAGTGCTGCTGTGCCTGTGGATAGGCTGCATGATGACGGTGAAGACCAGCAAGAGCTTTCAGGGCTGGTACCTTCCTTGTGGGAGAAGGAGCCGGACGTTTGCCTTTTCGGAAAGAGGCTCTGCCGAGAACGACCACCGTGAGATGTGCCATCTGTGGGAAAGCAGAGATCCCCAGTGCTGCTGTGCCTGTGGATAGGCTGCACGATGACGGTGAAGACCAGCAAGAGCTTTCAGGGCTGGCACCTTCCTTGTGGGAGAAGGAGCCGGACGTTTGCCTTTTCAGAAAGAGGCTCTGCTAAGAACGATCACCGTGAGGTCTACCGTTCCTGGGCAAGCACGGATCCCCAGTGGTGTTGTGCCTGTGGATAGGCTGCACGGGAACAGTGAAGAGCAGCATGAGCTTTCAGGGCTGGCACCTTCCTTGTGGGAGAAGGAGCCGGACGTTTGCCTTTTCGGAAAGAGGCTCTGCCGAGAACGAGTGCCGTGCCATGTGCCGCCTGTGGGAAAGCACAGATCCCCAGTGCTGTTGTGCCTGTGGATAGGCTGCACGGGGACGGTGAAGAGCAGCATGAGCTTTCAGGGCTGGCACCTTCCTTGTGGGAGAAGGAGCCGGACGTTTGCCTTTTCAGAAAGAGGCTCTGCTGAGAACGATCACCGTGAGATCTACCGTTCCTGGGCAAGCACGAATCCCCAGTGGTGTTGTGCCTGTAGATAGGCTGCACGGGTACAGTGAAGAGCAGAATGAGCTTTCAGGGCTGGCACCTTCCTTGTGGGAGAAGGAGCCGGACGTTTGCCTTTTCGGAAAGAGGCTCTGCCGAGAACGAGTGCCGTGCCAGGTGACGCCTGTGGGAAAGCACAGATCCCCAGTGCTGTTGTGCCTGTGGATAGGCTGCACGGGGACGGTGAAGAGCAGCATGAGCTTTCAGGGCTGGCACCTTCCTGGTGGGAGAAGGAGCCGGACGTTTGCCTTTTCGGAAAGAGGCTCTGCCGAGAACGAACATTGTGAGGTCTACAGTTCCTGGACAAGAACGGATCCCCAATGCTGTTGTGCCTGTGGATAGGCTGCATGGGGGCTGTGAAGACCGGCATGATCTTTCAGGGCTGGCACCTTCCTTGTGGGAGAAGGAGCCGGACGTTTGCCTTTTCGGAAGGAGAGTCTGCCGAGTACAAGCGCCGTGAGATGTGCCGTCTTTTGGAAAGCACAGATCCCCAGTGCTGTTGTGCCTGTGGATAGGCTGCACAGGGACAGTGTAGAGCAGCATGAGCTTTCAGGGCTGGCACCTTCCTTGTGGGAGAAGGAGCCGGACGTTTGCCTTTTCGGAAAGAGGCTCTGCCGAGAACGACCACCGTGAGATGTGCCATCTGTGGGAAAGCAGAGATCCCCAGTGCTGCTGTGCCTGTGGATAGGCTGCACGATGACGGTGAAGACCAGCAAGAGCTTTCAGGGCTGGCACCTTCCTTGTGGGAGAAGGAGCCGGACGTTTGCCTTTTCAGAAAGAGGCTCTGCTAAGAACGATCACCGTGAGGTCTACCGTTCCTGGGCAAGCACGGATCCCCAGTGGTGTTGTGCCTGTGGATAGGCTGCACGGGAACAGTGAAGAGCAGCATGAGCTTTCAGGGCTGGCACCTTCCTTGTGGGAGAAGGAGCCGGACGTTTGCCTTCTCGGAAAGAGGCTCTGCCGAGAACGAGTGCCGTGCCAGGTGACGCCTGTGGGAAAGCACAGATCCCCAGTGCTGTTGTGCCTGTGGATAGGCTGCACGGGGACGGTGAAGAGCAGCATGAGCTTTCAGGGCTGGCACCTTCCTTGTGGGAGAAGGAGCCGGACGTTTGCCTTTTCGGAAAGAGGCTCTGCCGAGAACGAACATTGTGAGGTCTACAGTTCCTGGACAAGAACGGATCCCCAATGCTGTTGTGCCTGTGGATAGGCTGCACGGGGGCTGTGAAGACCGGCATGATCTTTCAGGGCTGGCACCTTCCTTGTGGGAGAAGGAGCCGGACGTTTGCCTTTTCGGAAGGAGAGTCTGCCGAGTACAAGCGCCGTGAGATGTGCCGTCTTTTGGAAAGCACAGATCCCCAGTGCTGTTGTGCCTGTGGATAGGCTGCACAGGGACAGTGTAGAGCAGCATGAGCTTTCAGGGCTGGCACCTTCCTTGTGGGAGAAGGAGCCGGACGTTTGCCTTTTCAGAAGGAGAGTCTGCCGAGTACAAGCGCCGTGAGATGTGCAGCCTGTGGGAAAGCACAGATCCCCAGTGCTGTTGTGCCTGTGGATAGGCTGCACAGGGACAGTGAAGAGCAGCATGAGCTTTCAGGGCTGGTACCTTCCTGGTGGGAGAAGGAGTCGGACGTTTGCCTTTTCGGAAAGAGGCTCTGCCGAGAACGAGCGCCGTGCCATGTGCCGCCTGTGGGAAAGCACAGATCCCCAGTGCTGTTGTGCCTGTGAATAGCCTGCACGGGTACAGTGAAGAGCAGCATGAGCTTTCAGGGCTGGCACCTTCCTGGTGGGAGAAGGAGCCGGACGTTTGCCTTTTCGGAAAGAGGCTCTGCCGAGAACGAACATTGTGAGGTCTACAGTTCCTGGACAAGAACGGATCCCCAATGCTGTTGTGCCTGTGGATAGGCTGCACGGGGGCTGTGAAGACCGGCATGATCTTTCAGGGCTGGCACCTTCCTTGTGGGAGAAGGAGCCGGACGTTTGCCTTTTCGGAAGGAGAGTCTGCCGAGTACAAGCGCCGTGAGATGTGCCGTCTTTTGGAAAGCACAGATCCCCAGTGCTGTTGTGCCTGTGGATAGGCTGCACAGGGACAGTGTAGAGCAGCATGAGCTTTCAGGGCTGGCACCTTCCTTGTGGGAGAAGGAGCCGGACGTTTGCCTTTTCGGAAAGAGGCTCTGCCGAGAACGACCACCGTGAGATGTGCCATCTGTGGGAAAGCAGAGATCCCCAGTGCTGCTGTGCCTGTGGATAGGCTGCACGATGACGGTGAAGACCAGCAAGAGCTTTCAGGGCTGGTACCTTCCTTGTGGGAGAAGGAGCCGGACGTTTGCCTTTTCGGAAAGAGGCTCTGCCGAGAACGACCACCGTGAGATGTGCCATCTGTGGGAAAGCAGAGATCCCCAGTGCTGCTGTGCCTGTGGATAGGCTGCACGATGACGGTGAAGACCAGCAAGAGCTTTCAGGGCTGGCACCTTCCTTGTGGGAGAAGGAGCCGGACGTTTGCCTTTTCAGAAAGAGGCTCTGCTAAGAACGATCACCGTGAGGTCTACCGTTCCTGGGCAAGCACGGATCCCCAGTGGTGTTGTGCCTGTGGATAGGCTGCACGGGTACAGTGAAGAGCAGCATGAGCTTTCAGGGCTGGCACCTTCCTTGTGGGAGAAGGAGCCGGACGTTTGCCTTCTCGGAAAGAGGCTCTGCCGAGAACGAGTGCCGTGCCATGTGCCGCCTGTGGGAAAGCACAGATCCCCAGTGCTGTTGTGCCTGTGGATAGGCTGCACGGGGATGGTGAAGAGCAGCATGAGCTTTCAGGGCTGGCACCTTCCTTGTGGGAGAAGGAGCCGGACGTTTGCCTTTTCAGAAAGAGGCTCTGCTGAGAACGATCACCGTGAGATCTACCGTTCCTGGGCAAGCACGAATCCCCAGTGGTGTTGTGCCTGTAGATAGGCTGCACGGGTACAGTGAAGAGCAGCATGAGCTTTCAGGGCTGGCACCTTCCTTGTGGGAGAAGGAGCCGGACGTTTGCCTTTTCGGAAAGAGGCTCTGCCGAGAACGAGTGCCGTGCCAGGTGACGCCTGTGGGAAAGCACAGATCCCCAGTGCTGTTGTGCCTGTGGATAGGCTGCACGGGGACGGTGAAGAGCAGCATGAGCTTTCAGGGCTGGCACCTTCCTGGTGGGAGAAGGAGCCGGACGTTTGCCTTTTCGGAAAGAGGCTCTGCTGAGAACGATCACCGTGAGATCTACCGTTCCTGGGCAAGCACGAATCCCCAGTGGTGTTGTGCCTGTAGATAGGCTGCACGGGTACAGTGAAGAGCAGCATGAGCTTTCAGGGCTGGCACCTTCCTTGTGGGAGAAGGAGCCGGACGTTTGCCTTTTCGGAAAGAGGCTCTGCCGAGAACGAGTGCCGTGCCAGGTGACGCCTGTGGGAAAGCACAGATCCCCAGTGCTGTTGTGCCTGTGGATAGGCTGCACGGGGACGGTGAAGAGCAGCATGAGCTTTCAGGGCTGGCACCTTCCTGGTGGGAGAAGGAGCCGGACGTTTGCCTTTTCGGAAAGAGGCTCTGCCGAGAACGAACATTGTGAGGTCTACAGTTCCTGGACAAGAACGGATCCCCAATGCTGTTGTGCCTGTGGATAGGCTGCACGGGGGCTGTGAAGACCGGCATGATCTTTCAGGGCTGGCACCTTCCTTGTGGGAGAAGGAGCCGGACGTTTGCCTTTTCGGAAGGAGAGTCTGCCGAGTACAAGCGCCGTGAGATGTGCCGTCTTTTGGAAAGCACAGATCCCCAGTGCTGTTGTGCCTGTGGATAGGCTGCACAGGGACAGTGTAGAGCAGCATGAGCTTTCAGGGCTGGCACCTTCCTTGTGGGAGAAGGAGCCGGACGTTTGCCTTTTCAGAAGGAGAGTCTGCCGAGTACAAGCGCCGTGAGATGTGCAGCCTGTGGGAAAGCACAGATCCCCAGTGCTGTTGTGCCTGTGGATAGGCTGCACAGGGACAGTGAAGAGCAGCATGAGCTTTCAGGGCTGGTACCTTCCTGGTGGGAGAAGGAGTCGGACGTTTGCCTTTTCGGAAAGAGGCTCTGCCGAGAACGAGCGCCGTGCCATGTGCCGCCTGTGGGAAAGCACAGATCCCCAGTGCTGTTGTGCCTGTGAATAGCCTGCACGGGTACAGTGAAGAGCAGCATGAGCTTTCAGGGCTGGTACCTTCCTTGTGGGAGAAGGAGCCGGACGTTTGCCTTTTCGGAAAGAGGCTCTGCCGAGAACGACCACCGTGAGATGTGCCATCTGTGGGAAAGCAGAGATCCCCAGTGCTGCTGTGCCTGTGGATAGGCTGCACGATGACGGTGAAGACCAGCAAGAGCTTTCAGGGCTGGTACCTTCCTTGTGGGAGAAGGAGCCGGACGTTTGCCTTTTCGGAAAGAGGCTCTGCCGAGAACGACCACCGTGAGATGTGCCATCTGTGGGAAAGCAGAGATCCCCAGTGCTGCTGTGCCTGTGGATAGGCTGCACGATGACGGTGAAGACCAGCAAGAGCTTTCAGGGCTGGCACCTTCCTTGTGGGAGAAGGAGCCGGACGTTTGCCTTTTCAGAAAGAGGCTCTGCTAAGAACGATCACCGTGAGGTCTACCGTTCCTGGGCAAGCACGGATCCCCAGTGGTGTTGTGCCTGTGGATAGGCTGCACGGGAACAGTGAAGAGCAGCATGAGCTTTCAGGGCTGGCACCTTCCTTGTGGGAGAAGGAGCCGGACGTTTGCCTTTTCGGAAAGAGGCTCTGCCGAGAACGAGTGCCGTGCCAGGTGACGCCTGTGGGAAAGCACAGATCCCCAGTGCTGTTGTGCCTGTGGATAGGCTGCACGGGGACGGTGAAGAGCAGCATGAGCTTTCAGGGCTGGCACCTTCCTGGTGGGAGAAGGAGCCGGACGTTTGCCTTTTCAGAAAGAGGCTCTGCTGAGAACGATCACCGTGAGATCTACCGTTCCTGGGCAAGCACGAATCCCCAGTGGTGTTGTGCCTGTAGATAGGCTGCACGGGTACAGTGAAGAGCAGAATGAGCTTTCAGGGCTGGCACCTTCCTTGTGGGAGAAGGAGCCGGACGTTTGCCTTTTCGGAAAGAGGCTCTGCCGAGAACGAGTGCCGTGCCAGGTGACGCCTGTGGGAAAGCACAGATCCCCAGTGCTGTTGTGCCTGTGGATAGGCTGCACGGGGACGGTGAAGAGCAGCATGAGCTTTCAGGGCTGGCACCTTCCTGGTGGGAGAAGGAGCCGGACGTTTGCCTTTTCGGAAAGAGGCTCTGCCGAGAACGAACATTGTGAGGTCTACAGTTCCTGGACAAGAACGGATCCCCAATGCTGTTGTGCCTGTGGATAGGCTGCACGGGGGCTGTGAAGACCGGCATGATCTTTCAGGGCTGGCACCTTCCTTGTGGGAGAAGGAGCCGGACGTTTGCCTTTTCGGAAGGAGAGTCTGCCGAGTACAAGCGCCGTGAGATGTGCCGTCTTTTGGAAAGCACAGATCCCCAGTGCTGTTGTGCCTGTGGATAGGCTGCACAGGGACAGTGTAGAGCAGCATGAGCTTTCAGGGCTGGCACCTTCCTTGTGGGAGAAGGAGCCGGACGTTTGCCTTTTCGGAAAGAGGCTCTGCCGAGAACGACCACCGTGAGATGTGCCATCTGTGGGAAAGCAGAGATCCCCAGTGCTGCTGTGCCTGTGGATAGGCTGCACGATGACGGTGAAGACCAGCAAGAGCTTTCAGGGCTGGCACCTTCCTTGTGGGAGAAGGAGCCGGACGTTTGCCTTTTCAGAAAGAGGCTCTGCTAAGAACGATCACCGTGAGGTCTACCGTTCCTGGGCAAGCACGGATCCCCAGTGGTGTTGTGCCTGTGAATAGGCTGCACGGGAACAGTGAAGAGCAGCATGAGCTTTCAGGGCTGGCACCTTCCTTGTGGGAGAAGGAGCCGGACGTTTGCCTTCTCGGAAAGAGGCTCTGCCGAGAACGAGTGCCGTGCCATGTGCCGCCTGTGGGAAAGCACAGATCCCCAGTGCTGTTGTGCCTGTGGATAGGCTGCACGGGGACGGTGAAGAGCAGCATGAGCTTTCAGGGCTGGCACCTTCCTTGTGGGAGTAGGAGCCGGACGTTTGCCTTTTCAGAAAGAGGCTCTGCTGAGAACGATCACCGTGAGATCTACCGTTCCTGGGCAAGCACGAATCCCCAGTGGTGTTGTGCCTGTAGATAGGCTGCACGGGTACAGTGAAGAGCAGCATGAGCTTTCAGGGCTGGCACCTTCCTTGTGGGAGAAGGAGCCGGACGTTTGCCTTTTCGGAAAGAGGCTCTGCCGAGAACGAGTGCCGTGCCAGGTGACGCCTGTGGGAAAGCACAGATCCCCAGTGCTGTTGTGCCTGTGGATAGGCTGCACGGGGACGGTGAAGAGCAGCATGAGCTTTCAGGGCTGGCACCTTCCTGGTGGGAGAAGGAGCCGGACGTTTGCCTTTTCGGAAAGAGGCTCTGCCGAGAACGAACATTGTGAGGTCTACAGTTCCTGGACAAGAACGGATCCCCAATGCTGTTGTGCCTGTGGATAGGCTGCACGGGGGCTGTGAAGACCGGCATGATCTTTCAGGGCTGGCACCTTCCTTGTGGGAGAAGGAGCCGGACGTTTGCCTTTTCGGAAGGAGAGTCTGCCGAGTACAAGCGCCGTGACATGTGCCGTCTTTTGGAAAGCACAGATCCCCAGTGCTGTTGTGCCTGTGGATAGGCTGCACAGGGACAGTGTAGAGCAGCATGAGCTTTCAGGGCTGGCACCTTCCTTGTGGGAGAAGGAGCCGGACGTTTGCCTTTTCAGAAGGAGAGTCTGCCGAGTACAAGCGCCGTGAGATGTGCAGCCTGTGGGAAAGCACAGATCCCCAGTGCTGTTGTGCCTGTGGATAGGCTGCACAGGGACAGTGAAGAGCAGCATGAGCTTTCAGCGCTGGTACCTTCCTGGTGGGAGAAGGAGTCGGACGTTTGCCTTTTCGGAAAGAGGCTCTGCCGAGAACGAGCGCCGTGCCATGTGCCGCCTGTGGGAAAGCACAGATCCCCAGTGCTGTTGTGCCTGTGAATAGCCTGCACGGGTACAGTGAAGAGCAGCATGAGCTTTCAGGGCTGGCACCTTCCTGGTGGGAGAAGGAGCCGGACGTTTGCCTTTTCGGAAAGAGGCTCTGCCGAGAACGACCACCGTGAGATGTGCCATCTGTGGGAAAGCAGAGATCCCCAGTGCTGCTGTGCCTGTGGATAGGCTGCACGATGACGGTGAAGACCAGCAAGAGCTTTCAGGGCTGGTACCTTCCTTGTGGGAGAAGGAGCCGGACGTTTGCCTTTTCGGAAAGAGGCTCTGCCGAGAACGACCACCGTGAGATGTGCCATCTGTGGGAAAGCAGAGATCCCCAGTGCTGCTGTGCCTGTGGATAGGCTGCACGATGACGGTGAAGACCAGCAAGAGCTTTCAGGGCTGGCACCTTCCTTGTGGGAGAAGGAGCCGGACGTTTGCCTTTTCAGAAAGAGGCTCTGCTAAGAACGATCACCGTGAGGTCTACCGTTCCTGGGCAAGCACGGATCCCCAGTGGTGTTGTGCCTGTGGATAGGCTGCACGGGAACAGTGAAGAGCAGCATGAGCTTTCAGGGCTGGCACCTTCCTTGTGGGAGAAGGAGCCGGACGTTTGCCTTTTCGGAAAGAGGCTCTGCCGAGAACGAGTGCCGTGCCATGTGCCGCCTGTGGGAAAGCACAGATCCCCAGTGCTGTTGTGCCTGTGGATAGGCTGCACGGGGACGGTGAAGAGCAGCATGAGCTTTCAGGGCTGGCACCTTCCTTGTGGGAGAAGGAGCCGGACGTTTGCCTTTTCAGAAAGAGGCTCTGCTGAGAACGATCACCGTGAGATCTACCGTTCCTGGGCAAGCACGAATCCCCAGTGGTGTTGTGCCTGTAGATAGGCTGCACGGGTACAGTGAAGAGCAGCATGAGCTTTCAGGGCTGGCACCTTCCTTGTGGGAGAAGGAGCCGGACGTTTGCCTTTTCGGAAAGAGGCTCTGCCGAGAACGAGTGCCGTGCCAGGTGACGCCTGTGGGAAAGCACAGATCCCCAGTGCTGTTGTGCCTGTGGATAGGCTGCACGGGGACGGTGAAGAGCAGCATGAGCTTTCAGGGCTGGCACCTTCCTGGTGGGAGAAGGAGCCGGACGTTTGCCTTTTCGGAAAGAGGCTCTGCCGAGAACGAACATTGTGAGGTCTACAGTTCCTGGACAAGAACGGATCCCCAATGCTGTTGTGCCTGTGGATAGGCTGCACGGGGGCTGTGAAGACCGGCATGATCTTTCAGGGCTGGCACCTTCCTTGTGGGAGAAGGAGCCGGACGTTTGCCTTTTCGGAAGGAGAGTCTGCCGAGTACAAGCGCCGTGAGATGTGCCGTCTTTTGGAAAGCACAGATCCCCAGTGCTGTTGTGCCTGTGGATAGGCTGCACAGGGACAGTGTAGAGCAGCATGAGCTTTCAGGGCTGGCACCTTCCTTGTGGGAGAAGGAGTCGGACGTTTGCCTTTTCGGAAAGAGGCTCTGCCGAGAACGAGCGCCGTGCCATGTGCCGCCTGTGGGAAAGCACAGATCCCCAGTGCTGTTGTGCCTGTGAATAGCCTGCACGGGTACAGTGAAGAGCAGCATGAGCTTTCAGGGCTGGCACCTTCCTGGTGGGAGAAGGAGCCGGACGTTTGCCTTTTCGGAAAGAGGCTCTGCCGAGAACGACCACCGTGAGATGTGCCATCTGTGGGAAAGCAGAGATCCCCAGTGCTGCTGTGCCTGTGGATAGGCTGCACGATGACGGTGAAGACCAGCAAGAGCTTTCAGGGCTGGTACCTTCCTTGTGGGAGAAGGAGCCGGACGTTTGCCTTTTCGGAAAGAGGCTCTGCCGAGAACGACCACCGTGAGATGTGCCATCTGTGGGAAAGCAGAGATCCCCAGTGCTGCTGTGCCTGTGGATAGGCTGCACGATGACGGTGAAGACCAGCAAGAGCTTTCAGGGCTGGCACCTTCCTTGTGGGAGAAGGAGCCGGACGTTTGCCTTTTCAGAAAGAGGCTCTGCTAAGAACGATCACCGTGAGGTCTACCGTTCCTGGGCAAGCACGGATCCCCAGTGGTGTTGTGCCTGTGGATAGGCTGCACGGGAACAGTGAAGAGCAGCATGAGCTTTCAGGGCTGGCACCTTCCTTGTGGGAGAAGGAGCCGGACGTTTGCCTTTTCGGAAAGAGGCTCTGCCGAGAACGAGTGCCGTGCCATGTGCCGCCTGTGGGAAAGCACAGATCCCCAGTGCTGTTGTGCCTGTGGATAGGCTGCACGGGGACGGTGAAGAGCAGCATGAGCTTTCAGGGCTGGCACCTTCCTTGTGGGAGAAGGAGCCGGACGTTTGCCTTTTCAGAAAGAGGCTCTGCTGAGAACGATCACCGTGAGATCTACCGTTCCTGGGCAAGCACGAATCCCCAGTGGTGTTGTGCCTGTAGATAGGCTGCACGGGTACAGTGAAGAGCAGAATGAGCTTTCAGGGCTGGCACCTTCCTTGTGGGAGAAGGAGCCGGACGTTTGCCTTTTCGGAAAGAGGCTCTGCCGAGAACGAGTGCCGTGCCAGGTGACGCCTGTGGGAAAGCACAGATCCCCAGTGCTGTTGTGCCTGTGGATAGGCTGCACGGGGACGGTGAAGAGCAGCATGAGCTTTCAGGGCTGGCACCTTCCTGGTGGGAGAAGGAGCCGGACGTTTGCCTTTTCGGAAAGAGGCTCTGCCGAGAACGAACATTGTGAGGTCTACAGTTCCTGGACAAGAACGGATCCCCAATGCTGTTGTGCCTGTGGATAGGCTGCACGGGGGCTGTGAAGACCGGCATGATCTTTCAGGGCTGGCACCTTCCTTGTGGGAGAAGGAGCCGGACGTTTGCCTTTTCGGAAGGAGAGTCTGCCGAGTACAAGCGCCGTGAGATGTGCCGTCTTTTGGAAAGCACAGATCCCCAGTGCTGTTGTGCCTGTGGATAGGCTGCACAGGGACAGTGTAGAGCAGCATGAGCTTTCAGGGCTGGCACCTTCCTTGTGGGAGAAGGAGCCGGACGTTTGCCTTTTCGGAAAGAGGCTCTGCCGAGAACGACCACCGTGAGATGTGCCATCTGTGGGAAAGCAGAGATCCCCAGTGCTGCTGTGCCTGTGGATAGGCTGCACGATGACGGTGAAGACCAGCAAGAGCTTTCAGGGCTGGCACCTTCCTTGTGGGAGAAGGAGCCGGACGTTTGCCTTTTCAGAAAGAGGCTCTGCTAAGAACGATCACCGTGAGGTCTACCGTTCCTGGGCAAGCACGGATCCCCAGTGGTGTTGTGCCTGTGGATAGGCTGCACGGGAACAGTGAAGAGCAGCATGAGCTTTCAGGGCTGGCACCTTCCTTGTGGGAGAAGGAGCCGGACGTTTGCCTTCTCGGAAAGAGGCTCTGCCGAGAACGAGTGCCGTGCCATGTGCCGCCTGTGGGAAAGCACAGATCCCCAGTGCTGTTGTGCCTGTGGATAGGCTGCACGGGGACGGTGAAGAGCAGCATGAGCTTTCAGGGCTGGCACCTTCCTTGTGGGAGAAGGAGCCGGACGTTTGCCTTTTCAGAAAGAGGCTCTGCTGAGAACGATCACCGTGAGATCTACCGTTCCTGGGCAAGCACGAATCCCCAGTGGTGTTGTGCCTGTAGATAGGCTGCACGGGTACAGTGAAGAGCAGCATGAGCTTTCAGGGCTGGCACCTTCCTTGTGGGAGAAGGAGCCGGACGTTTGCCTTTTCGGAAAGAGGCTCTGCCGAGAACGAGTGCCGTGCCAGGTGACGCCTGTGGGAAAGCACAGATCCCCAGTGCTGTTGTGCCTGTGGATAGGCTGCACGGGGACGGTGAAGAGCAGCATGAGCTTTCAGGGCTGGCACCTTCCTGGTGGGAGAAGGAGCCGGACGTTTGCCTTTTCGGAAAGAGGCTCTGCCGAGAACGAACATTGTGAGGTCTACAGTTCCTGGACAAGAACGGATCCCCAATGCTGTTGTGCCTGTGGATAGGCTGCACGGGGGCTGTGAAGACCGGCATGATCTTTCAGGGCTGGCACCTTCCTTGTGGGAGAAGGAGCCGGACGTTTGCCTTTTCGGAAGGAGAGTCTGCCGAGTACAAGCGCCGTGAGATGTGCCGTCTTTTGGAAAGCACAGATCCCCAGTGCTGTTGTGCCTGTGGATAGGCTGCACAGGGACAGTGTAGAGCAGCATGAGCTTTCAGGGCTGGCACCTTCCTTGTGGGAGAAGGAGCCGGACGTTTGCCTTTTCAGAAGGAGAGTCTGCCGAGTACAAGCGCCGTGAGATGTGCAGCCTGTGGGAAAGCACAGATCCCCAGTGCTGTTGTGCCTGTGGATAGGCTGCACAGGGACAGTGAAGAGCAGCATGAGCTTTCAGGGCTGGTACCTTCCTGGTGGGAGAAGGAGTCGGACGTTTGCCTTTTCGGAAAGAGGCTCTGCCGAGAACGAGCGCCGTGCCATGTGCCGCCTGTGGGAAAGCACAGATCCCCAGTGCTGTTGTGCCTGTGAATAGCCTGCACGGGTACAGTGAAGAGCAGCATGAGCTTTCAGGGCTGGCACCTTCCTGGTGGGAGAAGGAGCCGGACGTTTGCCTTTTCGGAAAGAGGCTCTGCCGAGAACGAACATTGTGAGGTCTACAGTTCCTGGACAAGAACGGATCCCCAATGCTGTTGTGCCTGTGGATAGGCTGCACGGGGGCTGTGAAGACCGGCATGATCTTTCAGGGCTGGCACCTTCCTTGTGGGAGAAGGAGCCGGACGTTTGCCTTTTCGGAAGGAGAGTCTGCCGAGTACAAGCGCCGTGAGATGTGCCGTCTTTTGGAAAGCACAGATCCCCAGTGCTGTTGTGCCTGTGGATAGGCTGCACAGGGACAGTGTAGAGCAGCATGAGCTTTCAGGGCTGGCACCTTCCTTGTGGGAGAAGGAGCCGGACGTTTGCCTTTTCGGAAAGAGGCTCTGCCGAGAACGACCACCGTGAGATGTGCCATCTGTGGGAAAGCAGAGATCCCCAGTGCTGCTGTGCCTGTGGATAGGCTGCACGATGACGGTGAAGACCAGCAAGAGCTTTCAGGGCTGGTACCTTCCTTGTGGGAGAAGGAGCCGGACGTTTGCCTTTTCGGAAAGAGGCTCTGCCGAGAACGACCACCGTGAGATGTGCCATCTGTGGGAAAGCAGAGATCCCCAGTGCTGCTGTGCCTGTGGATAGGCTGCACGATGACGGTGAAGACCAGCAAGAGCTTTCAGGGCTGGCACCTTCCTTGTGGGAGAAGGAGCCGGACGTTTGCCTTTTCAGAAAGAGGCTCTGCTAAGAACGATCACCGTGAGGTCTACCGTTCCTGGGCAAGCACGGATCCCCAGTGGTGTTGTGCCTGTGGATAGGCTGCACGGGTACAGTGAAGAGCAGCATGAGCTTTCAGGGCTGGCACCTTCCTTGTGGGAGAAGGAGCCGGACGTTTGCCTTCTCGGAAAGAGGCTCTGCCGAGAACGAGTGCCGTGCCATGTGCCGCCTGTGGGAAAGCACAGATCCCCAGTGCTGTTGTGCCTGTGGATAGGCTGCACGGGGACGGTGAAGAGCAGCATGAGCTTTCAGGGCTGGCACCTTCCTTGTGGGAGAAGGAGCCGGACGTTTGCCTTTTCAGAAAGAGGCTCTGCTGAGAACGATCACCGTGAGATCTACCGTTCCTGGGCAAGCACGAATCCCCAGTGGTGTTGTGCCTGTAGATAGGCTGCACGGGTACAGTGAAGAGCAGCATGAGCTTTCAGGGCTGGTACCTTCCTGGTGGGAGAAGGAGCCGGACGTTTGCCTTTTCGGAAGGAGAGTCTGCTGAGAACGAACACCGTGAGGTCTATCGTTCCTGGGCAAGCACGGATCCCAAGTGGTGTTGTGCCTGTGGATAGGCTGCACAGGTACAGTGAAGAGCAGCATGAGCTTTCAGGGCTGGCACCTTCCTTGTGGGAGAAAGAGCCGGACGTTTGCCTTTTCGGAAAGAGGCTCTGCCGAGAACGAACACCGTGAGATGTGCCATCTGTGGGAAAGCAGAGATCCCCAGTGCTGCTGTGCCTGTGGATAGGCTGCACGATGACGGTGAAGACCAGCAAGAGCTTTCAGGGCTGGCACCTTCCTTGTGGGAGAAGGAGCCGGACGTTTGCCTTTTCGGAAAGAGGCTCTGCCGAGAACGAGTGCCGTGCCAGGTGACGCCTGTGGGAAAGCACAGATCCCCAGTGCTGTTGTGCCTGTGGATAGGCTGCACGGGGACGGTGAAGAGCAGCATGAGCTTTCAGGGCTGGCACCTTCCTGGTGGGAGAAGGAGCCGGACGTTTGCCTTTTCGGAAAGAGGCTCTGCTGAGAACGATCACCGTGAGATCTACCGTTCCTGGGCAAGCACGAATCCCCAGTGGTGTTGTGCCTGTAGATAGGCTGCACGGGTACAGTGAAGAGCAGCATGAGCTTTCAGGGCTGGCACCTTCCTTGTGGGAGAAGGAGCCGGACGTTTGCCTTTTCGGAAAGAGGCTCTGCCGAGAACGAGTGCCGTGCCAGGTGACGCCTGTGGGAAAGCACAGATCCCCAGTGCTGTTGTGCCTGTGGATAGGCTGCACGGGGACGGTGAAGACCAGCATGAGCTTTCAGGGCTGGCACCTTCCTGGTGGGAGAAGGAGCCGGACGTTTGCCTTTTCGGAAAGAGGCTCTGCCGAGAACGAACATTGTGAGGTCTACAGTTCCTGGACAAGAACGGATCCCCAATGCTGTTGTGCCTGTGGATAGGCTGCACGGGGGCTGTGAAGACCGGCATGATCTTTCAGGGCTGGCACCTTCCTTGTGGGAGAAGGAGCCGGACGTTTGCCTTTTCGGAAGGAGAGTCTGCCGAGTACAAGCGCCGTGAGATGTGCCGTCTTTTGGAAAGCACAGATCCCCAGTGCTGTTGTGCCTGTGGATAGGCTGCACAGGGACAGTGTAGAGCAGCATGAGCTTTCAGGGCTGGCACCTTCCTTGTGGGAGAAGGAGCCGGACGTTTGCCTTTTCAGAAGGAGAGTCTGCCGAGTACAAGCGCCGTGAGATGTGCAGCCTGTGGGAAAGCACAGATCCCCAGTGCTGTTGTGCCTGTGGATAGGCTGCACAGGGACAGTGAAGAGCAGCATGAGCTTTCAGGGCTGGTACCTTCCTGGTGGGAGAAGGAGTCGGACGTTTGCCTTTTCGGAAAGAGGCTCTGCCGAGAACGAGCGCCGTGCCATGTGCCGCCTGTGGGAAAGCACAGATCCCCAGTGCTGTTGTGCCTGTGAATAGCCTGCACGGGTACAGTGAAGAGCAGCATGAGCTTTCAGGGCTGGCACCTTCCTGGTGGGAGAAGGAGCCGGACGTTTGCCTTTTCGGAAAGAGGCTCTGCCGAGAACGACCACCGTGAGATGTGCCATCTGTGGGAAAGCAGAGATCCCCAGTGCTGCTGTGCCTGTGGATAGGCTGCACGATGACGGTGAAGACCAGCAAGAGCTTTCAGGGCTGGTACCTTCCTTGTGGGAGAAGGAGCCGGACGTTTGCCTTTTCGGAAAGAGGCTCTGCCGAGAACGACCACCGTGAGATGTGCCATCTGTGGGAAAGCAGAGATCCCCAGTGCTGCTGTGCCTGTGGATAGGCTGCACGATGACGGTGAAGACCAGCAAGAGCTTTCAGGGCTGGCACCTTCCTTGTGGGAGAAGGAGCCGGACGTTTGCCTTTTCAGAAAGAGGCTCTGCTAAGAACGATCACCGTGAGGTCTACCGTTCCTGGGCAAGCACGGATCCCCAGTGGTGTTGTGCCTGTGGATAGGCTGCACGGGAACAGTGAAGAGCAGCATGAGCTTTCAGGGCTGGCACCTTCCTTGTGGGAGAAGGAGCCGGACGTTTGCCTTTTCGGAAAGAGGCTCTGCCGAGAACGAGTGCCGTGCCATGTGCCGCCTGTGGGAAAGCACAGATCCCCAGTGCTGTTGTGCCTGTGGATAGGCTGCACGGGGACGGTGAAGAGCAGCATGAGCTTTCAGGGCTGGCACCTTCCTTGTGGGAGAAGGAGCCGGACGTTTGCCTTTTCAGAAAGAGGCTCTGCTGAGAACGATCACCGTGAGATCTACCGTTCCTGGGCAAGCACGAATCCCCAGTGGTGTTGTGCCTGTAGATAGGCTGCACGGGTACAGTGAAGAGCAGAATGAGCTTTCAGGGCTGGCACCTTCCTTGTGGGAGAAGGAGCCGGACGTTTGCCTTTTCGGAAAGAGGCTCTGCCGAGAACGAGTGCCGTGCCAGGTGACGCCTGTGGGAAAGCACAGATCCCCAGTGCTGTTGTGCCTGTGGATAGGCTGCACGGGGACGGTGAAGAGCAGCATGAGCTTTCAGGGCTGGCACCTTCCTGGTGGGAGAAGGAGCCGGACGTTTGCCTTTTCGGAAAGAGGCTCTGCCGAGAACGAACATTGTGAGGTCTACAGTTCCTGGACAAGAACGGATCCCCAATGCTGTTGTGCCTGTGGATAGGCTGCACGGGGGCTGTGAAGACCGGCATGATCTTTCAGGGCTGGCACCTTCCTTGTGGGAGAAGGAGCCGGACGTTTGCCTTTTCGGAAGGAGAGTCTGCCGAGTACAAGCGCCGTGAGATGTGCCGTCTTTTGGAAAGCACAGATCCCCAGTGCTGTTGTGCCTGTGGATAGGCTGCACAGGGACAGTGTAGAGCAGCATGAGCTTTCAGGGCTGGCACCTTCCTTGTGGGAGAAGGAGCCGGACGTTTGCCTTTTCGGAAAGAGGCTCTGCCGAGAACGACCACCGTGAGATGTGCCATCTGTGGGAAAGCAGAGATCCCCAGTGCTGCTGTGCCTGTGGATAGGCTGCACGATGACGGTGAAGACCAGCAAGAGCTTTCAGGGCTGGCACCTTCCTTGTGGGAGAAGGAGCCGGACGTTTGCCTTTTCAGAAAGAGGCTCTGCTAAGAACGATCACCGTGAGGTCTACCGTTCCTGGGCAAGCACGGATCCCCAGTGGTGTTGTGCCTGTGGATAGGCTGCACGGGAACAGTGAAGAGCAGCATGAGCTTTCAGGGCTGGCACCTTCCTTGTGGGAGAAGGAGCCGGACGTTTGCCTTCTCGGAAAGAGGCTCTGCCGAGAACGAGTGCCGTGCCATGTGCCGCCTGTGGGAAAGCACAGATCCCCAGTGCTGTTGTGCCTGTGGATAGGCTGCACGGGGACGGTGAAGAGCAGCATGAGCTTTCAGGGCTGGCACCTTCCTTGTGGGAGAAGGAGCCGGACGTTTGCCTTTTCAGAAAGAGGCTCTGCTGAGAACGATCACCGTGAGATCTACCGTTCCTGGGCAAGCACGAATCCCCAGTGGTGTTGTGCCTGTAGATAGGCTGCACGGGTACAGTGAAGAGCAGCATGAGCTTTCAGGGCTGGCACCTTCCTTGTGGGAGAAGGAGCCGGACGTTTGCCTTTTCGGAAAGAGGCTCTGCCGAGAACGAGTGCCGTGCCAGGTGACGCCTGTGGGAAAGCACAGATCCCCAGTGCTGTTGTGCCTGTGGATAGGCTGCACGGGGACGGTGAAGAGCAGCATGAGCTTTCAGGGCTGGCACCTTCCTGGTGGGAGAAGGAGCCGGACGTTTGCCTTTTCGGAAAGAGGCTCTGCCGAGAACGAACATTGTGAGGTCTACAGTTCCTGGACAAGAACGGATCCCCAATGCTGTTGTGCCTGTGGATAGGCTGCACGGGGGCTGTGAAGACCGGCATGATCTTTCAGGGCTGGCACCTTCCTTGTGGGAGAAGGAGCCGGACGTTTGCCTTTTCGGAAGGAGAGTCTGCCGAGTACAAGCGCCGTGAGATGTGCCGTCTTTTGGAAAGCACAGATCCCCAGTGCTGTTGTGCCTGTGGATAGGCTGCACAGGGACAGTGTAGAGCAGCATGAGCTTTCAGGGCTGGCACCTTCCTTGTGGGAGAAGGAGCCGGACGTTTGCCTTTTCAGAAGGAGAGTCTGCCGAGTACAAGCGCCGTGAGATGTGCAGCCTGTGGGAAAGCACAGATCCCCAGTGCTGTTGTGCCTGTGGATAGGCTGCACAGGGACAGTGAAGAGCAGCATGAGCTTTCAGGGCTGGTACCTTCCTGGTGGGAGAAGGAGTCGGACGTTTGCCTTTTCGGAAAGAGGCTCTGCCGAGAACGAGCGCCGTGCCATGTGCCGCCTGTGGGAAAGCACAGATCCCCAGTGCTGTTGTGCCTGTGAATAGCCTGCACGGGTACAGTGAAGAGCAGCATGAGCTTTCAGGGCTGGCACCTTCCTGGTGGGAGAAGGAGCCGGACGTTTGCCTTTTCGGAAAGAGGCTCTGCCGAGAACGAACATTGTGAGGTCTACGGTTCCTGGACAAGAACGGATCCCCAATGCTGTTGTGCCTGTGGATAGGCTGCACGGGGGCTGTGAAGACCGGCATGATCTTTCAGGGCTGGCACCTTCCTTGTGGGAGAAGGAGCCGGACGTTTGCCTTTTCGGAAGGAGAGTCTGCCGAGTACAAGCGCCGTGAGATGTGCCGTCTTTTGGAAAGCACAGATCCCCAGTGCTGTTGTGCCTGTGGATAGGCTGCACAGGGACAGTGTAGAGCAGCATGAGCTTTCAGGGCTGGCACCTTCCTTGTGGGAGAAGGAGCCGGACGTTTGCCTTTTCGGAAAGAGGCTCTGCCGAGAACGACCACCGTGAGATGTGCCATCTGTGGGAAAGCAGAGATCCCCAGTGCTGCTGTGCCTGTGGATAGGCTGCACGATGACGGTGAAGACCAGCAAGAGCTTTCAGGGCTGGTACCTTCCTTGTGGGAGAAGGAGCCGGACGTTTGCCTTTTCGGAAAGAGGCTCTGCCGAGAACGACCACCGTGAGATGTGCCATCTGTGGGAAAGCAGAGATCCCCAGTGCTGCTGTGCCTGTGGATAGGCTGCACGATGACGGTGAAGACCAGCAAGAGCTTTCAGGGCTGGCACCTTCCTTGTGGGAGAAGGAGCCGGACGTTTGCCTTTTCAGAAAGAGGCTCTGCTAAGAACGATCACCGTGAGGTCTACCGTTCCTGGGCAAGCACGGATCCCCAGTGGTGTTGTGCCTGTGGATAGGCTGCACGGGTACAGTGAAGAGCAGCATGAGCTTTCAGGGCTGGCACCTTCCTTGTGGGAGAAGGAGCCGGACGTTTGCCTTCTCGGAAAGAGGCTCTGCCGAGAACGAGTGCCGTGCCATGTGCCGCCTGTGGGAAAGCACAGATCCCCAGTGCTGTTGTGCCTGTGGATAGGCTGCACGGGGACGGTGAAGAGCAGCATGAGCTTTCAGGGCTGGCACCTTCCTTGTGGGAGAAGGAGCCGGACGTTTGCCTTTTCAGAAAGAGGCTCTGCTGAGAACGATCACCGTGAGATCTACCGTTCCTGGGCAAGCACGAATCCCCAGTGGTGTTGTGCCTGTAGATAGGCTGCACGGGTACAGTGAAGAGCAGCATGAGCTTTCAGGGCTGGCACCTTCCTTGTGGGAGAAGGAGCCGGACGTTTGCCTTTTCGGAAAGAGGCTCTGCCGAGAACGAGTGCCGTGCCAGGTGACGCCTGTGGGAAAGCACAGATCCCCAGTGCTGTTGTGCCTGTGGATAGGCTGCACGGGGACGGTGAAGAGCAGCATGAGCTTTCAGGGCTGGCACCTTCCTGGTGGGAGAAGGAGCCGGACGTTTGCCTTTTCGGAAAGAGGCTCTGCCGAGAACGAACATTGTGAGGTCTACAGTTCCTGGACAAGAACGGATCCCCAATGCTGTTGTGCCTGTGGATAGGCTGCACGGGGGCTGTGAAGACCGGCATGATCTTTCAGGGCTGGCACCTTCCTTGTGGGAGAAGGAGCCGGACGTTTGCCTTTTCGGAAGGAGAGTCTGCCGAGTACAAGCGCCGTGAGATGTGCCGTCTTTTGGAAAGCACAGATCCCCAGTGCTGTTGTGCCTGTGGATAGGCTGCACAGGGACAGTGTAGAGCAGCATGAGCTTTCAGGGCTGGCACCTTCCTTGTGGGAGAAGGAGCCGGACGTTTGCCTTTTCAGAAGGAGAGTCTGCCGAGTACAAGCGCCGTGAGATGTGCAGCCTGTGGGAAAGCACAGATCCCCAGTGCTGTTGTGCCTGTGGATAGGCTGCACAGGGACAGTGTAGAGCAGCATGAGCTTTCAGGGCTGGCACCTTCCTTGTGGGAGAAGGAGTCGGACGTTTGCCTTTTCGGAAAGAGGCTCTGCCGAGAACGAGCGCCGTGCCATGTGCCGCCTGTGGGAAAGCACAGATCCCCAGTGCTGTTGTGCCTGTGAATAGCCTGCACGGGTACAGTGAAGAGCAGCATGAGCTTTCAGGGCTGGCACCTTCCTGGTGGGAGAAGGAGCCGGACGTTTGCCTTTTCGGAAAGAGGCTCTGCCGAGAACGACCACCGTGAGATGTGCCATCTGTGGGAAAGCAGAGATCCCCAGTGCTGCTGTGCCTGTGGATAGGCTGCACGATGACGGTGAAGACCAGCAAGAGCTTTCAGGGCTGGTACCTTCCTTGTGGGAGAAGGAGCCGGACGTTTGCCTTTTCGGAAAGAGGCTCTGCCGAGAACGACCACCGTGAGATATGCCATCTGTGGGAAAGCAGAGATCCCCAGTGCTGCTGTGCCTGTGGATAGGCTGCACGATGACGGTGAAGACCAGCAAGAGCTTTCAGGGCTGGCACCTTCCTTGTGGGAGAAGGAGCCGGACGTTTGCCTTTTCAGAAAGAGGCTCTGCTAAGAACGATCACCGTGAGGTCTACCGTTCCTGGGCAAGCACGGATCCCCAGTGGTGTTGTGCCTGTGGATAGGCTGCACGGGAACAGTGAAGAGCAGCATGAGCTTTCAGGGCTGGCACCTTCCTTGTGGGAGAAGGAGCCGGACGTTTGCCTTTTCGGAAAGAGGCTCTGCCGAGAACGAGTGCCGTGCCATGTGCCGCCTGTGGGAAAGCACAGATCCCCAGTGCTGTTGTGCCTGTGGATAGGCTGCACGGGGACGGTGAAGAGCAGCATGAGCTTTCAGGGCTGGCACCTTCCTTGTGGGAGAAGGAGCCGGACGTTTGCCTTTTCAGAAAGAGGCTCTGCTGAGAACGATCACCGTGAGATCTACCGTTCCTGGGCAAGCACGAATCCCCAGTGGTGTTGTGCCTGTAGATAGGCTGCACGGGTACAGTGAAGAGCAGAATGAGCTTTCAGGGCTGGCACCTTCCTTGTGGGAGAAGGAGCCGGACGTTTGCCTTTTCGGAAAGAGGCTCTGCCGAGAACGAGTGCCGTGCCAGGTGACGCCTGTGGGAAAGCACAGATCCCCAGTGCTGTTGTGCCTGTGGATAGGCTGCACGGGGACGGTGAAGAGCAGCATGAGCTTTCAGGGCTGGCACCTTCCTGGTGGGAGAAGGAGCCGGACGTTTGCCTTTTCGGAAAGAGGCTCTGCCGAGAACGAACATTGTGAGGTCTACAGTTCCTGGACAAGAACGGATCCCCAATGCTGTTGTGCCTGTGGATAGGCTGCACGGGGGCTGTGAAGACCGGCATGATCTTTCAGGGCTGGCACCTTCCTTGTGGGAGAAGGAGCCGGACGTTTGCCTTTTCGGAAGGAGAGTCTGCCGAGTACAAGCGCCGTGAGATGTGCCGTCTTTTGGAAAGCACAGATCCCCAGTGCTGTTGTGCCTGTGGATAGGCTGCACAGGGACAGTGTAGAGCAGCATGAGCTTTCAGGGCTGGCACCTTCCTTGTGGGAGAAGGAGCCGGACGTTTGCCTTTTCGGAAAGAGGCTCTGCCGAGAACGACCACCGTGAGATGTGCCATCTGTGGGAAAGCAGAGATCCCCAGTGCTGCTGTGCCTGTGGATAGGCTGCACGATGACGGTGAAGACCAGCAAGAGCTTTCAGGGCTGGCACCTTCCTTGTGGGAGAAGGAGCCGGACGTTTGCCTTTTCAGAAAGAGGCTCTGCTAAGAACGATCACCGTGAGGTCTACCGTTCCTGGGCAAGCACGGATCCCCAGTGGTGTTGTGCCTGTGGATAGGCTGCACGGGAACAGTGAAGAGCAGCATGAGCTTTCAGGGCTGGCACCTTCCTTGTGGGAGAAGGAGCCGGACGTTTGCCTTCTCGGAAAGAGGCTCTGCCGAGAACGAGTGCCGTGCCATGTGCCGCCTGTGGGAAAGCACAGATCCCCAGTGCTGTTGTGCCTGTGGATAGGCTGCACGGGGACGGTGAAGAGCAGCATGAGCTTTCAGGGCTGGCACCTTCCTTGTGGGAGAAGGAGCCGGACGTTTGCCTTTTCAGAAAGAGGCTCTGCTGAGAACGATCACCGTGAGATCTACCGTTCCTGGGCAAGCACGAATCCCCAGTGGTGTTGTGCCTGTAGATAGGCTGCACGGGTACAGTGAAGAGCAGCATGAGCTTTCAGGGCTGGCACCTTCCTTGTGGGAGAAGGAGCCGGACGTTTGCCTTTTCGGAAAGAGGCTCTGCCGAGAACGAGTGCCGTGCCAGGTGACGCCTGTGGGAAAGCACAGATCCCCAGTGCTGTTGTGCCTGTGGATAGGCTGCACGGGGACGGTGAAGAGCAGCATGAGCTTTCAGGGCTGGCACCTTCCTGGTGGGAGAAGGAGCCGGACGTTTGCCTTTTCGGAAAGAGGCTCTGCCGAGAACGAACATTGTGAGGTCTACAGTTCCTGGACAAGAACGGATCCCCAATGCTGTTGTGCCTGTGGATAGGCTGCACGGGGGCTGTGAAGACCGGCATGATCTTTCAGGGCTGGCACCTTCCTTGTGGGAGAAGGAGCCGGACGTTTGCCTTTTCGGAAGGAGAGTCTGCCGAGTACAAGCGCCGTGAGATGTGCCGTCTTTTGGAAAGCACAGATCCCCAGTGCTGTTGTGCCTGTGGATAGGCTGCACAGGGACAGTGTAGAGCAGCATGAGCTTTCAGGGCTGGCACCTTCCTTGTGGGAGAAGGAGCCGGACGTTTGCCTTTTCAGAAGGAGAGTCTGCCGAGTACAAGCGCCGTGAGATGTGCAGCCTGTGGGAAAGCACAGATCCCCAGTGCTGTTGTGCCTGTGGATAGGCTGCACAGGGACAGTGAAGAGCAGCATGAGCTTTCAGGGCTGGTACCTTCCTGGTGGGAGAAGGAGTCGGACGTTTGCCTTTTCGGAAAGAGGCTCTGCCGAGAACGAGCGCCGTGCCATGTGCCGCCTGTGGGAAAGCACAGATCCCCAGTGCTGTTGTGCCTGTGAATAGCCTGCACGGGTACAGTGAAGAGCAGCATGAGCTTTCAGGGCTGGCACCTTCCTGGTGGGAGAAGGAGCCGGACGTTTGCCTTTTCGGAAAGAGGCTCTGCCGAGAACGAACATTGTGAGGTCTACAGTTCCTGGACAAGAACGGATCCCCAATGCTGTTGTGCCTGTGGATAGGCTGCACGGGGGCTGTGAAGACCGGCATGATCTTTCAGGGCTGGCACCTTCCTTGTGGGAGAAGGAGCCGGACGTTTGCCTTTTCGGAAGGAGAGTCTGCCGAGTACAAGCGCCGTGAGATGTGCCGTCTTTTGGAAAGCACAGATCCCCAGTGCTGTTGTGCCTGTGGATAGGCTGCACAGGGACAGTGTAGAGCAGCATGAGCTTTCAGGGCTGGCACCTTCCTTGTGGGAGAAGGAGCCGGACGTTTGCCTTTTCGGAAAGAGGCTCTGCCGAGAACGACCACCGTGAGATGTGCCATCTGTGGGAAAGCAGAGATCCCCAGTGCTGCTGTGCCTGTGGATAGGCTGCACGATGACGGTGAAGACCAGCAAGAGCTTTCAGGGCTGGTACCTTCCTTGTGGGAGAAGGAGCCGGACGTTTGCCTTTTCGGAAAGAGGCTCTGCCGAGAACGACCACCGTGAGATGTGCCATCTGTGGGAAAGCAGAGATCCCCAGTGCTGCTGTGCCTGTGGATAGGCTGCACGATGACGGTGAAGACCAGCAAGAGCTTTCAGGGCTGGCACCTTCCTTGTGGGAGAAGGAGCCGGACGTTTGCCTTTTCAGAAAGAGGCTCTGCTAAGAACGATCACCGTGAGGTCTACCGTTCCTGGGCAAGCACGGATCCCCAGTGGTGTTGTGCCTGTGCATAGGCTGCACGGGTACAGTGAAGAGCAGCATGAGCTTTCAGGGCTGGCACCTTCCTTGTGGGAGAAGGAGCCGGACGTTTGCCTTCTCGGAAAGAGGCTCTGCCGAGAACGAGTGCCGTGCCATGTGCCGCCTGTGGGAAAGCACAGATCCCCAGTGCTGTTGTGCCTGTGGATAGGCTGCACGGGGACGGTGAAGAGCAGCATGAGCTTTCAGGGCTGGCACCTTCCTTGTGGGAGAAGGAGCCGGACGTTTGCCTTTTCAGAAAGAGGCTCTGCTGAGAACGATCACCGTGAGATCTACCGTTCCTGGGCAAGCACGAATCCCCAGTGGTGTTGTGCCTGTAGATAGGCTGCACGGGTACAGTGAAGAGCAGCATGAGCTTTCAGGGCTGGCACCTTCCTTGTGGGAGAAGGAGCCGGACGTTTGCCTTTTCGGAAAGAGGCTCTGCCGAGAACGAGTGCCGTGCCAGGTGACGCCTGTGGGAAAGCACAGATCCCCAGTGCTGTTGTGCCTGTGGATAGGCTGCACGGGGACGGTGAAGAGCAGCATGAGCTTTCAGGGCTGGCACCTTCCTGGTGGGAGAAGGAGCCGGACGTTTGCCTTTTCGGAAAGAGGCTCTGCTGAGAACGATCACCGTGAGATCTACCGTTCCTGGGCAAGCACGAATCCCCAGTGGTGTTGTGCCTGTAGATAGGCTGCACGGGTACAGTGAAGAGCAGCATGAGCTTTCAGGGCTGGCACCTTCCTTGTGGGAGAAGGAGCCGGACGTTTGCCTTTTCGGAAAGAGGCTCTGCCGAGAACGAGTGCCGTGCCAGGTGACGCCTGTGGGAAAGCACAGATCCCCAGTGCTGTTGTGCCTGTGGATAGGCTGCACGGGGACGGTGAAGACCAGCATGAGCTTTCAGGGCTGGCACCTTCCTGGTGGGAGAAGGAGCCGGACGTTTGCCTTTTCGGAAAGAGGCTCTGCCGAGAACGAACATTGTGAGGTCTACAGTTCCTGGACAAGAACGGATCCCCAATGCTGTTGTGCCTGTGGATAGGCTGCACGGGGGCTGTGAAGACCGGCATGATCTTTCAGGGCTGGCACCTTCCTTGTGGGAGAAGGAGCCGGACGTTTGCCTTTTCGGAAGGAGAGTCTGCCGAGTACAAGCGCCGTGAGATGTGCCGTCTTTTGGAAAGCACAGATCCCCAGTGCTGTTGTGCCTGTGGATAGGCTGCACAGGGACAGTGTAGAGCAGCATGAGCTTTCAGGGCTGGCACCTTCCTTGTGGGAGAAGGAGCCGGACGTTTGCCTTTTCAGAAGGAGAGTCTGCCGAGTACAAGCGCCGTGAGATGTGCAGCCTGTGGGAAAGCACAGATCCCCAGTGCTGTTGTGCCTGTGGATAGGCTGCACAGGGACAGTGAAGAGCAGCATGAGCTTTCAGGGCTGGTACCTTCCTGGTGGGAGAAGGAGTCGGACGTTTGCCTTTTCGGAAAGAGGCTCTGCCGAGAACGAGCGCCGTGCCATGTGCCGCCTGTGGGAAAGCACAGATCCCCAGTGCTGTTGTGCCTGTGAATAGCCTGCACGGGTACAGTGAAGAGCAGCATGAGCTTTCAGGGCTGGCACCTTCCTGGTGGGAGAAGGAGCCGGACGTTTGCCTTTTCGGAAAGAGGCTCTGCCGAGAACGACCACCGTGAGATGTGCCATCTGTGGGAAAGCAGAGATCCCCAGTGCTGCTGTGCCTGTGGATAGGCTGCACGATGACGGTGAAGACCAGCAAGAGCTTTCAGGGCTGGTACCTTCCTTGTGGGAGAAGGAGCCGGACGTTTGCCTTTTCGGAAAGAGGCTCTGCCGAGAACGACCACCGTGAGATGTGCCATCTGTGGGAAAGCAGAGATCCCCAGTGCTGCTGTGCCTGTGGATAGGCTGCACGATGACGGTGAAGACCAGCAAGAGCTTTCAGGGCTGGCACCTTCCTTGTGGGAGAAGGAGCCGGACGTTTGCCTTTTCAGAAAGAGGCTCTGCTAAGAACGATCACCGTGAGGTCTACCGTTCCTGGGCAAGCACGGATCCCCAGTGGTGTTGTGCCTGTGGATAGGCTGCACGGGAACAGTGAAGAGCAGCATGAGCTTTCAGGGCTGGCACCTTCCTTGTGGGAGAAGGAGCCGGACGTTTGCCTTTTCGGAAAGAGGCTCTGCCGAGAACGAGTGCCGTGCCATGTGCCGCCTGTGGGAAAGCACAGATCCCCAGTGCTGTTGTGCCTGTGGATAGGCTGCACGGGGACGGTGAAGAGCAGCATGAGCTTTCAGGGCTGGCACCTTCCTTGTGGGAGAAGGAGCCGGACGTTTGCCTTTTCAGAAAGAGGCTCTGCTGAGAACGATCACCGTGAGATCTACCGTTCCTGGGCAAGCACGAATCCCCAGTGGTGTTGTGCCTGTAGATAGGCTGCACGGGTACAGTGAAGAGCAGAATGAGCTTTCAGGGCTGGCACCTTCCTTGTGGGAGAAGGAGCCGGACGTTTGCCTTTTCGGAAAGAGGCTCTGCCGAGAACGAGTGCCGTGCCAGGTGACGCCTGTGGGAAAGCACAGATCCCCAGTGCTGTTGTGCCTGTGGATAGGCTGCACGGGGACGGTGAAGAGCAGCATGAGCTTTCAGGGCTGGCACCTTCCTGGTGGGAGAAGGAGCCGGACGTTTGCCTTTTCGGAAAGAGGCTCTGCCGAGAACGAACATTGTGAGGTCTACAGTTCCTGGACAAGAACGGATCCCCAATGCTGTTGTGCCTGTGGATAGGCTGCACGGGGGCTGTGAAGACCGGCATGATCTTTCAGGGCTGGCACCTTCCTTGTGGGAGAAGGAGCCGGACGTTTGCCTTTTCGGAAGGAGAGTCTGCCGAGTACAAGCGCCGTGAGATGTGCCGTCTTTTGGAAAGCACAGATCCCCAGTGCTGTTGTGCCTGTGGATAGGCTGCACAGGGACAGTGTAGAGCAGCATGAGCTTTCAGGGCTGGCACCTTCCTTGTGGGAGAAGGAGCCGGACGTTTGCCTTTTCGGAAAGAGGCTCTGCCGAGAACGACCACCGTGAGATGTGCCATCTGTGGGAAAGCAGAGATCCCCAGTGCTGCTGTGCCTGTGGATAGGCTGCACGATGACGGTGAAGACCAGCAAGAGCTTTCAGGGCTGGCACCTTCCTTGTGGGAGAAGGAGCCGGACGTTTGCCTTTTCAGAAAGAGGCTCTGCTAAGAACGATCACCGTGAGGTCTACCGTTCCTGGGCAAGCACGGATCCCCAGTGGTGTTGTGCCTGTGGATAGGCTGCACGGGAACAGTGAAGAGCAGCATGAGCTTTCAGGGCTGGCACCTTCCTTGTGGGAGAAGGAGCCGGACGTTTGCCTTCTCGGAAAGAGGCTCTGCCGAGAACGAGTGCCGTGCCATGTGCCGCCTGTGGGAAAGCACAGATCCCCAGTGCTGTTGTGCCTGTGGATAGGCTGCACGGGGACGGTGAAGAGCAGCATGAGCTTTCAGGGCTGGCACCTTCCTTGTGGGAGAAGGAGCCGGACGTTTGCCTTTTCAGAAAGAGGCTCTGCTGAGAACGATCACCGTGAGATCTACCGTTCCTGGGCAAGCACGAATCCCCAGTGGTGTTGTGCCTGTAGATAGGCTGCACGGGTACAGTGAAGAGCAGCATGAGCTTTCAGGGCTGGCACCTTCCTTGTGGGAGAAGGAGCCGGACGTTTGCCTTTTCGGAAAGAGGCTCTGCCGAGAACGAGTGCCGTGCCAGGTGACGCCTGTGGGAAAGCACAGATCCCCAGTGCTGTTGTGCCTGTGGATAGGCTGCACGGGGACGGTGAAGAGCAGCATGAGCTTTCAGGGCTGGCACCTTCCTGGTGGGAGAAGGAGCCGGACGTTTGCCTTTTCGGAAAGAGGCTCTGCCGAGAACGAACATTGTGAGGTCTACAGTTCCTGGACAAGAACGGATCCCCAATGCTGTTGTGCCTGTGGATAGGCTGCACGGGGGCTGTGAAGACCGGCATGATCTTTCAGGGCTGGCACCTTCCTTGTGGGAGAAGGAGCCGGACGTTTGCCTTTTCGGAAGGAGAGTCTGCCGAGTACAAGCGCCGTGAGATGTGCCGTCTTTTGGAAAGCACAGATCCCCAGTGCTGTTGTGCCTGTGGATAGGCTGCACAGGGACAGTGTAGAGCAGCATGAGCTTTCAGGGCTGGCACCTTCCTTGTGGGAGAAGGAGCCGGACGTTTGCCTTTTCAGAAGGAGAGTCTGCCGAGTACAAGCGCCGTGAGATGTGCAGCCTGTGGGAAAGCACAGATCCCCAGTGCTGTTGTGCCTGTGGATAGGCTGCACAGGGACAGTGAAGAGCAGCATGAGCTTTCAGGGCTGGTACCTTCCTGGTGGGAGAAGGAGTCGGACGTTTGCCTTTTCGGAAAGAGGCTCTGCCGAGAACGAGCGCCGTGCCATGTGCCGCCTGTGGGAAAGCACAGATCCCCAGTGCTGTTGTGCCTGTGAATAGCCTGCACGGGTACAGTGAAGAGCAGCATGAGCTTTCAGGGCTGGCACCTTCCTGGTGGGAGAAGGAGCCGGACGTTTGCCTTTTCGGAAAGAGGCTCTGCCGAGAACGAACATTGTGAGGTCTACGGTTCCTGGACAAGAACGGATCCCCAATGCTGTTGTGCCTGTGGATAGGCTGCACGGGGGCTGTGAAGACCGGCATGATCTTTCAGGGCTGGCACCTTCCTTGTGGGAGAAGGAGCCGGACGTTTGCCTTTTCGGAAGGAGAGTCTGCCGAGTACAAGCGCCGTGAGATGTGCCGTCTTTTGGAAAGCACAGATCCCCAGTGCTGTTGTGCCTGTGGATAGGCTGCACAGGGACAGTGTAGAGCAGCATGAGCTTTCAGGGCTGGCACCTTCCTTGTGGGAGAAGGAGCCGGACGTTTGCCTTTTCGGAAAGAGGCTCTGCCGAGAACGACCACCGTGAGATGTGCCATCTGTGGGAAAGCAGAGATCCCCAGTGCTGCTGTGCCTGTGGATAGGCTGCACGATGACGGTGAAGACCAGCAAGAGCTTTCAGGGCTGGTACCTTCCTTGTGGGAGAAGGAGCCGGACGTTTGCCTTTTCGGAAAGAGGCTCTGCCGAGAACGACCACCGTGAGATGTGCCATCTGTGGGAAAGCAGAGATCCCCAGTGCTGCTGTGCCTGTGGATAGGCTGCACGATGACGGTGAAGACCAGCAAGAGCTTTCAGGGCTGGCACCTTCCTTGTGGGAGAAGGAGCCGGACGTTTGCCTTTTCAGAAAGAGGCTCTGCTAAGAACGATCACCGTGAGGTCTACCGTTCCTGGGCAAGCACGGATCCCCAGTGGTGTTGTGCCTGTGGATAGGCTGCACGGGTACAGTGAAGAGCAGCATGAGCTTTCAGGGCTGGCACCTTCCTTGTGGGAGAAGGAGCCGGACGTTTGCCTTCTCGGAAAGAGGCTCTGCCGAGAACGAGTGCCGTGCCATGTGCCGCCTGTGGGAAAGCACAGATCCCCAGTGCTGTTGTGCCTGTGGATAGGCTGCACGGGGACGGTGAAGAGCAGCATGAGCTTTCAGGGCTGGCACCTTCCTTGTGGGAGAAGGAGCCGGACGTTTGCCTTTTCAGAAAGAGGCTCTGCTGAGAACGATCACCGTGAGATCTACCGTTCCTGGGCAAGCACGAATCCCCAGTGGTGTTGTGCCTGTAGATAGGCTGCACGGGTACAGTGAAGAGCAGCATGAGCTTTCAGGGCTGGCACCTTCCTTGTGGGAGAAGGAGCCGGACGTTTGCCTTTTCGGAAAGAGGCTCTGCCGAGAACGAGTGCCGTGCCAGGTGACGCCTGTGGGAAAGCACAGATCCCCAGTGCTGTTGTGCCTGTGGATAGGCTGCACGGGGACGGTGAAGAGCAGCATGAGCTTTCAGGGCTGGCACCTTCCTGGTGGGAGAAGGAGCCGGACGTTTGCCTTTTCGGAAAGAGGCTCTGCCGAGAACGAACATTGTGAGGTCTACAGTTCCTGGACAAGAACGGATCCCCAATGCTGTTGTGCCTGTGGATAGGCTGCACGGGGGCTGTGAAGACCGGCATGATCTTTCAGGGCTGGCACCTTCCTTGTGGGAGAAGGAGCCGGACGTTTGCCTTTTCGGAAGGAGAGTCTGCCGAGTACAAGCGCCGTGAGATGTGCCGTCTTTTGGAAAGCACAGATCCCCAGTGCTGTTGTGCCTGTGGATAGGCTGCACAGGGACAGTGTAGAGCAGCATGAGCTTTCAGGGCTGGCACCTTCCTTGTGGGAGAAGGAGCCGGACGTTTGCCTTTTCAGAAGGAGAGTCTGCCGAGTACAAGCGCCGTGAGATGTGCAGCCTGTGGGAAAGCACAGATCCCCAGTGCTGTTGTGCCTGTGGATAGGCTGCACAGGGACAGTGAAGAGCAGCATGAGCTTTCAGGGCTGGTACCTTCCTGGTGGGAGAAGGAGTCGGACGTTTGCCTTTTCGGAAAGAGGCTCTGCCGAGAACGAGCGCCGTGCCATGTGCCGCCTGTGGGAAAGCACAGATCCCCAGTGCTGTTGTGCCTGTGAATAGCCTGCACGGGTACAGTGAAGAGCAGCATGAGCTTTCAGGGCTGGCACCTTCCTTGTGGGAGAAGGAGCCGGACGTTTGCCTTTTCGGAAAGAGGCTCTGCCGAGAACGACCACCGTGAGATGTGCCATCTGTGGGAAAGCAGAGATCCCCAGTGCTGCTGTGCCTGTGGATAGGCTGCACGATGACGGTGAAGACCAGCAAGAGCTTTCAGGGCTGGTACCTTCCTTGTGGGAGAAGGAGCCGGACGTTTGCCTTTTCGGAAAGAGGCTCTGCCGAGAACGACCACCGTGAGATGTGCCATCTGTGGGAAAGCAGAGATCCCCAGTGCTGCTGTGCCTGTGGATAGGCTGCACGATGACGGTGAAGACCAGCAAGAGCTTTCAGGGCTGGCACCTTCCTTGTGGGAGAAGGAGCCGGACGTTTGCCTTTTCAGAAAGAGGCTCTGCTAAGAACGATCACCGTGAGGTCTACCGTTCCTGGGCAAGCACGGACCCCCAGTGGTGTTGTGCCTGTGGATAGGCTGCACGGGAACAGTGAAGAGCAGCATGAGCTTTCAGGGCTGGCACCTTCCTTGTGGGAGAAGGAGCCGGACGTTTGCCTTTTCGGAAAGAGGCTCTGCCGAGAACGAGTGCCGTGCCATGTGCCGCCTGTGGGAAAGCACAGATCCCCAGTGCTGTTGTGCCTGTGGATAGGCTGCACGGGGACGGTGAAGAGCAGCATGAGCTTTCAGGGCTGGCACCTTCCTTGTGGGAGAAGGAGCCGGACGTTTGCCTTTTCGGAAAGAGGCTCTGCCGAGAACGAGTGCCGTGCCAGGTGACGCCTGTGGGAAAGCACAGATCCCCAGTGCTGTTGTGCCTGTGGATAGGCTGCACGGGGACGGTGAAGAGCAGCATGAGCTTTCAGGGCTGGCACCTTCCTGGTGGGAGAAGGAGCCGGACGTTTGCCTTTTCGGAAAGAGGCTCTGCCGAGAACGAACATTGTGAGGCCTACAGTTCCTGGACAAGAACGGATCCCCAATGCTGTTGTGCCTGTGGATAGGCTGCACGGGGGCTGTGAAGACCGGCATGATCTTTCAGGGCTGGCACCTTCCTTGTGGGAGAAGGAGCCGGACGTTTGGCTTTTCGGAAGCAGAGTTTGCCGAGTACAAGCGCCGTGAGATGTGCCGTCTTTTGGAAAGCACAGATCCCCAGTGCTGTTGTGCCTGTGGATAGGCTGCACAGGGACAGTGTAGAGCAGCATGAGCTTTCAGGGCTGGCACCTTCCTTGTGGGAGAAGGAGCCGGACGTTTGCCTTTTCGGAAAGAGGCTCTGCCGAGAACGACCACCGTGAGATGTGCCATCTGTGGGAAAGCAGAGATCCCCAGTGCTGCTGTGCCTGTGGATAGGCTGCACGATGACGGTGAAGACCAGCAAGAGCTTTCAGGGCTGGTACCTTCCTTGTGGGAGAAGGAGCCGGACGTTTGCCTTTTCGGAAAGAGGCTCTGCCGAGAACGACCACCGTGAGATGTGCCATCTGTGGGAAAGCAGAGATCCCCAGTGCTGCTGTGCCTGTGGATAGGCTGCACGATGACGGTGAAGAGCAGCAGGAGCTTTCAGGGCTGGCACCTTCCTTGTGGGAGAAGGAGCCGGACGTTTGCCTTTTCAGAAAGAGGCTCTGCTAAGAACGATCACCGTGAGGTCTACCGTTCCTGGGCAAGCACGGATCCCCAGTGGTGTTGTGCCTGTGGATAGGCTGCACGGGAACAGTGAAGAGCAGCATGAGCTTTCAGGGCTGGCACCTTCCTTGTGGGAGAAGGAGCCGGACGTTTGCCTTTTCGGAAAGAGGCTCTGCCGAGAACGAGTGCCGTGCCATGTGCCGCCTGTGGGAAAGCACAGATCCCCAGTGCTGTTGTGCCTGTGGATAGGCTGCACGGGGACGGTGAAGACCAGCATGAGCTTTCAGGGCTGGCACCTTCCTGGTGGGAGAAGGAGCCGGACGTTTGCCTTTTCGGAAAGAGGCTCTGCCGAGAACGAACATTGTGAGGTCTACAGTTCCTGGACAAGAACGGATCCCCAATGCTGTTGTGCCTGTGGATAGGCTGCACGGGGGCTGTGAAGACCGGCATGATCTTTCAGGGCTGGCACCTTCCTTGTGGGAGAAGGAGCCGGACGTTTGCCTTTTCGGAAGGAGAGTCTGCCGAGTACAAGCGCCGTGAGATGTGCCGTCTTTTGGAAAGCACAGATCCCCAGTGCTGTTGTGCCTCTGGATAGGCTGCACAGGGACAGTGAAGACCAGCAGGAGCTTTCAGGGCTGGCACCTTCCTTGTGGGAGAAGGAGCCGGACGTTTGCCTTTTCAGAAGGAGAGTCTGCCGAGTACAAGCGCCGTGAGATGTGCAGCCTGTGGGAAAGCACAGATCCCCAGTGCTGTTGTGCCTGTGGATAGGCTGCACAGGGACAGTGAAGAGCAGCATGAGCTTTCAGGGCTGGTACCTTCCTGGTGGGAGAAGGAGTCGGACGTTTGCCTTTTCGGAAAGAGGCTCTGCCGAGAACGAGCGCCGTGCCATGTGCCGCCTGTGGGAAAGCACAGATCCCCAGTGCTGTTGTGCCTGTGAATAGCCTGCACGGGTACAGTGAAGAGCAGCATGAGCTTTCAGGGCTGGCACCTTCCTGGTGGGAGAAGGAGCCGGACGTTTGCCTTTTCGGAAAGAGGCTCTGCCGAGAACGACCACCGTGAGATGTGCCATCTGTGGGAAAGCAGAGATCCCCAGTGCTGCTGTGCCTGTGGATAGGCTGCACGATGACGGTGAAGACCAGCAAGAGCTTTCAGGGCTGGTACCTTCCTTGTGGGAGAAGGAGCCGGACGTTTGCCTTTTCGGAAAGAGGCTCTGCCGAGAACGACCACCGTGAGATGTGCCATCTGTGGGAAAGCAGAGATCCCCAGTGCTGCTGTGCCTGTGGATAGGCTGCACGATGACGGTGAAGAGCAGCAGGAGCTTTCAGGGCTGGCACCTTCCTGGTGGGAGAAGGAGCCGGACGTTTGCCTTTTCAGAAAGAGGCTCTGCTAAGAACGATCACCGTGAGGTCTACCGTTCCTGGGCAAGCACGGATCCCCAGTGGTGTTGTGCCTGTGGATAGGCTGCACGGGAACAGTGAAGAGCAGCATGAGCTTTCAGGGATGGCACCTTCCTTGTGGGAGAAGGAGCCGGACGTTTGCCTTTTCGGAAAGAGGCTCTGCCGAGAACGAGTGCCGTGCCATGTGCCGCCTGTGGGAAAGCACAGATCCCCAGTGCTGTTGTGCCTGTGGATAGGCTGCACGGGGACGGTGAAGAGCAGCATGAGCTTTCAGGGCTGGCACCTTCCTTGTGGGAGAAGGAGCCGGACGTTTGCCTTTTCAGAAAGAGGCTCTGCTGAGAACGATCACCGTGAGATCTACCGTTCCTGGGCAAGCACGAATCCCCAGTGGTGTTGTGCCTGTAGATAGGCTGCACGGGTACAGTGAAGAGCAGCATGAGCTTTCAGGGCTGGCACCTTCCTTGTGGGAGAAGGAGCCGGACGTTTGCCTTTTCGGAAAGAGGCTCTGCCGAGAACGAGTGCCGTGCCAGGTGACGCCTGTGGGAAAGCACAGATCCCCAGTGCTGTTGTGCCTGTGGATAGGCTGCACGGGGACGGTGAAGAGCAGCATGAGCTTTCAGGGCTGGCACCTTCCTGGTGGGAGAAGGAGCCGGACGTTTGCCTTTTCGGAAAGAGGCTCTGCCGAGAACGAACATTGTGAGGTCTACAGTTCCTGGACAAGAACGGATCCCCAATGCTGTTGTGCCTGTGGATAGGCTGCACGGGGGCTGTGAAGACCGGCATGATCTTTCAGGGCTGGCACCTTCCTTGTGGGAGAAGGAGCCGGACGTTTGCCTTTTCGGAAGGAGAGTCTGCCGAGTACAAGCGCCGTGAGATGTGCCGTCTTTTGGAAAGCACAGATCCCCAGTGCTGTTGTGCCTGTGGATAGGCTGCACAGGGACAGTGAAGACCAGCAGGAGCTTTCAGGGCTGGCACCTTCCTTGTGGGAGAAGGAGCCGGACGTTTGCCTTTTCAGAAGGAGAGTCTGCCGAGTACAAGCGCCGTGAGATGTGCAGCCTGTGGGAAAGCACAGATCCCCAGTGCTGTTGTGCCTGTGGATAGGCTGCACAGGGACAGTGAAGAGCAGCATGAGCTTTCAGGGCTGGTACCTTCCTGGTGGGAGAAGGAGTCGGACGATTGCCTTTTCGGAAAGAGGCTCTGCCGAGAACGAGCGCCGTGCCATGTGCCGCCTGTGGGAAAGCACAGATCCCCAGTGCTGTTGTGCCTGTGAATAGCCTGCACGGGTACAGTGAAGAGCAGCATGAGCTTTCAGGGCTGGCACCTTCCTGGTGGGAGAAGGAGCCGGACGTTTGCCTTTTCGGAAAGAGGCTCTGCCGAGAACGACCACCGTGAGATGTGCCATCTGTGGGAAAGCAGAGATCCCCAGTGCTGCTGTGCCTGTGGATAGGCTGCACGATGACGGTGAAGACCAGCAAGAGCTTTCAGGGCTGGCACCTTCCTTGTGGGAGAAGGAGCCGGACGTTTGCCTTTTCGGAAAGAGGCTCTGCCGAGAACGAGTGCCGTGCCATGTGCCGCCTGTGGGAAAGCACAGATCCCCAGTGCTGTTGTGCCTGTGGATAGGCTGCACGGGGACGGTGAAGAGCAGCATGAGCTTTCAGGGCTGGCACCTTCCTTGTGGGAGAAGGAGCCGGACGTTTGCCTTTTCAGAAAGAGGCTCTGCTGAGAACGATCACCGTGAGATCTACCGTTCCTGGGCAAGCACGAATCCCCAGTGGTGTTGTGCCTGTAGATAGGCTGCACGGGTACAGTGAAGAGCAGCATGAGCTTTCAGGGCTGGCACCTTCCTTGTGGGAGAAGGAGCCGGACGTTTGCCTTTTCGGAAAGAGGCTCTGCCGAGAACGAGTGCCGTGCCAGGTGACGCCTGTGGGAAAGCACAGATCCCCAGTGCTGTTGTGCCTGTGGATAGGCTGCACGGGGACGGTGAAGAGCAGCATGAGCTTTCAGGGCTGGCACCTTCCTGGTGGGAGAAGGAGCCGGACGTTTGCCTTTTCGGAAAGAGGCTCTGCCGAGAACGAACATTGTGAGGTCTACAGTTCCTGGACAAGAACGGATCCCCAATGCTGTTGTGCCTGTGGATAGGCTGCACGGGGGCTGTGAAGACCGGCATGATCTTTCAGGGCTGGCACCTTCCTTGTGGGAGAAGGAGCCGGACGTTTGCCTTTTCGGAAGGAGAGTCTGCCGAGTACAAGCGCCGTGAGATGTGCCGTCTTTTGGAAAGCACAGATCCCCAGTGCTGTTGTGCCTGTGGATAGGCTGCACAGGGACAGTGAAGACCAGCAGGAGCTTTCAGGGCTGGCACCTTCCTTGTGGGAGAAGGAGCCGGACGTTTGCCTTTTCAGAAGGAGAGTCTGCCGAGTACAAGCGCCGTGAGATGTGCAGCCTGTGGGAAAGCACAGATCCCCAGTGCTGTTGTGCCTGTGGATAGGCTGCACAGGGACAGTGAAGAGCAGCATGAGCTTTCAGGGCTGGTACCTTCCTGGTGGGAGAAGGAGTCGGACGTTTGCCTTTTCGGAAAGAGGCTCTGCCGAGAACGAGCGCCGTGCCATGTGCCGCCTGTGGGAAAGCACAGATCCCCAGTGCTGTTGTGCCTGTGAATAGCCTGCACGGGTACAGTGAAGAGCAGCATGAGCTTTCAGGGCTGGCACCTTCCTGGTGGGAGAAGGAGCCGGACGTTTGCCTTTTCGGAAAGAGGCTCTGCCGAGAACGACCACCGTGAGATGTGCCATCTGTGGGAAAGCAGAGATCCCCAGTGCTGCTGTGCCTGTGGATAGGCTGCACGATGACGGTGAAGACCAGCAAGAGCTTTCAGGGCTGGCACCTTCCTTGTGGGAGAAGGAGCCGGACGTTTGCCTTTTCGGAAAGAGGCTCTGCTGAGAACAAGCGCCGTGCCATGTGCCGCCCTTGGGAAAGCACAGATCCCCAGTGCTGCTGTGCCTGTGAATAGCCTGCACGGGGACGGTGAAGAGCAGCAGGAGCTTTCAGGGCTGGCACCTTCCTTGTGGGAGAAGGAGCCGGACGTTTGCCTTTTCGGAAAGAGGCTCTGCCGAGAATGAACACCGTGAGGTCTACCGTTCCTTGGCAAGCACGGATCGGCAGTGTTGCTGTGCCTGTGGATAGGCTGCACAGGGACAGTGAAGAGCAGCAGGAGCTTTCAGGGCTGGCACCTTCCTTGTGGGAGAAGGAGCCGGACGTTTGCCTTTTCAGTAGGAGAGTCTGCCGAGTACAAGCGCCGTGAGATGTGCCGCCTGTGTGAAAGCACAGATCCCCAGTGCTGTTGTGCCTGTGAATACGCGGCACGGGGACGGTGAAGAGCAGCATGAGCTTTCAGGGCTGGCACCTTCCTTGTGGGAGAAGGAGGCGGAAGTTTGCCTTTTCGCAAAGAGGCTCTGACGAGAATGACCACCGTGAGATGTGCCGCCTGTGGGAAAGTACAGATCCCCAGTGCTGTTGTGCCTGTGGATAGGCTGCACGGGGACGGTGAAGAGCAGCATGAGCTTTCAGGGCTGGCACCTTCCTTGTGGGAGAAGGAGCCGGACGTTTGCCTTTTCGGAAAGAGGCTCTGCCGAGAACGACCACCGTGAGATGTGCCATCTGTGGGAAAGCAGAGATCCCCAGTGCTGCTGTGCCTGTGGATAGGCTGCACGATGACGGTGAAGACCAGCAAGAGCTTTCAGGGCTGGTACCTTCCTTGTGGGAGAAGGAGCCGGACGTTTGCCTTTTCGGAAAGAGGCTCTGCCGAGAACGACCACCGTGAGATGTGCCATCTGTGGGAAAGCAGAGATCCCCAGTGCTGCTGTGCCTGTGGATAGGCTGCACGATGACGGTGAAGACCAGCAGGAGCTTTCAGGGCTGGCACCTTCCTTGTGGGAGAAGGAGCCGGACGTTTGCCTTTTCAGAAAGAGGCTCTGCTAAGAACGATCACCGTGAGGTCTACCGTTCCTGGGCAAGCACGGATCCCCAGTGGTGTTGTGCCTGTGGATAGGCTGCACGGGAACAGTGAAGACCAGCAAGAGCTTTCAGGGCTGGCACCTTCCTTGTGGGAGAAGGAGCCGGACGTTTGCCTTTTCGGAAAGAGGCTCTGCCGAGAACGAGTGCCGTGCCATGTGCCGCCTGTGGGAAAGCACAGATCCCCAGTGCTGTTGTGCCTGTGGATAGGCTGCACGGGGACGGTGAAGAGCAGCATGAGCTTTCAGGGCTGGCACCTTCCTTGTGGGAGAAGGAGCCGGACGTTTGCCTTTTCAGAAAGAGGCTCTGCTGAGAACGATCACCGTGAGATCTACCGTTCCTGGGCAAGCACGAATCCCCAGTGGTGTTGTGCCTGTAGATAGGCTGCACGGGTACAGTGAAGAGCAGCATGAGCTTTCAGGGCTGGCACCTTCCTTGTGGGAGAAGGAGCCGGACGTTTGCCTTTTCGGAAAGAGGCTCTGCCGAGAACGAGTGCCGTGCCAGGTGACGCCTGTGGGAAAGCACAGATCCCCAGTGCTGTTGTGCCTGTGGATAGGCTGCACGGGGACGGTGAAGAGCAGCATGAGCTTTCAGGGCTGGCACCTTCCTGGTGGGAGAAGGAGCCGGACGTTTGCCTTTTCGGAAAGAGGCTCTGCCGAGAACGAACATTGTGAGGTCTACAGTTCCTGGACAAGAACGGATCCCCAATGCTGTTGTGCCTGTGGATAGGCTGCACGGGGGCTGTGAAGACCGGCATGATCTTTCAGGGCTGGCACCTTCCTTGTGGGAGAAGGAGCCGGACGTTTGCCTTTTCGGAAGGAGAGTCTGCCGAGTACAAGCGCCGTGAGATGTGCCGTCTTTTGGAAAGCACAGATCCCCAGTGCTGTTGTGCCTGTGGATAGGCTGCACAGGGACAGTGTAGAGCAGCATGAGCTTTCAGGGCTGGCACCTTCCTTGTGGGAGAAGGAGCCGGACGTTTGCCTTTTCAGAAGGAGAGTCTGCCGAGTACAAGCGCCGTGAGATGTGCAGCCTGTGGGAAAGCACAGATCCCCAGTGCTGTTGTGCCTGTGGATAGGCTGCACGATGACGGTGAAGACCAGCAAGAGCTTTCAGGGCTGGCACCTTCCTTGTGGGAGAAGGAGCCGGACGTTTGCCTTTTCGGAAAGAGGCTCTGCTGAGAACAAGCGCCGTGCCATGTGCCGCCCTTGGGAAAGCACAGATCCCCAGTGCTGCTGTGCCTGTGAATAGCCTGCACGGGGACGGTGAAGAGCAGCAGGAGCTTTCAGGGCTGGCACCTTCCTTGTGGGAGAAGGAGCCGGACGTTTGCCTTTTCGGAAAGAGGCTCTGCCGAGAACGAACACCGTGAGGTCTACCGTTCCTTGGCAAGCACGGATCGGCAGTGTTGCTGTGCCTGTGGATAGGCTGCACAGGGACAGTGAAGAGCAGCAGGAGCTTTCAGGGCTGGCACCTTCCTTGTGGGAGAAGGAGCCGGACGTTTGCCTTTTCAGTAGGAGAGTCTGCCGAGTACAAGCGCCGTGAGATGTGCCGCCTGTGTGAAAGCACAGATCCCCAGTGCTGTTGTGCCTGTGAATAGCCTGCACGGGTACAGTGAAGAGCAGCATGAGCTTTCAGGGCTGGCACCTTCCTGGTGGGAGAAGGAGCCGGACGTTTGCCTTTTCGGAAAGAGGCTCTGCCGAGAACGACCACCGTGAGATGTGCCATCTGTGGGAAAGCAGAGATCCCCAGTGCTGCTGTGCCTGTGGATAGGCTGCACGATGACGGTGAAGACCAGCAAGAGCTTTCAGGGCTGGTACCTTCCTTGTGGGAGAAGGAGCCGGACGTTTGCCTTTTCGGAAAGAGGCTCTGCCGAGAACGACCACCGTGAGATGTGCCATCTGTGGGAAAGCAGAGATCCCCAGTGCTGCTGTGCCTGTGGATAGGCTGCACGATGACGGTGAAGAGCAGCAGGAGCTTTCAGGGCTGGCACCTTCCTGGTGGGAGAAGGAGCCGGACGTTTGCCTTTTCAGAAAGAGGCTCTGCTAAGAACGATCACCGTGAGGTCTACCGTTCCTGGGCAAGCACGGATCCCCAGTGGTGTTGTGCCTGTGGATAGGCTGCACGGGAACAGTGAAGAGCAGCATGAGCTTTCAGGGCTGGCACCTTCCTTGTGGGAGAAGGAGCCGGACGTTTGCCTTTTCGGAAAGAGGCTCTGCCGAGAACGAGTGCCGTGCCATGTGCCGCCTGTGGGAAAGCACAGATCCCCAGTGCTGTTGTGCCTGTGGATAGGCTGCACGGGGACGGTGAAGAGCAGCATGAGCTTTCAGGGCTGGCACCTTCCTTGTGGGAGAAGGAGCCGGACGTTTGCCTTTTCAGAAAGAGGCTCTGCTGAGAACGATCACCGTGAGATCTACCGTTCCTGGGCAAGCACGAATCCCCAGTGGTGTTGTGCCTGTAGATAGGCTGCACGGGTACAGTGAAGAGCAGCATGAGCTTTCAGGGCTGGCACCTTCCTTGTGGGAGAAGGAGCCGGACGTTTGCCTTTTCGGAAAGAGGCTCTGCCGAGAACGAGTGCCGTGCCAGGTGACGCCTGTGGGAAAGCACAGATCCCCAGTGCTGTTGTGCCTGTGGATAGGCTGCACGGGGACGGTGAAGAGCAGCATGAGCTTTCAGGGCTGGCACCTTCCTGGTGGGAGAAGGAGCCGGACGTTTGCCTTTTCGGAAAGAGGCTCTGCCGAGAACGAACATTGTGAGGTCTACAGTTCCTGGACAAGAACGGATCCCCAATGCTGTTGTGCCTGTGGATAGGCTGCACGGGGGCTGTGAAGACCGGCATGATCTTTCAGGGCTGGCACCTTCCTTGTGGGAGAAGGAGCCGGACGTTTGCCTTTTCGGAAGGAGAGTCTGCCGAGTACAAGCGCCGTGAGATGTGCCGTCTTTTGGAAAGCACAGATCCCCAGTGCTGTTGTGCCTGTGGATAGGCTGCACAGGGACAGTGAAGACCAGCAGGAGCTTTCAGGGCTGGCACCTTCCTTGTGGGAGAAGGAGCCGGACGTTTGCCTTTTCAGAAGGAGAGTCTGCCGAGTACAAGCGCCGTGAGATGTGCAGCCTGTGGGAAAGCACAGATCCCCAGTGCTGTTGTGCCTGTGGATAGGCTGCACAGGGACAGTGAAGAGCAGCATGAGCTTTCAGGGCTGGTACCTTCCTGGTGGGAGAAGGAGTCGGACGTTTGCCTTTTCGGAAAGAGGCTCTGCCGAGAACGAGCGCCGTGCCATGTGCCGCCTGTGGGAAAGCACAGATCCCCAGTGCTGTTGTGCCTGTGAATAGCCTGCACGGGTACAGTGAAGAGCAGCATGAGCTTTCAGGGCTGGCACCTTCCTGGTGGGAGAAGGAGCCGGACGTTTGCCTTTTCGGAAAGAGGCTCTGCCGAGAACGACCACCGTGAGATGTGCCATCTGTGGGAAAGCAGAGATCCCCAGTGCTGCTGTGCCTGTGGATAGGCTGCACGATGACGGTGAAGACCAGCAAGAGCTTTCAGGGCTGGTACCTTCCTTGTGGGAGAAGGAGCCGGACGTTTGCCTTTTCGGAAAGAGGCTCTGCCGAGAACGACCACCGTGAGATGTGCCATCTGTGGGAAAGCAGAGATCCCCAGTGCTGCTGTGCCTGTGGATAGGCTGCACGATGACGGTGAAGAGCAGCAGGAGCTTTCAGGGCTGGCACCTTCCTTGTGGGAGAAGGAGCCGGACGTTTGCCTTTTCAGAAAGAGGCTCTGCTAAGAACGATCACCGTGAGGTCTACCGTTCCTGGGCAAGCACGGATCCCCAGTGGTGTTGTGCCTGTGGATAGGCTGCACGGGAACAGTGAAGAGCAGCATGAGCTTTCAGGGCTGGCACCTTCCTTGTGGGAGAAGGAGCCGGACGTTTGCCTTTTCGGAAAGAGGCTCTGCCGAGAACGAGTGCCGTGCCATGTGCCGCCTGTGGGAAAGCACAGATCCCCAGTGCTGTTGTGCCTGTGGATAGGCTGCACGGGGACGGTGAAGAGCAGCATGAGCTTTCAGGGCTGGCACCTTCCTTGTGGGAGAAGGAGCCGGACGTTTGCCTTTTCAGAAAGAGGCTCTGCTGAGAACGATCACCGTGAGATCTACCGTTCCTGGGCAAGCACGAATCCCCAGTGGTGTTGTGCCTGTAGATAGGCTGCACGGGTACAGTGAAGAGCAGCATGAGCTTTCAGGGCTGGCACCTTCCTTGTGGGAGAAGGAGCCGGACGTTTGCCTTTTCGGAAAGAGGCTCTGCCGAGAACGAGTGCCGTGCCAGGTGACGCCTGTGGGAAAGCACAGATCCCCAGTGCTGTTGTGCCTGTGGATAGGCTGCACGGGGACGGTGAAGAGCAGCATGAGCTTTCAGGGCTGGCACCTTCCTGGTGGGAGAAGGAGCCGGACGTTTGCCTTTTCGGAAAGAGGCTCTGCCGAGAACGAACATTGTGAGGTCTACAGTTCCTGGACAAGAACGGATCCCCAATGCTGTTGTGCCTGTGGATAGGCTGCACGGGGGCTGTGAAGACCGGCATGATCTTTCAGGGCTGGCACCTTCCTTGTGGGAGAAGGAGCCGGACGTTTGCCTTTTCGGAAGGAGAGTCTGCCGAGTACAAGCGCCGTGAGATGTGCCGTCTTTTGGAAAGCACAGATCCCCAGTGCTGTTGTGCCTGTGGATAGGCTGCACAGGGACAGTGTAGAGCAGCATGAGCTTTCAGGGCTGGCACCTTCCTTGTGGGAGAAGGAGCCGGACGTTTGCCTTTTCAGAAGGAGAGTCTGCCGAGTACAAGCGCCGTGAGATGTGCAGCCTGTGGGAAAGCACAGATCCCCAGTGCTGTTGTGCCTGTGGATAGGCTGCACAGGGACAGTGAAGAGCAGCATGAGCTTTCAGGGCTGGTACCTTCCTGGTGGGAGAAGGAGTCGGACGATTGCCTTTTCGGAAAGAGGCTCTGCCGAGAACGAGCGCCGTGCCATGTGCCGCCTGTGGGAAAGCACAGATCCCCAGTGCTGTTGTGCCTGTGAATAGCCTGCACGGGTACAGTGAAGAGCAGCATGAGCTTTCAGGGCTGGCACCTTCCTGGTGGGAGAAGGAGCCGGACGTTTGCCTTTTCGGAAAGAGGCTCTGCCGAGAACGACCACCGTGAGATGTGCCATCTGTGGGAAAGCAGAGATCCCCAGTGCTGCTGTGCCTGTGGATAGGCTGCACGATGACGGTGAAGACCAGCAAGAGCTTTCAGGGCTGGCACCTTCCTTGTGGGAGAAGGAGCCGGACGTTTGCCTTTTCGGAAAGAGGCTCTGCCGAGAACGAGTGCCGTGCCATGTGCCGCCTGTGGGAAAGCACAGATCCCCAGTGCTGTTGTGCCTGTGGATAGGCTGCACGGGGACGGTGAAGAGCAGCATGAGCTTTCAGGGCTGGCACCTTCCTTGTGGGAGAAGGAGCCGGACGTTTGCCTTTTCAGAAAGAGGCTCTGCTGAGAACGATCACCGTGAGATCTACCGTTCCTGGGCAAGCACGAATCCCCAGTGGTGTTGTGCCTGTAGATAGGCTGCACGGGTACAGTGAAGAGCAGCATGAGCTTTCAGGGCTGGCACCTTCCTTGTGGGAGAAGGAGCCGGACGTTTGCCTTTTCGGAAAGAGGCTCTGCCGAGAACGAGTGCCGTGCCAGGTGACGCCTGTGGGAAAGCACAGATCCCCAGTGCTGTTGTGCCTGTGGATAGGCTGCACGGGGACGGTGAAGACCAGCATGAGCTTTCAGGGCTGGCACCTTCCTGGTGGGAGAAGGAGCCGGACGTTTGCCTTTTCGGAAAGAGGCTCTGCCGAGAACGAACATTGTGAGGTCTACAGTTCCTGGACAAGAACGGATCCCCAATGCTGTTGTGCCTGTGGATAGGCTGCACGGGGGCTGTGAAGACCGGCATGATCTTTCAGGGCTGGCACCTTCCTTGTGGGAGAAGGAGCCGGACGTTTGCCTTTTCGGAAGGAGAGTCTGCCGAGTACAAGCGCCGTGAGATGTGCCGTCTTTTGGAAAGCACAGATCCCCAGTGCTGTTGTGCCTCTGGATAGGCTGCACAGGGACAGTGAAGACCAGCAGGAGCTTTCAGGGCTGGCACCTTCCTTGTGGGAGAAGGAGCCGGACGTTTGCCTTTTCAGAAGGAGAGTCTGCCGAGTACAAGCGCCGTGAGATGTGCAGCCTGTGGGAAAGCACAGATCCCCAGTGCTGTTGTGCCTGTGGATAGGCTGCACAGGGACAGTGAAGAGCAGCATGAGCTTTCAGGGCTGGTACCTTCCTGGTGGGAGAAGGAGTCGGACGTTTGCCTTTTCGGAAAGAGGCTCTGCCGAGAACGAGCGCCGTGCCATGTGCCGCCTGTGGGAAAGCACAGATCCCCAGTGCTGTTGTGCCTGTGAATAGCCTGCACGGGTACAGTGAAGAGCAGCATGAGCTTTCAGGGCTGGCACCTTCCTGGTGGGAGAAGGAGCCGGACGTTTGCCTTTTCGGAAAGAGGCTCTGCCGAGAACGACCACCGTGAGATGTGCCATCTGTGGGAAAGCAGAGATCCCCAGTGCTGCTGTGCCTGTGGATAGGCTGCACGATGACGGTGAAGACCAGCAAGAGCTTTCAGGGCTGGTACCTTCCTTGTGGGAGAAGGAGCCGGACGTTTGCCTTTTCGGAAAGAGGCTCTGCTGAGAACAAGCGCCGTGCCATGTGCCGCCCTTGGGAAAGCACAGATCCCCAGTGCTGCTGTGCCTGTGAATAGCCTGCACGGGGACGGTGAAGAGCAGCAGGAGCTTTCAGGGCTGGCACCTTCCTTGTGGGAGAAGGAGCCGGACGTTTGCCTTTTCGGAAAGAGGCTCTGCCGAGAATGAACACCGTGAGGTCTACCGTTCCTTGGCAAGCACGGATCGGCAGTGTTGCTGTGCCTGTGGATAGGCTGCACAGGGACAGTGAAGAGCAGCAGGAGCTTTCAGGGCTGGCACCTTCCTTGTGGGAGAAGGAGCCGGACGTTTGCCTTTTCAGTAGGAGAGTCTGCCGAGTACAAGCGCCGTGAGATGTGCCGCCTGTGTGAAAGCACAGATCCCCAGTGCTGTTGTGCCTGTGAATACGCGGCACGGGGACGGTGAAGAGCAGCATGAGCTTTCAGGGCTGGCACCTTCCTTGTGGGAGAAGGAGGCGGAAGTTTGCCTTTTCGCAAAGAGGCTCTGACGAGAATGACCACCGTGAGATGTGCCGCCTGTGGGAAAGTACAGATCCCCAGTGCTGTTGTGCCTGTGGATAGGCTGCACGGGGACGGTGAAGAGCAGCATGAGCTTTCAGGGCTGGCACCTTCCTTGTGGGAGAAGGAGCCGGACGTTTGCCTTTTCGGAAAGAGGCTCTGCCGAGAACGACCACCGTGAGATGTGCCATCTGTGGGAAAGCAGAGATCCCCAGTGCTGCTGTGCCTGTGGATAGGCTGCACGATGACGGTGAAGACCAGCAAGAGCTTTCAGGGCTGGTACCTTCCTTGTGGGAGAAGGAGCCGGACGTTTGCCTTTTCGGAAAGAGGCTCTGCCGAGAACGACCACCGTGAGATGTGCCATCTGTGGGAAAGCAGAGATCCCCAGTGCTGCTGTGCCTGTGGATAGGCTGCACGATGACGGTGAAGACCAGCAGGAGCTTTCAGGGCTGGCACCTTCCTTGTGGGAGAAGGAGCCGGACGTTTGCCTTTTCAGAAAGAGGCTCTGCTAAGAACGATCACCGTGAGGTCTACCGTTCCTGGGCAAGCACGGATCCCCAGTGGTGTTGTGCCTGTGGATAGGCTGCACGGGAACAGTGAAGACCAGCAAGAGCTTTCAGGGCTGGCACCTTCCTTGTGGGAGAAGGAGCCGGACGTTTGCCTTTTCGGAAAGAGGCTCTGCCGAGAACGAGTGCCGTGCCATGTGCCGCCTGTGGGAAAGCACAGATCCCCAGTGCTGTTGTGCCTGTGGATAGGCTGCACGGGGACGGTGAAGAGCAGCATGAGCTTTCAGGGCTGGCACCTTCCTTGTGGGAGAAGGAGCCGGACGTTTGCCTTTTCAGAAAGAGGCTCTGCTGAGAACGATCACCGTGAGATCTACCGTTCCTGGGCAAGCACGAATCCCCAGTGGTGTTGTGCCTGTAGATAGGCTGCACGGGTACAGTGAAGAGCAGCATGAGCTTTCAGGGCTGGCACCTTCCTTGTGGGAGAAGGAGCCGGACGTTTGCCTTTTCGGAAAGAGGCTCTGCCGAGAACGAGTGCCGTGCCAGGTGACGCCTGTGGGAAAGCACAGATCCCCAGTGCTGTTGTGCCTGTGGATAGGCTGCACGGGGACGGTGAAGAGCAGCATGAGCTTTCAGGGCTGGCACCTTCCTGGTGGGAGAAGGAGCCGGACGTTTGCCTTTTCGGAAAGAGGCTCTGCCGAGAACGAACATTGTGAGGTCTACAGTTCCTGGACAAGAACGGATCCCCAATGCTGTTGTGCCTGTGGATAGGCTGCACGGGGGCTGTGAAGACCGGCATGATCTTTCAGGGCTGGCACCTTCCTTGTGGGAGAAGGAGCCGGACGTTTGCCTTTTCGGAAGGAGAGTCTGCCGAGTACAAGCGCCGTGAGATGTGCCGTCTTTTGGAAAGCACAGATCCCCAGTGCTGTTGTGCCTGTGGATAGGCTGCACAGGGACAGTGTAGAGCAGCATGAGCTTTCAGGGCTGGCACCTTCCTTGTGGGAGAAGGAGCCGGACGTTTGCCTTTTCAGAAGGAGAGTCTGCCGAGTACAAGCGCCGTGAGATGTGCAGCCTGTGGGAAAGCACAGATCCCCAGTGCTGTTGTGCCTGTGGATAGGCTGCACGATGACGGTGAAGACCAGCAAGAGCTTTCAGGGCTGGCACCTTCCTTGTGGGAGAAGGAGCCGGACGTTTGCCTTTTCGGAAAGAGGCTCTGCTGAGAACAAGCGCCGTGCCATGTGCCGCCCTTGGGAAAGCACAGATCCCCAGTGCTGCTGTGCCTGTGAATAGCCTGCACGGGGACGGTGAAGAGCAGCAGGAGCTTTCAGGGCTGGCACCTTCCTTGTGGGAGAAGGAGCCGGACGTTTGCCTTTTCGGAAAGAGGCTCTGCCGAGAACGAACACCGTGAGGTCTACCGTTCCTTGGCAAGCACGGATCGGCAGTGTTGCTGTGCCTGTGGATAGGCTGCACAGGGACAGTGAAGAGCAGCAGGAGCTTTCAGGGCTGGCACCTTCCTTGTGGGAGAAGGAGCCGGACGTTTGCCTTTTCAGTAGGAGAGTCTGCCGAGTACAAGCGCCGTGAGATGTGCCGCCTGTGTGAAAGCACAGATCCCCAGTGCTGTTGTGCCTGTGAATACGCGGCACGGGGACGGTGAAGAGCAGCATGAGCTTTCAGGGCTGGCACCTTCCTTGTGGGAGAAGGAGGCGGAAGTTTGCCTTTTCGCAAAGAGGCTCTGACGAGAATGACCACCGTGAGATGTGCCGCCTGTGGGAAAGTACAGATCCCCAGTGCTGTTGTGCCTGTGGATAGGCTGCACGGGGACGGTGAAGAGCAGCATGAGCTTTCAGGGCTGGCACCTTCCTTGTGGGAGAGGGAGCCGGACGTTTGCCTTTTCGGAAAGAGGCTCTGCTGAGAACGAGCGCCGTGCCATGTGCCGCCTGTGGGAAAGCACAGATCCCCAGTGCTGTTGTGCCTGTGGATAGGCTGCACGGGGACGGTGAAGAGCAGCATGAGCTTTGAGGGCTGGCACCTTCCTTGTGGGACAAGGAGTCGGACGTTTGCCTTTTCGGAAAGAGGCTCTGCTGAGAACGAACACCGGGAGGTCTACCGTTCCTGGGCAAGTACAGATCCACAATGCTGTTGTGCCTGTGGATAGGCTGCAAAGGTGCAATGAAGAGCAGCATGAGCTTTCAGGGCTGGCACCTTCCTTGTGGGAGAAGGAGCCGGACGTTTGCCTTTTCGGAAAGAGGCTCTGCTGAGAACGAACACCGTGAGGTCTACCGTTCCTAGGCAAGCACGGATCCCCAGCGCTCTTGTGCCTGTGGATAGGCTGCACAGGGACAGTGAAGAGCAGCAGGAGCTTTCAGGGCTGGTACCTTCCTTGTGGGAGAAGGAGCCGGACGTTTGCCTTTTCAGAAAGAGGCTCTGCTAAGAACGATCACCGTGAGGTCTACCGTTCCTGGGCAAGCACGGATCCCCAGTGGTGTTGTGCCTGTGGATAGGCTGCACGGGAACAGTGAAGAGCAGCATGAGCTTTCAGGGCTGGCACCTTCCTTGTGGGAGAAGGAGCCGGACGTTTGCCTTTTCGGAAAGAGGCTCTGCCGAGAACGAGTGCCGTGCCATGTGCCGCCTGTGGGAAAGCACAGATCCCCAGTGCTGTTGTGCCTGTGGATAGGCTGCACGGGGACGGTGAAGAGCAGCATGAGCTTTCAGGGCTGGCACCTTCCTTGTGGGAGAAGGAGCCGGACGTTTGCCTTTTCAGAAAGAGGCTCTGCTGAGAACGATCACCGTGAGATCTACCGTTCCTGGGCAAGCACGAATCCCCAGTGGTGTTGTGCCTGTAGATAGGCTGCACGGGTACAGTGAAGAGCAGCATGAGCTTTCAGAGCTGGCACCTTCCTTGTGGGAGAAGGAGCCGGACGTTTGCCTTTTCGGAAAGAGGCTCTGCCGAGAACGAGTGCCGTGCCAGGTGACGCCTGTGGGAAAGCACAGATCCCCAGTGCTGTTGTGCCTGTGGATAGGCTGCACGGGGACGGTGAAGAGCAGCATGAGCTTTCAGGGCTGGCACCTTCCTGGTGGGAGAAGGAGCCGGACGTTTGCCTTTTCGGAAAGAGGCTCTGCCGAGAACGACCACCGTGAGATGTGCCATCTGTGGGAAAGCAGAGATCCCCAGTGCTGCTGTGCCTGTGGATAGGCTGCACGATGACGGTGAAGACCAGCAAGAGCTTTCAGGGCTGGTACCTTCCTTGTGGGAGAAGGAGCCGGACGTTTGCCTTTTCGGAAAGAGGCTCTGCCGAGAACGACCACCGTGAGATGTGCCATCTGTGGGAAAGCAGAGATCCCCAGTGCTGCTGTGCCTGTGGATAGGCTGCACGATGACGGTGAAGACCAGCAAGAGCTTTCAGGGCTGGCACCTTCCTTGTGGGAGAAGGAGCCGGACGTTTGCCTTTTCAGAAAGAGGCTCTGCTAAGAACGATCACCGTGAGGTCTACCGTTCCTGGGCAAGCACGGATCCCCAGTGGTGTTGTGCCTGTGGATAGGCTGCACGGGAACAGTGAAGAGCAGCATGAGCTTTCAGGGCTGGCACCTTCCTTGTGGGAGAAGGAGCCGGACGTTTGCCTTTTCGGAAAGAGGCTCTGCCGAGAACGAGTGCCGTGCCATGTGCCGCCTGTGGGAAAGCACAGATCCCCAGTGCTGTTGTGCCTGTGGATAGGCTGCACGGGGACGGTGAAGAGCAGCATGAGCTTTCAGGGCTGGCACCTTCCTTGTGGGAGAAGGAGCCGGACGTTTGCCTTTTCAGAAAGAGGCTCTGCTGAGAACGATCACCGTGAGATCTACCGTTCCTGGGCAAGCACGAATCCCCAGTGGTGTTGTGCCTGTAGATAGGCTGCACGGGTACAGTGAAGAGCAGCATGAGCTTTCAGGGCTGGCACCTTCCTTGTGGGAGAAGGAGCCGGACGTTTGCCTTTTCGGAAAGAGGCTCTGCCGAGAACGAGTGCCGTGCCAGGTGACGCCTGTGGGAAAGCACAGATCCCCAGTGCTGTTGTGCCTGTGGATAGGCTGCACGGGGACGGTGAAGAGCAGCATGAGCTTTCAGGGCTGGCACCTTCCTGGTGGGAGAAGGAGCCGGACGTTTGCCTTTTCGGAAAGAGGCTCTGCCGAGAACGAACATTGTGAGGTCTACAGTTCCTGGACAAGAACGGATCCCCAATGCTGTTGTGCCTGTGGATAGGCTGAACGGGGGCTGTGAAGACCGGCATGATCTTTCAGGGCTGGCACCTTCCTTGTGGGAGAAGGAGTCGGACGTTTGCCTTTTCGGAAAGAGGCTCTGCTGAGAACAAACACCATGAGATCTACCGTTCCTGGGCAAGCACTGATCCCCAATGCTGTTGTGCCTGTGGATAGGCTGCACGGGGACGGTGAAGAGCAGCATGAGCTTTCAGGGCTGGCACCTTCCTTGTGGGAGAAAGAGCCGGACGTTTGCCTTTTCGGAAGGAGAGTCTGCCGAGTGTAAGCGCCGTGAGATGTGCCGCCTGTGGGAAAGCACAGATCCCCAGTGCTGTTGTGCCTGTGGATAGGCTGCACGGGGACGGTGAAGAGCAGCATGAGCTTTCAGGGCTGGTACCTTCCTTGTTGTGGAAGGAGCCGGACGTTTGCCTTTTCAAAAAGAGGCTCGGCCGAGAATGAACACCGTGAGATGTGCCGTCTGTGGGAAAGCACAGATCTCCAGTGCTGTTGTGCCTGTGAATAGGCTGCACGGGAACAGTGAAGAGCAGCATGAGCTTTCAGGGCTGGCACCTTCCTGGTGGGAGAAGGAGCCAGATGTTTGCCTTTTCGAAAAGAGAACCTGCTGAGAACGAACACCGTGAGATGTGCCGCCTGTGGGAAAGCACAGATCCCCAGTGCTGTTGTGCCTGTGGATAGGCTGCACGGGGACGGTGAAGAGCAGCATGAGCTTTCAGGGCTGGCACCTTCCTTGTTGTGGAAGGAGCCGGACGTTTGCCTTTTCGGAAAGAGTCTCTGCCGAGAATGAACGCCGTGAGATGTGCCGCCTGTGGGAAAGCACAGATCCCCAGTGCTGTTGTGCCTGTGAATAGGCTGCACGGGAACAGTGAAGAGCAGCATGAGCTTTCAGGGCTGGCACCGTCCTTGTGGGAGAAGGAGTCGGACGTTTGCCTTTTCGTAAAGAGGCTCTGCCGAGAACGACCACCGTGAGGTCTACCGCTCCTGGGCAAGCACGGATCCCCAGTGCTGTTGTGCCTGTGGATAGGCTGCACAGGGACAGTGTAGAGCAGCATGAGCTTTCAGGGCTGGCAACTTCCTTGTTGGAGAAGGAGCCGGACGTTAGCCTTTTCGGAAGGAGAGTCTGCCGAGTACAAGCGCTCTAAGATGTGCCGCCTGTGGGAAAGCACAGATCCCCAGTGCTGTTGTGCCTGTGGATAGGCTGCACGGGACCAGTGAAGAGCAGCATGAGCTTTCAGGGCTGGCACCTTGCTTGTGGGAGAAGGAGCCGGACGTTTGCCTTTTCGGAAAGAGGCCCTGGTGAGAACGAACACCGTGATGTCTACCGCTCCTGGGCAAGCACGGATCCCCACGGCTGTTGTGCCTGTGGATAGGCTGCACAGGGACAGTGAAGAGCAGCATGAGCTTTCAGGGCTGGCACCTTCCTGGTGGGAGAAGGAGCCGGACGTTTGCCTTTTCGGAAAGAGGCTCTGCCGAGAACGAACATTGTGAGGTCTACAGTTCCTGGACAAGAACGGATCCCCAATGCTGTTGTGCCTGTGGATAGGCTGCACGGGGGCTGTGAAGACCAGCATGATCTTTCAGGGCTGACACCTTCCTTGTGGGAGAAGGAGCCGGACGTTTGCCTTTTCGGAAGGAGAGTCTGCCGAGTACAAGCGCCGTGAGATGTGCCGTCTTTTGGAAAGCACAGATCCCCAGTGCTGTTGTGCGTCTGGATAGGCTACATGATGACGGTGAAGACCAGCAAGAGCTTTCAGGGCTGGCACCTTCCTTGTGGGAGAAGGAGCTGGACGTTTGCCTTTTCGGAAGGAGAGTCTGCCGAGTACAAGCGCCGTGAGATGTGCCGCCCTTGGGAAAGCACAGATCCCCAGTGCTGTTGTGCCTGTGGATAGGCTGCACAGGGACAGTGAAGAGCAGCAGGAGCTTTCAGGGCTGGCACCTTCCTTGTGGGAGAAGGAGCCGGACGTTTGCCTTTTCGGAAAGAGGCTCTGCTGAGAACGAGCGCCGTGAGGTGTACCGTTCCTGGGCAAGTACAGATCCACAATGCTGTTGTGCCTGTGGATAGGCTGCACAGGTGCAATGAAGAGCAGCATGAGCTTTCAGGGCTGGCACCTTCCTTGTGGGAGAAGGAGCCGGACGTTTGCCTTTTCGGAAAGAGGCTCTGCTGAGAACGAACACCGTGAGGTATACCGTTCCTAGGCAAGCACGGATCCCCAGCGCTCTTGTGCCTGTGGATAGGCTGCACAGGGACAGTGAAGAGCAGCAGGAGCTTTCAGGGCTGGTACCTTCCTGGTGGGAGAAGGAGCCGGACGTTTGCCTTTTCGGAAAGAGGCTCTGCTGAGAACGAACACCGTGAGGTCTATCGTTCCTGGGCAAGCACGGATCCCAAGTGGTGTTGTGCCTGTGGATAGGCTGCACGGGTACAGTGAAGAGCAGCATGAGCTTTCAGGGCTGGCACCTTCCTTGTGGGAGAAAGAGCCGGACGTTTGCCTTTTCGGAAAGAGGCTCTGCCGAGAACGACCACCGTGAGATGTGCCATCTGTGGGAAAGCAGAGATCCCCAGTGCTGCTGTGCCTGTGGATAGGCTGCACGATGACGGTGAAGACCAGCAAGAGCTTTCAGGGCTGGCACCTTCCTTGTGGGAGAAGGAGCCGGACGTTTTCCTTTTCGGAAGGAGAGTCTGCCGAGTACAAGCGCCGTGAGATGTGCCGTCTTTTGGAAAGCACAGATCCCCAGTGCTGTTGTGCCTCTGGATAGGCTACACGATGACGGTGAAGACCAGCAAGAGCTTTCAGGGCTGGCACCTTCCTTGTGGGAGAAGGAGCTGGACGTTTGCCTTTTCGGAAGGAGAGTCTGCCGAGTACAAGCGCCGTGAGATGTGCCGCCCTTGGGAAAGCACAGATCCCCAGTGCTGTTGTGCCTGTGGATAGGCTGCACAGGGACAGTGAAGAGCAGCAGGAGCTTTCAGGGCTGGCACCTTCCTTGTGGGAGAAGGAGCCGGACGTTTGCCTTTTCGGAAAGAGGCTCTGCCGAGAACGAACACCGTGAGGTCTACCGTTCCTTGGCAAGCACGGATCGGCAGTGTTGCTGTGCCTGTGGATAGGCTGCACAGGGACAGTGAAGAGCAGCAGGAGCTTTCATGGCTGGCACCTTCCTTGTGGGAGAAGGAGCCGGACGTTTGCCTTTTCAGTAGGAGAGTCTGCCGAGTACAAGCGCCGTGAGATGTGCCGCCTGTGTGAAAGCACAGATCCCCAGTGCTGTTGTGCCTGTGAATACGCTGCACGGGGACGGTGAAGAGCAGCATGAGCTTTCAGGGCTGGCACCTTCCTTGTGGGAGAAGGAGGCGGAAGTTTGCCTTTTCGCAAAGAGGCTCTGACGAGAATGACCACCGTGAGATGTGCCGCCTGTGGGAAAGTACAGATCCCCAGTGCTGTTGTGCCTGTGGATAGGCTGCACTGGGACGGTGAAGAGCAGCATGAGCTTTCAGGGCTGGCACCTTCCTTGTGGGAGAGGGAGCCGGACGTTTGCCTTTTCGGAAAGAGGCTCTGCTGAGAACCAATACCGTGACGTGTACCGTTCCTCGGCAAGCACGGATCCCCAGCGCTGTTGTGCCTGTGGATAGGCTGCACGGGGACGGTGAAGAGCAGCAGGAGCTTTCAGGGCTGGCACCTTCCTTGTGGGAGAAGGAGCCAGACGTTTGCCTTTTCAGTAGGAGAGTCTGCCGAGTACAAGCGCCGTGAGATGTGCCGCCTGTGGGAAAGCACAGATCCCCAGTGCTGTTGTGCCTGTGAATAGGCTGCACGGGGACGGTGAAGAGCAGCATGAGCTTTCAGGGCTGGTACCTTCCTTGTGGGAGAAGGAGCCGGACGTTTGCCTTTTCAGAAGGAGAGTCTGCCGAGTACAAGCGCCGTGAGATGTGCCGCCTGTGGGAAAGCACAGATCCCCAGCGCTGTTGTGCCTGTGGATAGGCTGCACGGGGACGGTGAAGAGCAGCATGAGCTTTCAGGGCTGGCACCTTCCTTGTGGGACAAGGAGCCGGACGTTTGCCTTTTCGGAAGGAGAGTCTGCCGAGTACAAGCGCCGTGAGATGTGCCGTCTTTTGGAAAGCACAGATCCCCAGTGCTGTTGTGCGTCTGGATAGGCTACATGATGACGGTGAAGACCAGCAAGAGCTTTCAGGGCTGGCACCTTCCTTGTGGGAGAAGGAGCTGGACGTTTGCCTTTTCGGAAGGAGAGTCTGCCGAGTACAAGCGCCGTGAGATGTGCCGCCCTTGGGAAAGCACAGATCCCCAGTGCTGTTGTGCCTGTGGATAGGCTGCACAGGGACAGTGAAGAGCAGCAGGAGCTTTCAGGGCTGGCACCTTCCTTGTGGGAGAAGGAGTCGGACGTTTGCCTTTTCGGAAAGAGGCTCTGCTGAGAACGAGCGCCGTGAGGTGTACCGTTCCTGGGCAAGTACAGATCCACAATGCTGTTGTGCCTGTGGATAGGCTGCACAGGTGCAATGAAGAGCAGCATGAGCTTTCAGGGCTGGCACCTTCCTTGTGGGAGAAGGAGCCGGACGTTTGCCTTTTCGGAAAGAGGCTCTGCTGAGAACGAACACCGTGAGGTCTACCGTTCCTAGGCAAGCACGGATCCCCAGCACTCTTGTGCCTGTGGATAGGCTGCACAGGGACAGTGAAGAGCAGCAGGAGCTTTCAGGGCTGGTACCTTCCTGGTGGGAGAAGGAGCCGGACGTTTGCCTTTTCGGAAGGAGAGTCTGCTGAGAACGAACACCGTGAGGTCTATCGTTCCTGGGCAAGCACGGATCCCAAGTGGTGTTGTGCCTGTGGATAGGCTGCACAGGTACAGTGAAGAGCAGCATGAGCTTTCAGGGCTGGCACCTTCCTTGTGGGAGAAAGAGCCGGACGTTTGCCTTTTCGGAAAGAGGCTCTGCCGAGAACGAACACCGTGAGATGTGCCATCTGTGGGAAAGCAGAGATCCCCAGTGCTGCTGTGCCTGTGGATAGGCTGCACGATGACGGTGAAGACCAGCAAGAGCTTTCAGGGCTGGCACCTTCCTTGTGGGAGAAGGAGCCGGACGTTTGCCTTTTCGGAAGGAGAGTCTGCCGAGTACAAGCGCCGTGAGATGTGCCGTCTTTTGGAAAGCACAGATCCCCAGTGCTGTTGTGCCTCTGGATAGGCTACACGATGACGGTGAAGACCAGCAAGAGCTTTCAGGGCTGGCACCTTCCTTGTGGGAGAAGGAGCTGGACGTTTGCCTTTTCGGAAGGAGAGTCTGCCGAGTACAAGCGCCGTGAGATGTGCCGCCCTTGGGAAAGCACAGATCCCCAGTGCTGTTGTGCCTGTGGATAGGCTGCACAGGGACAGTGAAGAGCAGCAGGAGCTTTCAGGGCTGGCACCTTCCTTGTGGGAGAAGGAGCCGGACGTTTGCCTTTTCGGAAAGAGGCTCTGCCGAGAACGAACACCGTGAGGTCTACCGTTCCTTGGCAAGCACGGATCGGCAGTGTTGCTGTGCCTGTGGATAGGCTGCACAGGGACAGTGAAGAGCAGCAGGAGCTTTCAGGGCTGGCACCTTCCTTGTGGGAGAAGGAGCCGGACGTTTGCCTTTTCAGTAGGAGAGTCTGCCGAGTACAAGCGCCGTGAGATGTGCCGCCTGTGTGAAAGCACAGATCCCCAGTGCTGTTGTGCCTGTGAATACGCTGCACGGGGACGGTGAAGAGCAGCATGAGCTTTCAGGGCTGGCACCTTCCTTGTGGGAGAAGGAGCCGGACGTTTGCCTTTTCGCAAAGAGGCTCTGACGAGAATGACCACCGTGAGATGTGCCGCCTGTGGGAAAGTACAGATCCCCAGTGCTGTTGTGCCTGTGGATAGGCTGCACTGGGACGGTGAAGAGCAGCATGAGCTTTCAGGGCTGGCACCTTCCTTGTGGGAGAGGGAGTCGGACGTTTGCCTTTTCGGAAAGAGGCTCTGCTGAGAACGAACACCGTGAGGTCTACCGTTCCTGGGCAAGTACAGATCCACAATGCTGTTGTGCCTGTGGATAGGCTGCACAGGTGCAATGAAGAGCAGCATGAGCTTTCAGGGCTGGCACCTTCCTTGTGGGAGAAGGAGCCGGACGTTTGCCTTTTCGGAAAGAGGCTCTGCTGAGAACGAACACCGTGAGGTCTACCGTTCCTAGGCAAGCACGGATCCCCAGCGCTCTTGTGCCTGTGGATAGGCTGCACAGGGACAGTGAAGAGCAGCAGGAGCTTTCAGGGCTGGCACCTTCCTTGTGGGAGAAGGAGCCGGACGTTTGCCTTTTCGGAAAGAGGCTCTGCTGAGAACGAACACCGTGACGTCTATCGTTCCTAGGCAAGCACGGATCCCCAGTGGTGTTGTGCCTGTGGATAGGCTGCACGGGTACAGTGAAGAGCAGCATGAGCTTTCAGGGCTGGCACCTTCCTTGTGGGAGAAAGAGCCGGACGTTTGCCTTTTCGGAAAGAGGCTCTGCCGAGAACGACCACCGTGAGATGTGCCATCTGTGGGAAAGCAGAGATCCCCAGTGCTGCTGTGCCTGTGGATAGGCTGCACGATGACGGTGAAGACCAGCAAGAGCTTTCAGGGCTGGCACCTTCCTTGTGGGAGAAGGAGCTGGACGTTTCCCTTTTCGGAAGGAGAGTCTGCCGAGAACGAGCGCCGTGCCATGTGCCGCCTGTGGGAAAGCACAGATCCCCAGTGCTGTTGTGCCTGTGAATAGCCTGCACGGGTACAGTGAAGAGCAGCATGAGCTTTCAGGGCTGGCACCTTCCTGGTGGGAGAAGGAGCCGGACGTTTGCCTTTTCGGAAGGAGAGTCTGCCGAGTACAAGCGCCGTGAGATGTGCCGTCTTTTGGAAAGCACAGATCCCCAGTGCTGTTGTGCCTGTGGATAGGCTGCACAGGGACAGTGTAGAGCAGCATGAGCTTTCAGGGCTGGCACCTTCCTTGTGGGAGAAGGAGCCGGACGTTTGCCTTTTCAGAAGGAGAGTCTGCCGAGTACAAGCGCCGTGAGATGTGCAGCCTGTGGGAAAGCACAGATCCCCAGTGCTGTTGTGCCTGTGGATAGGCTGCACAGGGACAGTGAAGAGCAGCATGAGCTTTCAGGGCTGGTACCTTCCTGGTGGGAGAAGGAGTCGGACGATTGCCTTTTCGGAAAGAGGCTCTGCCGAGAACGAGCGCCGTGCCATGTGCCGCCTGTGGGAAAGCACAGATCCCCAGTGCTGTTGTGCCTGTGAATAGCCTGCACGGGTACAGTGAAGAGCAGCATGAGCTTTCAGGGCTGGCACCTTCCTGGTGGGAGAAGGAGCCGGACGTTTGCCTTTTCGGAAAGAGGCTCTGCCGAGAACGACCACCGTGAGATGTGCCATCTGTGGGAAAGCAGAGATCCCCAGTGCTGCTGTGCCTGTGGATAGGCTGCACGATGACGGTGAAGACCAGCAAGAGCTTTCAGGGCTGGCACCTTCCTTGTGGGAGAAGGAGCCGGACGTTTGCCTTTTCGGAAAGAGGCTCTGCCGAGAACGAGTGCCGTGCCATGTGCCGCCTGTGGGAAAGCACAGATCCCCAGTGCTGTTGTGCCTGTGGATAGGCTGCACGGGGACGGTGAAGAGCAGCATGAGCTTTCAGGGCTGGCACCTTCCTTGTGGGAGAAGGAGCCGGACGTTTGCCTTTTCAGAAAGAGGCTCTGCTGAGAACGATCACCGTGAGATCTACCGTTCCTGGGCAAGCACGAATCCCCAGTGGTGTTGTGCCTGTAGATAGGCTGCACGGGTACAGTGAAGAGCAGCATGAGCTTTCAGGGCTGGCACCTTCCTTGTGGGAGAAGGAGCCGGACGTTTGCCTTTTCGGAAAGAGGCTCTGCCGAGAACGAGTGCCGTGCCAGGTGACGCCTGTGGGAAAGCACAGATCCCCAGTGCTGTTGTGCCTGTGGATAGGCTGCACGGGGACGGTGAAGACCAGCATGAGCTTTCAGGGCTGGCACCTTCCTGGTGGGAGAAGGAGCCGGACGTTTGCCTTTTCGGAAAGAGGCTCTGCCGAGAACGAACATTGTGAGGTCTACAGTTCCTGGACAAGAACGGATCCCCAATGCTGTTGTGCCTGTGGATAGGCTGCACGGGGGCTGTGAAGACCGGCATGATCTTTCAGGGCTGGCACCTTCCTTGTGGGAGAAGGAGCCGGACGTTTGCCTTTTCGGAAGGAGAGTCTGCCGAGTACAAGCGCCGTGAGATGTGCCGTCTTTTGGAAAGCACAGATCCCCAGTGCTGTTGTGCCTGTGGATAGGCTGCACAGGGACAGTGAAGACCAGCAGGAGCTTTCAGGGCTGGCACCTTCCTTGTGGGAGAAGGAGCCGGACGTTTGCCTTTTCAGAAGGAGAGTCTGCCGAGTACAAGCGCCGTGAGATGTGCAGCCTGTGGGAAAGCACAGATCCCCAGTGCTGTTGTGCCTGTGGATAGGCTGCACAGGGACAGTGAAGAGCAGCATGAGCTTTCAGGGCTGGTACCTTCCTGGTGGGAGAAGGAGTCGGACGTTTGCCTTTTCGGAAAGAGGCTCTGCCGAGAACGAGCGCCGTGCCATGTGCCGCCTGTGGGAAAGCACAGATCCCCAGTGCTGTTGTGCCTGTGAATAGCCTGCACGGGTACAGTGAAGAGCAGCATGAGCTTTCAGGGCTGGCACCTTCCTGGTGGGAGAAGGAGCCGGACGTTTGCCTTTTCGGAAAGAGGCTCTGCCGAGAACGACCACCGTGAGATGTGCCATCTGTGGGAAAGCAGAGATCCCCAGTGCTGCTGTGCCTGTGGATAGGCTGCACGATGACGGTGAAGACCAGCAAGAGCTTTCAGGGCTGGTACCTTCCTTGTGGGAGAAGGAGCCGGACGTTTGCCTTTTCGGAAAGAGGCTCTGCCGAGAACGACCACCGTGAGATGTGCCATCTGTGGGAAAGCAGAGATCCCCAGTGCTGCTGTGCCTGTGGATAGGCTGCACGATGACGGTGAAGAGCAGCATGAGCTTTCAGGGCTGGCACCTTCCTTGTGGGAGAAGGAGCCGGACGTTTGCCTTTTCAGAAAGAGGCTCTGCTGAGAACGATCACCGTGAGATCTACCGTTCCTGGGCAAGCACGAATCCCCAGTGGTGTTGTGCCTGTAGATAGGCTGCACGGGTACAGTGAAGAGCAGCATGAGCTTTCAGGGCTGGCACCTTCCTTGTGGGAGAAGGAGCCGGACGTTTGCCTTTTCGGAAAGAGGCTCTGCCGAGAACGAGTGCCGTGCCAGGTGACGCCTGTGGGAAAACACAGATCCCCAGTGCTGTTGTGCCTGTGGATAGGCTGCACGGGGACGGTGAAGAGCAGCATGAGCTTTCAGGGCTGGCACCTTCCTGGTGGGAGAAGGAGCCGGACGTTTGCCTTTTCGGAAAGAGGCTCTGCCGAGAACGAACATTGTGAGGTCTACAGTTCCTGGACAAGAACGGATCCCCAATGCTGTTGTGCCTGTGGATAGGCTGCACGGGGGCTGTGAAGACCGGCATGATCTTTCAGGGCTGGCACCTTCCTTGTGGGAGAAGGAGCCGGACGTTTGCCTTTTCGGAAGGAGAGTCTGCCGAGTACAAGCGCCGTGAGATGTGCCGTCTTTTGGAAAGCACAGATCCCCAGTGCTGTTGTGCCTGTGGATAGGCTGCACAGGGACAGTGTAGAGCAGCATGAGCTTTCAGGGCTGGCACCTTCCTTGTGGGAGAAGGAGCCGGACGTTTGCCTTTTCGGAAAGAGGCTCTGCCGAGAACGACCACCGTGAGATGTGCCATCTGTGGGAAAGCAGAGATCCCCAGTGCTGCTGTGCCTGTGGATAGGCTGCACGATGACGGTGAAGACCAGCAAGAGCTTTCAGGGCTGGTACCTTCCTTGTGGGAGAAGGAGCCGGACGTTTGCCTTTTCGGAAAGAGGCTCTGCCGAGAACGACCACCGTGAGATGTGCCATCTGTGGGAAAGCAGAGATCCCCAGTGCTGCTGTGCCTGTGGATAGGCTGCACGATGACGGTGAAGAGCAGCAGGAGCTTTCAGGGCTGGCACCTTCCTTGTGGGAGAAGGAGCCGGACGTTTGCCTTTTCAGAAAGAGGCTCTGCCGAGAACGAGTGCCGTGCCATGTGCCGCCTGTGGGAAAGCACAGATCCCCAGTGCTGTTGTGCCTGTGGATAGGCTGCACGGGGACGGTGAAGAGCAGCATGAGCTTTCAGGGCTGGCACCTTCCTTGTGGGAGAAGGAGCCGGACGTTTGCCTTTTCAGAAAGAGGCTCTGCTGAGAACGATCACCGTGAGATCTACCGTTCCTGGGCAAGCACGAATCCCCAGTGGTGTTGTGCCTGTGGATAGGCTGCACGGGTACAGTGAAGAGCAGCATGAGCTTTCAGGGCTGGCACCTTCCTTGTGGGAGAAGGAGCCGGACGTTTGCCTTTTCGGAAAGAGGCTCTGCCGAGAACGAGTGCCGTGCCAGGTGACGCCTGTGGGAAAGCACAGATCCCCAGTGCTGTTGTGCCTGTGGATAGGCTGCACGGGGACGGTGAAGAGCAGCATGAGCTTTCAGGGCTGGCACCTTCCTGGTGGGAGAAGGAGCCGGACGTTTGCCTTTTCGGAAAGAGGCTCTGCCGAGAACGAACATTGTGAGGTCTACAGTTCCTGGACAAGAACGGATCCCCAATGCTGTTGTGCCTGTGGATAGGCTGCACGGGGGCTGTGAAGACCGGCATGATCTTTCAGGGCTGGCACCTTCCTTGTGGGAGAAGGAGCCGGACGTTTGCCTTTTCGGAAGGAGAGTCTGCCGAGTACAAGCGCCGTGAGATGTGCCGTCTTTTGGAAAGCACAGATCCCCAGTGCTGTTGTGCCTGTGGATAGGCTGCACAGGGACAGTGTAGAGCAGCATGAGCTTTCAGGGCTGGCACCTTCCTTGTGGGAGAAGGAGCCGGACGTTTGCCTTTTCGGAAAGAGGCTCTGCCGAGAACGACCACCGTGAGATGTGCCATCTGTGGGAAAGCAGAGATCCCCAGTGCTGCTGTGCCTGTGGATAGGCTGCACGATGACGGTGAAGACCAGCAAGAGCTTTCAGGGCTGGCACCTTCCTTGTGGGAGAAGGAGCCGGACGTTTGCCTTTTCAGAAAGAGGCTCTGCTAAGAACGATCACCGTGAGGTCTACCGTTCCTGGGCAAGCACGGATCCCCAGTGGTGTTGTGCCTGTGGATAGGCTGCACGGGAACAGTGAAGAGCAGCATGAGCTTTCAGGGCTGGCACCTTCCTTGTGGGAGAAGGAGCCGGACGTTTGCCTTCTCGGAAAGAGGCTCTGCCGAGAACGAGTGCCGTGCCATGTGCCGCCTGTGGGAAAGCACAGATCCCCAGTGCTGTTGTGCCTGTGGATAGGCTGCACGGGGACGGTGAAGAGCAGCATGAGCTTTCAGGGCTGGCACCTTCCTTGTGGGAGAAGGAGCCGGACGTTTGCCTTTTCAGAAAGAGGCTCTGCTGAGAACGATCACCGTGAGATCTACCGTTCCTGGGCAAGCACGAATCCCCAGTGGTGTTGTGCCTGTAGATAGGCTGCACGGGTACAGTGAAGAGCAGCATGAGCTTTCAGGGCTGGCACCTTCCTTGTGGGAGAAGGAGCCGGACGTTTGCCTTTTCGGAAAGAGGCTCTGCCGAGAACGAGTGCCGTGCCAGGTGACGCCTGTGGGAAAGCACAGATCCCCAGTGCTGTTGTGCCTGTGGATAGGCTGCACGGGGACGGTGAAGAGCAGCATGAGCTTTCAGGGCTGGCACCTTCCTGGTGGGAGAAGGAGCCGGACGTTTGCCTTTTCGGAAAGAGGCTCTGCCGAGAACGAACATTGTGAGGTCTACAGTTCCTGGACAAGAACGGATCCCCAATGCTGTTGTGCCTGTGGATAGGCTGCACGGGGGCTGTGAAGACCGGCATGATCTTTCAGGGCTGGCACCTTCCTTGTGGGAGAAGGAGCCGGACGTTTGCCTTTTCGGAAGGAGAGTCTGCCGAGTACAAGCGCCGTGAGATGTGCCGTCTTTTGGAAAGCACAGATCCCCAGTGCTGTTGTGCCTGTGGATAGGCTGCACAGGGACAGTGTAGAGCAGCATGAGCTTTCAGGGCTGGCACCTTCCTTGTGGGAGAAGGAGCCGGACGTTTGCCTTTTCGGAAAGAGGCTCTGCCGAGAACGACCACCGTGAGATGTGCCATCTGTGGGAAAGCAGAGATCCCCAGTGCTGCTGTGCCTGTGGATAGGCTGCACGATGACGGTGAAGACCAGCAAGAGCTTTCAGGGCTGGTACCTTCCTTGTGGGAGAAGGAGCCGGACGTTTGCCTTTTCGGAAAGAGGCTCTGCCGAGAACGACCACCGTGAGATGTGCCATCTGTGGGAAAGCAGAGATCCCCAGTGCTGCTGTGCCTGTGGATAGGCTGCACGATGACGGTGAAGACCAGCAAGAGCTTTCAGGGCTGGCACCTTCCTTGTGGGAGAAGGAGCCGGACGTTTGCCTTTTCAGAAAGAGGCTCTGCTAAGAACGATCACCGTGAGGTCTACCGTTCCTGGGCAAGCACGGATCCCCAGTGGTGTTGTGCCTGTGGATAGGCTGCACGGGTACAGTGAAGAGCAGCATGAGCTTTCAGGGCTGGCACCTTCCTTGTGGGAGAAGGAGCCGGACGTTTGCCTTCTCGGAAAGAGGCTCTGCCGAGAACGAGTGCCGTGCCATGTGCCGCCTGTGGGAAAGCACAGATCCCCAGTGCTGTTGTGCCTGTGGATAGGCTGCACGGGGATGGTGAAGAGCAGCATGAGCTTTCAGGGCTGGCACCTTCCTTGTGGGAGAAGGAGCCGGACGTTTGCCTTTTCAGAAAGAGGCTCTGCTGAGAACGATCACCGTGAGATCTACCGTTCCTGGGCAAGCACGAATCCCCAGTGGTGTTGTGCCTGTAGATAGGCTGCACGGGTACAGTGAAGAGCAGCATGAGCTTTCAGGGCTGGCACCTTCCTTGTGGGAGAAGGAGCCGGACGTTTGCCTTTTCGGAAAGAGGCTCTGCCGAGAACGAGTGCCGTGCCAGGTGACGCCTGTGGGAAAGCACAGATCCCCAGTGCTGTTGTGCCTGTGGATAGGCTGCACGGGGACGGTGAAGAGCAGCATGAGCTTTCAGGGCTGGCACCTTCCTGGTGGGAGAAGGAGCCGGACGTTTGCCTTTTCGGAAAGAGGCTCTGCTGAGAACGATCACCGTGAGATCTACCGTTCCTGGGCAAGCACGAATCCCCAGTGGTGTTGTGCCTGTAGATAGGCTGCACGGGTACAGTGAAGAGCAGCATGAGCTTTCAGGGCTGGCACCTTCCTTGTGGGAGAAGGAGCCGGACGTTTGCCTTTTCGGAAAGAGGCTCTGCCGAGAACGAGTGCCGTGCCAGGTGACGCCTGTGGGAAAGCACAGATCCCCAGTGCTGTTGTGCCTGTGGATAGGCTGCACGGGGACGGTGAAGACCAGCATGAGCTTTCAGGGCTGGCACCTTCCTGGTGGGAGAAGGAGCCGGACGTTTGCCTTTTCGGAAAGAGGCTCTGCCGAGAACGAACATTGTGAGGTCTACAGTTCCTGGACAAGAACGGATCCCCAATGCTGTTGTGCCTGTGGATAGGCTGCACGGGGGCTGTGAAGACCGGCATGATCTTTCAGGGCTGGCACCTTCCTTGTGGGAGAAGGAGCCGGACGTTTGCCTTTTCGGAAGGAGAGTCTGCCGAGTACAAGCGCCGTGAGATGTGCCGTCTTTTGGAAAGCACAGATCCCCAGTGCTGTTGTGCCTGTGGATAGGCTGCACAGGGACAGTGTAGAGCAGCATGAGCTTTCAGGGCTGGCACCTTCCTTGTGGGAGAAGGAGCCGGACGTTTGCCTTTTCAGAAGGAGAGTCTGCCGAGTACAAGCGCCGTGAGATGTGCAGCCTGTGGGAAAGCACAGATCCCCAGTGCTGTTGTGCCTGTGGATAGGCTGCACAGGGACAGTGAAGAGCAGCATGAGCTTTCAGGGCTGGTACCTTCCTGGTGGGAGAAGGAGTCGGACGTTTGCCTTTTCGGAAAGAGGCTCTGCCGAGAACGAGCGCCGTGCCATGTGCCGCCTGTGGGAAAGCACAGATCCCCAGTGCTGTTGTGCCTGTGAATAGCCTGCACGGGTACAGTGAAGAGCAGCATGAGCTTTCAGGGCTGGCACCTTCCTGGTGGGAGAAGGAGCCGGACGTTTGCCTTTTCGGAAAGAGGCTCTGCCGAGAACGACCACCGTGAGATGTGCCATCTGTGGGAAAGCAGAGATCCCCAGTGCTGCTGTGCCTGTGGATAGGCTGCACGATGACGGTGAAGACCAGCATGAGCTTTCAGGGCTGGCACCTTCCTGGTGGGAGAAGGAGCCGGACGTTTGCCTTTTCGGAAAGAGGCTCTGCCGAGAACGAACATTGTGAGGTCTACAGTTCCTGGACAAGAACGGATCCCCAATGCTGTTGTGCCTGTGGATAGGCTGCACGGGGGCTGTGAAGACCGGCATGATCTTTCAGGGCTGGCACCTTCCTTGTGGGAGAAGGAGCCGGACGTTTGCCTTTTCGGAAGGAGAGTCTGCCGAGTACAAGCGCCGTGAGATGTGCCGTCTTTTGGAAAGCACAGATCCCCAGTGCTGTTGTGCCTGTGGATAGGCTGCACAGGGACAGTGTAGAGCAGCATGAGCTTTCAGGGCTGGCACCTTCCTTGTGGGAGAAGGAGCCGGACGTTTGCCTTTTCGGAAAGAGGCTCTGCCGAGAACGACCACCGTGAGATGTGCCATCTGTGGGAAAGCAGAGATCCCCAGTGCTGCTGTGCCTGTGGATAGGCTGCACGATGACGGTGAAGACCAGCAAGAGCTTTCAGGGCTGGTACCTTCCTTGTGGGAGAAGGAGCCGGACGTTTGCCTTTTCGGAAAGAGGCTCTGCCGAGAACGACCACCGTGAGATGTGCCATCTGTGGGAAAGCAGAGATCCCCAGTGCTGCTGTGCCTGTGGATAGGCTGCACGATGACGGTGAAGACCAGCAAGAGCTTTCAGGGCTGGCACCTTCCTTGTGGGAGAAGGAGCCGGACGTTTGCCTCTTCAGAAAGAGGCTCTGCTAAGAACGATCACCGTGAGGTCTACCGTTCCTGGGCAAGCACGGATCCCCAGTGGTGTTGTGCCTGTGGATAGGCTGCACGGGTACAGTGAAGAGCAGCATGAGCTTTCAGGGCTGGCACCTTCCTTGTGGGAGAAGGAGCCGGACGTTTGCCTTCTCGGAAAGAGGCTCTGCCGAGAACGAGTGCCGTGCCATGTGCCGCCTGTGGGAAAGCACAGATCCCCAGTGCTGTTGTGCCTGTGGATAGGCTGCACGGGGACGGTGAAGAGCAGCATGAGCTTTCAGGGCTGGCACCTTCCTTGTGGGAGAAGGAGCCGGACGTTTGCCTTTTCAGAAAGAGGCTCTGCTGAGAACGATCACCGTGAGATCTACCGTTCCTGGGCAAGCACGAATCCCCAGTGGTGTTGTGCCTGTAGATAGGCTGCACGGGTACAGTGAAGAGCAGCATGAGCTTTCAGGGCTGGCACCTTCCTTGTGGGAGAAGGAGCCGGACGTTTGCCTTTTCGGAAAGAGGCTCTGCCGAGAACGAGTGCCGTGCCAGGTGACGCCTGTGGGAAAGCACAGATCCCCAGTGCTGTTGTGCCTGTGGATAGGCTGCACGGGGACGGTGAAGAGCAGCATGAGCTTTCAGGGCTGGCACCTTCCTGGTGGGAGAAGGAGCCGGACGTTTGCCTTTTCGGAAAGAGGCTCTGCCGAGAACGAACATTGTGAGGTCTACAGTTCCTGGACAAGAACGGATCCCCAATGCTGTTGTGCCTGTGGATAGGCTGCACGGGGGCTGTGAAGACCGGCATGATCTTTCAGGGCTGGCACCTTCCTTGTGGGAGAAGGAGCCGGACGTTTGCCTTTTCGGAAGGAGAGTCTGCCGAGTACAAGCGCCGTGAGATGTGCCGTCTTTTGGAAAGCACAGATCCCCAGTGCTGTTGTGCCTGTGGATAGGCTGCACAGGGACAGTGTAGAGCAGCATGAGCTTTCAGGGCTGGCACCTTCCTTGTGGGAGAAGGAGCCGGACGTTTGCCTTTTCAGAAGGAGAGTCTGCCGAGTACAAGCGCCGTGAGATGTGCAGCCTGTGGGAAAGCACAGATCCCCAGTGCTGTTGTGCTTGTGGATAGGCTGCACAGGGACAGTGAAGAGCAGCATGAGCTTTCAGGGCTGGTACCTTCCTGGTGGGAGAAGGAGTCGGACGTTTGCCTTTTCGGAAAGAGGCTCTGCCGAGAACGAGCGCCGTGCCATGTGCCGCCTGTGGGAAAGCACAGATCCCCAGTGCTGTTGTGCCTGTGAATAGCCTGCACGGGTACAGTGAAGAGCAGCATGAGCTTTCAGGGCTGGCACCTTCCTGGTGGGAGAAGGAGCCGGACGTTTGCCTTTTCGGAAAGAGGCTCTGCCGAGAACGACCACCGTGAGATGTGCCATCTGTGGGAAAGCAGAGATCCCCAGTGCTGCTGTGCCTGTGGATAGGCTGCACGATGACGGTGAAGACCAGCAAGAGCTTTCAGGGCTGGTACCTTCCTTGTGGGAGAAGGAGCCGGACGTTTGCCTTTTCGGAAAGAGGCTCTGCCGAGAACGACCACCGTGAGATGTGCCATCTGTGGGAAAGCAGAGATCCCCAGTGCTGCTGTGCCTGTGGATAGGCTGCACGATGACGGTGAAGACCAGCAAGAGCTTTCAGGGCTGGCACCTTCCTTGTGGGAGAAGGAGCCGGACGTTTGCCTTTTCAGAAAGAGGCTCTGCTAAGAACGATCACCGTGAGGTCTACCGTTCCTGGGCAAGCACGGACCCCCAGTGCTGTTGTGCCTGTGGATAGGCTGCACGGGAACAGTGAAGAGCAGCATGAGCTTTCAGGGCTGGCACCTTCCTTGTGGGAGAAGGAGCCGGACGTTTGCCTTTTCGGAAAGAGGCTCTGCCGAGAACGAGTGCCGTGCCATGTGCCGCCTGTGGGAAAGCACAGATCCCCAGTGCTGTTGTGCCTGTGGATAGGCTGCACGGGGACGGTGAAGAGCAGCATGAGCTTTCAGGGCTGGCACCTTCCTTGTGGGAGAAGGAGCCGGACGTTTGCCTTTTCGGAAAGAGGCTCTGCCGAGAACGAGTGCCGTGCCATGTGCCGCCTGTGGGAAAGCACAGATCCCCAGTGCTGTTGTGCCTGTGGATAGGCTGCACGGGGACGGTGAAGAGCAGCATGAGCTTTCAGGGCTGGCACCTTCCTGGTGGGAGAAGGAGCCGGACGTTTGCCTTTTCGGAAAGAGGCTCTGCCGAGAACGAACATTGTGAGGCCTACAGTTCCTGGACAAGAACGGATCCCCAATGCTGTTGTGCCTGTGGATAGGCTGCACGGGGGCTGTGAAGACCGGCATGATCTTTCAGGGCTGGCACCTTCCTTGTGGGAGAAGGAGCCGGACGTTTGCCTTTTCGGAAGCAGAGTTTGCCGAGTACAAGCGCCGTGAGATGTGCCGTCTTTTGGAAAGCACAGATCCCCAGTGCTGTTGTGCCTGTGGATAGGCTGCACAGGGACAGTGTAGAGCAGCATGAGCTTTCAGGGCTGGCACCTTCCTTGTGGGAGAAGGAGCCGGACGTTTGCCTTTTCGGAAAGAGGCTCTGCCGAGAACGACCACCGTGAGATGTGCCATCTGTGGGAAAGCAGAGATCCCCAGTGCTGCTGTGCCTGTGGATAGGCTGCACGATGACGGTGAAGACCAGCAAGAGCTTTCAGGGCTGGTACCTTCCTTGTGGGAGAAGGAGCCGGACGTTTGCCTTTTCGGAAAGAGGCTCTGCCGAGAACGACCACCGTGAGATGTGCCATCTGTGGGAAAGCAGAGATCCCCAGTGCTGCTGTGCCTGTGGATAGGCTGCACGATGACGGTGAAGAGCAGCAGGAGCTTTCAGGGCTGGCACCTTCCTTGTGGGAGAAGGAGCCGGACGTTTGCCTTTTCAGAAAGAGGCTCTGCTAAGAACGATCACCGTGAGGTCTACCGTTCCTGGGCAAGCACGGATCCCCAGTGGTGTTGTGCCTGTGGATAGGCTGCACGGGAACAGTGAAGAGCAGCATGAGCTTTCAGGGCTGGCACCTTCCTTGTGGGAGAAGGAGCCGGACGTTTGCCTTTTCGGAAAGAGGCTCTGCCGAGAACGAGTGCCGTGCCATGTGCCGCCTGTGGGAAAGCACAGATCCCCAGTGCTGTTGTGCCTGTGGATAGGCTGCACGGGGACGGTGAAGAGCAGCATGAGCTTTCAGGGCTGGCACCTTCCTTGTGGGAGAAGGAGCCGGACGTTTGCCTTTTCAGAAAGAGGCTCTGCTGAGAACGATCACCGTGAGATCTACCGTTCCTGGGCAAGCACGAATCCCCAGTGGTGTTGTGCCTGTAGATAGGCTGCACGGGAACAGTGAAGAGCAGCATGAGCTTTCAGGGCTGGCACCTTCCTTGTGGGAGAAGGAGCCGGACGTTTGCCTTTTCGGAAAGAGGCTCTGCCGAGAACGAGTGCCGTGCCATGTGCCGCCTGTGGGAAAGCACAGATCCCCAGTGCTGTTGTGCCTGTGGATAGGCTGCACGGGGACGGTGAAGAGCAGCATGAGCTTTCAGGGCTGGCACCTTCCTGGTGGGAGAAGGAGCCGGACGTTTGCCTTTTCGGAAAGAGGCTCTGCCGAGAACGAACATTGTGAGGTCTACAGTTCCTGGACAAGAACGGATCCCCAATGCTGTTGTGCCTGTGGATAGGCTGCACGGGGGCTGTGAAGACCGGCATGATCTTTCAGGGCTGGCACCTTCCTTGTGGAAGAAGGAGCCGGACGTTTGCCTTTTCGGAAGGAGAGTCTGCCGAGTACAAGCGCCGTGAGATGTGCCGTCTTTTGGAAAGCACAGATCCCCAGTGCTGTTGTGCCTGTGGATAGGCTGCACAGGGACAGTGAAGACCAGCATGAGCTTTCAGGGCTGGCACCTTCCTTGTGGGAGAAGGAGCCGGACGTTTGCCTTTTCAGAAGGAGAGTCTGCCGAGTACAAGCGCCGTGAGATGTGCAGCCTGTGGGAAAGCACAGATCCCCAGTGCTGTTGTGCCTGTGGATAGGCTGCACAGGGACAGTGAAGAGCAGCATGAGCTTTCAGGGCTGGTACCTTCCTGGTGGGAGAAGGAGTCGGACGTTTGCCTTTTCGGAAAGAGGCTCTGCCGAGAACGAGCGCCGTGCCATGTGCCGCCTGTGGGAAAGCACAGATCCCCAGTGCTGTTGTGCCTGTGAATAGCCTGCACGGGTACAGTGAAGAGCAGCATGAGCTTTCAGGGCTGGCACCTTCCTGGTGGGAGAAGGAGCCGGACGTTTGCCTTTTCGGAAAGAGGCTCTGCCGAGAACGACCACCGTGAGATGTGCCATCTGTGGGAAAGCAGAGATCCCCAGTGCTGCTGTGCCTGTGGATAGGCTGCACGATGACGGTGAAGACCAGCAAGAGCTTTCAGGGCTGGTACCTTCCTTGTGGGAGAAGGAGCCGGACGTTTGCCTTTTCGGAAAGAGGCTCTGCCGAGAACGACCACCGTGAGATGTGCCATCTGTGGGAAAGCAGAGATCCCCAGTGCTGCTGTGCCTGTGGATAGGCTGCACGATGACGGTGAAGAGCAGCAGGAGCTTTCAGGGCTGGCACCTTCCTTGTGGGAGAAGGAGCCGGACGTTTGCCTTTTCAGAAAGAGGCTCTGCTAAGAACGATCACCGTGAGGTCTACCGTTCCTGGGCAAGCACGGATCCCCAGTGGTGTTGTGCCTGTGGATAGGCTGCACGGGAACAGTGAAGAGCAGCATGAGCTTTCAGGGCTGGCACCTTCCTTGTGGGAGAAGGAGCCGGACGTTTGCCTTTTCGGAAAGAGGCTCTGCCGAGAACGAGTGCCGTGCCATGTGCCGCCTGTGGGAAAGCACAGATCCCCAGTGCTGTTGTGCCTGTGGATAGGCTGCACGGGGACGGTGAAGAGCAGCATGAGCTTTCAGGGCTGGCACCTTCCTTGTGGGAGAAGGAGCCGGACGTTTGCCTTTTCAGAAAGAGGCTCTGCTGAGAACGATCACCGTGAGATCTACCGTTCCTGGGCAAGCACGAATACCCAGTGGTGTTGTGCCTGTAGATAGGCTGCACGGGTACAGTGAAGAGCAGCATGAGCTTTCAGGGCTGGCACCTTCCTTGTGGGAGAAGGAGCCGGACGTTTGCCTTTTCGGAAAGAGGCTCTGCCGAGAACGAGTGCCGTGCCAGGTGACGCCTGTGGGAAAGCACAGATCCCCAGTGCTGTTGTGCCTGTGGATAGGCTGCACGGGGACGGTGAAGAGCAGCATGAGCTTTCAGGGCTGGCACCTTCCTGGTGGGAGAAGGAGCCGGACGTTTGCCTTTTCGGAAAGAGGCTCTGCCGAGAACGAACATTGTGAGGTCTACAGTTCCTGGACAAGAACGGATCCCCAATGCTGTTGTGCCTGTGGATAGGCTGCACGGGGGCTGTGAAGACCGGCATGATCTTTCAGGGCTGGCACCTTCCTTGTGGGAGAAGGAGCCGGACGTTTGCCTTTTCGGAAGGAGAGTCTGCCGAGTACAAGCGCCGTGAGATGTGCCGTCTTTTGGAAAGCACAGATCCCCAGTGCTGTTGTGCCTGTGGATAGGCTGCACAGGGACAGTGAAGACCAGCAGGAGCTTTCAGGGCTGGCACCTTCCTTGTGGGAGAAGGAGCCGGACGTTTGCCTTTTCAGAAGGAGAGTCTGCCGAGTACAAGCGCCGTGAGATGTGCAGCCTGTGGGAAAGCACAGATCCCCAGTGCTGTTGTGCCTGTGGATAGGCTGCACAGGGACAGTGAAGAGCAGCATGAGCTTTCAGGGCTGGTACCTTCCTGGTGGGAGAAGGAGTCGGACGTTTGCCTTTTCGGAAAGAGGCTCTGCCGAGAACGAGCGCCGTGCCATGTGCCGCCTGTGGGAAAGCACAGATCCCCAGTGCTGTTGTGCCTGTGAATAGCCTGCACGGGTACAGTGAAGAGCAGCATGAGCTTTCAGGGCTGGCACCTTCCTGGTGGGAGAAGGAGCCGGACGTTTGCCTTTTCGGAAAGAGGCTCTGCCGAGAACGACCACCGTGAGATGTGCCATCTGTGGGAAAGCAGAGATCCCCAGTGCTGCTGTGCCTGTGGATAGGCTGCACGATGACGGTGAAGACCAGCAAGAGCTTTCAGGGCTGGTACCTTCCTTGTGGGAGAAGGAGCCGGACGTTTGCCTTTTCGGAAAGAGGCTCTGCCGAGAACGACCACCGTGAGATGTGCCATCTGTGGGAAAGCAGAGATCCCCAGTGCTGCTGTGCCTGTGGATAGGCTGCACGATGACGGTGAAGAGCAGCAGGAGCTTTCAGGGCTGGCACCTTCCTTGTGGGAGAAGGAGCCGGACGTTTGCCTTTTCAGAAAGAGGCTCTGCTAAGAACGATCACCGTGAGGTCTACCGTTCCTGGGCAAGCACGGATCCCCAGTGGTGTTGTGCCTGTGGATAGGCTGCACGGGAACAGTGAAGAGCAGCATGAGCTTTCAGGGCTGGCACCTTCCTTGTGGGAGAAGGAGCCGGACGTTTGCCTTTTCGGAAAGAGGCTCTGCCGAGAACGAGTGCCGTGCCATGTGCCGCCTGTGGGAAAGCACAGATCCCCAGTGCTGTTGTGCCTGTGGATAGGCTGCACGGGGACGGTGAAGAGCAGCATGAGCTTTCAGGGCTGGCACCTTCCTTGTGGGAGAAGGAGCCGGACGTTTGCCTTTTCAGAAAGAGGCTCTGCTGAGAACGATCACCGTGAGATCTACCGTTCCTGGGCAAGCACGAATCCCCAGTGGTGTTGTGCCTGTAGATAGGCTGCACGGGTACAGTGAAGAGCAGCATGAGCTTTCAGGGCTGGCACCTTCCTTGTGGGAGAAGGAGCCGGACGTTTGCCTTTTCGGAAAGAGGCTCTGCCGAGAACGAGTGCCGTGCCAGGTGACGCCTGTGGGAAAGCACAGATCCCCAGTGCTGTTGTGCCTGTGGATAGGCTGCACGGGGACGGTGAAGAGCAGCATGAGCTTTCAGGGCTGGCACCTTCCTGGTGGGAGAAGGAGCCGGACGTTTGCCTTTTCGGAAAGAGGCTCTGCCGAGAACGAACATTGTGAGGTCTACAGTTCCTGGACAAGAACGGATCCCCAATGCTGTTGTGCCTGTGGATAGGCTGCACGGGGGCTGTGAAGACCGGCATGATCTTTCAGGGCTGGCACCTTCCTTGTGGGAGAAGGAGCCGGACGTTTGCCTTTTCGGAAGGAGAGTCTGCCGAGTACAAGCGCCGTGAGATGTGCCGTCTTTTGGAAAGCACAGATCCCCAGTGCTGTTGTGCCTGTGGATAGGCTGCACAGGGACAGTGAAGACCAGCAGGAGCTTTCAGGGCTGGCACCTTCCTTGTGGGAGAAGGAGCCGGACGTTTGCCTTTTCAGAAGGAGAGTCTGCCGAGTACAAGCGCCGTGAGATGTGCAGCCTGTGGGAAAGCACAGATCCCCAGTGCTGTTGTGCCTGTGGATAGGCTGCACAGGGACAGTGAAGAGCAGCATGAGCTTTCAGGGCTGGTACCTTCCTGGTGGGAGAAGGAGTCGGACGTTTGCCTTTTCGGAAAGAAGCTCTGCCGAGAACGAGCGCCGTGCCATGTGCCGCCTGTGGGAAAGCACAGATCCCCAGTGCTGTTGTGCCTGTGAATAGCCTGCACGGGTACAGTGAAGAGCAGCATGAGCTTTCAGGGCTGGCACCTTCCTGGTGGGAGAAGGAGCCGGACGTTTGCCTTTTCGGAAAGAGGCTCTGCCGAGAACGACCACCGTGAGATGTGCCATCTGTGGGAAAGCAGAGATCCCCAGTGCTGCTGTGCCTGTGGATAGGCTGCACGATGACGGTGAAGACCAGCAAGAGCTTTCAGGGCTGGTACCTTCCTTGTGGGAGAAGGAGCCGGACGTTTGCCTTTTCGGAAAGAGGCTCTGCCGAGAACGACCACCGTGAGATGTGCCATCTGTGGGAAAGCAGAGATCCCCAGTGCTGCTGTGCCTGTGGATAGGCTGCACGATGACGGTGAAGAGCAGCAGGAGCTTTCAGGGCTGGCACCTTCCTTGTGGGAGAAGGAGCCGGACGTTTGCCTTTTCAGAAAGAGGCTCTGCTAAGAACGATCACCGTGAGGTCTACCGTTCCTGGGCAAGCACGGATCCCCAGTGGTGTTGTGCCTGTGGATAGGCTGCACGGGAACAGTGAAGAGCAGCATGAGCTTTCAGGGCTGGCACCTTCCTTGTGGGAGAAGGAGCCGGACGTTTGCCTTTTCGGAAAGAGGCTCTGCCGAGAACGAGTGCCGTGCCATGTGCCGCCTGTGGGAAAGCACAGATCCCCAGTGCTGTTGTGCCTGTGGATAGGCTGCACGGGGACGGTGAAGAGCAGCATGAGCTTTCAGGGCTGGCACCTTCCTTGTGGGAGAAGGAGCCGGACGTTTGCCTTTTCAGAAAGAGGCTCTGCTGAGAACGATCACCGTGAGATCTACCGTTCCTGGGCAAGCACGAATCCCCAGTGGTGTTGTGCCTGTAGATAGGCTGCACGGGTACAGTGAAGAGCAGCATGAGCTTTCAGGGCTGGCACCTTCCTTGTGGGAGAAGGAGCCGGACGTTTGCCTTTTCGGAAAGAGGCTCTGCCGAGAACGAGTGCCGTGCCAGGTGACGCCTGTGGGAAAGCACAGATCCCCAGTGCTGTTGTGCCTGTGGATAGGCTGCACGGGGACGGTGAAGAGCAGCATGAGCTTTCAGGGCTGGCACCTTCCTTGTGGGAGAAGGAGCCGGACGTTTGCCTTTTCGGAAAGAGGCTCTGCCGAGAACGAACATTGTGAGGTCTACAGTTCCTGGACAAGAACGGATCCCCAATGCTGTTGTGCCTGTGGATAGGCTGCACGGGGGCTGTGAAGACCGGCATGATCTTTCAGGGCTGGCACCTTCCTTGTGGGAGAAGGAGCCGGACGTTTGCCTTTTCGGAAGGAGAGTCTGCCGAGTACAAGCGCCGTGAGATGTGCCGTCTTTTGGAAAGCACAGATCCCCAGTGCTGTTGTGCCTGTGGATAGGCTGCACAGGGACAGTGTAGAGCAGCATGAGCTTTCAGGGCTGGCACCTTCCTTGTGGGAGAAGGAGCCGGACGTTTGCCTTTTCAGAAGGAGAGTCTGCCGAGTACAAGCGCCGTGAGATGTGCAGCCTGTGGGAAAGCACAGATCCCCAGTGCTGTTGTGCCTGTGGATAGGCTGCACAGGGACAGTGAAGAGCAGCATGAGCTTTCAGGGCTGGTACCTTCCTGGTGGGAGAAGGAGTCGGACGTTTGCCTTTTCGGAAAGAGGCTCTGCCGAGAACGAGCGCCGTGCCATGTGCCGCCTGTGGGAAAGCACAGATCCCCAGTGCTGTTGTGCCTGTGAATAGCCTGCACGGGTACAGTGAAGAGCAGCATGAGCTTTCAGGGCTGGCACCTTCCTGGTGGGAGAAGGAGCCGGACGTTTGCCTTTTCGGAAAGAGGCTCTGCCGAGAACGACCACCGTGAGATGTGCCATCTGTGGGAAAGCAGAGATCCCCAGTGCTGCTGTGCCTGTGGATAGGCTGCACGATGACGGTGAAGACCAGCAAGAGCTTTCAGGGCTGGTACCTTCCTTGTGGGAGAAGGAGCCGGACGTTTGCCTTTTCGGAAAGAGGCTCTGCCGAGAACGACCACCGTGAGATGTGCCATCTGTGGGAAAGCAGAGATCCCCAGTGCTGCTGTGCCTGTGGATAGGCTGCACGATGACGGTGAAGAGCAGCAGGAGCTTTCAGGGCTGGCACCTTCCTTGTGGGAGAAGGAGCCGGACGTTTGCCTTTTCAGAAAGAGGCTCTGCTGAGAACGATCACCGTGAGATCTACCGTTCCTGGGCAAGCACGAATCCCCAGTGGTGTTGTGCCTGTAGATAGGCTGCACGGGTACAGTGAAGAGCAGCATGAGCTTTCAGGGCTGGCACCTTCCTTGTGGGAGAAGGAGCCGGACGTTTGCCTTTTCGGAAAGAGGCTCTGCCGAGAACGAGTGCCGTGCCAGGTGACGCCTGTGGGAAAGCACAGATCCCCAGTGCTGTTGTGCCTGTGGATAGGCTGCACGGGGACGGTGAAGAGCAGCATGAGCTTTCAGGGCTGGCACCTTCCTGGTGGGAGAAGGAGCCGGACGTTTGCCTTTTCGGAAAGAGGCTCTGCCGAGAACGAACATTGTGAGGTCTACAGTTCCTGGACAAGAACGGATCCCCAATGCTGTTGTGCCTGTGGATAGGCTGCACGGGGGCTGTGAAGACCGGCATGATCTTTCAGGGCTGGCACCTTCCTTGTGGGAGAAGGAGCCGGACGTTTGCCTTTTCGGAAGGAGAGTCTGCCGAGTACAAGCGCCGTGAGATGTGCCGTCTTTTGGAAAGCACAGATCCCCAGTGCTGTTGTGCCTGTGGATAGGCTGCACAGGGACAGTGAAGACCAGCATGAGCTTTCAGGGCTGGCACCTTCCTTGTGGGAGAAGGAGCCGGACGTTTGCCTTTTCAGAAGGAGAGTCTGCCGAGTACAAGCGCCGTGAGATGTGCAGCCTGTGGGAAAGCACAGATCCCCAGTGCTGTTGTGCCTGTGGATAGGCTGCACAGGGACAGTGAAGAGCAGCATGAGCTTTCAGGGCTGGTACCTTCCTGGTGGGAGAAGGAGTCGGACGTTTGCCTTTTCGGAAAGAGGCTCTGCCGAGAACGAGCGCCGTGCCATGTGCCGCCTGTGGGAAAGCACAGATCCCCAGTGCTGTTGTGCCTGTGAATAGCCTGCACGGGTACAGTGAAGAGCAGCATGAGCTTTCAGGGCTGGCACCTTCCTGGTGGGAGAAGGAGCCGGACGTTTGCCTTTTCGGAAAGAGGCTCTGCCGAGAACGACCACCGTGAGATGTGCCATCTGTGGGAAAGCAGAGATCCCCAGTGCTGCTGTGCCTGTGGATAGGCTGCACGATGACGGTGAAGACCAGCAAGAGCTTTCAGGGCTGGTACCTTCCTTGTGGGAGAAGGAGCCGGACGTTTGCCTTTTCGGAAAGAGGCTCTGCCGAGAACGACCACCGTGAGATGTGCCATCTGTGGGAAAGCAGAGATCCCCAGTGCTGCTGTGCCTGTGGATAGGCTGCACGATGACGGTGAAGAGCAGCAGGAGCTTTCAGGGCTGGCACCTTCCTTGTGGGAGAAGGAGCCGGACGTTTGCCTTTTCAGAAAGAGGCTCTGCTAAGAACGATCACCGTGAGGTCTACCGTTCCTGGGCAAGCACGGATCCCCAGTGGTGTTGTGCCTGTGGATAGGCTGCACGGGAACAGTGAAGAGCAGCATGAGCTTTCAGGGCTGGCACCTTCCTTGTGGGAGAAGGAGCCGGACGTTTGCCTTTTCGGAAAGAGGCTCTGCCGAGAACGAGTGCCGTGCCATGTGCCGCCTGTGGGAAAGCACAGATCCCCAGTGCTGTTGTGCCTGTGGATAGGCTGCACGGGGACGGTGAAGAGCAGCATGAGCTTTCAGGGCTGGCACCTTCCTTGTGGGAGAAGGAGCCGGACGTTTGCCTTTTCAGAAAGAGGCTCTGCTGAGAACGATCACCGTGAGATCTACCGTTCCTGGGCAAGCACGAATACCCAGTGGTGTTGTGCCTGTAGATAGGCTGCACGGGTACAGTGAAGAGCAGCATGAGCTTTCAGGGCTGGCACCTTCCTTGTGGGAGAAGGAGCCGGACGTTTGCCTTTTCGGAAAGAGGCTCTGCCGAGAACGAGTGCCGTGCCAGGTGACGCCTGTGGGAAAGCACAGATCCCCAGTGCTGTTGTGCCTGTGGATAGGCTGCACGGGGACGGTGAAGAGCAGCATGAGCTTTCAGGGCTGGCACCTTCCTGGTGGGAGAAGGAGCCGGACGTTTGCCTTTTCGGAAAGAGGCTCTGCCGAGAACGAACATTGTGAGGTCTACAGTTCCTGGACAAGAACGGATCCCCAATGCTGTTGTGCCTGTGGATAGGCTGCACGGGGGCTGTGAAGACCGGCATGATCTTTCAGGGCTGGCACCTTCCTTGTGGGAGAAGGAGCCGGACGTTTGCCTTTTCGGAAGGAGAGTCTGCCGAGTACAAGCGCCGTGAGATGTGCCGTCTTTTGGAAAGCACAGATCCCCAGTGCTGTTGTGCCTGTGGATAGGCTGCACAGGGACAGTGAAGACCAGCAGGAGCTTTCAGGGCTGGCACCTTCCTTGTGGGAGAAGGAGCCGGACGTTTGCCTTTTCAGAAGGAGAGTCTGCCGAGTACAAGCGCCGTGAGATGTGCAGCCTGTGGGAAAGCACAGATCCCCAGTGCTGTTGTGCCTGTGGATAGGCTGCACAGGGACAGTGAAGAGCAGCATGAGCTTTCAGGGCTGGTACCTTCCTGGTGGGAGAAGGAGTCGGACGTTTGCCTTTTCGGAAAGAGGCTCTGCCGAGAACGAGCGCCGTGCCATGTGCCGCCTGTGGGAAAGCACAGATCCCCAGTGCTGTTGTGCCTGTGAATAGCCTGCACGGGTACAGTGAAGAGCAGCATGAGCTTTCAGGGCTGGCACCTTCCTGGTGGGAGAAGGAGCCGGACGTTTGCCTTTTCGGAAAGAGGCTCTGCCGAGAACGACCACCGTGAGATGTGCCATCTGTGGGAAAGCAGAGATCCCCAGTGCTGCTGTGCCTGTGGATAGGCTGCACGATGACGGTGAAGACCAGCAAGAGCTTTCAGGGCTGGTACCTTCCTTGTGGGAGAAGGAGCCGGACGTTTGCCTTTTCGGAAAGAGGCTCTGCCGAGAACGACCACCGTGAGATGTGCCATCTGTGGGAAAGCAGAGATCCCCAGTGCTGCTGTGCCTGTGGATAGGCTGCACGATGACGGTGAAGAGCAGCAGGAGCTTTCAGGGCTGGCACCTTCCTTGTGGGAGAAGGAGCCGGACGTTTGCCTTTTCAGAAAGAGGCTCTGCTAAGAACGATCACCGTGAGGTCTACCGTTCCTGGGCAAGCACGGATCCCCAGTGGTGTTGTGCCTGTGGATAGGCTGCACGGGAACAGTGAAGAGCAGCATGAGCTTTCAGGGCTGGCACCTTCCTTGTGGGAGAAGGAGCCGGACGTTTGCCTTTTCGGAAAGAGGCTCTGCCGAGAACGAGTGCCGTGCCATGTGCCGCCTGTGGGAAAGCACAGATCCCCAGTGCTGTTGTGCCTGTGGATAGGCTGCACGGGGACGGTGAAGAGCAGCATGAGCTTTCAGGGCTGGCACCTTCCTTGTGGGAGAAGGAGCCGGACGTTTGCCTTTTCAGAAAGAGGCTCTGCTGAGAACGATCACCGTGAGATCTACCGTTCCTGGGCAAGCACGAATCCCCAGTGGTGTTGTGCCTGTAGATAGGCTGCACGGGTACAGTGAAGAGCAGCATGAGCTTTCAGGGCTGGCACCTTCCTTGTGGGAGAAGGAGCCGGACGTTTGCCTTTTCGGAAAGAGGCTCTGCCGAGAACGAGTGCCGTGCCAGGTGACGCCTGTGGGAAAGCACAGATCCCCAGTGCTGTTGTGCCTGTGGATAGGCTGCACGGGGACGGTGAAGAGCAGCATGAGCTTTCAGGGCTGGCACCTTCCTGGTGGGAGAAGGAGCCGGACGTTTGCCTTTTCGGAAAGAGGCTCTGCCGAGAACGAACATTGTGAGGTCTACAGTTCCTGGACAAGAACGGATCCCCAATGCTGTTGTGCCTGTGGATAGGCTGCACGGGGGCTGTGAAGACCGGCATGATCTTTCAGGGCTGGCACCTTCCTTGTGGGAGAAGGAGCCGGACGTTTGCCTTTTCGGAAGGAGAGTCTGCCGAGTACAAGCGCCGTGAGATGTGCCGTCTTTTGGAAAGCACAGATCCCCAGTGCTGTTGTGCCTGTGGATAGGCTGCACAGGGACAGTGAAGACCAGCAGGAGCTTTCAGGGCTGGCACCTTCCTTGTGGGAGAAGGAGCCGGACGTTTGCCTTTTCAGAAGGAGAGTCTGCCGAGTACAAGCGCCGTGAGATGTGCAGCCTGTGGGAAAGCACAGATCCCCAGTGCTGTTGTGCCTGTGGATAGGCTGCACAGGGACAGTGAAGAGCAGCATGAGCTTTCAGGGCTGGTACCTTCCTGGTGGGAGAAGGAGTCGGACGTTTGCCTTTTCGGAAAGAAGCTCTGCCGAGAACGAGCGCCGTGCCATGTGCCGCCTGTGGGAAAGCACAGATCCCCAGTGCTGTTGTGCCTGTGAATAGCCTGCACGGGTACAGTGAAGAGCAGCATGAGCTTTCAGGGCTGGCACCTTCCTGGTGGGAGAAGGAGCCGGACGTTTGCCTTTTCGGAAAGAGGCTCTGCCGAGAACGACCACCGTGAGATGTGCCATCTGTGGGAAAGCAGAGATCCCCAGTGCTGCTGTGCCTGTGGATAGGCTGCACGATGACGGTGAAGACCAGCAAGAGCTTTCAGGGCTGGTACCTTCCTTGTGGGAGAAGGAGCCGGACGTTTGCCTTTTCGGAAAGAGGCTCTGCCGAGAACGACCACCGTGAGATGTGCCATCTGTGGGAAAGCAGAGATCCCCAGTGCTGCTGTGCCTGTGGATAGGCTGCACGATGACGGTGAAGAGCAGCAGGAGCTTTCAGGGCTGGCACCTTCCTTGTGGGAGAAGGAGCCGGACGTTTGCCTTTTCAGAAAGAGGCTCTGCTAAGAACGATCACCGTGAGGTCTACCGTTCCTGGGCAAGCACGGATCCCCAGTGGTGTTGTGCCTGTGGATAGGCTGCACGGGAACAGTGAAGAGCAGCATGAGCTTTCAGGGCTGGCACCTTCCTTGTGGGAGAAGGAGCCGGACGTTTGCCTTTTCGGAAAGAGGCTCTGCCGAGAACGAGTGCCGTGCCATGTGCCGCCTGTGGGAAAGCACAGATCCCCAGTGCTGTTGTGCCTGTGGATAGGCTGCACGGGGACGGTGAAGAGCAGCATGAGCTTTCAGGGCTGGCACCTTCCTTGTGGGAGAAGGAGCCGGACGTTTGCCTTTTCAGAAAGAGGCTCTGCTGAGAACGATCACCGTGAGATCTACCGTTCCTGGGCAAGCACGAATCCCCAGTGGTGTTGTGCCTGTAGATAGGCTGCACGGGTACAGTGAAGAGCAGCATGAGCTTTCAGGGCTGGCACCTTCCTTGTGGGAGAAGGAGCCGGACGTTTGCCTTTTCGGAAAGAGGCTCTGCCGAGAACGAGTGCCGTGCCAGGTGACGCCTGTGGGAAAGCACAGATCCCCAGTGCTGTTGTGCCTGTGGATAGGCTGCACGGGGACGGTGAAGAGCAGCATGAGCTTTCAGGGCTGGCACCTTCCTTGTGGGAGAAGGAGCCGGACGTTTGCCTTTTCGGAAAGAGGCTCTGCCGAGAACGAACATTGTGAGGTCTACAGTTCCTGGACAAGAACGGATCCCCAATGCTGTTGTGCCTGTGGATAGGCTGCACGGGGGCTGTGAAGACCGGCATGATCTTTCAGGGCTGGCACCTTCCTTGTGGGAGAAGGAGCCGGACGTTTGCCTTTTCGGAAGGAGAGTCTGCCGAGTACAAGCGCCGTGAGATGTGCCGTCTTTTGGAAAGCACAGATCCCCAGTGCTGTTGTGCCTGTGGATAGGCTGCACAGGGACAGTGTAGAGCAGCATGAGCTTTCAGGGCTGGCACCTTCCTTGTGGGAGAAGGAGCCGGACGTTTGCCTTTTCAGAAGGAGAGTCTGCCGAGTACAAGCGCCGTGAGATGTGCAGCCTGTGGGAAAGCACAGATCCCCAGTGCTGTTGTGCCTGTGGATAGGCTGCACAGGGACAGTGAAGAGCAGCATGAGCTTTCAGGGCTGGTACCTTCCTGGTGGGAGAAGGAGTCGGACGTTTGCCTTTTCGGAAAGAGGCTCTGCCGAGAACGAGCGCCGTGCCATGTGCCGCCTGTGGGAAAGCACAGATCCCCAGTGCTGTTGTGCCTGTGAATAGCCTGCACGGGTACAGTGAAGAGCAGCATGAGCTTTCAGGGCTGGCACCTTCCTGGTGGGAGAAGGAGCCGGACGTTTGCCTTTTCGGAAAGAGGCTCTGCCGAGAACGACCACCGTGAGATGTGCCATCTGTGGGAAAGCAGAGATCCCCAGTGCTGCTGTGCCTGTGGATAGGCTGCACGATGACGGTGAAGACCAGCAAGAGCTTTCAGGGCTGGTACCTTCCTTGTGGGAGAAGGAGCCGGACGTTTGCCTTTTCGGAAAGAGGCTCTGCCGAGAACGACCACCGTGAGATGTGCCATCTGTGGGAAAGCAGAGATCCCCAGTGCTGCTGTGCCTGTGGATAGGCTGCACGATGACGGTGAAGAGCAGCAGGAGCTTTCAGGGCTGGCACCTTCCTTGTGGGAGAAGGAGCCGGACGTTTGCCTTTTCAGAAAGAGGCTCTGCTGAGAACGATCACCGTGAGATCTACCGTTCCTGGGCAAGCACGAATCCCCAGTGGTGTTGTGCCTGTAGATAGGCTGCACGGGTACAGTGAAGAGCAGCATGAGCTTTCAGGGCTGGCACCTTCCTTGTGGGAGAAGGAGCCGGACGTTTGCCTTTTCGGAAAGAGGCTCTGCCGAGAACGAGTGCCGTGCCAGGTGACGCCTGTGGGAAAGCACAGATCCCCAGTGCTGTTGTGCCTGTGGATAGGCTGCACGGGGACGGTGAAGAGCAGCATGAGCTTTCAGGGCTGGCACCTTCCTGGTGGGAGAAGGAGCCGGACGTTTGCCTTTTCGGAAAGAGGCTCTGCCGAGAACGAACATTGTGAGGTCTACAGTTCCTGGACAAGAACGGATCCCCAATGCTGTTGTGCCTGTGGATAGGCTGCACGGGGGCTGTGAAGACCGGCATGATCTTTCAGGGCTGGCACCTTCCTTGTGGGAGAAGGAGCCGGACGTTTGCCTTTTCGGAAGGAGAGTCTGCCGAGTACAAGCGCCGTGAGATGTGCCGTCTTTTGGAAAGCACAGATCCCCAGTGCTGTTGTGCCTGTGGATAGGCTGCACAGGGACAGTGAAGACCAGCAGGAGCTTTCAGGGCTGGCACCTTCCTTGTGGGAGAAGGAGCCGGACGTTTGCCTTTTCAGAAGGAGAGTCTGCCGAGTACAAGCGCCGTGAGATGTGCAGCCTGTGGGAAAGCACAGATCCCCAGTGCTGTTGTGCCTGTGGATAGGCTGCACAGGGACAGTGAAGAGCAGCATGAGCTTTCAGGGCTGGTACCTTCCTGGTGGGAGAAGGAGTCGGACGTTTGCCTTTTCGGAAAGAGGCTCTGCCGAGAACGAGCGCCGTGCCATGTGCCGCCTGTGGGAAAGCACAGATCCCCAGTGCTGTTGTGCCTGTGAATAGCCTGCACGGGTACAGTGAAGAGCAGCATGAGCTTTCAGGGCTGGCACCTTCCTGGTGGGAGAAGGAGCCGGACGTTTGCCTTTTCGGAAAGAGGCTCTGCCGAGAACGACCACCGTGAGATGTGCCATCTGTGGGAAAGCAGAGATCCCCAGTGCTGCTGTGCCTGTGGATAGGCTGCACGATGACGGTGAAGACCAGCAAGAGCTTTCAGGGCTGGTACCTTCCTTGTGGGAGAAGGAGCCGGACGTTTGCCTTTTCGGAAAGAGGCTCTGCCGAGAACGACCACCGTGAGATGTGCCATCTGTGGGAAAGCAGAGATCCCCAGTGCTGCTGTGCCTGTGGATAGGCTGCACGATGACGGTGAAGAGCAGCAGGAGCTTTCAGGGCTGGCACCTTCCTTGTGGGAGAAGGAGCCGGACGTTTGCCTTTTCAGAAAGAGGCTCTGCTAAGAACGATCACCGTGAGGTCTACCGTTCCTGGGCAAGCACGGATCCCCAGTGGTGTTGTGCCTGTGGATAGGCTGCACGGGAACAGTGAAGAGCAGCATGAGCTTTCAGGGCTGGCACCTTCCTTGTGGGAGAAGGAGCCGGACGTTTGCCTTTTCGGAAAGAGGCTCTGCCGAGAACGAGTGCCGTGCCATGTGCCGCCTGTGGGAAAGCACAGATCCCCAGTGCTGTTGTGCCTGTGGATAGGCTGCACGGGGACGGTGAAGAGCAGCATGAGCTTTCAGGGCTGGCACCTTCCTTGTGGGAGAAGGAGCCGGACGTTTGCCTTTTCAGAAAGAGGCTCTGCTGAGAACGATCACCGTGAGATCTACCGTTCCTGGGCAAGCACGAATCCCCAGTGGTGTTGTGCCTGTAGATAGGCTGCACGGGTACAGTGAAGAGCAGCATGAGCTTTCAGGGCTGGCACCTTCCTTGTGGGAGAAGGAGCCGGACGTTTGCCTTTTCGGAAAGAGGCTCTGCCGAGAACGAGTGCCGTGCCAGGTGACGCCTGTGGGAAAGCACAGATCCCCAGTGCTGTTGTGCCTGTGGATAGGCTGCACGGGGACGGTGAAGAGCAGCATGAGCTTTCAGGGCTGGCACCTTCCTGGTGGGAGAAGGAGCCGGACGTTTGCCTTTTCGGAAAGAGGCTCTGCCGAGAACGAACATTGTGAGGTCTACAGTTCCTGGACAAGAACGGATCCCCAATGCTGTTGTGCCTGTGGATAGGCTGCACGGGGGCTGTGAAGACCGGCATGATCTTTCAGGGCTGGCACCTTCCTTGTGGGAGAAGGAGCCGGACGTTTGCCTTTTCGGAAGGAGAGTCTGCCGAGTACAAGCGCCGTGAGATGTGCCGTCTTTTGGAAAGCACAGATCCCCAGTGCTGTTGTGCCTGTGGATAGGCTGCACAGGGACAGTGTAGAGCAGCATGAGCTTTCAGGGCTGGCACCTTCCTTGTGGGAGAAGGAGCCGGACGTTTGCCTTTTCAGAAGGAGAGTCTGCCGAGTACAAGCGCCGTGAGATGTGCAGCCTGTGGGAAAGCACAGATCCCCAGTGCTGTTGTGCCTGTGGATAGGCTGCACAGGGACAGTGAAGAGCAGCATGAGCTTTCAGGGCTGGTACCTTCCTGGTGGGAGAAGGAGTCGGACGATTGCCTTTTCGGAAAGAGGCTCTGCCGAGAACGAGCGCCGTGCCATGTGCCGCCTGTGGGAAAGCACAGATCCCCAGTGCTGTTGTGCCTGTGAATAGCCTGCACGGGTACAGTGAAGAGCAGCATGAGCTTTCAGGGCTGGCACCTTCCTGGTGGGAGAAGGAGCCGGACGTTTGCCTTTTCGGAAAGAGGCTCTGCCGAGAACGACCACCGTGAGATGTGCCATCTGTGGGAAAGCAGAGATCCCCAGTGCTGCTGTGCCTGTGGATAGGCTGCACGATGACGGTGAAGACCAGCAAGAGCTTTCAGGGCTGGTACCTTCCTTGTGGGAGAAGGAGCCGGACGTTTGCCTTTTCGGAAAGAGGCTCTGCCGAGAACGACCACCGTGAGATGTGCCATCTGTGGGAAAGCAGAGATCCCCAGTGCTGCTGTGCCTGTGGATAGGCTGCACGATGACGGTGAAGAGCAGCAGGAGCTTTCAGGGCTGGCACCTTCCTTGTGGGAGAAGGAGCCGGACGTTTGCCTTTTCAGAAAGAGGCTCTGCTGAGAACGATCACCGTGAGATCTACCGTTCCTGGGCAAGCACGAATCCCCAGTGGTGTTGTGCCTGTAGATAGGCTGCACGGGTACAGTGAAGAGCAGCATGAGCTTTCAGGGCTGGCACCTTCCTTGTGGGAGAAGGAGCCGGACGTTTGCCTTTTCGGAAAGAGGCTCTGCCGAGAACGAGTGCCGTGCCAGGTGACGCCTGTGGGAAAGCACAGATCCCCAGTGCTGTTGTGCCTGTGGATAGGCTGCACGGGGACGGTGAAGAGCAGCATGAGCTTTCAGGGCTGGCACCTTCCTGGTGGGAGAAGGAGCCGGACGTTTGCCTTTTCGGAAAGAGGCTCTGCCGAGAACGAACATTGTGAGGTCTACAGTTCCTGGACAAGAACGGATCCCCAATGCTGTTGTGCCTGTGGATAGGCTGCACAGGGACAGTGTAGAGCAGCATGAGCTTTCAGGGCTGGCACCTTCCTTGTGGGAGAAGGAGCCGGACGTTTGCCTTTTCAGAAGGAGAGTCTGCCGAGTACAAGCGCCGTGAGATGTGCAGCCTGTGGGAAAGCACAGATCCCCAGTGCTGTTGTGCCTGTGGATAGGCTGCACAGGGACAGTGAAGAGCAGCATGAGCTTTCAGGGCTGGTACCTTCCTGGTGGGAGAAGGAGCCGGACGTTTGCCTTTTCAGAAAGAGGCTCTGCTGAGAACGATCACCGTGAGATCTACCGTTCCTGGGCAAGCACGAATCCCCAGTGGTGTTGTGCCTGTAGATAGGCTGCACGGGTACAGTGAAGAGCAGCATGAGCTTTCAGGGCTGGCACCTTCCTTGTGGGAGAAGGAGCCGGACGTTTGCCTTTTCGGAAAGAGGCTCTGCCGAGAACGAGTGCCGTGCCAGGTGACGCCTGTGGGAAAGCACAGATCCCCAGTGCTGTTGTGCCTGTGGATAGGCTGCACGGGGACGGTGAAGAGCAGCATGAGCTTTCAGGGCTGGCACCTTCCTTGTGGGAGAAGGAGCCGGACGTTTGCCTTTTCGGAAAGAGGCTCTGCCGAGAACGAACATTGTGAGGTCTACAGTTCCTGGACAAGAACGGATCCCCAATGCTGTTGTGCCTGTGGATAGGCTGCACGGGGGCTGTGAAGACCGGCATGATCTTTCAGGGCTGGCACCTTCCTTGTGGGAGAAGGAGCCGGACGTTTGCCTTTTCGGAAGGAGAGTCTGCCGAGTACAAGCGCCGTGAGATGTGCCGTCTTTTGGAAAGCACAGATCCCCAGTGCTGTTGTGCCTGTGGATAGGCTGCACAGGGACAGTGTAGAGCAGCATGAGCTTTCAGGGCTGGCACCTTCCTTGTGGGAGAAGGAGCCGGACGTTTGCCTTTTCAGAAGGAGAGTCTGCCGAGTACAAGCGCCGTGAGATGTGCAGCCTGTGGGAAAGCACAGATCCCCAGTGCTGTTGTGCCTGTGGATAGGCTGCACAGGGACAGTGAAGAGCAGCATGAGCTTTCAGGGCTGGTACCTTCCTGGTGGGAGAAGGAGTCGGACGATTGCCTTTTCGGAAAGAGGCTCTGCCGAGAACGAGCGCCGTGCCATGTGCCGCCTGTGGGAAAGCACAGATCCCCAGTGCTGTTGTGCCTGTGAATAGCCTGCACGGGTACAGTGAAGAGCAGCATGAGCTTTCAGGGCTGGCACCTTCCTGGTGGGAGAAGGAGCCGGACGTTTGCCTTTTCGGAAAGAGGCTCTGCCGAGAACGACCACCGTGAGATGTGCCATCTGTGGGAAAGCAGAGATCCCCAGTGCTGCTGTGCCTGTGGATAGGCTGCACGATGACGGTGAAGACCAGCAAGAGCTTTCAGGGCTGGCACCTTCCTTGTGGGAGAAGGAGCCGGACGTTTGCCTTTTCGGAAAGAGGCTCTGCCGAGAACGAGTGCCGTGCCATGTGCCGCCTGTGGGAAAGCACAGATCCCCAGTGCTGTTGTGCCTGTGGATAGGCTGCACGGGGACGGTGAAGAGCAGCATGAGCTTTCAGGGCTGGCACCTTCCTTGTGGGAGAAGGAGCCGGACGTTTGCCTTTTCAGAAAGAGGCTCTGCTGAGAACGATCACCGTGAGATCTACCGTTCCTGGGCAAGCACGAATCCCCAGTGGTGTTGTGCCTGTAGATAGGCTGCACGGGTACAGTGAAGAGCAGCATGAGCTTTCAGGGCTGGCACCTTCCTTGTGGGAGAAGGAGCCGGACGTTTGCCTTTTCGGAAAGAGGCTCTGCCGAGAACGAGTGCCGTGCCAGGTGACGCCTGTGGGAAAGCACAGATCCCCAGTGCTGTTGTGCCTGTGGATAGGCTGCACGGGGACGGTGAAGAGCAGCATGAGCTTTCAGGGCTGGCACCTTCCTGGTGGGAGAAGGAGCCGGACGTTTGCCTTTTCGGAAAGAGGCTCTGCCGAGAACGAACATTGTGAGGTCTACAGTTCCTGGACAAGAACGGATCCCCAATGCTGTTGTGCCTGTGGATAGGCTGCACAGGGACAGTGTAGAGCAGCATGAGCTTTCAGGGCTGGCACCTTCCTTGTGGGAGAAGGAGCCGGACGTTTGCCTTTTCAGAAGGAGAGTCTGCCGAGTACAAGCGCCGTGAGATGTGCAGCCTGTGGGAAAGCACAGATCCCCAGTGCTGTTGTGCCTGTGGATAGGCTGCACAGGGACAGTGAAGAGCAGCATGAGCTTTCAGGGCTGGTACCTTCCTGGTGGGAGAAGGAGTCGGACGTTTGCCTTTTCGGAAAGAGGCTCTGCCGAGAACGAGCGCCGTGCCATGTGCCGCCTGTGGGAAAGCACAGATCCCCAGTGCTGTTGTGCCTGTGAATAGCCTGCACGGGTACAGTGAAGAGCAGCATGAGCTTTCAGGGCTGGCACCTTCCTGGTGGGAGAAGGAGCCGGACGTTTGCCTTTTCGGAAAGAGGCTCTGCCGAGAACGACCACCGTGAGATGTGCCATCTGTGGGAAAGCAGAGATCCCCAGTGCTGCTGTGCCTGTGGATAGGCTGCACGATGACGGTGAAGACCAGCAAGAGCTTTCAGGGCTGGCACCTTCCTTGTGGGAGAAGGAGCCGGACGTTTGCCTTTTCGGAAAGAGGCTCTGCTGAGAACAAGCGCCGTGCCATGTGCCGCCCTTGGGAAAGCACAGATCCCCAGTGCTGCTGTGCCTGTGAATAGCCTGCACGGGGACGGTGAAGAGCAGCAGGAGCTTTCAGGGCTGGCACCTTCCTTGTGGGAGAAGGAGCCGGACGTTTGCCTTTTCGGAAAGAGGCTCTGCCGAGAATGAACACCGTGAGGTCTACCGTTCCTTGGCAAGCACGGATCGGCAGTGTTGCTGTGCCTGTGGATAGGCTGCACAGGGACAGTGAAGAGCAGCAGGAGCTTTCAGGGCTGGCACCTTCCTTGTGGGAGAAGGAGCCGGACGTTTGCCTTTTCAGTAGGAGAGTCTGCCGAGTACAAGCGCCGTGAGATGTGCCGCCTGTGGGAAAGCACAGATCCCCAGTGCTGTTGTGCCTGTGAATACGCGGCACGGGGACGGTGAAGAGCAGCATGAGCTTTCAGGGCTGGCACCTTCCTTGTGGGAGAAGGAGGCGGAAGTTTGCCTTTTCGCAAAGAGGCTCTGACGAGAATGACCACCGTGAGATGTGCCGCCTGTGGGAAAGTACAGATCCCCAGTGCTGTTGTGCCTGTGGATAGGCTGCACGGGGACGGTGAAGAGCAGCATGAGCTTTCAGGGCTGGCACCTTCCTTGTGGGAGAAGGAGCCGGACGTTTGCCTTTTCGGAAAGAGGCTCTGCCGAGAACGACCACCGTGAGATGTGCCATCTGTGGGAAAGCAGAGATCCCCAGTGCTGCTGTGCCTGTGGATAGGCTGCACGATGACGGTGAAGACCAGCAAGAGCTTTCAGGGCTGGTACCTTCCTTGTGGGAGAAGGAGCCGGACGTTTGCCTTTTCGGAAAGAGGCTCTGCCGAGAACGACCACCGTGAGATGTGCCATCTGTGGGAAAGCAGAGATCCCCAGTGCTGCTGTGCCTGTGGATAGGCTGCACGATGACGGTGAAGAGCAGCAGGAGCTTTCAGGGCTGGCACCTTCCTTGTGGGAGAAGGAGCCGGACGTTTGCCTTTTCAGAAAGAGGCTCTGCTAAGAACGATCACCGTGAGGTCTACCGTTCCTGGGCAAGCACGGATCCCCAGTGGTGTTGTGCCTGTGGATAGGCTGCACGGGAACAGTGAAGAGCAGCATGAGCTTTCAGGGCTGGCACCTTCCTTGTGGGAGAAGGAGCCGGACGTTTGCCTTTTCGGAAAGAGGCTCTGCCGAGAACGAGTGCCGTGCCATGTGCCGCCTGTGGGAAAGCACAGATCCCCAGTGCTGTTGTGCCTGTGGATAGGCTGCACGGGGACGGTGAAGAGCAGCATGAGCTTTCAGGGCTGGCACCTTCCTTGTGGGAGAAGGAGCCGGACGTTTGCCTTTTCAGAAAGAGGCTCTGCTGAGAACGATCACCGTGAGATCTACCGTTCCTGGGCAAGCACGAATCCCCAGTGGTGTTGTGCCTGTAGATAGGCTGCACGGGTACAGTGAAGAGCAGCATGAGCTTTCAGGGCTGGCACCTTCCTTGTGGGAGAAGGAGCCGGACGTTTGCCTTTTCGGAAAGAGGCTCTGCCGAGAACGAGTGCCGTGCCAGGTGACGCCTGTGGGAAAGCACAGATCCCCAGTGCTGTTGTGCCTGTGGATAGGCTGCACGGGGACGGTGAAGAGCAGCATGAGCTTTCAGGGCTGGCACCTTCCTGGTGGGAGAAGGAGCCGGACGTTTGCCTTTTCGGAAAGAGGCTCTGCCGAGAACGAACATTGTGAGGTCTACAGTTCCTGGACAAGAACGGATCCCCAATGCTGTTGTGCCTGTGGATAGGCTGCACGGGGGCTGTGAAGACCGGCATGATCTTTCAGGGCTGGCACCTTCCTTGTGGGAGAAGGAGCCGGACGTTTGCCTTTTCGGAAGGAGAGTCTGCCGAGTACAAGCGCCGTGAGATGTGCCGTCTTTTGGAAAGCACAGATCCCCAGTGCTGTTGTGCCTGTGGATAGGCTGCACAGGGACAGTGTAGAGCAGCATGAGCTTTCAGGGCTGGCACCTTCCTTGTGGGAGAAGGAGCCGGACGTTTGCCTTTTCAGAAGGAGAGTCTGCCGAGTACAAGCGCCGTGAGATGTGCAGCCTGTGGGAAAGCACAGATCCCCAGTGCTGTTGTGCCTGTGGATAGGCTGCACAGGGACAGTGAAGAGCAGCATGAGCTTTCAGGGCTGGTACCTTCCTGGTGGGAGAAGGAGTCGGACGTTTGCCTTTTCGGAAAGAGGCTCTGCCGAGAACGAGCGCCGTGCCATGTGCCGCCTGTGGGAAAGCACAGATCCCCAGTGCTGTTGTGCCTGTGAATAGCCTGCACGGGTACAGTGAAGAGCAGCATGAGCTTTCAGGGCTGGCACCTTCCTGGTGGGAGAAGGAGCCGGACGTTTGCCTTTTCGGAAAGAGGCTCTGCCGAGAACGACCACCGTGAGATGTGCCATCTGTGGGAAAGCAGAGATCCCCAGTGCTGCTGTGCCTGTGGATAGGCTGCACGATGACGGTGAAGACCAGCAAGAGCTTTCAGGGCTGGCACCTTCCTTGTGGGAGAAGGAGCCGGACGTTTGCCTTTTCGGAAAGAGGCTCTGCTGAGAACAAGCGCCGTGCCATGTGCCGCCCTTGGGAAAGCACAGATCCCCAGTGCTGCTGTGCCTGTGAATAGCCTGCACGGGGACGGTGAAGAGCAGCAGGAGCTTTCAGGGCTGGCACCTTCCTTGTGGGAGAAGGAGCCGGACGTTTGCCTTTTCGGAAAGAGGCTCTGCCGAGAACGAACACCGTGAGGTCTACCGTTCCTTGGCAAGCACGGATCGGCAGTGTTGCTGTGCCTGTGGATAGTCTGCACAGGGACAGTGAAGAGCAGCAGGAGCTTTCAGGGCTGGCACCTTCCTTGTGGGAGAAGGAGCCGGACGTTTGCCTTTTCAGTAGGAGAGTCTGCCGAGTACAAGCGCCGTGAGATGTGCCGCCTGTGTGAAAGCACAGATCCCCAGTGCTGTTGTGCCTGTGAATACGCGGCACGGGGACGGTGAAGAGCAGCATGAGCTTTCAGGGCTGGCACCTTCCTTGTGGGAGAAGGAGGCGGAAGTTTGCCTTTTCGCAAAGAGGCTCTGACGAGAATGACCACCGTGAGATGTGCCGCCTGTGGGAAAGTACAGATCCCCAGTGCTGTTGTGCCTGTGGATAGGCTGCACGGGGACGGTGAAGAGCAGCATGAGCTTTCAGGGCTGGCACCTTCCTTGTGGGAGAGGGAGCCGGACGTTTGCCTTTTCGGAAAGAGGCTCTGCTGAGAACGAGCGCCGTGCCATGTGCCGCCTGTGGGAAAGCACAGATCCCCAGTGCTGTTGTGCCTGTGGATAGGCTGCACGGGGACGGTGAAGAGCAGCATGAGCTTTGAGGGCTGGCACCTTCCTTGTGGGACAAGGAGTCGGACGTTTGCCTTTTCGGAAAGAGGCTCTGCTGAGAACGAACACCGGGAGGTCTACCGTTCCTGGGCAAGTACAGATCCACAATGCTGTTGTGCCTGTGGATAGGCTGCAAAGGTGCAATGAAGAGCAGCATGAGCTTTCAGGGCTGGCACCTTCCTTGTGGGAGAAGGAGCCGGACGTTTGCCTTTTCGGAAAGAGGCTCTGCTGAGAACGAACACCGTGAGGTCTACCGTTCCTAGGCAAGCACGGATCCCCAGCGCTCTTGTGCCTGTGGATAGGCTGCACAGGGACAGTGAAGAGCAGCAGGAGCTTTCAGGGCTGGTACCTTCCTTGTGGGAGAAGGAGCCGGACGTTTGCCTTTTCAGAAAGAGGCTCTGCTAAGAACGATCACCGTGAGGTCTACCGTTCCTGGGCAAGCACGGATCCCCAGTGGTGTTGTGCCTGTGGATAGGCTGCACGGGAACAGTGAAGAGCAGCATGAGCTTTCAGGGCTGGCACCTTCCTTGTGGGAGAAGGAGCCGGACGTTTGCCTTTTCGGAAAGAGGCTCTGCCGAGAACGAGTGCCGTGCCATGTGCCGCCTGTGGGAAAGCACAGATCCCCAGTGCTGTTGTGCCTGTGGATAGGCTGCACGGGGACGGTGAAGAGCAGCATGAGCTTTCAGGGCTGGCACCTTCCTTGTGGGAGAAGGAGCCGGACGTTTGCCTTTTCAGAAAGAGGCTCTGCTGAGAACGATCACCGTGAGATCTACCGTTCCTGGGCAAGCACGAATCCCCAGTGGTGTTGTGCCTGTAGATAGGCTGCACGGGTACAGTGAAGAGCAGCATGAGCTTTCAGGGCTGGCACCTTCCTGGTGGGAGAAGGAGCCGGACGTTTGCCTTTTCGGAAAGAGGCTCTGCCGAGAACGAGTGCCGTGCCAGGTGACGCCTGTGGGAAAGCACAGATCCCCAGTGCTGTTGTGCCTGTGGATAGGCTGCACGGGGACGGTGAAGAGCAGCATGAGCTTTCAGGGCTGGCACCTTCCTGGTGGGAGAAGGAGCCGGACGTTTGCCTTTTCGGAAAGAGGCTCTGCCGAGAACGACCACCGTGAGATGTGCCATCTGTGGGAAAGCAGAGATCCCCAGTGCTGCTGTGCCTGTGGATAGGCTGCACGATGACGGTGAAGACCAGCAAGAGCTTTCAGGGCTGGCACCTTCCTTGTGGGAGAAGGAGCCGGACGTTTGCCTTTTCAGAAAGAGGCTCTGCTAAGAACGATCACCGTGAGGTCTACCGTTCCTGGGCAAGCACGGATCCCCAGTGGTGTTGTGCCTGTGGATAGGCTGCACGGGAACAGTGAAGAGCAGCATGAGCTTTCAGGGCTGGCACCTTCCTTGTGGGAGAAGGAGCCGGACGTTTGCCTTTTCGGAAAGAGGCTCTGCCGAGAACGAGTGCCGTGCCATGTGCCGCCTGTGGGAAAGCACAGATCCCCAGTGCTGTTGTGCCTGTGGATAGGCTGCACGGGGACGGTGAAGAGCAGCATGAGCTTTCAGGGCTGGCACCTTCCTTGTGGGAGAAGGAGCCGGACGTTTGCCTTTTCAGAAAGAGGCTCTGCTGAGAACGATCACCGTGAGATCTACCGTTCCTGGGCAAGCACGAATCCCCAGTGGTGTTGTGCCTGTAGATAGGCTGCACGGGTACAGTGAAGAGCAGCATGAGCTTTGAGGGCTGGCACCTTCCTTGTGGGAGAAGGAGCCGGACGTTTGCCTTTTCGGAAAGAGGCTCTGCCGAGAACGAGTGCCGTGCCAGGTGACGCCTGTGGGAAAGCACAGATCCCCAGTGCTGTTGTGCCTGTGGATAGGCTGCACGGGGACGGTGAAGAGCAGCATGAGCTTTCAGGGCTGGCACCTTCCTGGTGGGAGAAGGAGCCGGACGTTTGCCTTTTCGGAAAGAGGCTCTGCCGAGAACGAACATTGTGAGGTCTACAGTTCCTGGACAAGAACGGATCCCCAATGCTGTTGTGCCTGTGGATAGGCTGAACGGGGGCTGTGAAGACCGGCATGATCTTTCAGGGCTGGCACCTTCCTTGTGGGAGAAGGAGTCGGACGTTTGCCTTTTCGGAAAGAGGCTCTGCTGAGAACAAACACCATGAGATCTACCGTTCCTGGGCAAGCACTGATCCCCAATGCTGTTGTGCCTGTGGATAGGCTGCACGGGGACGGTGAAGAGCAGCATGAGCTTTCAGGGCTGGCACCTTCCTTGTGGGAGAAAGAGCCGGACGTTTGCCTTTTCGGAAGGAGAGTCTGCCGAGTGTAAGCGCCGTGAGATGTGCCGCCTGTGGGAAAGCACAGATCCCCAGTGCTGTTGTGCCTGTGGATAGGCTGCACGGGGACGGTGAAGAGCAGCATGAGCTTTCAGGGCTGGTACCTTCCTTGTTGTGGAAGGAGCCGGACGTTTGCCTTTTCAAAAAGAGGCTCGGCCGAGAATGAACACCGTGAGATGTGCCGTCTGTGGGAAAGCACAGATCTCCAGTGCTGTTGTGCCTGTGAATAGGCTGCACGGGAACAGTGAAGAGCAGCATGAGCTTTCAGGGCTGGCACCTTCCTGGTGGGAGAAGGAGCCAGATGTTTGCCTTTTCGAAAAGAGAACCTGCTGAGAACGAACACCGTGAGATGTGCCGCCTGTGGGAAAGCACAGATCCCCAGTGCTGTTGTGCCTGTGGATAGGCTGCACGGGGACGGTGAAGAGCAGCATGAGCTTTCAGGGCTGGCACCTTCCTTGTTGTGGAAGGAGCCGGACGTTTGCCTTTTCGGAAAGAGTCTCTGCCGAGAATGAACGCCGTGAGATGTGCCGCCTGTGGGAAAGCACAGATCCCCAGTGCTGTTGTGCCTGTGAATAGGCTGCACGGGAACAGTGAAGAGCAGCATGAGCTTTCAGGGCTGGCACCGTCCTTGTGGGAGAAGGAGTCGGACGTTTGCCTTTTCGTAAAGAGGCTCTGCCGAGAACGACCACCGTGAGGTCTACCGCTCCTGGGCAAGCACGGATCCCCAGTGCTGTTGTGCCTGTGGATAGGCTGCACAGGGACAGTGTAGAGCAGCATGAGCTTTCAGGGCTGGCAACTTCCTTGTTGGAGAAGGAGCCGGACGTTTGCCTTTTCGGAAGGAGAGTCTGCCGAGTACAAGCGCTCTAAGATGTGCCGCCTGTGGGAAAGCACAGATCCCCAGTGCTGTTGTGCCTGTGGATAGGCTGCACGGGACCAGTGAAGAGCAGCATGAGCTTTCAGGGCTGGCACCTTGCTTGTGGGAGAAGGAGCCGGACGTTTGCCTTTTCGGAAAGAGGCCCTGGTGAGAACGAACACCGTGATGTCTACCGCTCCTGGGCAAGCACGGATCCCCACGGCTGTTGTGCCTGTGGATAGGCTGCACAGGGACAGTGAAGAGCAGCATGAGCTTTCAGGGCTGGCACCTTCCTGGTGGGAGAAGGAGCCGGACGTTTGCCTTTTCGGAAAGAGGCTCTGCCGAGAACGAACATTGTGAGGTCTACAGTTCCTGGACAAGAACGGATCCCCAATGCTGTTGTGCCTGTGGATAGGCTGCACGGGGGCTGTGAAGACCAGCATGATCTTTCAGGGCTGACACCTTCCTTGTGGGAGAAGGAGCCGGACGTTTGCCTTTTCGGAAGGAGAGTCTGCCGAGTACAAGCGCCGTGAGATGTGCCGTCTTTTGGAAAGCACAGATCCCCAGTGCTGTTGTGCGTCTGGATAGGCTACATGATGACGGTGAAGACCAGCAAGAGCTTTCAGGGCTGGCACCTTCCTTGTGGGAGAAGGAGCTGGACGTTTGCCTTTTCGGAAGGAGAGTCTGCCGAGTACAAGCGCCGTGAGATGTGCCGCCCTTGGGAAAGCACAGATCCCCAGTGCTGTTGTGCCTGTGGATAGGCTGCACAGGGACAGTGAAGAGCAGCAGGAGCTTTCAGGGCTGGCACCTTCCTTGTGGGAGAAGGAGCCGGACGTTTGCCTTTTCGGAAAGAGGCTCTGCTGAGAACGAGCGCCGTGAGGTGTACCGTTCCTGGGCAAGTACAGATCCACAATGCTGTTGTGCCTGTGGATAGGCTGCACAGGTGCAATGAAGAGCAGCATGAGCTTTCAGGGCTGGCACCTTCCTTGTGGGAGAAGGAGCCGGACGTTTGCCTTTTCGGAAAGAGGCTCTGCTGAGAACGAACACCGTGAGGTATACCGTTCCTAGGCAAGCACGGATCCCCAGCGCTCTTGTGCCTGTGGATAGGCTGCACAGGGACAGTGAAGAGCAGCAGGAGCTTTCAGGGCTGGTACCTTCCTGGTGGGAGAAGGAGCCGGACGTTTGCCTTTTCGGAAAGAGGCTCTGCTGAGAACGAACACCGTGAGGTCTATCGTTCCTGGGCAAGCACGGATCCCAAGTGGTGTTGTGCCTGTGGATAGGCTGCACGGGTACAGTGAAGAGCAGCATGAGCTTTCAGGGCTGGCACCTTCCTTGTGGGAGAAAGAGCCGGACGTTTGCCTTTTCGGAAAGAGGCTCTGCCGAGAACGACCACCGTGAGATGTGCCATCTGTGGGAAAGCAGAGATCCCCAGTGCTGCTGTGCCTGTGGATAGGCTGCACGATGACGGTGAAGACCAGCAAGAGCTTTCAGGGCTGGCACCTTCCTTGTGGGAGAAGGAGCCGGACGTTTGCCTTTTCGGAAGGAGAGTCTGCCGAGTACAAGCGCCGTGAGATGTGCCGTCTTTTGGAAAGCACAGATCCCCAGTGCTGTTGTGCCTCTGGATAGGCTACACGATGACGGTGAAGACCAGCAAGAGCTTTCAGGGCTGGCACCTTCCTTGTGGGAGAAGGAGCTGGACGTTTGCCTTTTCGGAAGGAGAGTCTGCCGAGTACAAGCGCCGTGAGATGTGCCGCCCTTGGGAAAGCACAGATCCCCAGTGCTGTTGTGCCTGTGGATAGGCTGCACAGGGACAGTGAAGAGCAGCAGGAGCTTTCAGGGCTGGCACCTTCCTTGTGGGAGAAGGAGCCGGACGTTTGCCTTTTCGGAAAGAGGCTCTGCCGAGAACGAACACCGTGAGGTCTACCGTTCCTTGGCAAGCACGGATCGGCAGTGTTGCTGTGCCTGTGGATAGGCTGCACAGGGACAGTGAAGAGCAGCAGGAGCTTTCATGGCTGGCACCTTCCTTGTGGGAGAAGGAGCCGGACGTTTGCCTTTTCGGAAAGAGGCTCTGCCGAGAACGAGTGCCGTGCCAGGTGACGCCTGTGGGAAAGCACAGATCCCCAGTGCTGTTGTGCCTGTGGATAGGCTGCACGGGGACGGTGAAGAGCAGCATGAGCTTTCAGGGCTGGCACCTTCCTGGTGGGAGAAGGAGCCGGACGTTTGCCTTTTCGGAAAGAGGCTCTGCCGAGAACGAACATTGTGAGGTCTACAGTTCCTGGACAAGAACGGATCCCCAATGCTGTTGTGCCTGTGGATAGGCTGCACGGGGGCTGTGAAGACCGGCATGATCTTTCAGGGCTGGCACCTTCCTTGTGGGAGAAGGAGCCGGACGTTTGCCTTTTCGGAAGGAGAGTCTGCCGAGTACAAGCGCCGTGAGATGTGCCGTCTTTTGGAAAGCACAGATCCCCAGTGCTGTTGTGCCTGTGGATAGGCTGCACAGGGACAGTGTAGAGCAGCATGAGCTTTCAGGGCTGGCACCTTCCTTGTGGGAGAAGGAGCCGGACGTTTGCCTTTTCAGAAGGAGAGTCTGCCGAGTACAAGCGCCGTGAGATGTGCAGCCTGTGGGAAAGCACAGATCCCCAGTGCTGTTGTGCCTGTGGATAGGCTGCACAGGGACAGTGAAGAGCAGCATGAGCTTTCAGGGCTGGTACCTTCCTGGTGGGAGAAGGAGTCGGACGTTTGCCTTTTCGGAAAGAGGCTCTGCCGAGAACGAGCGCCGTGCCATGTGCCGCCTGTGGGAAAGCACAGATCCCCAGTGCTGTTGTGCCTGTGAATAGCCTGCACGGGTACAGTGAAGAGCAGCATGAGCTTTCAGGGCTGGCACCTTCCTGGTGGGAGAAGGAGCCGGACGTTTGCCTTTTCGGAAAGAGGCTCTGCCGAGAACGACCACCGTGAGATGTGCCATCTGTGGGAAAGCAGAGATCCCCAGTGCTGCTGTGCCTGTGGATAGGCTGCACGATGACGGTGAAGACCAGCAAGAGCTTTCAGGGCTGGCACCTTCCTTGTGGGAGAAGGAGCCGGACGTTTGCCTTTTCGGAAAGAGGCTCTGCTGAGAACAAGCGCCGTGCCATGTGCCGCCCTTGGGAAAGCACAGATCCCCAGTGCTGCTGTGCCTGTGAATAGCCTGCACGGGGACGGTGAAGAGCAGCAGGAGCTTTCAGGGCTGGCACCTTCCTTGTGGGAGAAGGAGCCGGACGTTTGCCTTTTCGGAAAGAGGCTCTGCCGAGAACGAACACCGTGAGGTCTACCGTTCCTTGGCAAGCACGGATCGGCAGTGTTGCTGTGCCTGTGGATAGTCTGCACAGGGACAGTGAAGAGCAGCAGGAGCTTTCAGGGCTGGCACCTTCCTTGTGGGAGAAGGAGCCGGACGTTTGCCTTTTCAGTAGGAGAGTCTGCCGAGTACAAGCGCCGTGAGATGTGCCGCCTGTGTGAAAGCACAGATCCCCAGTGCTGTTGTGCCTGTGAATACGCGGCACGGGGACGGTGAAGAGCAGCATGAGCTTTCAGGGCTGGCACCTTCCTTGTGGGAGAAGGAGGCGGAAGTTTGCCTTTTCGCAAAGAGGCTCTGACGAGAATGACCACCGTGAGATGTGCCGCCTGTGGGAAAGTACAGATCCCCAGTGCTGTTGTGCCTGTGGATAGGCTGCACGGGGACGGTGAAGAGCAGCATGAGCTTTCAGGGCTGGCACCTTCCTTGTGGGAGAGGGAGCCGGACGTTTGCCTTTTCGGAAAGAGGCTCTGCTGAGAACGAGCGCCGTGCCATGTGCCGCCTGTGGGAAAGCACAGATCCCCAGTGCTGTTGTGCCTGTGGATAGGCTGCACGGGGACGGTGAAGAGCAGCATGAGCTTTGAGGGCTGGCACCTTCCTTGTGGGACAAGGAGTCGGACGTTTGCCTTTTCGGAAAGAGGCTCTGCTGAGAACGAACACCGGGAGGTCTACCGTTCCTGGGCAAGTACAGATCCACAATGCTGTTGTGCCTGTGGATAGGCTGCAAAGGTGCAATGAAGAGCAGCATGAGCTTTCAGGGCTGGCACCTTCCTTGTGGGAGAAGGAGCCGGACGTTTGCCTTTTCGGAAAGAGGCTCTGCTGAGAACGAACACCGTGAGGTCTACCGTTCCTAGGCAAGCACGGATCCCCAGCGCTCTTGTGCCTGTGGATAGGCTGCACAGGGACAGTGAAGAGCAGCAGGAGCTTTCAGGGCTGGTACCTTCCTTGTGGGAGAAGGAGCCGGACGTTTGCCTTTTCAGAAAGAGGCTCTGCTAAGAACGATCACCGTGAGGTCTACCGTTCCTGGGCAAGCACGGATCCCCAGTGGTGTTGTGCCTGTGGATAGGCTGCACGGGAACAGTGAAGAGCAGCATGAGCTTTCAGGGCTGGCACCTTCCTTGTGGGAGAAGGAGCCGGACGTTTGCCTTTTCGGAAAGAGGCTCTGCCGAGAACGAGTGCCGTGCCATGTGCCGCCTGTGGGAAAGCACAGATCCCCAGTGCTGTTGTGCCTGTGGATAGGCTGCACGGGGACGGTGAAGAGCAGCATGAGCTTTCAGGGCTGGCACCTTCCTTGTGGGAGAAGGAGCCGGACGTTTGCCTTTTCAGAAAGAGGCTCTGCTGAGAACGATCACCGTGAGATGTACCGTTCCTGGGCAAGCACGAATCCCCAGTGGTGTTGTGCCTGTAGATAGGCTGCACGGGTACAGTGAAGAGCAGCATGAGCTTTCAGGGCTGGCACCTTCCTTGTGGGAGAAGGAGCCGGACGTTTGCCTTTTCGGAAAGAGGCTCTGCCGAGAACGAGTGCCGTGCCAGGTGACGCCTGTGGGAAAGCACAGATCCCCAGTGCTGTTGTGCCTGTGGATAGGCTGCACGGGGACGGTGAAGAGCAGCATGAGCTTTCAGGGCTGGCACCTTCCTGGTGGGAGAAGGAGCCGGACGTTTGCCTTTTCGGAAAGAGGCTCTGCCGAGAACGACCACCGTGAGATGTGCCATCTGTGGGAAAGCAGAGATCCCCAGTGCTGCTGTGCCTGTGGATAGGCTGCACGATGACGGTGAAGACCAGCAAGAGCTTTCAGGGCTGGCACCTTCCTTGTGGGAGAAGGAGCCGGACGTTTGCCTTTTCAGAAAGAGGCTCTGCTAAGAACGATCACCGTGAGGTCTACCGTTCCTGGGCAAGCACGGATCCCCAGTGGTGTTGTGCCTGTGGATAGGCTGCACGGGAACAGTGAAGAGCAGCATGAGCTTTCAGGGCTGGCACCTTCCTTGTGGGAGAAGGAGCCGGACGTTTGCCTTTTCGGAAAGAGGCTCTGCCGAGAACGAGTGCCGTGCCATGTGCCGCCTGTGGGAAAGCACAGATCCCCAGTGCTGTTGTGCCTGTGGATAGGCTGCACGGGGACGGTGAAGAGCAGCATGAGCTTTCAGGGCTGGCACCTTCCTTGTGGGAGAAGGAGCCGGACGTTTGCCTTTTCAGAAAGAGGCTCTGCTGAGAACGATCACCGTGAGATCTACCGTTCCTGGGCAAGCACGAATCCCCAGTGGTGTTGTGCCTGTAGATAGGCTGCACGGGTACAGTGAAGAGCAGCATGAGCTTTGAGGGCTGGCACCTTCCTTGTGGGAGAAGGAGCCGGACGTTTGCCTTTTCGGAAAGAGGCTCTGCCGAGAACGAGTGCCGTGCCAGGTGACGCCTGTGGGAAAGCACAGATCCCCAGTGCTGTTGTGCCTGTGGATAGGCTGCACGGGGACGGTGAAGAGCAGCATGAGCTTTCAGGGCTGGCACCTTCCTGGTGGGAGAAGGAGCCGGACGTTTGCCTTTTCGGAAAGAGGCTCTGCCGAGAACGAACATTGTGAGGTCTACAGTTCCTGGACAAGAACGGATCCCCAATGCTGTTGTGCCTGTGGATAGGCTGAACGGGGGCTGTGAAGACCGGCATGATCTTTCAGGGCTGGCACCTTCCTTGTGGGAGAAGGAGTCGGACGTTTGCCTTTTCGGAAAGAGGCTCTGCTGAGAACAAACACCATGAGATCTACCGTTCCTGGGCAAGCACTGATCCCCAATGCTGTTGTGCCTGTGGATAGGCTGCACGGGGACGGTGAAGAGCAGCATGAGCTTTCAGGGCTGGCACCTTCCTTGTGGGAGAAAGAGCCGGACGTTTGCCTTTTCGGAAGGAGAGTCTGCCGAGTGTAAGCGCCGTGAGATGTGCCGCCTGTGGGAAAGCACAGATCCCCAGTGCTGTTGTGCCTGTGGATAGGCTGCACGGGGACGGTGAAGAGCAGCATGAGCTTTCAGGGCTGGTACCTTCCTTGTTGTGGAAGGAGCCGGACGTTTGCCTTTTCAAAAAGAGGCTCGGCCGAGAATGAACACCGTGAGATGTGCCGTCTGTGGGAAAGCACAGATCTCCAGTGCTGTTGTGCCTGTGAATAGGCTGCACGGGAACAGTGAAGAGCAGCATGAGCTTTCAGGGCTGGCACCTTCCTGGTGGGAGAAGGAGCCAGATGTTTGCCTTTTCGAAAAGAGAACCTGCTGAGAACGAACACCGTGAGATGTGCCGCCTGTGGGAAAGCACAGATCCCCAGTGCTGTTGTGCCTGTGGATAGGCTGCACGGGGACGGTGAAGAGCAGCATGAGCTTTCAGGGCTGGCACCTTCCTTGTTGTGGAAGGAGCCGGACGTTTGCCTTTTCGGAAAGAGTCTCTGCCGAGAATGAACGCCGTGAGATGTGCCGCCTGTGGGAAAGCACAGATCCCCAGTGCTGTTGTGCCTGTGAATAGGCTGCACGGGAACAGTGAAGAGCAGCATGAGCTTTCAGGGCTGGCACCGTCCTTGTGGGAGAAGGAGTCGGACGTTTGCCTTTTCGTAAAGAGGCTCTGCCGAGAACGACCACCGTGAGGTCTACCGCTCCTGGGCAAGCACGGATCCCCAGTGCTGTTGTGCCTGTGGATAGGCTGCACAGGGACAGTGTAGAGCAGCATGAGCTTTCAGGGCTGGCAACTTCCTTGTTGGAGAAGGAGCCGGACGTTTGCCTTTTCGGAAGGAGAGTCTGCCGAGTACAAGCGCTCTAAGATGTGCCGCCTGTGGGAAAGCACAGATCCCCAGTGCTGTTGTGCCTGTGGATAGGCTGCACGGGACCAGTGAAGAGCAGCATGAGCTTTCAGGGCTGGCACCTTGCTTGTGGGAGAAGGAGCCGGACGTTTGCCTTTTCGGAAAGAGGCCCTGGTGAGAACGAACACCGTGATGTCTACCGCTCCTGGGCAAGCACGGATCCCCACGGCTGTTGTGCCTGTGGATAGGCTGCACAGGGACAGTGAAGAGCAGCATGAGCTTTCAGGGCTGGCACCTTCCTGGTGGGAGAAGGAGCCGGACGTTTGCCTTTTCGGAAAGAGGCTCTGCCGAGAACGAACATTGTGAGGTCTACAGTTCCTGGACAAGAACGGATCCCCAATGCTGTTGTGCCTGTGGATAGGCTGCACGGGGGCTGTGAAGACCAGCATGATCTTTCAGGGCTGACACCTTCCTTGTGGGAGAAGGAGCCGGACGTTTGCCTTTTCGGAAGGAGAGTCTGCCGAGTACAAGCGCCGTGAGATGTGCCGTCTTTTGGAAAGCACAGATCCCCAGTGCTGTTGTGCGTCTGGATAGGCTACATGATGACGGTGAAGACCAGCAAGAGCTTTCAGGGCTGGCACCTTCCTTGTGGGAGAAGGAGCTGGACGTTTGCCTTTTCGGAAGGAGAGTCTGCCGAGTACAAGCGCCGTGAGATGTGCCGCCCTTGGGAAAGCACAGATCCCCAGTGCTGTTGTGCCTGTGGATAGGCTGCACAGGGACAGTGAAGAGCAGCAGGAGCTTTCAGGGCTGGCACCTTCCTTGTGGGAGAAGGAGCCGGACGTTTGCCTTTTCGGAAAGAGGCTCTGCTGAGAACGAGCGCCGTGAGGTGTACCGTTCCTGGGCAAGTACAGATCCACAATGCTGTTGTGCCTGTGGATAGGCTGCACAGGTGCAATGAAGAGCAGCATGAGCTTTCAGGGCTGGCACCTTCCTTGTGGGAGAAGGAGCCGGACGTTTGCCTTTTCGGAAAGAGGCTCTGCTGAGAACGAACACCGTGAGGTATACCGTTCCTAGGCAAGCACGGATCCCCAGCGCTCTTGTGCCTGTGGATAGGCTGCACAGGGACAGTGAAGAGCAGCAGGAGCTTTCAGGGCTGGTACCTTCCTGGTGGGAGAAGGAGCCGGACGTTTGCCTTTTCGGAAAGAGGCTCTGCTGAGAACGAACACCGTGAGGTCTATCGTTCCTGGGCAAGCACGGATCCCAAGTGGTGTTGTGCCTGTGGATAGGCTGCACGGGTACAGTGAAGAGCAGCATGAGCTTTCAGGGCTGGCACCTTCCTTGTGGGAGAAAGAGCCGGACGTTTGCCTTTTCGGAAAGAGGCTCTGCCGAGAACGACCACCGTGAGATGTGCCATCTGTGGGAAAGCAGAGATCCCCAGTGCTGCTGTGCCTGTGGATAGGCTGCACGATGACGGTGAAGACCAGCAAGAGCTTTCAGGGCTGGCACCTTCCTTGTGGGAGAAGGAGCCGGACGTTTGCCTTTTCGGAAGGAGAGTCTGCCGAGTACAAGCGCCGTGAGATGTGCCGTCTTTTGGAAAGCACAGATCCCCAGTGCTGTTGTGCCTCTGGATAGGCTACACGATGACGGTGAAGACCAGCAAGAGCTTTCAGGGCTGGCACCTTCCTTGTGGGAGAAGGAGCTGGACGTTTGCCTTTTCGGAAGGAGAGTCTGCCGAGTACAAGCGCCGTGAGATGTGCCGCCCTTGGGAAAGCACAGATCCCCAGTGCTGTTGTGCCTGTGGATAGGCTGCACAGGGACAGTGAAGAGCAGCAGGAGCTTTCAGGGCTGGCACCTTCCTTGTGGGAGAAGGAGCCGGACGTTTGCCTTTTCGGAAAGAGGCTCTGCCGAGAACGAACACCGTGAGGTCTACCGTTCCTTGGCAAGCACGGATCGGCAGTGTTGCTGTGCCTGTGGATAGGCTGCACAGGGACAGTGAAGAGCAGCAGGAGCTTTCATGGCTGGCACCTTCCTTGTGGGAGAAGGAGCCGGACGTTTGCCTTTTCAGTAGGAGAGTCTGCCGAGTACAAGCGCCGTGAGATGTGCCGCCTGTGTGAAAGCACAGATCCCCAGTGCTGTTGTGCCTGTGAATACGCTGCACGGGGACGGTGAAGAGCAGCATGAGCTTTCAGGGCTGGCACCTTCCTTGTGGGAGAAGGAGGCGGAAGTTTGCCTTTTCGCAAAGAGGCTCTGACGAGAATGACCACCGTGAGATGTGCCGCCTGTGGGAAAGTACAGATCCCCATTGCTGTTGTGCCTGTGGATAGGCTGCACTGGGACGGTGAAGAGCAGCATGAGCTTTCAGGGCTGGCACCTTCCTTGTGGGAGAGGGAGCCGGACGTTTGCCTTTTCGGAAAGAGGCTCTGCTGAGAACCAATACCGTGACGTGTACCGTTCCTCGGCAAGCACGGATCCCCAGCGCTGTTGTGCCTGTGGATAGGCTGCACGGGGACGGTGAAGAGCAGCAGGAGCTTTCAGGGCTGGCACCTTCCTTGTGGGAGAAGGAGCCAGACGTTTGCCTTTTCAGTAGGAGAGTCTGCCGAGTACAAGCGCCGTGAGATGTGCCGCCTGTGGGAAAGCACAGATCCCCAGTGCTGTTGTGCCTGTGAATAGGCTGCACGGGGACGGTGAAGAGCAGCATGAGCTTTCAGGGCTGGTACCTTCCTTGTGGGAGAAGGAGCCGGACGTTTGCCTTTTCAGAAGGAGAGTCTGCCGAGTACAAGCGCCGTGAGATGTGCCGCCTGTGGGAAAGCACAGATCCCCAGCGCTGTTGTGCCTGTGGATAGGCTGCACGGGGACGGTGAAGAGCAGCATGAGCTTTCAGGGCTGGCACCTTCCTTGTGGGACAAGGAGCCGGACGTTTGCCTTTTCGGAAGGAGAGTCTGCCGAGTACAAGCGCCGTGAGATGTGCCGCCCTTGGGAAAGCACAGATCCCCAGTGCTGTTGTGCCTGTGGATAGGCTGCACAGGGACAGTGAAGAGCAGCAGGAGCTTTCAGGGCTGGCACCTTCCTTGTGGGAGAAGGAGTCGGACGTTTGCCTTTTCGGAAAGAGGCTCTGCTGAGAACGAGCGCCGTGAGGTGTACCGTTCCTGGGCAAGTACAGATCCACAATGCTGTTGTGCCTGTGGATAGGCTGCACAGGTGCAATGAAGAGCAGCATGAGCTTTCAGGGCTGGCACCTTCCTTGTGGGAGAAGGAGCCGGACGTTTGCCTTTTCGGAAAGAGGCTCTGCTGAGAACGAACACCGTGAGGTCTACCGTTCCTAGGCAAGCACGGATCCCCAGCGCTCTTGTGCCTGTGGATAGGCTGCACAGGGACAGTGAAGAGCAGCAGGAGCTTTCAGGGCTGGTACCTTCCTGGTGGGAGAAGGAGCCGGACGTTTGCCTTTTCGGAAGGAGAGTCTGCTGAGAACGAACACCGTGAGGTCTATCGTTCCTGGGCAAGCACGGATCCCAAGTGGTGTTGTGCCTGTGGATAGGCTGCACGGGTACAGTGAAGAGCAGCATGAGCTTTCAGGGCTGGCACCTTCCTTGTGGGAGAAAGAGCCGGACGTTTGCCTTTTCGGAAAGAGGCTCTGCCGAGAACGACCACCGTGAGATGTGCCATCTGTGGGAAAGCAGAGATCCCCAGTGCTGCTGTGCCTGTGGATAGGCTGCACGATGACGGTGAAGACCAGCAAGAGCTTTCAGGGCTGGCACCTTCCTTGTGGGAGAAGGAGCCGGACGTTTGCCTTTTCGGAAGGAGAGTCTGCCGAGTACAAGCGCCGTGAGATGTGCCGTCTTTTGGAAAGCACAGATCCCCAGTGCTGTTGTGCCTCTGGATAGGCTACACGATGACGGTGAAGACCAGCAAGAGCTTTCAGGGCTGGCACCTTCCTTGTGGGAGAAGGAGCTGGACGTTTGCCTTTTCGGAAGGAGAGTCTGCCGAGTACAAGCGCCGTGAGATGTGCCGCCCTTGGGAAAGCACAGATCCCCAGTGCTGTTGTGCCTGTGGATAGGCTGCACAGGGACAGTGAAGAGCAGCAGGAGCTTTCAGGGCTGGCACCTTCCTTGTGGGAGAAGGAGCCGGACGTTTGCCTTTTCGGAAAGAGGCTCTGCCGAGAACGAACACCGTGAGGTCTACCGTTCCTTGGCAAGCACGGATCGGCAGTGTTGCTGTGCCTGTGGATAGGCTGCACAGGGACAGTGAAGAGCAGCAGGAGCTTTCATGGCTGGCACCTTCCTTGTGGGAGAAGGAGCCGGACGTTTGCCTTTTCAGTAGGAGAGTCTGCCGAGTACAAGCGCCGTGAGATGTGCCGCCTGTGTGAAAGCACAGATCCCCAGTGCTGTTGTGCCTGTGAATACGCTGCACGGGGACGGTGAAGAGCAGCATGAGCTTTAAGGGCTGGCACCTTCCTTGTGGGAGAAGGAGGCGGAAGTTTGCCTTTTCGCAAAGAGGCTCTGACGAGAATGACCACCGTGAGATGTGCCGCCTGTGGGAAAGTACAGATCCCCAGTGCTGTTGTGCCTGTGGATAGGCTGCACTGGGACGGTGAAGAGCAGCATGAGCTTTCAGGGCTGGCACCTTCCTTGTGGGAGAGGGAGCCGGACGTTTGCCTTTTCGGAAAGAGGCTCTGCTGAGAACCAATACCGTGACGTGTACCGTTCCTCGGCAAGCACGGATCCCCAGCGCTGTTGTGCCTGTGGATAGGCTGCACGGGGACGGTGAAGAGCAGCAGGAGCTTTCAGGGCTGGCACCTTCCTTGTGGGAGAAGGAGCCAGACGTTTGCCTTTTCAGTAGGAGAGTCTGCCGAGTACAAGCGCCGTGAGATGTGCCGCCTGTGGGAAAGCACAGATCCCCAGTGCTGTTGTGCCTGTGAATAGGCTGCACGGGGACGGTGAAGAGCAGCATGAGCTTTCAGGGCTGGTACCTTCCTTGTGGGAGAAGGAGCCGGACGTTTGCCTTTTCAGAAGGAGAGTCTGCCGAGTACAAGCGCCGTGAGATGTGCCGCCTGTGGGAAAGCACAGATCCCCAGCGCTGTTGTGCCTGTGGATAGGCTGCACGGGGACGGTGAAGAGCAGCATGAGCTTTCAGGGCTGGCACCTTCCTTGTGGGACAAGGAGCCGGACGTTTGCCTTTTCGGAAAGAGGCTCTGCTGAGAACGAGCGCCGTGCCATGTGCCGCCTGTGGGAAAGCACAGATCCCCAGTGCTGTTGTGCCTGTGAATAGCCTGCACGGGGACGGTGAAGAGCAGCATGAGCTTTGAGGGCTGGCACCTTCCTTGTGGGACAAGGAGTCGGACGTTTGCCTTTTCGGAAAGAGGCTCTGCTGAGAACGAACACCGTGAGGTCTACCGTTCCTGGGCAAGTACAGATCCACAATGCTGTTGTGCCTGTGGATAGGCTGCACAGGTGCAATGAAGAGCAGCATGAGCTTTCAGGGCTGGCACCTTCCTTGTGGGAGAAGGAGCCGGACGTTTGCCTTTTCGGAAAGAGGCTCTGCTGAGAACGAACACCGTGAGGTCTACCGTTCCTAGGCAAGCACGGATCCCCAGCGCTCTTGTGCCTGTGGATAGGCTGCACAGGGACAGTGAAGAGCAGCAGGAGCTTTCAGGGCTGGCACCTTCCTTGTGGGAGAAGGAGCCGGACGTTTGCCTTTTCGGAAAGAGGCTCTGCTGAGAACGAACACCGTGACGTCTATCGTTCCTGGGCAAGCACGGATCCCCAGTGGTGTTGTGCCTGTGGATAGGCTGCACGGGTACAGTGAAGAGCAGCATGAGCTTTCAGGGCTGGCACCTTCCTTGTGGGAGAAAGAGCCGGACGTTTGCCTTTTCGGAAAGAGGCTCTGCCGAGAACGACCACTGTGAGATGTGCCATCTGTGGGAAAGCAGAGATCCCCAGTGCTGCTGTGCCTGTGGATAGGCTGCACGATGACGGTGAAGACCAGCAAGAGCTTTCAGGGCTGGCACCTTCCTTGTGGGAGAAGGAGCTGGACGTTTCCCTTTTCGGAAGGAGAGTCTGCCGAGAACGAGCGCCGTGCCATGTGCCGCCTGTGGGAAAGCACAGATCCCCAGTGCTGTTGTGCCTGTGAATAGCCTGCACGGGTACAGTGAAGAGCAGCATGAGCTTTCAGGGCTGGCACCTTCCTGGTGGGAGAAGGAGCCGGACGTTTGCCTTTTCGGAAGGAGAGTCTGCCGAGTACAAGCGCCGTGAGATGTGCCGTCTTTTGGAAAGCACAGATCCCCAGTGCTGTTGTGCCTGTGGATAGGCTGCACGGGGACGGTGAAGAGCAGCATGAGCTTTCAGGGCTGGCACCTTCCTGGTGGGAGAAGGAGCCGGACGTTTGCCTTTTCGGAAAGAGGCTCTGCCGAGAACGAACATTGTGAGGTCTACAGTTCCTGGACAAGAACGGATCCCCAATGCTGTTGTGCCTGTGGATAGGCTGCACGGGGGCTGTGAAGACCGGCATGATCTTTCAGGGCTGGCACCTTCCTTGTGGGAGAAGGAGCCGGACGTTTGCCTTTTCGGAAGGAGAGTCTGCCGAGTACAAGCGCCGTGAGATGTGCCGTCTTTTGGAAAGCACAGATCCCCAGTGCTGTTGTGCCTGTGGATAGGCTGCACAGGGACAGTGTAGAGCAGCATGAGCTTTCAGGGCTGGCACCTTCCTTGTGGGAGAAGGAGCCGGACGTTTGCCTTTTCAGAAGGAGAGTCTGCCGAGTACAAGCGCCGTGAGATGTGCAGCCTGTGGGAAAGCACAGATCCCCAGTGCTGTTGTGCCTGTGGATAGGCTGCACAGGGACAGTGAAGAGCAGCATGAGCTTTCAGGGCTGGTACCTTCCTGGTGGGAGAAGGAGTCGGACGATTGCCTTTTCGGAAAGAGGCTCTGCCGAGAACGAGCGCCGTGCCATGTGCCGCCTGTGGGAAAGCACAGATCCCCAGTGGTGTTGTGCCTGTGAATAGCCTGCACGGGTACAGTGAAGAGCAGCATGAGCTTTCAGGGCTGGCACCTTCCTGGTGGGAGAAGGAGCCGGACGTTTGCCTTTTCGGAAAGAGGCTCTGCCGAGAACGACCACCGTGAGATGTGCCATCTGTGGGAAAGCAGAGATCCCCAGTGCTGCTGTGCCTGTGGATAGGCTGCACGATGACGGTGAAGACCAGCAAGAGCTTTCAGGGCTGGCACCTTCCTTGTGGGAGAAGGAGCCGGACGTTTGCCTTTTCGGAAAGAGGCTCTGCCGAGAACGAGTGCCGTGCCATGTGCCGCCTGTGGGAAAGCACAGATCCCCAGTGCTGTTGTGCCTGTGGATAGGCTGCACGGGGACGGTGAAGAGCAGCATGAGCTTTCAGGGCTGGCACCTTCCTTGTGGGAGAAGGAGCCGGACGTTTGCCTTTTCAGAAAGAGGCTCTGCTGAGAACGATCACCGTGAGATCTACCGTTCCTGGGCAAGCACGAATCCCCAGTGGTGTTGTGCCTGTAGATAGGCTGCACGGGTACAGTGAAGAGCAGCATGAGCTTTCAGGGCTGGCACCTTCCTTGTGGGAGAAGGAGCCGGACGTTTGCCTTTTCGGAAAGAGGCTCTGCCGAGAACGAGTGCCGTGCCAGGTGACGCCTGTGGGAAAGCACAGATCCCCAGTGCTGTTGTGCCTGTGGATAGGCTGCACGGGGACGGTGAAGAGCAGCATGAGCTTTCAGGGCTGGCACCTTCCTGGTGGGAGAAGGAGCCGGACGTTTGCCTTTTCGGAAAGAGGCTCTGCCGAGAACGAACATTGTGAGGTCTACAGTTCCTGGACAAGAACGGATCCCCAATGCTGTTGTGCCTGTGGATAGGCTGCACGGGGGCTGTGAAGACCGGCATGATCTTTCAGGGCTGGCACCTTCCTTGTGGGAGAAGGAGCCGGACGTTTGCCTTTTCGGAAGGAGAGTCTGCCGAGTACAAGCGCCGTGAGATGTGCCGTCTTTTGGAAAGCACAGATCCCCAGTGCTGTTGTGCCTGTGGATAGGCTGCACAGGGACAGTGAAGACCAGCAGGAGCTTTCAGGGCTGGCACCTTCCTTGTGGGAGAAGGAGCCGGACGTTTGCCTTTTCAGAAGGAGAGTCTGCCGAGTACAAGCGCCGTGAGATGTGCAGCCTGTGGGAAAGCACAGATCCCCAGTGCTGTTGTGCCTGTGGATAGGCTGCACAGGGACAGTGAAGAGCAGCATGAGCTTTCAGGGCTGGTACCTTCCTGGTGGGAGAAGGAGTCGGACGTTTGCCTTTTCGGAAAGAGGCTCTGCCGAGAACGAGTGCCGTGCCATGTGCCGCCTGTGGGAAAGCACAGATCCCCAGTGCTGTTGTGCCTGTGAATAGCCTGCACGGGTACAGTGAAGAGCAGCATGAGCTTTCAGGGCTGGCACCTTCCTGGTGGGAGAAGGAGCCGGACGTTTGCCTTTTCGGAAAGAGGCTCTGCCGAGAACGACCACCGTGAGATGTGCCATCTGTGGGAAAGCAGAGATCCCCAGTGCTGCTGTGCCTGTGGATAGGCTGCACGATGACGGTGAAGACCAGCAAGAGCTTTCAGGGCTGGTACCTTCCTTGTGGGAGAAGGAGCCGGACGTTTGCCTTTTCGGAAAGAGGCTCTGCCGAGAACGACCACCGTGAGATGTGCCATCTGTGGGAAAGCAGAGATCCCCAGTGCTGCTGTGCCTGTGGATAGGCTGCACGATGACGGTGAAGAGCAGCAGGAGCTTTCAGGGCTGGCACCTTCCTTGTGGGAGAAGGAGCCGGACGTTTGCCTTTTCAGAAAGAGGCTCTGCTGAGAACGATCACCGTGAGATCTACCGTTCCTGGGCAAGCACGAATCCCCAGTGGTGTTGTGCCTGTAGATAGGCTGCACGGGTACAGTGAAGAGCAGCATGAGCTTTCAGGGCTGGCACCTTCCTTGTGGGAGAAGGAGCCGGACGTTTGCCTTTTCGGAAAGAGGCTCTGCCGAGAACGAGTGCCGTGCCAGGTGACGCCTGTGGGAAAGCACAGATCCCCAGTGCTGTTGTGCCTGTGGATAGGCTGCACGGGGACGGTGAAGAGCAGCATGAGCTTTCAGGGCTGGCACCTTCCTGGTGGGAGAAGGAGCCGGACGTTTGCCTTTTCGGAAAGAGGCTCTGCCGAGAACGAACATTGTGAGGTCTACAGTTCCTGGACAAGAACGGATCCCCAATGCTGTTGTGCCTGTGGATAGGCTGCACGGGGGCTGTGAAGACCGGCATGATCTTTCAGGGCTGGCACCTTCCTTGTGGGAGAAGGAGCCGGACGTTTGCCTTTTCGGAAGGAGAGTCTGCCGAGTACAAGCGCCGTGAGATGTGCCGTCTTTTGGAAAGCACAGATCCCCAGTGCTGTTGTGCCTGTGGATAGGCTGCACAGGGACAGTGTAGAGCAGCATGAGCTTTCAGGGCTGGCACCTTCCTTGTGGGAGAAGGAGCCGGACGTTTGCCTTTTCAGAAGGAGAGTCTGCCGAGTACAAGCGCCGTGAGATGTGCAGCCTGTGGGAAAGCACAGATCCCCAGTGCTGTTGTGCCTGTGGATAGGCTGCACAGGGACAGTGAAGAGCAGCATGAGCTTTCAGGGCTGGTACCTTCCTGGTGGGAGAAGGAGTCGGACGATTGCCTTTTCGGAAAGAGGCTCTGCCGAGAACGAGCGCCGTGCCATGTGCCGCCTGTGGGAAAGCACAGATCCCCAGTGCTGTTGTGCCTGTGAATAGCCTGCACGGGTACAGTGAAGAGCAGCATGAGCTTTCAGGGCTGGCACCTTCCTGGTGGGAGAAGGAGCCGGACGTTTGCCTTTTCGGAAAGAGGCTCTGCCGAGAACGACCACCGTGAGATGTGCCATCTGTGGGAAAGCAGAGATCCCCAGTGCTGCTGTGCCTGTGGATAGGCTGCACGATGACGGTGAAGACCAGCAAGAGCTTTCAGGGCTGGCACCTTCCTTGTGGGAGAAGGAGCCGGACGTTTGCCTTTTCGGAAAGAGGCTCTGCCGAGAACGAGTGCCGTGCCATGTGCCGCCTGTGGGAAAGCACAGATCCCCAGTGCTGTTGTGCCTGTGGATAGGCTGCACGGGGACGGTGAAGAGCAGCATGAGCTTTCAGGGCTGGCACCTTCCTTGTGGGAGAAGGAGCCGGACGTTTGCCTTTTCAGAAAGAGGCTCTGCTGAGAACGATCACCGTGAGATCTACCGTTCCTGGGCAAGCACGAATCCCCAGTGGTGTTGTGCCTGTAGATAGGCTGCACGGGTACAGTGAAGAGCAGCATGAGCTTTCAGGGCTGGCACCTTCCTTGTGGGAGAAGGAGCCGGACGTTTGCCTTTTCGGAAAGAGGCTCTGCCGAGAACGAGTGCCGTGCCAGGTGACGCCTGTGGGAAAGCACAGATCCCCAGTGCTGTTGTGCCTGTGGATAGGCTGCACGGGGACGGTGAAGACCAGCATGAGCTTTCAGGGCTGGCACCTTCCTGGTGGGAGAAGGAGCCGGACGTTTGCCTTTTCGGAAAGAGGCTCTGCCGAGAACGAACATTGTGAGGTCTACAGTTCCTGGACAAGAACGGATCCCCAGTGCTGTTGTGCCTGTGGATAGGCTGCACGGGGGCTGTGAAGACCGGCATGATCTTTCAGGGCTGGCACCTTCCTTGTGGGAGAAGGAGCCGGACGTTTGCCTTTTCGGAAGGAGAGTCTGCCGAGTACAAGCGCCGTGAGATGTGCCGTCTTTTGGAAAGCACAGATCCCCAGTGCTGTTGTGCCTGTGGATAGGCTGCACAGGGACAGTGAAGACCAGCAGGAGCTTTCAGGGCTGGCACCTTCCTTGTGGGAGAAGGAGCCGGACGTTTGCCTTTTCAGAAGGAGAGTCTGCCGAGTACAAGCGCCGTGAGATGTGCAGCCTGTGGGAAAGCACAGATCCCCAGTGCTGTTGTGCCTGTGGATAGGCTGCACAGGGACAGTGAAGAGCAGCATGAGCTTTCAGGGCTGGTACCTTCCTGGTGGGAGAAGGAGTCGGACGTTTGCCTTTTCGGAAAGAGGCTCTGCCGAGAACGAGCGCCGTGCCATGTGCCGCCTGTGGGAAAGCACAGATCCCCAGTGCTGTTGTGCCTGTGAATAGCCTGCACGGGTACAGTGAAGAGCAGCATGAGCTTTCAGGGCTGGCACCTTCCTGGTGGGAGAAGGAGCCGGACGTTTGCCTTTTCGGAAAGAGGCTCTGCCGAGAACGACCACCGTGAGATGTGCCATCTGTGGGAAAGCAGAGATCCCCAGTGCTGCTGTGCCTGTGGATAGGCTGCACGATGACGGTGAAGACCAGCAAGAGCTTTCAGGGCTGGTACCTTCCTTGTGGGAGAAGGAGCCGGACGTTTGCCTTTTCGGAAAGAGGCTCTGCCGAGAACGACCACCGTGAGATGTGCCATCTGTGGGAAAGCAGAGATCCCCAGTGCTGCTGTGCCTGTGGATAGGCTGCACGATGACGGTGAAGAGCAGCAGGAGCTTTCAGGGCTGGCACCTTCCTTGTGGGAGAAGGAGCCGGACGTTTGCCTTTTCAGAAAGAGGCTCTGCTAAGAACGATCACCGTGAGGTCTACCGTTCCTGGGCAAGCACGGATCCCCAGTGGTGTTGTGCCTGTGGATAGGCTGCACGGGAACAGTGAAGAGCAGCATGAGCTTTCAGGGCTGGCACTTCCTTGTGGGAGAAGGAGCCGGACGTTTGCCTTTTCGGAAAGAGGCTCTGCCGAGAACGAGTGCCGTGCCATGTGCCGCCTGTGGGAAAGCACAGATCCCCAGTGCTGTTGTGCCTGTGGATAGGCTGCACGGGGACGGTGAAGAGCAGCATGAGCTTTCAGGGCTGGCACCTTCCTTGTGGGAGAAGGAGCCGGACGTTTGCCTTTTCAGAAAGAGGCTCTGCTGAGAACGATCACCGTGAGATCTACCGTTCCTGGGCAAGCACGAATCCCCAGTGGTGTTGTGCCTGTAGATAGGCTGCACGGGTACAGTGAAGAGCAGCATGAGCTTTCAGGGCTGGCACCTTCCTTGTGGGAGAAGGAGCCGGACGTTTGCCTTTTCGGAAAGAGGCTCTGCCGAGAACGAGTGCCGTGCCAGGTGACGCCTGTGGGAAAGCACAGATCCCCAGTGCTGTTGTGCCTGTGGATAGGCTGCACGGGGACGCTGAAGAGCAGCATGAGCTTTCAGGGCTGGCACCTTCCTGGTGGGAGAAGGAGCCGGACGTTTGCCTTTTCGGAAAGAGGCTCTGCCGAGAACGAACATTGTGAGGTCTACAGTTCCTGGACAAGAACGGATCCCCAATGCTGTTGTGCCTGTGGATAGGCTGCACGGGGGCTGTGAAGACCGGCATGATCTTTCAGGGCTGGCACCTTCCTTGTGGGAGAAGGAGCCGGACGTTTGCCTTTTCGGAAGGAGAGTCTGCCGAGTACAAGCGCCGTGAGATGTGCCGTCTTTTGGAAAGCACAGATCCCCAGTGCTGTTGTGCCTGTGGATAGGCTGCACAGGGACAGTGAAGAGCAGCATGAGCTTTCAGGGCTGGCACCTTCCTGGTGGGAGAAGGAGCCGGACGTTTGCCTTTTCGGAAAGAGGCTCTGCCGAGAACGAACATTGTGAGGTCTACAGTTCCTGGACAAGAACGGATCCCCAATGCTGTTGTGCCTGTGGATAGGCTGCACGGGGGCTGTGAAGACCAGCATGATCTTTCAGGGCTGACACCTTCCTTGTGGGAGAAGGAGCCGGACGTTTGCCTTTTCGGAAGGAGAGTCTGCCGAGTACAAGCGCCGTGAGATGTGCCGTCTTTTGGAAAGCACAGATCCCCAGTGCTGTTGTGCGTCTGGATAGGCTACATGATGACGGTGAAGACCAGCAAGAGCTTTCAGGGCTGGCACCTTCCTTGTGGGAGAAGGAGCTGGACGTTTGCCTTTTCGGAAGGAGAGTCTGCCGAGTACAAGCGCCGTGAGATGTGCCGCCCTTGGGAAAGCACAGATCCCCAGTGCTGTTGTGCCTGTGGATAGGCTGCACAGGGACAGTGAAGAGCAGCAGGAGCTTTCAGGGCTGGCACCTTCCTTGTGGGAGAAGGAGTCGGACGTTTGCCTTTTCGGAAAGAGGCTCTGCTGAGAACGAGCGCCGTGAGGTGTACCGTTCCTGGGCAAGTACAGATCCACAATGCTGTTGTGCCTGTGGATAGGCTGCACAGGTGCAATGAAGAGCAGCATGAGCTTTCAGGGCTGGCACCTTCCTTGTGGGAGAAGGAGCCGGACGTTTGCCTTTTCGGAAAGAGGCTCTGCTGAGAACGAACACCGTGAGGTATACCGTTCCTAGGCAAGCACGGATCCCCAGCGCTCTTGTGCCTGTGGATAGGCTGCACAGGGACAGTGAAGAGCAGCAGGAGCTTTCAGGGCTGGTACCTTCCTGGTGGGAGAAGGAGCCGGACGTTTGCCTTTTCGGAAAGAGGCTCTGCTGAGAACGAACACCGTGAGGTCTATCGTTCCTGGGCAAGCACGGATCCCAAGTGGTGTTGTGCCTGTGGATAGGCTGCACGGGTACAGTGAAGAGCAGCATGAGCTTTCAGGGCTGGCACCTTCCTTGTGGGAGAAAGAGCCGGACGTTTGCCTTTTCGGAAAGAGGCTCTGCCGAGAACGACCACCGTGAGATGTGCCATCTGTGGGAAAGCAGAGATCCCCAGTGCTGCTGTGCCTGTGGATAGGCTGCACGATGACGGTGAAGACCAGCAAGAGCTTTCAGGGCTGGCACCTTCCTTGTGGGAGAAGGAGCCGGACGTTTGCCTTTTCGGAAGGAGAGTCTGCCGAGTACAAGCGCCGTGAGATGTGCCGCCTGTGGGAAAGCACAGATCCCCAGTGCTGTTGTGCCTCTGGATAGGCTACACGATGACGGTGAAGACCAGCAAGAGCTTTCAGGGCTGGCACCTTCCTTGTGGGAGAAGGAGCTGGACGTTTGCCTTTTCGGAAGGAGAGTCTGCCGAGTACAAGCGCCGTGAGATGTGCCGCCCTTGGGAAAGCACAGATCCCCAGTGCTGTTGTGCCTGTGGATAGGCTGCACAGGGACAGTGAAGAGCAGCAGGAGCTTTCAGGGCTGGCACCTTCCTTGTGGGAGAAGGAGCCGGACGTTTGCCTTTTCGGAAAGAGGCTCTGCCGAGAACGAACACCGTGAGGTCTACCGTTCCTTGGCAAGCACGGATCGGCAGTGTTGCTGTGCCTGTGGATAGGCTGCACAGGGACAGTGAAGAGCAGCATGAGCTTTCATGGCTGGCACCTTCCTTGTGGGAGAAGGAGCCGGACGTTTGCCTTTTCAGTAGGAGAGTCTGCCGAGTACAAGCGCCGTGAGATGTGCCGCCTGTGTGAAAGCACAGATCCCCAGTGCTGTTGTGCCTGTGAATACGCTGCACGGGGACGGTGAAGAGCAGCATGAGCTTTCAGGGCTGGCACCTTCCTTGTGGGAGAAGGAGGCGGAAGTTTGCCTTTTCGCAAAGAGGCTCTGACGAGAATGACCACCGTGAGATGTGCCGCCTGTGGGAAAGTACAGATCCCCAGTGCTGTTGTGCCTGTGGATAGGCTGCACTGGGACGGTGAAGAGCAGCATGAGCTTTCAGGGCTGGCACCTTCCTTGTGGGAGAGGGAGCCGGACGTTTGCCTTTTCGGAAAGAGGCTCTGCTGAGAACCAATACCGTGACGTGTACCGTTCCTCGGCAAGCACGGATCCCCAGCGCTGTTGTGCCTGTGGATAGGCTGCACGGGGACGGTGAAGAGCAGCAGGAGCTTTCAGGGCTGGCACCTTCCTTGTGGGAGAAGGAGCCAGACGTTTGCCTTTTCAGTAGGAGAGTCTGCCGAGTACAAGCGCCGTGAGATGTGCCGCCTGTGGGAAAGCACAGATCCCCAGTGCTGTTGTGCCTGTGAATAGGCTGCACGGGGACGGTGAAGAGCAGCATGAGCTTTCAGGGCTGGTACCTTCCTTGTGGGAGAAGGAGCCGGACGTTTGCCTTTTCAGAAGGAGAGTCTGCCGAGTACAAGCGCCGTGAGATGTGCCGCCTGTGGGAAAGCACAGATCCCCAGCGCTGTTGTGCCTGTGGATAGGCTGCACGGGGACGGTGAAGAGCAGCATGAGCTTTCAGGGCTGGCACCTTCCTTGTGGGACAAGGAGCCGGACGTTTGCCTTTTCGGAAGGAGAGTCTGCCGAGTACAAGCGCCGTGAGATGTGCCGTCTTTTGGAAAGCACAGATCCCCAGTGCTGTTGTGCGTCTGGATAGGCTACATGATGACGGTGAAGACCAGCAAGAGCTTTCAGGGCTGGCACCTTCCTTGTGGGAGAAGGAGCTGGACGTTTGCCTTTTCGGAAGGAGAGTCTGCCGAGTACAAGCGCCGTGAGATGTGCCGCCCTTGGGAAAGCACAGATCCCCAGTGCTGTTGTGCCTGTGGATAGGCTGCACAGGGACAGTGAAGAGCAGCAGGAGCTTTCAGGGCTGGCACCTTCCTTGTGGGAGAAGGAGTCGGACGTTTGCCTTTTCGGAAAGAGGCTCTGCTGAGAACGAGCGCCGTGAGGTGTACCGTTCCTGGGCAAGTACAGATCCACAATGCTGTTGTGCCTGTGGATAGGCTGCACAGGTGCAATGAAGAGCAGCATGAGCTTTCAGGGCTGGCACCTTCCTTGTGGGAGAAGGAGCCGGACGTTTGCCTTTTCGGAAAGAGGCTCTGCTGAGAACGAACACCGTGAGGTCTACCGTTCCTAGGCAAGCACGGATCCCCAGCGCTCTTGTGCCTGTGGATAGGCTGCACAGGGACAGTGAAGAGCAGCAGGAGCTTTCAGGGCTGGTACCTTCCTGGTGGGAGAAGGAGCCGGACGTTTGCCTTTTCGGAAGGAGAGTCTGCTGAGAACGAACACCGTGAGGTCTATCGTTCCTGGGCAAGCACGGATCCCAAGTGGTGTTGTGCCTGTGGATAGGCTGCACGGGTACAGTGAAGAGCAGCATGAGCTTTCAGGGCTGGCACCTTCCTTGTGGGAGAAAGAGCCGGACGTTTGCCTTTTCGGAAAGAGGCTCTGCCGAGAACGACCACCGTGAGATGTGCCATCTGTGGGAAAGCAGAGATCCCCAGTTCTGCTGTGCCTGTGGATAGGCTGCACGATGACGGTGAAGACCAGCAAGAGCTTTCAGGGCTGGCACCTTCCTTGTGGGAGAAGGAGCCGGACGTTTGCCTTTTCGGAAGGAGAGTCTGCCGAGTACAAGCGCCGTGAGATGTGCCGTCTTTTGGAAAGCACAGATCCCCAGTGCTGTTGTGCCTGTGGATAGGCTGCACGATGACGGTGAAGAGCAGCAGGAGCTTTCAGGGCTGGCACCTTCCTTGTGGGAGAAGGAGCCGGACGTTTGCCTTTTCAGAAAGAGGCTCTGCTAAGAACGATCACCGTGAGGTCTACCGTTCCTGGGCAAGCACGGATCCCCAGTGGTGTTGTGCCTGTGGATAGGCTGCACGGGAACAGTGAAGAGCAGCATGAGCTTTCAGGGCTGGCACCTTCCTTGTGGGAGAAGGAGCCGGACGTTTGCCTTTTCGGAAAGAGGCTCTGCCGAGAACGAGTGCCGTGCCATGTGCCGCCTGTGGGAAAGCACAGATCCCCAGTGCTGTTGTGCCTGTGGATAGGCTGCACGGGGACGGTGAAGAGCAGCATGAGCTTTCAGGGCTGGCACCTTCCTTGTGGGAGAAGGAGCCGGACGTTTGCCTTTTCAGAAAGAGGCTCTGCTGAGAACGATCACCGTGAGATCTACCGTTCCTGGGCAAGCACGAATCCCCAGTGGTGTTGTGCCTGTAGATAGGCTGCACGGGTACAGTGAAGAGCAGCATGAGCTTTCAGGGCTGGCACCTTCCTTGTGGGAGAAGGAGCCGGACGTTTGCCTTTTCGGAAAGAGGCTCTGCCGAGAACGAGTGCCGTGCCAGGTGACGCCTGTGGGAAAGCACAGATCCCCAGTGCTGTTGTGCCTGTGGATAGGCTGCACGGGGACGGTGAAGAGCAGCATGAGCTTTCAGGGCTGGCACCTTCCTGGTGGGAGAAGGAGCCGGACGTTTGCCTTTTCGGAAAGAGGCTCTGCCGAGAACGAACATTGTGAGGTCTACAGTTCCTGGACAAGAACGGATCCCCAATGCTGTTGTGCCTGTGGATAGGCTGCACGGGGGCTGTGAAGACCGGCATGATCTTTCAGGGCTGGCACCTTCCTTGTGGGAGAAGGAGCCGGACGTTTGCCTTTTCGGAAGGAGAGTCTGCCGAGTACAAGCGCCGTGAGATGTGCCGTCTTTTGGAAAGCACAGATCCCCAGTGCTGTTGTGCCTGTGGATAGGCTGCACAGGGACAGTGAAGAGCAGCATGAGCTTTCAGGGCTGGCACCTTCCTGGTGGGAGAAGGAGCCGGACGTTTGCCTTTTCGGAAAGAGGCTCTGCCGAGAACGAACATTGTGAGGTCTACAGTTCCTGGACAAGAACGGATCCCCAATGCTGTTGTGCCTGTGGATAGGCTGCACGGGGGCTGTGAAGACCAGCATGATCTTTCAGGGCTGACACCTTCCTTGTGGGAGAAGGAGCCGGACGTTTGCCTTTTCGGAAGGAGAGTCTGCCGAGTACAAGCGCCGTGAGATGTGCCGTCTTTTGGAAAGCACAGATCCCCAGTGCTGTTGTGCGTCTGGATAGGCTACATGATGACGGTGAAGACCAGCAAGAGCTTTCAGGGCTGGCACCTTCCTTGTGGGAGAAGGAGCTGGACGTTTGCCTTTTCGGAAGGAGAGTCTGCCGAGTACAAGCGCCGTGAGATGTGCCGCCCTTGGGAAAGCACAGATCCCCAGTGCTGTTGTGCCTGTGGATAGGCTGCACAGGGACAGTGAAGAGCAGCAGGAGCTTTCAGGGCTGGCACCTTCCTTGTGGGAGAAGGAGTCGGACGTTTGCCTTTTCGGAAAGAGGCTCTGCTGAGAACGAGCGCCGTGAGGTGTACCGTTCCTGGGCAAGTACAGATCCACAATGCTGTTGTGCCTGTGGATAGGCTGCACAGGTGCAATGAAGAGCAGCATGAGCTTTCAGGGCTGGCACCTTCCTTGTGGGAGAAGGAGCCGGACGTTTGCCTTTTCGGAAAGAGGCTCTGCTGAGAACGAACACCGTGAGGTATACCGTTCCTAGGCAAGCACGGATCCCCAGCGCTCTTGTGCCTGTGGATAGGCTGCACAGGGACAGTGAAGAGCAGCAGGAGCTTTCAGGGCTGGTACCTTCCTGGTGGGAGAAGGAGCCGGACGTTTGCCTTTTCGGAAAGAGGCTCTGCTGAGAACGAACACCGTGAGGTCTATCGTTCCTGGGCAAGCACGGATCCCAAGTGGTGTTGTGCCTGTGGATAGGCTGCACGGGTACAGTGAAGAGCAGCATGAGCTTTCAGGGCTGGCACCTTCCTTGTGGGAGAAAGAGCCGGACGTTTGCCTTTTCGGAAAGAGGCTCTGCCGAGAACGACCACCGTGAGATGTGCCATCTGTGGGAAAGCAGAGATCCCCAGTGCTGCTGTGCCTGTGGATAGGCTGCACGATGACGGTGAAGACCAGCAAGAGCTTTCAGGGCTGGCACCTTCCTTGTGGGAGAAGGAGCCGGACGTTTGCCTTTTCGGAAGGAGAGTCTGCCGAGTACAAGCGCCGTGAGATGTGCCGTCTTTTGGAAAGCACAGATCCCCAGTGCTGTTGTGCCTCTGGATAGGCTACACGATGACGGTGAAGACCAGCAAGAGCTTTCAGGGCTGGCACCTTCCTTGTGGGAGAAGGAGCTGGACGTTTGCCTTTTCGGAAGGAGAGTCTGCCGAGTACAAGCGCCGTGAGATGTGCCGCCCTTGGGAAAGCACAGATCCCCAGTGCTGTTGTGCCTGTGGATAGGCTGCACAGGGACAGTGAAGAGCAGCAGGAGCTTTCAGGGCTGGCACCTTCCTTGTGGGAGAAGGAGCCGGACGTTTGCCTTTTCGGAAAGAGGCTCTGCCGAGAACGAACACCGTGAGGTCTACCGTTCCTTGGCAAGCACGGATCGGCAGTGTTGCTGTGCCTGTGGATAGGCTGCACAGGGACAGTGAAGAGCAGCAGGAGCTTTCATGGCTGGCACCTTCCTTGTGGGAGAAGGAGCCGGACGTTTGCCTTTTCAGTAGGAGAGTCTGCCGAGTACAAGCGCCGTGAGATGTGCCGCCTGTGTGAAAGCACAGATCCCCAGTGCTGTTGTGCCTGTGAATACGCTGCACGGGGACGGTGAAGAGCAGCATGAGCTTTCAGGGCTGGCACCTTCCTTGTGGGAGAAGGAGGCGGAAGTTTGCCTTTTCGGAAAGAGGCTCTGACGAGAATGACCACCGTGAGATGTGCCGCCTGTGGGAAAGTACAGATCCCCAGTGCTGTTGTGCCTGTGGATAGGCTGCACTGGGACGGTGAAGAGCAGCATGAGCTTTCAGGGCTGGCACCTTCCTTGTGGGAGAGGGAGCCGGACGTTTGCCTTTTCGGAAAGAGGCTCTGCTGAGAACCAATACCGTGACGTGTACCGTTCCTCGGCAAGCACGGATCCCCAGCGCTGTTGTGCCTGTGGATAGGCTGCACGGGGACGGTGAAGAGCAGCAGGAGCTTTCAGGGCTGGCACCTTCCTTGTGGGAGAAGGAGCCAGACGTTTGCCTTTTCAGTAGGAGAGTCTGCCGAGTACAAGCGCCGTGAGATGTGCCGCCTGTGGGAAAGCACAGATCCCCAGTGCTGTTGTGCCTGTGAATAGGCTGCACGGGGACGGTGAAGAGCAGCATGAGCTTTCAGGGCTGGTACCTTCCTTGTGGGAGAAGGAGCCGGACGTTTGCCTTTTCAGAAGGAGAGTCTGCCGAGTACAAGCGCCGTGAGATGTGCCGCCTGTGGGAAAGCACAGATCCCCAGCGCTGTTGTGCCTGTGGATAGGCTGCACGGGGACGGTGAAGAGCAGCATGAGCTTTCAGGGCTGGCACCTTCCTTGTGGGACAAGGAGCCGGACGTTTGCCTTTTCGGAAGGAGAGTCTGCCGAGTACAAGCGCCGTGAGATGTGCCGTCTTTTGGAAAGCACAGATCCCCAGTGCTGTTGTGCGTCTGGATAGGCTACATGATGACGGTGAAGACCAGCAAGAGCTTTCAGGGCTGGCACCTTCCTTGTGGGAGAAGGAGCTGGACGTTTGCCTTTTCGGAAGGAGAGTCTGCCGAGTACAAGCGCCGTGAGATGTGCCGCCCTTGGGAAAGCACAGATCCCCAGTGCTGTTGTGCCTGTGGATAGGCTGCACAGGGACAGTGAAGAGCAGCAGGAGCTTTCAGGGCTGGCACCTTCCTTGTGGGAGAAGGAGTCGGACGTTTGCCTTTTCGGAAAGAGGCTCTGCTGAGAACGAGCGCCGTGAGGTGTACCGTTCCTGGGCAAGTACAGATCCACAATGCTGTTGTGCCTGTGGATAGGCTGCACAGGTGCAATGAAGAGCAGCATGAGCTTTCAGGGCTGGCACCTTCCTTGTGGGAGAAGGAGCCGGACGTTTGCCTTTTCGGAAAGAGGCTCTGCTGAGAACGAACACCGTGAGGTCTACCGTTCCTAGGCAAGCACGGATCCCCAGCGCTCTTGTGCCTGTGGATAGGCTGCACAGGGACAGTGAAGAGCAGCAGGAGCTTTCAGGGCTGGTACCTTCCTGGTGGGAGAAGGAGCCGGACGTTTGCCTTTTCGGAAGGAGAGTCTGCTGAGAACGAACACCGTGAGGTCTATCGTTCCTGGGCAAGCACGGATCCCAAGTGGTGTTGTGCCTGTGGATAGGCTGCACGGGTACAGTGAAGAGCAGCATGAGCTTTCAGGGCTGGCACCTTCCTTGTGGGAGAAAGAGCCGGACGTTTGCCTTTTCGGAAAGAGGCTCTGCCGAGAACGACCACCGTGAGATGTGCCATCTGTGGGAAAGCAGAGATCCCCAGTGCTGCTGTGCCTGTGGATAGGCTGCACGATGACGGTGAAGACCAGCAAGAGCTTTCAGGGCTGGCACCTTCCTTGTGGGAGAAGGAGCCGGACGTTTGCCTTTTCGGAAGGAGAGTCTGCCGAGTACAAGCGCCGTGAGATGTGCCGCCTGTGTGAAAGCACAGATCCCCAGTGCTGTTGTGCCTGTGAATACGCTGCACGGGGACGGTGAAGAGCAGCATGAGCTTTCAGGGCTGGCACCTTCCTTGTGGGAGAAGGAGGCGGAAGTTTGCCTTTTCGGAAAGAGGCTCTGACGAGAATGACCACCGTGAGATGTGCCGCCTGTGGGAAAGTACAGATCCCCAGTGCTGTTGTGCCTGTGGATAGGCTGCACTGGGACGGTGAAGAGCAGCATGAGCTTTCAGGGCTGGCACCTTCCTTGTGGGAGAGGGAGCCGGACGTTTGCCTTTTCGGAAAGAGGCTCTGCTGAGAACCAATACCGTGACGTGTACCGTTCCTCGGCAAGCACGGATCCCCAGCGCTGTTGTGCCTGTGGATAGGCTGCACGGGGACGGTGAAGAGCAGCAGGAGCTTTCAGGGCTGGCACCTTCCTTGTGGGAGAAGGAGCCAGACGTTTGCCTTTTCAGTAGGAGAGTCTGCCGAGTACAAGCGCCGTGAGATGTGCCGCCTGTGGGAAAGCACAGATCCCCAGTGCTGTTGTGCCTGTGAATAGGCTGCACGGGGACGGTGAAGAGCAGCATGAGCTTTCAGGGCTGGTACCTTCCTTGTGGGAGAAGGAGCCGGACGTTTGCCTTTTCAGAAGGAGAGTCTGCCGAGTACAAGCGCCGTGAGATGTGCCGCCTGTGGGAAAGCACAGATCCCCAGCGCTGTTGTGCCTGTGGATAGGCTGCACGGGGACGGTGAAGAGCAGCATGAGCTTTCAGGGCTGGCACCTTCCTTGTGGGACAAGGAGCCGGACGTTTGCCTTTTCGGAAGGAGAGTCTGCCGAGTACAAGCGCCGTGAGATGTGCCGCCCTTGGGAAAGCACAGATCCCCAGTGCTGTTGTGCCTGTGGATAGGCTGCACAGGGACAGTGAAGAGCAGCAGGAGCTTTCAGGGCTGGCACCTTCCTTGTGGGAGAAGGAGTCGGACGTTTGCCTTTTCGGAAAGAGGCTCTGCTGAGAACGAGCGCCGTGAGGTGTACCGTTCCTGGGCAAGTACAGATCCACAATGCTGTTGTGCCTGTGGATAGGCTGCACAGGTGCAATGAAGAGCAGCATGAGCTTTCAGGGCTGGCACCTTCCTTGTGGGAGAAGGAGCCGGACGTTTGCCTTTTCGGAAAGAGGCTCTGCTGAGAACGAACACCGTGAGGTCTACCGTTCCTAGGCAAGCACGGATCCCCAGCGCTCTTGTGCCTGTGGATAGGCTGCACAGGGACAGTGAAGAGCAGCAGGAGCTTTCAGGGCTGGTACCTTCCTGGTGGGAGAAGGAGCCGGACGTTTGCCTTTTCGGAAGGAGAGTCTGCTGAGAACGAACACCGTGAGGTCTATCGTTCCTGGGCAAGCACGGATCCCAAGTGGTGTTGTGCCTGTGGATAGGCTGCACGGGTACAGTGAAGAGCAGCATGAGCTTTCAGGGCTGGCACCTTCCTTGTGGGAGAAAGAGCCGGACGTTTGCCTTTTCGGAAAGAGGCTCTGCCGAGAACGACCACCGTGAGATGTGCCATCTGTGGGAAAGCAGAGATCCCCAGTGCTGCTGTGCCTGTGGATAGGCTGCACGATGACGGTGAAGACCAGCAAGAGCTTTCAGGGCTGGCACCTTCCTTGTGGGAGAAGGAGCCGGACGTTTGCCTTTTCGGAAGGAGAGTCTGCCGAGTACAAGCGCCGTGAGATGTGCCGTCTTTTGGAAAGCACAGATCCCCAGTGCTGTTGTGCCTGTGGATAGGCTGCACGATGACGGTGAAGAGCAGCAGGAGCTTTCAGGGCTGGCACCTTCCTTGTGGGAGAAGGAGCCGGACGTTTGCCTTTTCAGAAAGAGGCTCTGCTGAGAACGATCACCGTGAGATCTACCGTTCCTGGGCAAGCACGAATCCCCAGTGGTGTTGTGCCTGTAGATAGGCTGCACGGGTACAGTGAAGAGCAGCATGAGCTTTCAGGGCTGGCACCTTCCTTGTGGGAGAAGGAGCCGGACGTTTGCCTTTTCGGAAAGAGGCTCTGCCGAGAACGAGTGCCGTGCCAGGTGACGCCTGTGGGAAAGCACAGATCCCCAGTGCTGTTGTGCCTGTGGATAGGCTGCACGGGGACGGTGAAGAGCAGCATGAGCTTTCAGGGCTGGCACCTTCCTGGTGGGAGAAGGAGCCGGACGTTTGCCTTTTCGGAAAGAGGCTCTGCCGAGAACGAACATTGTGAGGTCTACAGTTCCTGGACAAGAACGGATCCCCAATGCTGTTGTGCCTGTGGATAGGCTGCACGGGGGCTGTGAAGACCGGCATGATCTTTCAGGGCTGGCACCTTCCTTGTGGGAGAAGGAGCCGGACGTTTGCCTTTTCGGAAGGAGAGTCTGCCGAGTACAAGCGCCGTGAGATGTGCCGTCTTTTGGAAAGCACAGATCCCCAGTGCTGTTGTGCCTGTGGATAGGCTGCACAGGGACAGTGTAGAGCAGCATGAGCTTTCAGGGCTGGCACCTTCCTTGTGGGAGAAGGAGCCGGACGTTTGCCTTTTCGGAAAGAGGCTCTGCCGAGAACGACCACCGTGAGATGTGCCATCTGTGGGAAAGCAGAGATCCCCAGTGCTGCTGTGCCTGTGGATAGGCTGCACGATGACGGTGAAGACCAGCAAGAGCTTTCAGGGCTGGTACCTTCCTTGTGGGAGAAGGAGCCGGACGTTTGCCTTTTCGGAAAGAGGCTCTGCCGAGAACGACCACCGTGAGATGTGCCATCTGTGGGAAAGCAGAGATCCCCAGTGCTGCTGTGCCTGTGGATAGGCTGCACGATGACGGTGAAGAGCAGCAGGAGCTTTCAGGGCTGGCACCTTCCTTGTGGGAGAAGGAGCCGGACGTTTGCCTTTTCAGAAAGAGGCTCTGCCGAGAACGAGTGCCGTGCCATGTGCCGCCTGTGGGAAAGCACAGATCCCCAGTGCTGTTGTGCCTGTGGATAGGCTGCACGGGGATGGTGAAGAGCAGCATGAGCTTTCAGGGCTGGCACCTTCCTTGTGGGAGAAGGAGCCGGACGTTTGCCTTTTCAGAAAGAGGCTCTGCTGAGAACGATCACCGTGAGATCTACCGTTCCTGGGCAAGCACGAATCCCCAGTGGTGTTGTGCCTGTGGATAGGCTGCACGGGTACAGTGAAGAGCAGCATGAGCTTTCAGGGCTGGCACCTTCCTTGTGGGAGAAGGAGCCGGACGTTTGCCTTTTCGGAAAGAGGCTCTGCCGAGAACGAGTGCCGTGCCAGGTGACGCCTGTGGGAAAGCACAGATCCCCAGTGCTGTTGTGCCTGTGGATAGGCTGCACGGGGACGCTGAAGAGCAGCATGAGCTTTCAGGGCTGGCACCTTCCTGGTGGGAGAAGGAGCCGGACGTTTGCCTTTTCGGAAAGAGGCTCTGCCGAGAACGAACATTGTGAGGTCTACAGTTCCTGGACAAGAACGGATCCCCAATGCTGTTGTGCCTGTGGATAGGCTGCACGGGGGCTGTGAAGACCGGCATGATCTTTCAGGGCTGGCACCTTCCTTGTGGGAGAAGGAGCCGGACGTTTGCCTTTTCGGAAGGAGAGTCTGCCGAGTACAAGCGCCGTGAGATGTGCCGTCTTTTGGAAAGCACAGATCCCCAGTGCTGTTGTGCCTGTGGATAGGCTGCACAGGGACAGTGAAGAGCAGCATGAGCTTTCAGGGCTGGCACCTTCCTGGTGGGAGAAGGAGCCGGACGTTTGCCTTTTCGGAAAGAGGCTCTGCCGAGAACGAACATTGTGAGGTCTACAGTTCCTGGACAAGAATGGATCCCCAATGCTGTTGTGCCTGTGGATAGGCTGCACGGGGGCTGTGAAGACCAGCATGATCTTTCAGGGCTGACACCTTCCTTGTGGGAGAAGGAGCCGGACGTTTGCCTTTTCGGAAGGAGAGTCTGCCGAGTACAAGCGCCGTGAGATGTGCCGTCTTTTGGAAAGCACAGATCCCCAGTGCTGTTGTGCGTCTGGATAGGCTACATGATGACGGTGAAGACCAGCAAGAGCTTTCAGGGCTGGCACCTTCCTTGTGGGAGAAGGAGCTGGACGTTTGCCTTTTCGGAAGGAGAGTCTGCCGAGTACAAGCGCCGTGAGATGTGCCGCCCTTGGGAAAGCACAGATCCCCAGTGCTGTTGTGCCTGTGGATAGGCTGCACAGGGACAGTGAAGAGCAGCAGGAGCTTTCAGGGCTGGCACCTTCCTTGTGGGAGAAGGAGTCGGACGTTTGCCTTTTCGGAAAGAGGCTCTGCTGAGAACGAGCGCCGTGAGGTGTACCGTTCCTGGGCAAGTACAGATCCACAATGCTGTTGTGCCTGTGGATAGGCTGCACAGGTGCAATGAAGAGCAGCATGAGCTTTCAGGGCTGGCACCTTCCTTGTGGGAGAAGGAGCCGGACGTTTGCCTTTTCGGAAAGAGGCTCTGCTGAGAACGAACACCGTGAGGTATACCGTTCCTAGGCAAGCACGGATCCCCAGCGCTCTTGTGCCTGTGGATAGGCTGCACAGGGACAGTGAAGAGCAGCAGGAGCTTTCAGGGCTGGTACCTTCCTGGTGGGAGAAGGAGCCGGACGTTTGCCTTTTCGGAAAGAGGCTCTGCTGAGAACGAACACCGTGAGGTCTATCGTTCCTGGGCAAGCACGGATCCCAAGTGGTGTTGTGCCTGTGGATAGGCTGCACGGGTACAGTGAAGAGCAGCATGAGCTTTCAGGGCTGGCACCTTCCTTGTGGGAGAAAGAGCCGGACGTTTGCCTTTTCGGAAAGAGGCTCTGCCGAGAACGACCACCGTGAGATGTGCCATCTGTGGGAAAGCAGAGATCCCCAGTGCTGCTGTGCCTGTGGATAGGCTGCACGATGACGGTGAAGACCAGCAAGAGCTTTCAGGGCTGGCACCTTCCTTGTGGGAGAAGGAGCCGGACGTTTGCCTTTTCTTAAGGAGAGTCTGCCGAGTACAAGCGCCGTGAGATGTGCCGTCTTTTGGAAAGCACAGATCCCCAGTGCTGTTGTGCCTGTGGATAGGCTGCACGGGGGCTGTGAAGACCAGCAAGAGCTTTCAGGGCTGGCACCTTCCTTGTGGGAGAAGGAGCTGGACGTTTGCCTTTTCGGAAGGAGAGTCTGCCGAGTACAAGCGCCGTGAGATGTGCCGCCCTTGGGAAAGCACAGATCCCCAGTGCTGTTGTGCCTGTGGATAGGCTGCACAGGGACAGTGAAGAGCAGCAGGAGCTTTCAGGGCTGGCACCTTCCTTGTGGGAGAAGGAGCCGGACGTTTGCCTTTTCGGAAAGAGGCTCTGCCGAGAACGAACACCGTGAGGTCTACCGTTCCTTGGCAAGCACGGATCGGCAGTGTTGCTGTGCCTGTGGATAGGCTGCACAGGGACAGTGAAGAGCAGCAGGAGCTTTCATGGCTGGCACCTTCCTTGTGGGAGAAGGAGCCGGACGTTTGCCTTTTCAGTAGGAGAGTCTGCCGAGTACAAGCGCCGTGAGATGTGCCGCCTGTGTGAAAGCACAGATCCCCAGTGCTGTTGTGCCTGTGAATACGCTGCACGGGGACGGTGAAGAGCAGCATGAGCTTTCAGGGCTGGCACCTTCCTTGTGGGAGAAGGAGGCGGAAGTTTGCCTTTTCGCAAAGAGGCTCTGACGAGAATGACCACCGTGAGATGTGCCGCCTGTGGGAAAGTACAGATCCCCAGTGCTGTTGTGCCTGTGGATAGGCTGCACTGGGACGGTGAAGAGCAGCATGAGCTTTCAGGGCTGGCACCTTCCTTGTGGGAGAGGGAGCCGGACGTTTGCCTTTTCGGAAAGAGGCTCTGCTGAGAACCAATACCGTGACGTGTACCGTTCCTCGGCAAGCACGGATCCCCAGCGCTGTTGTGCCTGTGGATAGGCTGCACGGGGACGGTGAAGAGCAGCAGGAGCTTTCAGGGCTGGCACCTTCCTTGTGGGAGAAGGAGCCAGACGTTTGCCTTTTCAGTAGGAGAGTCTGCCGAGTACAAGCGCCGTGAGATGTGCCGCCTGTGGGAAAGCACAGATCCCCAGTGCTGTTGTGCCTGTGAATAGGCTGCACGGGGACGGTGAAGAGCAGCATGAGCTTTCAGGGCTGGTACCTTCCTTGTGGGAGAAGGAGCCGGACGTTTGCCTTTTCAGAAGGAGAGTCTGCCGAGTACAAGCGCCGTGAGATGTGCCGCCTGTGGGAAAGCACAGATCCCCAGCGCTGTTGTGCCTGTGGATAGGCTGCACGGGGACGGTGAAGAGCAGCATGAGCTTTCAGGGCTGGCACCTTCCTTGTGGGACAAGGAGCCGGACGTTTGCCTTTTCGGAAGGAGAGTCTGCCGAGTACAAGCGCCGTGAGATGTGCCGTCTTTTGGAAAGCACAGATCCCCAGTGCTGTTGTGCGTCTGGATAGGCTACATGATGACGGTGAAGACCAGCAAGAGCTTTCAGGGCTGGCACCTTCCTTGTGGGAGAAGGAGCTGGACGTTTGCCTTTTCGGAAGGAGAGTCTGCCGAGTACAAGCGCCGTGAGATGTGCCGCCCTTGGGAAAGCACAGATCCCCAGTGCTGTTGTGCCTGTGGATAGGCTGCACAGGGACAGTGAAGAGCAGCAGGAGCTTTCAGGGCTGGCACCTTCCTTGTGGGAGAAGGAGTCGGACGTTTGCCTTTTCGGAAAGAGGCTCTGCTGAGAACGAGCGCCGTGAGGTGTACCGTTCCTGGGCAAGTACAGATCCACAATGCTGTTGTGCCTGTGGATAGGCTGCACAGGTGCAATGAAGAGCAGCATGAGCTTTCAGGGCTGGCACCTTCCTTGTGGGAGAAGGAGCCGGACGTTTGCCTTTTCGGAAAGAGGCTCTGCTGAGAACGAACACCGTGAGGTCTACCGTTCCTAGGCAAGCACGGATCCCCAGCGCTCTTGTGCCTGTGGATAGGCTGCACAGGGACAGTGAAGAGCAGCAGGAGCTTTCAGGGCTGGTACCTTCCTGGTGGGAGAAGGAGCCGGACGTTTGCCTTTTCGGAAGGAGAGTCTGCTGAGAACGAACACCGTGAGGTCTATCGTTCCTGGGCAAGCACGGATCCCAAGTGGTGTTGTGCCTGTGGATAGGCTGCACGGGTACAGTGAAGAGCAGCATGAGCTTTCAGGGCTGGCACCTTCCTTGTGGGAGAAAGAGCCGGACGTTTGCCTTTTCGGAAAGAGGCTCTGCCGAGAACGACCACCGTGAGATGTGCCATCTGTGGGAAAGCAGAGATCCCCAGTGCTGCTGTGCCTGTGGATAGGCTGCACGATGACGGTGAAGACCAGCAAGAGCTTTCAGGGCTGGCACCTTCCTTGTGGGAGAAGGAGCCGGACGTTTGCCTTTTCGGAAGGAGAGTCTGCCGAGTACAAGCGCCGTGAGATGTGCCGTCTTTTGGAAAGCACAGATCCCCAGTGCTGTTGTGCCTGTGGATAGGCTGCACGATGACGGTGAAGAGCAGCAGGAGCTTTCAGGGCTGGCACCTTCCTTGTGGGAGAAGGAGCCGGACGTTTGCCTTTTCAGAAAGAGGCTCTGCTGAGAACGATCACCGTGAGATCTACCGTTCCTGGGCAAGCACGAATCCCCAGTGGTGTTGTGCCTGTAGATAGGCTGCACGGGTACAGTGAAGAGCAGCATGAGCTTTCAGGGCTGGCACCTTCCTTGTGGGAGAAGGAGCCGGACGTTTGCCTTTTCGGAAAGAGGCTCTGCCGAGAACGAGTGCCGTGCCAGGTGACGCCTGTGGGAAAGCACAGATCCCCAGTGCTGTTGTGCCTGTGGATAGGCTGCACGGGGACGGTGAAGAGCAGCATGAGCTTTCAGGGCTGGCACCTTCCTGGTGGGAGAAGGAGCCGGACGTTTGCCTTTTCGGAAAGAGGCTCTGCCGAGAACGAACATTGTGAGGTCTACAGTTCCTGGACAAGAACGGATCCCCAATGCTGTTGTGCCTGTGGATAGGCTGCACGGGGGCTGTGAAGACCGGCATGATCTTTCAGGGCTGGCACCTTCCTTGTGGGAGAAGGAGCCGGACGTTTGCCTTTTCGGAAGGAGAGTCTGCCGAGTACAAGCGCCGTGAGATGTGCCGTCTTTTGGAAAGCACAGATCCCCAGTGCTGTTGTGCCTGTGGATAGGCTGCACAGGGACAGTGTAGAGCAGCATGAGCTTTCAGGGCTGGCACCTTCCTTGTGGGAGAAGGAGCCGGACGTTTGCCTTTTCGGAAAGAGGCTCTGCCGAGAACGACCACCGTGAGATGTGCCATCTGTGGGAAAGCAGAGATCCCCAGTGCTGCTGTGCCTGTGGATAGGCTGCACGATGACGGTGAAGACCAGCAAGAGCTTTCAGGGCTGGTACCTTCCTTGTGGGAGAAGGAGCCGGACGTTTGCCTTTTCGGAAAGAGGCTCTGCCGAGAACGACCACCGTGAGATGTGCCATCTGTGGGAAAGCAGAGATCCCCAGTGCTGCTGTGCCTGTGGATAGGCTGCACGATGACGGTGAAGAGCAGCAGGAGCTTTCAGGGCTGGCACCTTCCTTGTGGGAGAAGGAGCCGGACGTTTGCCTTTTCAGAAAGAGGCTCTGCCGAGGACGAGTGCCGTGCCATGTGCCGCCTGTGGGAAAGCACAGATCCCCAGTGCTGTTGTGCCTGTGGATAGGCTGCACGGGGATGGTGAAGAGCAGCATGAGCTTTCAGGGCTGGCACCTTCCTTGTGGGAGAAGGAGCCGGACGTTTGCCTTTTCAGAAAGAGGCTCTGCTGAGAACGATCACCGTGAGATCTACCGTTCCTGGGCAAGCACGAATCCCCAGTGGTGTTGTGCCTGTGGATAGGCTGCACGGGTACAGTGAAGAGCAGCATGAGCTTTCAGGGCTGGCACCTTCCTTGTGGGAGAAGGAGCCGGACGTTTGCCTTTTCGGAAAGAGGCTCTGCCGAGAACGAGTGCCGTGCCAGGTGACGCCTGTGGGAAAGCACAGATCCCCAGTGCTGTTGTGCCTGTGGATAGGCTGCACGGGGACGGTGAAGAGCAGCATGAGCTTTCAGGGCTGGCACCTTCCTGGTGGGAGAAGGAGCCGGACGTTTGCCTTTTCGGAAAGAGGCTCTGCCGAGAACGAACATTGTGAGGTCTACAGTTCCTGGACAAGAACGGATCCCCAATGCTGTTGTGCCTGTGGATAGGCTGCACGGGGGCTGTGAAGACCGGCATGATCTTTCAGGGCTGGCACCTTCCTTGTGGGAGAAGGAGCCGGACGTTTGCCTTTTCGGAAGGAGAGTCTGCCGAGTACAAGCGCCGTGAGATGTGCCGTCTTTTGGAAAGCACAGATCCCCAGTGCTGTTGTGCCTGTGGATAGGCTGCACAGGGACAGTGTAGAGCAGCATGAGCTTTCAGGGCTGGCACCTTCCTTGTGGGAGAAGGAGCCGGACGTTTGCCTTTTCAGAAGGAGAGTCTGCCGAGTACAAGCGCCGTGAGATGTGCAGCCTGTGGGAAAGCACAGATCCCCAGTGCTGTTGTGCCTGTGGATAGGCTGCACAGGGACAGTGAAGAGCAGCATGAGCTTTCAGGGCTGGTACCTTCCTGGTGGGAGAAGGAGTCGGACGATTGCCTTTTCGGAAAGAGGCTCTGCCGAGAACGACCACCGTGAGATGTGCCGCCTGTGGGAAAGCAGAGATCCCCAGTGCTGCTGTGCCTGTGGATAGGCTGCACGATGACGGTGAAGACCAGCAAGAGCTTTCAGGGCTGGCACCTTCCTTGTGGGAGAAGGAGCCGGACGTTTGCCTTTTCGGAAAGAGGCTCTGCCGAGAACGAGTGCCGTGCCATGTGCCGCCTGTGGGAAAGCACAGATCCCCAGTGCTGTTGTGCCTGTGGATAGGCTGCACGGGGACGGTGAAGAGCAGCATGAGCTTTCAGGGCTGGCACCTTCCTTGTGGGAGAAGGAGCCGGACGTTTGCCTTTTCAGAAAGAGGCTCTGCTGAGAACGATCACCGTGAGATCTACCGTTCCTGGGCAAGCACGAATCCCCAGTGGTGTTGTGCCTGTAGATAGGCTGCACGGGTACAGTGAAGAGCAGCATGAGCTTTCAGGGCTGGCACCTTCCTTGTGGGAGAAGGAGCCGGACGTTTGCCTTTTCGGAAAGAGGCTCTGCCGAGAACGAGTGCCGTGCCAGGTGACGCCTGTGGGAAAGCACAGATCCCCAGTGCTGTTGTGCCTGTGGATAGGCTGCACGGGGACGGTGAAGACCAGCATGAGCTTTCAGGGCTGGCACCTTCCTGGTGGGAGAAGGAGCCGGACGTTTGCCTTTTCGGAAAGAGGCTCTGCCGAGAACGAACATTGTGAGGTCTACAGTTCCTGGACAAGAACGGATCCCCAATGCTGTTGTGCCTGTGGATAGGCTGCACGGGGGCTGTGAAGACCGGCATGATCTTTCAGGGCTGGCACCTTCCTTGTGGGAGAAGGAGCCGGACGTTTGCCTTTTCGGAAGGAGAGTCTGCCGAGTACAAGCGCCGTGAGATGTGCCGTCTTTTGGAAAGCACAGATCCCCAGTGCTGTTGTGCCTGTGGATAGGCTGCACAGGGACAGTGAAGACCAGCAGGAGCTTTCAGGGCTGGCACCTTCCTTGTGGGAGAAGGAGCCGGACGTTTGCCTTTTCAGAAGGAGAGTCTGCCGAGTACAAGCGCCGTGAGATGTGCAGCCTGTGGGAAAGCACAGATCCCCAGTGCTGTTGTGCCTGTGGATAGGCTGCACAGGGACAGTGAAGAGCAGCATGAGCTTTCAGGGCTGGTACCTTCCTGGTGGGAGAAGGAGTCGGACGTTTGCCTTTTCGGAAAGAGGCTCTGCCGAGAACGAGCGCCGTGCCATGTGCCGCCTGTGGGAAAGCACAGATCCCCAGTGCTGTTGTGCCTGTGAATAGCCTGCACGGGTACAGTGAAGAGCAGCATGAGCTTTCAGGGCTGGCACCTTCCTGGTGGGAGAAGGAGCCGGACGTTTGCCTTTTCGGAAAGAGGCTCTGCCGAGAACGACCACCGTGAGATGTGCCATCTGTGGGAAAGCAGAGATCCCCAGTGCTGCTGTGCCTGTGGATAGGCTGCACGATGACGGTGAAGACCAGCAAGAGCTTTCAGGGCTGGTACCTTCCTTGTGGGAGAAGGAGCCGGACGTTTGCCTTTTCGGAAAGAGGCTCTGCCGAGAACGACCACCGTGAGATGTGCCATCTGTGGGAAAGCAGAGATCCCCAGTGCTGCTGTGCCTGTGGATAGGCTGCACGATGACGGTGAAGAGCAGCAGGAGCTTTCAGGGCTGGCACCTTCCTTGTGGGAGAAGGAGCCGGACGTTTGCCTTTTCAGAAAGAGGCTCTGCTAAGAACGATCACCGTGAGGTCTACCGTTCCTGGGCAAGCACGGATCCCCAGTGGTGTTGTGCCTGTGGATAGGCTGCACGGGAACAGTGAAGAGCAGCATGAGCTTTCAGGGCTGGCACCTTCCTTGTGGGAGAAGGAGCCGGACGTTTGCCTTTTCGGAAAGAGGCTCTGCCGAGAACGAGTGCCGTGCCATGTGCCGCCTGTGGGAAAGCACAGATCCCCAGTGCTGTTGTGCCTGTGGATAGGCTGCACGGGGACGGTGAAGAGCAGCATGAGCTTTCAGGGCTGGCACCTTCCTTGTGGGAGAAGGAGCCGGACGTTTGCCTTTTCAGAAAGAGGCTCTGCTGAGAACGATCACCGTGAGATCTACCGTTCCTGGGCAAGCACGAATCCCCAGTGGTGTTGTGCCTGTAGATAGGCTGCACGGGTACAGTGAAGAGCAGCATGAGCTTTCAGGGCTGGCACCTTCCTTGTGGGAGAAGGAGCCGGACGTTTGCCTTTTCGGAAAGAGGCTCTGCCGAGAACGAGTGCCGTGCCAGGTGACGCCTGTGGGAAAGCACAGATCCCCAGTGCTGTTGTGCCTGTGGATAGGCTGCACGGGGACGGTGAAGAGCAGCATGAGCTTTCAGGGCTGGCACCTTCCTGGTGGGAGAAGGAGCCGGACGTTTGCCTTTTCGGAAAGAGGCTCTGCCGAGAACGAACATTGTGAGGTCTACAGTTCCTGGACAAGAACGGATCCCCAATGCTGTTGTGCCTGTGGATAGGCTGCACGGGGGCTGTGAAGACCGGCATGATCTTTCAGGGCTGGCACCTTCCTTGTGGGAGAAGGAGCCGGACGTTTGCCTTTTCGGAAGGAGAGTCTGCCGAGTACAAGCGCCGTGAGATGTGCCGTCTTTTGGAAAGCACAGATCCCCAGTGCTGTTGTGCCTGTGGATAGGCTGCACAGGGACAGTGAAGAGCAGCATGAGCTTTCAGGGCTGGCACCTTCCTGGTGGGAGAAGGAGCCGGACGTTTGCCTTTTCGGAAAGAGGCTCTGCCGAGAACGAACATTGTGAGGTCTACAGTTCCTGGACAAGAACGGATCCCCAATGCTGTTGTGCCTGTGGATAGGCTGCACGGGGGCTGTGAAGACCAGCATGATCTTTCAGGGCTGACACCTTCCTTGTGGGAGAAGGAGCCGGACGTTTGCCTTTTCGGAAGGAGAGTCTGCCGAGTACAAGCGCCGTGAGATGTGCCGTCTTTTGGAAAGCACAGATCCCCAGTGCTGTTGTGCGTCTGGATAGGCTACATGATGACGGTGAAGACCAGCAAGAGCTTTCAGGGCTGGCACCTTCCTTGTGGGAGAAGGAGCTGGACGTTTGCCTTTTCGGAAGGAGAGTCTGCCGAGTACAAGCGCCGTGAGATGTGCCGCCCTTGGGAAAGCACAGATCCCCAGTGCTGTTGTGCCTGTGGATAGGCTGCACAGGGACAGTGAAGAGCAGCAGGAGCTTTCAGGGCTGGCACCTTCCTTGTGGGAGAAGGAGTCGGACGTTTGCCTTTTCGGAAAGAGGCTCTGCTGAGAACGAGCGCCGTGAGGTGTACCGTTCCTGGGCAAGTACAGATCCACAATGCTGTTGTGCCTGTGGATAGGCTGCACAGGTGCAATGAAGAGCAGCATGAGCTTTCAGGGCTGGCACCTTCCTTGTGGGAGAAGGAGCCGGACGTTTGCCTTTTCGGAAAGAGGCTCTGCTGAGAACGAACACCGTGAGGTATACCGTTCCTAGGCAAGCACGGATCCCCAGCGCTCTTGTGCCTGTGGATAGGCTGCACAGGGACAGTGAAGAGCAGCAGGAGCTTTCAGGGCTGGTACCTTCCTGGTGGGAGAAGGAGCCGGACGTTTGCCTTTTCGGAAAGAGGCTCTGCTGAGAACGAACACCGTGAGGTCTATCGTTCCTGGGCAAGCACGGATCCCAAGTGGTGTTGTGCCTGTGGATAGGCTGCACGGGTACAGTGAAGAGCAGCATGAGCTTTCAGGGCTGGCACCTTCCTTGTGGGAGAAAGAGCCGGACGTTTGCCTTTTCGGAAAGAGGCTCTGCCGAGAACGACCACCGTGAGATGTGCCATCTGTGGGAAAGCAGAGATCCCCAGTGCTGCTGTGCCTGTGGATAGGCTGCACGATGACGGTGAAGACCAGCAAGAGCTTTCAGGGCTGGCACCTTCCTTGTGGGAGAAGGAGCCGGACGTTTGCCTTTTTGGAAGGAGAGTCTGCCGAGTACAAGCGCCGTGAGATGTGCCGTCTTTTGGAAAGCACAGATCCCCAGTGCTGTTGTGCCTCTGGATAGGCTACACGATGACGGTGAAGACCAGCAAGAGCTTTCAGGGCTGGCACCTTCCTTGTGGGAGAAGGAGCTGGACGTTTGCCTTTTCGGAAGGAGAGTCTGCCGAGTACAAGCGCCGTGAGATGTGCCGCCCTTGGGAAAGCACAGATCCCCAGTGCTGTTGTGCCTGTGGATAGGCTGCACAGGGACAGTGAAGAGCAGCAGGAGCTTTCAGGGCTGGCACCTTCCTTGTGGGAGAAGGAGCCGGACGTTTGCCTTTTCGGAAAGAGGCTCTGCCGAGAACGAACACCGTGAGGTCTACCGTTCCTTGGCAAGCACGGATCGGCAGTGTTGCTGTGCCTGTGGATAGGCTGCACAGGGACAGTGAAGAGCAGCAGGAGCTTTCATGGCTGGCACCTTCCTTGTGGGAGAAGGAGCCGGACGTTTGCCTTTTCAGTAGGAGAGTCTGCCGAGTACAAGCGCCGTGAGATGTGCCGCCTGTGTGAAAGCACAGATCCCCAGTGCTGTTGTGCCTGTGAATACGCTGCACGGGGACGGTGAAGAGCAGCATGAGCTTTCAGGGCTGGCACCTTCCTTGTGGGAGAAGGAGGCGGAAGTTTGCCTTTTCGCAAAGAGGCTCTGACGAGAATGACCACCGTGAGATGTGCCGCCTGTGGGAAAGTACAGATCCCCAGTGCTGTTGTGCCTGTGGATAGGCTGCACTGGGACGGTGAAGAGCAGCATGAGCTTTCAGGGCTGGCACCTTCCTTGTGGGAGAGGGAGCCGGACGTTTGCCTTTTCGGAAAGAGGCTCTGCTGAGAACCAATACCGTGACGTGTACCGTTCCTCGGCAAGCACGGATCCCCAGCGCTGTTGTGCCTGTGCATAGGCTGCACGGGGACGGTGAAGAGCAGCAGGAGCTTTCAGGGCTGGCACCTTCCTTGTGGGAGAAGGAGCCAGACGTTTGCCTTTTCAGTAGGAGAGTCTGCCGAGTACAAGCGCCGTGAGATGTGCCGCCTGTGGGAAAGCACAGATCCCCAGCGCTGTTGTGCCTGTGGATAGGCTGCACGGGGACGGTGAAGAGCAGCATGAGCTTTCAGGGCTGGCACCTTCCTTGTGGGACAAGGAGCCGGACGTTTGCCTTTTCGGAAGGAGAGTCTGCCGAGTACAAGCGCCGTGAGATGTGCCGTCTTTTGGAAAGCACAGATCCCCAGTGCTGTTGTGCGTCTGGATAGGCTACATGATGACGGTGAAGACCAGCAAGAGCTTTCAGGGCTGGCACCTTCCTTGTGGGAGAAGGAGCTGGACGTTTGCCTTTTCGGAAGGAGAGTCTGCCGAGTACAAGCGCCGTGAGATGTGCCGCCCTTGGGAAAGCACAGATCCCCAGTGCTGTTGTGCCTGTGGATAGGCTGCACAGGGACAGTGAAGAGCAGCAGGAGCTTTCAGGGCTGGCACCTTCCTTGTGGGAGAAGGAGTCGGACGTTTGCCTTTTCGGAAAGAGGCTCTGCTGAGAACGAGCGCCGTGAGGTGTACCGTTCCTGGGCAAGTACAGATCCACAATGCTGTTGTGCCTGTGGATAGGCTGCACAGGTGCAATGAAGAGCAGCATGAGCTTTCAGGGCTGGCACCTTCCTTGTGGGAGAAGGAGCCGGACGTTTGCCTTTTCGGAAAGAGGCTCTGCTGAGAACGAACACCGTGAGGTCTACCGTTCCTAGGCAAGCACGGATCCCCAGCGCTCTTGTGCCTGTGGATAGGCTGCACAGGGACAGTGAAGAGCAGCAGGAGCTTTCAGGGCTGGTACCTTCCTGGTGGGAGAAGGAGCCGGACGTTTGCCTTTTCGGAAGGAGAGTCTGCTGAGAACGAACACCGTGAGGTCTATCGTTCCTGGGCAAGCACGGATCCCAAGTGGTGTTGTGCCTGTGGATAGGCTGCACGGGTACAGTGAAGAGCAGCAGGAGCTTTCAGGGCTGGCACCTTCCTTGTGGGAGAAAGAGCCGGACGTTTGCCTTTTCGGAAAGAGGCTCTGCCGAGAACGACCACCGTGAGATGTGCCATCTGTGGGAAAGCAGAGATCCCCAGTGCTGCTGTGCCTGTGGATAGGCTGCACGATGACGGTGAAGACCAGCAAGAGCTTTCAGGGCTGGCACCTTCCTTGTGGGAGAAGGAGCCGGACGTTTGCCTTTTCGGAAGGAGAGTCTGCCGAGTACAAGCGCCGTGAGATGTGCCGTCTTTTGGAAAGCACAGATCCCCAGTGCTGTTGTGCCTCTGGATAGGCTACACGATGACGGTGAAGACCAGCAAGAGCTTTCAGGGCTGGCACCTTCCTTGTGGGAGAAGGAGCTGGACGTTTGCCTTTTCGGAAGGAGAGTCTGCCGAGTACAAGCGCCGTGAGATGTGCCGCCCTTGGGAAAGCACAGATCCCCAGTGCTGTTGTGCCTGTGGATAGGCTGCACAGGGACAGTGAAGAGCAGCAGGAGCTTTCAGGGCTGGCACCTTCCTTGTGGGAGAAGGAGCCGGACGTTTGCCTTTTCGGAAAGAGGCTCTGCCGAGAACGAACACCGTGAGGTCTACCGTTCCTTGGCAAGCACGGATCGGCAGTGTTGCTGTGCCTGTGGATAGGCTGCACAGGGACAGTGAAGAGCAGCAGGAGCTTTCAGGGCTGGCACCTTCCTTGTGGGAGAAGGAGCCGGACGTTTGCCTTTTCAGTAGGAGAGTCTGCCGAGTACAAGCGCCGTGAGATGTGCCGCCTGTGTGAAAGCACAGATCCCCAGTGCTGTTGTGCCTGTGAATACGCTGCACGGGGACGGTGAAGAGCAGCATGAGCTTTCAGGGCTGGCACCTTCCTTGTGGGAGAAGGAGGCGGAAGTTTGCCTTTTCGCAAAGAGGCTCTGACGAGAATGACCACCGTGAGATGTGCCGCCTGTGGGAAAGTACAGATCCCCAGTGCTGTTGTGCCTGTGGATAGGCTGCACTGGGACGGTGAAGAGCAGCATGAGCTTTCAGGGCTGGCACCTTCCTTGTGGGAGAGGGAGCCGGACGTTTGCCTTTTCGGAAAGAGGCTCTGCTGAGAACCAATACCGTGACGTGTACCGTTCCTCGGCAAGCACGGATCCCCAGCGCTGTTGTGCCTGTGGATAGGCTGCACGGGGACGGTGAAGAGCAGCAGGAGCTTTCAGGGCTGGCACCTTCCTTGTGGGAGAAGGAGCCAGACGTTTGCCTTTTCAGTAGGAGAGTCTGCCGAGTACAAGCGCCGTGAGATGTGCCGCCTGTGGGAAAGCACAGATCCCCAGTGCTGTTGTGCCTGTGAATAGGCTGCACGGGGACGGTGAAGAGCAGCATGAGCTTTCAGGGCTGGTACCTTCCTTGTGGGAGAAGGAGCCGGACGTTTGCCTTTTCAGAAGGAGAGTCTGCCGAGTACAAGCGCCGTGAGATGTGCCGCCTGTGGGAAAGCACAGATCCCCAGCGCTGTTGTGCCTGTGGATAGGCTGCACGGGGACGGTGAAGAGCAGCATGAGCTTTCAGGGCTGGCACCTTCCTTGTGGGACAAGGAGCCGGACGTTTGCCTTTTCGGAAAGAGGCTCTGCTGAGAACGAGCGCCGTGCCATGTGCCGCCTGTGGGAAAGCACAGATCCCCAGTGCTGTTGTGCCTGTGAATAGCCTGCACGGGGACGGTGAAGAGCAGCATGAGCTTTCAGGGCTGGCACCTTCCTTGTGGGACAAGGAGTCGGACGTTTGCCTTTTCGGAAAGAGGCTCTGCTGAGAACGAACACCGTGAGGTCTACCGTTCCTGGGCAAGTACAGATCCACAATGCTGTTGTGCCTGTGGATAGGCTGCACAGGTGCAATGAAGAGCAGCATGAGCTTTCAGGGCTGGCACCTTCCTTGTGGGAGAAGGAGCCGGACGTTTGCCTTTTCGGAAAGAGGCTCTGCTGAGAACGAACACCGTGAGGTCTACCGTTCCTAGGCAAGCACGGATCCCCAGCGCTCTTGTGCCTGTGGATAGGCTGCACAGGGACAGTGAAGAGCAGCAGGAGCTTTCAGGGCTGGCACCTTCCTTGTGGGAGAAGGAGCCGGACGTTTGCCTTTTCGGAAAGAGGCTCTGCTGAGAACGAACACCGTGACGTCTATCGTTCCTGGGCAAGCACGGATCCCCAGTGGTGTTGTGCCTGTGGATAGGCTGCACGGGTACAGTGAAGAGCAGCATGAGCTTTCAGGGCTGGCACCTTCCTGGTGGGAGAAAGAGCCGGACGTTTGCCTTTTCGGAAAGAGGCTCTGCCGAGAACGACCACCGTGAGATGTGCCATCTGTGGGAAAGCAGAGATCCCCAGTGCTGCTGTGCCTGTGGATAGGCTGCACGATGACGGTGAAGACCAGCAAGAGCTTTCAGGGCTGGCACCTTCCTTGTGGGAGAAGGAGCTGGACGTTTCCCTTTTCGGAAGGAGAGTCTGCCGAGAACGAGCGCCGTGCCATGTGCCGCCTGTGGGAAAGCACAGATCCCCAGTGCTGTTGTGCCTGTGAATAGCCTGCACGGGTACAGTGAAGAGCAGCATGAGCTTTCAGGGCTGGCACCTTCCTTGTGGGAGAAGGAGCCGGACGTTTGCCTTTTCGGAAGGAGAGTCTGCCGAGTACAAGCGCCGTGAGATGTGCCGTCTTTTGGAAAGCACAGATCCCCAGTGCTGTTGTGCCTGTGGATAGGCTGCACAGGGACAGTGAAGAGCAGCATGAGCTTTCAGGGCTGGCACCTTCCTGGTGGGAGAAGGAGCCGGACGTTTGCCTTTTCGGAAAGAGGCTCTGCCGAGAACGAACATTGTGAGGTCTACAGTTCCTGGACAAGAACGGATCCGCAATGCTGTTGTGCCTGTGGATAGGCTGCACGGGGGCTGTGAAGACCGGCATGATCTTTCAGGGCTGGCACCTTCCTTGTGGGAGAAGGAGCCGGACGTTTGCCTTTTCGGAAGGAGAGTCTGCCGAGTACAAGCGCCGTGAGATGTGCCGTCTTTTGGAAAGCACAGATCCCCAGTGCTGTTGTGCCTGTGGATAGGCTGCACAGGGACAGTGTAGAGCAGCATGAGCTTTCAGGGCTGGCACCTTCCTTGTGGGAGAAGGAGCCGGACGTTTGCCTTTTCAGAAGGAGAGTCTGCCGAGTACAAGCGCCGTGAGATGTGCAGCCTGTGGGAAAGCACAGATCCCCAGTGCTGTTGTGCCTGTGGATAGGCTGCACAGGGACAGTGAAGAGCAGCATGAGCTTTCAGGGCTGGTACCTTCCTGGTGGGAGAAGGAGTCGGACGATTGCCTTTTCGGAAAGAGGCTCTGCCGAGAACGAGCGCCGTGCCATGTGCCGCCTGTGGGAAAGCACAGATCCCCAGTGCTGTTGTGCCTGTGAATAGCCTGCACGGGTACAGTGAAGAGCAGCATGAGCTTTCAGGGCTGGCACCTTCCTGGTGGGAGAAGGAGCCGGACGTTTGCCTTTTCGGAAAGAGGCTCTGCCGAGAACGACCACCGTGAGATGTGCCATCTGTGGGAAAGCAGAGATCCCCAGTGCTGCTGTGCCTGTGGATAGGCTGCACGATGACGGTGAAGACCAGCAAGAGCTTTCAGGGCTGGCACCTTCCTTGTGGGAGAAGGAGCCGGACGTTTGCCTTTTCGGAAAGAGGCTCTGCCGAGAACGAGTGCCGTGCCATGTGCCGCCTGTGGGAAAGCACAGATCCCCAGTGCTGTTGTGCCTGTGGATAGGCTGCACGGGGACGGTGAAGAGCAGCATGAGCTTTCAGGGCTGGCACCTTCCTTGTGGGAGAAGGAGCCGGACGTTTGCCTTTTCAGAAAGAGGCTCTGCTGAGAACGATCACCGTGAGATCTACCGTTCCTGGGCAAGCACGAATCCCCAGTGGTGTTGTGCCTGTAGATAGGCTGCACGGGTACAGTGAAGAGCAGCATGAGCTTTCAGGGCTGGCACCTTCCTTGTGGGAGAAGGAGCCGGACGTTTGCCTTTTCGGAAAGAGGCTCTGCCGAGAACGAGTGCCGTGCCAGGTGACGCCTGTGGGAAAGCACAGATCCCCAGTGCTGTTGTGCCTGTGGATAGGCTGCACGGGGACGGTGAAGAGCAGCATGAGCTTTGAGGGCTGGCACCTTCCTGTGGGAGAAGGAGCCGGACGTTGCCTTTTCGGAAAGAGGCTCTGCCGAGAACGAACATTGTGAGGTCTACAGTTCCTGGACAAGAACGGATCCCCAATGCTGTTGTGCCTGTGGATAGGCTGCACGGGGGCTGTGAAGACCGGCATGATCTTTCAGGGCTGGCACCTTCCTTGTTGGAGAAGGAGCCGGACGTTTGCCTTTTCGGAAGGAGAGTCTGCCGAGTACAAGCGCTCTAAGATGTGCCGCCTGTGGGAAAGCACAGATCCCCAGTGCTGTTGTGCCTGTGGATAGGCTGTACGGGACCAGTGAAGAGCAGCATGAGCTTTCAGGGCTGGCACCTTCCTGGTGGGAGAAGGAGCCGGACGTTTGCCTTTTCGGAAAGAGGCTCTGCTGAGAACGAACACCGTGAGGTCTACCGTTCCTAGGCAAGCACGGATCCCCAGCGCTCTTGTGCCTGTGGATAGGCTGCACGGGGACGGTGAAGAGCAGCATGAGCTTTCAGGGCTGGCACCTTCCTTGTGGGAGAAAGAGCCGGACGTTTGCCTTTTCGGAAGGAGAGTCTGCCGAGTGTAAGCGCCGTGAGATGTGCCGCCTGTGGGAAAGCACAGATCCCCAGTGCTGTTGTGCCTGTGGATAGGCTGCACGGGGACGGTGAAGAGCAGCATGAGCTTTCAGGGCTGGTACCTTCCTTGTTGTGGAAGGAGCCGGACGTTTGCTTTTTCAAAAAGAGGCTCGGCCGAGAATGAACACCGTGAGATGTGCCGACTGTGGGAAAGCACAGATCTCCAGTGCTGTTGTGCCTGTGAATAGGCTGCACGGGAACAGTGAAGAGCAGCATGAGCTTTCAGGGCTGGCACCTTCCTGGTGGGAGAAGGAGCCAGATGTTTGCCTTTTCGAAAAGAGAACCTGCTGAGAACGAACACCGTGAGATGTGCCGCCTGTGGGAAAGCACAGATCCCCAGTGCTGTTGTGCCTGTGGATAGGCTGCACGGGGACGGTGAAGAGCAGCATGAGCTTTCAGGGCTGGCACCTTCCTTGTTGTGGAAGGAGCCGGACGTTTGCCTTTTCGGAAAGAGTCTCTGCCGAGAATGAACGCCGTGAGATGTGCCGCCTGTGGGAAAGCACAGATCCTCAGTGCTGTTGTGCCTGTGAATAGGCTGCACGGGAACAGTGAAGAGCAGCATGAGCTTTCAGGGCTGGCACCGTCCTTGTGGGAGAAGGAGTCGGACGTTTGCCTTTTCGGAAAGAGGCTCTGCTGAGAACGAACACCGTGAGGTCTACTGCTCCTGGGCAAGCACGGATCCCCAGTGCTGTTGTGCCTGTGGATAGGCTGCACAGGGACAGTGTAGAGCAGCATGAGCTTTCAGGGCTGGCACCTTCCTTGTGGGAGAAGGAGGCGGACGTTTGCCTTTTCGTAAAGAGGCTCTGCCGAGAACGACCACCGTGAGGTCTACCGCTCCTGGGCAAGCACGGATCCCCAGTGCTGTTGTGCCTGTGGATAGGCTGCACAGGGACAGTGTAGAGCAGCATGAGCTTTCAGGGCTGGCAACTTCCTTGTTGGAGAAGGAGCCGGACGTTTGCCTTTTCGGAAGGAGAGTCTGCCGAGTACAAGCGCTCTAAGATGTGCCGCCTGTGGGAAAGCACAGATCCCCAGTGCTGTTGTGCCTGTGGATAGGCTGCACGGGACCAGTGAAGAGCAGCATGAGCTTTCAGGGCTGGCACCTTCCTTGTGGGACAAGGAGCCGGACGTTTGCCTTTTCGGAAAGAGGCTCTGCTGAGAACGAGCGCCGTGCCATGTGCCGCCTGTGGGAAAGCACAGATCCCCAGTGCTGTTGTGCCTGTGAATAGCCTGCACGGGGACGGTGAAGAGCAGCATGAGCTTTGAGGGCTGGCACCTTCCTTGTGGGACAAGGAGTCGGACGTTTGCCTTTTCGGAAAGAGGCTCTGCTGAGAACGAACACCGTGAGGTCTACCGTTCCTGGGCAAGTACAGATCCACAATGCTGTTGTGCCTGTGGATAGGCTGCACAGGTGCAATGAAGAGCAGCATGAGCTTTCAGGGCTGGCACCTTCCTTGTGGGAGAAGGAGCCGGACGTTTGCCTTTTCGGAAAGAGGCTCTGCTGAGAACGAACACCGTGAGGTCTACCGTTCCTAGGCAAGCACGGATCCCCAGCGCTCTTGTGCCTGTGGATAGGCTGCACAGGGACAGTGAAGAGCAGCAGGAGCTTTCAGGGCTGGCACCTTCCTTGTGGGAGAAGGAGCCGGACGTTTGCCTTTTCGGAAAGAGGCTCTGCTGAGAACGAACACCGTGAGGTCTATCGTTCCTGGGCAAGCACGGATCCCCAGTGGTGTTGTGCCTGTGGATAGGCTGCACAGCTGCGGTGAAGAGCAGCATGAGCTTTCAGGGCTGGCACCTTCCTTGTGGGAGAAAGAGCCGGACGTTTGCCTTTTCGGAAAGAGGCTCTGCCGAGAACGACCACCGTGAGATGTGCCATCTGTGGGAAAGCAGAGATCCCCAGTGCTGCTGTGCCTGTGGATAGGCTGCACGATGACGGTGAAGACCAGCAAGAGCTTTCAGGGCTGGCACCTTCCTTGTGGGAGAAGGAGCTGGACGTTTCCCTTTTCGGAAGGAGAGTCTGCCGAGAACGACCACCGTGAGATGTGCCGCCCTTGGGAAAGCACAGATCCCCAGTGCTGTTGTGCCTGTGGATAGGCTGCACAGGGACAGTGAAGAGCAGCAGGAGCTTTCAGGGCTGGTACCTTCCTGGTGGGAGAAGGAGCCGGACGTTTGCCTTTTCGGAAAGAGGCTCTGCCGAGAACGAGCGCCGTGCCATGTGCCGCCTGTGGGAAAGCACAGATCCCCAGTGCTGTTGTGCCTGTGAATAGCCTGCACGGGTACAGTGAAGAGCAGCATGAGCTTTCAGGGCTGGCACCTTCCTGGTGGGAGAAGGAGCCGGACGTTTGCCTTTTCGGAAAGAGGCTCTGCCGAGAACTAACACCGTGAGGTCTACAGTTCCTGGACAAGAACGGATCCGCAATGCTGTTGTGCCTGTGGATAGGCTGCACGGGGGCTGTGAAGAGCAGCATGAGCTTTCAGGGCTGGCACCTTCCTTGTGGGAGAAGGAGCCGGACGTTTGCCTTTTCGGAAGGAGAGTCTGCCGAGTACAAGCGCCGTGAGATGTGCCGTCTTTTGGAAAGCACAGATCCCCAGTGCTGTTGTGCCTCTGGATAGGCTACACGATGACGGTGAAGACCAGCAAGAGCTTTCAGGGCTGGCACCTTCCTTGTGGGAGAAGGAGTCGGACGTTTGCCTTTTCGGAAAGAGGCTCTGCTGAGAACAAACACCATGAGATCTACCGTTCCTGGGCAAGCACTGATCCCCAATGCTGTTGTGCCTGTGGATAGGCTGCACGGGGACGGTGAAGAGCAGCATGAGCTTTCAGGGCTGGCACCTTCCTTGTGGGAGAAAGAGCCGGACGTTTGCCTTTTCGGAAGGAGAGTCTGCCGAGTGTAAGCGCCGTGAGATGTGCCGCCTGTGGGAAAGCACAGATCCCCAGTGCTGTTGTGCCTGTGGATAGGCTGCACGGGGACGGTGAAGAGCAGCATGAGCTTTCAGGGCTGGTACCTTCCTTGTTGTGGACGGAGCCGGACGTTTGCCTTTTCAAAAAGAGGCTCGGCCGAGAATGAACACCGTGAGATGTGCCGTCTGTGGGAAAGCACAAATCTCCAGTGCTGTTGTGCCTGTGAATAGGCTGCACGGGAACAGTGAAGAGCAGCATGAGCTTTCAGGGCTGGCACCTTCCTGGTGGGAGAAGGAGCCAGATGTTTGCCTTTTCGAAAAGAGAACCTGCTGAGAACGAACACCGTGAGATGTGCCGCCTGTGGGAAAGCACAGATCCCCAGTGCTGTTGTGCCTGTGGATAGGCTGCACGGGGACGGTGAAGAGCAGCATGAGCTTTCAGGGCTGGCACCTTCCTTGTTGTGGAAGGAGCCGGACGTTTGCCTTTTCGGAAAGAGTCTCTGCCGAGAATGAACGCCGTGAGATGTGCCGCCTGTGGGAAAGCACAGATCCTCAGTGCTGTTGTGCCTGTGAATAGGCTGCACGGGAACAGTGAAGAGCAGCATGAGCTTTCAGGGCTGGCACCGTCCTTGTGGGAGAAGGAGTCGGACGTTTGCCTTTTCGGAAAGAGGCTCTGCTGAGAACGAACACCGTGAGGTCTACTGCTCCTGGGCAAGCACGGATCCCCAATGCTGTTGTGCCTGTGGATAGGCTGCACGGGGGCTGTGAAGACCGGCATGATCTTTCAGGGCTGGCACCTTCCTTGTGGGAGAAGGAGCCGGACGTTTGCCTTTTCGGAAGGAGAGTCTGCCGAGTACAAGCGCCGTGAGATGTGCCGTCTTTTGGAAAGCACAGATCCCCAGTGCTGTTGTGCCTGTGGATAGGCTGCACAGGGACAGTGAAGACCAGCAGGAGCTTTCAGGGCTGGCAACTTCCTTGTTGGAGAAGGAGCCGGACGTTTGCCTTTTCAGAAGGAGAGTCTGCCGAGTACAAGCGCCGTGAGATGTGCAGCCTGTGGGAAAGCACAGATCCCCAGTGCTGTTGTGCCTGTGGATAGGCTGCACAGGGACAGTGAAGAGCAGCATGAGCTTTCAGGGCTGGTACCTTCCTGGTGGGAGAAGGAGTCGGACGTTTGCCTTTTCGGAAAGAGGCTCTGCCGAGAACGAGCGCCGTGCCATGTGCCGCCTGTGGGAAAGCACAGATCCCCAGTGCTGTTGTGCCTGTGAATAGCCTGCACGGGTACAGTGAAGAGCAGCATGAGCTTTCAGGGCTGGCACCTTCCTGGTGGGAGAAGGAGCCGGACGTTTGCCTTTTCGGAAAGAGGCTCTGCCGAGAACGACCACCGTGAGATGTGCCATCTGTGGGAAAGCAGAGATCCCCAGTGCTGCTGTGCCTGTGGATAGGCTGCACGATGACGGTGAAGACCAGCAAGAGCTTTCAGGGCTGGTACCTTCCTTGTGGGAGAAGGAGCCGGACGTTTGCCTTTTCGGAAAGAGGCTCTGCCGAGAACGACCACCGTGAGATGTGCCATCTGTGGGAAAGCAGAGATCCCCAGTGCTGCTGTGCCTGTGGATAGGCTGCACGATGACGGTGAAGAGCAGCAGGAGCTTTCAGGGCTGGCACCTTCCTTGTGGGAGAAGGAGCCGGACGTTTGCCTTTTCAGAAAGAGGCTCTGCTGAGAACGATCACCGTGAGATCTACCGTTCCTGGGCAAGCACGAATCCCCAGTGGTGTTGTGCCTGTAGATAGGCTGCACGGGTACAGTGAAGAGCAGCATGAGCTTTCAGGGCTGGCACCTTCCTTGTGGGAGAAGGAGCCGGACGTTTGCCTTTTCGGAAAGAGGCTCTGCCGAGAACGAGTGCCGTGCCAGGTGACGCCTGTGGGAAAGCACAGATCCCCAGTGCTGTTGTGCCTGTGGATAGGCTGCACGGGGACGGTGAAGAGCAGCATGAGCTTTCAGGGCTGGCACCTTCCTGGTGGGAGAAGGAGCCGGACGTTTGCCTTTTCGGAAAGAGGCTCTGCCGAGAACGAACATTGTGAGGTCTACAGTTCCTGGACAAGAACGGATCCCCAATGCTGTTGTGCCTGTGGATAGGCTGCACGGGGGCTGTGAAGACCGGCATGATCTTTCAGGGCTGGCACCTTCCTTGTGGGAGAAGGAGCCGGACGTTTGCCTTTTCGGAAGGAGAGTCTGCCGAGTACAAGCGCCGTGAGATGTGCCGTCTTTTGGAAAGCACAGATCCCCAGTGCTGTTGTGCCTGTGGATAGGCTGCACAGGGACAGTGTAGAGCAGCATGAGCTTTCAGGGCTGGCACCTTCCTTGTGGGAGAAGGAGCCGGACGTTTGCCTTTTCGGAAAGAGGCTCTGCCGAGAACGACCACCGTGAGATGTGCCATCTGTGGGAAAGCAGAGATCCCCAGTGCTGCTGTGCCTGTGGATAGGCTGCACGATGACGGTGAAGACCAGCAAGAGCTTTCAGGGCTGGTACCTTCCTTGTGGGAGAAGGAGCCGGACGTTTGCCTTTTCGGAAAGAGGCTCTGCCGAGAACGACCACCGTGAGATGTGCCATCTGTGGGAAAGCAGAGATCCCCAGTGCTGCTGTGCCTGTGGATAGGCTGCACGATGACGGTGAAGAGCAGCAGGAGCTTTCAGGGCTGGCACCTTCCTTGTGGGAGAAGGAGCCGGACGTTTGCCTTTTCAGAAAGAGGCTCTGCCGAGAACGAGTGCCGTGCCATGTGCCGCCTGTGGGAAAGCACAGATCCCCAGTGCTGTTGTGCCTGTGGATAGGCTGCACGGGGACGGTGAAGAGCAGCATGAGCTTTCAGGGCTGGCACCTTCCTTGTGGGAGAAGGAGCCGGACGTTTGCCTTTTCAGAAAGAGGCTCTGCTGAGAACGATCACCGTGAGATCTACCGTTCCTGGGCAAGCACGAATCCCCAGTGGTGTTGTGCCTGTGGATAGGCTGCACGGGTACAGTGAAGAGCAGCATGAGCTTTCAGGGCTGGCACCTTCCTTGTGGGAGAAGGAGCCGGACGTTTGCCTTTTCGGAAAGAGGCTCTGCCGAGAACGAGTGCCGTGCCAGGTGACGCCTGTGGGAAAGCACAGATCCCCAGTGCTGTTGTGCCTGTGGATAGGCTGCACGGGGACGGTGAAGAGCAGCATGAGCTTTCAGGGCTGGCACCTTCCTGGTGGGAGAAGGAGCCGGACGTTTGCCTTTTCGGAAAGAGGCTCTGCCGAGAACGAACATTGTGAGGTCTACAGTTCCTGGACAAGAACGGATCCCCAATGCTGTTGTGCCTGTGGATAGGCTGCACGGGGGCTGTGAAGACCGGCATGATCTTTCAGGGCTGGCACCTTCCTTGTGGGAGAAGGAGCCGGACGTTTGCCTTTTCGGAAGGAGAGTCTGCCGAGTACAAGTGCCGTGAGATGTGCCGTCTTTTGGAAAGCACAGATCCCCAGTGCTGTTGTGCCTGTGGATAGGCTGCACAGGGACAGTGTAGAGCAGCATGAGCTTTCAGGGCTGGCACCTTCCTTGTGGGAGAAGGAGCCGGACGTTTGCCTTTTCAGAAGGAGAGTCTGCCGAGTACAAGCGCCGTGAGATGTGCAGCCTGTGGGAAAGCACAGATCCCCAGTGCTGTTGTGCCTGTGGATAGGCTGCACAGGGACAGTGAAGAGCAGCATGAGCTTTCAGGGCTGGTACCTTCCTGGTGGGAGAAGGAGTCGGACGATTGCCTTTTCGGAAAGAGGCTCTGCCGAGAACGAGCGCCGTGCCATGTGCCGCCTGTGGGAAAGCACAGATCCCCAGTGCTGTTGTGCCTGTGAATAGCCTGCACGGGTACAGTGAAGAGCAGCATGAGCTTTCAGGGCTGGCACCTTCCTGGTGGGAGAAGGAGCCGGACGTTTGCCTTTTCGGAAAGAGGCTCTGCCGAGAACGACCACCGTGAGATGTGCCATCTGTGGGAAAGCAGAGATCCCCAGTGCTGCTGTGCCTGTGGATAGGCTGCACGATGACGGTGAAGACCAGCAAGAGCTTTCAGGGCTGGCACCTTCCTTGTGGGAGAAGGAGCCGGACGTTTGCCTTTTCGGAAAGAGGCTCTGCCGAGAACGAGTGCCGTGCCATGTGCCGCCTGTGGGAAAGCACAGATCCCCAGTGCTGTTGTGCCTGTGGATAGGCTGCACGGGGACGGTGAAGACCAGCATGAGCTTTCAGGGCTGGCACCTTCCTTGTGGGAGAAGGAGCCGGACGTTTGCCTTTTCAGAAAGAGGCTCTGCCGAGAACGAACATTGTGAGGTCTACAGTTCCTGGACAAGAACGGATCCCCAATGCTGTTGTGCCTGTGGATAGGCTGCACGGGGGCTGTGAAGACCGGCATGATCTTTCAGGGCTGGCACCTTCCTTGTGGGAGAAGGAGCCGGACGTTTGCCTTTTCGGAAGGAGAGTCTGCCGAGTACAAGCGCCGTGAGATGTGCCGTCTTTTGGAAAGCACAGATCCCCAGTGCTGTTGTGCCTGTGGATAGGCTGCACAGGGACAGTGAAGACCAGCAGGAGCTTTCAGGGCTGGCACCTTCCTTGTGGGAGAAGGAGCCGGACGTTTGCCTTTTCAGAAGGAGAGTCTGCCGAGTACAAGCGCCGTGAGATGTGCAGCCTGTGGGAAAGCACAGATCCCCAGTGCTGTTGTGCCTGTGGATAGGCTGCACAGGGACAGTGAAGAGCAGCATGAGCTTTCAGGGCTGGTACCTTCCTGGTGGGAGAAGGAGTCGGACGTTTGCCTTTTCGGAAAGAGGCTCTGCCGAGAACGAGCGCCGTGCCATGTGCCGCCTGTGGGAAAGCACAGATCCCCAGTGCTGTTGTGCCTGTGAATAGCCTGCACGGGTACAGTGAAGAGCAGCATGAGCTTTCAGGGCTGGCACCTTCCTGGTGGGAGAAGGAGCCGGACGTTTGCCTTTTCGGAAAGAGGCTCTGCCGAGAACGACCACCGTGAGATGTGCCATCTGTGGGAAAGCAGAGATCCCCAGTGCTGCTGTGCCTGTGGATAGGCTGCACGATGACGGTGAAGACCAGCAAGAGCTTTCAGGGCTGGTACCTTCCTTGTGGGAGAAGGAGCCGGACGTTTGCCTTTTCGGAAAGAGGCTCTGCCGAGAACGACCACCGTGAGATGTGCCATCTGTGGGAAAGCAGAGATCCCCAGTGCTGCTGTGCCTGTGGATAGGCTGCACGATGACGGTGAAGAGCAGCAGGAGCTTTCAGGGCTGGCACCTTCCTTGTGGGAGAAGGAGCCGGACGTTTGCCTTTTCAGAAAGAGGCTCTGCTAAGAACGATCACCGTGAGGTCTACCGTTCCTGGGCAAGCACGGATCCCCAGTGGTGTTGTGCCTGTGGATAGGCTGCACGGGAACAGTGAAGAGCAGCATGAGCTTTCAGGGCTGGCACCTTCCTTGTGGGAGAAGGAGCCGGACGTTTGCCTTTTCGGAAAGAGGCTCTGCCGAGAACGAGTGCCGTGCCATGTGCCGCCTGTGGGAAAGCACAGATCCCCAGTGCTGTTGTGCCTGTGGATAGGCTGCACGGGGACGGTGAAGAGCAGCATGAGCTTTCAGGGCTGGCACCTTCCTTGTGGGAGAAGGAGCCGGACGTTTGCCTTTTCAGAAAGAGGCTCTGCTGAGAACGATCACCGTGAGATCTACCGTTCCTGGGCAAGCACGAATCCCCAGTGGTGTTGTGCCTGTAGATAGGCTGCACGGGTACAGTGAAGAGCAGCATGAGCTTTCAGGGCTGGCACCTTCCTTGTGGGAGAAGGAGCCGGACGTTTGCCTTTTCGGAAAGAGGCTCTGCCGAGAACGAGTGCCGTGCCAGGTGACGCCTGTGGGAAAGCACAGATCCCCAGTGCTGTTGTGCCTGTGGATAGGCTGCACGGGGACGCTGAAGAGCAGCATGAGCTTTCAGGGCTGGCACCTTCCTGGTGGGAGAAGGAGCCGGACGTTTGCCTTTTCGGAAAGAGGCTCTGCCGAGAACGAACATTGTGAGGTCTACAGTTCCTGGACAAGAACGGATCCCCAATGCTGTTGTGCCTGTGGATAGGCTGCACGGGGGCTGTGAAGACCGGCATGATCTTTCAGGGCTGGCACCTTCCTTGTGGGAGAAGGAGCCGGACGTTTGCCTTTTCGGAAGGAGAGTCTGCCGAGTACAAGCGCCGTGAGATGTGCCGTCTTTTGGAAAGCACAGATCCCCAGTGCTGTTGTGCCTGTGGATAGGCTGCACAGGGACAGTGTAGAGCAGCATGAGCTTTCAGGGCTGGCACCTTCCTTGTGGGAGAAGGAGCCGGACGTTTGCCTTTTCAGAAGGAGAGTCTGCCGAGTACAAGCGCCGTGAGATGTGCAGCCTGTGGGAAAGCACAGATCCCCAGTGCTGTTGTGCCTGTGGATAGGCTGCACAGGGACAGTGAAGAGCAGCATGAGCTTTCAGGGCTGGTACCTTCCTGGTGGGAGAAGGAGTCGGACGTTTGCCTTTTCGGAAAGAGGCTCTGCCGAGAACGAGCGCCGTGCCATGTGCCGCCTGTGGGAAAGCACAGATCCCCAGTGCTGTTGTGCCTGTGAATAGCCTGCACGGGTACAGTGAAGAGCAGCATGAGCTTTCAGGGCTGGCACCTTCCTGGTGGGAGAAGGAGCCGGACGTTTCCCTTTTCGGAAAGAGGCTCTGCCGAGAACGACCACCGTGCCATGTGCCGCCTGTGGGAAAGCAAAGATCCCCAGTGCTGCTGTGCCTGTGGATAGGCTGCACGATGACGGTGAAGACCAGCAAGAGCTTTCAGGGCTGGCACCTTCCTTGTGGGAGAAGGAGCCGGACGTTTGCCTTTTCGGAAAGAGGCTCTGCTGAGAACAAGCGCCGTGCCATGTGCCGCCCTTGGGAAAGCACAGATCCCCAGTGCTGCTGTGCCTGTGAATAGCCTGCACGGGGACGGTGAAGAGCAGCAGGAGCTTTCAGGGCTGGCACCTTCCTTGTGGGAGAAGGAGCCGGACGTTTGCCTTTTCGGAAAGAGGCTCTGCCGAGAACGAACACCGTGAGGTCTACCGTTCCTGGGCAAGCACGGATCCCCAGTGGTGTTGTGCCTGTGGATAGGCTGCACGGGAACAGTGAAGAGCAGCATGAGCTTTCAGGGCTGGCACCTTCCTTGTGGGAGAAGGAGCCGGACGTTTGCCTTTTCGGAAAGAGGCTCTGCCGAGAACGAGTGCCGTGCCATGTGCCGCCTGTGGGAAAGCACAGATCCCCAGTGCTGTTGTGCCTGTGAATACGCGGCACGGGGACGGTGAAGAGCAGCATGAGCTTTCAGGGCTGGCACCTTCCTTGTGGGAGAAGGAGGCGGAAGTTTGCCTTTTCAGAAAGAGGCTCTGCTGAGAACGATCACCGTGAGATCTACCGTTCCTGGGCAAGCACGAATCCCCAGTGGTGTTGTGCCTGTAGATAGGCTGCACGGGTACAGTGAAGAGCAGCATGAGCTTTCAGGGCTGGCACCTTCCTTGTGGGAGAAGGAGCCGGACGTTTGCCTTTTCGGAAAGAGGCTCTGCCGAGAACGAGTGCCGTGCCAGGTGACGCCTGTGGGAAAGCACAGATCCCCAGTGCTGTTGTGCCTGTGGATAGGCTGCACGGGGACGGTGAAGAGCAGCATGAGCTTTCAGGGCTGGCACCTTCCTGGTGGGAGAAGGAGCCGGACGTTTGCCTTTTCGGAAAGAGGCTCTGCCGAGAACGAACATTGTGAGGTCTACAGTTCCTGGACAAGAACGGATCCCCAATGCTGTTGTGCCTGTGGATAGGCTGCACGGGGGCTGTGAAGACCGGCATGATCTTTCAGGGCTGGCACCTTCCTTGTGGGAGAAGGAGCCGGACGTTTGCCTTTTCGGAAGGAGAGTCTGCCGAGTACAAGCGCCGTGAGATGTGCCGTCTTTTGGAAAGCACAGATCCCCAGTGCTGTTGTGCCTGTGGATAGGCTGCACAGGGACAGTGTAGAGCAGCATGAGCTTTCAGGGCTGGCACCTTCCTTGTGGGAGAAGGAGCCGGACGTTTGCCTTTTCAGAAGGAGAGTCTGCCGAGTACAAGCGCCGTGAGATGTGCAGCCTGTGGGAAAGCACAGATCCCCAGTGCTGTTGTGCCTGTGGATAGGCTGCACAGGGACAGTGAAGAGCAGCATGAGCTTTCAGGGCTGGTACCTTCCTGGTGGGAGAAGGAGTCGGACGTTTGCCTTTTCGGAAAGAGGCTCTGCCGAGAACGAGCGCCGTGCCATGTGCCGCCTGTGGGAAAGCACAGATCCCCAGTGCTGTTCTGCCTGTGAATAGCCTGCACGGGTACAGTGAAGAGCAGCATGAGCTTTCAGGGCTGGCACCTTCCTGGTGGGAGAAGGAGCCGGACGTTTGCCTTTTCGGAAAGAGGCTCTGCTGAGAACGTGCGCCGTGCCATGTGCCGCCCTTGGGAAAGCACAGATCCCCAGTGCTGCTGTGCCTGTGAATAGCCTGCACGGGGACGGTGAAGAGCAGCAGGAGCTTTCAGGGCTGGCACCTTCCTTGTGGGAGAAGGAGCCGGACGTTTGCCTTTTCAGAAAGAGGCTCTGCTAAGAACGATCACCGTGAGGTCTACCGTTCCTTGGCAAGCACGAATCCCCAGTGGTGTTGTGCCTGTGGATAGGCTGCACGGGAACAGTGAAGAGCAGCATGAGCTTTCAGGGCTGGCACCTTCCTTGTGGGAGAAGGAGCCGGACGTTTGCCTTTTCGGAAAGAGGCTCTGCCGAGAACGAGTGCCGTGCCATGTGCCGCCTGTGGGAAAGCACAGATCCCCAGTGCTGTTGTGCCTGTGGATAGGCTGCACGGGGACGGTGAAGAGCAGCATGAGCTTTCAGGGCTGGCACCTTCCTTGTGGGAGAAGGAGCCGGACGTTTGCCTTTTCAGAAAGAGGCTCTGCTGAGAACGATCACCGTGAGATCTACCGTTCCTGGGCAAGCACGAATCCCCAGTGGTGTTGTGCCTGTAGATAGGCTGCACGGGTACAGTGAAGAGCAGCATGAGCTTTGAGGGCTGGCACCTTCCTTGTGGGAGAAGGAGCCGGACGTTTGCCTTTTCGGAAAGAGGCTCTGCCGAGAACGAGTGCCGTGCCAGGTGACGCCTGTGGGAAAGCACAGATCCCCAGTGCTGTTGTGCCTGTGGATAGGCTGCACGGGGACGGTGAAGAGCAGCATGAGCTTTCAGGGCTGGCACCTTCCTGGTGGGAGAAGGAGCCGGACGTTTGCCTTTTCGGAAAGAGGCTCTGCCGAGAACGAACATTGTGAGGTCTACAGTTCCTGGACAAGAACGGATCCCCAATGCTGTTGTGCCTGTGGATAGGCTGAACGGGGGCTGTGAAGACCGGCATGATCTTTCAGGGCTGGCACCTTCCTTGTTGTGGAAGGAGCCGGACGTTTGCCTTTTCGGAAAGAGTCTCTGCCGAGAATGAACGCCGTGAGATGTGCCGCCTGTGGGAAAGCACAGATCCCCAGTGCTGTTGTGCCTGTGAATAGGCTGCACGGGAACAGTGAAGAGCAGCATGAGCTTTCAGGGCTGGCACCGTCCTTGTGGGAGAAGGAGTCGGACGTTTGCCTTTTCGGAAAGAGGCTCTGCTGAGAACGAACACCGTGAGGTCTACTGCTCCTGGGCAAGCACGGATCCCCAGTGCTGTTGTGCCTGTGGATAGGCTGCACAGGGACAGTGTAGAGCAGCATGAGCTTTCAGGGCTGGCACCTTCCTTGTGGGAGAAGGAGGCGGACGTTTGCCTTTTCGTAAAGAGGCTCTGCCGAGAACGACCACCGTGAGGTCTACCGCTCCTGGGCAAGCACGGATCCCCAGTGCTGTTGTGCCTGTGGATAGGCTGCACAGGGACAGTGTAGAGCAGCATGAGCTTTCAGGGCTGGCAACTTCCTTGTTGGAGAAGGAGCCGGACGTTTGCCTTTTCGGAAGGAGAGTCTGCCGAGTACAAGCGCTCTAAGATGTGCCGCCTGTGGGAAAGCACAGATCCCCAGTGCTGTTGTGCCTGTGGATAGGCTGCACGGGACCAGTGAAGAGCAGCATGAGCTTTCAGGGCTGGCACCTTGCTTGTGGGAGAAGGAGCCGGACGTTTGCCTTTTCGGAAAGAGGCCCTGGTGAGAACGAACACCGTGATGTCTACCGCTCCTGGGCAAGCACGGATCCCCAGTGGTGTTGTGCCTGTGGATAGGCTGCACAGGGACAGTGAAGAGCAGCATGAGCTTTCAGGGCTGGCACCTTCCTTGTGGGAGAAGGAGCCGGACGTTTGCCTTTTCGGAAAGAGGTTCTGCCGAGAACGACCACCGTGAGGTCTACCGTTCCTGGGCAAGTACAGATCCACAATGCTGTTGTGCCTGTGGATAGGCTGCACAGGTGCAATGAAGAGCAGCATGAGCTTTCAGGGCTGGCACCTTCCTGGTGGGAGAAGGAGCCGGACTTTTGCCTTTTCGGAAGGAGAGTCTGCCGAAAACGAACAACGTGTGGTGTACCGTTCCTGGGCAAGTACAGATCCACAATGCTGTTGTGCTTGTGGATAGGCTGCACAAGTGCGGTGAAGACCAGCATGAGCTTTCAGGGCTGGCATCTTCCTTGTGGGAGAAGGAGCCGGACGTTTGCCTGTTTGGAAAGAGGCTCTGCCGAGAACGAGTGCCGTGCCATGTGCTGTTGTGCCTGTGGGAAAGCAAAGATCCCCAGTGCTGTTGTGCCTGTGGATAGGCTGCACGGGGACGGTGAAGAGCAGCATGAGCATTCAGGGCTGGCACCTTCCTTGTGGGAGAAGGAGCTGGACGTTTCCCTTTTCGGAAGGAGAGTCTGCCGAGAACGACCACCGTGAGATGTGCCGCCCTTGGGAAAGCACAGATCCCCAGTGCTGTTGTGCCTGTGGATAGGCTGCACAGGGACAGTGAAGAGCAGCATGAGCTTTCAGGGCTGGTACCTTCCTGGTGGGAGAAGGAGCCGGACGTTTGCCTTTTCGGAAAGAGGCTCTGCCGAGAACGAGCGCCGTGCCATGTGCCGCCTGTGGGAAAGCACAGATCCCCACTGCTGTTGTGCCTGTGAATAGCCTGCACGGGGACGGTGAAGAGCAGCATGAGCTTTCAGGGCTGGCACCTTCCTGGTGGGAGAAGGAGCCGGACGTTTGCCTTTTCGGAAAGAGGCTCTGCCGAGAACGAACATTGTGAGGTCTACAGTTCCTGGACAAGAACGGATCCCCAATGCTGTTGTGCCTGTGGATAGGCTGCACGGGGGCTGTGAAGACCAGCATGATCTTTCAGGGCTGACACCTTCCTTGTGGGAGAAGGAGCCGGACGTTTGCCTTTTCGGAAGGAGAGTCTGCCGAGTACAAGCGCCGTGAGATGTGCCGTCTTTTGGAAAGCACAGATCCCCAGTGCTGTTGTGCGTCTGGATAGGCTACATGATGACGGTGAAGACCAGCAAGAGCTTTCAGGGCTGGCACCTTCCTTGTGGGAGAAGGAGCTGGACGTTTGCCTTTTCGGAAGGAGAGTCTGCCGAGTACAAGCGCCGTGAGATGTGCCGCCCTTGGGAAAGCACAGATCCCCAGTGCTGTTGTGCCTGTGGATAGGCTGCACAGGGACAGTGAAGAGCAGCAGGAGCTTTCAGGGCTGGCACCTTCCTTGTGGGAGAAGGAGTCGGACGTTTGCCTTTTCGGAAAGAGGCTCTGCTGAGAACGAGCGCCGTGAGGTGTACCGTTCCTGGGCAAGTACAGATCCACAATGCTGTTGTGCCTGTGGATAGGCTGCACAGGTGCAATGAAGAGCAGCATGAGCTTTCAGGGCTGGCACCTTCCTTGTGGGAGAAGGAGCCGGACGTTTGCCTTTTCGGAAAGAGGCTCTGCTGAGAACGAACACCGTGAGGTCTACCGTTCCTAGGCAAGCACGGATCCCCAGCGCTCTTGTGCCTGTGGATAGGCTGCACAGGGACAGTGAAGAGCAGCAGGAGCTTTCAGGGCTGGTACCTTCCTGGTGGGAGAAGGAGCCGGACGTTTGCCTTTTCGGAAAGAGGCTCTGCTGAGAACGAACACCGTGAGGTCTATCGTTCCTGGGCAAGCACGGATCCCAAGTGGTGTTGTGCCTGTGGATAGGCTGCACGGGTACAGTGAAGAGCAGCATGAGCTTTCAGGGCTGGCACCTTCCTTGTGGGAGAAAGAGCCGGACGTTTGCCTTTTCGGAAAGAGGCTCTGCCGAGAACGACCACCGTGAGATGTGCCATCTGTGGGAAAGCAGAGATCCCCAGTGCTGCTGTGCCTGTGGATAGGCTGCACGATGACGGTGAAGACCAGCAAGAGCTTTCAGGGCTGGCACCTTCCTTGTGGGAGAAGGAGCCGGACGTTTGCCTTTTCGGAAGGAGAGTCTGCCGAGTACAAGCGCCGTGAGATGTGCCGCCTGTGGGAAAGCACAGATCCCCAGTGCTGTTGTGCCTGTGGATAGGCTGCACAGGGACAGTGAAGAGCAGCAGGAGCTTTCAGGGCTGGTACCTTCCTGGTGGGAGAAGGAGCCGGACGTTTGCCTTTTCGGAAAGAGGCTCTGCCGAGAACGAGCGCCGTGCCATGTGCCGCCTGTGGGAAAGCACAGATCCCCAGTGCTGTTGTGCCTGTGAGTAGCCTGCACGGGTACAGTGAAGAGCAGCATGAGCTTTCAGGGCTGGCACCTTCCTGGTGGGAGAAGGAGCCGGACGTTTGCCTTTTCGGAAAGAGGCTCTGCCGAGAACTAACACCGTGAGGTCTACAGTTCCTGGACAAGAACGGATCCGCAATGCTGTTGTGCCTGTGGATAGGCTGCACGGGGGCTGTGAAGAGCAGCATGAGCTTTCAGGGCTGGCACCTTCCTTGTGGGAGAAGGAGCCGGACGTTTGCCTTTTCGGAAGGAGAGTCTGCCGAGTACAAGCGCCGTGAGATGTGCCGTCTTTTGGAAAGCACAGATCTCCAGTGCTGCTGTGCCTCTGGATAGGCTACACGATGACGGTGAAGACCAGCAAGAGCTTTCAGGGCTGGCACCTTCCTTGTGGGAGAAGGAGTCGGACGTTTGCCTTTTCGGAAAGAGGCTCTGCTGAGAACAAACACCATGAGATCTACCGTTCCTGGGCAAGCACTGATCCCCAATGCTGTTGTGCCTGTGGATAGGCTGCACGGGGACGGTGAAGAGCAGCATGAGCTTTCAGGGCTGGCACCTTCCTTGTGGGAGAAAGAGCCGGACGTTTGCCTTTTCGGAAGGAGAGTCTGCCGAGTGTAAGCGCCGTGAGATGTGCCGCCTGTGGGAAAGCACAGATCCCCAGTGCTGTTGTGCCTGTGGATAGGCTGCACGGGGACGGTGAAGAGCAGCATGAGCTTTCAGGGCTGGTACCTTCCTTGTTGTGGAAGGAGCCGGACGTTTGCCTTTTCAAAAAGAGGCTCGGCCGAGAATGAACACCGTGAGATGTGCCGTCTGTGGGAAAGCACAGATCTCCAGTGCTGTTGTGCCTGTGAATAGGCTGCACGGGAACAGTGAAGAGCAGCATGAGCTTTCAGGGCTGGCACCTTCCTGGTGGGAGAAGGAGCCAGATGTTTGCCTTTTCGAAAAGAGAACCTGCTGAGAACGAACACCGTGAGATGTGCCGCCTGTGGGAAAGCACAGATCCCCAGTGCTGTTGTGCCTGTGGATAGGCTGCACGGGGACGGTGAAGAGCAGCATGAGCTTTCAGGGCTGGCACCTTCCTGGTGGGACAAGGAGCCGGACGTTTGCCTTTTCGGAAAGAGGCTCTGCTGAGAACGAACACCGTGAGGTCTACTGCTCCTGGGCAAGCACGGATCCCCAGTGCTGTTGTGCCTGTGGATAGGCTGCACAGGGACAGTGTAGAGCAGCATGAGCTTTCAGGGCTGGCACCTTCCTTGTGGGAGAAGGAGGCGGACGTTTGCCTTTTCGTAAAGAGGCTCTGCCGAGAACGACCACCGTGAGGTCTACCGCTCCTGGGCAAGCACGGATCCCCAGTGCTGTTGTGCCTGTGGATAGGCTGCACAGGGACAGTGTAGAGCAGCATGAGCTTTCAGGGCTGGCAACTTCCTTGTTGGAGAAGGAGCCGGACGTTTGCCTTTTCGGAAGGAGAGTCTGCCGAGTACAAGCGCTCTAAGATGTGCCGCCTGTGGGAAAGCACAGATCCCCAGTGCTGTTGTGCCTGTGGATAGGCTGCACGGGACCAGTGAAGAGCAGCATGAGCTTTCAGGGCTGGCACCTTCCTGGTGGGAGAAGGAGCCGGACGTTTGCCTTTTCGGAAAGAGGCTCTGCTGAGAACGAACACCGTGAGGTCTACCGTTCCTAGGCAAGCACGGATCCCCAGCGCTCTTGTGCCTGTGGATAGGCTGCACGGGGACGGTGAAGAGCAGCATGAGCTTTCAGGGCTGGCACCTTCCTTGTGGGAGAAAGAGCCGGACGTTTGCCTTTTCGGAAGGAGAGTCTGCCGAGTGTAAGCGCCGTGAGATGTGCCGCCTGTGGGAAAGCACAGATCCCCAGTGCTGTTGTGCCTGTGGATAGGCTGCACGGGGACGGTGAAGAGCAGCATGAGCTTTCAGGGCTGGTACCTTCCTTGTTGTGGAAGGAGCCGGACGTTTGCTTTTTCAAAAAGAGGCTCGGCCGAGAATGAACACCGTGAGATGTGCCGACTGTGGGAAAGCACAGATCTCCAGTGCTGTTGTGCCTGTGAATAGGCTGCACGGGAACAGTGAAGAGCAGCATGAGCTTTCAGGGCTGGCACCTTCCTGGTGGGAGAAGGAGCCAGATGTTTGCCTTTTCGAAAAGAGAACCTGCTGAGAACGAACACCGTGAGATGTGCCGCCTGTGGGAAAGCACAGATCCCCAGTGCTGTTGTGCCTGTGGATAGGCTGCACGGGGACGGTGAAGAGCAGCATGAGCTTTCAGGGCTGGCACCTTCCTTGTTGTGGAAGGAGCCGGACGTTTGCCTTTTCGGAAAGAGTCTCTGCCGAGAATGAACGCCGTGAGATGTGCCGCCTGTGGGAAAGCACAGATCCTCAGTGCTGTTGTGCCTGTGAATAGGCTGCACGGGAACAGTGAAGAGCAGCATGAGCTTTCAGGGCTGGCACCGTCCTTGTGGGAGAAGGAGTCGGACGTTTGCCTTTTCGGAAAGAGGCTCTGCTGAGAACGAACACCGTGAGGTCTACTGCTCCTGGGCAAGCACGGATCCCCAGTGCTGTTGTGCCTGTGGATAGGCTGCACAGGGACAGTGTAGAGCAGCATGAGCTTTCAGGGCTGGCACCTTCCTTGTGGGAGAAGGAGGCGGACGTTTGCCTTTTCGTAAAGAGGCTCTGCCGAGAACGACCACCGTGAGGTCTACCGCTCCTGGGCAAGCACGGATCCCCAGTGCTGTTGTGCCTGTGGATAGGCTGCACAGGGACAGTGTAGAGCAGCATGAGCTTTCAGGGCTGGCAACTTCCTTGTTGGAGAAGGAGCCGGACGTTTGCCTTTTCGGAAGGAGAGTCTGCCGAGTACAAGCGCTCTAAGATGTGCCGCCTGTGGGAAAGCACAGATCCCCAGTGCTGTTGTGCCTGTGGATAGGCTGCACGGGACCAGTGAAGAGCAGCATGAGCTTTCAGGGCTGGCACCTTCCTTGTGGGACAAGGAGCCGGACGTTTGCCTTTTCGGAAAGAGGCTCTGCTGAGAACGAACACCGTGAGGTCTACCGTTCCTGGGCAAGTACAGATCCACAATGCCTGTGGATAGGCTGCACAGGTGCAATGAAGAGCAGCATGAGCTTTCAGGGCTGGCACCTTCCTTGTGGGAGAAGGAGCCGGACGTTTGCCTTTTCGGAAAGAGGCTCTGCTGAGAACGAACACCGTGAGGTCTACCGTTCCTAGGCAAGCACGGATCCCCAGCGCTCTTGTGCCTGTGGATAGGCTGCACAGGGACAGTGAAGAGCAGCAGGAGCTTTCAGGGCTGGCACCTTCCTTGTGGGAGAAGGAGCCGGACGTTTGCCTTTTCGGAAAGAGGCTCTGCTGAGAACGAACACCGTGAGGTCTATCGTTCCTGGGCAAGCACGGATCCCCAGTGGTGTTGTGCCTGTGGATAGGCTGCACAGCTGCGGTGAAGAGCAGCATGAGCTTTCAGGGCTGGCACCTTCCTGGTGGGAGAAAGAGCCGGACGTTTGCCTTTTCGGAAAGAGGCTCTGCCGAGAACGACCACCGTGAGATGTGCCATCTGTGGGAAAGCAGAGATCCCCAGTGCTGCTGTGCCTGTGGATAGGCTGCACGATGACGGTGAAGACCAGCAAGAGCTTTCAGGGCTGGCACCTTCCTTGTGGGAGAAGGAGCTGGACGTTTCCCTTTTCGGAAGGAGAGTCTGCCGAGAACGACCACCGTGAGATGTGCCGCCCTTGGGAAAGCACAGATCCCCAGTGCTGTTGTGCCTGTGGATAGGCTGCACAGGGACAGTGAAGAGCAGCAGGAGCTTTCAGGGCTGGTACCTTCCTGGTGGGAGAAGGAGCCGGACGTTTGCCTTTTCGGAAAGAGGCTCTGCCGAGAACGAGCGCCGTGCCATGTGCCGCCTGTGGGAAAGCACAGATCCCCAGTGCTGTTGTGCCTGTGAATAGCCTGCACGGGTACAGTGAAGAGCAGCATGAGCTTTCAGGGCTGGCACCTTCCTGGTGGGAGAAGGAGCCGGACGTTTGCCTTTTCGGAAAGAGGCTCTGCCGAGAACTAACACCGTGAGGTCTACAGTTCCTGGACAAGAACGGATCCGCAATGCTGTTGTGCCTGTGGATAGGCTGCACGGGGGCTGTGAAGAGCAGCATGAGCTTTCAGGGCTGGCACCTTCCTTGTGGGAGAAGGAGCCGGACGTTTGCCTTTTCGGAAGGAGAGTCTGCCGAGTACAAGCGCCGTGAGATGTGCCATCTTTTGGAAAGCACAGATCCCCAGTGCTGTTGTGCCTCTGGATAGGCTACACGATGACGGTGAAGACCAGCAAGAGCTTTCAGGGCTGGCACCTTCCTTGTGGGAGAAGGAGTCGGACGTTTGCCTTTTCGGAAAGAGGCTCTGCTGAGAACAAACACCATGAGATCTACCGTTCCTGGGCAAGCACTGATCCCCAATGCTGTTGTGCCTGTGGATAGGCTGCACGGGGACGGTGAAGAGCAGCATGAGCTTTCAGGGCTGGCACCTTCCTTGTGGGAGAAAGAGCCGGACGTTTGCCTTTTCGGAAGGAGAGTCTGCCGAGTGTAAGCGCCGTGAGATGTGCCGCCTGTGGGAAAGCACAGATCCCCAGTGCTGTTGTGCCTGTGGATAGGCTGCACGGGGACGGTGAAGAGCAGCATGAGCTTTCAGGGCTGGTACCTTCCTTGTTGTGGAAGGAGCCGGACGTTTGCCTTTTCAAAAAGAGGCTCGGCCGAGAATGAACACCGTGAGATGTGCCGTCTGTGGGAAAGCACAGATCTCCAGTGCTGTTGTGCCTGTGAATAGGCTGCACGGGAACAGTGAAGAGCAGCATGAGCTTTCAGGGCTGGCACCTTCCTGGTGGGAGAAGGAGCCAGATGTTTGCCTTTTCGAAAAGAGAACCTGCTGAGAACGAACACCGTGAGATGTGCCGCCTGTGGGAAAGCACAGATCCCCAGTGCTGTTGTGCCTGTGGATAGGCTGCACGGGGACGGTGAAGAGCAGCATGAGCTTTCAGGGCTGGCACCTTCCTTGTTGTGGAAGGAGCCGGACGTTTGCCTTTTCGGAAAGAGTCTCTGCCGAGAATGAACGCCGTGAGATGTGCCGCCTGTGGGAAAGCACAGATCCTCAGTGCTGTTGTGCCTGTGAATAGGCTGCACGGGAACAGTGAAGAGCAGCATGAGCTTTCAGGGCTGGCACCGTCCTTGTGGGAGAAGGAGTCGGACGTTTGCCTTTTCGGAAAGAGGCTCTGCTGAGAACGAACACCGTGAGGTCTACTGCTCCTGGGCAAGCACGGATCCCCAGTGCTGTTGTGCCTGTGGATAGGCTGCACAGGGACAGTGTAGAGCAGCATGAGCTTTCAGGGCTGGCACCTTCCTTGTGGGAGAAGGAGGCGGACGTTTGCCTTTTCGTAAAGAGGCTCTGCCGAGAACGACCACCGTGAGGTCTACCGCTCCTGGGCAAGCACGGATCCCCAGTGCTGTTGTGCCTGTGGATAGGCTGCACAGGGACAGTGTAGAGCAGCATGAGCTTTCAGGGCTGGCAACTTCCTTGTTGGAGAAGGAGCCGGACGTTTGCCTTTTCGGAAGGAGAGTCTGCCGAGTACAAGCGCTCTAAGATGTGCCGCCTGTGGGAAAGCACAGATCCCCAGTGCTGTTGTGCCTGTGGATAGGCTGCACGGGACCAGTGAAGAGCAGCATGAGCTTTCAGGGCTGGCACCTTCCTGGTGGGAGAAGGAGCCGGACGTTTGCCTTTTCGGAAAGAGGCTCTGCTGAGAACGAACACCGTGAGGTCTACCGTTCCTAGGCAAGCACGGATCCCCAGCGCTCTTGTGCCTGTGGATAGGCTGCACGGGGACGGTGAAGAGCAGCATGAGCTTTCAGGGCTGGCACCTTCCTTGTGGGAGAAAGAGCCGGACGTTTGCCTTTTCGGAAGGAGAGTCTGCCGAGTGTAAGCGCCGTGAGATGTGCCGCCTGTGGGAAAGCACAGATCCCCAGTGCTGTTGTGCCTGTGGATAGGCTGCACGGGGACGGTGAAGAGCAGCATGAGCTTTCAGGGCTGGTACCTTCCTTGTTGTGGAAGGAGCCGGACGTTTGCTTTTTCAAAAAGAGGCTCGGCCGAGAATGAACACCGTGAGATGTGCCGTCTGTGGGAAAGCACAGATCTCCAGTGCTGTTGTGCCTGTGAATAGGCTGCACGGGAACAGTGAAGAGCAGCATGAGCTTTCAGGGCTGGCACCTTCCTGGTGGGAGAAGGAGCCAGATGTTTGCCTTTTCGAAAAGAGAACCTGCTGAGAACGAACACCGTGAGATGTGCCGCCTGTGGGAAAGCACAGATCCCCAGTGCTGTTGTGCCTGTGGATAGGCTGCACGGGGACGGTGAAGAGCAGCATGAGCTTTCAGGGCTGGCACCTTCCTTGTTGTGGAAGGAGCCGGACGTTTGCCTTTTCGGAAAGAGTCTCTGCCGAGAATGAACGCCGTGAGATGTGCCGCCTGTGGGAAAGCACAGATCCTCAGTGCTGTTGTGCCTGTGAATAGGCTGCACGGGAACAGTGAAGAGCAGCATGAGCTTTCAGGGCTGGCACCGTCCTTGTGGGAGAAGGAGTCGGACGTTTGCCTTTTCGGAAAGAGGCTCTGCTGAGAACGAACACCGTGAGGTCTACTGCTCCTGGGCAAGCACGGATCCCCAGTGCTGTTGTGCCTGTGGATAGGCTGCACAGGGACAGTGTAGAGCAGCATGAGCTTTCAGGGCTGGCACCTTCCTTGTGGGAGAAGGAGGCGGACGTTTGCCTTTTCGTAAAGAGGCTCTGCCGAGAACGACCACCGTGAGGTCTACCGCTCCTGGGCAAGCACGGATCCCCAGTGCTGTTGTGCCTGTGGATAGGCTGCACAGGGACAGTGTAGAGCAGCATGAGCTTTCAGGGCTGGCAACTTCCTTGTTGGAGAAGGAGCCGGACGTTTGCCTTTTCGGAAGGAGAGTCTGCCGAGTACAAGCGCTCTAAGATGTGCCGCCTGTGGGAAAGCACAGATCCCCAGTGCTGTTGTGCCTGTGGATAGGCTGCACGGGACCAGTGAAGAGCAGCATGAGCTTTCAGGGCTGGCACCTTCCTTGTGGGACAAGGAGCCGGACGTTTGCCTTTTCGGAAAGAGGCTCTGCTGAGAACGAGCGCCGTGCCATGTGCCGCCTGTGGGAAAGCACAGATCCCCAGTGCTGTTGTGCCTGTGAATAGCCTGCACGGGGACGGTGAAGAGCAGCATGAGCTTTGAGGGCTGGCACCTTCCTTGTGGGACAAGGAGTCGGACGTTTGCCTTTTCGGAAAGAGGCTCTGCTGAGAACGAACACCGTGAGGTCTACCGTTCCTGGGCAAGTACAGATCCACAATGCTGTTGTGCCTGTGGATAGGCTGCACAGGTGCAATGAAGAGCAGCATGAGCTTTCAGGGCTGGCACCTTCCTTGTGGGAGAAGGAGCCGGACGTTTGCCTTTTCGGAAAGAGGCTCTGCTGAGAACGAACACCGTGAGGTCTACCGTTCCTAGGCAAGCACGGATCCCCAGCGCTCTTGTGCCTGTGGATAGGCTGCACAGGGACAGTGAAGAGCAGCAGGAGCTTTCAGGGCTGGCACCTTCCTTGTGGGAGAAGGAGCCGGACGTTTGCCTTTTCGGAAAGAGGCTCTGCTGAGAACGAACACCGTGAGGTCTATCGTTCCTGGGCAAGCACGGATCCCCAGTGGTGTTGTGCCTGTGGATAGGCTGCACAGCTGCGGTGAAGAGCAGCATGAGCTTTCAGGGCTGGCACCTTCCTTGTGGGAGAAAGAGCCGGACGTTTGCCTTTTCGGAAAGAGGCTCTGCCGAGAACGACCACCGTGAGATGTGCCATCTGTGGGAAAGCAGAGATCCCCAGTGCTGCTGTGCCTGTGGATAGGCTGCACGATGACGGTGAAGACCAGCAAGAGCTTTCAGGGCTGGCACCTTCCTTGTGGGAGAAGGAGCTGGACGTTTCCCTTTTCGGAAGGAGAGTCTGCCGAGAACGACCACCGTGAGATGTGCCGCCCTTGGGAAAGCACAGATCCCCAGTGCTGTTGTGCCTGTGGATAGGCTGCACAGGGACAGTGAAGAGCAGCAGGAGCTTTCAGGGCTGGTACCTTCCTGGTGGGAGAAGGAGCCGGACGTTTGCCTTTTCGGAAAGAGGCTCTGCCGAGAACGAGCGCCGTGCCATGTGCCGCCTGTGGGAAAGCACAGATCCCCAGTGCTGTTGTGCCTGTGAATAGCCTGCACGGGTACAGTGAAGAGCAGCATGAGCTTTCAGGGCTGGCACCTTCCTGGTGGGAGAAGGAGCCGGACGTTTGCCTTTTCGGAAAGAGGCTCTGCCGAGAACTAACACCGTGAGGTCTACAGTTCCTGGACAAGAACGGATCCGCAATGCTGTTGTGCCTGTGGATAGGCTGCACGGGGGCTGTGAAGAGCAGCATGAGCTTTCAGGGCTGGCACCTTCCTTGTGGGAGAAGGAGCCGGACGTTTGCCTTTTCGGAAGGAGAGTCTGCCGAGTACAAGCGCCGTGAGATGTGCCGTCTTTTGGAAAGCACAGATCCCCAGTGCTGTTGTGCCTCTGGATAGGCTACACGATGACGGTGAAGACCAGCAAGAGCTTTCAGGGCTGGCACCTTCCTTGTGGGAGAAGGAGTCGGACGTTTGCCTTTTCGGAAAGAGGCTCTGCTGAGAACAAACACCATGAGATCTACCGTTCCTGGGCAAGCACTGATCCCCAATGCTGTTGTGCCTGTGGATAGGCTGCACGGGGACGGTGAAGAGCAGCATGAGCTTTCAGGGCTGGCACCTTCCTTGTGGGAGAAAGAGCCGGACGTTTGCCTTTTCGGAAGGAGAGTCTGCCGAGTGTAAGCGCCGTGAGATGTGCCGCCTGTGGGAAAGCACAGATCCCCAGTGCTGTTGTGCCTGTGGATAGGCTGCACAGGGACGGTGAAGAGCAGCATGAGCTTTCAGGGCTGGTACCTTCCTTGTTGTGGAAGGAGCCGGACGTTTGCTTTTTCAAAAAGAGGCTCGGCCGAGAATGAACACCGTGAGATGTGCCGACTGTGGGAAAGCACAGATCTCCAGTGCTGTTGTGCCTGTGAATAGGCTGCACGGGAACAGTGAAGAGCAGCATGAGCTTTCAGGGCTGGCACCTTCCTGGTGGGAGAAGGAGCCAGATGTTTGCCTTTTCGAAAAGAGAACCTGCTGAGAACGAACACCGTGAGATGTGCCGCCTGTGGGAAAGCACAGATCCCCAGTGCTGTTGTGCCTGTGGATAGGCTGCACGGGGACGGTGAAGAGCAGCATGAGCTTTCAGGGCTGGCACCTTCCTTGTTGTGGAAGGAGCCGGACGTTTGCCTTTTCGGAAAGAGTCTCTGCCGAGAATGAACGCCGTGAGATGTGCCGCCTGTGGGAAAGCACAGATCCTCAGTGCTGTTGTGCCTGTGAATAGGCTGCACGGGAACAGTGAAGAGCAGCATGAGCTTTCAGGGCTGGCACCGTCCTTGTGGGAGAAGGAGTCGGACGTTTGCCTTTTCGGAAAGAGGCTCTGCTGAGAACGAACACCGTGAGGTCTACTGCTCCTGGGCAAGCACGGATCCCCAGTGCTGTTGTGCCTGTGGATAGGCTGCACAGGGACAGTGTAGAGCAGCATGAGCTTTCAGGGCTGGCACCTTCCTTGTGGGAGAAGGAGGCGGACGTTTGCCTTTTCGTAAAGAGGCTCTGCCGAGAACGACCACCGTGAGGTCTACCGCTCCTGGGCAAGCACGGATCCCCAGTGCTGTTGTGCCTGTGGATAGGCTGCACAGGGACAGTGTAGAGCAGCATGAGCTTTCAGGGCTGGCAACTTCCTTGTTGGAGAAGGAGCCGGACGTTTGCCTTTTCGGAAGGAGAGTCTGCCGAGTACAAGCGCTCTAAGATGTGCCGCCTGTGGGAAAGCACAGATCCCCAGTGCTGTTGTGCCTGTGGATAGGCTGCACGGGACCAGTGAAGAGCAGCATGAGCTTTCAGGGCTGGCACCTTCCTTGTGGGACAAGGAGCCGGACGTTTGCCTTTTCGGAAAGAGGCTCTGCTGAGAACGAGCGCCGTGCCATGTGCCGCCTGTGGGAAAGCACAGATCCCCAGTGCTGTTGTGCCTGTGAATAGCCTGCACGGGGACGGTGAAGAGCAGCATGAGCTTTGAGGGCTGGCACCTTCCTTGTGGGACAAGGAGTCGGACGTTTGCCTTTTCGGAAAGAGGCTCTGCTGAGAACGAACACCGTGAGGTCTACCGTTCCTGGGCAAGTACAGATCCACAATGCTGTTGTGCCTGTGGATAGGCTGCACAGGTGCAATGAAGAGCAGCATGAGCTTTCAGGGCTGGCACCTTCCTTGTGGGAGAAGGAGCCGGACGTTTGCCTTTTCGGAAAGAGGCTCTGCTGAGAACGAACACCGTGAGGTCTACCGTTCCTAGGCAAGCACGGATCCCCAGCGCTCTTGTGCCTGTGGATAGGCTGCACAGGGACAGTGAAGAGCAGCAGGAGCTTTCAGGGCTGGCACCTTCCTTGTGGGAGAAGGAGCCGGACGTTTGCCTTTTCGGAAAGAGGCTCTGCTGAGAACGAACACCGTGAGGTCTATCGTTCCTGGGCAAGCACGGATCCCCAGTGGTGTTGTGCCTGTGGATAGGCTGCACAGCTGCGGTGAAGAGCAGCATGAGCTTTCAGGGCTGGCACCTTCCTTGTGGGAGAAAGAGCCGGACGTTTGCCTTTTCGGAAAGAGGCTCTGCCGAGAACGACCACCGTGAGATGTGCCATCTGTGGGAAAGCAGAGATCCCCAGTGCTGCTGTGCCTGTGGATAGGCTGCACGATGACGGTGAAGACCAGCAAGAGCTTTCAGGGCTGGCACCTTCCTTGTGGGAGAAGGAGCTGGACGTTTCCCTTTTCGGAAGGAGAGTCTGCCGAGAACGACCACCGTGAGATGTGCCGCCCTTGGGAAAGCACAGATCCCCAGTGCTGTTGTGCCTGTGGATAGGCTGCACAGGGACAGTGAAGAGCAGCAGGAGCTTTCAGGGCTGGTACCTTCCTGGTGGGAGAAGGAGCCGGACGTTTGCCTTTTCGGAAAGAGGCTCTGCCGAGAACGAGCGCCGTGCCATGTGCCGCCTGTGGGAAAGCACAGATCCCCAGTGCTGTTGTGCCTGTGAATAGCCTGCACGGGTACAGTGAAGAGCAGCATGAGCTTTCAGGGCTGGCACCTTCCTGGTGGGAGAAGGAGCCGGACGTTTGCCTTTTCGGAAAGAGGCTCTGCCGAGAACTAACACCGTGAGGTCTACAGTTCCTGGACAAGAACGGATCCGCAATGCTGTTGTGCCTGTGGATAGGCTGCACGGGGGCTGTGAAGAGCAGCATGAGCTTTCAGGGCTGGCACCTTCCTTGTGGGAGAAGGAGCCGGACGTTTGCCTTTTCGGAAGGAGAGTCTGCCGAGTACAAGCGCCGTGAGATGTGCCGTCTTTTGGAAAGCACAGATCCCCAGTGCTGTTGTGCCTCTGGATAGGCTACACGATGACGGTGAAGACCAGCAAGAGCTTTCAGGGCTGGCACCTTCCTTGTGGGAGAAGGAGTCGGACGTTTGCCTTTTCGGAAAGAGGCTCTGCTGAGAACAAACACCATGAGATCTACCGTTCCTGGGCAAGCACTGATCCCCAATGCTGTTGTGCCTGTGGATAGGCTGCACGGGGACGGTGAAGAGCAGCATGAGCTTTCAGGGCTGGCACCTTCCTTGTGGGAGAAAGAGCCGGACGTTTGCCTTTTCGGAAGGAGAGTCTGCCGAGTGTAAGCGCCGTGAGATGTGCCGCCTGTGGGAAAGCACAGATCCCCAGTGCTGTTGTGCCTGTGGATAGGCTGCACGGGGACGGTGAAGAGCAGCATGAGCTTTCAGGGCTGGTACCTTCCTTGTTGTGGAAGGAGCCGGACGTTTGCCTTTTCAAAAAGAGGCTCGGCCGAGAATGAACACCGTGAGATGTGCCGTCTGTGGGAAAGCACAGATCTCCAGTGCTGTTGTGCCTGTGAATAGGCTGCACGGGAACAGTGAAGAGCAGCATGAGCTTTCAGGGCTGGCACCTTCCTGGTGGGAGAAGGAGCCAGATGTTTGCCTTTTCGAAAAGAGAACCTGCTGAGAACGAACACCGTGAGATGTGCCGCCTGTGGGAAAGCACAGATCCCCAGTGCTGTTGTGCCTGTGGATAGGCTGCACGGGGACGGTGAAGAGCAGCATGAGCTTTCAGGGCTGGCACCTTCCTTGTTGTGGAAGGAGCCGGACGTTTGCCTTTTCGGAAAGAGTCTCTGCCGAGAATGAACGCCGTGAGATGTGCCGCCTGTGGGAAAGCACAGATCCTCAGTGCTGTTGTGCCTGTGAATAGGCTGCACGGGAACAGTGAAGAGCAGCATGAGCTTTCAGGGCTGGCACCGTCCTTGTGGGAGAAGGAGTCGGACGTTTGCCTTTTCGGAAAGAGGCTCTGCTGAGAACGAACACCGTGAGGTCTACTGCTCCTGGGCAAGCACGGATCCCCAGTGCTGTTGTGCCTGTGGATAGGCTGCACAGGGACAGTGTAGAGCAGCATGAGCTTTCAGGGCTGGCACCTTCCTTGTGGGAGAAGGAGGCGGACGTTTGCCTTTTCGTAAAGAGGCTCTGCCGAGAACGACCACCGTGAGGTCTACCGCTCCTGGGCAAGCACGGATCCCCAGTGCTGTTGTGCCTGTGGATAGGCTGCACAGGGACAGTGTAGAGCAGCATGAGCTTTCAGGGCTGGCAACTTCCTTGTTGGAGAAGGAGCCGGACGTTTGCCTTTTCGGAAGGAGAGTCTGCCGAGTACAAGCGCTCTAAGATGTGCCGCCTGTGGGAAAGCACAGATCCCCAGTGCTGTTGTGCCTGTGGATAGGCTGCACGGGACCAGTGAAGAGCAGCATGAGCTTTCAGGGCTGGCACCTTCCTGGTGGGAGAAGGAGCCGGACGTTTGCCTTTTCGGAAAGAGGCTCTGCTGAGAACGAACACCGTGAGGTCTACCGTTCCTAGGCAAGCACGGATCCCCAGCGCTCTTGTGCCTGTGGATAGGCTGCACGGGGACGGTGAAGAGCAGCATGAGCTTTCAGGGCTGGCACCTTCCTTGTGCGAGAAAGAGCCGGACGTTTGCCTTTTCGGAAGGAGAGTCTGCCGAGTGTAAGCGCCGTGAGATGTGCCGCCTGTGGGAAAGCACAGATCCCCAGTGCTGTTGTGCCTGTGGATAGGCTGCACGGGGACGGTGAAGAGCAGCATGAGCTTTCAGGGCTGGTACCTTCCTTGTTGTGGAAGGAGCCGGACGTTTGCTTTTTCAAAAAGAGGCTCGGCCGAGAATGAACACCGTGAGATGTGCCGTCTGTGGGAAAGCACAGATCTCCAGTGCTGTTGTGCCTGTGAATAGGCTGCACGGGAACAGTGAAGAGCAGCATGAGCTTTCAGGGCTGGCACCTTCCTGGTGGGAGAAGGAGCCAGATGTTTGCCTTTTCGAAAAGAGAACCTGCTGAGAACGAACACCGTGAGATGTGCCGCCTGTGGGAAAGCACAGATCCCCAGTGCTGTTGTGCCTGTGGATAGGCTGCACGGGGACGGTGAAGAGCAGCATGAGCTTTCAGGGCTGGCACCTTCCTTGTTGTGGAAGGAGCCGGACGTTTGCCTTTTCGGAAAGAGTCTCTGCCGAGAATGAACGCCGTGAGATGTGCCGCCTGTGGGAAAGCACAGATCCCCAGTGCTGTTGTGCCTGTGAATAGGCTGCACGGGAACAGTGAAGAGCAGCATGAGCTTTCAGGGCTGGCACCGTCCTTGTGGGAGAAGGAGTCGGACGTTTGCCTTTTCGGAAAGAGGCTCTGCTGAGAACGAACACCGTGAGGTCTACTGCTCCTGGGCAAGCACGGATCCCCAGTGCTGTTGTGCCTGTGGATAGGCTGCACAGGGACAGTGTAGAGCAGCATGAGCTTTCAGGGCTGGCACCTTCCTTGTGGGAGAAGGAGGCGGACGTTTGCCTTTTCGTAAAGAGGCTCTGCCGAGAACGACCACCGTGAGGTCTACCGTTCCTGGGCAAGCACGGATCCCCAGTGCTGTTGTGCCTGTGGATAGGCTGCACAGGGACAGTGTAGAGCAGCATGAGCTTTCAGGGCTGGCAACTTCCTTGTTGGAGAAGGAGCCGGACGTTTGCCTTTTCGGAAGGAGAGTCTGCCGAGTACAAGCGCTCTAAGATGTGCCGCCTGTGGGAAAGCACAGATCCCCAGTGCTGTTGTGCCTGTGGATAGGCTGCACGGGACCAGTGAAGAGCAGCATGAGCTTTCAGGGCTGGCACCTTCCTTGTGGGACAAGGAGCCGGACGTTTGCCTTTTCGGAAAGAGGCTCTGCTGAGAACGAGCGCCGTGCCATGTGCCGCCTGTGGGAAAGCACAGATCCCCAGTGCTGTTGTGCCTGTGAATAGCCTGCACGGGGACGGTGAAGAGCAGCATGAGCTTTGAGGGCTGGCACCTTCCTTGTGGGACAAGGAGTCGGACGTTTGCCTTTTCGGAAAGAGGCTCTGCTGAGAACGAACACCGTGAGGTCTACCGTTCCTGGGCAAGTACAGATCCACAATGCTGTTGTGCCTGTGGATAGGCTGCACAGGTGCAATGAAGAGCAGCATGAGCTTTCAGGGCTGGCACCTTCCTTGTGGGAGAAGGAGCCGGACGTTTGCCTTTTCGGAAAGAGGCTCTGCTGAGAACGAACACCGTGAGGTCTACCGTTCCTAGGCAAGCACGGATCCCCAGCGCTCTTGTGCCTGTGGATAGGCTGCACAGGGACAGTGAAGAGCAGCAGGAGCTTTCAGGGCTGGCACCTTCCTTGTGGGAGAAGGAGCCGGACGTTTGCCTTTTCGGAAAGAGGCTCTGCTGAGAACGAACACCGTGAGGTCTATCGTTCCTGGGCAAGCACGGATCCCCAGTGGTGTTGTGCCTGTGGATAGGCTGCACAGCTGCGGTGAAGAGCAGCATGAGCTTTCAGGGCTGGCACCTTCCTTGTGGGAGAAAGAGCCGGACGTTTGCCTTTTCGGAAAGAGGCTCTGCCGAGAACGACCACCGTGAGATGTGCCATCTGTGGGAAAGCAGAGATCCCCAGTGCTGCTGTGCCTGTGGATAGGCTGCACGATGACGGTGAAGACCAGCAAGAGCTTTCAGGGCTGGCACCTTCCTTGTGGGAGAAGGAGCTGGACGTTTCCCTTTTCGGAAGGAGAGTCTGCCGAGAACGACCACCGTGAGATGTGCCGCCCTTGGGAAAGCACAGATCCCCAGTGCTGTTGTGCCTGTGGATAGGCTGCACAGGGACAGTGAAGAGCAGCAGGAGCTTTCAGGGCTGGTACCTTCCTGGTGGGAGAAGGAGCCGGACGTTTGCCTTTTCGGAAAGAGGCTCTGCCGAGAACGAGCGCCGTGCCATGTGCCGCCTGTGGGAAAGCACAGATCCCCAGTGCTGTTGTGCCTGTGAATAGCCTGCACGGGTACAGTGAAGAGCAGCATGAGCTTTCAGGGCTGGCACCTTCCTGGTGGGAGAAGGAGCCGGACGTTTGCCTTTTCGGAAAGAGGCTCTGCCGAGAACTAACACCGTGAGGTCTACAGTTCCTGGACAAGAACGGATCCGCAATGCTGTTGTGCCTGTGGATAGGCTGCACGGGGGCTGTGAAGAGCAGCATGAGCTTTCAGGGCTGGCACCTTCCTTGTGGGAGAAGGAGCCGGACGTTTGCCTTTTCGGAAGGAGAGTCTGCCGAGTACAAGCGCCGTGAGATGTGCCGTCTTTTGGAAAGCACAGATCCCCAGTGCTGTTGTGCCTCTGGATAGGCTACACGATGACGGTGAAGACCAGCAAGAGCTTTCAGGGCTGGCACCTTCCTTGTGGGAGAAGGAGTCGGACGTTTGCCTTTTCGGAAAGAGGCTCTGCTGAGAACAAACACCATGAGATCTACCGTTCCTGGGCAAGCACTGATCCCCAATGCTGTTGTGCCTGTGGATAGGCTGCACGGGGACGGTGAAGAGCAGCATGAGCTTTCAGGGCTGGCACCTTCCTTGTGGGAGAAAGAGCCGGACGTTTGCCTTTTCGGAAGGAGAGTCTGCCGAGTGTAAGCGCCGTGAGATGTGCCGCCTGTGGGAAAGCACAGATCCCCAGTGCTGTTGTGCCTGTGGATAGGCTGCACGGGGACGGTGAAGAGCAGCATGAGCTTTCAGGGCTGGTACCTTCCTTGTTGTGGAAGGAGCCGGACGTTTGCCTTTTCAAAAAGAGGCTCGGCCGAGAATGAACACCGTGAGATGTGCCGTCTGTGGGAAAGCACAGATCTCCAGTGCTGTTGTGCCTGTGAATAGGCTGCACGGGAACAGTGAAGAGCAGCATGAGCTTTCAGGGCTGGCACCTTCCTTGTGGGAGAAAGAGCCGGACGTTTGCCTTTTCGGAAAGAGGCTCTGCCGAGAACGACCACCGTGAGATGTGCCATCTGTGGGAAAGCAGAGATCCCCAGTGCTGCTGTGCCTGTGGATAGGCTGCACGATGACGGTGAAGACCAGCAAGAGCTTTCAGGGCTGGCACCTTCCTTGTGGGAGAAGGAGCTGGACGTTTCCCTTTTCGGAAGGAGAGTCTGCCGAGAACGACCACCGTGAGATGTGCCGCCCTTGGGAAAGCACAGATCCCCAGTGCTGTTGTGCCTGTGGATAGGCTGCACAGGGACAGTGAAGAGCAGCAGGAGCTTTCAGGGCTGGTACCTTCCTGGTGGGAGAAGGAGCCGGACGTTTGCCTTTTCGGAAAGAGGCTCTGCCGAGAACGAGCGCCGTGCCATGTGCCGCCTGTGGGAAAGCACAGATCCCCAGTGCTGTTGTGCCTGTGAATAGCCTGCACGGGTACAGTGAAGAGCAGCATGAGCTTTCAGGGCTGGCACCTTCCTGGTGGGAGAAGGAGCCGGACGTTTGCCTTTTCGGAAAGAGGCTCTGCCGAGAACTAACACCGTGAGGTCTACAGTTCCTGGACAAGAACGGATCCGCAATGCTGTTGTGCCTGTGGATAGGCTGCACGGGGGCTGTGAAGAGCAGCATGAGCTTTCAGGGCTGGCACCTTCCTTGTGGGAGAAGGAGCCGGACGTTTGCCTTTTCGGAAGGAGAGTCTGCCGAGTACAAGCGCCGTGAGATGTGCCGTCTTTTGGAAAGCACAGATCCCCAGTGCTGTTGTGCCTCTGGATAGGCTACACGATGACGGTGAAGACCAGCAAGAGCTTTCAGGGCTGGCACCTTCCTTGTGGGAGAAGGAGTCGGACGTTTGCCTTTTCGGAAAGAGGCTCTGCTGAGAACAAACACCATGAGATCTACCGTTCCTGGGCAAGCACTGATCCCCAATGCTGTTGTGCCTGTGGATAGGCTGCACGGGGACGGTGAAGAGCAGCATGAGCTTTCAGGGCTGGCACCTTCCTTGTGGGAGAAAGAGCCGGACGTTTGCCTTTTCGGAAGGAGAGTCTGCCGAGTGTAAGCGCCGTGAGATGTGCCGCCTGTGGGAAAGCACAGATCCCCAGTGCTGTTGTGCCTGTGGATAGGCTGCACGGGGACGGTGAAGAGCAGCATGAGCTTTCAGGGCTGGCACCTTCCTGGTGGGAGAAGGAGCCAGATGTTTGCCTTTTCGAAAAGAGAACCTGCTGAGAACGAACACCGTGAGATGTGCCGCCTGTGGGAAAGCACAGATCCCCAGTGCTGTTGTGCCTGTGGATAGGCTGCACGGGGACGGTGAAGAGCAGCATGTGCTTTCAGGGCTGGCACCTTCCTTGTTGTGGAAGGAGCCGGACGTTTGCCTTTTCGGAAAGAGTCTCTGCCGAGAATGAACGCCGTGAGATGTGCCGCCTGTGGGAAAGCACAGATCCCCAGTGCTGTTGTGCCTGTGAATAGGCTGCACGGGAACAGTGAAGAGCAGCATGAGCTTTCAGGGCTGGCACCGTCCTTGTGGGAGAAGGAGTCGGACGTTTGCCTTTTCGGAAAGAGGCTCTGCTGAGAACGAACACCGTGAGGTCTACTGCTCCTGGGCAAGCACGGATCCCCAGTGCTGTTGTGCCTGTGGATAGGCTGCACAGGGACAGTGTAGAGCAGCATGAGCTTTCAGGGCTGGCACCTTCCTTGTGGGAGAAGGAGGCGGACGTTTGCCTTTTCGTAAAGAGGCTCTGCCGAGAACGACCACCGTGAGGTCTACCGCTCCTGGGCAAGCACGGATCCCCAGTGCTGTTGTGCCTGTGGATAGGCTGCACAGGGACAGTGTAGAGCAGCATGAGCTTTCAGGGCTGGCAACTTCCTTGTTGGAGAAGGAGCCGGACGTTTGCCTTTTCGGAAGGAGAGTCTGCCGAGTACAAGCGCTCTAAGATGTGCCGCCTGTGGGAAAGCACAGATCCCCAGTGCTGTTGTGCCTGTGGATAGGCTGCACAGGGACAGTGAAGAGCAGCATGAGCTTTCAGGGCTGGCACCTTGCTTGTGGGAGAAGGAGCCGGACGTTTGCCTTTTCGGAAAGAGGCCCTGGTGAGAACGAACACCGTGATGTCTACCGCTCCTGGGCAAGCACGGATCCCCAGGGCTGTTGTGCCTGTGGATAGGCTGCACAGGGACAGTGAAGAGCAGCATGAGCTTTCAGGGCTGGCACCTTCCTTGTGGGAGAAGGAGCCGGACGTTTGCCTTTTCGGAAAGAGGTTCTGCCGAGAACGACCACCGTGACGTCTACCGTTCCTGGGCAAGTACAGATCCACAATGCTGTTGTGCCTGTGGATAGGCTGCACAGGTGCAATGAAGAGCAGCATGAGCTTTCAGGGCTGGCACCTTCCTGGTGGTAGAAGGAGCCGGACTTTTGCCTTTTCGGAAGGAGAGTCTGCCGAAAACGAACAACGTGTGGTGTACCGTTCCTGGGCAAGTACAGATCCACAATGCTGTTGTGCTTGTGGATAGGCTGCACAAGTGCGGTGAAGACCAGCATGAGCTTTCAGGGCTGGCATCTTCCTTGTGGGAGAAGGAGCCGGACGTTTGCCTGTTTGGAAAGAGGCTCTGCCGAGAACGAGTGCCGTGCCATGTGCTGCCTGTGGGAAAGCAAAGATCCCCAGTGCTGTTGTGCCTGTGGATAGGCTGCACGGGGACGGTGAAGAGCAGCATGAGCATTCAGGGCTGGCACCTTCCTTGTGGGAGAAGGAGCTGGACGTTTCCCTTTTCGGAAGGAGAGTCTGCCGAGAACGACCACCGTGAGATGTGCCGCCCTTGGGAAAGCACAGATCCCCAGTGCTGTTGTGCCTGTGGATAGGCTGCACAGGGACAGTGAAGAGCAGCATGAGCTTTCAGGGCTGGTACCTTCCTGGTGGGAGAAGGAGCCGGACGTTTGCCTTTTCGGAAAGAGGCTCTGCCGAGAACGAGCGCCGTGCCATGTGCCGCCTGTGGGAAAGCACAGATCCCCACTGCTCTTGTGCCTGTGAATAGCCTGCACGGGGACGGTGAAGAGCAGCATGAGCTTTCAGGGCTGGCACCTTCCTGGTGGGAGAAGGAGCCGGACGTTTGCCTTTTCGGAAAGAGGCTCTGCTGAGAACGAACACCGTGAGGTCTATCGTTCCTGGGCAAGCACGGATCCCCAGTGGTGTTGTGCCTGTGGATAGGCTGCACGGGTACAGTGAAGAGCAGCAGGAGCTTTCAGGGCTGGCACCTTCCTTGTGGGAGAAAGAGCCGGACGTTTGCCTTTTCGGAAAGAGGCTCTGCCGAGAACGACCACCGTGAGATGTGCCATCTGTGGGAAAGCAGAGATCCCCAGTGCTGTTGTGCCTGTGGATAGGCTGCACGATGACGGTGAAGACCAGCAAGAGCTTTCAGGGCTGGCACCTTCCTTGTGGGAGAAGGAGCCGGACGTTTGCCTTTTCGGAAGGAGAGTCTGCCGAGTACAAGCGCCGTGAGATGTGCCGCCCTTGGGAAAGCACAGATCCCCAGTGCTGTTGTGCCTGTGGATAGGCTGCACAGGGACAGTGAAGAGCAGCAGGAGCTTTCAGGGCTGGCACCTTCCTTGTGGGAGAAGGAGCCGGACGTTTGCCTTTTCGGAAAGAGGCTCTGCTGAGAACGAACACCGTGAGGTCTACCGTTCCTTGGCAAGCACGGATCGGCAGTGTTGCTGTGCCTGTGGATAGGCTGCACGGGGACGGTGAAGAGCAGCAGGAGCTTTCAGGGCTGGCACCTTCCTGGTGGGAGAAGGAGCCGGACGTTTGCCTTTTTGGAAGGAGAGTCTGCCGAAAACGAAAACCTTGTGGTGTACCGTTCCTGGGCAAGTACAGATCCACAATGCTGTTGTGCTTGTGGATAGGCTGCACAAGTGCAGTGAAGACCAGCATGAGCTTTCAGGGCTGGCACCTTCCTTGTGGGAGAAGGAGCCGGACGTTTGCCTTTTCGGAAAGAGTCTCTGCCGAGAATGAACGCTGTGAGATGTGCCGCCTGTGGGAAAGCACAGATCCCCAGTGCTGTTGTGCCTGTGAATAGGCTGCACAGGAACAGTGAAGAGCAGCATGAGCTTACAGGGCTGGCACCTTCCTTGTTGGAGAAGGAGCCGGACGTTTGCCTTTTCGGAAAGAGGCTCTGCTAAGAACGATCACCGTGAGGTGTACCGTTCCTCGGCAGCACGGATCCCCAGCGCTGTTGTGCCTGTGGATAGGCTGCACAGGGACAGTGAAGACCAGCAGGAGCTTTCAGGGCTGGCACCTTCCTTGGTGGACAATGAGCTAGACGTTTGCCTTTTCGGAAAGAGGCTCTGCTGAGAACAAACACCGTGAGATCTACCATTCCTGGGCAAGCACGGATGCCCAATGCTGTTGTGCCTGTGGATAGGCTGCACAGGGACAGTGAAGAGCAGCATGAGCTTTCAGGGCTGGCACCTTCCTTGTGGGACAAGGAGCCGGACGTTTGCTTTTCGCAAAAGAGGCTCTGCCGAGAATGGCCACCGTGAGATGTGCCGCCTGTGGGAAAGCACAGATCCCCAGTGCTGTTGTGCCTGTGGATAGGCAGCACGGGGACGGTGAAGAGCAGCATGAGCTTTCAGGGCTGGCACCTTCCTTGTGGGAGAAGGAGCCGGACGTTTGCCTTTTCGGAAAGAGTCTCTGCCGAGAATGAACGCCCTGAGATGTGCCGCCTGTGGGAAAGCACGAATCCCCAGTGCTGTTGTGCCTGTGAATAGGCTGCACGGGAACAGTGAAGAGCAGCATGAGCTTTCAGGGCTGGCACCTTCCTTGTGGGAGAAGGAGCCGGACGTTTGCCTTTTCGGAAAGAGGCTCTGCTGACAACGAACACCGTGACGTGTACCGTTCCTGGGCAAGTACAGATCCACAAAGCTGCTGTGCCTGTGGATAGGCTGCACAGGGACGGTGAAGAGCAGCATGAGCTTTCAGGGCTGGCACCTTCCTTGTGGGAGAAGGAGCCGGACGTTTGCCTTTTCGGAAGGAGAGTCTGCCGAGAACGAACACCGTGAGGTCTACCGTTCCTGGGCAAGTACAGATCCCCAATGCTGTTGTGCCTGTGGATAGGCTGCACAGGTGCGGTGAAGACCAGCATGAGCTTTCAGGGCTGGCACCTTCCTTGATGGACAATGAGCCAGACGTTTGCCTTTTCCGAAAGAGGCTCTGCCAAGAACAAACACCGTGAGGTGTACCGTTCCTCGCAAGTACAGATCCCTTCTGCTGTTGTGCCTGTGGATAGGCTGCACAAGTGCGGTGAAGACCAGCATGAGCTTTCACGGCTGGCACCTTCCTGGTGGGAGAAGGAGCCGGACGTTTGCCTTTTCGGAAAGAGGCTCTGCTGAGAACGACCACCGTGAGGTGTACCGTTCCTCGCAAGTACAGATCCACAAAGCTGCTGTGCCTGTGGATAGGCTGCACAGGGACAGTGAAGAGCAGCATGAGCTTTCAGGGCTGGCACCTTCCTTGTGGGAGAAGGAGCCGGACGTTTGCCTTTTCGGAAAGAGACTCTGCTGAGAACGAGCGCCGTGAGATGTGCCGCCTGTGGGAAAGCACAGATCCCCAGTGCTGTTGTGCCTGTGGATAGGCTGCACGGGGACGGTGAAGACGAGCATGAGCTTTCAGGGCTGGCACCTTCCTGGTGGGAGAAGGAGCCGGACTTTTGCCTTTTCGGAAGGAGAGTCTGCCGAAAACGAACAACGTGAGGTGTACCGTTCCTGGGCAAGTACAGATCCACAATGCTGTTGTGCCTGTGGATAGGCTGCACAGGGACAGTGATGACCAGCATGAGCTTTCAGGGCTGGCACCTTCCTGGTGGGAGAAGGAGCCGGACGTTTGCCTTTTCGGAAAGAGGTTCTGCCGATAAAGACAACCGTGAGGTTTACCGTTCCTGGGCAAGTACAGATCCCCAGTGCTGTTGTGCCTGTGGATAGGCTGCACAGGGACAGTGAAGAGCAGCATGAGCTTTCAGGGCTGGCACCTTCCTTGTGGGAGAAGGAGCCGGACGTTTGCCTTTTCAGAAGGAGAGTCTGCCGAGTACAAGCGCCGTGAGATGTGCCGCCTGTGGGAAAGCACCGATCCCCAGTGCTGTTGTGCCTGTGGATAGGCTGCACGGGGACGGTGAAGACGAGCATGAGCTTTCAGGGCTGGCACCTTCCTGGTGGGACAAGGAGCCGGACGTTTGCCTTTTCAGAAAGAGGCTCTGCCGAGAACGAGTGCCGTGCCATGTGCTGCCTGTGGGAAAGCAAAGATCCCCAGTGCTGTTGTGCCTGTGCGTAGGCTGCACGGGGATGGTGAAGACCAGCATGAGCTTTCAGGGCTGGCACCTTCCTGGTGGGAGAAGGAGACGGACTTTTGCCTTTCGGAAGGAGAGTCTGCTGAGAACGAACACCGTGAGGTCTACCGTTCCTGGTCAAGTACAGATCGACAATGCTGTTGTGCCTGTGGATAGGCTGCACAGGTGCGGTGAAGACCAGCATGAGCTTTCAGGGCTGGCAACTTCCTGGTGGGACAAGGAGCCGGCCGTTTGCCTTTTCGGAAAGAGGCTCTGCGGAGAACGAGCGCTGTGCCTTGTGCCGCCTGTGGGAAAGCTCAAATCCCCAGTGCTGTTGTGCCTGTGGATAGGCTGCACGGGGACGGTGAAGAGCAGCATGAGCTTTCAGGGCTGGAACCATCCTTGTGGGAGAAGGAGCCGGACGTTTGCCTTTTCGGAAAGAGGCTCTGCTGAGAACGAACACCGTGAGGTCTACCGTTCCTGGGCAAGCACGGATCCCCAGTGCTGTTGTGCCTGTGGATAGGCTGCACAGGTGCGGTGAAGACCAGCATGAGCTTTCAGGGCTGGCACCTTCCTGGTGGGAGAAGGAGCCGGACGTTTGCCTTTTTCGGAAAGAGGCTCTGCCGAGAACGACTGCCGTGCCATGTGCTGCCTGTGGGAAAGCAAAGATCCCCAGTGCTGTTTTGCCTGTGGATAGGCTGCACGGGGACGGTGAAGACGAGCATGAGCTTTCAGGGCTGGCACCTTCCTGGTGGGAGAAGGAGCCGGACGTTTGCCTTTTTGGAAGGAGAGTCTGCCGAAAACGAACACCGTGTGGTGTACCGTTCCTGGGCAAGTACAGATCCACAATGCTGTTGTGCTTGTGAATAGGCTGCTCAAGTGCGGTGAAGACGAGCATGAGCTTTCAGGGCTGGCACCTTCCTGGTGGGAGAAGGAGCCGGACGTTTGCCTTTTCGGAAAGAGGCTCTGCCGAGAACGAGCGCCGTGCCATGTGCAGCCTGTGGGAAAGCAAAGATCCCCAGCGCTCTTGTGCCTGTGGATAGGCTGCACGGGGACAGTGAAGAGCAGCATGAGCGTTCAGGGCTGGCACCTTCCTTGAGGGAGAAGGAGCCGGACGTTTGCCTTTTCGGAAGGAGGCTCTGCCGAGAACGAACACAGTGAGGTCTATCGTTCCTGGGCAAGTACAGATCCACAATGCTGTTGTGCCTGTGGATAGGCTGCACAGGTGCGGTGAAGACCAGCATGAGCTTTCAGGGCAGGCACCTTCCTTGTGGGAGAAGGAGCCGGACGTTTGCCTTTTTCGGAAAGAGGCTCTGCCGAGAACGACTGCCGTGCCATGTGCTGCCTGTGGGAAAGCAAAGATCCCCAGTGCTGTTGTGCCTGTGAATAGGCTGCACGGGAACAGTGAAGAGCAGCATGAGCTTTCAGGGCTGGCACCTTCCTTGTGGGAGAAGGAGCCGGACGTTTGCCTTTTCGGAAAGAGGCTCTGCTGAGAACGATCACCGTGAGGTGTACCGTTCCTGGGCAAGCACGAATCTCCAGTGGTGTTGTGCCTGTAGATAGGCTGCACGGGTACAGTGAAGAGCAGCATGAGCTTTCAGGGCTGGCACCTTCCTTGTTGGAGAAGGAGCCGGACGTTTGCCTTTTCGGAAGGAGAGTCTGCCGAGTACAAGCGCTCTAAGATGTGCCGCCTGTGGGAAAGCACAGATCCCCAGTGCTGTTGTGCCTGTGGATAGGCTGCACAGGGACAGTGAAGAGCAGCATGAGCTTTCCGGGCTGGCACCTTCCTTGTGGGAGAAGGAGTCGGACGTTTGCCTTTTCGGAAAGAGGCTCTGCTGACAACGAACACCGTGACGTGTACCGTTCCTGGGCAAGTACAGATCCACAAAGCTGCTGTGCCTGTGGATAGGCTGCACAGGGACGGTGAAGAGCAGCATGAGCTTTCAGGGCTGGCACCTTCCTTGTGGGAGAAGGAGCCGGACGTTTGCCTTTTCGGAAGGAGAGTCTGCCGAGAACGAACACCGTGAGGTCTACCTTTCCTGGGCAAGTACAGATCCCCAATGCTGTTGTGCCTGTGGATAGGCTGCACAGGTGCGGTGAAGACCAGCATGAGCTTTCAGGGCTGGCACCTTCCTTGATGGACAATGAGCCAGACGTTTGCCTTTTCCGAAAGAGGCTCTGCCAAGAACAAACACCGTGAGGTGTACCGTTCCTCGCAAGTACAGATCCACAATGCTGTTGTGCCTGTGGATAGGCTGCACAAGTGCGGTGAAGACCAGCATGAGCTTTCACGGCTGGCACCTTCCTGGTGGGAGAAGGAGCCGGACGTTTGCCTTTTCGGAAAGAGGCTCTGCTGAGAACGACCACCGTGAGGTGTACCGTTCCTCGCAAGTACAGATCCACAAAGCTGCTGTGCCTGTGGATAGGCTGCACAGGGACAGTGAAGAGCAGCATGAGCTTTCAGGGCTGGCACCTTCCTTGTGGGAGAAGGAGCCGGACGTTTGCCTTTTCGGAAAGAGACTCTGCTGAGAACGAGCGCCGTGAGATGTGCCGCCTGTGGGAAAGCACAGATCCCCAGTGCTGTTGTGCCTGTGGATAGGCTGCACGGGGACGGTGAAGACGAGCATGAGCTTTCAGGGCTGGCACCTTCCTGGTGGGAGAAGGAGCCGGACTTTTGCCTTTTCGGAAGGAGAGTCTGCCGAAAACGAACAACGTGAGGTGTACCGTTCCTGGGCAAGTACAGATCCACAATGCTGTTGTGCCTGTGGATAGGCTGCACAGGGACAGTGAAGAGCAGCATGAGCTTTCAGGGCTGGCACCTTCCTGGTGGGAGAAGGAGCCGGACGTTTGCCTTTTCGGAAAGAGGTTCTGCCGATAAAGAAAACCGTGAGGTTTACCGTTCCTGGGCAAGTACAGATCCCCAGTGCTGTTGTGCCTGTGGATAGGCTGCACAGGGACAGTGAAGAGCAGCATGAGCTTTCAGGGCTGGCACCTTCCTTGTGGGAGAAGGAGCCGGACGTTTGCCTTTTCAGAAGGAGAGTCTGCCGAGTACAAGCGCCGTGAGATGTGCCGCCTGTGGGAAAGCACAGATCCCCAGTGCTGTTGTGCCTGTGCGTAGGCTGCACGGGGACGGTGAAGAGCAGCATGAGCTTTCAGGGCTGGCACCTTCCTTGTGGGAGAAGGAGCCGGACTTTTGCTTTTCGGAAGGAGTGTCTGCTGAGAACGACCACCGTGAGGTCTACCGTTCCTGGGCAAGTACAGATCCACAATGCTGTTGTGCCTGTGGATAGGCTGCACAGCTGCGGTGAAGACCAGCATGAGCTTTCAGGGGTGGCATCTTCCTGGTGGGAGAAGGAGCCGGACTTTTGCCTGTTTGGAAAGAGGCTCTGCCGAGAACGACTGCGTGCCATGTGCCGCCTGTGGGAAAGCAAAGATCCCCAGTGCTGTTGTGCCTGTGGATATGCTGCACGGGGACGGTGAAGACGAGCATGAGCTTTCAGGGCTGGCACCTTCCTGGTGGGAGAAGGAGCCGGACGTTTGCCTTTTCAGAAAGAGGCTCTGCCGAGAACGAGTGCCGTGCCATGTGCTGCCTGTGGGAAAGCAAAGATCCCCAGTGCTGTTGTGCCTGTGCGTAGGCTGCACGGGGATGGTGAAGACCAGCATGAGCTTTCAGGGCTGGCACCTTCCTGGTGGGAGAAGGAGACGGACTTTTGCCTTTCGGAAGGAGAGTCTGCTGAGAACGAACACCGTGAGGTCTACCGTTCCTGGTCAAGTACAGATCCACAATGCTGTTGTGCCTGTGGATAGGCTGCACAGGTGCGGTGAAGACCAGCATGAGCTTTCAGGGCTGGCACCTTCCTGGTGGGACAAGGAGCCGGCCGTTTGCCTTTTCGGAAAGAGGCTCTGCGGAGAACGAGCGCTGTGCCTTGTGCCGCCTGTGGGAAAGCTCAAATCCCCAGTGCTGTTGTGCCTGTGGATAGGCTGCACGGGGACGGTGAAGACCAGCAGGAGCTTTCAGGGCTGGAACCATCCTTGTGGGAGAAGGAGCCGGACGTTTGCCTTTTCGGAAAGAGGCTCTGCTGAGAACGAACACCGTGAGGTCTACCGTTCCTGGGCAAGCACGGATCCCCAGTGCTGTTGTGCCTGTGGATAGGCTGCACAGGTGCGGTGAAGACCAGCATGAGCTTTCAGGGCTGGCACCTTCCTGGTGGGAGAAGGAGCCGGACGTTTGCCTTTTTCGGAAAGAGGCTCTGCCGAGAACGACTGCCGTGCCATGTGCTGCCTGTGGGAAAGCAAAGATCCCCAGTGCTGTTTTGCCTGTGGATAGGCTGCACGGGGACGGTGAAGACGAGCATGAGCTTTCAGGGCTGGCACCTTCCTGGTGGGAGAAGGAGCCGGACGTTTGCCTTTTCGGAAGGAGAGTCTGCCGAAAACGAACACCGTGTGGTGTACCGTTCCTGGGCAAGTACAGATCCACAATGCTGTTGTGCTTGTGAATAGGCTGCTCAAGTGCGGTGAAGACCAGCATGAGCTTTCAGGGCTGGCACCTTCCTGGTGGGAGAAGGAGCCGGACGTTTGCCTTTTCGGAAAGAGGCTCTGCCGAGAACGAGCGCCGTGCCATGTGCCGCCTGTGGGAAAGCAAAGATCCCCAGCGCTCTTGTGCCTGTGGATAGGCTGCACGGGGACAGTGAAGAGCAGCATGAGCGTTCAGGGCTGGCACCTTCCTTGAGGGAGAAGGAGCCGGACGTTTGCCTTTTCGGAAAGAGGCTCTGCCGAGAACGAACACAGTGAGGTCTATCGTTCCTGGGCAAGTACAGATCCACAATGCTGTTGTGCCTGTGAATAGGCTGCACGGGAACAGTGAAGACGAGCATGAGCTTTCAGGGCTGGCACCTTCCTTGTGGGAGAAGGAGCCGGACGTTTGCCTTTTCGGAAAGAGGCTCTGCTGAGAACGATCACCGTGAGGTGTACCGTTCCTGGGCAAGCACGAATCTCCAGTGGTGTTGTGCCTGTAGATAGGCTGCACGGGTACAGTGAAGAGCAGCATGAGCTTTCAGGGCTGGCACCTTCCTTGTTGGAGAAGGAGCCGGACGTTTGCCTTTTCGGAAGGAGAGTCTGCCGAGTACAAGCGCTCTAAGATGTGCCGCCTGTGGGAAAGCACAGATCCCCAGTGCTGTTGTGCCTGTGGATAGGCTGCACAGGGACAGTGAAGAGCAGCATGAGCTTTCAGGGCTGGCACCTTCCTTGTGGGAGAAGGAGCCGGACGTTTGCCTTTTCAGAAGGAGAGTCTGCCGAGTACAAGCGCCGTGAGATGTGCCGCCTGTGGGAAAGCACAGATCCCCAGTGCTGTTGTGCCTCTGCGTAGGCTGCACGGGGACGGTGAAGAGCAGCATGAGCTTTCAGGGCTGGCACCTTCCTTCTGGGAGAAGGAGCTGGACGTTTGCCTTTTTGGAAGGAGAGTCAGCCGAAAACGAACACCGTGTGGTGTACCGTTCCTGGGCAAGTACAGATCCACAATGCTGTTGTGCTTGTGGATAGGCTGCACAGGTGCGGTGAAGACCAGCATGAGCTTTCAGGGCTGGCACCTTCCTGGTGGGAGAAGGAGCCGGACGTTTGCCTTTTCGGAAAGAGGTTCTGCCGATAAAGACCACCGTGAGGTTTACCGTTCCTGGGCAAGTACAGATCCACAATGCTGTTGTGCCTGTGGATAGGCTGCACAAGTGCGGTGAAGACCAGCATGAGCTTTCAGGGCTGGCACCTTCCTGGTGGGAGAAGGAGCCGGACGTTTGCCTTTTTCGGAAAGAGGCTCTGCCGAGAACGACTGCCGTGCCATGTGCTGCCTGTGGGAAAGCAAAGATCCCCAGTGCTGTTTTGCCTGTGGATAGGCTGCACGGGGACGGTGAAGACGAGCATGAGCTTTCAGGGCTGGCACCTTCCTGGTGGGAGAAGGAGCCGGACGTATGCCTTTTATGAAAGAGGTTCTGCCGAGAACGCCCACCGTGAGGTCTACCGTTCCTGGGCAAGTACAGATCCCCAGTGCTGTTGTGCCTGTGGATAGGCTGCACGGGGACGGTGAAGACCAGCATGAGCGTTCAGGGCTGGCACCTTCCTTGTGGGAGAAGGAGCCGGACGTTTGCCTTTTTCGGAAAGAGGCTCTGCCGAGAACGAGTGCCGTGCCATGTGCTGCCTGTGGGAAAGCAAAGATCCCCAGTGCTGTTGTGCCTGTGGATAGGCTGCACGGGGACGGTGAAGACGAGCATGAGCTTTCAGGGCTGGCACCTTCCTGGTGGGTGAAGGAGCCGGACGTTTGGCTTTTCGGAAGGAGAGTCTGCTGAGAACGAACACCGTGAGGTCTACCGTTCCTGGGCAAGTACAGATCCCCAATGCTGTTGTGCCTGTGGATAGGCTGCACAGGTGCGGTGAAGACCAGCATGAGCTTTCAGGGCTGGCACCTTCCTTGTGGGACAAGGAGCCAGACGTTTGCCTTTTCCGAAAGAGGCTCTGCCAAGAACAAACACCGTGAGGTGTACCGTTCCTCGCAAGTACAGATCCACAAAGCTGCTGTGCCTGTGGAGAGGCTGCACAGGGACAGTGAAGAGCAGCATGAGCTTTCAGGGCTGGCACCTTCCTTGTGGGAGAAGGAGCCGGACGTTTGCCTTTTCGGAAAGAGACTCTGCTGAGAACGAGCGCCGTGAGATGTGCCGCCTGTGGGAAAGCACAGATCCCCAGTGCTGTTGTGCCTGTGGATAGGCTGCACGGGGACGGTGAAGACGAGCATGAGCTTTCAGGGCTGGCACCTTCCTGGTGGGAGAAGGAGCCGGACTTTTGCCTTTTCGGAAGGAGAGTCTGCCGAAAACGAACAACGTGAGGTGTACCGTTCCTGGGCAAGTACAGATCCACAATGCTGTTGTGCCTGTGGATAGGCTGCACAGGGACAGTGAAGACCAGCATGAGCTTTCAGGGCTGGCACCTTCCTGGTGGGAGAAGGAGCCGGACGTTTGCCTTTTCGGAAAGAGGTTCTGCCGATAAAGACAACCGTGAGGTTTACCGTTCCTGGGCAAGTACAGATCCACAATGCTGTTGTGCCTGTGGATAGGCTGCACAGGGACAGTGAAGAGCAGCATGAGCTTTCAGGGCTGGCACCTTCCTTGTGGGAGAAGGAGCCGGACGTTTGCCTTTTCAGAAGGAGAGTCTGCCGAGTACAAGCGCCGTGAGATGTGCCGCCTGTGGGAAAGCACAGATCCCCAGTGCTGTTGTGCCTGTGCGTAGGCTGCACGGGGACGGTGAAGAGCAGCATGAGCTTTCAGGGCTGGCACCTTCCTTGTGGGAGAAGGAGCCGGACTTTTGCTTTTCGGAAGGAGTGTCTGCTGAGAACGACCACCGTGAGGTCTACCGTTCCTGGGCAAGTACAGATCCACAATGCTGTTGTGCCTGTGGATAGGCTGCACAGCTGCGGTGAAGACCAGCATGAGCTTTCAGGGGTGGCATCTTCCTGGTGGGAGAAGGAGCCGGACTTTTGCCTGTTTGGAAAGAGGCTCTGCCGAGAACGACTGCGTGCCATGTGCCGCCTGTGGGAAAGCAAAGATCCCCAGTGCTGTTGTGCCTGTGGATATGCTGCACGGGGACGGTGAAGACGAGCATGAGCTTTCAGGGCTGGCACCTTCCTGGTGGGACAAGGAGCCGGACGTTTGCCTTTTCAGAAAGAGGCTCTGCCGAGAACGAGTGCCGTGCCATGTGCTGCCTGTGGGAAAGCAAAGATCCCCAGTGCTGTTGTGCCTGTGCGTAGGCTGCACGGGGATGGTGAAGACCAGCATGAGCTTTCAGGGCTGGCACCTTCCTGGTGGGAGAAGGAGACGGACTTTTGCCTTTCGGAAGGAGAGTCTGCTGAGAACGAACACCGTGAGGTCTACCGTTCCTGGTCAAGTACAGATCCACAATGCTGTTGTGCCTGTGGATAGGCTGCACAGGTGCGGTGAAGACCAGCATGAGCTTTCAGGGCTGGCACCTTCCTGGTGGGACAAGGAGCCGGCCGTTTGCCTTTTCGGAAAGAGGCTCTGCGGAGAACGAGCGCTGTGCCTTGTGCCGCCTGTGGGAAAGCTCAAATCCCCAGTGCTGTTGTGCCTGTGGATAGGCTGCACGGGGACGGTGAAGACCAGCATGAGCTTTCAGGGCTGGAACCATCCTTGTGGGAGAAGGAGCCGGACGTTTGCCTTTTCGGAAAGAGGCTCTGCTGAGAACGAACACCGTGAGGTCTACCGTTCCTGGGCAAGCACGGATCCCCAGTGCTGTTGTGCCTGTGGATAGGCTGCACAGGTGCGGTGAAGACCAGCATGAGCTTTCAGGGCTGGCACCTTCCTGGTGGGAGAAGGAGCCGGACGTTTGCCTTTTTCGGAAAGAGGCTCTGCCGAGAACGACTGCCGTGCCATGTGCTGCCTGTGGGAAAGCAAAGATCCCCAGTGCTGTTTTGCCTGTGGATAGGCTGCACGGGGACGGTGAAGACGAGCATGAGCTTTCAGGGCTGGCACCTTCCTGGTGGGAGAAGGAGCCGGACGTTTGCCTTTTTGGAAGGAGAGTCTGCCGAAAACGAACACCGTGTGGTGTACCGTTCCTGGGCAAGTACAGATCCACAATGCTGTTGTGCTTGTGAATAGGCTGCTCAAGTGCGGTGAAGACCAGCATGAGCTTTCAGGGCTGGCACCTTCCTGGTGGGAGAAGGAGCCGGACGTTTGCCTTTTCGGAAAGAGGCTCTGCCGAGAACGAGCGCCGTGCCATGTGCCGCCTGTGGGAAAGCAAAGATCCCCAGCGCTCTTGTGCCTGTGGATAGGCTGCACGGGAACAGTGAAGACGAGCATGAGCTTTCAGGGCTGGCACCTTCCTTGTGGGAGAAGGAGCCGGACGTTTGCCTTTTCGGAAAGAGGCTCTGCTGAGAACGATCACCGTGAGGTGTACCGTTCCTGGGCAAGCACGAATCTCCAGTGGTGTTGTGCCTGTAGATAGGCTGCACGGGTACAGTGAAGAGCAGCATGAGCTTTCAGGGCTGGCACCTTCCTTGTTGGAGAAGGAGCCGGACGTTTGCCTTTTCGGAAGGAGAGTCTGCCGAGTACAAGCGCCGTGACATGTGCCGTCTTTTGGAAAGCACAGATCCCCAGTGCTGTTGTGCCTGTGGATAGGCTGCACAGGGACAGTGAAGAGCAGCATGAGCTTTCAGGGCTGGCACCTTCCTTGTGGGAGAAGGAGCCGGACGTTTGCCTTTTCAGAAGGAGAGTCTGCCGAGTACAAGCGCCGTGAGATGTGCCGCCTGTGGGAAAGCACAGATCCCCAGTGCTGTTGTGCCTCTGCGTAGGCTGCACGGGGACGGTGAAGAGCAGCATGAGCTTTCAGGGCTGGCACCTTCCTTCTGGGAGAAGGAGCCGGACTTTTGCTTTTCGGAAGGAGTGTCTGCTGAGAACGACCACCGTGAGGTCTACCGTTCCTGGGCAAGTACAGATCCCCAATGCTGTTGTGCCTGTGGATAGGCTGCACGGGGACGGTGAAGACGAGCATGAGCTTTCAGGGCTGGCACCTTCCTGGTGGGAGAAGGAGCCGGACGTTTGCCTTTTTGGAAGGAGAGTCAGCCGAAAACGAACACCGTGTGGTGTACCGTTCCTGGGCAAGTACAGATCCACAATGCTGTTGTGCTTGTGGATAGGCTGCACAGGTGCGGTGAAGACCAGCATGAGCTTTCAGGGCTGGCACCTTCCTGGTGGGAGAAGGAGCCGGACGTTTGCCTTTTCGGAAAGAGGTTCTGCCGATAAAGACCACCGTGAGGTTTACCGTTCCTGGGCAAGTACAGATCCACAATGCTGTTGTGCCTGTGGATAGGCTGCACAAGTGCGGTGAAGACCAGCATGATCTTTCAGGGCTGGCACCTTCCTGGTGGGAGAAGGAGCCGGACGTTTGCCTTTTTCGGAAAGAGGCTCTGCCGAGAACGACTGCCGTGCCATGTGCTGCCTGTGGGAAAGCAAAGATCCCCAGTGCTGTTTTGCCTGTGGATAGGCTGCACGGGGACGGTGAAGACGAGCATGAGCTTTCAGGGCTGGCACCTTCCTGGTGGGAGAAGGAGCCGGACGTATGCCTTTTATGAAAGAGGTTCTGCCGAGAACGCCCACCGTGAGGTCTACCGTTCCTGGGCAAGTACAGATCCCCAGTGCTGTTGTGCCTGTGGATAGGCTGCACGGGGACAGTGAAGAGCAGCATGAGCGTTCAGGGCTGGCACCTTCCTTGTGGGAGAAGGAGCCGGACGTTTGCCTTTTTCGGAAAGAGGCTCTGCCGAGAACGAGTGCCGTGCCATGTGCTGCCTGTGGGAAAGCAAAGATCCCCAGTGCTGTTGTGCCTGTGGATAGGCTGCACGGGGACGGTGAAGACGAGCATGAGCTTTCAGGGCTGGCACCTTCCTTGTGGGAGAAGGAGCCGGACTTTTGCTTTTCGGAAGGAGTGTCTGCTGAGAACGACCACCGTGAGGTCTACCGTTCCTGGGCAAGTACAGATCCACAATGCTGTTGTGCCTGTGGATAGGCTGCACAGCTGCGGTGAAGACCAGCATGAGCTTTCAGGGGTGGCATCTTCCTGGTGGGAGAAGGAGCCGGACTTTTGCCTGTTTGGAAAGAGGCTCTGCCGAGAACGACTGCGTGCCATGTGCCGCCTGTGGGAAAGCAAAGATCCCCAGTGCTGTTGTGCCTGTGGATATGCTGCACGGGGACGGTGAAGACGAGCATGAGCTTTCAGGGCTGGCACCTTCCTGGTGGGACAAGGAGCCGGACGTTTGCCTTTTCAGAAAGAGGCTCTGCCGAGAACGAGTGCCGTGCCATGTGCTGCCTGTGGGAAAGCAAAGATCCCCAGTGCTGTTGTGCCTGTGCGTAGGCTGCACGGGGATGGTGAAGACCAGCATGAGCTTTCAGGGCTGGCACCTTCCTGGTGGGAGAAGGAGACGGACTTTTGCCTTTCGGAAGGAGAGTCTGCTGAGAACGAACACCGTGAGGTCTACCGTTCCTGGTCAAGTACAGATCCACAATGCTGTTGTGCCTGTGGATAGGCTGCACAGGTGCGGTGAAGACCAGCATGAGCTTTCAGGGCTGGCACCTTCCTGGTGGGACAAGGAGCCGGCCGTTTGCCTTTTCGGAAAGAGGCTCTGCGGAGAACGAGCGCTGTGCCTTGTGCCGCCTGTGGGAAAGCTCAAATCCCCAGTGCTGTTGTGCCTGTGGATAGGCTGCACGGGGACGGTGAAGACCAGCAGGAGCTTTCAGGGCTGGAACCATCCTTGTGGGAGAAGGAGCCGGACGTTTGCCTTTTCGGAAAGAGGCTCTGCTGAGAACGAACACCGTGAGGTCTACCGTTCCTGGGCAAGCACGGATCCCCAGTGCTGTTGTGCCTGTGGATAGGCTGCACAGGTGCGGTGAAGACCAGCATGAGCTTTCAGGGCTGGCACCTTCCTGGTGGGAGAAGGAGCCGGACGTTTGCCTTTTTCGGAAAGAGGCTCTGCCGAGAACGACTGCCGTGCCATGTGCTGCCTGTGGGAAAGCAAAGATCCCCAGTGCTGTTTTGCCTGTGGATAGGCTGCACGGGGACGGTGAAGACGAGCATGAGCTTTCAGGGCTGGCACCTTCCTGGTGGGAGAAGGAGCCGGACGTTTGCCTTTTCGGAAGGAGAGTCTGCCGAAAACGAACACCGTGTGGTGTACCGTTCCTGGGCAAGTACAGATCCACAATGCTGTTGTGCTTGTGAATAGGCTGCTCAAGTGCGGTGAAGACCAGCATGAGCTTTCAGGGCTGGCACCTTCCTGGTGGGAGAAGGAGCCGGACGTTTGCCTTTTCGGAAAGAGGCTCTGCCGAGAACGAGCGCCGTGCCATGTGCCGCCTGTGGGAAAGCAAAGATCCCCAGCGCTCTTGTGCCTGTGGATAGGCTGCACGGGGACAGTGAAGAGCAGCATGAGCGTTCAGGGCTGGCACCTTCCTTGAGGGAGAAGGAGCCGGACGTTTGCCTTTTCGGAAAGAGGCTCTGCCGAGAACGAACACAGTGAGGTCTATCGTTCCTGGGCAAGTACAGATCCACAATGCTGTTGTGCCTGTGGATAGGCTGCACAGCTGCGGTGAAGACCAGCATGAGCTTTCAGGGCAGGCACCTTCCTTGTGGGAGAAGGAGCCGGACGTTTGCCTTTTTCGGAAAGAGGCTCTGCCGAGAACGACTGCCGTGCCATGTGCTGCCTGTGGGAAAGCAAAGATCCCCAGTGCTGTTGTGCCTGTGAATAGGCTGCACGGGAACAGTGAAGACGAGCATGAGCTTTCAGGGCTGGCACCTTCCTTGTGGGAGAAGGAGCCGGACGTTTGCCTTTTCGGAAAGAGGCTCTGCTGAGAACGATCACCGTGAGGTGTACCGTTCCTGGGCAAGCACGAATCTCCAGTGGTGTTGTGCCTGTGGATAGGCTGCACGGGTACAGTGAAGAGCAGCATGAGCTTTCAGGGCTGGCACCTTCCTTGTTGGAGAAGGAGCCGGACGTTTGCCTTTTCGGAAGGAGAGTCTGCCGAGTACAAGCGCTCTAAGATGTGCCGCCTGTGGGAAAGCACAGATCCCCAGTGCTGTTGTGCCTGTGGATAGGCTGCACAGGGACAGTGAAGAGCAGCATGAGCTTTCAGGGCTGGCACCTTCCTTGTGGGAGAAGGAGCCGGACGTTTGCCTTTTCAGAAGGAGAGTCTGCCGAGTACAAGCGCCGTGAGATGTGCCGCCTGTGGGAAAGCACAGATCCCCAGTGCTGTTGTGCCTCTGCGTAGGCTGCACGGGGACGGTGAAGAGCAGCATGAGCTTTCAGGGCTGGCACCTTCCTTCTGGGAGAAGGAGCCGGACGTTTGCCTTTTTGGAAGGAGAGTCAGCCGAAAACGAACACCGTGTGGTGTACCGTTCCTGGGCAAGTACAGATCCACAATGCTGTTGTGCTTGTGGATAGGCTGCACAGGTGCGGTGAAGACCAGCATGAGCTTTCAGGGCTGGCACCTTCCTGGTGGGAGAAGGAGCCGGACGTTTGCCTTTTCGGAAAGAGGTTCTGCCGATAAAGACCACCGTGAGGTTTACCGTTCCTGGGCAAGTACAGATCCACAATGCTGTTGTGCCTGTGGATAGGCTGCACAAGTGCGGTGAAGACCAGCATGAGCTTTCAGGGCTGGCACCTTCCTGGTGGGAGAAGGAGCCGGACGTTTGCCTTTTTCGGAAAGAGGCTCTGCCGAGAACGACTGCCGTGCCATGTGCTGCCTGTGGGAAAGCAAAGATCCCCAGTGCTGTTTTGCCTGTGGATAGGCTGCACGGGGACGGTGAAGACGAGCATGAGCTTTCAGGGCTGGCACCTTCCTGGTGGGAGAAGGAGCCGGACGTATGCCTTTTATGAAAGAGGTTCTGCCGAGAACGCCCACCGTGAGGTCTACCGTTCCTGGGCAAGTACAGATCCCCAGTGCTGTTGTGCCTGTGGATAGGCTGCACGGGGACGGTGAAGACCAGCATGAGCGTTCAGGGCTGGCACCTTCCTTGTGGGAGAAGGAGCCGGACGTTTGCCTTTTTCGGAAAGAGGCTCTGCCGAGAACGAGTGCCGTGCCATGTGCTGCCTGTGGGAAAGCAAAGATCCCCAGTGCTGTTGTGCCTGTGGATAGGCTGCACGGGGACGGTGAAGACGAGCATGAGCTTTCAGGGCTGGCACCTTCCTGGTGGGTGAAGGAGCCGGACGTTTGGCTTTTCGGAAGGAGAGTCTGCTGAGAACGAACACCGTGAGGTCTACCGTTCCTGGGCAAGTACAGATCCCCAATGCTGTTGTGCCTGTGGATAGGCTGCACAGGTGCGGTGAAGACCAGCATGAGCTTTCAGGGCTGGCACCTTCCTTGTGGGACAAGGAGCCAGACGTTTGCCTTTTCCGAAAGAGGCTCTGCCAAGAACAAACACCGTGAGGTGTACCGTTCCTCGCAAGTACAGATCCACAAAGCTGCTGTGCCTGTGGAGAGGCTGCACAGGGACAGTGAAGAGCAGCATGAGCTTTCAGGGCTGGCACCTTCCTTGTGGGAGAAGGAGCCGGACGTTTGCCTTTTCGGAAAGAGACTCTGCTGAGAACGAGCGCCGTGAGATGTGCCGCCTGTGGGAAAGCACAGATCCCCAGTGCTGTTGTGCCTGTGGATAGGCTGCACGGGGACGGTGAAGACGAGCATGAGCTTTCAGGGCTGGCACCTTCCTGGTGGGAGAAGGAGCCGGACTTTTGCCTTTTCGGAAGGAGAGTCTGCCGAAAACGAACAACGTGAGGTGTACCGTTCCTGGGCAAGTACAGATCCACAATGCTGTTGTGCCTGTGGATAGGCTGCACAGGGACAGTGAAGACCAGCATGAGCTTTCAGGGCTGGCACCTTCCTGGTGGGAGAAGGAGCCGGACGTTTGCCTTTTCGGAAAGAGGTTCTGCCGATAAAGACAACCGTGAGGTTTACCGTTCCTGGGCAAGTACAGATCCACAATGCTGTTGTGCCTGTGGATAGGCTGCACAGGGACAGTGAAGAGCAGCATGAGCTTTCAGGGCTGGCACCTTCCTTGTGGGAGAAGGAGCCGGACGTTTGCCTTTTCAGAAGGAGAGTCTGCCGAGTACAAGCGCCGTGAGATGTGCCGCCTGTGGGAAAGCACAGATCCCCAGTGCTGTTGTGCCTGTGCGTAGGCTGCACGGGGACGGTGAAGAGCAGCATGAGCTTTCAGGGCTGGCACCTTCCTTGTGGGAGAAGGAGCCGGACTTTTGCTTTTCGGAAGGAGTGTCTGCTGAGAACGACCACCGTGAGGTCTACCGTTCCTGGGCAAGTACAGATCCACAATGCTGTTGTGCCTGTGGATAGGCTGCACAGCTGCGGTGAAGACCAGCATGAGCTTTCAGGGGTGGCATCTTCCTGGTGGGAGAAGGAGCCGGACTTTTGCCTGTTTGGAAAGAGGCTCTGCCGAGAACGACTGCGTGCCATGTGCCGCCTGTGGGAAAGCAAAGATCCCCAGTGCTGTTGTGCCTGTGGATATGCTGCACGGGGACGGTGAAGACGAGCATGAGCTTTCAGGGCTGGCACCTTCCTGGTGGGACAAGGAGCCGGACGTTTGCCTTTTCAGAAAGAGGCTCTGCCGAGAACGAGTGCCGTGCCATGTGCTGCCTGTGGGAAAGCAAAGATCCCCAGTGCTGTTGTGCCTGTGCGTAGGCTGCACGGGGATGGTGAAGACCAGCATGAGCTTTCAGGGCTGGCACCTTCCTGGTGGGAGAAGGAGACGGACTTTTGCCTTTCGGAAGGAGAGTCTGCTGAGAACGAACACCGTGAGGTCTACCGTTCCTGGTCAAGTACAGATCCACAATGCTGTTGTGCCTGTGGATAGGCTGCACAGGTGCGGTGAAGACCAGCATGAGCTTTCAGGGCTGGCACCTTCCTGGTGGGACAAGGAGCCGGCCGTTTGCCTTTTCGGAAAGAGGCTCTGCGGAGAACGAGCGCTGTGCCTTGTGCCGCCTGTGGGAAAGCTCAAATCCCCAGTGCTGTTGTGCCTGTGGATAGGCTGCACGGGGACGGTGAAGACCAGCATGAGCTTTCAGGGCTGGAACCATCCTTGTGGGAGAAGGAGCCGGACGTTTGCCTTTTCGGAAAGAGGCTCTGCTGAGAACGAACACCGTGAGGTCTACCGTTCCTGGGCAAGCACGGATCCCCAGTGCTGTTGTGCCTGTGGATAGGCTGCACAGGTGCGGTGAAGACCAGCATGAGCTTTCAGGGCTGGCACCTTCCTGGTGGGAGAAGGAGCCGGACGTTTGCCTTTTTCGGAAAGAGGCTCTGCCGAGAACGACTGCCGTGCCATGTGCTGCCTGTGGGAAAGCAAAGATCCCCAGTGCTGTTTTGCCTGTGGATAGGCTGCACGGGGACGGTGAAGACGAGCATGAGCTTTCAGGGCTGGCACCTTCCTGGTGGGAGAAGGAGCCGGACGTTTGCCTTTTTGGAAGGAGAGTCTGCCGAAAACGAACACCGTGTGGTGTACCGTTCCTGGGCAAGTACAGATCCACAATGCTGTTGTGCTTGTGAATAGGCTGCTCAAGTGCGGTGAAGACCAGCATGAGCTTTCAGGGCTGGCACCTTCCTGGTGGGAGAAGGAGCCGGACGTTTGCCTTTTCGGAAAGAGGCTCTGCCGAGAACGAGCGCCGTGCCATGTGCCGCCTGTGGGAAAGCAAAGATCCCCAGCGCTCTTGTGCCTGTGGATAGGCTGCACGGGAACAGTGAAGACGAGCATGAGCTTTCAGGGCTGGCACCTTCCTTGTGGGAGAAGGAGCCGGACGTTTGCCTTTTCGGAAAGAGGCTCTGCTGAGAACGATCACCGTGAGGTGTACCGTTCCTGGGCAAGCACGAATCTCCAGTGGTGTTGTGCCTGTAGATAGGCTGCACGGGTACAGTGAAGAGCAGCATGAGCTTTCAGGGCTGGCACCTTCCTTGTTGGAGAAGGAGCCGGACGTTTGCCTTTTCGGAAGGAGAGTCTGCCGAGTACAAGCGCCGTGACATGTGCCGTCTTTTGGAAAGCACAGATCCCCAGTGCTGTTGTGCCTGTGGATAGGCTGCACAGGGACAGTGAAGAGCAGCATGAGCTTTCAGGGCTGGCACCTTCCTTGTGGGAGAAGGAGCCGGACGTTTGCCTTTTCAGAAGGAGAGTCTGCCGAGTACAAGCGCCGTGAGATGTGCCGCCTGTGGGAAAGCACAGATCCCCAGTGCTGTTGTGCCTCTGCGTAGGCTGCACGGGGACGGTGAAGAGCAGCATGAGCTTTCAGGGCTGGCACCTTCCTTCTGGGAGAAGGAGCCGGACTTTTGCTTTTCGGAAGGAGTGTCTGCTGAGAACGACCACCGTGAGGTCTACCGTTCCTGGGCAAGTACAGATCCCCAATGCTGTTGTGCCTGTGGATAGGCTGCACGGGGACGGTGAAGACGAGCATGAGCTTTCAGGGCTGGCACCTTCCTGGTGGGAGAAGGAGCCGGACGTTTGCCTTTTTGGAAGGAGAGTCAGCCGAAAACGAACACCGTGTGGTGTACCGTTCCTGGGCAAGTACAGATCCACAATGCTGTTGTGCTTGTGGATAGGCTGCACAGGTGCGGTGAAGACCAGCATGAGCTTTCAGGGCTGGCACCTTCCTGGTGGGAGAAGGAGCCGGACGTTTGCCTTTTCGGAAAGAGGTTCTGCCGATAAAGACCACCGTGAGGTTTACCGTTCCTGGGCAAGTACAGATCCACAATGCTGTTGTGCCTGTGGATAGGCTGCACAAGTGCGGTGAAGACCAGCATGAGCTTTCAGGGCTGGCACCTTCCTGGTGGGAGAAGGAGCCGGACGTTTGCCTTTTTCGGAAAGAGGCTCTGCCGAGAACGACTGCCGTGCCATGTGCTGCCTGTGGGAAAGCAAAGATCCCCAGTGCTGTTTTGCCTGTGGATAGGCTGCACGGGGACGGTGAAGACGAGCATGAGCTTTCAGGGCTGGCACCTTCCTGGTGGGAGAAGGAGCCGGACGTATGCCTTTTATGAAAGAGGTTCTGCCGAGAACGCCCACCGTGAGGTCTACCGTTCCTGGGCAAGTACAGATCCCCAGTGCTGTTGTGCCTGTGGATAGGCTGCACGGGGACGGTGAAGACCAGCATGAGCGTTCAGGGCTGGCACCTTCCTTGTGGGAGAAGGAGCCGGACGTTTGCCTTTTTCGGAAAGAGGCTCTGCCGAGAACGAGTGCCGTGCCATGTGCTGCCTGTGGGAAAGCAAAGATCCCCAGTGCTGTTGTGCCTGTGGATAGGCTGCACGGGGACGGTGAAGACGAGCATGAGCTTTCAGGGCTGGCACCTTCCTGGTGGGTGAAGGAGCCGGACGTTTGGCTTTTCGGAAGGAGAGTCTGCTGAGAACGAACACCGTGAGGTCTACCGTTCCTGGGCAAGTACAGATCCCCAATGCTGTTGTGCCTGTGGATAGGCTGCACAGGTGCGGTGAAGACCAGCATGAGCTTTCAGGGCTGGCACCTTCCTTGATGGACAATGAGCCAGACGTTTGCCTTTTCCGAAAGAGGCTCTGCCAAGAACAAACACCGTGAGGTGTACCGTTCCTCGCAAGTACAGATCCACAAAGCTGCTGTGCCTGTGGAGAGGCTGCACAGGGACAGTGAAGAGCAGCATGAGCTTTCAGGGCTGGCACCTTCCTGGTGGGAGAAGGAGCCGGACGTTTGCCTTTTCGGAAAGAGGTTCTGCCGATAAAGACCACCGTGAGGTTTACCGTTCCTGGGCAAGTACAGATCCACAATGCTGTTGTGCCTGTGGATATGCTGCACAAGTGCGGTGAAGACCAGCATGAGCTTTCAGGGCTGGCACCTTCCTGGTGGGTGAAGGAGCCAGGCGTTTGCCTTTTCGGAAAGAGACTCTGCTGAGAACGAACACCGTGAGATGTGCCGCCTGTGGGAAAGCACGGATCCCCAGTGCTGTTGTGCCTGTGCGTAGGCTGCACGGGGACGGTGAAGAGCAGCATGAGCTTTCAGGGCTGGCACCTTCCTTGTGGGAGAAGGAGCCGGACTTTTGCTTTTCGGAAGGAGTGTCTGCTGAGAACGACCACCGTGAGGTCTACCGTTCCTGGGCAAGTACAGATCCACAATGCTGTTGTGCCTGTGGATAGGCTGCACAGGGACAGTGAAGAGCAGCATGAGCTTTCAGGGCTGGCACCTTCCTGGTGGGACAAGGAGCCGGCCGTTTGCCTTTTCGGAAAGAGGCTCTGCGGAGAACGAGCGCTGTGCCTTGTGCCGCCTGTGGGAAAGCTCAAATCCCCAGTGCTGTTGTGCCTGTGGATAGGCTGCACGGGGACGGTGAAGACCAGCATGAGCTTTCAGGGCTGGAACCATCCTTGTGGGAGAAGGAGCCGGACGTTTGCCTTTTCGGAAAGAGGCTCTGCTGAGAACGAACACCGTGAGGTCTACCGTTCCTGGGCAAGCACGGATCCCCAGTGCTGTTGTGCCTGTGCGTAGGCTGCACGGGGACGGTGAAGACGAGCATGAGCTTTCAGGGCTGGCACCTTCCTGGTGGGAGAAGGAGACGGACTTTTGCCTTTCGGAAGGAGAGTCTGCTGAGAACGAACACCGTGAGGTCTACCGTTCCTGGTCAAGTACAGATCCACAATGCTGTTGTGCCTGTGGATAGGCTGCACAGCTGCGGTGAAGACCAGCATGAGCTTTCAGGGCTGGCACCTTCCTGGTGGGAGAAGGAGCCGGACGTTTGCCTTTCGGAAAGAGGTTCTGCCGATAAAGACCACCGTGAGGTTTACCGTTCCTGGGCAAGTACAGATCCACAATGCTGTTGTGCCTGTGGATAGGCTGCACAAGTGCGGTGAAGACCAGCAAGAGCTTTCAGGGCTGGCACCTTCCTGGTGGGAGAAGGAGCCGGACGTTTGCCTTTTTCGGAAAGAGGCTCTGCCGAGAACGACTGCCGTGCCATGTGCTGCCTGTGGGAAAGCAAAGATCCCCAGTGCTGTTGTGCCTGTGCGTAGGCTGCACGGGGACGGTGAAGACGAGCATGAGCTTTCAGGGCTGGCACCTTCCTCTTGGGAGAAGGAGCCGGACGTATGCCTTTTATGAAAGAGGTTCTGCCGAGAACGCCCACCGTGAGGTCTACCGTTCCTGGGCAAGTACAGATCCCCAGTGCTGTTGTGCCTGTGGATAGGCTGCACGGGGACGGTGAAGACCAGCATGAGCGTTCAGGGCTGGCACCTTCCTTGTTGGAGAAGGAGCCGGACGTTTGCCTTTTTCGGAAAGAGGCTCTGCCGAGAACGAGTGCCGTGCCATGTGCTGCCTGTGGGAAAGCAAAGATCCCCAGTGCTGTTGTGCCTGTGGATAGGCTGCACGGGGACGGTGAAGACGAGCATGAGCTTTCAGGGCTGGCACCTTCCTGGTGGGTGAAGGAGCCGGACGTTTGGCTTTTCGGAAGGAGAGTCTGCTGAGAACGAACACCGTGAGGTCTACCGTTCCTGGGCAAGTACAGATCCCCAATGCTGTTGTGCCTGTGGATAGGCTGCACAGGTGCGGTGAAGACCAGCATGAGCTTTCAGGGCTGGCACCTTCCTTGATGGACAATGAGCCAGACGTTTGCCTTTTCCGAAAGAGGCTCTGCCAAGAACAAACACCGTGAGGTGTACCGTTCCTCGCAAGTACAGATCCACAAAGCTGCTGTGCCTGTGGAGAGGCTGCACAGGGACAGTGAAGAGCAGCATGAGCTTTCAGGGCTGGCACCTTCCTTGTGGGAGAAGGAGCCGGACGTTTGCCTTTTCGGAAAGAGACTCTGCTGAGAACGAGCGCCGTGAGATGTGCCGTCTGTGGGAAAGCACAGATCCCCAGTGCTGTTGTGCCTGTGGATAGGCTGCACGGGGACGGTGAAGACGAGCATGAGCTTTCAGGGCTGGCACTTTCCTGGTGGGAGAAGGAGCCGGACGTTTGCCTTTTCGGAAGGAGAGTCTGCCGAAAACGAACAACGTGAGGTGTACCGTTCCTGGGCAAGTACAGATCCACAATGCTGTTGTGCCTGTGGATAGGCTGCACAGGGACAGTGAAGAGCAGCATGAGCTTTCAGGGCTGGCACCTTCCTGGTGGGACAAGGAGCCGGCCGTTTGCCTTTTCGGAAAGAGGCTCTGCGGAGAACGAGCGCTGTGCCTTGTGCCGCCTGTGGGAAAGCTCAAATCCCCAGTGCTGTTGTGCCTGTGGATAGGCTGCACGGGGACGGTGAAGACCAGCATGAGCTTTCAGGGCTGGAACCATCCTTGTGGGAGAAAGAGCCGGACGTTTGCCTTTTCGGAAAGAGGCTCTGCTGAGAACGAACACCGTGAGGTCTACCGTTCCTGGGCAAGCACGGATCCCCAGTGCTGTTGTGCCTGTGCGTAGGCTGCACGGGGATGGTGAAGACCAGCATGAGCTTTCAGGGCTGGCACCTTCCTTGTGGGACAAGGAGCCGGACGTTTGCCTTTTTCAGAAAGAGGCTCTGCCGAGAACGAGTGCCGTGCCATGTGCTGCCTGTGGGAAGGGAAAGATCCCCAGTGCTGTTTTGCCTGTGGATAGGCTGCACGGGGACGGTGAAGACGAGCATGAGCTTTCAGGGCTGGCACCTTCCTGGTGGGAGAAGGAGCCGGACGTTTGCATTTTCGAAAAGAGGCTCTGCTGAGAATGAACACCGTGAGGTGTACCGTTCCTGGGCAAGCACGGATCCCCAATGCTGTTGTGCCTGTGGATAGGCTGCACGGGGACGGTGAAGAGCAGCATGAGCTTTCAGGGCTGGCACCTTCCTGGTGGGAGAAGGAGCCGGACGTTTGCCTTTTCGGAAGGAGAGTCTGCTGAGAACGAACACCGTGAGGTGTACCGTTCCTGGGCAAGTACAGATCCACAATGCTGTTGTGCCTGTGGATAGGCTGCACAGCTGCGGTGAAGACCAGCATGAGCTTTCAGGGCAGGCACCTTCCTTGTGGGAGAAGGAGCCGGACGTTTGCCAGTTTCGGAAAGAGGCTCTGCCGAGAACGACTGCCGTGCCATGTGCTGCCTGTGGGAAAGCAAAGATCCCCAGTGCTGTTGTGCCTGTGGATAGGCTGCACAGGGACAGTGAAGAGCAGCATGAGCTTTCCGGGCTGGCACCTTCCTTGTGGGAGAAGGAGTCGGACGTTTGCCTTTTCGGAAAGAGGCTCTGCTGACAACGAATACCGTGAGGTGTACCGTTCTTCGGCAAGCACGGATCCCCAGCGCTGTTGTGCCTGTGGATAGGCTGCACGGAGACAGTGAAGAGCAGCATGAGCGTTCAGGGCTGGCACCTTCTTTGTGGGACAAGGAGCCGGACGTTTGCCTTTCGGAAAGAGGCTCTGCCGAGAACAATCACCATGAGCTGTACCGTTCCTCGCAAGTACAGATCCACAATGCTGTTGTGCCTGTGGATAATCTGCACAAGAGCGGTGAAGACCAGCATGAGCTTTCAGGGCTGGCACCTTCCTGGTGGGAGAAGGAGTCGGACGTTTGCCTTTTCGGAAAGAGGCTCTGCTGAGAACGACCACCGTGAGGTGTACCGTTCCTCGCAAGTACAGATCCACAAAGCTGCTGTGCCTGTGGAGAGGCTGCACAGGGACAGTGAAGAGCAGCATGAGCTTTCAGGGCTGGCACCTTCCTTGTGGGAGAAGGAGCCGGACGTTTGCCTTTTCGGAAAGAGACTCTGCCGAGAATGAACGCTGTGAGATGTGCCGCCTCTGGGAAAGCACAGATCCCCAGTGCTGTTGTGCCTGTGGATAGGCTGCACGGGGACGGTGAAGACGAGCATGAGCTTTCAGGGCTGGCACCTTCCTGGTGGGAGAAGGAGCCGGACGTTTGCCTTTTTGGAAGGAGAGTCAGCCGAAAACGAACACCGTGTGGTGTACCGTTCCTGGGCAAGTACAGATCCACAATGCTGTTGTGCTTGTGGATAGGCTGCACAGGTGCGGTGAAGACCAGCATGAGCTTTCAGGGCTGGCACCTTCCTGGTGGGAGAAGGAGCCGGACGTTTGCCTTTTCGGAAAGAGGTTCTGCCGATAAAGACCACCGTGAGGTTTACCGTTCCTGGGCAAGTACAGATCCACAATGCTGTTGTGCCTGTGGATAGGCTGCACAAGTGCGGTGAAGACCAGCATGAGCTTTCAGGGCTGGCACCTTCCTGGTGGGAGAAGGAGCCGGACGTTTGCCTTTTTCGGAAAGAGGCTCTGCCGAGAACGACTGCCGTGCCATGTGCTGCCTGTGGGAAAGCAAAGATCCCCAGTGCTGTTTTGCCTGTGGATAGGCTGCACGGGGACGGTGAAGACGAGCATGAGCTTTCAGGGCTGGCACCTTCCTGGTGGGAGAAGGAGCCGGACGTTTGCCTTTTTGGAAGGAGAGTCTGCCGAAAACGAACACCGTGTGGTGTACCGTTCCTGGGCAAGTACAGATCCACAATGCTGTTGTGCTTGTGAATAGGCTGCTCAAGTGCGGTGAAGACCAGCATGAGCTTTCAGGGCTGGCACCTTCCTGGTGGGAGAAGGAGCCGGACGTTTGCCTTTTTCGGAAAGAGGCTCTGCCGAGAACGACTGCCGTGCCATGTGCTGCCTGTGGGAAAGCAAAGATCCCCAGTGCTGTTTTGCCTGTGGATAGGCTGCACGGGGACGGTGAAGACGAGCATGAGCTTTCAGGGCTGGCACCTTCCTGGTGGGAGAAGGAGCCGGACGTTTGCCTTTTTGGAAGGAGAGTCTGCCGAAAACGAACACCGTGTGGTGTACCGTTCCTGGGCAAGTACAGATCCACAATGCTGTTGTGCTTGTGGATAGGCTGCACAAGTGCGGTGAAGACCAGCATGAGCTTTCAGGGCTTGGCACCTTCCTTGTGGGAGAAGGAGCCGGACGTTTGCCTTTTCGGAAAGAGGCTCTGCCGAGAACGAGCGCCGTGCCATGTGCCGCCTGTGGGAAAGCAAAGATCCCCAGTGCTGTTGTGCCTGTGCGTAGGCTGCACGGGGACGGTGAAGACGAGCATGAGCTTTCAGGGCTGGCACCTTCCTCTTGGGAGAAGGAGCCGGACGTATGCCTTTTATGAAAGAGGTTCTGCCGAGAACGCCCACCGTGAGGTCTACCGTTCCTGGGCAAGTACAGATCCCCAGTGCTGTTGTGCCTGTGGATAGGCTGCACGGGGACGGTGAAGACCAGCATGAGCGTTCAGGGCTGGCACCTTCCTTGTGGGAGAAGGAGCCGGACGTTTGCCTTTTTCGGAAAGAGGCTCTGCCGAGAACGAGTGCCGTGCCATGTGCTGCCTGTGGGAAAGCAAAGATCCCCAGTGCTGTTGTGCCTGTGGATAGGCTGCACGGGGACGGTGAAGACGAGCATGAGCTTTCAGGGCTGGCACCTTCCTGGTGGGTGAAGGAGCCGGACGTTTGGCTTTTCGGAAGGAGAGTCTGCTGAGAACGAACACCGTGAGGTCTACCGTTCCTGGGCAAGTACAGATCCCCAATGCTGTTGTGCCTGTGGATAGGCTGCACAGGTGCGGTGAAGACCAGCATGAGCTTTCAGGGCTGGCACCTTCCTTGATGGACAATGAGCCAGACGTTTGCCTTTTCCGAAAGAGGCTCTGCCAAGAACAAACACCGTGAGGTGTACCGTTCCTCGCAAGTACAGATCCACAAAGCTGCTGTGCCTGTGGAGAGGCTGCACAGGGACAGTGAAGAGCAGCATGAGCTTTCAGGGCTGGCACCTTCCTTGTGGGAGAAGGAGCCGGACGTTTGCCTTTTCGGAAAGAGACTGTGCTGAGAACGAGCGCCGTGAGATGTGCCGTCTGTGGGAAAGCACAGATCCCCAGTGCTGTTGTGCCTGTGGATAGGCTGCACGGGGACGGTGAAGACGAGCATGAGCTTTCAGGGCTGGCACTTTCCTGGTGGGAGAAGGAGCCGGACGTTTGCCTTTTCGGAAGGAGAGTCTGCCGAAAACAAACAACGTGAGGTGTACCGTTCCTGGGCAAGTACAGATCCACAATGCTGTTGTGCCTGTGGATAGGCTGCACAGGGACAGTGAAGAGCAGCATGAGCTTTCAGGGCTGGCACCTTCCTGGTGGGACAAGGAGCCGGCCGTTTGCCTTTTCGGAAAGAGGCTCTGCGGAGAACGAGCGCTGTGCCTTGTGCCGCCTGTGGGAAAGCTCAAATCCCCAGTGCTGTTGTGCCTGTGGATAGGCTGCACGGGGACGGTGAAGACCAGCATGAGCTTTCAGGGCTGGAACCATCCTTGTGGGAGAAAGAGCCGGACGTTTGCCTTTTCGGAAAGAGGCTCTGCTGAGAACGAACACCGTGAGGTCTACCGTTCCTGGGCAAGCACGGATCCCCAGTGCTGTTGTGCCTGTGCGTAGGCTGCACGGGGATGGTGAAGACCAGCATGAGCTTTCAGGGCTGGCACCTTCCTTGTGGGACAAGGAGCCGGACGTTTGCCTTTTTCAGAAAGAGGCTCTGCCGAGAACGAGTGCCGTGCCATGTGCTGCCTGTGGGAAGGGAAAGATCCCCAGTGCTGTTTTGCCTGTGGATAGGCTGCACGGGGACGGTGAAGACGAGCATGAGCTTTCAGGGCTGGCACCTTCCTGGTGGGAGAAGGAGCCGGACGTTTGCCTTTTCGAAAAGAGGCTCTGCTGAGAATGAACACCGTGAGGTGTACCGTTCCTGGGCAAGCACGGATCCCCAATGCTGTTGTGCCTGTGGATAGGCTGCACGGGGACGGTGAAGAGCAGCATGAGCTTTCAGGGCTGGCACCTTCCTGGTGGGAGAAGGAGCCGGACGTTTGCCTTTTCGGAAGGAGAGTCTGCTGAGAACGAACACCGTGAGGTGTACCGTTCTTGGGCAAGTACAGATCCACAATGCTGTTTTGCCTGTGGATAGGCTGCACAGGTGCGGTGAAGACCAGCATGAGCTTTCAGGGCTGGCACCTTCCTGGTGGGAGAAGGAGTCGGACGTTTGCCTTTTCGGAAAGAGGCTCTGCCGAGAACGAACACAGTGAGGTCTATCGTTCCTGGGCAAGTACAGATCCACAATGCTGTTGTGCCTGTGGATAGGCTGCACAGCTGCGGTGAAGACCAGCATGAGCTTTCAGGGCAGGCACCTTCCTTGTGGGAGAAGGAGCCGGACGTTTGCCAGTTTCGGAAAGAGGCTCTGCCGAGAACGACTGCCGTGCCATGTGCTGCCTGTGGGAAAGCAAAGATCCCCAGTGCTGTTGTGCCTGTGGATAGGCTGCACAGGGACAGTGAAGAGCAGCATGAGCTTTCCGGGCTGGCACCTTCCTTGTGGGAGAAGGAGTCGGACGTTTGCCTTTTCGGAAAGAGGCTCTGCTGACAACGAATACCGTGAGGTGTACCGTTCTTCGGCAAGCACGGATCCCCAGCGCTGTTGTGCCTGTGGATAGGCTGCACGGAGACAGTGAAGAGCAGCATGAGCGTTCAGGGCTGGCACCTTCTTTGTGGGACAAGGAGCCGGACGTTTGCCTTTCGGAAAGAGGCTCTGCCGAGAACAATCACCATGAGCTGTACCGTTCCTCGCAAGTACAGATCCACAATGCTGTTGTGCCTGTGGATAATCTGCACAAGAGCGGTGAAGACCAGCATGAGCTTTCAGGGCTGGCACCTTCCTGGTGGGAGAAGGAGTCGGACGTTTGCCTTTTCGGAAAGAGGCTCTGCTGAGAACGACCACCGTGAGGTGTACCGTTCCTCGCAAGTACAGATCCACAAAGCTGCTGTGCCTGTGGAGAGGCTGCACAGGGACAGTGAAGAGCAGCATGAGCTTTCAGGGCTGGCACCTTCCTTGTGGGAGAAGGAGCCGGACGTTTGCCTTTTCGGAAAGAGACTCTGCCGAGAATGAACGCTGTGAGATGTGCCGCCTCTGGGAAAGCACAGATCCCCAGTGCTGTTGTGCCTGTGGATAGGCTGCACGGGGACGGTGAAGACGAGCATGAGCTTTCAGGGCTGGCACCTTCCTGGTGGGAGAAGGAGCCGGACGTTTGCCTTTTTGGAAGGAGAGTCAGCCGAAAACGAACACCGTGTGGTGTACCGTTCCTGGGCAAGTACAGATCCACAATGCTGTTGTGCTTGTGGATAGGCTGCACAGGTGCGGTGAAGACCAGCATGAGCTTTCAGGGCTGGCACCTTCCTGGTGGGAGAAGGAGCCGGACGTTTGCCTTTTCGGAAAGAGGTTCTGCCGATAAAGACCACCGTGAGGTTTACCGTTCCTGGGCAAGTACAGATCCACAATGCTGTTGTGCCTGTGGATAGGCTGCACAAGTGCGGTGAAGACCAGCATGAGCTTTCAGGGCTGGCACCTTCCTGGTGGGAGAAGGAGCCGGACGTTTGCCTTTTTCGGAAAGAGGCTCTGCCGAGAACGACTGCCGTGCCATGTGCTGCCTGTGGGAAAGCAAAGATCCCCAGTGCTGTTTTGCCTGTGGATAGGCTGCACGGGGACGGTGAAGACGAGCATGAGCTTTCAGGGCTGGCACCTTCCTGGTGGGAGAAGGAGCCGGACGTTTGCCTTTTTGGAAGGAGAGTCTGCCGAAAACGAACACCGTGTGGTGTGCCGTTCCTGGGCAAGTACAGATCCACAATGCTGTTGTGCTTGTGGATAGGCTGCACAAGTGCGGTGAAGACCAGCATGAGCTTTCAGGGCTGGCACCTTCCTTGTGGGTGAAGGAGCCGGACGTTTGCCTTTTCGGAAAGAGGCTCTGCCGAGAACGAGCGCCGTGCCATGTGCCGCCTGTGGGAAAGCAAAGATCCCCAGTGCTGTTGTGCCTGTGCGTAGGCTGCACGGGGACGGTGAAGACGAGCATGAGCTTTCAGGGCTGGCACCTTCCTCTTGGGAGAAGGAGCCGGACGTATGCCTTTTATGAAAGAGGTTCTGCCGAGAACGCCCACCGTGAGGTCTACCGTTCCTGGGCAAGTACAGATCCCCAGTGCTGTTGTGCCTGTGGATAGGCTGCACGGGGACGGTGAAGACCAGCATGAGCGTTCAGGGCTGGCACCTTCCTTGTGGGAGAAGGAGCCGGACGTTTGCCTTTTTCGGAAAGAGGCTCTGCCGAGAACGAGTGCCGTGCCATGTGCTGCCTGTGGGAAAGCAAAGATCCCCAGTGCTGTTGTGCCTGTGGATAGGCTGCACGGGGACGGTGAAGACGAGCATGAGCTTTCAGGGCTGGCACCTTCCTGGTGGGTGAAGGAGCCGGACGTTTGGCTTTTCGGAAGGAGAGTCTGCTGAGAACGAACACCGTGAGGTCTACCGTTCCTGGGCAAGTACAGATCCCCAATGCTGTTGTGCCTGTGGATAGGCTGCACAGGTGCGGTGAAGACCAGCATGAGCTTTCAGGGCTGGCACCTTCCTTGATGGACAATGAGCCAGACGTTTGCCTTTTCCGAAAGAGGCTCTGCCAAGAACAAACACCGTGAGGTGTACCGTTCCTCGCAAGTACAGATCCACAAAGCTGCTGTGCCTGTGGAGAGGCTGCACAGGGACAGTGAAGAGCAGCATGAGCTTTCAGGGCTGGCACCTTCCTTGTGGGAGAAGGAGCCGGCCGTTTGCCTTTTCGGAAAGAGACTCTGCTGAGAACGAGCGCCGTGAGATGTGCCGTCTGTGGGAAAGCACAGATCCCCAGTGCTGTTGTGCCTGTGGATAGGCTGCACGGGGACGGTGAAGACGAGCATGAGCTTTCAGGGCTGGCACTTTCCTGGTGGGAGAAGGAGCCGGACGTTTGCCTTTTCGGAAGGAGAGTCTGCCGAAAACAAACAACGTGAGGTGTACCGTTCCTGGGCAAGTACAGATCCACAATGCTGTTGTGCCTGTGGATAGGCTGCACAGGGACAGTGAAGAGCAGCATGAGCTTTCAGGGCTGGCACCTTCCTGGTGGGACAAGGAGCCGGCCGTTTGCCTTTTCGGAAAGAGGCTCTGCGGAGAACGAGCGCTGTGCCTTGTGCCGCCTGTGGGAAAGCTCAAATCCCCAGTGCTGTTGTGCCTGTGGATAGGCTGCACGGGGACGGTGAAGACCAGCATGAGCTTTCAGGGCTGGAACCATCCTTGTGGGAGAAAGAGCCGGACGTTTGCCTTTTCGGAAAGAGGCTCTGCTGAGAACGAACACCGTGAGGTCTACCGTTCCTGGGCAAGCACGGATCCCCAGTGCTGTTGTGCCTGTGCGTAGGCTGCACGGGGATGGTGAAGACCAGCATGAGCTTTCAGGGCTGGCACCTTCCTTGTGGGACAAGGAGCCGGACGTTTGCCTTTTTCAGAAAGAGGCTCTGCCGAGAACGAGTGCCGTGCCATGTGCTGCCTGTGGGAAGGGAAAGATCCCCAGTGCTGTTTTGCCTGTGGATAGGCTGCACGGGGACGGTGAAGACGAGCATGAGCTTTCAGGGCTGGCACCTTCCTGGTGGGAGAAGGAGCCGGACGTTTGCCTTTTCGAAAAGAGGCTCTGCTGAGAATGAACACCGTGAGGTGTACCGTTCCTGGGCAAGCACGGATCCCCAATGCTGTTGTGCCTGTGGATAGGCTGCACGGGGACGGTGAAGAGCAGCATGAGCTTTCAGGGCTGGCACCTTCCTGGTGGGAGAAGGAGCCGGACGTTTGCCTTTTCGGAAGGAGAGTCTGCTGAGAACGAACACCGTGAGGTGTACCGTTCTTGGGCAAGTACAGATCCACAATGCTGTTTTGCCTGTGGATAGGCTGCACAGGTGCGGTGAAGACCAGCATGAGCTTTCAGGGCTGGCACCTTCCTGGTGGGAGAAGGAGTCGGACGTTTGCCTTTTCGGAAAGAGGCTCTGCCGAGAACGAACACAGTGAGGTCTATCGTTCCTGGGCAAGTACAGATCCACAATGCTGTTGTGCCTGTGGATAGGCTGCACAGCTGCGGTGAAGACCAGCATGAGCTTTCAGGGCTGGCACCTTCCTGGTGGGAGAAGGAGCCGGACGTTTGCCTTTTTCGGAAAGAGGCTCTGCCGAGAACGACTGCCGTGCCATGTGCTGCCTGTGGGAAAGCAAAGATCCCCAGTGCTGTTGTGCCTGTGAATAGGCTGCACGGGAACAGTGAAGAGCAGCATGAGCTTTCAGGGCTGGCACCTTCCTTGTGGGAGAAGGAGCCGGACGTTTGCCTTTTCGGAAAGAGGCTCTGCTGAGAACGATCACCGTGAGGTGTACCGTTCCTGGGCAAGCACGAATCTCCAGTGGTGTTGTGCCTGTAGATAGGCTGCACGGGTACAGTGAAGAGCAGCATGAGCTTTCAGGGCTGGCACCTTCCTTGTTGGAGAAGGAGCCGGACGTTTGCCTTTTCGGAAGGAGAGTCTGCCGAGTACAAGCGCTCTAAGATGTGCCGCCTGTGGGAAAGCACAGATCCCCAGTGCTGTTGTGCCTGTGGATAGGCTGCACAGGGACAGTGAAGAGCAGCATGAGCTTTCCGGGCTGGCACCTTCCTTGTGGGAGAAGGAGTCGGACGTTTGCCTTTTCGGAAAGAGGCTCTGCTGACAACGAATACCGTGAGGTGTACCGTTCTTCGGCAAGCACGGATCCCCAGCGCTGTTGTGCCTGTGGATAGGCTGCACGGAGACAGTGAAGAGCAGCATGAGCGTTCAGGGCTGGCACCTTCTTTGTGGGACAAGGAGCCGGACGTTTGCCTTTCGGAAAGAGGCTCTGCCGAGAACAATCACCATGAGCTGTACCGTTCCTCGCAAGTACAGATCCACAATGCTGTTGTGCCTGTGGATAATCTGCACAAGAGCGGTGAAGACCAGCATGAGCTTTCAGGGCTGGCACCTTCCTGGTGGGAGAAGGAGTCGGACGTTTGCCTTTTCGGAAAGAGGCTCTGCTGAGAACGACCACCGTGAGGTGTACCGTTCCTCGCAAGTACAGATCCACAAAGCTGCTGTGCCTGTGGAGAGGCTGCACAGGGACAGTGAAGAGCAGCATGAGCTTTCAGGGCTGGCACCTTCCTTGTGGGAGAAGGAGCCGGACGTTTGCCTTTTCGGAAAGAGACTCTGCCGAGAATGAACGCTGTGAGATGTGCCGCCTCTGGGAAAGCACAGATCCCCAGTGCTGTTGTGCCTGTGGATAGGCTGCACGGGGACGGTGAAGAGCAGCATGAGCTTTCAGGGCTGGCACCTTCCTGGTGGGAGAAGGAGCCGGACGTTTGCCTTTTTGGAAGGAGAGTCTGCCGAAAACGAAAACCTTGTGGTGTACCGTTCCTGGGCAAGTACAGATCCACAATGCTGTTGTGCTTGTGGATAGGCTGCACAAGTGCAGTGAAGACCAGCATGAGCTTTCAGGGCTGGCACCTTCCTGGTGGGAGAAGGAGCCGGACGTTTGCCTTTTTGGAAGGAGAGTCAGCCGAAAACGAACACCGTGTGGTGTACCGTTCCTGGGCAAGTACAGATCCACAATGCTGTTGTGCTTGTGGATAGGCTGCACAGGTGCGGTGAAGACCAGCATGAGCTTTCAGGGCTGGCACCTTCCTGGTGGGAGAAGGAGCCGGACGTTTGCCTTTTCGGAAAGAGGTTCTGCCGATAAAGACCACCGTGAGGTTTACCGTTCCTGGGCAAGTACAGATCCACAATGCTGTTGTGCCTGTGGATAGGCTGCACAAGTGCGGTGAAGACCAGCATGAGCTTTCAGGGCTGGCACCTTCCTGGTGGGAGAAGGAGCCGGACGTTTGCCTTTTTCGGAAAGAGGCTCTGCCGAGAACGAGTGCCGTGCCATGTGCTGCCTGTGGGAAAGCAAAGATCCCCAGTGCTGTTTTGCCTGTGGATAGGCTGCACGGGGACGGTGAAGACGAGCATGAGCTTTCAGGGCTGGCACCTTCCTGGTGGGAGAAGGAGCCGGACGTTTGCCTTTTTGGAAGGAGAGTCTGCCGAAAACGAACACCGTGTGGTGTACCGTTCCTGGGCAAGTACAGATCCACAATGCTGTTGTGCTTGTGGATAGGCTGCACAAGTGCGGTGAAGACCAGCATGAGCTTTCAGGGCTGGCACATTCCTTGTGGGACAAGGAGCCGGACGTTTGCCTTTTCGGAAAGAGGCTCTGCCGAGAACGAGTGCCGTGCCATGTGCCGCCTGTGGGAAAGCAAAGATCCCCAGTGCTGTTGTGCCTGTGCGTAGGCTGCACGGGGACGGTGAAGACGAGCATGAGCTTTCAGGGCTGGCACCTTCCTCTTGGGAGAAGGAGCCGGACGTATGCCTTTTATGAAAGAGGTTCTGCCGAGAACGCCCACCGTGAGGTCTACCGTTCCTGGGCAAGTACAGATCCCCAGTGCTGTTGTGCCTGTGGATAGGCTGCACGGGGACGGTGAAGACGAGCATGAGCTTTCAGGGCTGGCACCTTCCTTGATGGACAATGAGCCAGACGTTTGCCTTTTCCGAAAGAGGCTCTGCCAAGAACAAACACCGTGAGGTGTACCGTTCCTCGCAAGTACAGATCCACAAAGCTGCTGTGCCTGTGGAGAGGCTGCACAGGGACAGTGAAGAGCAGCATGAGCTTTCAGGGCTGGCACTTTCCTTGTGGGAGAAGGAGCCGGACGTTTGCCTTTTCGGAAAGAGACTCTGCTGAGAACGAGCGCCGTGAGATGTGCCGTCTGTGGGAAAGCACAGATCCCCAGTGCTGTTGTGCCTGTGGATAGGCTGCACGGGGACGGTGAAGACGAGCATGAGCTTTCAGGGCTGGCACCTTCCTGGTGGGAGAAGGAGCCGGACGTTTGCCTTTTCGGAAGGAGAGTCTGCCGAAAACGAACAACGTGAGGTGTACCGTTCCTGGGCAAGTACAGATCCACAATGCTGTTGTGCCTATGGATAGGCTGCACAGGGACAGTGAAGAGCAGCATGAGCTTTCAGGGCTGGCACCTTCCTGGTGGGACAAGGAGCCGGCCGTTTGCCTTTTCGGAAAGAGGCTCTGCGGAGAACGAGCGCTGTGCCTTGTGCCGCCTGTGGGAAAGCTCAAATCCCCAGTGCTGTTGTGCCTGTGGATAGGCTGCACGGGGACGGTGAAGACCAGCATGAGCTTTCAGGGCTGGAACCATCCTTGTGGGAGAAGGAGCCGGACGTTTGCCTTTTCGGAAAGAGGCTCTGCTGAGAACGAACACCGTGAGGTCTACCGTTCCTGGGCAAGCACGGATCCCCAGTGCTGTTGTGCCTGTGCGTAGGCTGCACGGGGACGGTGAAGACGAGCATGAGCTTTCAGGGCTGGCACCTTCCTGGTGGGAGAAGGAGCCGGACTTTTGCCTTTCGGAAGGAGAGTCTGCTGAGAACGAACACCGTGAGGTCTACCGTTCCTGGTCAAGTACAGATCCACAATGCTGTTGTGCCTGTGGATAGGCTGCACAGGTGCGGTGAAGACCAGCATGAGCTTTCAGGGCTGGCACCTTCCTGGTGGGAGAAGGAGCCGGACGTTTGCCTTTCGGAAAGAGGTTCTGCCGATAAAGACCACCGTGAGGTTTACCGTTCCTGGGCAAGTACAGATCCACAATGCTGTTGTGCCTGTGGATAGGCTGCACAAGTGCGGTGAAGACCAGCATGAGCTTTCAGGGCTGGCACCTTCCTGGTGGGAGAAGGAGCCGGACGTTTGCCTTTTTCGGAAAGAGGCTCTGCCGAGAACGACTGCCGTGCCATGTGCTGCCTGTTGGAAAGCAAAGATCCCCAGTGCTGTTTTGCCTGTGGATAGGCTGCACGGGGACGGTGAAGACGAGCATGAGCTTTCAGGGCTGGCACCTTCCTGGTGGGAGAAGGAGCCGGACGTTTGCCTTTTTGGAAGGAGAGTCTGCCGAAAACGAAAACCTTGTGGTGTACCGTTCCTGGGCAAGTACAGATCCACAATGCTGTTGTGCTTGTGGATAGGCTGCACAAGTGCAGTGAAGACCAGCATGAGCTTTCAGGGCTGGCACCTTCCTGGTGGGAGAAGGAGCCGGACGTTTGCCTTTTCGGAAGGAGAGTCTGCTGAGAACGAACACCGTGAGGTGTACCGTTCTTGGGCAAGTACAGATCCACAATGCTGTTGTGCCTGTGGATATGCTGGACAGGTGCGGTGAAGACGAGCATGAGCTTTCAGGGCTGGCACCTTCCTTGTGGGAGAAGGAGCCGGACGTTTGCCTTTTCGGAAAGAGAACCTGCTGAGAACGAACACTGTGAGATGTACCGCCTGTGGGAAAGCAAAGATCCCCAGTGCTGTTGTGCCTGTGCGTAGGCTGCACGGGGACGGTGAAGACGAGCATGAGCTTTCAGGGCTGGCACCTTCCTTGTGGGAGAAGGAGCCGGACATTTGCTTTTCGGAAAGAGGCTCTGCTGAGAACGTACGCTGTGAGATGTGCCGCCTGTGGGACAGCAAAGATCCCCAGCGCTCTTGTGCCTGTGCATAGGCTGCACGGGGACAGTGAAGAGCAGCATGAGCTTTCAGGGCTGGCACCTTCCTTGTGAGAGAAGGAGCCGGACGTTTGCCTTTTCGGAAAGAGGCTCTGCTGAGAACGAATCCGTGAGGTGTATCGTTCCTGGGCAAGTACAGATCCACAATGTTGTTGTGCCTGTGGATAGGCTGCACAGAGACAGTGAAGAGCAGCATGAGCTTTCAGGGCTGGCACCTTCCTTGTGGGAGAAGGAGCCGGACGTTTGCCTTTTCGGAAGGAGAGTCTGCTGAGAACGAACACCGTGAGGTCTACCGTTCCTGGGCAAGTACAGATCCCCAATGCTGTTGTGCCTGTGGATAGGCTGCACAGGTGCGGTGAAGACCAGCATGAGCTTTCAGGGCTGGCACCTTCCTTGATGGACAATGAGCCAGACGTTTGCCTTTTCCGAAAGAGGCTCTGCCAAGAACAAACACCGTGAGGTGTACCGTTCCTCGCAAGTACAGATCCACAAAGCTGCTGTGCCTGTGGATAGGCTGCACAGGGACAGTGAAGAGCAGCATGAGCTTTCAGGGCTGGAACCATCCTTGTGGGAGAAGGAGCCGGACGTTTGCCTTTTCGGAAAGAGGCTCTGCTGAGAACGAACACCGTGAGGTCTACCGTTCCTGGGCAAGCACGGATCCCCAGTGCTGTTGTGCCTGTGCGTAGGCTGCACGGGGACGGTGAAGACGAGCATGAGCTTTCAGGGCTGGCACCTTCCTGGTGGGAGAAGGAGCCGGACTTTTGCCTTTCGGAAGGAGAGTCTGCTGAGAACGAACACCGTGAGGTCTACCGTTCCTGGTCAAGTACAGATCCACAATGCTGTTGTGCCTGTGGATAGGCTGCACAAGTGCGGTGAAGAGCAGCATGAGCTTTCAGGGCTGGCACCTTCCTGGTGGGAGAAGGAGCCGGACGTTTGCCTTTTTGGAAGGAGAGTCTGCCGAAAACGAACACCGTGTGGTGTACCGTTCCTGGGCAAGTACAGATCCACAATGCTGTTGTGCTTGTGGATAGGCTGCACAGCTGCGGTGAAGACCAGCATGAGCTTTCAGGGCTGGCACCTTCCTTGTGGGACAAGGAGCCAGACGTTTGCCTTTTTCGGAAAGAGGCTCTGCCGAGAACGAGTGCCGTGCCATGTGCTGCCTGTGGGAAGGGAAAGATCCCCAGTGCTGTTTTGCCTGTGGATAGGCTGCACGGGGACGGTGAAGACGAGCATGAGCTTTCAGGGCTGGCACCTTCCTGGTGGGAGAAGGAGCCGGACGTTTGCCTTTTGAGAAAGAGGCTCTGCCGAGAACGAGTGCCGTGCCATGTGCTGCCTGTGGGAAAGCAAAGATCCCCAGTGCTGTTTTGCCTGTGGATAGGCTGCACGGGGACGGTGAAGAGCAGCATGAGCTTTCAGGGCTGGCACCTTCCTGGTGGGAGAAGGAGCCGGACGTTTGCCTTTTCGGAAAGAGGCTCTGCTTAGAATGAACACCGTGAGGTGTACCGTTCCTGGGCAAGTACAGATCCACAATGCTGTTGTGCTTGTGGATAGGCTGCACAAGTGCGGTGAAGACCAGCATGAGCTTTCAGGGCTGGCACCTTCCTTGTGGGAGAAGGAGCCGGACGTTTGCCTTTTTCGGAAAGAGGCTCTGCTGAGAACGAGCGCCGTGAGATGTGCCGTCTGTGGAAAGCACAGATCCCCAGTGCTGTTGTGCCTGTGGATAGGCTGCACGGGAACGGTGAAGACCAGCATGATCTTACAGGGTTGGCACCTTCCTTGTGGGAGAAGGAGCCGGACGTTTGCCTTTTCGGAAGGAGAGTCTGCTGAGAACGAACACCGTGAGGTCTACCGTTCCTGGGCAAGTACAGATCCCCAATGCTGTTGTGCCTGTGGATAGGCTGCACAGGTGCGGTGAAGACCAGCATGAGCTTTCAGGGCTGGCACCTTCCTTGATGGACAATGAGCCAGACGTTTGCCTTTTCCGAAAGAGGCTCTGCCAAGAACAAACACCGTGAGGTGTACCGTTCCTCGCAAGTACAGATCCACAAAGCTGCTGTGCCTGTGGATAGGCTGCACGGGGACGGTGAAGACGAGCATGAGCTTTCAGGGCTGGCACCTTCCTCGTGGGAGAAGGAGCCGGACTTTTGCCTTTTCGGAAGGAGAGTCTGCCGAAAACGAACAACGTGAGGTGTACCGTTCCTGGTCAAGTACAGATCCACAATGCTGTTGTGCCTGTGGATAGGCTGCACAGGGACAGTGAAGAGCAGCATGAGCTTTCAGGGCTGGCACCTTCCTGGTGGGACAAGGAGCCGGCCGTTTGCCTTTTCGGAAAGAGGCTCTGCGGAGAACGAGCGCTGTGCCTTGTGCCGCCTGTGGGAAAGCTCAAATCCCCAGTGCTGTTGTGCCTGTGGATAGGCTGCACGGGGACGGTGAAGACCAGCATGAGCTTTCAGGGCTGGAACCATCCTTGTGGGAGAAGGAGCCGGACGTTTGCCTTTTCGGAAAGAGGCTCTGCTGAGAACGAACACCGTGAGGTCTACCGTTCCTGGGCAAGCACGGATCCCCAGTGCTGTTGTGCCTGTGCGTAGGCTGCACGGGGACGGTGAAGACGAGCATGAGCTTTCAGGGCTGGCACCTTCCTGGTGGGAGAAGGAGCCGGACTTTTGCCTTTCGGAAGGAGAGTCTGCTGAGAACGAACACCGTGAGGTCTACCGTTCCTGGTCAAGTACAGATCCACAATGCTGTTGTGCCTGTGGATAGGCTGCACAGGTGCGGTGAAGACCAGCATGAGCTTTCAGGGCTGGCACCTTCCTGGTGGGAGAAGGAGCCGGATGTTTGCCTTTCGGAAAGAGGTTCTGCCGATAAAGACCACCGTGAGGTTTACCGTTCCTGGGCAAGTACAGATCCACAATGCTGTTGTGCCTGTGGATAGGCTGCACAGCTGCGGTGAAGACCAGCATGAGCTTTCAGGGCTGGCACCTTCCTGGTGGGAGAAGGAGCCGGACGTTTGCCTTTTTCGGAAAGAGGCTCTGCCGAGAACGAGTGCCGTGCCATGTGCTGCCTGTGGGAAAGCAAAGATCCCCAGTGCTGTTTTGCCTGTGGATAGGCTGCACGGGGACGGTGAAGACGAGCATGAGCTTTCAGGGCTGGCACCTTCCTGGTGGGAGAAGGAGCCGGACGTTTGCCTTTTTGGAAGGAGAGTCTGCCGAAAACGAACACCGTGTGGTGTACCGTTCCTGGGCAAGTACAGATCCACAATGCTGTTGTGCTTGTGGATAGGCTGCACAAGTGCGGTGAAGACCAGCATGAGCTTTCAGGGCTGGCACCTTCCTTGTGGGAGAAGGAGCCGGACGTTTGCCTTTTCGGAAAGAGGCTCTGCCGAGAACGAGTGCCGTGCCATGTGCTGCCTGTGGGAAAGCAAAGATCCCCAGTGCTGTTGTGCCTGTGGATAGGCTGCACAGCTGCGGTGAAGACCAGCATGAGCTTTCAGGGCTGGCACCTTCCTGGTGGGAGAAGGAGCCGGCCGTTTGCCTTTTCGGAAAGAGGCTCTGCGGAGAACGAGCGCTGTGCCTTGTGCCGCCTGTGTGAAAGCTCAAATCCCCAGTGCTGTTGTGCCTGTGGATAGGCTGCACGGGGACGGTGAAGACCAGCATGAGCTTTCAGGGCTGGAACCATCCTTGTGGGAGAAGGAGCCGGACGTTTGCCTTTTCGGAAAGAGGCTCTGCTGAGAACGAACACCGTGAGGTCTACCGTTCCTGGGCAAGCACGGATCCCCAGTGCTGTTGTGCCTGTGCGTAGGCTGCACGGGGACGGTGAAGACGAGCATGAGCTTTCAGGGCTGGCACCTTCCTGGTGGGAGAAGGAGCCGGACTTTTGCCTTTCGGAAGGAGAGTCTGCTGAGAACGAACACCGTGAGGTCTACCGTTCCTGGTCAAGTACAGATCCACAATGCTGTTGTGCCTGTGGATAAGCTGCACAGGTGCGGTGAAGACCAGCATGAGCTTTCAGGGCTGGCACCTTCCTGGTGGGAGAAGGAGCCGGACGTTTGCCTTTTCGGAAAGAGGTTCTGCCGATAAAGACCACCGTGAGGTTTACCGTTCCTGGGCAAGTACAGATCCACAATGCTGTTGTGCCTGTGGATAGGCTGCACAAGTGCGGTGAAGACCAGCATGAGCTTTCAGGGCTGGCACCTTCCTGGTGGGTGAAGGAGCCAGGCGTTTGCCTTTTCGGAAAGAGACTCTGCTGAGAACGAACACCGTGAGATATGCCGCCTGAGGGAAAGCACAGATCCCCAGTGCTGTTGTGCCTGTGCGTAGGCTGCACGGGGACGGTGAAGAGCAGCATGAGCTTTCAGGGCTGGCACCTTCCTTGTGGGAGAAGGAGCCGGACTTTTGCTTTTCGGAAGGAGTGTCTGCTGAGAACGACCACCGTGAGGTCTACCGTTCCTGGGCAAGTACAGATCCCCAGTGCTGTTTTGCCTGTGGATAGGCTGCACGGGGACGGTGAAGACGAGCATGAGCTTTCAGGGCTGGCACCTTCCTGGTGGGAGAAGGAGCCGGACGTTTGCCTTTTCGGAAAGAGGCTCTGCTGAGAATGAACACCGTGAGGTGTATCGTTCCTGGGCAAGCACGGATCCCCAATGCTGTTGTGCCTGTGGATAGGCTGCACGGGGACGGTGAAGAGCAGCATGAGCTTTCAGGGCTGGCACCTTCCTGGTGGGAGAAGGAGCCGGACGTTTGCCTTTTTGGAAGGAGAGTCTGCCGAAAACGAAAACCTTGTGGTGTACCGTTCCTGGGCAAGTACAGATCCACAATGCTGTTGTGCTTGTGGATAGGCTGCACAAGTGCAGTGAAGACCAGCATGAGCTTTCAGGGCTGGCACCTTCCTGGTGGGAGAAGGAGCCGGACGTTTGCCTTTTCGGAAGGAGAGTCTGCTGAGAACGAACACCGTGAGGTGTACCGTTCTTGGGCAAGTACAGATCCACAATGCTGTTGTGCCTGTGGATATGCTGGACAGGTGCGGTGAAGACGAGCATGAGCTTTCAGGGCTGGCACCTTCCCTGTGGGAGAAGGAGCCGGACGTTTGCCTTTTCGGAAAGAGAACCTGCTGAGAACGAACACTGTGAGATGTGCCGCCTGTGGGAAAGCAAAGATTCCCAGTGCTGTTGTGCCTGTGCGTAGGCTGCACGGGGACGGTGACGACGAGCATGAGCTTTCAGGGCTGGCACCTTCCTTGTGGGAGAAGGAGCCGGACATTTGCTTTTCGGAAAGAGGCTCTGCTGAGAACGTACGCTGTGAGATGTGCCGCCTGTGGGACAGCAAAGATCCCCAGCGCTCTTGTGCCTGTGCATAGGCTACACGGGGACAGTGAAGAGCAGCATGAGCTTTCAGGGCTGGCACCTTCCTTGTGAGAGAAGGAGCCGGACGTTTGCCTTTTCGGAAAGAGGCTCTGCTGAGAACGAACTCCGTGAGGTGTATCGTTCCTGGGCAAGTACAGATCCACAATGTTGTTGTGCCTGTGGATAGGCTGCACAGAGACAGTGAAGAGCAGCATGAGCTTTCAGGGCTGGCACCTTCCTTGTGGGAGAAGGAGCCGGACGTTTGCCTTTTCGGAAGGAGAGTCTGCTGAGAACGAACACCGTGAGGTCTACCGTTCCTGGGCAAGTACAGATCCCCAATGCTGTTGTGCCTGTGGATAGGCTGCACAGGTGCGGTGAAGACCAGCATGAGCTTTCAGGGCTGGCACCTTCCTTGATGGACAATGAGCCAGACGTTTGCCTTTTCCGAAAGAGGCTCTGCCAAGAACAAACACCGTGAGGTGTACCGTTCCTCGCAAGTACAGATCCACAAAGCTGCTGTGCCTGTGGATAGGCTGCACAGGGACAGTGAAGAGCAGCATGAGCTTTCAGGGCTGGAACCATCCTTGTGGGAGAAGGAGCCGGACGTTTGCCTTTTCGGAAAGAGGCTCTGCTGAGAACGAACACCGTGAGGTCTACCGTTCCTGGGCAAGCACGGATCCCCAGTGCTGTTGTGCCTGTGCGTAGGCTGCACGGGGACGGTGAAGACGAGCATGAGCTTTCAGGGCTGGCACCTTCCTGGTGGGAGAAGGAGCCGGACTTTTGCCTTTCGGAAGGAGAGTCTGCTGAGAACGAACACCGTGAGGTCTACCGTTCCTGGTCAAGTACAGATCCACAATGCTGTTGTGCCTGTGGATAGGCTGCACAAGTGCGGTGAAGAGCAGCATGAGCTTTCAGGGCTGGCACCTTCCTGGTGGGAGAAGGAGCCGGACGTTTGCCTTTTTGGAAGGAGAGTCAGCCGAAAACGAACACCGTGTGGTGTACCGTTCCTGGGCAAGTACAGATCCACAATGCTGTTGTGCTTGTGGATAGGCTGCACAGGGACAGTGAAGACCAGCATGAGCTTTCAGGGCTGGCACCTTCCTTGTGGGAGAAGGAGCCGGACGTTTGCCAGTTTCGGAAAGAGGCTCTGCCGAGAACGAGTGCCGTGCCATGTGCTGCCTGTGGGAAGGGAAAGATCCCCAGTGCTGTTTTGCCTGTGGATAGGCTGCACGGGGACGGTGAAGACGAGCATGAGCTTTCAGGGCTGGCACCTTCCTGGTGGGAGAAGGAGCCGGACGTTTGCCTTTTCAGAAAGAGGCTCTGCCGAGAACGAGTGCCGTGCCATGTGCTGCCTGTGGGAAAGCAAAGATCCCCAGTGCTGTTTTGCCTGTGGATAGGCTGCACGGGGACGGTGAAGACGAGCATGAGCTTTCAGGGCTGGCACCTTCCTGGTGGGAGAAGGAGCCGGACGTTTGCCTTTTCGGAAAGAGGCTCTGCTTAGAATGAACACCGTGAGGTGTACCGTTCCTGGGCAAGCACAGATCCACAATGCTGTTGTGCCTGTGGATAGGCTGCACGGGGACGGTGAAGAGCAGCATGAGCTTTCAGGGCTGGCACCTTCCTGGTGGGAGAAGGAGCCGGACGTTTGCCTTTTTGGAAGGAGAGTCTGCCGAAAACGAAAACCGTGTGGTGTACCGTTCCTGGGCAAGTACAGATCCACAATGCTGTTGTGCTTGTGGATAGGCTGCACAAGTGCGGTGAAGACCAGCATGAGCTTTCAGGGCTGGCACCTTCCTTGTGGGAGAAGGAGCCGGACGTTTGCCTGTTTGGAAAGAGACTCTGCTGAGAACGAGCGCCGTGAGATGTGCCGTCTGTGGGAAAGCACAGATCCCCAGTGCTGTTGTGCCTGTGGATAGGCTGCACGGGAACGGTGAAGACCAGCATGATCTTACAGGGTTGGCACCTTCCTTGTGGGAGAAGGAGCCGGACGTTTGCCTTTTCGGAAGGAGAGTCTGCTGAGAACGAACACCGTGAGGTCTACCGTTCCTGGGCAAGTACAGATCCCCAATGCTGTTGTGCCTGTGGATAGGCTGCACAGGCGCGGTGAAGACCAGCATGAGCTTTCAGGGCTGGCACCTTCCTTGATGGACAATGAGCCAGACGTTTGCCTTTTCCGAAAGAGGCTCTGCCAAGAACAAACACCGTGAGGTGTACCGTTCCTCGCAAGTACAGATCCACAAAGCTGCTGTGCCTGTGGATAGGCTGCACGGGGACGGTGAAGACGAGCATGAGCTTTCAGGGCTGGCACCTTCCTGGTGGGAGAAGGAGCCGGACTTTTGCCTTTTCGGAAGGAGAGTCTGCCGAAAACGAACAACGTGAGGTGTACCGTTCCTGGTCAAGTACAGATCCACAATGCTGTTGTGCCTGTGGATAGGCTGCACAGGGACAGTGAAGAGCAGCATGAGCTTTCAGGGCTGGCACCTTCCTGGTGGGACAAGGAGCCGGCCGTTTGCCTTTTCGGAAAGAGGCTCTGCGGAGAACGAGCGCTGTGCCTTGTGCCGCCTGTGGGAAAGCTCAAATCCCCAGTGCTGTTGTGCCTGTGGATAGGCTGCACGGGGACGGTGAAGACCAGCATGAGCTTTCAGGGCTGGCACCTTCCTGGTGGGAGAAGGAGCCGGACTTTTGCCTTTCGGAAGGAGAGTCTGCTGAGAACGAACACCGTGAGGTCTACCGTTCCTGGTCAAGTACAGATCCACAATGCTGTTGTGCCTGTGGATAGGCTGCACAGGTGCGGTGAAGACCAGCATGAGCTTTCAGGGCTGGCACCTTCCTGGTGGGAGAAGGAGCCGGACGTTTGCCTATTCGGAAAGAGGTTCTGCCGATAAAGACCACCGTGAGGTTTACCGTTCCTGGGCAAGTACAGATCCACAATGCTGTTGTGCTTGTGGATAGGCTGCACAAGTGCGGTGAAGACCAGCATGAGCTTTCAGGGCTGGCACCTTCCTGGTGGGTGAAGGAGCCAGGCGTTTGCCTTTTCGGAAAGAGACTCTGCTGAGAACGAACACCGTGAGATGTGCCGCCTGTGGGAAAGCACAGATCCCCAGTGCTGTTGTGCCTGTGCGTAGGCTGCACGGGGACGGTGAAGACGAGCATGAGCTTTCAGGGCTGGCACCTTCCTTGTGGGAGAAGGAGCCGGACTTTTGCTTTTCGGAAGGAGTGTCTGCTGAGAACGACCACCGTGAGGTCTACCGTTCCTGGGCAAGTACAGATCCCCAATGCTGTTGTGCCTGTGTATAGGCTGCACAGCTGCGGTGAAGACCAGCATGAGCTTTCAGGGCTGGCACCTTCCTTGTGGGAGAAGGAGCCGGACGTTTGCCTTTTTCAGAAAGAGGCTCTGCCGAGAACGAGTGCCGTGCCATGTGCTGCCTGTGGGAAAGCAAAGATCCCCAGTGCTGTTTTGCCTGTGGATAGGCTGCACGGGGACGGTGAAGACGAGCATGAGCTTTCAGGGCTGGCACCTTCCTGGTGGGAGAAGGAGCCGGACGTTTGCCTTTTCGGAAGGAGAGTCTGCCGAAAACGAACACCGTGTGGTGTACCGTTCCTGGGCAAGTACAGATCCACAATGCTGTTGTGCCTGTGGATATGCTGCACAAGTGCGGTGAAGAGCAGCATGAGCTTTCAGGGCTGGCACCTTCCTGGTGGGAGAAGGAGCCGGACGTTTGCCTTTTTGGAAGGAGAGTCTGCCGAAAACGAACACCGTGTGGTGTACCGTTCCTGGGCAAGTACAGATCCACAATGCTGTTGTGCTTGTGGATAGGCTGTACAAGTGCGGTGAAGACCAGCATGAGCTTTCAGGGCTGGCACCTTCCTTGTGGGAGAAGGAGCCGGACGTTTGCCTGTTTGGAAAGAGGCTCTGCCGAGAACGACTGCGTGCCATGTGCCGCCTGTGGGAAAGCAAAGATCCCCAGTGCTGTTGTGCCTGTGGATAGGCTGCACAGCTGCGGTGAAGACCAGCATGAGCTTTCAGGGCTGGCACCTTCCTTGTGGGACAAGGAGCCGGACGTTTGCCTTTTCGGAAAGAGACTCTGCTGAGAACGAGCGCCGTGAGATGTGCCGTCTGTGGGAAAGCAAAGATCCCCAGTGCTGTTGTGCCTGTGGATAGGCTGCACGGGAACGGTGAAGACCAGCATGATCTTACAGGGTTGGCACCTTCCTTGTGGGAGAAGGAGCCGGACGTTTGCCTTTTCGGAATAAGGTTCTGCCGAGAACGAGCGCCGTGAGGTGTACCGTTCCTGGGCAAGTACAGATCGCCAAAGCTGTTGTGCCTGTTGATAGGCTGCACAGGGACAGTGAAGAGCGGCATGAGCTTTCAGGGCTGGCGCCTTCCTGGTGGGACAAGGAGCCGGACGTTTGCCTTTTCGGAAAGAGGCTCTGCCGAGAACGACTGCCGTGCCATGTGCCGCCTGTGGGAAAGCAAAGATCCGCAGTGCTGTTGTGCCTGTGGATAGGCTGCACGGGGACGGTGAAGACGAGCATGAGCTTTCAGGGCTGGCACCTTCCTTGTGGGAGAAGGAGCCGGACGTTTGCCTTTTCGGAAGGAGAGTCTGCTGAGAACGAACACCGTGAGGTCTACCGTTCCTGGGCAAGTACAGATCCCCAATGCTGTTGTGCCTGTGGATAGGCTGCACAGGGACAGTGAAGACCAGCATGAGCTTTCAGGGCTGGCACCTTCCTTGATGGACAATGAGCCAGACGTTTGCCTTTTCCGAAAGAGGCTCTGCCAAGAACAAACACCGTGAGGTGTACCGTTCCTCGCAAGTACAGATCCACAAAGCTGCTGTGCCTGTGGATAGGCTGCACAGGGACAGTGAAGAGCAGCATGAGCTTTCAGGGCTGGCACCTTCCTTGTGGGAGAAGGAGCCGGACGTTTGCCTTTTCGGAAAGAGACTCTGCTGAGAACGAGCGCCGTGAGATGTGCCGTCTGTGGGAAAGCACAGATCCCCAGTGCTGTTGTGCCTGTGGATAGGCTGCACGGGGACGGTGAAGACGAGCATGAGCTTTCAGGGCTGGCACCTTCCTCGTGGGAGAAGGAGCCGGACTTTTGCCTTTTCGGAAGGAGAGTCTGCCGAAAACGAACAACGTGAGGTGTACCGTTCCTGGTCAAGTACAGATCCACAATGCTGTTGTGCCTGTGGATAGGCTGCACAGGGACAGTGAAGAGCAGCATGAGCTTTCAGGGCTGGCACCTTCCTGGTGGGACAAGGAGCCGGCCGTTTGCCTTTTCGGAAAGAGGCTCTGCGGAGAACGAGCGCTGTGCCTTGTGCCGCCTGTGGGAAAGCTCAAATCCCCAGTGCTGTTGTGCCTGTGCGTAGGCTGCACGGGGACGGTGAAGACCAGCATGAGCTTTCAGGGCTGGAACCATCCTTGTGGGAGAAGGAGCCGGACGTTTGCCTTTTCGGAAAGAGGCTCTGCTGAGAACGAACACCGTGAGGTCTACCGTTCCTGGGCAAGCACGGATCCCCAGTGCTGTCGTGCCTGTGCGTAGGCTGCACGGGGACGGTGAAGACGAGCATGAGCTTTCAGGGCTGGCACCTTCCTGGTGGGAGAAGGAGCCGGACTTTTGCCTTTCGGAAGGAGAGTCTGCTGAGAACGAACACCGTGAGGTCTACCGTTCCTGGTCAAGTACAGATCCACAATGCTGTTGTGCCTGTGGATAGGCTGCACAGGTGCGGTGAAGACCAGCATGAGCTTTCAGGGCTGGCACCTTCCTGGTGGGAGAAGGAGCCGGACGTTTGCCTTTTCGGAAAGAGGTTCTGCCGATAAAGACCACCGTGAGGTTTACCGTTCCTGGGCAAGTACAGATCCACAATGCTGTTGTGCCTGTGGATAGGCTGCACAAGTGCGGTGAAGACCAGCATGAGCTTTCAGGGCTGGCACCTTCCTGGTGGGAGAAGGAGCCAGGCGTTTGCCTTTTCGGAAAGAGACTCTGCTGAGAACGAACACCGTGAGATGTGCCGCCTGTGGGAAAGCACAGATCCCCAGTGCTGTTGTGCCTGTGCGTAGGCTGCACGGGGACGGTGAAGAGCAGCATGAGCTTTCAGGGCTGGCACCTTCCTCTTGGGAGAAGGAGCCGGACGTATGCCTTTTATGAAAGAGGTTCTGCCGAGAACGCCCACCGTGAGGTCTACCGTTCCTGGGCAAGTACAGATCCCCAGTGCTGTTGTGCCTGTGGATAGGCTGCACGGGGACGGTGAAGACGAGCATGAGCTTTCAGGGCTGGCACCTTCCTGGTGGGTGAAGGAGCCGGACGTTTGGCTTTTCGGAAGGAGAGTCTGCTGAGAACGAACACCGTGAGGTCTACCGTTCCTGGTCAAGTACAGATCCACAATGCTGTTGTGCCTGTGGATAGGCTGCACAGGTGCGGTGAAGACCAGCATGAGCTTTCAGGGCTGGCACCTTCCTGGTGGGAGAAGGAGCCGGACGTTTGCCTTTTCGGAAAGAGGTTCTGCCGATAAAGACCACCGTGAGGTTTACCGTTCCTGGGCAAGTACAGATCCACAATGCTGTTGTGCCTGTGGATAGGCTGCACAAGTGCGGTGAAGACCAGCATGAGTTTTCAGGGCTGGCACCTTCCTGGTGGGAGAAGGAGCCGGACGTTTGCCTTTTTCGGAAAGAGGCTCTGCCGAGAACGACTGCCATGCCATGTGCTGCCTGTGGGAAAGCAAAGATCCCCAGTGCTGTTTTGCCTGTGGATAGGCTGCACGGGGACGGTGAAGACGAGCATGAGCTTTCAGGGCTGGCACCTTCCTGGTGGGAGAAGGAGCCGGACGTTTGCCTTTTTGGAAGGAGAGTCTACCGAAAACGAACACCGTGTGGTGTACCGTTCCTGGGCAAGTACAGATCCACAATGCTGTTGTGCTTGTGGATAGGCTGCACAAGTGCGGTGAAGACCAGCATGAGCTTTCAGGGCTGGCACCTTCCTTGTGGGAGAAGGAGCCGGACGTTTGCCTTTTCGGAAAGAGGCTCTGCCGAGAACGAGCGCCGTGCCATGTGCCGCCTGTGGGAAAGCAAAGATCCCCAGTGCTGTTGTGCCTGTGCGTAGGCTGCACGGGGACGGTGAAGACGAGCATGAGCTTTCAGGGCTGGCACCTTCCTTGTGGGAGAAGGAGCCGGACGTATGCCTTTTATGAAAGAGGTTCTGCCGAGAACGCCCACCGTGAGGTCTACCGTTCCTGGGCAAGTACAGATCCCCAGTGCTGTTGTGCCTGTGGATAGGCTGCACGGGGACGGTGAAGACCAGCATGAGCGTTCAGGGCTGGCACCTTCCTTGTGGGAGAAGGAGCCGGACGTTTGCCTTTTTCGGAAAGAGGCTCTGCCGAGAACGAGTGCCGTGCCATGTGCTGCCTGTGGGAAAGCAAAGATCCCCAGTGCTGTTGTGCCTGTGGATAGGCTGCACGGGGACGGTGAAGACGAGCATGAGCTTTCAGGGCTGGCACCTTCCTGGTGGGTGAAGGAGCCGGACGTTTGGCTTTTCGGAAGGAGAGTCTGCTGAGAACGAACACCGTGAGGTCTACCGTTCCTGGGCAAGTACAGATCCCCAATGCTGTTGTGCCTGTGGATAGGCTGCACAGGTGCGGTGAAGACCAGCATGAGCTTTCAGGGCTGGCACCTTCCTTGATGGACAATGAGCCAGACGTTTGCCTTTTCCGAAAGAGGCTTTGCCAAGAATAAACACCGTGAGGTGTACCGTTCTTCGCAAGTACAGATCCACAAAGCTGCTGTGCCTGTGGAGAGGCTGCACAGGGACAGTGAAGAGCAGCATGAGCTTTCAGGGCTGGCACCTTCCTTGTGGGAGAAGGAGCCGGACGTTTGCCTTTTCGTAAAGAGACTCTGCTGAGAACGAGCGCCGTGAGATGTGCCGTCTGTGGGAAAGCACAGATCCCCAGTGCTGTTGTGCCTGTGGATAGGCTGCACGGGGACGGTGAAGACGAGCATGAGCTTTCAGGGCTGGCACCTTCCTGGTGGGTGAAGGAGCCGGACGTTTGGCTTTTCGGAAGGAGAGTCTGCTGAGAACGAACACCGTGAGGTCTACCGTTCCTGGTCAAGTACAGATCCACAATGCTGTTGTGCCTGTGGATAGGCTGCACAGGTGCGGTGAAGACCAGCATGAGCTTTCAGGGCTGGCACCTTCCTGGTGGGAGAAGGAGCCGGACGTTTGCCTTTTCGGAAAGAGGTTCTGCCGATAAAGACCACCGTGAGGTTTACCGTTCCTGGGCAAGTACAGATCCACAATGCTGTTGTGCCTGTGGATAGGCTGCACAAGTGCGGTGAAGACCAGCATGAGTTTTCAGGGCTGGCACCTTCCTGGTGGGAGAAGGAGCCGGACGTTTGCCTTTTTCGGAAAGAGGCTCTGCCGAGAACGACTGCCATGCCATGTGCTGCCTGTGGGAAAGCAAAGATCCCCAGTGCTGTTTTGCCTGTGGATAGGCTGCACGGGGACGGTGAAGACGAGCATGAGCTTTCAGGGCTGGCACCTTCCTGGTGGGAGAAGGAGCCGGACGTTTGCCTTTTTGGAAGGAGAGTCTACCGAAAACGAACACCGTGTGGTGTACCGTTCCTGGGCAAGTACAGATCCACAATGCTGTTGTGCTTGTGGATAGGCTGCACAAGTGCGGTGAAGACCAGCATGAGCTTTCAGGGCTGGCACCTTCCTTGTGGGAGAAGGAGCCGGACGTTTGCCTTTTCGGAAAGAGGCTCTGCCGAGAACGAGCGCCGTGCCATGTGCCGCCTGTGGGAAAGCAAAGATCCCCAGTGCTGTTGTGCCTGTGCGTAGGCTGCACGGGGACGGTGAAGACGAGCATGAGCTTTCAGGGCTGGCACCTTCCTTGTGGGAGAAGGAGCCGGACGTATGCCTTTTATGAAAGAGGTTCTGCCGAGAACGCCCACCGTGAGGTCTACCGTTCCTGGGCAAGTACAGATCCCCAGTGCTGTTGTGCCTGTGGATAGGCTGCACGGGGACGGTGAAGACCAGCATGAGCGTTCAGGGCTGGCACCTTCCTTGTGGGAGAAGGAGCCGGACGTTTGCCTTTTTCGGAAAGAGGCTCTGCCGAGAACGAGTGCCGTGCCATGTGCTGCCTGTGGGAAAGCAAAGATCCCCAGTGCTGTTGTGCCTGTGGATAGGCTGCACGGGGACGGTGAAGACGAGCATGAGCTTTCAGGGCTGGCACCTTCCTGGTGGGTGAAGGAGCCGGACGTTTGGCTTTTCGGAAGGAGAGTCTGCTGAGAACGAACACCGTGAGGTCTACCGTTCCTGGGCAAGTACAGATCCCCAATGCTGTTGTGCCTGTGGATAGGCTGCACAGGTGCGGTGAAGACCAGCATGAGCTTTCAGGGCTGGCACCTTCCTTGATGGACAATGAGCCAGACGTTTGCCTTTTCCGAAAGAGGCTTTGCCAAGAATAAACACCGTGAGGTGTACCGTTCTTCGCAAGTACAGATCCACAAAGCTGCTGTGCCTGTGGAGAGGCTGCACAGGGACAGTGAAGAGCAGCATGAGCTTTCAGGGCTGGCACCTTCCTTGTGGGAGAAGGAGCCGGACGTTTGCCTTTTCGTAAAGAGACTCTGCTGAGAACGAGCGCCGTGAGATGTGCCGTCTGTGGGAAAGCACAGATCCCCAGTGCTGTTGTGCCTGTGGATAGGCTGCACGGGGACGGTGAAGACGAGCATGAGCTTTCAGGGCTGGCACCTTCCTGGTGGGAGAAGGAGCCGGACGTTTGCCTTTTCGGAAGGAGAGTCTGCCGAAAACGAACAACGTGAGGTGTACCGTTCCTGGGCAAGTACAGATCCACAATGCTGTTGTGCCTGTGGATAGGCTGCACAGGGACAGTGAAGAGCAGCATGAGCTTTCAGGGCTGGCACCTTCCTGGTGGGACAAGGAGCCGGCCGTTTGCCTTTTCGGAAAGAGGCTCTGCGGAGAACGAGCGCTGTGCCTTGTGCCGCCTGTGGGAAAGCTCAAATCCCCAGTGCTGTTGTGCCTGTGGATAGGCTGCACGGGGACGGTGAAGACCAGCATGAGCTTTCAGGGCTGGAACCATCCTTGTGGGAGAAGGAGCCGGACGTTTGCTTTTCGGAAGGAGTGTCTGCTGAGAACGACCACCGTGAGGTCTACCGTTCCTGGGCAAGTACAGATCCCCAATGCTGTTGTGCCTGTGTATAGGCTGCACAGCTGCGGTGAAGACCAGCATGAGCTTTCAGGGCTGGCACCTTCCTTGTGGGAGAAGGAGCCGGACGTTTGCCTTTTTCAGAAAGAGGCTCTGCCGAGAACGAGTGCCGTGCCATGTGCTGCCTGTGGGAAAGCAAAGATCCCCAGTGCTGTTTTGCCTGTGGATAGGCTGCACGGGGACGGTGAAGACGAGCATGAGCTTTCAGGGCTGGCACCTTCCTGGTGGGAGAAGGAGCCGGACGTTTGCCTTTTCGGAAGGAGAGTCTGCCGAAAACGAACACCGTGTGGTGTACCGTTCCTGGGCAAGTACAGATCCACAATGCTGTTGTGCTTGTGGATAGGCTGCACAAGTGCGGTGAAGACCAGCATGAGCTTTCAGGGCTGGCACCTTCCTTGTGGGAGAAGGAGCCGGACGTTTGCCTTTTCGGAAAGAGGCTCTGCCGAGAACGAGCGCCGTGCCATGTGCCGCCTGTGGGAAAGCAAAGATCCCCAGTGCTGTTGTGCCTGTGCGTAGGCTGCACGGGACGGTGAAGACGAGCATGAGCTTTCAGGGCTGGCACCTTCCTCTTGGGAGAAGGAGCCGGACGTATGCCTTTTATGAAAGAGGTTCTGCCGAGAACGCCCACCGTGAGGTCTACCGTTCCTGGGCAAGTACAGATCCCCAGTGCTGTTGTGCCTGTGGATAGGCTGCACGGGGACGGTGAAGACCAGCATGAGCGTTCAGGGCTGGCACCTTCCTTGTGGGAGAAGGAGCCGGACGTTTGCCTTTTTCGGAAAGAGGCTCTGCCGAGAACGAGTGCCGTGCCATGTGCTGCCTGTGGGAAAGCAAAGATCCCCAGTGCTGTTGTGCCTGTGGATAGGCTGCACGGGGACGGTGAAGACGAGCATGAGCTTTCAGGGCTGGCACCTTCCTGGTGGGTGAAGGAGCCGGACGTTTGGCTTTTCGGAAGGAGAGTCTGCTGAGAACGAACACCGTGAGGTCTACCGTTCCTGGGCAAGTACAGATCCCCAATGCTGTTGTGCCTGTGGATAGGCTGCACAGGTGCGGTGAAGACCAGCATGAGCTTTCAGGGCTGGCACCTTCCTTGATGGACAATGAGCCAGACGTTTGCCTTTTCCGAAAGAGGCTTTGCCAAGAACAAACACCGTGAGGTGTACCGTTCCTCGCAAGTACAGATCCACAAAGCTGCTGTGCCTGTGGAGAGGCTGCACAGGGACAGTGAAGAGCAGCATGAGCTTTCAGGGCTGGCACCTTCCTTGTGGGAGAAGGAGCCGGACGTTTGCCTTTTCGGAAAGAGACTCTGCTGAGAACGAGCGCCGTGAGATGTGCCGTCTGTGGGAAAGCACAGATCCCCAGTGCTGTTGTGCCTGTGGATAGGCTGCACGGGGACGGTGAAGACGAGCATGAGCTTTCAGGGCTGGCACCTTCCTGGTGGGAGAAGGAGCCGGACGTTTGCCTTTTCGGAAGGAGAGTCTGCCGAAAACGAACAACGTGAGGTGTACCGTTCCTGGGCAAGTACAGATCCACAATGCTGTTGTGCCTGTGGATAGGCTGCACAGGGACAGTGAAGAGCAGCATGAGCTTTCAGGGCTGGCACCTTCCTGGTGGGACAAGGAGCCGGCCGTTTGCCTTTTCGGAAAGAGGCTCTGCGGAGAACGAGCGCTGTGCCTTGTGCCGCCTGTGGGAAAGCTCAAATCCCCAGTGCTGTTGTGCCTGTGGATAGGCTGCACGGGGACGGTGAAGACCAGCATGAGCTTTCAGGGCTGGAACCATCCTTGTGGGAGAAGGAGCCGGACGTTTGCTTTTCGGAAGGAGTGTCTGCTGAGAACGACCACCGTGAGGTCTACCGTTCCTGGGCAAGTACAGATCCCCAATGCTGTTGTGCCTGTGTATAGGCTGCACAGCTGCGGTGAAGACCAGCATGAGCTTTCAGGGCTGGCACCTTCCTTGTGGGAGAAGGAGCCGGACGTTTGCCTTTTTCAGAAAGAGGCTCTGCCGAGAACGAGTGCCGTGCCATGTGCTGCCTGTGGGAAAGCAAAGATCCCCAGTGCTGTTTTGCCTGTGGATAGGCTGCACGGGGACGGTGAAGACGAGCATGAGCTTTCAGGGCTGGCACCTTCCTGGTGGGAGAAGGAGCCGGACTTTCGCCTTTTCGGAAGGAGAGTCTGCCGAAAACGAACACCGTGAGGTGTACCGTTCCTGGGCAAGTACAGATCCACAATGCTGTTGTGCCTGTGGATAGGCTGCACAAGTGCGGTGAAGAGCAGCATGAGCTTTCAGGGCTGGCACCTTCCTGGTGGGAGAAGGAGCCGGACGTTTGCCTTTTTGGAAGGAGAGTCTGCCGAAAACGAACACCGTGTGGTGTACCGTTCCTGGGCAAGTACAGATCCACAATGCTGTTGGGCTTGTGGATAGGCTGCACAAGTGCGGTGAAGAGCAGCATGAGCGTTCAGGGCTGGCACCTTCCTTGTGGGAGAAGGAGCCGGACGTTTGCCTGTTTGGAAAGAGGCTCTGCCGAGAACGACTGCGTGCCATGTGCCGCCTGTGGGAAAGCAAAGATCCCCAGTGCTGTTGTGCCTGTGGATAGGCTGCACAGCTGCGGTGAAGACCAGCATGAGCTTTCAGGGCTGGCACCTTCCTTGTGGGACAAGGAGCCGGACGTTTGCCTTTTTCGGAAAGAGGCTCTGCCGAGAACGAGTGCCGTGCCATGTGCTGCCTGTGGGAAGGGAAAGATCCCCAGTGCTGTTTTGCCTGTGGATAGGCTGCACAGCTGCGGTGAAGACGAGCATGAGCTTTCAGGGCTGGCACCTTCCTGGTGGGAGAAGGAGCCGGACGTTTGCCTTTTCGGAAAGAGGCTCTGCTGAGAATGAACACCGTGAGGTGTACCGTTCCTGGGCAAGCACGGATCCCCAATGCTGTTGTGCCTGTGGATAGGCTGCACGGGGACGGTGAAGAGGAGCATGAGCTTTCAGGGCTGGCACCTTCCTGGTGGGAGAAGGAGCCGGACGTTTGCCTTTTTGGAAGGAGAGTCTGCCGAAAACGAAAACCTTGTGGTGTACCGTTCCTGGGCAAGTACAGATCCACAATGCTGTTGTGCTTGTGGATAGGCTGCACAAGTGCAGTGAAGACCAGCATGAGCTTTCAGGGCTGGCACCTTCCTTGTGGGACAAGGAGCCGGACGTTTGCCTGTTTGGAAAGAGGCTCTGCCGAGAACGACTGCGTGCCATGTGCCGCCTGTGGGAAAGCAAAGATCCCCAGTGCTGTTGTGCCTGTGCGTAGGCTGCACGGGGACGGTGAAGAGCAGCATGAGCTTTCAGGGCTGACACCTTCCTTGTGGGAGAAGGAGCCGGACGTTTGCCTTTTCGGAAAGAGACTCTGCTGAGAACGAGCGCCGTGAGATGTGCCGTCTGTGGGAAAGCACAGATCCCCAGTGCTGTTGTGCCTGTGGATAGGCTGCACGGGAACGGTGAAGACCAGCATGATCTTACAGGGTTGGCACCTTCCTTGTGGGAGAAGGAGCCGGACGTGTGCCTTTTCGGAATAAGGTTCTGCCGAGAACGAGCGCCGTGAGGTGTACCGTTCCTGGGCAAGTACAGATCGCCAAAGCTGTTGTGCCTGTTGATAGCCTGCACAGGTGCGGTGAAGACCAGCATGAGCTTTCAGGGCTGGCACCTTCCTTGTGGGAGAAGGAGCCGGACGTTTGCCTTTTTCAGAAAGAGGCTCTGCCGAGAACGAGTGCCGTGCCATGTGCTGCCTGTGGGAAAGCAAAGATCCCCAGTGCTGTTTTGCCTGTGGATAGGCTGCACGGGGACGGTGAAGACGAGCATGAGCTTTCAGGGCTGGCACCTTCCTGGTGGGAGAAGGAGCCGGACGTTTGCCTTTTCGGAAGGAGAGTCTGCCGAAAACGAACACCGTGAGGTGTACCGTTCCTGGGCAAGTACAGATCCACAATGCTGTTGTGCCTGTGGATAGGCTGCACAAGTGCGGTGAAGAGCAGCATGAGCTTTCAGGGCTGGCACCTTCCTGGTGGGAGAAGGAGCCGGACGTTTGCCTTTTTGGAAGGAGAGTCTGCCGAAAACGAACACCGTGTGGTGTACCGTTCCTGGGCAAGTACAGATCCACAATGCTGTTGTGCTTGTGGATAGGCTGCACAAGTGCGGTGAAGACCAGCATGAGCTTTCAGGGCTGGCACCTTCCTTGTGGGACAAGGAGCCGGACGTTTGCCTGTTTGGAAAGAGGCTCTGCCGAGAACGACTGCGTGCCATGTGCCGCCTGTGGGAAAGCAAAGATCCCCAGTGCTGTTGTGCCTGTGGATAGGCTGCACAGCTGCGGTGAAGACCAGCATGAGCTTTCAGGGCTGGCACCTTCCTTGTGGGACAAGGAGCCGGACGTTTGCCTTTTCGGAAAGAGACTCTGCTGAGAACGAGCGCCGTGAGATGTGCCGTCTGTGGGAAAGCAAAGATCCCCAGTGCTGTTGTGCCTGTGGATAGGCTGCACGGGAACGGTGAAGACTAGCATGATCTTACAGGGTTGGCACCTTCCTTGTGGGAGAAGGAGCCGGATGTTTGCCTTTTCGGAATAAGGTTCTTCCGAGAACGAGCACCGTGAGGTGTACCTTTCCTGGGCAAGTACAGATCGCCAAAGCTGTTGTGCCTGTTGATAGGCTGCACAGGGACAGTGAAGAGCGGCATGAGCTTTCAGGGCTGGCGCCTTCCTGGTGGGACAAGGAGCCGGACGTTTGCCTTTTCGGAAAGAGACTCTGCTGAGAACGAGCGCCGTGAGATGTGCCGTCTGTGGGAAAGCACAGATCCCCAGTGCTGTTGTGCCTGTGGATAGGCTGCACGGGGACGGTGAAGACGAGCATGAGCTTTCAGGGCTGGCACCTTCCTGGTGGGAGAAGGAGCCGGACGTTTGCCTTTTCGGAAGGAGAGTCTGCCGAAAACGAACAACGTGAGGTGTACCGTTCCTGGGCAAGTACAGATCCACAATGCTGTTGTGCCTGTGGATAGGCTGCACAGGGACAGTGAAGAGCAGCATGAGCTTTCAGGGCTGGCACCTTCCTGGTGGGACAAGGAGCCGGCCGTTTGCCTTTTCGGAAAGAGGCTCTGCGGAGAACGAGCGCTGTGCCTTGTGCCGCCTGTGGGAAATCTCAAATCCCCAGTGCTGTTGTGCCTGTGGATAGGCTGCACGGGGACGGTGAAGACCAGCATGAGCTTTCAGGGCTGGAACCATCCTTGTGGGAGAAGGAGCCGGACGTTTGCTTTTCGGAAGGAGTGTCTGCTGAGAACGACCACCGTGAGGTCTACCGTTCCTGGGCAAGTACAGATCCCCAATGCTGTTGTGCCTGTGTATAGGCTGCACAGCTGCGGTGAAGACCAGCATGAGCTTTCAGGGCTGGCACCTTCCTTGTGGGAGAAGGAGCCGGACGTTTGCCTTTTTCAGAAAGAGGCTCTGCCGAGAACGAGTGCCGTGCCATGTGCTGCCTGTGGGAAAGCAAAGATCCCCAGTGCTGTTTTGCCTGTGGATAGGCTGCACGGGGACGGTGAAGACGAGCATGAGCTTTCAGGGCTGGCACCTTCCTGGTGGGAGAAGGAGCCGGACTTTTGCCTTTTCGGAAGGAGAGTCTGCCGAAAACGAACACCGTGAGGTGTACCGTTCCTGGGCAAGTACAGATCCACAATGCTGTTGTGCCTGTGGATAGGCTGCACAAGTGCGGTGAAGAGCAGCATGAGCTTTCAGGGCTGGCACCTTCCTGGTGGGAGAAGGAGCCGGACGTTTGCCTTTTTGGAAGGAGAGTCTGCCGAAAACGAACACCGTGTGGTGTACCGTTCCTGGGCAAGTACAGATCCACAATGCTGTTGGGCTTGTGGATAGGCTGCACAAGTGCGGTGAAGAGCAGCATGAGCGTTCAGGGCTGGCACCTTCCTTGTGGGAGAAGGAGCCGGACGTTTGCCTGTTTGGAAAGAGGCTCTGCCGAGAACGACTGCGTGCCATGTGCCGCCTGTGGGAAAGCAAAGATCCCCAGTGCTGTTGTGCCTGTGGATAGGCTGCACAGCTGCGGTGAAGACCAGCATGAGCTTTCAGGGCTGGCACCTTCCTTGTGGGACAAGGAGCCGGACGTTTGCCTTTTTCGGAAAGAGGCTCTGCCGAGAACGAGTGCCGTGCCATGTGCTGCCTGTGGGAAGGGAAAGATCCCCAGTGCTGTTTTGCCTGTGGATAGGCTGCACAGCTGCGGTGAAGACGAGCATGAGCTTTCAGGGCTGGCACCTTCCTGGTGGGAGAAGGAGCCGGACGTTTGCCTTTTCGGAAAGAGGCTCTGCTGAGAATGAACACCGTGAGGTGTACCGTTCCTGGGCAAGCACGGATCCCCAATGCTGTTGTGCCTGTGGATAGGCTGCACGGGGACGGTGAAGAGGAGCATGAGCTTTCAGGGCTGGCACCTTCCTGGTGGGAGAAGGAGCCGGACGTTTGCCTTTTTGGAAGGAGAGTCTGCCGAAAACGAAAACCTTGTGGTGTACCGTTCCTGGGCAAGTACAGATCCACAATGCTGTTGTGCTTGTGGATAGGCTGCACAAGTGCAGTGAAGACCAGCATGAGCTTTCAGGGCTGGCACCTTCCTTGTGGGACAAGGAGCCGGACGTTTGCCTGTTTGGAAAGAGGCTCTGCCGAGAACGACTGCGTGCCATGTGCCGCCTGTGGGAAAGCAAAGATCCCCAGTGCTGTTGTGCCTGTGCGTAGGCTGCACGGGGACGGTGAAGAGCAGCATGAGCTTTCAGGGCTGACACCTTCCTTGTGGGAGAAGGAGCCGGACGTTTGCCTTTTCGGAAAGAGACTCTGCTGAGAACGAGCGCCGTGAGATGTGCCGTCTGTGGGAAAGCACAGATCCCCAGTGCTGTTGTGCCTGTGGATAGGCTGCACGGGAACGGTGAAGACCAGCATGATCTTACAGGGTTGGCACCTTCCTTGTGGGAGAAGGAGCCGGACGTTTGCCTTTTCGGAATAAGGTTCTGCCGAGAACGAGCGCCGTGAGGTGTACCGTTCCTGGGCAAGTACAGATCGCCAAAGCTGTTGTGCCTGTTGATAGGCTGCACAGGGACAGTGAAGAGCGGCATGAGCTTTCAGGGCTGGCACCTTCCTTGTGGGAGAAGGAGCCGGACGTTTGCCTTTTTCAGAAAGAGGCTCTGCCGAGAACGAGTGCCGTGCCATGTGCTGCCTGTGGGAAAGCAAAGATCCCCAGTGCTGTTTTGCCTGTGGATAGGCTGCACGGGGACGGTGAAGACGAGCATGAGCTTTCAGGGCTGGCACCTTCCTGGTGGGAGAAGGAGCCGGACGTTTGCCTTTTCGGAAGGAGAGTCTGCCGAAAACGAACACCGTGAGGTGTACCGTTCCTGGGCAAGTACAGATCCACAATGCTGTTGTGCCTGTGGATAGGCTGCACAAGTGCGGTGAAGAGCAGCATGAGCTTTCAGGGCTGGCACCTTCCTGGTGGGAGAAGGAGCCGGACGTTTGCCTTTTTGGAAGGAGAGTCTGCCGAAAACGAACACCGTGTGGTGTACCGTTCCTGGGCAAGTACAGATCCACAATGCTGTTGTGCTTGTGGATAGGCTGCACAAGTGCGGTGAAGACCAGCATGAGCTTTCAGGGCTGGCACCTTCCTTGTGGGACAAGGAGCCGGACGTTTGCCTGTTTGGAAAGAGGCTCTGCCGAGAACGACTGCGTGCCATGTGCCGCCTGTGGGAAAGCAAAGATCCCCAGTGCTGTTGTGCCTGTGGATAGGCTGCACAGCTGCGGTGAAGACCAGCATGAGCTTTCAGGGCTGGCACCTTCCTTGTGGGACAAGGAGCCGGACGTTTGCCTTTTCGGAAAGAGACTCTGCTGAGAACGAGCGCCGTGAGATGTGCCGTCTGTGGGAAAGCAAAGATCCCCAGTGCTGTTGTGCCTGTGGATAGGCTGCACGGGAACGGTGAAGACTAGCATGATCTTACAGGGTTGGCACCTTCCTTGTGGGAGAAGGAGCCGGACGTTTGCCTTTTCGGAATAAGGTTCTTCCGAGAACGAGCACCGTGAGGTGTACCTTTCCTGGGCAAGTACAGATCGCCAAAGCTGTTGTGCCTGTTGATAGGCTGCACAGGGACAGTGAAGAGCGGCATGAGCTTTCAGGGCTGGCGCCTTCCTGGTGGGACAAGGAGCCGGACGTTTGCCTTTTCGGAAAGAGGCTCTGCCGAGAACGACTGCCGTGCCATGTGCCGCCTGTGGGAAAGCAAAGATCCGCAGTGCTGTTGTGCCTGTGGATAGGCTGCACGGGGACGGTGAAGACGAGCATGAGCTTTCAGGGCTGGCACCTTCCTTGTGGGAGAAGGAGCCGGACGTTTGCCTTTTCGGAAGGAGAGTCTGCTGAGAACGAACACCGTGAGGTCTACCGTTCCTGGTCAAGTACAGATCCCCAATGCTGTTGTGCCTGTGGATAGGCTGCACAGGTGCGGTGAAGACCAGCATGAGCTTTCAGGGCTGGCACCTTCCTGGTGGGAGAAGGAGCCGGACGTTTGCCTTTTCGGAAAGAGGTTCTGCCGATAAAGACCACCGTGAGGTTTACCGTTCCTGGGCAAGTACAGATCCACAATGCTGTTGTGCCTGTGGATAGGCTGCACAAGTGCGGTGAAGACCAGCATGAGCTTTCAGGGCTGGCACCTTCCTGGTGGGTGAAGGAGCCAGGCGTTTGCCTTTTCGGAAAGAGACTCTGCTGAGAACGAACACCGTGAGATGTGCCGCCTGTGGGAAAGCACAGATCCCCAGTGCTGTTGTGCCTGTGCGTAGGCTGCACGGGGACGGTGAAGAGCAGCATGAGCTTTCAGGGCTGGCACCTTCCTTGTGGGAGAAGGAGCCGGACTTTTGCTTTTCGGAAGGAGTGTCTGCTGAGAACGACAACCGTGAGGTCTACCGTTCCTGGGCAAGTACAGATCCCCAATGCTGTTGTGCCTGTGTATAGGCTGCACAGCTGCGGTGAAGACCAGCATGAGCTTTCAGGGCTGGCACCTTCCTTGTGGGAGAAGGAGCCGGACGTTTGCCTTTTTCAGAAAGAGGCTCTGCCGAGAACGAGTGCCGTGCCATGTGCTGCCTGTGGGAAAGCAAAGATCCCCAGTGCTGTTTTGCCTGTGGATAGGCTGCACGGGGACGGTGAAGACGAGCATGAGCTTTCAGGGCTGGCACCTTCCTGGTGGGAGAAGGAGCCGGACTTTTGCCTTTTCGGAAGGAGAGTCTGCCGAAAACGAACACCGTGAGGTGTACCGTTCCTGGGCAAGTACAGATCCACAATGCTGTTGTGCCTGTGGATAGGCTGCACAAGTGCGGTGAAGAGCAGCATGAGCTTTCAGGGCTGGCACCTTCCTGGTGGGAGAAGGAGCCGGACGTTTGCCTTTTTGGAAGGAGAGTCTGCCGAAAACGAACACCGTGTGGTGTACCGTTCCTGGGCAAGTACAGATCCACAATGCTGTTGTGCTTGTGGATAGGCTGCACAAGTGCGGTGAAGACCAGCATGAGCTTTCAGGGCTGGCACCTTCCTTGTGGGAGAAGGAGCCGGACGTTTGCCTGTTTGGAAAGAGGCTCTGCCGAGAACGACTGCGTGCCATGTGCCGCCTGTGGGAAAGCAAAGATCCCCAGTGCTGTTGTGCCTGTGGATAGGCTGCACAGCTGCGGTGAAGACCAGCATGAGCTTTCAGGGCTGGCACCTTCCTTGTGGGACAAGGAGCCGGACGTTTGCCTTTTTCGGAAAGAGGCTCTGCCGAGAACGAGTGCCGTGCCATGTGCTGCCTGTGGGAAGGGAAAGATCCCCAGTGCTGTTTTGCCTGTGGATAGGCTGCACGGGGACGGTGAAGACGAGCATGAGCTTTCAGGGCTGGCACCTTCCTGGTGGGAGAAGGAGCCGGACGTTTGCCTTTTCAGAAAGAGGCTCTGCCGAGAACGAGTGCCGTGCCATGTGCTGCCTGTGGGAAAGCAAAGATCCCCAGTGCTGTTTTGCCTGTGGATAGGCTGCACGGGGACGGTGAAGAGCAGCATGAGCTTTCAGGGCTGGCACCTTCCTGGTGGGAGAAGGAGCCGGACGTTTGCCTTTTTGGAAGGAGAGTCTGCCGAAAACGAAAACCTTGTGGTGTACCGTTCCTGGGCAAGTACAGATCCACAATGCTGTTGTGCTTGTGGATAGGCTGCACAAGTGCAGTGAAGACCAGCATGAGCTTTCAGGGCTGGCACCTTCCTGGTGGGAGAAGGAGCCGGCCGTTTGCCTTTTCGGAAAGAGGCTCTGCGGAGAACGAGCGCTGTGCCTTGTGCCGCCTGTGGGAAAGCTCAAATCCCCAGTGCTGTTGTGCCTGTGGATAGGCTGCACGGGGACGGTGAAGACCAGCATGAGCTTTCAGGGCTGGAACCATCCTTGTGGGAGAAGGAGCCGGACGTTTGCCTTTTCGGAAAGAGGCTCTGCTGAGAACGAACACCGTAAGGTCTACCGTTCCTGGGCAAGCACGGATCCCCAGTGCTGTTGTGCCTGTGCGTAGGCTGCACGGGGACGGTGAAGACGAGCATGAGCTTTCAGGGCTGGCACCTTCCTGGTGGGAGAAGGAGCCGGACTTTTGCCTTTCGGAAGGAGAGTCTGCTGAGAACGAACACCGTGAGGTCTACCGTTCCTGGTCAAGTACAGATCCACAATGCTGTTGTGCCTGTGGATAGGCTGCACAGGTGCGGTGAAGACCAGCATGAGCTTTCAGGGCTGGCACCTTCCTGGTGGGAGAAGGAGCCGGACGTTTGCCTTTTCGGAAAGAGGTTCTGCCGATAAAGACCACCGTGAGGTTTACCGTTCCTGGGCAAGTACAGATCCACAATGCTGTTGTGCCTGTGGATAGGCTGCACAAGTGCGGTGAAGACCAGCATGAGCTTTCAGGGCTGGCACCTTCCTGGTGGGTGAAGGAGCCAGGCGTTTGCCTTTTCGGAAAGAGACTCTGCTGAGAACGAACACCGTGAGATGTGCCGCCTGTGGGAAAGCACAGATCCCCAGTGCTGTTGTGCCTGTGCGTAGGCTGCACGGGGATGGTGAAGACGAGCATGAGCTTTCAGGGCTGGCACCTTCCTTGTGGGAGAAGGAGCCGGACTTTTGCTTTTCGGAAGGAGTGTCTGCTGAGAACGACCACCGTGAGGTCTACCGTTCCTGGGCAAGTACAGATCCCCAATGCTGTTGTGCCTGTGTATAGGCTGCACAGCTGCGGTGAAGACCAGCATGAGCTTTCAGGGCTGGCACCTTCCTTGTGGGAGAAGGAGCCGGACGTTTGCCTTTTTCAGAAAGAGGCTCTGCCGAGAACGAGTGCCGTGCCATGTGCCGCCTGTGGGAAAGCAAAGATCCCCAGTGCTGTTTTGCCTGTGGATAGGCTGCACGGGGACGGTGAAGACGAGCATGAGCTTTCAGGGCTGGCACCTTCCTGGTGGGAGAAGGAGCCGGACGTTTGCCTTTTTGGAAGGAGAGTCTGCCGAAAACGAACACCGTGAGGTGTACCGTTCCTGGGCAAGTACAGATCCACAATGCTGTTGTGCCTGTGGATAGGCTGCACAGGTGCGGTGAAGAGCAGCATGAGCTTTCAGGGCTGGCACCTTCCTGGTGGGAGAAGGAGCCGGACGTTTGCCTTTTTGGAAGGAGAGTCTGCCGAAAACGAACACCGTGTGGTGTACCGTTCCTGGGCAAGTACAGATCCACAATGCTGTTGTGCTTGTGGATAGGCTGCACAAGTGCGGTGAAGACCAGCATGAGCTTTCAGGGCTGGCACCTTCCTTGTGGGACAAGGAGCCGGACGTTTGCCTGTTTGGAAAGAGGCTCTGCCGAGAACGACTGCGTGCCATGTGCCGCCTGTGGGAAAGCAAAGATCCCCAGTGCTGTTGTGCCTGTGGATAGGCTGCACAGGGACAGTGAAGAGCAGCATGAGCTTTCAGGGCTGGCACCTTCCTTGTGGGAGAAGGAGCCGGACGTTTGCCTTTTCGGAAAGAGACTCTGCTGAGAACGAGCGCCGTGAGATGTGCCGTCTGTGGGAAAGCACAGATCCCCAGTGCTGTTGTGCCTGTGGATAGGCTGCACGGGGACGGTGAAGACCAGCATGAGCTTTCAGGGCTGGCACCTTCCTCGTGGGAGAAGGAGCCGGACTTTTGCCTTTTCGGAAGGAGAGTCTGCCGAAAACGAACAACGTGAGGTGTACCGTTCCTGGGCAAGTACAGATCCACAATGCTGTTGTGCCTGTGGATAGGCTGCACAGGGACAGTGAAGAGCAGCATGAGCTTTCAGGGCTGGCACCTTCCTGGTGGGACAAGGAGCCGGCCGTTTGCCTTTTCGGAAAGAGGCTCTGCGGAGAACGAGCGCTGTGCCTTGTGCCGCCTGTGGGAAAGCTCAAATCCCCAGTGCTGTTGTGCCTGTGGATAGGCTGCACGGGGACGGTGAAGACCAGCATGAGCTTTCAGGGCTGGAACCATCCTTGTGGGAGAAGGAGCCGGACGTTTGCCTTTTCGGAAAGAGGCTCTGCTGAGAACGAACACCGTGAGGTCTACCGTTCCTGGGCAAGTACAGATCCACAATGCTGTTGTGCCTGTGGATAGGCTGCACAGGTGCGGTGAAGACCAGCATGAGCTTTCAGGGCTGGCACCTTCCTGGTGGGAGAAGGAGCCGGACGTTTGCCTTTTCGGAAAGAGGTTCTGCCGATAAAGACCACCGTGAGGTTTACCGTTCCTGGGCAAGTACAGATCCACAATGCTGTTGTGCCTGTGGATAGGCTGCACAAGGGCGGTGAAGACGAGCATGAGCTTTCAGGGCTGGCACCTTCCTGGTGGGTGAAGGAGCCAGGCGTTTGCCTTTTCGGAAAGAGACTCTGCTGAGAACGAACACCGTGAGATGTGCCGCCTGTGGGAAAGCACAGATCCCCAGTGCTGTTGTGCCTGTGCGTAGGCTGCACGGGGACGGTGAAGAGCAGCATGAGCTTTCAGGGCTGGCACCTTCCTTGTGGGAGAAGGAGCCGGACTTTTGCTTTTCGGAAGGAGTGTCTGCTGAGAACGACCACCGTGAGGTCTACCGTTCCTGGGCAAGTACAGATCCCCAATGCTGTTGTGCCTGTGTATAGGCTGCACAGCTGCGGTGAAGACCAGCATGAGCTTTCAGGGCTGGCACCTTCCTTGTGGGAGAAGGAGCCGGACGTTTGCCTTTTTCAGAAAGAGGCTCTGCCGAGAACGAGTGCCGTGCCATGTGCTGCCTGTGGGAAAGCAAAGATCCCCAGTGCTGTTTTGCCTGTGGATAGGCTGCACGGGGACGGTGAAGACGAGCATGAGCTTTCAGGGCTGGCACCTTCCTGGTGGGAGAAGGAGCCGGACGTTTGCCTTTTCGGAAGGAGAGTCTGCCGAAAACGAACACCGTGAGGTGTACCGTTCCTGGGCAAGTACAGATCCACAATGCTGTTGTGCCTGTGGATAGGCTGCACAAGTGCGGTGAAGAGCAGCATGAGCTTTCAGGGCTGGCACCTTCCTGGTGGGAGAAGGAGCCGGACGTTTGCCTTTTTGGAAGGAGAGTCTGCCGAAAACGAACACCGTGTGGTGTACCGTTCCTGGGCAAGTACAGATCCACAATGCTGTTGTGCTTGTGGATAGGCTGCACAAGTGCGGTGAAGACCAGCATGAGCTTTCAGGGCTGGCACCTTCCTTGTGGGACAAGGAGCCGGACGTTTGCCTTTTCGGAAAGAGACTCTGCTGAGAACGAGCGCCGTGAGATGTGCCGTCTGTGGGAAAGCAAAGATCCCCAGTGCTGTTGTGCCTGTGGATAGGCTGCACGGGAACGGTGAAGACTAGCATGATCTTACAGGGTTGGCACCTTCCTTGTGGGAGAAGGAGCCGGACGTTTGCCTTTTCGGAATAAGGTTCTGCCGAGAACGAGCGCCGTGAGGTGTACCTTTCCTGGGCAAGTACAGATCGCCAAAGCTGTTGTGCCTGTTGATAGGCTGCACAGGGACAGTGAAGAGCGGCATGAGCTTTCAGGGCTGGCGCCTTCCTGGTGGGACAAGGAGCCGGACGTTTGCCTTTTCGGAAAGAGGCTCTGCCGAGAACGACTGCCGTGCCATGTGCCGCCTGTGGGAAAGCAAAGATCCGCAGTGCTGTTGTGCCTGTGGATAGGCTGCACGGGGACGGTGAAGACGAGCATGAGCTTTCAGGGCTGGCACCTTCCTTGTGGGAGAAGGAGCCGGACGTTTGCCTTTTCGGAAGGAGAGTCTGCTGAGAACGAACACCGTGAGGTCTACCGTTCCTGGGCAAGTACAGATCCCCAATGCTGTTGTGCCTGTGGATAGGCTGCACAGGGACAGTGAAGACCAGCATGAGCTTTCAGGGCTGGCACCTTCCTTGATGGACAATGAGCCAGACGTTTGCCTTTTCCGAAAGAGGCTCTGCCAAGAACAAACACCGTGAGGTGTACCGTTCCTCGCAAGTAAAGATCCACAAAGCTGCTGTGCCTGTGGATAGGCTGCACAGGGACAGTGAAGAGCAGCATGAGCTTTCAGGGCTGGCACCTTCCTTGTGGGAGAAGGAGCCGGACGTTTGCCTTTTCGTAAAGAGACTCTGCTGAGAACGAGCGCCGTGAGATGTGCCGTCTGTGGGAAAGCACAGATCCCCAGTGCTGTTGTGCCTGTGGATAGGCTGCACGGGGACGGTGAAGACGAGCATGAGCTTTCAGGGCTGGCACCTTCCTGGTGGGAGAAGGAGCCGGACTTTTGCCTTTTCGGAAGGAGAGTCTGCCGAAAACGAACAACGTGAGGTGTACCGTTCCTGGGCAAGTACAGATCCACAATGCTGTTGTGCCTGTGGATAGGCTGCACAGGGACAGTGAAGAGCAGCATGAGCTTTCAGGGCTGGCACCTTCCTGGTGGGACAAGGAGCCGGCCGTTTGCCTTTTCGGAAAGAGGCTCTGCGGAGAACGAGCGCTGTGCCTTGTGCCGCCTGTGGGAAATCTCAAATCCCCAGTGCTGTTGTGCCTGTGGATAGGCTGCACGGGGACGGTGAAGACCAGCATGAGCTTTCAGGGCTGGAACCATCCTTGTGGGAGAAGGAGCCGGACGTTTGCCTTTTCGGAAAGAGGCTCTGCTGAGAACGAACACCGTGAGGTCTACCGTTCCTGGGCAAGCACGGATCCCCAGTGCTGTTGTGCCTGTGCGTAGGCTGCACGGGGACGGTGAAGACGAGCATGAGCTTTCAGGGCTGGCACCTTCCTTGTGGGAGAAGGAGCCGGACTTTTGCCTTTCGGAAGGAGAGTCTGCTGAGAACGACCACCGTGAGGTCTACCGTTCCTGGTCAAGTACAGATCCACAATGCTGTTGTGCCTGTGGATAGGCTGCACAGGTGCGGTGAAGACCAGCATGAGCTTTCAGGGCTGGCACCTTCCTGGTGGGAGAAGGAGCCGGACGTTTGCCTTTTCGGAAAGAGGTTCTGCCGATAAAGACCACCGTGAGGTTTACCGTTCCTGGGCAAGTACAGATCCACAATGCTGTTGTGCCTGTGGATAGGCTGCACAAGTGCGGTGAAGACCAGCATGAGCTTTCAGGGCTGGCACCTTCCTGGTGGGTGAAGGAGCCAGGCGTTTGCCTTTTCGGAAAGAGACTCTGCTGAGAACGAACACCGTGAGATGTGCCGCCTGTGGGAAAGCACAGATCCCCAGTGCTGTTGTGCCTGTGCGTAGGCTGCACGGGGACGGTGAAGAGCAGCATGAGCTTTCAGGGCTGGCACCTTCCTTGTGGGAGAAGGAGCCGGACTTTTGCTTTTCGGAAGGAGTGTCTGCTGAGAACGACAACCGTGAGGTGTACCGTTCCTGGGCAAGTACAGATCCACAATGCTGTTGTGCTTGTGGATAGGCTGCACAAGTGCAGTGAAGACCAGCATGAGCTTTCAGGGCTGGCACCTTCCTTGTGGGACAAGGAGCCGGACGTTTGCCTGTTTGGAAAGAGGCTCTGCCGAGAACGACTGCGTGCCATGTGCCGCCTGTGGGAAAGCAAAGATCCCCAGTGCTGTTTTGCCTGTGGATAGGCTGCACGGGGACGGTGAAGACGAGCATGAGCTTTCAGGGCTGGCACCTTCCTGGTGGGAGAAGGAGCCGGACTTTTGCCTTTTCGGAAGGAGAGTCTGCCGAAAACGAACACCGTGAGGTGTACCGTTCCTGGGCAAGTACAGATCCACAATGCTGTTGTGCCTGTGGATAGGCTGCACAAGTGCGGTGAAGAGCAGCATGAGCTTTCAGGGCTGGCACCTTCCTGGTGGGAGAAGGAGCCGGACGTTTGCCTTTTTGGAAGGAGAGTCTGCCGAAAACGAACACCGTGTGGTGTACCGTTCCTGGGCAAGTACAGATCCACAATGCTGTTGTGCTTGTGGATAGGCTGCACAAGTGCGGTGAAGACCAGCATGAGCTTTCAGGGCTGGCACCTTCCTTGTGGGAGAAGGAGCCGGACGTTTGCCTGTTTGGAAAGAGGCTCTGCCGAGAACGACTGCGTGCCATGTGCCGCCTGTGGGAAAGCAAAGATCCCCAGTGCTGTTGTGCCTGTGGATAGGCTGCACAGCTGCGGTGAAGACCAGCATGAGCTTTCAGGGCTGGCACCTTCCTTGTGGGACAAGGAGCCGGACGTTTGCCTTTTTCGGAAAGAGGCTCTGCCGAGAACGAGTGCCGTGCCATGTGCTGCCTGTGGGAAGGGAAAGATCCCCAGTGCTGTTTTGCCTGTGGATAGGCTGCACGGGGACGGTGAAGACGAGCATGAGCTTTCAGGGCTGGCACCTTCCTGGTGGGAGAAGGAGCCGGACGTTTGCCTTTTCAGAAAGAGGCTCTGCCGAGAACGAGTGCCGTGCCATGTGCTGCCTGTGGGAAAGCAAAGATCCCCAGTGCTGTTTTGCCTGTGGATAGGCTGCACAAGTGCGGTGAAGAGCAGCATGAGCTTTCAGGGCTGGCACCTTCCTGGTGGGAGAAGGAGCCGGACGTTTGCCTTTTTGGAAGGAGAGTCTGCCGCAAACGAAAACCTTGTGGTGTACCGTTCCTGGGCAAGTACAGATCCACAATGCTGTTGTGCTTGTGGATAGGCTGCACAAGTGCAGTGAAGACCAGCATGAGCTTTCAGGGCTGGCACCTTCCTGGTGGGAGAAGGAGCCGGCCGTTTGCCTTTTCGGAAAGAGGCTCTGCGGAGAACGAGCGCTGTGCCTTGTGCCGCCTGTGGGAAAGCTCAAATCCCCAGTGCTGTTGTGCCTGTGGATAGGCTGCACGGGGACGGTGAAGACCAGCATGAGCTTTCAGGGCTGGAACCATCCTTGTGGGAGAAGGAGCCAGACGTTTGCCTTTTCGGAAAGAGGCTCTGCTGAGAACGAACACCGTGAGATGTGCCGCCTGTGGGAAAGTACAGATCCCCAGTGCTGTTGTGCCTGTGCGTAGGCTGCACGGGGACGGTGAAGAGCAGCATGAGCTTTCAGGGCTGGCACCTTCGTTGTGGGAGAAGGAGCCGGACTTTTGCTTTTCGGAAGGAGAGTATGCTGAGAACGACCACCGTGAGGTCTACCGTTCCTGGGCAAGTACAGATCCACAATGCTGTTGTGCCTGTGGATAGGCTGCACAAGTGCGGTGAAGAGCAGCATGAGCTTTCAGGGCTGGCACCTTCCTGGTGGGAGAAGGAGCCGGACGTTTGCCTTTTCGGAAAGAGGCTGTGCCGAGAACGAGTGCCGTGCCATGTGCTGCCTGTGGGAAAGCAAAGATCCCCAGTGCTGTTTTGCCTGTGGATAGGCTGCACGGGGACGGTGAAGACGAGCATGAGCTTTCAGGGCTGGCACCTTCCTGGTGGGAGAAGGATCCGGACTTTTGCCTTTTCGGAAGGAGAGTCTGCCGAAAACGAACACCGTGAGGTGTACCGTTCCTGGGCAAGTACAGATCCACAATGCTGTTGTGACTGTGGATAGGCTGCACAAGTGCGGTGAAGAGCAGCATGAGCTTTCAGGGCTGGCACCTTCCTGGTGGGAGAAGGAGCCGGACGTTTGCCTTTTCGGAAAGAGGCTCTGCCGAGAACGAGCGCCGTGCCATGTGCCGCCTGTGGGAAAGCAAAGATCCCCAGTGCTGTTGTGCCTGTGCGTAGGCTGCACGGGGACGGTGAAGACGAGCATGAGCTTGCAGGGCTGGCACCTTCCTCTTGGGAGAAGGAGCCGGACGTATGCCTTTTATGAAAGAGGTTCTGCCGAGAACGCCCACCGTGAGGTCTACCGTTCCTGGGCAAGTACAGATCCCCAGTGCTGTTGTGCCTGTGGATAGGCTGCACGGGGACGGTGAAGACCAGCATGAGCGTTCAGGGCTGGCACCTTCCTTGTGGGAGAAGGAGCCGGACGTTTGCCTTTTTCGGAAAGAGGCTCTGCCGAGAACGAGTGCCGTGCCATGTGCTGCCTGTGGGAAAGCAAAGATCCCCAGTGCTGTTGTGCCTGTGGATAGGCTGCACGGGGACGGTGAAGACGAGCATGAGCTTTCAGGGCTGGCACCTTCCTGGTGGGTGAAGGAGCCGGACTTTTGCCTTTTCGGAAGGAGAGTCTGCTGAGAACGAACACCGTGAGGTCTACCGTTCCTGGGCAAGTACAGATCCCCAATGCTGTTGTGCCTGTGGATAGGCTGCACAGGTGCGGTGAAGACCAGCATGAGCTTTCAGGGCTGGCACCTTCCTTGATGGACAATGAGCCAGACGTTTGCCTTTTCCGAAAGAGGCTCTGCCAAGAACAAACACCGTGAGGTGTAGCGTTCCTGGGCAAGTACAGATCCACAATGCTGTTGTGCCTGTGGATAGGCTGCACAGGGACAGTGAAGAGCAGCATGAGCTTTCAGGGCTGGCACCTTCCTGGTGGGACAAGGAGCCGGCCGTTTGCCTTTTCGGAAAGAGGCTCTGCGGAGAACGAGCGCTGTGCCTTGTGCCGCCTGTGGGAAATCTCAAATCCCCAGTGCTGTTGTGCCTGTGGATAGGCTGCACGGGGACGGTGAAGACGAGCATGAGCTTTCAGGGCTGGAACCATCCTTGTGGGAGAAGGAGCCGGACGTTTGCCTTTTCGGAAAGAGGCTCTGCTGAGAACGAACACCGTGAGGTCTACCGTTCCTGGTCAAGTACAGATCCACAATGCTGTTGTGCCTGTGGATAGGCTGCACAGAGACAGTGAAGAGCAGCATGAGCTTTCAGGGCTGGCACCTTCCTGGTGGGAGAAGGAGCCGGACGTTTGCCTTTTCGGAAAGAGGTTCTGCCGATAAAGACCACCGTGAGGTTTACCGTTCCTGGGCAAGTACAGATCCACAATGCTGTTGTGCCTGTGGATAGGCTGCACAAGTGCGGTGAAGACCAGCATGAGCTTTCAGGGCTGGCACCTTCCTGGTGGGTGAAGGAGCCAGGCGTTTGCCTTTTCGGAAAGAGACTCTGCTGAGAACGAACACCGTGAGATGTGCCGCCTGTGGGAAAGCACAGATCCCCAGTGCTGTTGTGCCTGTGCGTAGGCTGCACGGGGACGGTGAAGAGCAGCATGAGCTTTCAGGGCTGGCACCTTCCTGGTGGGAGAAGGAGCCGGACTTTTGCCTTTTCGGAAGGAGAGTCTGCCGAAAACGAACACCGTGAGGTGTACCGTTCCTGGGCAAGTACAGATCCACAATGCTGTTGTGCCTGTGGATAGGCTGCACAAGTGCGGTGAAGAGCAGCATGAGCTTTCAGGGCTGGCACCTTCCTGGTGGGAGAAGGAGCCGGACGTTTGCCTTTTTGGAAGGAGAGTCTGCCGAAAACGAACACCGTGTGGTGTACCGTTCCTGGCCAAGTACAGATCCACAATGCTGTTGTGCTTGTGGATAGGCTGCACAAGTGCGGTGAAGACCAGCATGAGCTTTCAGGGCTGGCACCTTCCTTGTGGGACAAGGAGCCGGACGTTTGCCTTTTCGGAAAGAGGCTCTGCCGAGAACGACTGCGTGCCATGTGCTGCCTGTGGGAAAGCAAAGATCCCCAGTGCTGTTGTGCCTGTGGATAGGCTGCACAGCTGCGGTGAAGACCAGCATGAGCTTTCAGGGCTGGCACCTTCCTTGTGGGACAAGGAGCCGGACGTTTGCCTTTTTCGGAAAGAGGCTCTGCCGAGAACGAGTGCCGTGCCATGTGCTGCCTGTGGGAAGGGAAAGATCCCCAGTGCTGTTTTGCCTGTGGATAGGCTGCACAGCTGCGGTGAAGACGAGCATGAGCTTTCAGGGCTGGCACCTTCCTGGTGGGAGAAGGAGCCGGACGTTTGCCTTTTCGGAAAGAGGCTCTGCTGAGAATGAACACCGTGAGGTGTACCGTTCCTGGGCAAGCACGGATCCCCAATGCTGTTGTGCCTGTGGATAGGCTGCACGGGGACGGTGAAGAGGAGCATGAGCTTTCAGGGCTGGCACCTTCCTGGTGGGAGAAGGAGCCGGACGTTTGCCTTTTTGGAAGGAGAGTCTGCCGAAAACGAAAACCTTGTGGTGTACCGTTCCTGGGCAAGTACAGATCCACAATGCTGTTGTGCTTGTGGATAGGCTGCACAAGTGCAGTGAAGACCAGCATGAGCTTTCAGGGCTGGCACCTTCCTTGTGGGACAAGGAGCCGGACGTTTGCCTGTTTGGAAAGAGGCTCTGCCGAGAACGACTGCGTGCCATGTGCCGCCTGTGGGAAAGCAAAGATCCCCAGTGCTGTTGTGCCTGTGCGTAGGCTGCACGGGGACGGTGAAGAGCAGCATGAGCTTTCAGGGCTGACACCTTCCTTGTGGGAGAAGGAGCCGGACGTTTGCCTTTTCGGAAAGAGACTCTGCTGTGAACGAGCGCCGTGAGATGTGCCGTCTGTGGGAAAGCACAGATCCCCAGTGCTGTTGTGCCTGTGGATAGGCTGCACGGGAACGGTGAAGACCAGCATGATCTTACAGGGTTGGCACCTTCCTTGTGGGAGAAGGAGCCGGACGTTTGCCTTTTCGGAATAAGGTTCTGCCGAGAACGAGCGCCGTGAGGTGTACCGTTCCTGGGCAAGTACAGATCGCCAAAGCTGTTGTGCCTGTTGATAGGCTGCACAGGGACAGTGAAGAGCGGCATGAGCTTTCAGGGCTGGCGCCTTCCTGGTGGGACAAGGAGCCGGACGTTTGCCTTTTCGGAAAGAGGCTCTGCCGAGAACGACTGCCGTGCCATGTGCCGCCTGTGGGAAAGCAAAGATCCGCAGTGCTGTTGTGCCTGTGGATAGGCTGCACGGGGACGGTGAAGACGAGCATGAGCTTTCAGGGCTGGCACCTTCCTTGTGGGAGAAGGAGCCGGACGTTTGCCTTTTCGGAAGGAGAGTCTGCTGAGAACGAACACCGTGAGGTCTACCGTTCCTGGGCAAGTACAGATCCCCAATGCTGTTGTGCCTGTGGATAGGCTGCACAGGTGCGGTGAAGACCAGCATGAGCTTTCAGGGCTGGCACCTTCCTTGATGGACAATGAGCCAGACGTTTGCCTTTTCCGAAAGAGGCTCTGCCAAGAACAAACACCGTGAGGTGTACCGTTCTTCGCAAGTACAGATCCACAAAGCTGCTGTGCCTGTGGATAGGCTGCACAGGGACAGTGAAGAGCAGCATGAGCTTTCAGGGCTGGCACCTTCCTTGTGGGAGAAGGAGCCGGACGTTTGCCTTTTCGGAAAGAGACTCTGCTGAGAACGAGCGCCGTGAGATGTGCCGTCTGTGGGAAAGCACAGATCCCCAGTGCTGTTGTGCCTGTGGATAGGCTGCACGGGGACGGTGAAGACGAGCATGAGCTTTCAGGGCTGGCACCTTCCTCGTGGGAGAAGGAGCCGGACTTTTGCCTTTTCGGAAGGAGAGTCTGCCGAAAACGAACAACGTGAGGTGTACCGTTCCTGGGCAAGTACAGATCCACAATGCTGTTGTGCCTGTGGATAGGCTGCACAGGGACAGTGAAGAGCAGCATGAGCTTTCAGGGCTGGCACCTTCCTGGTGGGACAAGGAGCCGGCCGTTTGCCTTTTCGGAAAGAGGCTCTGCGGAGAACGAGCGCTGTGCCTTGTGCCGCCTGTGGGAAAGCTCAAATCCCCAGTGCTGTTGTGCCTGTGGATAGGCTGCACGGGGACGGTGAAGACGAGCATGAGCTTTCAGGGCTGGAACCATCCTTGTGGGAGAAGGAGCCGGACGTTTGCCTTTTCGGAAAGAGGCTCTGCTGAGAACGAACACCGTGAGGTCTACCGTTCCTGGGCAAGCACGGATCCCCAGTGCTGTTGTGCCTGTGCGTAGGCTGCACGGGGACGGTGAAGACGAGCATGAGCTTTCAGGGCTGGCACCTTCCTGGTGGGAGAAGGAGCCGGACTTTTGCCTTTCGGAAGGAGAGTCTGCTGAGAACGAACACCGTGAGGTCTACCGTTCCTGGTCAAGTACAGATCCACAATGCTGTTGTGCCTGTGGATAGGCTGCACAGGTGCGGTGAAGACAAGCATGAGCTTTCAGGGCTGGCACCTTCCTGGTGGGAGAAGGAGCCGGACGTTTGCCTTTTCGGAAAGAGGTTCTGCCGATAAAGACCACCGTGAGGTTTACCGTTCCTGGGCAAGTACAGATCCACAATGCTGTTGTGCCTGTGGATAGGCTGCACAAGTGCGGTGAAGACCAGCATGAGCTTTCAGGGCTGGCACCTTCCTGGTGGGTGAAGGAGCCAGGCGTTTGCCTTTTCGGAAAGAGACTCTGCTGAGAACGAACACCGTGAGATGTGCCGCCTGTGGGAAAGCACAGATCCCCAGTGCTGTTGTGCCTGTGCGTAGGCTGCACGGGGACGGTGAAGACGAGCATGAGCTTTCAGGGCTGGCACCTTCCTTGTGGGAGAAGGAGCCGGACTTTTGCTTTTCGGAAGGAGTGTCTGCTGAGAACGACCACCGTGAGGTCTACCGTTCCTGGGCAAGTACAGATCCCCAATGCTGTTGTGCCTGTGTATAGGCTGCACAGCTGCGGTGAAGACCAGCATGAGCTTTCAGGGCTGGCACCTTCCTTGTGGGAGAAGGAGCCGGACGTTTGCCTTTTTCAGAAAGAGGCTCTGCCGAGAACGAGTGCCGTGCCATGTGCTGCCTGTGGGAAAGCAAAGATCCCCAGTGCTGTTTTGCCTGTGGATAGGCTGCACGGGGACGGTGAAGACGAGCATGAGCTTTCAGGGCTGGCACCTTCCTGGTGGGAGAAGGAGCCGGACGTTTGCCTTTTCGGAAGGAGAGTCTGCCGAAAACGAACACCGTGAGGTGTACCGTTCCTGGGCAAGTACAGATCCACAATGCTGTTGTGCCTGTGGATAGGCTGCACAAGTGCGGTGAAGAGCAGCATGAGCTTTCAGGGCTGGCACCTTCCTGGTGGGAGAAGGAGCCGGACGTTTGCCTTTTTGGAAGGAGAGTCTGCCGAAAACGAACACCGTGTGGTGTACCGTTCCTGGGCAAGTACAGATCCACAATGCTGTTGGGCTTGTGGATAGGCTGCACAAGTGCGGTGAAGACCAGCATGAGCTTTCAGGGCTGGCACCTTCCTTGTGGGAGAAGGAGCCGGACGTTTGCCTGTTTGGAAAGAGGCTCTGCCGAGAACGACTGCGTGCCATGTGCCGCCTGTGGGAAAGCAAAGATCCCCAGTGCTGTTGTGCCTGTGGATAGGCTGCACAGCTGCGGTGAAGACCAGCATGAGCTTTCAGGGCTGGCACCTTCCTTGTGGGACAAGGAGCCGGACGTTTGCCTTTTTCGGAAAGAGGCTCTGCCGAGAACGAGTGCCGTGCCATGTGCTGCCTGTGGGAAGGGAAAGATCCCCAGTGCTGTTTTGCCTGTGGATAGGCTGCACGGGGACGGTGAAGACGAGCATGAGCTTTCAGGGCTGGCACCTTCCTGGTGGGAGAAGGAGCCGGACGTTTGCCTTTTCAGAAAGAGGCTCTGCCGAGAACGAGTGCCGTGCCATGTGCTGCCTGTGGGAAAGCAAAGATCCCCAGTGCTGTTGTGCCTGTGGATAGGCTGCACAGGGACGGTGAAGAGCAGCATGAGCTTTCAGGGCTGGCACCTTCCTGGTGGGAGAAGGAGCCGGACGTTTGCCTTTTTGGAAGGAGAGTCTGCCGAAAACGAAAACCTTGTGGTGTACCGTTCCTGGGCAAGTACAGATCCACAATGCTGTTGTGCTTGTGGATAGGCTGCACAGCTGCGGTGAAGACCAGCATGAGCTTTCAGGGCTGGCACCTTCCTTGTGGGACAAGGAGCCGGACGTTTGCCTGTTTGGAAAGAGGCTCTGCCGAGAACGACTGCGAGCCATGTGCCGCCTGTGGGAAAGCAAAGATCCCCAGTGCTGTTGTGCCTGTGCGTAGGCTGCACGGGGACGGTGAAGAGCAGCATGAGCTTTCAGGGCTGGCACCTTCCTTGTGGGAGAAGGAGCCGGACGTTTGCCTTTTCGGAAAGAGACTCTGCTGAGAACGAGCGCCGTGAGATGTGCCGTCTGTGGGAAAGCACAGATCCCCAGTGCTGTTGTGCCTGTGGATAGGCTGCACGGGAACGGTGAAGACCAGCATGATCTTACAGGGTTGGCACCTTCCTTGTGGGAGAAGGAGCCGGACGTTTGCCTTTTCGGAATAAGGTTCTGCCGAGAACGAGCGCCGTGAGGTGTACCGTTCCTGGGCAAGTACAGATCGCCAAAGCTGTTGTGCCTGTTGATAGGCTGCACAGGGACAGTGAAGAGCGGCATGAGCTTTCAGGGCTGGCGCCTTCCTGGTGGGACAAGGAGCCGGACGTTTGCCTTTTCGGAAAGAGGCTCTGCCGAGAACGAGCGCTGTGCCTTGTGCCGCCTGTGGGAAAGCTCAAATCCCCAGCGCTGTTTTGCCTGTGCATAGGCTGCACGGGGACAGTGAAGAGCAGCATGAGCTTTCAGGGCTGGCAACTTCCTTGTGGGAGAAGGAGCTGGACGTTTGCCTGTTTGGAAAGAGGCTCTGCCGAGAACGACTGCCGTGCCATGTGCCGCCTGTGGGAAAGCAAAGATCCGCAGTGCTGTTGTGCCTGTGGATAGGCTGCACGGGGACGGTGAAGACGAGCATGAGCTTTCAGGGCTGGCACCTTCCTTGTGGGAGAAGGAGCCGGACGTTTGCCTTTTCGGAAGGAGAGTCTGCTGAGAACGAACACCGTGAGGTCTACCGTTCCTGGGCAAGTACAGATCCCCAATGCTGTTGTGCCTGTGGATAGGCTGCACAGGTGCGGTGAAGACCAGCATGAGCTTTCAGGGCTGGCACCTTCCTTGATGGACAATGAGCCAGACGTTTGCCTTTTCCGAAAGAGGCTCTGCCAAGAACAAACACCGTGAGGTGTACCGTTCCTCGCAAGTACAGATCCACAAAGCTGCTGTGCCTGTGGATAGGCTGCACAGGGACAGTGAAGAGCAGCATGAGCTTTCAGGGCTGGCACCTTCCTTGTGGGAGAAGGAGCCGGACGTTTGCCTTTTCGGAAAGAGACTCTGCTGAGAACGAGCGCCGTGAGATGTGCCGTCTGTGGGAAAGCACAGATCCCCAGTGCTGTTGTGCCTGTGGATAGGCTGCACGGGGACGGTGAAGACGAGCATGAGCTTTCAGGGCTGGCACCTTCCTGGTGGGAGAAGGAGCCGGACTTTTGCCTTTTCGGAAGGAGAGTCTGCCGAAAACAAACAACGTGAGGTGTACCGTTCCTGGGCAAGTACAGATCCACAATGCTGTTGTGCCTGTGGATAGGCTGCACAGGGACAGTGAAGAGCAGCATGAGCTTTCAGGGCTGGCACCTTCCTGGTGGGACAAGGAGCCGGCCGTTTGCCTTTTCGGAAAGAGGCTCTGCGGAGAACGAGCGCTGTGCCTTGTGCCGCCTGTGGGAAAGCTCAAATCCCCAGTGCTGTTGTGCCTGTGGATAGGCTGCACGGGGACGGTGAAGACCAGCATGAGCTTTCAGGGCTGGAACCATCCTTGTGGGAGAAGGAGCCGGACGTTTGCCTTTTCGGAAAGAGGCTCTGCTGAGAACGAACACCGTGAGGTCTACCGTTCCTGGGCAAGCACGGATCCCCAGTGCTGTTGTGCCTGTGCGTAGGCTGCACGGGGACGGTGAAGACGAGCATGATCTTTCAGGGCTGGCACCTTCCTGGTGGGAGAAGGAGCCGGACTTTTGCCTTTCGGAAGGAGAGTCTGCTGAGAACGAACACCGTGAGGTCTACCGTTCCTGGTCAAGTACAGATCCACAATGCTGTTGTGCCTGTGGATAGGCTGCACAGGTGCGGTGAAGACCAGCATGAGCTTTCAGGGCTGGCACCTTCCTGGTGGGAGAAGGAGCCGGACGTTTGCCTTTTCGGAAAGAGGTTCTGCCGATAAAGACCACCGTGAGGTTTACCGTTCCTGGGCAAGTACAGATCCACAATGCTGTTGTGCCTGTGGATAGGCTGCACAAGTGCGGTGAAGACCAGCATGAGCTTTCAGGGCTGGCACCTTCCTGGTGGGAGAAGGAGCCAGGCGTTTGCCTTTTCGGAAAGAGACTCTGCTGAGAACGAACACCGTGAGATGTGCCGCCTGTGGGAAAGCACAGATCCCCAGTGCTGTTGTGCCTGTGCGTAGGCTGCACGGGGACGGTGAAGAGCAGCATGAGCTTTCAGGGCTGGCACCTTCCTGGTGGGAGAAGGAGCCGGACGTATGCCTTTTATGAAAGAGGTTCTGCCGAGAACGCCCACCGTGAGGTCTACCGTTCCTGGGCAAGTACAGATCCCCAGTGCTGTTGTGCCTGTGGATAGGCTGCACGGGGACGGTGAAGACGAGCATGAGCTTTCAGGGCTGGCACCTTCCTGGTGGGTGAAGGAGCCGGACGTTTGGCTTTTCGGAAGGAGAGTCTGCTGAGAACGAACACCGTGAGGTCTACCGTTCCTGGTCAAGTACAGATCCACAATGCTGTTGTGCCTGTGGATAGGCTGCACAGGTGCGGTGAAGACCAGCATGAGCTTTCAGGGCTGGCACCTTCCTGGTGGGAGAAGGAGCCGGACGTTTGCCTTTTCGGAAAGAGGTTCTGCCGATAAAGACCACCGTGAGGTTTACCGTTCCTGGGCAAGTACAGATCCACAATGCTGTTGTGCCTGTGGATAGGCTGCACAAGTGCGGTGAAGACCAGCATGAGTTTTCAGGGCTGGCACCTTCCTGGTGGGAGAAGGAGCCGGACGTTTGCCTTTTTCGGAAAGAGGCTCTGCCGAGAACGACTGCCATGCCAAGTGCTGCCTGTGGGAAAGCAAAGATCCCCAGTGCTGTTTTGCCTGTGGATAGGCTGCACGGGGACGGTGAAGACGAGCATGAGCTTTCAGGGCTGGCACCTTCCTGGTGGGAGAAGGAGCCGGACGTTTGCCTTTTTGGAAGGAGAGTCTGCCGAAAACGAACACCGTGTGGTGTACCGTTCCTGGGCAAGTACAGATCCACAATGCTGTTGTGCTTGTGGATAGGCTGCACAAGTGCGGTGAAGACCAGCATGAGCTTTCAGGGCTGGCACCTTCCTTGTGGGAGAAGGAGCCGGACGTTTGCCTTTTCGGAAAGAGGCTCTGCTGAGAACGAGCGCCGTGCCATGTGCCGCCTGTGGGAAAGCAAAGATCCCCAGTGCTGTTGTGCCTGTGCGTAGGCTGCACGGGGACGGTGAAGACGAGCATGAGCTTTCAGGGCTGGCACCTTCCTCTTGGGAGAAGGAGCCGGACGTATGCCTTTTATGAAAGAGGTTCTGCCGAGAACGCCCACCGTGAGGTCTACCGTTCCTGGGCAAGTACAGATCCCCAGTGCTGTTGTGCCTGTGGATAGGCTGCACGGGGACGGTGAAGACCAGCATGAGCGTTCAGGGCTGGCACCTTCCTTGTGGGAGAAGGAGCCGGACGTTTGCCTTTTTCGGAAAGAGGCTCTGCCGAGAACGAGTGCCGTGCCATGTGCTGCCTGTGGGAAAGCAAAGATCCCCAGTGCTGTTGTGCCTGTGGATAGGCTGCACGGGGACGGTGAAGACGAGCATGAGCTTTCAGGGCTGGCACCTTCCTGGTGGGTGAAGGAGCCGGACGTTTGGCTTTTCGGAAGGAGAGTCTGCTGAGAACGAACACCGTGAGGTCTACCGTTCCTGGGCAAGTACAGATCCCCAATGCTGTTGTGCCTGTGGATAGGCTGCACAGGTGCGGTGAAGACCAGCATGAGCTTTCAGGGCTGGCACCTTCCTTGATGGACAATGAGCCAGACGTTTGCCTTTTCCGAAAGAGGCTTTGCCAAGAATAAACACCGTGAGGTGTACCGTTCCTCGCAAGTACAGATCCACAAAGCTGCTGTGCCTGTGGAGAGGCTGCACAGGGACAGTGAAGAGCAGCATGAGCTTTCAGGGCTGGCACCTTCCTTGTGGGAGAAGGAGCCGGACGTTTGCCTTTTCGTAAAGAGACTCTGCTGAGAACGAGCGCCGTGAGATGTGCCGTCTGTGGGAAAGCACAGATCCCCAGTGCTGTTGTGCCTGTGGATAGGCTGCACGGGGACGGTGAAGACGAGCATGAGCTTTCAGGGCTGGCACCTTCCTGGTGGGAGAAGGAGCCGGACGTTTGCCTTTTCGGAAGGAGAGTCTGCCGAAAACGAACAACGTGAGGTGTACCGTTCCTGGGCAAGTACAGATCCACAATGCTGTTGTGCCTGTGGATAGGCTGCACAGGGACAGTGAAGAGCAGCATGAGCTTTCAGGGCTGGCACCTTCCTGGTGGGACAAGGAGCCGGCCGTTTGCCTTTTCGGAAAGAGGCTCTGCGGAGAACGAGCGCTGTGCCTTGTGCCGCCTGTGGGAAAGCTCAAATCCCCAGTGCTGTTGTGCCTGTGGATAGGCTGCACGGGGACGGTGAAGACCAGCATGAGCTTTCAGGGCTGGAACCATCCTTGTGGGAGAAGGAGCCGGACGTTTGCTTTTCGGAAGGAGTGTCTGCTGAGAACGACCACCGTGAGGTCTACCGTTCCTGGGCAAGTACAGATCCCCAATGCTGTTGTGCCTGTGTATAGGCTGCACAGCTGCGGTGAAGACCAGCATGAGCTTTCAGGGCTGGCACCTTCCTTGTGGGAGAAGGAGCCGGACGTTTGCCTTTTTCAGAAAGAGGCTCTGCCGAGAACGAGTGCCGTGCCATGTGCTGCCTGTGGGAAAGCAAAGATCCCCAGTGCTGTTTTGCCTGTGGATAGGCTGCACGGGGACGGTGAAGACGAGCATGAGCTTTCAGGGCTGGCACCTTCCTGGTGGGAGAAGGAGCCGGACGTTTGCCTTTTCGGAAGGAGAGTCTGCCGAAAACGAACACCGTGTGGTGTACCGTTCCTGGGCAAGTACAGATCCACAATGCTGTTGTGCTTGTGGATAGGCTGCACAAGTGCGGTGAAGACCAGCATGAGCTTTCAGGGCTGGCACCTTCCTTGTGGGAGAAGGAGCCGGACGTTTGCCTTTTCGGAAAGAGGCTCTGCCGAGAACGAGCGCCGTGCCATGTGCCGCCTGTGGGAAAGCAAAGATCCCCAGTGCTGTTGTGCCTGTGCGTAGGCTGCACGGGGACGGTGAAGACGAGCATGAGCTTTCAGGGCTGGCACCTTCCTCTTGGGAGAAGGAGCCGGACGTATGCCTTTTATGAAAGAGGTTCTGCCGAGAACGCCCACCGTGAGGTCTACCGTTCCTGGGCAAGTACAGATCCCCAGTGCTGTTGTGCCTGTGGATAGGCTGCACGGGGACGGTGAAGACCAGCATGAGCGTTCAGGGCTGGCACCTTCCTTGTGGGAGAAGGAGCCGGACGTTTGCCTTTTTCGGAAAGAGGCTCTGCCGAGAACGAGTGCCGTGCCATGTGCTGCCTGTGGGAAAGCAAAGATCCCCAGTGCTGTTGTGCCTGTGGATAGGCTGCACGGGGACGGTGAAGACGAGCATGAGCTTTCAGGGCTGGCACCTTCCTGGTGGGTGAAGGAGCCGGACGTTTGGCTTTTCGGAAGGAGAGTCTGCTGAGAACGAACACCGTGAGGTCTACCGTTCCTGGGCAAGTACAGATCCCCAATGCTGTTGTGCCTGTGGATAGGCTGCACAGGTGCGGTGAAGACCAGCATGAGCTTTCAGGGCTGGCACCTTCCTTGATGGACAATGAGCCAGACGTTTGCCTTTTCCGAAAGAGGCTTTGCCAAGAACAAACACCGTGAGGTGTACCGTTCCTCGCAAGTACAGATCCACAAAGCTGCTGTGCCTGTGGAGAGGCTGCACAGGGACAGTGAAGAGCAGCATGAGCTTTCAGGGCTGGCACCTTCCTTGTGGGAGAAGGAGCCGGACGTTTGCCTTTTCGGAAAGAGACTCTGCTGAGAACGAGCGCCGTGAGATGTGCCGTCTGTGGGAAAGCACAGATCCCCAGTGCTGTTGTGCCTGTGGATAGGCTGCACGGGGACGGTGAAGACGAGCATGAGCTTTCAGGGCTGGCACCTTCCTGGTGGGAGAAGGAGCCGGACGTTTGCCTTTTCGGAAGGAGAGTCTGCCGAAAACGAACAACGTGAGGTGTACCGTTCCTGGGCAAGTACAGATCCACAATGCTGTTGTGCCTGTGGATAGGCTGCACAGGGACAGTGAAGAGCAGCATGAGCTTTCAGGGCTGGCACCTTCCTGGTGGGACAAGGAGCCGGCCGTTTGCCTTTTCGGAAAGAGGCTCTGCGGAGAACGAGCGCTGTGCCTTGTGCCGCCTGTGGGAAAGCTCAAATCCCCAGTGCTGTTGTGCCTGTGGATAGGCTGCACGGGGACGGTGAAGACCAGCATGAGCTTTCAGGGCTGGAACCATCCTTGTGGGAGAAGGAGCCGGACGTTTGCTTTTCGGAAGGAGTGTCTGCTGAGAACGACCACCGTGAGGTCTACCGTTCCTGGGCAAGTACAGATCCCCAATGCTGTTGTGCCTGTGTATAGGCTGCACAGCTGCGGTGAAGACCAGCATGAGCTTTCAGGGCTGGCACCTTCCTTGTGGGAGAAGGAGCCGGACGTTTGCCTTTTTCAGAAAGAGGCTCTGCCGAGAACGAGTGCCGTGCCATGTGCTGCCTGTGGGAAAGCAAAGATCCCCAGTGCTGTTTTGCCTGTGGATAGGCTGCACGGGGACGGTGAAGACGAGCATGAGCTTTCAGGGCTGGCACCTTCCTGGTGGGAGAAGGAGCCGGACTTTCGCCTTTTCGGAAGGAGAGTCTGCCGAAAACGAACACCGTGAGGTGTACCGTTCCTGGGCAAGTACAGATCCACAATGCTGTTGTGCCTGTGGATAGGCTGCACAAGTGCGGTGAAGAGCAGCATGAGCTTTCAGGGCTGGCACCTTCCTGGTGGGAGAAGGAGCCGGACGTTTGCCTTTTTGGAAGGAGAGTCTGCCGAAAACGAACACCGTGTGGTGTACCGTTCCTGGGCAAGTACAGATCCACAATGCTGTTGGGCTTGTGGATAGGCTGCACAAGTGCGGTGAAGAGCAGCATGAGCGTTCAGGGCTGGCACCTTCCTTGTGGGAGAAGGAGCCGGACGTTTGCCTGTTTGGAAAGAGGCTCTGCCGAGAACGACTGCGTGCCATGTGCCGCCTGTGGGAAAGCAAAGATCCCCAGTGCTGTTGTGCCTGTGGATAGGCTGCACAGCTGCGGTGAAGACCAGCATGAGCTTTCAGGGCTGGCACCTTCCTTGTGGGACAAGGAGCCGGACGTTTGCCTTTTTCGGAAAGAGGCTCTGCCGAGAACGAGTGCCGTGCCATGTGCTGCCTGTGGGAAGGGAAAGATCCCCAGTGCTGTTTTGCCTGTGGATAGGCTGCACAGCTGCGGTGAAGACGAGCATGAGCTTTCAGGGCTGGCACCTTCCTGGTGGGAGAAGGAGCCGGACGTTTGCCTTTTCGGAAAGAGGCTCTGCTGAGAATGAACACCGTGAGGTGTACCGTTCCTGGGCAAGCACGGATCCCCAATGCTGTTGTGCCTGTGGATAGGCTGCACGGGGACGGTGAAGAGGAGCATGAGCTTTCAGGGCTGGCACCTTCCTGGTGGGAGAAGGAGCCGGACGTTTGCCTTTTTGGAAGGAGAGTCTGCCGAAAACGAAAACCTTGTGGTGTACCGTTCCTGGGCAAGTACAGATCCACAATGCTGTTGTGCTTGTGGATAGGCTGCACAAGTGCAGTGAAGACCAGCATGAGCTTTCAGGGCTGGCACCTTCCTTGTGGGAGAAGGAGCCGGACGTTTGCCTGTTTGGAAAGAGGCTCTGCCGAGAACGACTGCGTGCCATGTGCCGCCTGTGGGAAAGCAAAGATCCCCAGTGCTGTTGTGCCTGTGCGTAGGCTGCACGGGGACGGTGAAGAGCAGCATGAGCTTTCAGGGCTGACACCTTCCTTGTGGGAGAAGGAGCCGGACGTTTGCCTTTTCGGAAAGAGACTCTGCTGAGAACGAGCGCCGTGAGATGTGCCGTCTGTGGGAAAGCACAGATCCCCAGTGCTGTTGTGCCTGTGGATAGGCTGCACGGGAACGGTGAAGACCAGCATGATCTTACAGGGTTGGCACCTTCCTTGTGGGAGAAGGAGCCGGACGTTTGCCTTTTCGGAATAAGGTTCTGCCGAGAACGAGCGCCGTGAGGTGTACCGTTCCTGGGCAAGTACAGATCGCCAAAGCTGTTGTGCCTGTTGATAGGCTGCACAGGGACAGTGAAGAGCGGCATGAGCTTTCAGGGCTGGCACCTTCCTTGTGGGAGAAGGAGCCGGACGTTTGCCTTTTTCAGAAAGAGGCTCTGCTGAGAACGAGTGCCGTGCCATGTGCTGCCTGTGGGAAAGCAAAGATCCCCAGTGCTGTTTTGCCTGTGGATAGGCTGCACGGGGACGGTGAAGACGAGCATGAGCTTTCAGGGCTGGCACCTTCCTGGTGGGAGAAGGAGCCGGACGTTTGCCTTTTCGGAAGGAGAGTCTGCCGAAAACGAACACCGTGAGGTGTACCGTTCCTGGGCAAGTACAGATCCACAATGCTGTTGTGCCTGTGGATAGGCTGCACAAGTGCGGTGAAGAGCAGCATGAGCTTTCAGGGCTGGCACCTTCCTGGTGGGAGAAGGAGCCGGACGTTTGCCTTTTTGGAAGGAGAGTCTGCCGAAAACGAACACCGTGTGGTGTACCGTTCCTGGGCAAGTACAGATCCACAATGCTGTTGTGCTTGTGGATAGGCTGCACAAGTGCGGTGAAGACCAGCATGAGCTTTCAGGGCTGGCACCTTCCTTGTGGGACAAGGAGCCGGACGTTTGCCTGTTTGGAAAGAGGCTCTGCCGAGAACGACTGCGTGCCATGTGCCGCCTGTGGGAAAGCAAAGATCCCCAGTGCTGTTGTGCCTGTGGATAGGCTGCACAGCTGCGGTGAAGACCAGCATGAGCTTTCAGGGCTGGCACCTTCCTTGTGGGACAAGGAGCCGGACGTTTGCCTTTTCGGAAAGAGACTCTGCTGAGAACGAGCGCCGTGAGATGTGCCGTCTGTGGGAAAGCAAAGATCCCCAGTGCTGTTGTGCCTGTGGATAGGCTGCACGGGAACGGTGAAGACTAGCATGATCTTACAGGGTTGGCACCTTCCTTGTGGGAGAAGGAGCCGGACGTTTGCCTTTTCGGAATAAGGTTCTTCCGAGAACGAGCACCGTGAGGTGTACCTTTCCTGGGCAAGTACAGATCGCCAAAGCTGTTGTGCCTGTTGATAGGCTGCACAGGGACAGTGAAGAGCGGCATGAGCTTTCAGGGCTGGCGCCTTCCTGGTGGGACAAGGAGCCGGACGTTTGCCTTTTCGGAAAGAGACTCTGCTGAGAACGAGCGCCGTGAGATGTGCCGTCTGTGGGAAAGCACAGATCCCCAGTGCTGTTGTGCCTGTGGATAGGCTGCACGGGGACGGTGAAGACGAGCATGAGCTTTCAGGGCTGGCACCTTCCTGGTGGGAGAAGGAGCCGGACGTTTGCCTTTTCGGAAGGAGAGTCTGCCGAAAACGAACAACGTGAGGTGTACCGTTCCTGGGCAAGTACAGATCCACAATGCTGTTGTGCCTGTGGATAGGCTGCACAGGGACAGTGAAGAGCAGCATGAGCTTTCAGGGCTGGCACCTTCCTGGTGGGACAAGGAGCCGGCCGTTTGCCTTTTCGGAAAGAGGCTCTGCGGAGAACGAGCGCTGTGCCTTGTGCCGCCTGTGGGAAAGCTCAAATCCCCAGTGCTGTTGTGCCTGTGGATAGGCTGCACGGGGACGGTGAAGACCAGCATGAGCTTTCAGGGCTGGAACCATCCTTGTGGGAGAAGGAGCCGGACGTTTGCTTTTCGGAAGGAGTGTCTGCTGAGAACGACCACCGTGAGGTCTACCGTTCCTGGGCAAGTACAGATCCCCAATGCTGTTGTGCCTGTGTATAGGCTGCACAGCTGCGGTGAAGACCAGCATGAGCTTTCAGGGCTGGCACCTTCCTTGTGGGAGAAGGAGCCGGACGTTTGCCTTTTTCAGAAAGAGGCTCTGCCGAGAACGAGTGCCGTGCCATGTGCTGCCTGTGGGAAAGCAAAGATCCCCAGTGCTGTTTTGCCTGTGGATAGGCTGCACGGGGACGGTGAAGACGAGCATGAGCTTTCAGGGCTGGCACCTTCCTGGTGGGAGAAGGAGCCGGACTTTTGCCTTTTCGGAAGGAGAGTCTGCCGAAAACGAACACCGTGAGGTGTACCGTTCCTGGGCAAGTACAGATCCACAATGCTGTTGTGCCTGTGGATAGGCTGCACAAGTGCGGTGAAGAGCAGCATGAGCTTTCAGGGCTGGCACCTTCCTGGTGGGAGAAGGAGCCGGACGTTTGCCTTTTTGGAAGGAGAGTCTGCCGAAAACGAACACCGTGTGGTGTACCGTTCCTGGGCAAGTACAGATCCACAATGCTGTTGGGCTTGTGGATAGGCTGCACAAGTGCGGTGAAGAGCAGCATGAGCGTTCAGGGCTGGCACCTTCCTTGTGGGAGAAGGAGCCGGACGTTTGCCTGTTTGGAAAGAGGCTCTGCCGAGAACGACTGCGTGCCATGTGCCGCCTGTGGGAAAGCAAAGATCCCCAGTGCTGTTGTGCCTGTGGATAGGCTGCACAGCTGCGGTGAAGACCAGCATGAGCTTTCAGGGCTGGCACCTTCCTTGTGGGACAAGGAGCCGGACGTTTGCCTTTTTCGGAAAGAGGCTCTGCCGAGAACGAGTGCCGTGCCATGTGCTGCCTGTGGGAAGGGAAAGATCCCCAGTGCTGTTTTGCCTGTGGATAGGCTGCACAGCTGCGGTGAAGACGAGCATGAGCTTTCAGGGCTGGCACCTTCCTGGTGGGAGAAGGAGCCGGACGTTTGCCTTTTCAGAAAGAGGCTCTGCTGAGAATGAACACCGTGAGGTGTACCGTTCCTGGGCAAGCACGGATCCCCAATGCTGTTGTGCCTGTGGATAGGCTGCACGGGGACGGTGAAGAGGAGCATGAGCTTTCAGGGCTGGCACCTTCCTGGTGGGAGAAGGAGCCGGACGTTTGCCTTTTTGGAAGGAGAGTCTGCCGAAAACGAAAACCTTGTGGTGTACCGTTCCTGGGCAAGTACAGATCCACAATGCTGTTGTGCTTGTGGATAGGCTGCACAAGTGCAGTGAAGACCAGCATGAGCTTTCAGGGCTGGCACCTTCCTTGTGGGACAAGGAGCCGGACGTTTGCCTGTTTGGAAAGAGGCTCTGCCGAGAACGACTGCGTGCCATGTGCCGCCTGTGGGAAAGCAAAGATCCCCAGTGCTGTTGTGCCTGTGCGTAGGCTGCACGGGGACGGTGAAGAGCAGCATGAGCTTTCAGGGCTGGCACCTTCCTTGTGGGAGAAGGAGCCGGACGTTTGCCTTTTCGGAATAAGGTTCTGCCGAGAACGAGCGCCGTGAGGTGTACCGTTCCTGGGCAAGTACAGATCGCCAAAGCTGTTGTGCCTGTTGATAGGCTGCACAGGGACAGTGAAGAGCGGCATGAGCTTTCAGGGCTGGCACCTTCCTTGTGGGAGAAGGAGCCGGACGTTTGCCTTTTTCAGAAAGAGGCTCTGCCGAGAACGAGTGCCGTGCCATGTGCTGCCTGTGGGAAAGCAAAGATCCCCAGTGCTGTTTTGCCTGTGGATAGGCTGCACGGGGACGGTGAAGACGAGCATGAGCTTTCAGGGCTGGCACCTTCCTGGTGGGAGAAGGAGCCGGACGTTTGCCTTTTCGGAAGGAGAGTCTGCCGAAAACGAACACCGTGAGGTGTACCGTTCCTGGGCAAGTACAGATCCACAATGCTGTTGTGCCTGTGGATAGGCTGCACAAGTGCGGTGAAGAGCAGCATGAGCTTTCAGGGCTGGCACCTTCCTGGTGGGAGAAGGAGCCGGACGTTTGCCTTTTTGGAAGGAGAGTCTGCCGAAAACGAACACCGTGTGGTGTACCGTTCCTGGGCAAGTACAGATCCACAATGCTGTTGTGCTTGTGGATAGGCTGCACAAGTGCGGTGAAGACCAGCATGAGCTTTCAGGGCTGGCACCTTCCTTGTGGGACAAGGAGCCGGACGTTTGCCTGTTTGGAAAGAGGCTCTGCCGAGAACGACTGCGTGCCATGTGCCGCCTGTGGGAAAGCAAAGATCCCCAGTGCTGTTGTGCCTGTGGATAGGCTGCACGGGGACGGTGAAGAGCAGCATGAGCTTTCAGGGCTGGCACCTTCCTTGTGGGACAAGGAGCCGGACGTTTGCCTTTTCGGAAAGAGACTCTGCTGAGAACGAGCGCCGTGAGATGTGCCGTCTGTGGGAAAGCAAAGATCCCCAGTGCTGTTGTGCCTGTGGATAGGCTGCACGGGAACGGTGAAGACTAGCATGATCTTACAGGGTTGGCACCTTCCTTGTGGGAGAAGGAGCCGGACGTTTGCCTTTTCGGAATAAGGTTCTTCCGAGAACGAGCACCGTGAGGTGTACCTTTCCTGGGCAAGTACAGATCGCCAAAGCTGTTGTGCCTGTTGATAGGCTGCACGGGGACGGTGAAGAGCGGCATGAGCTTTCAGGGCTGGCGCCTTCCTGGTGGGACAAGGAGCCGGACGTTTGCCTTTTCGGAAAGAGGCTCTGCCGAGAACGACTGCCGTGCCATGTGCCGCCTGTGGGAAAGCAAAGATCCGCAGTGCTGTTGTGCCTGTGGATAGGCTGCACGGGGACGGTGAAGACGAGCATGAGCTTTCAGGGCTGGCACCTTCCTTGTGGGAGAAGGAGCCGGACGTTTGCCTTTTCGGAAGGAGAGTCTGCTGAGAACGAACACCGTGAGGTCTACCGTTCCTGGTCAAGTACAGATCCCCAATGCTGTTGTGCCTGTGGATAGGCTGCACAGGTGCGGTGAAGACCAGCATGAGCTTTCAGGGCTGGCACCTTCCTGGTGGGAGAAGGAGCCGGACGTTTGCCTTTTCGGAAAGAGGTTCTGCCGATAAAGACCACCGTGAGGTTTACCGTTCCTGGGCAAGTACAGATCCACAATGCTGTTGTGCCTGTGGATAGGCTGCACAAGTGCGGTGAAGACCAGCATGAGCTTTCAGGGCTGGCACCTTCCTGGTGGGTGAAGGAGCCAGGCGTTTGCCTTTTCGGAAAGAGACTCTGCTGAGAACGAACACCGTGAGATGTGCCGCCTGTGGGAAAGCACAGATCCCCAGTGCTGTTGTGCCTGTGCGTAGGCTGCACGGGGACGGTGAAGAGCAGCATGAGCTTTCAGGGCTGGCACCTTCCTTGTGGGAGAAGGAGCCGGACTTTTGCTTTTCGGAAGGAGTGTCTGCTGAGAACGACAACCGTGAGGTCTACCGTTCCTGGGCAAGTACAGATCCCCAATGCTGTTGTGCCTGTGTATAGGCTGCACAGCTGCGGTGAAGACCAGCATGAGCTTTCAGGGCTGGCACCTTCCTTGTGGGAGAAGGAGCCGGACGTTTGCCTTTTTCAGAAAGAGGCTCTGCCGAGAACGAGTGCCGTGCCATGTGCTGCCTGTGGGAAAGCAAAGATCCCCAGTGCTGTTTTGCCTGTGGATAGGCTGCACGGGGACGGTGAAGACGAGCATGAGCTTTCAGGGCTGGCACCTTCCTGGTGGGAGAAGGAGCCGGACTTTTGCCTTTTCGGAAGGAGAGTCTGCCGAAAACGAACACCGTGAGGTGTACCGTTCCTGGGCAAGTACAGATCCACAATGCTGTTGTGCCTGTGGATAGGCTGCACAAGTGCGGTGAAGAGCAGCATGAGCTTTCAGGGCTGGCACCTTCCTGGTGGGAGAAGGAGCCGGACGTTTGCCTTTTTGGAAGGAGAGTCTGCCGAAAACGAACACCGTGTGGTGTACCGTTCCTGGGCAAGTACAGATCCACAATGCTGTTGTGCTTGTGGATAGGCTGCACAAGTGCGGTGAAGACCAGCATGAGCTTTCAGGGCTGGCACCTTCCTTGTGGGAGAAGGAGCCGGACGTTTGCCTGTTTGGAAAGAGGCTCTGCCGAGAACGACTGCGTGCCATGTGCCGCCTGTGGGAAAGCAAAGATCCCCAGTGCTGTTGTGCCTGTGGATAGGCTGCACAGCTGCGGTGAAGACCAGCATGAGCTTTCAGGGCTGGCACCTTCCTTGTGGGACAAGGAGCCGGACGTTTGCCTTTTTCGGAAAGAGGCTCTGCCGAGAACGAGTGCCGTGCCATGTGCTGCCTGTGGGAAGGGAAAGATCCCCAGTGCTGTTTTGCCTGTGGATAGGCTGCACGGGGACGGTGAAGACGAGCATGAGCTTTCAGGGCTGGCACCTTCCTGGTGGGAGAAGGAGCCGGACGTTTGCCTTTTCAGAAAGAGGCTCTGCCGAGAACGAGTGCCGTGCCATGTGCTGCCTGTGGGAAAGCAAAGATCCCCAGTGCTGTTTTGCCTGTGGATAGGCTGCACGGGGACGGTGAAGAGCAGCATGAGCTTTCAGGGCTGGCACCTTCCTGGTGGGAGAAGGAGCCGGACGTTTGCCTTTTTGGAAGGAGAGTCTGCCGAAAACGAAAACCTTGTGGTGTACCGTTCCTGGGCAAGTACAGATCCACAATGCTGTTGTGCTTGTGGATAGGCTGCACAAGTGCAGTGAAGACCAGCATGAGCTTTCAGGGCTGGCACCTTCCTGGTGGGAGAAGGAGCCGGACTTTTGCCTTTCGGAAGGAGAGTCTGCTGAGAACGAACACCGTGAGGTCTACCGTTCCTGGTCAAGTACAGATCCACAATGCTGTTGTGCCTGTGGATAGGCTGCACAGGTGCGGTGAAGACCAGCATGAGCTTTCAGGGCTGGCACCTTCCTGGTGGGAGAAGGAGCCGGACGTTTGCCTTTTCGGAAAGAGGTTCTGCCGATAAAGACCACCGTGAGGTTTACCGTTCCTGGGCAAGTACAGATCCACAATGCTGTTGTGCCTGTGGATAGGCTGCACAAGTGCGGTGAAGACCAGCATGAGCTTTCAGGGCTGGCACCTTCCTGGTGGGTGAAGGAGCCAGGCGTTTGCCTTTTCGGAAAGAGACTCTGCTGAGAACGAACACCGTGAGATGTGCCGCCTGTGGGAAAGCACAGATCCCCAGTGCTGTTGTGCCTGTGCGTAGGCTGCACGGGGATGGTGAAGACGAGCATGAGCTTTCAGGGCTGGCACCTTCCTTGTGGGAGAAGGAGCCGGACTTTTGCTTTTCGGAAGGAGTGTCTGCTGAGAACGACCACCGTGAGGTCTACCGTTCCTGGGCAAGTACAGATCCCCAATGCTGTTGTGCCTGTGTATAGGCTGCACAGCTGCGGTGAAGACCAGCATGAGCTTTCAGGGCTGGCACCTTCCTTGTGGGAGAAGGAGCCGGACGTTTGCCTTTTTCAGAAAGAGGCTCTGCCGAGAACGAGTGCCGTGCCATGTGCTGCCTGTGGGAAAGCAAAGATCCCCAGTGCTGTTTTGCCTGTGGATAGGCTGCACGGGGACGGTGAAGACGAGCATGAGCTTTCAGGGCTGGCACCTTCCTGGTGGGAGAAGGAGCCGGACGTTTGCCTTTTTGGAAGGAGAGTCTGCCGAAAACGAACACCGTGAGGTGTACCGTTCCTGGGCAAGTACAGATCCACAATGCTGTTGTGCCTGTGGATAGGCTGCACAAGTGCGGTGAAGAGCAGCATGAGCTTTCAGGGCTGGCACCTTCCTGGTGGGAGAAGGAGCCGGACGTTTGCCTTTTTGGAAGGAGAGTCTGCCGAAAACGAACACCGTGTGGTGTACCGTTCCTGGGCAAGTACAGATCCACAATGCTGTTGTGCTTGTGGATAGGCTGCACAAGTGCGGTGAAGACCAGCATGAGCTTTCAGGGCTGGCACCTTCCTTGTGGGACAAGGAGCCGGACGTTTGCCTGTTTGGAAAGAGGCTCTGCCGAGAACGACTGCGTGCCATGTGCCGCCTGTGGGAAAGCAAAGATCCCCAGTGCTGTTGTGCCTGTGGATAGGCTGCACAGGGACAGTGAAGAGCAGCATGAGCTTTCAGGGCTGGCACCTTCCTTGTGGGAGAAGGAGCCGGACGTTTGCCTTTTCGGAAAGAGACTCTGCTGAGAACGAGCGCCGTGAGATGTGCCGTCTGTGGGAAAGCACAGATCCCCAGTGCTGTTTTGCCTGTGGATAGGCTGCACGGGGACGGTGAAGACCAGCATGAGCTTTCAGGGCTGGCACCTTCCTCGTGGGAGAAGGAGCCGGACTTTTGCCTTTTCGGAAGGAGAGTCTGCCGAAAACGAACAACGTGAGGTGTACCGTTCCTGGGCAAGTACAGATCCACAATGCTGTTGTGCCTGTGGATAGGCTGCACAGGGACAGTGAAGAGCAGCATGAGCTTTCAGGGCTGGCACCTTCCTGGTGGGAGAAGGAGCCGGCCGTTTGCCTTTTCGGAAAGAGGCTCTGCGGAGAACGAGCGCTGTGCCTTGTGCCGCCTGTGGGAAAGCTCAAATCCCCAGTGCTGTTGTGCCTGTGGATAGGCTGCACGGGGACGGTGAAGACCAGCATGAGCTTTCAGGGCTGGAACCATCCTTGTGGGAGAAGGAGCCGGACGTTTGCCTTTTCGGAAAGAGGCTCTGCTGAGAACGAACACCGTGAGGTCTACCGTTCCTGGGCAAGCACGGATCCCCAGTGCTGTTGTGCCTGTGCGTAGGCTGCACGGGGACGGTGAAGACGAGCATGAGCTTTCAGGGCTGGCACCTTCCTGGTGGGAGAAGGAGCCGGACTTTTGCCTTTCGGAAGGAGAGTCTGCTGAGAACGAACACCGTGAGGTCTACCGTTCCTGGTCAAGTACAGATCCACAATGCTGTTGTGCCTGTGGATAGGCTGCACAGGTGCGGTGAAGACCAGCATGAGCTTTCAGGGCTGGCACCTTCCTGGTGGGAGAAGGAGCCGGACGTTTGCCTTTTCGGAAAGAGGTTCTGCCGATAAAGACCACCGTGAGGTTTACCGTTCCTGGGCAAGTACAGATCCACAATGCTGTTGTGCCTGTGGATAGGCTGCACAAGGGCGGTGAAGACGAGCATGAGCTTTCAGGGCTGGCACCTTCCTGGTGGGTGAAGGAGCCAGGCGTTTGCCTTTTCGGAAAGAGACTCTGCTGAGAACGAACACCGTGAGATGTGCCGCCTGTGGGAAAGCACAGATCCCCAGTGCTGTTGTGCCTGTGCGTAGGCTGCACGGGGACGGTGAAGAGCAGCATGAGCTTTCAGGGCTGGCACCTTCCTTGTGGGAGAAGGAGCCGGACTTTTGCTTTTCGGAAGGAGTGTCTGCTGAGAACGACCACCGTGAGGTCTACCGTTCCTGGGCAAGTACAGATCCCCAATGCTGTTGTGCCTGTGTATAGGCTGCACAGCTGCGGTGAAGACCAGCATGAGCTTTCAGGGCTGGCACCTTCCTTGTGGGAGAAGGAGCCGGACGTTTGCCTTTTTCAGAAAGAGGCTCTGCCGAGAACGAGTGCCGTGCCATGTGCTGCCTGTGGGAAAGCAAAGATCCCCAGTGCTGTTTTGCCTGTGGATAGGCTGCACGGGGACGGTGAAGACGAGCATGAGCTTTCAGGGCTGGCACCTTCCTGGTGGGAGAAGGAGCCGGACGTTTGCCTTTTCGGAAGGAGAGTCTGCCGAAAACGAACACCGTGAGGTGTACCGTTCCTGGGCAAGTACAGATCCACAATGCTGTTGTGCCTGTGGATAGGCTGCACAAGTGCGGTGAAGAGCAGCATGAGCTTTCAGGGCTGGCACCTTCCTGGTGGGAGAAGGAGCCGGACGTTTGCCTTTTTGGAAGGAGAGTCTGCCGAAAACGAACACCGTGTGGTGTACCGTTCCTGGGCAAGTACAGATCCACAATGCTGTTGTGCTTGTGGATAGGCTGCACAAGTGCGGTGAAGACCAGCATGAGCTTTCAGGGCTGGCACCTTCCTTGTGGGACAAGGAGCCGGACGTTTGCCTTTTCGGAAAGAGACTCTGCTGAGAACGAGCGCCGTGAGATGTGCCGTCTGTGGGAAAGCAAAGATCCCCAGTGCTGTTGTGCCTGTGGATAGGCTGCACGGGAACGGTGAAGACTAGCATGATCTTACAGGGTTGGCACCTTCCTTGTGGGAGAAGGAGCCGGACGTTTGCCTTTTCGGAATAAGGTTCTGCCGAGAACGAGCGCCGTGAGGTGTACCTTTCCTGGGCAAGTACAGATCGCCAAAGCTGTTGTGCCTGTTGATAGGCTGCACAGGGAGAGTGAAGAGCGGCATGAGCTTTCAGGGCTGGCGCCTTCCTGGTGGGACAAGGAGCCGGACGTTTGCCTTTTCGGAAAGAGGCTCTGCCGAGAACGACTGCCGTGCCATGTGCCGCCTGTGGGAAAGCACAGATCCCCAGTGCTGTTGTGCCTGTGGATAGGCTGCACGGGGACGGTGAAGACGAGCATGAGCTTTCAGGGCTGGCACCTTCCTTGTGGGAGAAGGAGCCGGACGTTTGCCTTTTCGGAAAGAGGCTCTGCTGAGAACGAACACCGTGAGGTCTACCGTTCCTGGGCAAGTACAGATCCCCAGTGCTGTTGTGCCTGTGCGTAGGCTGCACGGGGACGGTGAAGACGAGCATGAGCTTTCAGGGCTGGCACCTTCCTGGTGGGAAAAGGAGCCGGACTTTTGCCTTTCGGAAGGAGAGTCTGCTGAGAACGAACACCGTGAGGTCTACCGTTCCTGGTCAAGTACAGATCCACAATGCTGTTGTGCCTGTGGATAGGCTGCACAGGTGCGGTGAAGACCAGCATGAGCTTTCAGGGCTGGCACCTTCCTGGTGGGAGAAGGAGCCGGACGTTTGCCTTTTCGGAAAGAGGTTCTGCCGATAAAGACCACCGTGAGGTTTACAGTTCCTGGGCAAGTACAGATCCACAATGCTGTTGTGCCTGTGGATAGGCTGCACAAGGGCGGTGAAGACGAGCATGAGCTTTCAGGGCTGGCACCTTCCTGGTGGGTGAAGGAGCCAGGCGTTTGCCTTTTCGGAAAGAGACTCTGCTGAGAACGAACACCGTGAGATGTGCCGCCTGTGGGAAAGCACAGATCCCCAGTGCTGTTGTGCCTGTGCGTAGGCTGCACGGGGACGGTGAAGAGCAGCATGAGCTTTCAGGGCTGGCACCTTCCTTGTGGGAGAAGGAGCCGGACTTTTGCTTTTCGGAAGGAGTGTCTGCTGAGAACGACCACCGTGAGGTCTACCGTTCCTGGGCAAGTACAGATCCCCAATGCTGTTGTGCCTGTGTATAGGCTGCACAGCTGCGGTGAAGACCAGCATGAGCTTTCAGGGCTGGCACCTTCCTTGTGGGAGAAGGAGCCGGACGTTTGCCTTTTTCAGAAAGAGGCTCTGCCGAGAACGAGTGCCGTGCCATGTGCTGCCTGTGGGAAAGCAAAGATCCCCAGTGCTGTTTTGCCTGTGGATAGGCTGCACGGGGACGGTGAAGACGAGCATGAGCTTTCAGGGCTGGCACCTTCCTGGTGGGAGAAGGAGCCGGACGTTTGCCTTTTCGGAAGGAGAGTCTGCCGAAAACGAACACCGTGAGGTGTACCGTTCCTGGGCAAGTACAGATCCACAATGCTGTTGTGCCTGTGGATAGGCTGCACAAGTGCGGTGAAGAGCAGCATGAGCTTTCAGGGCTGGCACCTTCCTGGTGGGAGAAGGAGCCGGACGTTTGCCTTTTTGGAAGGAGAGTCTGCCGAAAACGAACACCGTGTGGTGTACCGTTCCTGGGCAAGTACAGATCCACAATGCTGTTGTGCTTGTGGATAGGCTGCACAAGTGCGGTGAAGACCAGCATGAGCTTTCAGGGCTGGCACCTTCCTTGTGGGACAAGGAGCCGGACGTTTGCCTTTTCGGAAAGAGACTCTGCTGAGAACGAGCGCCGTGAGATGTGCCGTCTGTGGGAAAGCAAAGATCCCCAGTGCTGTTGTGCCTGTGGATAGGCTGCACGGGAACGGTGAAGACTAGCATGATCTTACAGGGTTGGCACCTTCCTTGTGGGAGAAGGAGCCGGACGTTTGCCTTTTCGGAATAAGGTTCTGCCGAGAACGAGCGCCGTGAGGTGTACCTTTCCTGGGCAAGTACAGATCGCCAAAGCTGTTGTGCCTGTTGATAGGCTGCACAGGGAGAGTGAAGAGCGGCATGAGCTTTCAGGGCTGGCGCCTTCCTGGTGGGACAAGGAGCCGGACGTTTGCCTTTTCGGAAAGAGGCTCTGCCGAGAACGACTGCCGTGCCATGTGCCGCCTGTGGGAAAGCAAAGATCCGCAGTGCTGTTGTGCCTGTGGATAGGCTGCACGGGGACGGTGAAGACGAGCATGAGCTTTCAGGGCTGGCACCTTCCTTGTGGGAGAAGAAGCCGGACGTTTGCCTTTTCGGAAGGAGAGTCTGCTGAGAACGAACACCGTGAGGTCTACCGTTCCTGGGCAAGTACAGATCCCCAATGCTGTTGTGCCTGTGGATAGGCTGCACAGGGACAGTGAAGACGAGCATGAGCTTTCAGGGCTGGCACCTTCCTTGATGGACAATGAGCCAGACGTTTGCCTTTTCCGAAAGAGGCTCTGCCAAGAACAAACACCGTGAGGTGTACCGTTCCTCGCAAGTAAAGATCCACAAAGCTGCTGTGCCTGTGGATAGGCTGCACAGGGACAGTGAAGAGCAGCATGAGCTTTCAGGGCTGGCACCTTCCTTGTGGGAGAAGGAGCCGGACGTTTGCCTTTTCGTAAAGAGACTCTGCTGAGAACGAGCGCCGTGAGATGTGCCGTCTGTGGGAAAGCACAGATCCCCAGTGCTGTTGTGCCTGTGGATAGGCTGCACGGGGACGGTGAAGACGAGCATGAGCTTTCAGGGCTGGCACCTTCCTGGTGGGAGAAGGAGCCGGACTTTTGCCTTTTCGGAAGGAGAGTCTGCCGAAAACGAACAACGTGAGGTGTACCGTTCCTGGGCAAGTACAGATCCACAATGCTGTTGTGCCTGTGGATAGGCTGCACAGGGACAGTGAAGAGCAGCATGAGCTTTCAGGGCTGGCACCTTCCTGGTGGGACAAGGAGCCGGCCGTTTGCCTTTTCGGAAAGAGGCTCTGCGGAGAACGAGCGCTGTGCCTTGTGCCGCCTGTGGGAAATCTCAAATCCCCAGTGCTGTTGTGCCTGTGGATAGGCTGCACGGGGACGGTGAAGACCAGCATGAGCTTTCAGGGCTGGAACCATCCTTGTGGGAGAAGGAGCCGGACGTTTGCCTTTTCGGAAAGAGGCTCTGCTGAGAACGAACACCGTGAGGTCTACCGTTCCTGGGCAAGCACGGATCCCCAGTGCTGTTGTGCCTGTGCGTAGGCTGCACGGGGACGGTGAAGACGAGCATGAGCTTTCAGGGCTGGCACCTTCCTGGTGGGAGAAGGAGCCGGACTTTTGCCTTTCGGAAGGAGAGTCTGCTGAGAACGAACACCGTGAGGTCTACCGTTCCTGGTCAAGTACAGATCCACAATGCTGTTGTGCCTGTGGATAGGCTGCACAGGTGCGGTGAAGACCAGCATGAGCTTTCAGGGCTGGCACCTTCCTGGTGGGAGAAGGAGCCGGACGTTTGCCTTTTCGGAAAGAGGTTCTGCCGATAAAGACCACCGTGAGGTTTACCGTTCCTGGGCAAGTACAGATCCACAATGCTGTTGTGCCTGTGGATAGGCTGCACAAGTGCGGTGAAGACCAGCATGAGCTTTCAGGGCTGGCACCTTCCTGGTGGGTGAAGGAGCCAGGCGTTTGCCTTTTCGGAAAGAGACTCTGCTGAGAACGAACACCGTGAGATGTGCCGCCTGTGGGAAAGCACAGATCCCCAGTGCTGTTGTGCCTGTGCGTAGGCTGCACGGGGACGGTGAAGAGCAGCATGAGCTTTCAGGGCTGGCACCTTCCTTGTGGGAGAAGGAGCCGGACTTTTGCTTTTCGGAAGGAGTGTCTGCTGAGAACGACAACCGTGAGGTCTACCGTTCCTGGGCAAGTACAGATCCCCAATGCTGTTGTGCCTGTGTATAGGCTGCACAGCTGCGGTGAAGACCAGCATGAGCTTTCAGGGCTGGCACCTTCCTTGTGGGAGAAGGAGCCGGACGTTTGCCTTTTTCAGAAAGAGGCTCTGCCGAGAACGAGTGCCGTGCCATGTGCTGCCTGTGGGAAAGCAAAGATCCCCAGTGCTGTTTTGCCTGTGGATAGGCTGCACGGGGACGGTGAAGACGAGCATGAGCTTTCAGGGCTGGCACCTTCCTGGTGGGAGAAGGAGCCGGACGTTTGCCTTTTCGGAAGGAGAGTCTGCCGAAAACGAACACCGTGAGGTGTACCGTTCCTGGGCAAGTACAGATCCACAATGCTGTTGTGCCTGTGGATAGGCTGCACAAGTGCGGTGAAGAGCAGCATGAGCTTTCAGGGCTGGCACCTTCCTGGTGGGAGAAGGAGCCGGACGTTTGCCTTTTTGGAAGGAGAGTCTGCCGAAAACGAACACCGTGTGGTGTACCGTTCCTGGGCAAGTACAGATCCACAATGCTGTTGTGCTTGTGGATAGGCTGCACAAGTGCGGTGAAGACCAGCATGAGCTTTCAGGGCTGGCACCTTCCTTGTGGGACAAGGAGCCGGACGTTTGCCTTTTCGGAAAGAGACTCTGCTGAGAACGAGCGCCGTGAGATGTGCCGTCTGTGGGAAAGCAAAGATCCCCAGTGCTGTTGTGCCTGTGGATAGGCTGCACGGGAACGGTGAAGACTAGCATGATCTTACAGGGTTGGCACCTTCCTTGTGGGAGAAGGAGCCGGACGTTTGCCTTTTCGGAATAAGGTTCTGCCGAGAACGAGCGCCGTGAGGTGTACCTTTCCTGGGCAAGTACAGATCGCCAAAGCTGTTGTGCCTGTTGATAGGCTGCACAGGGAGAGTGAAGAGCGGCATGAGCTTTCAGGGCTGGCGCCTTCCTGGTGGGACAAGGAGCCGGACGTTTGCCTTTTCGGAAAGAGGCTCTGCCGAGAACGACTGCCGTGCCATGTGCCGCCTGTGGGAAAGCAAAGATCCGCAGTGCTGTTGTGCCTGTGGATAGGCTGCACGGGGACGGTGAAGACGAGCATGAGCTTTCAGGGCTGGCACCTTCCTTGTGGGAGAAGAAGCCGGACGTTTGCCTTTTCGGAAGGAGAGTCTGCTGAGAACGAACACCGTGAGGTCTACCGTTCCTGGGCAAGTACAGATCCCCAATGCTGTTGTGCCTGTGGATAGGCTGCACAGGGACAGTGAAGACGAGCATGAGCTTTCAGGGCTGGCACCTTCCTTGATGGACAATGAGCCAGACGTTTGCCTTTTCCGAAAGAGGCTCTGCCAAGAACAAACACCGTGAGGTGTACCGTTCCTCGCAAGTAAAGATCCACAAAGCTGCTGTGCCTGTGGATAGGCTGCACAGGGACAGTGAAGAGCAGCATGAGCTTTCAGGGCTGGCACCTTCCTTGTGGGAGAAGGAGCCGGACGTTTGCCTTTTCGTAAAGAGACTCTGCTGAGAACGAGCGCCGTGAGATGTGCCGTCTGTGGGAAAGCACAGATCCCCAGTGCTGTTGTGCCTGTGGATAGGCTGCACGGGGACGGTGAAGACGAGCATGAGCTTTCAGGGCTGGCACCTTCCTGGTGGGAGAAGGAGCCGGACTTTTGCCTTTTCGGAAGGAGAGTCTGCCGAAAACGAACAACGTGAGGTGTACCGTTCCTGGGCAAGTACAGATCCACAATGCTGTTGTGCCTGTGGATAGGCTGCACAGGGACAGTGAAGAGCAGCATGAGCTTTCAGGGCTGGCACCTTCCTGGTGGGACAAGGAGCCGGCCGTTTGCCTTTTCGGAAAGAGGCTCTGCGGAGAACGAGCGCTGTGCCTTGTGCCGCCTGTGGGAAATCTCAAATCCCCAGTGCTGTTGTGCCTGTGGATAGGCTGCACGGGGACGGTGAAGACCAGCATGAGCTTTCAGGGCTGGAACCATCCTTGTGGGAGAAGGAGCCGGACGTTTGCCTTTTCGGAAAGAGGCTCTGCTGAGAACGAACACCGTGAGGTCTACCGTTCCTGGGCAAGCACGGATCCCCAGTGCTGTTGTGCCTGTGCGTAGGCTGCACGGGGACGGTGAAGACGAGCATGAGCTTTCAGGGCTGGCACCTTCCTGGTGGGAGAAGGAGCCGGACTTTTGCCTTTCGGAAGGAGAGTCTGCTGAGAACGAACACCGTGAGGTCTACCGTTCCTGGTCAAGTACAGATCCACAATGCTGTTGTGCCTGTGGATAGGCTGCACAGGTGCGGTGAAGACCAGCATGAGCTTTCAGGGCTGGCACCTTCCTGGTGGGAGAAGGAGCCGGACGTTTGCCTTTTCGGAAAGAGGTTCTGCCGATAAAGACCACCGTGAGGTTTACCGTTCCTGGGCAAGTACAGATCCACAATGCTGTTGTGCCTGTGGATAGGCTGCACAAGTGCGGTGAAGACCAGCATGAGCTTTCAGGGCTGGCACCTTCCTGGTGGGTGAAGGAGCCAGGCGTTTGCCTTTTTGGAAAGAGACTCTGCTGAGAACGAACACCGTGAGATGTGCCGCCTGTGGGAAAGCACAGATCCCCAGTGCTGTTGTGCCTGTGCGTAGGCTGCACGGGGACGGTGAAGAGCAGCATGAGCTTTCAGGGCTGGCACCTTCCTTGTGGGAGAAGGAGCCGGACTTTTGCTTTTCGGAAGGAGTGTCTGCTGAGAACGACAACCGTGAGGTCTACCGTTCCTGGGCAAGTACAGATCCACAATGCTGTTGTGCTTGTGGATAGGCTGCACAAGTGCAGTGAAGACCAGCATGAGCTTTCAGGGCTGGCACCTTCCTTGTGGGACAAGGAGCCGGACGTTTGCCTGTTTGGAAAGAGGCTCTGCCGAGAACGACTGCGTGCCATGTGCCGCCTGTGGGAAAGCAAAGATCCCCAGTGCTGTTTTGCCTGTGGATAGGCTGCACGGGGACGGTGAAGACGAGCATGAGCTTTCAGGGCTGGCACCTTCCTGGTGGGAGAAGGAGCCGGACTTTTGCCTTTTCGGAAGGAGAGTCTGCCGAAAACGAACACCGTGAGGTGTACCGTTCCTGGGCAAGTACAGATCCACAATGCTGTTGTGCCTGTGGATAGGCTGCACAAGTGCGGTGAAGAGCAGCATGAGCTTTCAGGGCTGGCACCTTCCTGGTGGGAGAAGGAGCCGGACGTTTGCCTTTTTGGAAGGAGAGTCTGCCGAAAACGAACACCGTGTGGTGTACCGTTCCTGGGCAAGTACAGATCCACAATGCTGTTGTGCTTGTGGATAGGCTGCACAAGTGCGGTGAAGACCAGCATGAGCTTTCAGGGCTGGCACCTTCCTTGTGGGAGAAGGAGCCGGACGTTTGCCTGTTTGGAAAGAGGCTCTGCCGAGAACGACTGCGTGCCATGTGCCGCCTGTGGGAAAGCAAAGATCCCCAGTGCTGTTGTGCCTGTGGATAGGCTGCACAGCTGCGGTGAAGACCAGCATGAGCTTTCAGGGCTGGCACCTTCCTTGTGGGACAAGGAGCCGGACGTTTGCCTTTTTCGGAAAGAGGCTCTGCCGAGAACGAGTGCCGTGCCATGTGCTGCCTGTGGGAAGGGAAAGATCCCCAGTGCTGTTTTGCCTGTGGATAGGCTGCACGGGGACGGTGAAGACGAGCATGAGCTTTCAGGGCTGGCACCTTCCTGGTGGGAGAAGGAGCCGGACGTTTGCCTTTTCAGAAAGAGGCTCTGCCGAGAACGAGTGCCGTGCCATGTGCTGCCTGTGGGAAAGCAAAGATCCCCAGTGCTGTTTTGCCTGTGGATAGGCTGCACAGGGACGGTGAAGAGCAGCATGAGCTTTCAGGGCTGGCACCTTCCTGGTGGGAGAAGGAGCCGGACGTTTGCCTTTTTGGAAGGAGAGTCTGCCGCAAACGAAAACCTTGTGGTGTACCGTCCCTGGGCAAGTACAGATCCACAATGCTGTTGTGCTTGTGGATAGGCTGCACAAGTGCAGTGAAGACCAGCATGAGCTTTCAGGGCTGGCACCTTCCTGGTGGGAGAAGGAGCCGGCCGTTTGCCTTTTCGGAAAGAGGCTCTGCGGAGAACGAGCGCTGTGCCTTGTGCCGCCTGTGGGAAAGCTCAAATCCCCAGTGCTGTTGTGCCTGTGGATAGGCTGCACGGGGACGGTGAAGACCAGCATGAGCTTTCAGGGCTGGAACCATCCTTGTGGGAGAAGGAGCCAGACGTTTGCCTTTTCGGAAAGAGGCTCTGCTGAGAACGAACACCGTGAGATGTGCCGCCTGTGGGAAAGTACAGATCCCCAGTGCTGTTGTGCCTGTGCGTAGGCTGCACGGGGACGGTGAAGAGCAGCATGAGCTTTCAGGGCTGGCACCTTCGTTGTGGGAGAAGGAGCCGGACTTTTGCTTTTCGGAAGGAGAGTATGCTGAGAACGACCACCGTGAGGTCTACCGTTCCTGGGCAAGTACAGATCCACAATGCTGTTGTGCCTGTGGATAGGCTGCACAAGTGCGGTGAAGAGCAGCATGAGCTTTCAGGGCTGGCACCTTCCTGGTGGGAGAAGGAGCCGGACGTTTGCCTTTTCGGAAAGAGGCTGTGCCGAGAACGAGTGCCGTGCCATGTGCTGCCTGTGGGAAAGCAAAGATCCCCAGTGCTGTTTTGCCTGTGGATAGGCTGCACGGGGACGGTGAAGACGAGCATGAGCTTTCAGGGCTGGCACCTTCCTGGTGGGAGAAGGATCCGGACTTTTGCCTTTTCGGAAGGAGAGTCTGCCGAAAACGAACACCGTGAGGTGTACCGTTCCTGGGCAAGTACAGATCCACAATGCTGTTGTGACTGTGGATAGGCTGCACAAGTGCGGTGAAGAGCAGCATGAGCTTTCAGGGCTGGCACCTTCCTGGTGGGAGAAGGAGCCGGACGTTTGCCTTTTCGGAAAGAGGCTCTGCCGAGAACGAGCGCCGTGCCATGTGCCGCCTGTGGGAAAGCAAAGATCCCCAGTGCTGTTGTGCCTGTGCGTAGGCTGCACGGGGACGGTGAAGACGAGCATGAGCTTGCAGGGCTGGCACCTTCCACTTGGGAGAAGGAGCCGGACGTATGCCTTTTATGAAAGAGGTTCTGCCGAGAACGCCCACCGTGAGGTCTACCGTTCCTGGGCAAGTACAGATCCCCAGTGCTGTTGTGCCTGTGGATAGGCTGCACGGGGACGGTGAAGACCAGCATGAGCGTTCAGGGCTGGCACCTTCCTTGTGGGAGAAGGAGCCGGACGTTTGCCTTTTTCGGAAAGAGGCTCTGCCGAGAACGAGTGCCGTGCCATGTGCTGCCTGTGGGAAAGCAAAGATCCCCAGTGCTGTTGTGCCTGTGGATAGGCTGCACGGGGACGGTGAAGACGAGCATGAGCTTTCAGGGCTGGCACCTTCCTGGTGGGTGAAGGAGCCGGACTTTTGCCTTTTCGGAAGGAGAGTCTGCTGAGAACGAACACCGTGAGGTCTACCGTTCCTGGGCAAGTACAGATCCCCAATGCTGTTGTGCCTGTGGATAGGCTGCACAGGTGCGGTGAAGACCAGCATGAGCTTTCAGGGCTGGCACCTTCCTTGATGGACAATGAGCCAGACGTTTGCCTTTTCCGAAAGAGGCTCTGCCAAGAACAAACACCGTGAGGTGTAGCGTTCCTGGGCAAGTACAGATCCACAATGCTGTTGTGCCTGTGGATAGGCTGCACAGGGACAGTGAAGAGCAGCATGAGCTTTCAGGGCTGGCACCTTCCTGGTGGGACAAGGAGCCGGCCGTTTGCCTTTTCGGAAAGAGGCTCTGCGGAGAACGAGCGCTGTGCCTTGTGCCGCCTGTGGGAAAGCTCAAATCCCCAGTGCTGTTGTGCCTGTGGATAGGCTGCACGGGGACGGTGAAGACGAGCATGAGCTTTCAGGGCTGGCACCTTCCTTGTGGGAGAAGGAGCCGGACGTTTGCCTTTTCGGAAAGAGGCTCTGCTGAGAACGAACACCGTGAGGTCTACCGTTCCTGGTCAAGTACAGATCCACAATGCTGTTGTGCCTGTGGATAGGCTGCACAGAGACAGTGAAGAGCAGCATGAGCTTTCAGGGCTGGCACCTTCCTGGTGGGAGAAGGAGCCGGACGTTTGCCTTTTCGGAAAGAGGTTCTGCCGATAAAGACCACCGTGAGGTTTACCGTTCCTGGGCAAGTACAGATCCACAATGCTGTTGTGCCTGTGGATAGGCTGCACAAGTGCGGTGAAGACCAGCATGAGCTTTCAGGGCTGGCACCTTCCTGGTGGGTGAAGGAGCCAGGCGTTTGCCTTTTCGGAAAGAGACTCTGCTGAGAACGAACACCGTGAGATGTGCCGCCTGTGGGAAAGCACAGATCCCCAGTGCTGTTGTGCCTGTGCGTAGGCTGCACGGGGACGGTGAAGAGCAGCATGAGCTTTCAGGGCTGGCACCTTCCTGGTGGGAGAAGGAGCCGGACTTTTGCCTTTTCGGAAGGAGAGTCTGCCGAAAACGAACACCGTGAGGTGTACCGTTCCTGGGCAAGTACAGATCCACAATGCTGTTGTGCCTGTGGATAGGCTGCACAAGTGCGGTGAAGAGCAGCATGAGCTTTCAGGGCTGGCACCTTCCTGGTGGGAGAAGGAGCCGGACGTTTGCCTTTTTGGAAGGAGAGTCTGCCGAAAACGAACACCGTGTGGTGTACCGTTCCTGGCCAAGTACAGATCCACAATGCTGTTGTGCTTGTGGATAGGCTGCACAAGTGCGGTGAAGACCAGCATGAGCTTTCAGGGCTGGCACCTTCCTTGTGGGACAAGGAGCCGGACGTTTGCCTTTTCGGAAAGAGGCTCTGCCGAGAACGACTGCGTGCCATGTGCTGCCTGAGGGAAAGCAAAGATCCCCAGTGCTGTTGTGCCTGTGGATAGGCTGCACAGCTGCGGTGAAGACCAGCATGAGCTTTCAGGGCTGGCACCTTCCTTGTGGGACAAGGAGCCGGACGTTTGCCTTTTTCGGAAAGAGGCTCTGCCGAGAACGAGTGCCGTGCCATGTGCTGCCTGTGGGAAGGGAAAGATCCCCAGTGCTGTTTTGCCTGTGGATAGGCTGCACAGCTGCGGTGAAGACGAGCATGAGCTTTCAGGGCTGGCACCTTCCTGGTGGGAGAAGGAGCCGGACGTTTGCCTTTTCGGAAAGAGGCTCTGCTGAGAATGAACACCGTGAGGTGTACCGTTCCTGGGCAAGCACGGATCCCCAATGCTGTTGTGCCTGTGGATAGGCTGCACGGGGACGGTGAAGAGGAGCATGAGCTTTCAGGGCTGGCACCTTCCTGGTGGGAGAAGGAGCCGGACGTTTGCCTTTTTGGAAGGAGAGTCTGCCGAAAACGAAAACCGTGTGGTGTACCGTTCCTGGGCAAGTACAGATCCACAATGCTGTTGTGCTTGTGGATAGGCTGCACAAGTGCGGTGAAGACCAGCATGAGCTTTCAGGGCTGGCACCTTCCTTGTGGGACAAGGAGCCGGACGTTTGCCTGTTTGGAAAGAGGCTCTGCCGAGAACGACTGCGTGCCATGTGCCGCCTGTGGGAAAGCAAAGATCCCCAGTGCTGTTGTGCCTGTGCGTAGGCTGCACGGGGACGGTGAAGAGCAGCATGAGCTTTCAGGGCTGACACCTTCCTTGTGGGAGAAGGAGCCGGACGTTTGCCTTTTCGGAAAGAGACTCTGCTGTGAACGAGCGCCGTGAGATGTGCCGTCTGTGGGAAAGCACAGATCCCCAGTGCTGTTGTGCCTGTGGATAGGCTGCACGGGAACGGTGAAGACCAGCATGATCTTACAGGGTTGGCACCTTCCTTGTGGGAGAAGGAGCCGGACGTTTGCCTTTTCGGAATAAGGTTCTGCCGAGAACGAGCGCCGTGAGGTGTACCGTTCCTGGGCAAGTACAGATCGCCAAAGCTGTTGTGCCTGTTGATAGGCTGCACAGGGACAGTGAAGAGCGGCATGAGCTTTCAGGGCTGGCGCCTTCCTGGTGGGACAAGGAGCCGGACGTTTGCCTTTTCGGAAAGAGGCTCTGCCGAGAACGACTGCCGTGCCATGTGCCGCCTGTGGGAAAGCAAAGATCCGCAGTGCTGTTGTGCCTGTGGATAGGCTGCACGGGGATGGTGAAGACGAGCATGAGCTTTCAGGGCTGGCACCTTCCTTGTGGGAGAAGGAGCCGGACGTTTGCCTTTTCGGAAGGAGAGTCTGCTGAGAACGAACACCGTGAGGTCTACCGTTCCTGGGCAAGTACAGATCCCCAATGCTGTTGTGCCTGTGGATAGGCTGCACAGGTGCGGTGAAGACCAGCATGAGCTTTCAGGGCTGGCACCTTCCTTGATGGACAATGAGCCAGACGTTTGCCTTTTCCGAAAGAGGCTCTGCCAAGAACAAACACCGTGAGGTGTACCGTTCTTCGCAAGTACAGATCCACAAAGCTGCTGTGCCTGTGGATAGGCTGCACAAGTGCGGTGAAGAGCAGCATGAGCTTTCAGGGCTGGTACCTTCCTGGTGGGAGAAGGAGCCGGACGTTTGCCTTTTTGGAAGGAGAGTCTGCCGAAAACGAACACCGTGTGGTGTACCGTTCCTGGGCAAGTACAGATCCACAATGCTGTTGTGCTTGTGGATAGGCTGCACAAGTGCGGTGAAGACCAGCATGAGCTTTCAGGGCTGGCACCTTCCTTGTGGGAGAAGGAGCCGGACGTTTGCCTGTTTGGAAAGAGGCTCTGCCGAGAACGACTGCGTGCCATGTGCCGCCTGTGGGAAAGCAAAGATCCCCAGTGCTGTTGTGCCTGTGGATAGGCTGCACAGCTGCGGTGAAGACCAGCATGAGCTTTCAGGGCTGGCACCTTCCTTGTGGGACAAGGAGCCGGACGTTTGCCTTTTTCGGAAAGAGGCTCTGCCGAGAACGAGTGCCGTGCCATGTGCTGCCTGTGGGAAGGGAAAGATCCCCAGTGCTGTTTTGCCTGTGGATAGGCTGCACAGCTGCGGTGAAGACGAGCATGAGCTTTCAGGGCTGGCACCTTCCTGGTGGGAGAAGGAGCCGGACGTTTGCCTTTTCGGAAAGAGGCTCTGCTGAGAATGAACACCGTGAGGTGTACCGCTCCTGGGCAAGCACGGATCCCCAATGCTGTTGTGCCTGTGGATAGGCTGCACGGGGACGGTGAAGAGGAGCATGAGCTTTCAGGGCTGGCACCTTCCTGGTGGGAGAAGGAGCCGGACGTTTGCCTTTTTGGAAGGAGAGTCTGCCGAAAACGAAAACCTTGTGGTGTACCGTTCCTGGGCAAGTACAGATCCACAATGCTGTTGTGCTTGTGGATAGGCTGCACAAGTGCAGTGAAGACCAGCATGAGCTTTCAGGGCTGGCACCTTCCTTGTGGGACAAGGAGCCGGACGTTTGCCTGTTTGGAAAGAGGCTCTGCCGAGAACGACTGCGTGCCATGTGCCGCCTGTGGGAAAGCAAAGATCCCCAGTGCTGTTGTGCCTGTGCGTAGGCTGCACGGGGACGGTGAAGAGCAGCATGAGCTTTCAGGGCTGGCACCTTCCTTGTGGGAGAAGGAGCCGGACGTTTGCCTTTTCGGAAAGAGACTCTGCTGAGAACGAGCGCCGTGAGATGTGCCGTCTGTGGGAAAGCACAGATCCCCAGTGCTGTTGTGCCTGTGGATAGGCTGCACGGGAACGGTGAAGACCAGCATGATCTTACAGGGTTGGCACCTTCCTTGTGGGAGAAGGAGCTGGACGTTTGCCTTTTCGGAATAAGGTTCTGCCGAGAACGAGCGCCGTGAGGTGTACCGTTCCTGGGCAAGTACAGATCGCCAAAGCTGTTGTGCCTGTTGATAGGCTGCACAGGGACAGTGAAGAGCGGCATGAGCTTTCAGGGCTGGCGCCTTCCTGGTGGGACAAGGAGCCGGACGTTTGCCTTTTCGGAAAGAGGCTCTGCCGAGAACGACTGCCGTGCCATGTGCCGCCTGTGGGAAAGCAAAGATCCGCAGTGCTGTTGTGCCTGTGGATAGGCTGCACGGGGACGGTGAAGACGAGCATGAGCTTTCAGGGCTGGCACCTTCCTCGTGGGAGAAGGAGCCGGACTTTTGCCTTTTCGGAAGGAGAGTCTGCCGAAAACGAACAACGTGAGGTGTACCGTTCCTGGGCAAGTACAGATCCACAATGCTGTTGTGCCTGTGGATAGGCTGCACAGGGACAGTGAAGAGCAGCATGAGCTTTCAGGGCTGGCACCTTCCTGGTGGGACAAGGAGCCGGCCGTTTGCCTTTTCGGAAAGAGGCTCTGCGGAGAACGAGCGCTGTGCCTTGTGCCGCCTGTGGGAAAGCTCAAATCCCCAATGCTGTTGTGCCTGTGGATAGGCTGCACGGGGACGGTGAAGAGCAGCATGAGCTTTCAGGGCTGGAACCATCCTTGTGGGAGAAGGAGCCGGACGTTTGCCTTTTCGGAAAGAGGCTCTGCTGAGAACGAACACCGTGAGGTCTACCGTTCCTGGGCAAGCACGGATCCCCAGTGCTGTTGTGCCTGTGGATAGGCTGCACGGGGACGGTGAAGACGAGCATGAGCTTTCAGGGCTGGCACCTTCCTGGTGGGAGAAGGAGCCGGACATTTGCCTTTTCGGAAAGAGGCTCTGCCGAGAACTAACACCGTGAGGTGTACCGTTCTTGGGCAAGTACAGATCCACAATGCTGTTGTGCCTGTGGATAGGCTGGACAGGTGCGGTGAAGACGAGCATGAGCTTTCAGGGCTGGCACCTTCCTTGTGGGAGAAGGAGCCGGACGTTTGCCTTTTCGGAAAGAGGCTCTGCCGAGAACGACCACCGTGAGGTCTACCGTTCCTGGGCAAGTACAGATCCATAATTCTGTTGTGCCTGTGGATAGGCTGCACAAGTGCGGTGAAGACCAGCATGAGCTTTCAGGGCTGGCACCTTCCTGGTGGGAGAAAGAGCCTCACGTTTGCCTTTTCGGAAAGAGAACGTACTGAGAACGAACACCGTGAGATGTGCCACCTGTGGGAAAGCACAGATCGCAAGCGCACTTGTGCCTTTGCATAGACTGCACGGGGACAGTGAAGAGCAGCATGACCTTTCAGGGCTGGAACCATCCTTGTGGGAGAAGGAGCCGGACGTTTGCCTTTTTCGGAAAGAGGTTCTGCCGAGAACGAGTGCCGTGCCATGTGCTGCCTGTGGGAAAGCAAAGATCCCCAGTGCTGTTTTGCCTGTGGATAGGCTGCACGGGGACGGTGAAGACGAGCATGAGCTTTCAGGGCTGGCACCTTCCTGGTGGGAGAAGGAGCCGGACTTTTGCCTTTTTGGAAGGAGAGTCTGCCGAAAACGAACACCGTGTGGTGTACCGTTCCTGGGCAAGTACAGATCCACAATGCTGTTGTGCCTGTGGATAGGCTGCACAAGTACGGTGAAGAGCAGCATGAGCTTTCAGGGCTGGCACCTTCCTGGTGGGAGAAGGAGCCGGACGTTTGCCTTTTCGGAAAGTGGCTCTGCCGAGAACGACCACCGTGAGGTGTACCGTTCCTTGGCAAGAACAGATCCACAATGCTGTTGTGCCTGTGGATAGGCTGCACAAGTGCGGTGAAGACCAGCATGAGCTTTCAGGGCTGGCACCTTCCTGGTGGGAGAAAGAGCCACACGTTTGCCTTTTCGGAAAGAGAACCTGCTGAGAACGAACACTGTGAGATGTGCCGCCTGTGGGAAAGCAAAGATCCCCAGTGCTGTTGTGCCTGTGCGTAGGCTGCACGGGGACGGTGAAGACGAGCATGAGCTTTCAGGGCTGGCACCTTCCTTGTGGGAGAAGGAGCCGGACATTTGCTTTTCGGAAAGAGGCTCTGCTGAGAACGTACGCTGCGAGATGTGCCGCCTGTGGGAAAGCAAAGATCCCCAGCGCTCTTGTGCCTGTGCATAGGCTGCACGGGGACAGTGAAGAGCAGCATGAGCTTTCAGGGCTGGCACCTTCCTTGTGGGAGAAGGAGCCGGACGTTTGCCTTTTCGGAAAGAGGTTCTGCCGAGAACGACCACCGTGAGGTGTATCGTTCCTGGGTAAGTACAGATCCACAATGTTGTTGTGCCTGTGGATAGGCTGCAGAAGTGCGGTGAAGACGAGCATGAGCTTTCAGGGCTGGAACCATCCTTGTGGGAGAAGGAGCCGGACGTTTGCCTTTTAGGAAAGAGGCTCTGCTGAGAACGACCACCGTGAGGTCTACCGTTCCTGGGCAAGCACGGATCCCCAGCGCTGTTGTGCCTGTGGTTAGGCTGCACGGGGACAATGAAGAGCAGCATGAGCTTTCAGGGCTGGCACCTTCCTTGTGGGACAAGAAGCCGGAAGTTTGCCTTTTCGGAAAGAGGCACTGCTGGGAAGAAGCGCCGGTGAGGTGTGCCTTCTGTGGGAAAGCACAGATCCCAGTGTTGTTGTGCCTGTGGACAGGCTGCACGGGTGCGGTGAAGACCAGCAACAGCTATCATGGCTGGCACCTTCCTGGTGGGAGAAGGAGCCGGACGTTTGCCTTTTCGGAAAGAGGCTCTGCCGAGAACGAACACCGTGAGGTGTACCGTTCCTGGGCAAGTACAGATCCACAATGCTGTTGTGCCTGTGGATATGCTGCACAAGTGCGGTGAAGACCAGCATGAGCTTTCAGGGCTCGCAACTTCCTTGTGGGAGAAGGAGCCAGACGTTTGCCTTTTCGGAAGGAGAGTCTGCTGAGAACGAATACCGTGAGATGTGCCGCCTGTGGGAAAGCAAAGATCCCCAGTGCTGTTGTGCCTGTGCGTAGGCTGCACGGGGACGGTGAAGACGAGCATGAGCTTTCAGGGCTGGCACCTTCCTTGTGGGAGAAGGAGCCGGACTTTTGCTTTTCGGAAGGAGAGTCTGCTGAGAACGAACACCGTGAGGTGTACCGTTCCTGGGCAAGTACAGATCCCCAATGCTGTTGTGCCTGTGGATAGGCTGCACAGCTGCGGTGAAGACCAGCATGAGCTTTCAGGGCTGGCACCTTCCTTGTGGGAGAAGGAGCCGGACGTTTGCCTTTTCGGAAAGAGGCTCTGCCGAGAACTAACACCGTGAGGTGTACCGTTCCTGGGCAAGTACAGATCCACAATGCTGTTGTGCCTGTGGATAGGCTGGACAGGTGCGGTGAAGAGCAGCATGAGCTTTCAGGGCTGGCACCTTCCTTGTGGGAGAAGGAGCCGGACGTTTGCCTTTTCGGAAAGAGGCTCTGCCGAGAACGACCACCGTGAGGTCTACCGTTCCTATGCAAGTACAGATCCATAATTCTGTTGTGCCTGTGGATAGGCTGCACAGGGACAGTGAAGAGCAGCATGAGCTTTCAGGGCTGGCACCTTCCTTGTGGGACAAGGAGCTGGACGTTTGCCTTTTCGAAAAGAGAACCTGCTGAGAACGAACACCGTGAGATGTGCCGCCTGTGGGAAAGCAGAGATCCCCAGCGCTCTTGTGCCTGTGGATAGGCTGCACGGGGACAGTGAAGAGCAGCATGAGCGTTCAGGGCTGGCACCTTCCTTGTGGGAGAAGGAGCCGGACGTTTGCCTTTTCGGAAAGAGTCTCTGCCGAGAATGAACGCTGTGAGATGTGCCGCCTGTGGGAAAGCACAGATCCCCAGTGCTGTTGTGCCTGTGAATAGGCTGCACAGGAACAGTGAAGAGCAGCATGAGCTTACAGGGCTGCCACCTTCCTTGTTGGAGAAGGAGCCGGACGTTTGCCTTTTCGGAAAGAGGCTCTGCTGACAACGAACACCGTGAGGTGTACCGTTCCTGGGCAAGTACAGATCCACAAAGCTGCTGTGCCTGTGGATAGGCTGCACAGGGACAGTGAAGAGCAGCATGAGCTTTCAGGGCTGGCACCTTCCTTGTGGGAGAAGGAGCCGGACGTTTGCCTTTTCGGAAGGAGAGTCTGCTGAGAACGAACACCGTGAGGTCTACCGTTCCTGGGCAAGTACAGATCCCCAATGCTGTTGTGCCTGTGGATAGGCTGCACAGCTGCGGTGAAGACCAGCATGAGCTTTCAGGGCTGGCACCTTCCTTGATGGACAATGAGCCAGACGTTTGCCTTTTCCGAAAGAGGCTCTGCCAAGAACAAACACCGTGAGGTGTACCGTTCCTCGCAAGTACAGATCCACAAAGCTGCTGTGCCTGTGGATAGGCTGCACAGGGACAGTGAAGAGCAGCATGAGCTTTCAGGGCTGGCACCTTCCTTGTGGGAGAAGGAGCCGGACGTTTGCCTTTTCGGAAAGAGACTCTGCTGAGAACGCCCACCGTGCCATGTGCCGCCTGTGGGAAAGCACAGATCCCCAGTGCTGTTTTGCCTGTGGATAGGCTGCACGGGGACGGTGAAGACGAGCATGAGCTTTCAGGGCTGGCACCTTCCTGGTGGGAGAAGGAGCCGGACTTTTGCCTTTTCGGAAGGAGAGTCTGCCGAAAACGAACAACGTGAGGTGTACCGTTCCTGGGCAAGTACAGATCCACAATGCTGTTGTGCCTGTGGATAGGCTGCACAGGGACAGTGAAGAGCAGCATGAGCTTTCAGGGCTGGCACCTTCCTGGTGGGACAAGGAGCTGGCCATTTGCCTTTTCGGAAAGAGGCTCTGCGGAGAACGAGCGCTGTGCCTTGTGCCGCCTGTGGGAAAGCTCAAATCCCCAGTGCTGTTGTGCCTGTGGATAGGCTGCACGGGGACGGTGAAGACCAGCATGAGCTTTCAGGGCTGGAACCATCCTTGTGGGAGAAGGAGCCGGACGTTTGCCTTTTCGGAAAGAGGCTCTGCTGAGAACGAACACCGTGAGGTCTACCGTTTCTGGGCAAGCACGGATCCCCAGTGCTGTTGTGCCTGTGCGTAGGCTGCACGGGGACGGTGAAGACGAGCATGAGCTTTCAGGGCTGGCACCTTCCTGGTGGGAGAAGGAGCCGGACTTTTGCCTTTCGGAAGGAGAGTCTGCTGAGAACGAACACCGTGAGGTCTACCGTTCCTGGTCAAGTACAGATCCACAATGCTGTTGTGCCTGTGGATAGGCTGCACAGGTGCGGTGAAGACCAGCATGAGCTTTCAGGGCTGGCACCTTCCTGGTGGGAGAAGGAGCTGGACGTTTGCCTTTTCGGAAAGAGGTTCTGCCGATAAAGACCACCGTGAGGTTTACCGTTCCTGGGCAAGTACAGATCCACAATGCTGTTGTGCCTGTGGATAGGCTGCACAAGTGCGGTGAAGACCAGCATGAGCTTTCAGGGCTGGCACCTTCCTGGTGGGTGAAGGAGCCAGGCGTTTGCCTTTTCGGAAAGAGACTCTGCTGAGAACGAACACCGTGAGATGTGCCGCCTGTGGGAAAGTACAGATCCCCAGTGCTGTTGTGCCTGTGCGTAGGCTGCACGGGGACGGTGAAGAGCAGCATGAGCTTTCAGGGCTGGCACCTTCCTTGTGGGAGAAGGAGCCGGACTTTTGCTTTTCGGAAGGAGAGTCTGCTGAGAACGACCACCGTGAGGTCTACCGTTCCTGGGCAAGTACAGATCCACAATGCTGTTGTGCCTGTGTATAGGCTGCACAGCTGCGGTGAAGACCAGCATGAGCTTTCAGGGCTGGCACCTTCCTGGTGGGAGAAGGAGCCGGACGTTTGCCTTTTTGGAAGGAGAGTCTGCCGAAAACGAACACCGTGTGGTGTACCGTTCCTGGGCAAGTACAGATCCACAATGCTGTTGTGCTTGTGGATAGGCTGCACAAGTGCGGTGAAGACCAGCATGAGCTTTCAGGGCTGGCACCTTCCTTGTGGGAGAAGGAGCCGGACGTTTGCCTGTTTGGAAAGAGGCTCTGCCGAGAACGACTGCGTGCCATGTGCCGCCTGTGGGAAAGCAAAGATCCCCAGTGCTGTTGTGCCTGTGGATAGGCTGCACAGCTGCGGTGAAGACCAGCATGAGCTTTCAGGGCTGGCACCTTCCTTGTGGGACAAGGAGCCGGACGTTTGCCTTTTTCGGAAAGAGGCTCTGCCGAGAACGAGTGCCGTGCCATGTGCTGCCTGTGGGAAGGGAAAGATCCCCAGTGCTGTTTTGCCTGTGGATAGGCTGCACGGGGATGGTGAAGACGAGCATGAGCTTTCAGGGCTGGCACCTTCCTGGTGGGAGAAGGAGCCGGACGTTTGCCTTTTCGGAAAGAGGCTCTGCTTAGAATGAACACCGTGAGGTGTACCGTTCCTGGGCAAGCACGGATCCCCAATGCTGTTGTGCCTGTGGATAGGCTGCACGGGGACGGTGAAGAGCAGCATGAGCTTTCAGGGCTGGCACCTTCCTGGTGGGAGAAGGAGCCGGACGTTTGCCTTTTTGGAAGGAGAGTCTACCGAAAACGAAAACCGTGTGGTGTACCGTTCCTGGGCAAGTACAGATCCACAATGCTGTTGTGCTTGTGGATAGGCTGCACAAGTGCGGTGAAGACCAGCATGAGCTTTCAGGGCTGGCACCTTCCTTGTGGGAGAAGGAGCCGGACGTTTGCCTGTTTGGAAAGAGACTCTGCTGAGAACGAGCGCCGTGAGATGTGCCGTCTGTGGGAAAGCACAGATCCCCAGTGCTGTTGTGCCTGTGGATAGGCTGCACGGGAACGGTGAAGACCAGCATGATCTTACAGGGTTGGCACCTTCCTTGTGGGAGAAGGAGCCGGACGTTTGCCTTTTCGGAATAAGGTTCTGCCAAGAACGAGCGCCGTGAGGTGTACCGTTCCTGGGCAAGTACAGATCGCCAAAGCTGTTGTGCCTGTTGATAGGCTGCACAGGGACAGTGAAGAGCGGCATGAGCTTTCAGGGCTGGCGCCTTCCTGGTGGGACAAGGAGCCGGACGTTTGCCTTTTCGGAAAGAGGCTCTGCCGAAAACGAGCGCTGTGCCTTGTGCCGCCTGTGGGAAAGCTCAAATCCCCAGTGCTGTTGTGCCTGTGGATAGGCTGCACGGGGACGGTGAAGAGCAGCATGAGCTTTCAGGGCTGGAACCATCCTTGTGGGAGAAGGAGCCGGACGTTTGCCTTTTCGGAAAGAGGCTCTGCTGAGAACGAACACCGTGAGGTCTACCGTTCCTGGGCAAGCACGGATCCCCAATGCTGTTGTGCCTGTGGATAGGATGCACAGGGACAGTGAAGAGCAGCATGAGCTTTCAGGGCTGGCACCTTCCTTGTGGGAGAAGGAGCCAGACGTTTGCCTGTTTGGAAAGAGGCTCTGCCGAGAACGAACACCGTGAGATGTGCCGCCTGTGGGAAAGAACAGATCCCCAGTGCTGTTGTGCCTGTGCGTAGGCTGCACGGGGACGGTGAAGAGCAGCATGAGCTTTCAGGGCTGGCACCTTCGTTGTGGGAGAAGGAGCCGGACTTTTGCTTTTCGGAAGGAGAGTCTGCTGAGAACGACCACCGTGAGGTCTACCGTTCCTGGGCAAGTACAGATCCACAATGCTGTTGTGCCTGTGGATAGGCTGCACAAGTGCGGTGAAGAGCAGCATGAGCTTTCAGGGCTGGCACCTTCCTGGTGGGAGAAGGAGCCGGACGTTTGCCTTTTTCAGAAAGAGGCTCTGCCGAGAACGAGTGCCGTGCCATGTGCTGCCTGTGGGAAAGCAAAGATCCCCAGTGCTGTTTTGCCTGTGGATAGGCTGCACGGGGACGGTGAAGACGAGCATGAGCTTTCAGGGCTGGCACCTTCCTGGTGGGAGAAGGAGCCGGACTTTTGCCTTTTCGGAAGGAGAGTCTGCCGAAAACGAACACCGTGAGGTGTACCGTTCCTGGGTAAGTACAGATCCACAATGCTGTTGTGCCTGTGGATAGGCTGCACAAGTGCGGTGAAGAGCAGCATGAGCTTTCAGGGCTGGCACCTTCCTGGTGGGAGAAGGAGCCGGACGTTTGCCTTTTTGGAAGGAGAGTCTGCCGAAAACGAACACCGTGTGGTGTACCGTTCCTGGGCAAGTACAGATCCACAATGCTGTTGTGCTTGTGGATAGGCTGCACAAGTGCGGTGAAGACCAGCATGAGCTTTCAGGGCTGGCACCTTCCTTGTGGGAGAAGGAGCCGGACGTTTGCCTGTTTGGAAAGAGGCTCTGCCGAGAACGACTGCGTGCCATGTGCCGCCTGTGGGAAAGCAAAGATCCCCAGTGCTGTTGTGCCTGTGGATAGGCTGCACAGCTGCGGTGAAGACCAGCATGAGCTTTCAGGGCTGGCACCTTCCTTGTGGGACAAGGAGCCGGACGTTTGCCTTTTTCGGAAAGAGGCTCTGCCGAGAACGAGTGCCGTGCCATGTGCTGCCTGTGGGAAGGGAAAGATCCCCAGTGCTGTTTTGCCTGTGGATAGGCTGCACGGGGATGGTGAAGACGAGCATGAGCTTTCAGGGCTGGCACCTTCCTGGTGGGAGAAGGAGCCGGACGTTTGCCTTTTCGGAAAGAGGCTCTGCTTAGAATGAACACCGTGAGGTGTACCGTTCCTGGGCAAGCACGGATCCCCAATGCTGTTGTGCCTGTGGATAGGCTGCACGGGGACGGTGAAGAGCAGCATGAGCTTTCAGGGCTGGCACCTTCCTGGTGGGAGAAGGAGCCGGACGTTTGCCTTTTTGGAAGGAGAGTCTGCCGAAAACGAAAACCGTGTGGTGTACCGTTCCTGGGCAAGTACAGATCCACAATGCTGTTGTGCTTGTGGATAGGCTGCACAAGTGCGGTGAAGACCAGCATGAGCTTTCAGGGCTGGCACCTTCCTTGTGGGAGAAGGAGCCGGACGTTTGCCTTTTCGGAAAGAGACTCTGCTGAGAACGAGCGCCGTGAGATGTGCCGTCTGTGGGAAAGCACAGATCCCCAGTGCTGTTGTGCCTGTGGATAGGCTGCACGGGAACGGTGAAGACCAGCATGATCTTACAGGGTTGGCACCTTCCTTGTGGGAGAAGGAGCCGGACGTTTGCCTTTTCGGAATAAGGTTCTGCCGAGAACGAGCGCCGTGAGGTGTACCGTTCCTGGGCAAGTACAGATCGCCAAAGCTGTTGTGCCTGTTGATAGGCTGCACAGGGACAGTGAAGAGCGGCATGAGCTTTCAGGGCTGGCGCCTTCCTGGTGGGACAAGGAGCCGGACGTTTGCCTTTTCGGAAAGAGGCTCTGCCGAAAACGAGCGCTGTGCCTTGTGCCGCCTGTGGGAAAGCTCAAATCCCCAGTGCTGTTGTGCCTGTGGATAGGCTGCACAGGGACGGTGAAGAGCAGCATGAGCTTTCAGGGCTGGAACCATCCTTGTGGGAGAAGGAGCCGGACGTTTGCCTTTTCGGAAAGAGGCTCTGCTGAGAACGAACACCGTGAGGTCTACCGTTCCTGGGCAAGCACGGATCCCCAATGCTGTTGTGCCTGTGGATAGGATGCACAGGGACAGTGAAGAGCAGCATGAGCTTTCAGGGCTGGCACCTTCCTTGTGGGAGAAGGAGCCAGACGTTTGCCTGTTTGGAAAGAGGCTCTGCCGAGAACGAACACCGTGAGATGTGCCGCCTGTGGGAAAGAACAGATCCCCAGTGCTGTTGTGCCTGTGCGTAGGCTGCACGGGGACGGTGAAGAGCAGCATGAGCTTTCAGGGCTGGCACCTTCGTTGTGGGAGAAGGAGCCGGACTTTTGCTTTTCGGAAGGAGAGTCTGCTGAGAACGACCACCGTGAGGTCTACCGTTCCTGGGCAAGTACAGATCCACAATGCTGTTGTGCCTGTGGATAGGCTGCACAAGTGCGGTGAAGAGCAGCATGAGCTTTCAGGGCTGGCACCTTCCTGGTGGGAGAAGGAGCCGGACGTTTGCCTTTTTCAGAAAGAGGCTCTGCCGAGAACGAGTGCCGTGCCATGTGCTGCCTGTGGGAAAGCAAAGATCCCCAGTGCTGTTTTGCCTGTGGATAGGCTGCACGGGGACGGTGAAGACGAGCATGAGCTTTCAGGGCTGGCACCTTCCTGGTGGGAGAAGGAGCCGGACTTTTGCCTTTTCGGAAGGAGAGTCTGCCGAAAACGAACACCGTGAGGTGTACCGTTCCTGGGCAAGTACAGATCCACAATGCTGTTGTGCCTGTGGATAGGCTGCACAAGTGCGGTGAAGAGCAGCATGAGCTTTCAGGGCTGGCACCTTCCTGGTGGGAGAAGGAGCCGGACGTTTGCCTTTTTGGAAGGAGAGTCTGCCGAAAACGAACACCGTGTGGTGTACCGTTCCTGGGCAAGTACAGATCCACAATGCTGTTGTGCTTGTGGATAGGCTGCACAAGTGCGGTGAAGACCAGCATGAGCTTTCAGGGCTGGCACCTTCCTTGTGGGAGAAGGAGCCGGACGTTTGCCTGTTTGGAAAGAGGCTCTGCCGAGAACGACTGCGTGCCATGTGCCGCCTGTGGGAAAGCAAAGATCCCCAGTGCTGTTGTGCCTGTGGATAGGCTGCACAGCTGCGGTGAAGACCAGCATGAGCTTTCAGGGCTGGCACCTTCCTTGTGGGACAAGGAGCCGGACGTTTGCCTTTTTCGGAAAGAGGCTCTGCCGAGAACGAGTGCCGTGCCATGTGCTGCCTGTGGGAAGGGAAAGATCCCCAGTGCTGTTTTGCCTGTGGATAGGCTGCACGGGGATGGTGAAGACGAGCATGAGCTTTCAGGGCTGGCACCTTCCTGGTGGGAGAAGGAGCCGGACGTTTGCCTTTTCGGAAAGAGGCTCTGCTTAGAATGAACACCGTGAGGTGTACCGTTCCTGGGCAAGCACGGATCCCCAATGCTGTTGTGCCTGTGGATAGGCTGCACGGGGACGGTGAAGAGCAGCATGAGCTTTCAGGGCTGGCACCTTCCTGGTGGGAGAAGGAGCCGGACGTTTGCCTTTTTGGAAGGAGAGTCTGCCGAAAACGAAAACCGTGTGGTGTACCGTTCCTGGGCAAGTACAGATCCACAATGCTGTTGTGCTTGTGGATAGGCTGCACAAGTGCGGTGAAGACCAGCATGAGCTTTCAGGGCTGGCACCTTCCTTGTGGGAGAAGGAGCCGGACGTTTGCCTTTTCGGAAAGAGACTCTGCCGAGAACGAGCGCCGTGAGATGTGCCGTCTGTGGGAAAGCACAGATCCCCAGTGCTGTTGTGCCTGTGGATAGGCTGCACGGGAACGGTGAAGACCAGCATGATCTTACAGGGTTGGCACCTTCCTTATGGGAGAAGGAGCCGGACGTTTGCCTTTTCGGAATAAGGTTCTGCCGAGAACGAGCGCCGTGAGGTGTACCGTTCCTGGGCAAGTACAGATCGCCAAAGCTGTTGTGCCTGTTGATAGGCTGCACAGGGACAGTGAAGAGCGGCATGAGCTTTCAGGGCTGGCGCCTTCCTGGTGGGACAAGGAGCCGGACGTTTGCCTTTTCGGAAAGAGGCTCTGCCGAAAACGAGCGCTGTGCCTTGTGCCGCCTGTGGGAAAGCTCAAATCCCCAGTGCTGTTGTGCCTGTGGATAGGCTGCACGGGGACGGTGAAGAGCAGCATGAGCTTTCAGGGCTGGAACCATCCTTGTGGGAGAAGGAGCCGGACGTTTGCCTTTTCGGAAAGAGGCTCTGCTGAGAACGAACACCGTGAGGTCTACCGTTCCTGGGCAAGCACGGATCCCCAATGCTGTTGTGCCTGTGGATAGGATGCACAGGGACAGTGAAGAGCAGCATGAGCTTTCAGGGCTGGCACCTTCCTTGTGGGAGAAGGAGCCAGACGTTTGCCTGTTTGGAAAGAGGCTCTGCCGAGAACGAACACCGTGAGATGTGCCGCCTGTGGGAAAGAACAGATCCCCAGTGCTGTTGTGCCTGTGCGTAGGCTGCACGGGGACGGTGAAGAGCAGCATGAGCTTTCAGGGCTGGCACCTTCGTTGTGGGAGAAGGAGCCGGACTTTTGCTTTTCGGAAGGAGAGTCTGCTGAGAACGACCACCGTGAGGTCTACCGTTCCTGGGCAAGTACAGATCCACAATGCTGTTGTGCCTGTGGATAGGCTGCACAAGTGCGGTGAAGAGCAGCATGAGCTTTCAGGGCTGGCACCTTCCTGGTGGGAGAAGGAGCCGGACGTTTGCCTTTTTCAGAAAGAGGCTCTGCCGAGAACGAGTGCCGTGCCATGTGCTGCCTGTGGGAAAGCAAAGATCCCCAGTGCTGTTTTGCCTGTGGATAGGCTGCACGGGGACGGTGAAGACGAGCATGAGCTTTCAGGGCTGGCACCTTCCTGGTGGGAGAAGGAGCCGGACTTTTGCCTTTTCGGAAGGAGAGTCTGCCGAAAACGAACACCGTGAGGTGTACCGTTCCTGGGCAAGTACAGATCCACAATGCTGTTGTGCCTGTGGATAGGCTGCACAAGTGCGGTGAAGAGCAGCATGAGCTTTCAGGGCTGGCACCTTCCTGGTGGGAGAAGGAGCCGGACGTTTGCCTTTTTGGAAGGAGAGTCTGCCGAAAACGAACACCGTGTGGTGTACCGTTCCTGGGCAAGTACAGATCCACAATGCTGTTGTGCTTGTGGATAGGCTGCACAAGTGCGGTGAAGACCAGCATGAGCTTTCAGGGCTGGCACCTTCCTTGTGGGAGAAGGAGCCGGACGTTTGCCTTTTCGGAAAGAGGCTCTGCCGAGAACGACTGCGTGCCATGTGCCGCCTGTGGGAAAGCAAAGATCCCCAGTGCTGTTGTGCCTGTGGATAGGCTGCACAGCTGCGGTGAAGACCAGCATGAGCTTTCAGGGCTGGCACCTTCCTTGTGGGACAAGGAGCCGGACGTTTGCCTTTTTCGGAAAGAGGCTCTGCCGAGAACGAGTGCCGTGCCATGTGCTGCCTGTGGGAAGGGAAAGATCCCCAGTGCTGTTTTGCCTGTGGATAGGCTGCACGGGGATGGTGAAGACGAGCATGAGCTTTCAGGGCTGGCACCTTCCTGGTGGGAGAAGGAGCCGGACGTTTGCCTTTTCGGAAAGAGGCTCTGCTTAGAATGAACACCGTGAGGTGTACCGTTCCTGGGCAAGCACGGATCCCCAATGCTGTTGTGCCTGTGGATAGGCTGCACGGGGACGGTGAAGAGCAGCATGAGCTTTCAGGGCTGGCACCTTCCTGGTGGGAGAAGGAGCCGGACGTTTGCCTTTTTGGAAGGAGAGTCTGCCGAAAACGAAAACCGTGTGGTGTACCGTTCCTGGGCAAGTACAGATCCACAATGCTGTTGTGCTTGTGGATAGGCTGCACAAGTGCGGTGAAGACCAGCATGAGCTTTCAGGGCTGGCACCTTCCTTGTGGGAGAAGGAGCCGGACGTTTGCCTGTTTGGAAAGAGACTCTGCTGAGAACGAGCGCCGTGAGATGTGCCGTCTGTGGGAAAGCACAGATCCCCAGTGCTGTTGTGCCTGTGGATAGGCTGCACGGGAACGGTGAAGACCAGCATGATCTTACAGGGTTGGCACCTTCCTTGTGGGAGAAGGAGCCGGACGTTTGCCTTTTCGGAATAAGGTTCTGCCGAGAACGAGCGCCGTGAGGTGTACCGTTCCTGGGCAAGTACAGATCGCCAAAGCTGTTGTGCCTGTTGATAGGCTGCACAGGGACAGTGAAGAGCGGCATGAGCTTTCAGGGCTGGCGCCTTCCTGGTGGGACAAGGAGCCGGACGTTTGCCTTTTCGGAAAGAGGCTCTGCCGAAAACGAGCGCTGTGCCTTGTGCCGCCTGTGGGAAAGCTCAAATCCCCAGTGCTGTTGTGCCTGTGGATAGGCTGCACGGGGACGGTGAAGAGCAGCATGAGCTTTCAGGGCTGGAACCATCCTTGTGGGAGAAGGAGCCGGACGTTTGCCTTTTCGGAAAGAGGCTCTGCTGAGAACGAACACCGTGAGGTCTACCGTTCCTGGGCAAGCACGGATCCCCAATGCTGTTGTGCCTGTGGATAGGATGCACAGGGACAGTGAAGAGCAGCATGAGCTTTCAGGGCTGGCACCTTCCTTGTGGGAGAAGGAGCCAGACGTTTGCCTGTTTGGAAAGAGGCTCTGCCGAGAACGAACACCGTGAGATGTGCCGCCTGTGGGAAAGAACAGATCCCCAGTGCTGTTGTGCCTGTGCGTAGGCTGCACGGGGACGGTGAAGAGCAGCATGAGCTTTCAGGGCTGGCACCTTCGTTGTGGGAGAAGGAGCCGGACTTTTGCTTTTCGGAAGGAGAGTCTGCTGAGAACGACCACCGTGAGGTCTACCGTTCCTGGGCAAGTACAGATCCACAATGCTGTTGTGCCTGTGGATAGGCTGCACAAGTGCGGTGAAGAGCAGCATGAGCTTTCAGGGCTGGCACCTTCCTGGTGGGAGAAGGAGCCGGACGTTTGCCTTTTCGGAAAGAGGCTCTGCCGAGAACGAGTGCCGTGCCATGTGCTGCCTGTGGGAAAGCAAAGATCCCCAGTGCTGTTTTGCCTGTGGATAGGCTGCACGGGGACGGTGAAGACGAGCATGAGCTTTCAGGGCTGGCACCTTCCTGGTGGGAGAAGGAGCCGGACTTTTGCCTTTTCGGAAGGAGAGTCTGCCGAAAACGAACACCGTGAGGTGTACCGTTCCTGGGCAAGTACAGATCCACAATGCTGTTGTGACTGTGGATAGGCTGCACAAGTGCGGTGAAGAGCAGCATGAGCTTTCAGGGCTGGCACCTTCCTGGTGGGAGAAGGAGCCGGACGTTTGCCTTTTCGGAAAGATGCTCTGCCGAGAACGAGCGCCGTGCCATGTGCCGCCTGTGGGAAAGCAAAGATCCCCAGTGCTGTTGTGCCTGTGCGTAGGCTGCACGGGGACGGTGAAGACGAGCATGAGCTTTCAGGGCTGGCACCTTCCTCTTGGGAGAAGGAGCCGGACATATGCCTTTTATGAAAGAGGTTCTGCCGAGAACGCCCACCGTGAGGTCTACCGTTCCTGGGCAAGTACAGATCCCCAGTGCTGTTGTGCCTGTGGATAGGCTGCACGGGGACGGTGAAGACCAGCATGAGCGTTCAGGGCTGGCACCTTCCTTGTGGGAGAAGGAGCCGGACGTTTGCCTTTTTCGGAAAGAGGCTCTGCCGAGAACGAGTGCCGTGCCATGTGCTGCCTGTGGGAAAGCAAAGATCCCCAGTGCTGTTGTGCCTGTGGATAGGCTGCACGGGGACGGTGAAGACGAGCATGAGCTTTCAGGGCTGGCACCTTCCTGGTGGGTGAAGGAGCCGGACGTTTGCCTTTTCGGAAGGAGAGTCTGCTGAGAACGAACACCGTGAGGTCTACCGTTCCTGGGCAAGTACAGATCCCCAATGCTGTTGTGCCTGTGGATAGGCTGCACAGGTGCGGTGAAGACCAGCATGAGCTTTCAGGGCTGGCACCTTCCTTGATGGACAATGAGCCAGACGTTTGCCTTTTCCGAAAGAGGCTCTGCCAAGAACAAACACCGTGAGGTGTACCGTTCCTCGCAAGTACAGATCCACAAAGCTGCTGTGCCTGTGGATAGGCTGCACAGGGACAGTGAAGAGCAGCATGAGCTTTCAGGGCTGGCACCTTCCTTGTGGGAGAAGGAGCCGGACGTTTGCCTTTTCGGAAAGAGACTCTGCTGAGAACGAGCGCCGTGAGATGTGCCGTCTGTGGGAAAGCACAGATCCCCAGTGCTGTTGTGCCTGTGGATAGGCTGCACGGGGACGGTGAAGACGAGCATGAGCTTTCAGGGCTGGCACCTTCCTGGTGGGAGAAGGAGCCGGACTTTTGCCTTTTCGGAAGGAGAGTCTGCCGAAAACGAACAACGTGAGGTGTACCGTTCCTGGGCAAGTACAGATCCACAATGCTGTTGTGCCTGTGGATAGGCTGCACAGGGACAGTGAAGAGCAGCATGAGCTTTCAGGGCTGGCACCTTCCTGGTGGGACAAGGAGCCGGCCGTTTGCCTTTTCGGAAAGAGGCTCTGCGGAGAACGAGCGCTGTGCCTTGTGCCGCCTGTGGGAAAGCTCAAATCCCCAGTGCTGTTGTGCCTGTGGATAGGCTGCACGGGGACGGTGAAGAGCAGCATGAGCTTTCAGGGCTGGAACCATCCTTGTGGGAGAAGGAGCCGGACGTTTGCCTTTTCGGAAAGAGGCTCTGCTGAGAACGAACACCGTGAGGTCTACCGTTCCTGGGCAAGCACGGATCCCCAGTGCTGTTGTGCCTGTGCGTAGGCTGCACGGGGACGGTGAAGACGAGCATGAGCTTTCAGGGCTGGCACCTTCCTGGTGGGAGAAGGAGCCGGACTTTTGCCTTTCGGAAGAAGAGTCTGCTGAGAACGAACACCGTGAGGTCTACCGTTCCTGGTCAAGTACAGATCCACAATGCTGTTGTGCCTGTGGATAGGCTGCACAGGTGCGGTGAAGACCAGCATGAGCTTTCAGGGCTGGCACCTTCCTGGTGGGAGAAGGAGCCGGACGTTTGCCTTTTCGGAAAGAGGTTCTGCCGATAAAGACCACCGTGAGGTTTACCGTTCCTGGGCAAGTACAGATCCACAATGCTGTTGTGCCTGTGGATAGGCTGCACAAGTGCGGTGAAGACCAGCATGAGCTTTCAGGGCTGGCACCTTCCTGGTGGGTGAAGGAGCCAGGCGTTTGGCTTTTCGGAAAGAGACTCTGCTGAGAACGAACACCGTGAGATGTGCCGCCTGTGGGAAAGCACAGATCCCCAGTGCTGTTGTGCCTGTGCGTAGGCTGCACGGGGACGGTGAAGAGCAGCATGAGCTTTCAGGGCTGGCACCTTCCTTGTGGGAGAAGGAGCCGGACGTTTGCCTTTTCGGAAAGAGGCTCTGCCGAGAACGACCACCGTGAGGTCTACCGTTCCTGGGCAAGTACAGATCCATAATTCTGTTGTGCCTGTGGATAGGCTGCACAAGTGCTGTGAAGAGCAGCATGAGCTTTCAGGGCTGGCACCTTCCTGGTGGGAGAAAGAGCCACACGTTTGCCTTTTCGGAAAGAGAACGTACTGAGAACGAACACCGTGAGATGTGCCACCTGTGGGAAAGCACAGATCGCAAGCGCACTTGTGCCTGTGCATAGACTGCACGGGGACAGTGAAGAGCAGCATGAGCTTTCAGGGCTGGCACCTTCCTGGTGGGAGAAGGAGCCGGACGTTTGCCTTTTTCGGAAAGAGGTTCTGCCGAGAACGAGTGCCGTGCCATGTGCTGCCTGTGGGAAAGCAAAGATCCCCAGTGCTGTTTTGCCTGTGGATAGGCTGCACGGGGACGGTGAAGACGAGCATGAGCTTTCAGGGCTGGCACCTTCCTGGTGGGAGAAGGAGCCGGACTTTTGCCTTTTCGGAAAGAGGCTCTGCCGAGAACGAGCGCTGTGCCTTGTGCCGCCTGTGGGAAAGCTCAAATCCCCAGTGCTGTTGTGCCTGTGGATAGGCTGCACGGGGACGGTGAAGAGCAGCATGAGCTTTCAGGGCTGGAACCATCCTTGTGGGAGAAGGAGCCGGACGTTTGCCTTTTCGGAAAGAGGCTCTGCTGAGAACGAACACCGTGAGGTCTACCGTTCCTGGGCAAGCACGGATCCCCAATGCTGTTGTGCCTGTGGATAGGATGCACAGGGACAGTGAAGAGCAGCATGAGCTTTCAGGGCTGGCACCTTCCTTGTGGGAGAAGGAGCCAGACGTTTGCCTGTTTGGAAAGAGGCTCTGCCGAGAACGAACACCGTGAGATGTGCCGCCTGTGGGAAAGCACAGATCCCCAGTGCTGTTGTGCCTGTGCGTAGGCTGTACGGGGACGGTGAAGAGCAGCATGAGCTTTCAGGGCTTGCACCTTCGTTGTGGGAGAAGGAGCCGGACTTTTGCTTTTCGGAAGGAGAGTCTGCTGAGAACGAACACCGTGAGGTGTACCGTTCCTGGGCAAGTACAGATCCACAATGCTGTTGTGCCTGTGGATAGGCTGCACAAGTGCGGTGAAGAGCAGCATGAGCTTTCAGGGCTGGCACCTTCCTGGTGGGAGAAGGAGCCGGACGTTTGCCTTTTCGGAAAGAGGCTCTGCCGAGAACGAGTGCCGTGCCATGTGCTGCCTGTGGGAAAGCAAAGATCCCCAGTGCTGTTTTGCCTGTGGATAGGCTGCATGGGGACGGTGAAGACGAGCATGAGTTTTCAGGGCTGGCACCTTCCTGGTGGGAGAAGGAGCCGGACTTTTGCCTTTTCGGAAGGAGAGTCTGCCGAAAACGAACACCGTGAGGTGTACCGTTCCTGGGCAAGTACAGATCCACAATGCTGTTGTGACTGTGGATAGGCTGCACAAGTGCGGTGAAGAGCAGCATGAGCTTTCAGGGCTGGCACCTTCCTGGTGGGAGAAGGAGCCGGACGTTTGCCTTTTCGGAAAGAGGCTCTGCCGAGAACGAGCGCCGTGAGATGTGCCGTCTGTGGGAAAGCACAGATCCCCAGTGCTGTTGTGCCTGTGGATAGGCTGCACGGGAACGGTGAAGACCAGCATGATCTTACAGGGTTGGCACCTTCCTGGTGGGAGAAGGAGCCGGACGTTTGCCTTTTCGGAATAAGGTTCTGCCGAGAACGAGCGCCGTGAGGTCTACCGTTCCTGGGCAAGTACAGATCCATAATTCTGTTGTGCCTGTGGATAGGCTGCACAAGTGCGGTGAAGACCAGCATGAGCTTTCAGGGCTGGCACCTTCCTGGTGGGAGAAAGAGCCACACGTTTGCCTTTTCGGAAAGAGAACGTACTGAGAACGAACACCGTGAGATGTGCCACCTGTGGGAAAGCACAGATCGCAAGCGCACTTGTGCCTGTGCATAGACTGCACGGGGACAGTGAAGAGCAGCATGAGCTTTCAGGGCTGGCACCTTCCTGGTGGGAGAAGGAGCCGGACTTTTGCCTTTTTGGAAGGAGAGTCTGCCGAAAACGAACACCGTGTGGTGTACCGTTCCTGGGCAAGTACAGATCCACAATGCTGTTGTGCCTGTGGATAGGCTGCACAAGTGCGGTGAAGACCAGCATGAGCTTTCAGGGCTGGCACCTTCCTGGTGGGAGAAGGAGCCGGACGTTTGCCTTTTCGGAAAGAGGCTATGCTGAGAACGAACACCGTGAGGTCTACCGTTCCTCGGCAAGCACGGATCCCCAATGCTGTTGTGCCTGTGTATAGGCTGCACAGGGACAGTGAAGAGCAGCATGAGCTTTCAGGGCTGGCACCTTCCTTGTGGGAGAAGGAGCCGGACGTTTGCCTTTTCGGAAAGAGGTTCTGCCGAGAACGACCACCGTGAGGTGTATCGTTCCTGGGCAAGTACAGATCCACAATGTTGTTGTGCCTGTGGATAGGCTGCAGAAGTGCGGTGAAGACCAGCATGAGCTTTCAGGGCTGGAACCATCCTTGTGGGAGAAGGAGCCACACGTTTGCCTTTTAGGAAAGAGGCTCTGCTGAGAACGAACACCGTGAGGTCTACCGTTCCTGGGCAAGTACAGATCCCCAGCGCTGTTGTGCCTGTGGTTAGGCTGCACGGGGACAATGAAGAGCAGCATGAGCTTTCAGGGCTGGCACCTTCCTTGTGGGACAAGAAGCCGGAAGTTTGCCTTTTCGGAAAGAGGCACTGCTGGGAAGAAGCGCCGGTGAGGTGTGCCTTCTGTGGGAAAGCACAGATCCCAGTGTTGTTGTGCCTGTGGACAGGCTGCACGGGTGCGGTGAAGTCCAGCAACAGCTATCAGGGCTGGCACCTTCCTGGTGGGAGAAGGAGCCGGACGTTTGCCTTTTCGGAAAGAGGCTCTGCCGAGAACGAACACCGTGAGGTGTACCGTTCCTGGGCAAGTACAGATCCACAATGCTGTTGTGCCTGTGGATATGCTGCATAAGTGCGGTGAAGACCAGCATGAGCTTTCAGGGCTCGCACCTTCCTTGTGGGAGAAGGAGCCAGACGTTTGCCTTTTCGGAAGGAGAGTCTGCTGAGAACGAATACCGTGAGATGTGCCGCCTGTGGGAAAGCAAAGATCCCCAGTGCTGTTGTGCCTGTGCGTAGGCTGCACGGGGACGGTGAAGACGAGCATGAGCTTTCAGGGCTGGCACCTTCCTTGTGGGAGAAGGAGCCGGACTTTTGCTTTTCGGAAGGAGAGTCTGCTGAGAACGAACACCGTGAGGTGTACCGTTCTTGGGCAAGTACAGATCCCCAATGCTGTTGTGCCTGTGGATAGGCTGCACAGCTGCGGTGAAGACCAGCATGAGCTTTCAGGGCTGGCACCTTCCTTGTGGGAGAAGGAGCCGGACGTTTGCCTGTTTGGAAAGAGGCTCTGCCGAGAACGACTGCGTGCCATGTGCCGCCTGTGGGAAAGCAAAGATCCCCAGTGCTGTTGTGCCTGTGGATAGGCTGCACAGCTGCGGTGAAGACCAGCATGAGCTTTCAGTGCTGGCACCTTCCTTGTGGGACAAGGAGCCGGACGTTTGCCTTTTTCGGAAAGAGGCTCTGCCGAGAACGAGTGCCGTGCCATGTGCTGCCTGTGGGAAGGGAAAGATCCCCAGTGCTGTTTTGCCTGTGGATAGGCTGCACGGGGACGGTGAAGACGAGCATGAGCTTTCAGGGCTGGCACCTTCCTGGTGGGAGAAGGAGCCGGACGTTTGCCTTTTCAGAAAGAGGCTCTGCCGAGAACGAGTGCCGTGCCATGTGCTGCCTGTGGGAAAGCAAAGATCCCCAGTGCTGTTTTGCCTGTGCATAGGCTGCACGGGGACGGTGAAGACGAGCATGAGCTTTCAGGGCTGGCACCTTCCTGGTGGGAGAAGGAGCCGGACGTTTGCCTTTTCGGAAAGAGGCTCTGCTTAGAATGAACACCGTGAGGTGTACCGTTCCTGGGCAAGCACGGATCCCCAATGCTGTTGTGCCTGTGGATAGGCTGCACGGGGACGGTGAAGAGCAGCATGAGCTTTCAGGGCTGGCACCTTCCTGGTGGGAGAAGGAGCCGGACGTTTGCCTTTTTGGAAGGAGAGTCTGCCGAAAACGAAAACCGTGTGGTGTACCGTTCCTGGGCAAGTACAGATCCACAATGCTGTTGTGCTTGTGGATAGGCTGCACAAGTGCGGTGAAGACGAGCATGAGCTTTCAGGGCTGGCACCTTCCTTGTGGGAGAAGGAGCCGGACGTTTGCCTGTTTGGAAAGAGACTCTGCTGAGAACGAGCGCCGTGAGATGTGCCGTCTGTGGGAAAGCACAGATCCCCAGTGCTGTTGTGCCTGTGGATAGGCTGCACGGGAACGGTGAAGACCAGCATGATCTTACAGGGTTGGCACCTTCCTTGTGGGAGAAGGAGCCGGACGTTTGCCTTTTCGGAATAAGGTTCTGCCGAGAACGAGCGCCGTGAGGTGTACCGTTCCTGGGCAAGTACAGATCGCCAAAGCTGTTGTGCCTGTGGATAGGCTGCACGGGGACAATGAAGAGCAGCATGAGCTTTCAGGGCTGGCACCTTCCTTGTGGGACAAGAAGCCGGAAGTTTGCCTTTTCGGAAAGAGGCACTGCTGGGAAGAAGCGCCGGTGAGGTGTGCCTTCTGTGGGAAAGCACAGATCCCAGTGTTGTTGTGCCTGTGGACAGGCTGCACGGGTGCGGTGAAGACCAGCAACAGCTATCAGGGCTGGCACCTTCCTGGTGGGAGAAGGAGCCGGACGTTTGCCTTTTCGGAAAGAGGCTCTGCCGAGAACGAACACCGTGAGGTGTACCGTTCCTGGGCAAGTACAGATCCACAATGCTGTTGTGCCTGTGGATATGCTGCACAAGTGCGGTGAAGACCAGCATGAGCTTTCAGGGCTCGCACCTTCCTTGTGGGAGAAGGAGCCGGACGTTTGCCTTTTCGGAAGGAGAGTCTGCTGAGAACGAATACCGTGAGATGTGCCGCCTGTGGGAAAGCAAAGATCCCCAGTGCTGTTGTGCCTGTGCGTAGGCTGCACGGGGACGGTGAAGACGAGCATGAGCTTTCAGGGCTGGCACCTTCCTTGTGGGAGAAGGAGCCGGACTTTTGCTTTTCGGAAGGAGAGTCTGCTGAGAACGAACACCGTGAGGTGTACCGTTCCTGGGCAAGTACAGATCCCCAATGCTGTTGTGCCTGTGGATAGGCTGCACAGCTGCGGTGAAGACCAGCATGAGCTTTCAGGGCTGGCACCTTCCTTGTGGGACAAGGAGCCGGACGTTTGCCTTTTCGGAAAGAGGCTCTGCCGAGAACTAACACCGTGAGGTCTACCGTTCCTGGGCAAGTACAGATCCACAATGCTGTTGTGCCTGTGGATAGGCTGCACAGGTGCGGTGAAGAGCAGCATGAGCTTTCAGGGCTGGCACCTTCCTTGTGGGACAAGGAGCCGGACGTTTGCCTTTTCGGAAAGAGGCTCTGCCGAGAACTAACACCGTGAGGTGTACCGTTCCTGGGCAAGTACAGATCCACAATGCTGTTGTGACTGTGGATAGGCTGCACAAGTGCGGTGAAGAGCAGCATGAGCTTTCAGGGCTGGCACCTTCCTGGTGGGAGAAGGAGCCGGACGTTTGCCTTTTCGGAAAGAGGCTCTGCCGAGAACGAGCGCCGTGAGATGTGCCGTCTGTGGGAAAGCACAGATCCCCAGTGCTGTTGTGCCTGTGGATAGGCTGCACGGGAACGGTGAAGACCAGCATGATCTTACAGGGTTGGCACCTTCCTGGTGGGAGAAGGAGCCGGACGTTTGCCTTTTCGGAATAAGGTTCTGCCGAGAACGAGCGCCGTGAGGTCTACCGTTCCTGGGCAAGTACAGATCCATAATTCTGTTGTGCCTGTGGATAGGCTGCACAAGTGCGGTGAAGACCAGCATGAGCTTTCAGGGCTGGCACCTTCCTGGTGGGAGAAAGAGCCACACGTTTGCCTTTTCGGAAAGAGAACGTACTGAGAACGAACACCGTGAGATGTGCCACCTGTGGGAAAGCACAGATCGCAAGCGCACTTGTGCCTGTGCATAGACTGCACGGGGACAGTGAAGAGCAGCATGAGCTTTCAGGGCTGGCACCTTCCTGGTGGGAGAAGGAGCCGGACTTTTGCCTTTTTGGAAGGAGAGTCTGCCGAAAACGAACACCGTGTGGTGTACCGTTCCTGGGCAAGTACAGATCCACAATGCTGTTGTGCCTGTGGATAGGCTGCACAAGTGCGGTGAAGACCAGCATGAGCTTTCAGGGCTGGCACCTTCCTGGTGGGAGAAGGAGCCGGACGTTTGCCTTTTCGGAAAGAGGCTATGCTGAGAACGAACACCGTGAGGTCTACCGTTCCTCGGCAAGCACGGATCCCCAATGCTGTTGTGCCTGTGTATAGGCTGCACAGGGACAGTGAAGAGCAGCATGAGCTTTCAGGGCTGGCACCTTCCTTGTGGGAGAAGGAGCCGGACGTTTGCCTTTTCGGAAAGAGGTTCTGCCGAGAACGACCACCGTGAGGTGTATCGTTCCTGGGCAAGTACAGATCCACAATGTTGTTGTGCCTGTGGATAGGCTGCAGAAGTGCGGTGAAGACCAGCATGAGCTTTCAGGGCTGGAACCATCCTTGTGGGAGAAGGAGCCACACGTTTGCCTTTTAGGAAAGAGGCTCTGCTGAGAACGACCACCGTGAGGTCTACCGTTCCTGGGCAAGTACAGATCCCCAGCGCTGTTGTGCCTGTGGTTAGGCTGCACGGGGACAATGAAGAGCAGCATGAGCTTTCAGGGCTGGCACCTTCCTTGTGGGACAAGAAGCCGGAAGTTTGCCTTTTCGGAAAGAGGCACTGCTGGGAAGAAGCGCCGGTGAGGTGTGCCTTCTGTGGGAAAGCACAGATCCCAGTGTTGTTGTGCCTGTGGACAGGCTGCACGGGTGCGGTGAAGTCCAGCAACAGCTATCAGGGCTGGCACCTTCCTGGTGGGAGAAGGAGCCGGACGTTTGCCTTTTCGGAAAGAGGCTCTGCCGAGAACGAACACCGTGAGGTGTACCGTTCCTGGGCAAGTACAGATCCACAATGCTGTTGTGCCTGTGGATATGCTGCATAAGTGCGGTGAAGACCAGCATGAGCTTTCAGGGCTCGCACCTTCCTTGTGGGAGAAGGAGCCAGACGTTTGCCTTTTCGGAAGGAGAGTCTGCTGAGAACGAATACCGTGAGATGTGCCGCCTGTGGGAAAGCAAAGATCCCCAGTGCTGTTGTGCCTGTGCGTAGGCTGCACGGGGACGGTGAAGACGAGCATGAGCTTTCAGGGCTGGCACCTTCCTTGTGGGAGAAGGAGCCGGACTTTTGCTTTTCGGAAGGAGAGTCTGCTGAGAACGAACACCGTGAGGTGTACCGTTCTTGGGCAAGTACAGATCCCCAATGCTGTTGTGCCTGTGGATAGGCTGCACAGCTGCGGTGAAGACCAGCATGAGCTTTCAGGGCTGGCACCTTCCTTGTGGGAGAAGGAGCCGGACGTTTGCCTGTTTGGAAAGAGGCTCTGCCGAGAACGACTGCGTGCCATGTGCCGCCTGTGGGAAAGCAAAGATCCCCAGTGCTGTTGTGCCTGTGGATAGGCTGCACAGCTGCGGTGAAGACCAGCATGAGCTTTCAGTGCTGGCACCTTCCTTGTGGGACAAGGAGCCGGACGTTTGCCTTTTTCGGAAAGAGGCTCTGCCGAGAACGAGTGCCGTGCCATGTGCTGCCTGTGGGAAGGGAAAGATCCCCAGTGCTGTTTTGCCTGTGGATAGGCTGCACGGGGACGGTGAAGACGAGCATGAGCTTTCAGGGCTGGCACCTTCCTGGTGGGAGAAGGAGCCGGACGTTTGCCTTTTCAGAAAGAGGCTCTGCCGAGAACGAGTGCCGTGCCATGTGCTGCCTGTGGGAAAGCAAAGATCCCCAGTGCTGTTTTGCCTGTGGATAGGCTGCACGGGGACGGTGAAGACGAGCATGAGCTTTCAGGGCTGGCACCTTCCTGGTGGGAGAAGGAGCCGGACGTTTGCCTTTTCGGAAAGAGGCTCTGCTTAGAATGAACACCGTGAGGTGTACCGTTCCTGGGCAAGCACGGATCCCCAATGCTGTTGTGCCTGTGGATAGGCTGCACGGGGACGGTGAAGAGCAGCATGAGCTTTCAGGGCTGGCACCTTCCTGGTGGGAGAAGGAGCCGGACGTTTGCCTTTTTGGAAGGAGAGTCTGCCGAAAACGAAAACCGTGTGGTGTACCGTTCCTGGGCAAGTACAGATCCACAATGCTGTTGTGCTTGTGGATAGGCTGCACAAGTGCGGTGAAGACGAGCATGAGCTTTCAGGGCTGGCACCTTCCTTGTGGGAGAAGGAGCCGGACGTTTGCCTGTTTGGAAAGAGACTCTGCTGAGAACGAGCGCCGTGAGATGTGCCGTCTGTGGGAAAGCACAGATCCCCAGTGCTGTTGTGCCTGTGGATAGGCTGCACGGGAACGGTGAAGACCAGCATGATCTTACAGGGTTGGCACCTTCCTTGTGGGAGAAGGAGCCGGACGTTTGCCTTTTCGGAATAAGGTTCTGCCGAGAACGAGCGCCGTGAGGTGTACCGTTCCTGGGCAAGTACAGATCGCCAAAGCTGTTGTGCCTGTGGATAGGCTGCACGGGGACAATGAAGAGCAGCATGAGCTTTCAGGGCTGGCACCTTCCTTGTGGGACAAGAAGCCGGAAGTTTGCCTTTTCGGAAAGAGGCACTGCTGGGAAGAAGCGCCGGTGAGGTGTGCCTTCTGTGGGAAAGCACAGATCCCAGTGTTGTTGTGCCTGTGGACAGGCTGCACGGGTGCGGTGAAGACCAGCAACAGCTATCAGGGCTGGCACCTTCCTGGTGGGAGAAGGAGCCGGACGTTTGCCTTTTCGGAAAGAGGCTCTGCCGAGAACGAACACCGTGAGGTGTACCGTTCCTGGGCAAGTACAGATCCACAATGCTGTTGTGCCTGTGGATATGCTGCACAAGTGCGGTGAAGACCAGCATGAGCTTTCAGGGCTCGCACCTTCCTTGTGGGAGAAGGAGCCAGACGTTTGCCTTTTCGGAAGGAGAGTCTGCTGAGAACGAATACCGTGAGATGTGCCGCCTGTGGGAAAGCAAAGATCCCCAGTGCTGTTGTGCCTGTGCGTAGGCTGCACGGGGACGGTGAAGACGAGCATGAGCTTTCAGGGCTGGCACCTTCCTTGTGGGAGAAGGAGCCGGACTTTTGCTTTTCGGAAGGAGAGTCTGCTGAGAACGAACACCGTGAGGTGTACCGTTCCTGGGCAAGTACAGATCCCCAATGCTGTTGTGCCTGTGGATAGGCTGCACAGCTGCGGTGAAGACCAGCATGAGCTTTCAGGGCTGGCACCTTCCTTGTGGGACAAGGAGCCGGACGTTTGCCTTTTCGGAAAGAGGCTCTGCCGAGAACTAACACCGTGAGGTCTACCGTTCCTGGGCAAGTACAGATCCACAATGCTGTTGTGCCTGTGGATAGGCTGCACAGGTGCGGTGAAGAGCAGCATGAGCTTTCAGGGCTGGCACCTTCCTTGTGGGACAAGGAGCCGGACGTTTGCCTTTTCGGAAAGAGGCTCTGCCGAGAACTAACACCGTGAGGTCTACCGTTCCTGGGCAAGTACAGATCCACAATGCTGTTGTGCCTGTGGATAGGCTGCACAGGTGCGGTGAAGACCAGCATGAGCTTTCAGGGCTGGCACCTTCCTGGTGGGAGAAGGAGCCGGACGTTTGCCTTTTCGGAAAGAGGTTCTGCCGATAAAGACCACCGTGAGGTTTACCGTTCCTGGGCAAGTACAGATCCACAATGCTGTTGTGCCTGTGGATAGGCTGCACAAGTGCGGTGAAGACCAGCATGAGCTTTCAGGGCTGGCACCTTCCTGGTGGGTGAAGGAGCCAGGCGTTTGCCTTTTCGGAAAGAGACTCTGCTGAGAACGAACACCGTGAGATGTGCCGCCTGTGGGAAAGCACAGATCCCCAGTGCTGTTGTGCCTGTGCGTAGGCTGCACGGGGACGGTGAAGAGCAGCATGAGCTTTCAGGGCTGGCACCTTCCTTGTGGGAGAAGGAGCCGGACTTTTGCTTTTCGGAAGGAGTGTCTGCTGAGAACGACCACCGTGAGGTCTACCGTTCCTGGGCAAGTACAGATCCCCAATGCTGTTGTGCCTGTGTATAGGCTGCACAGCTGCGGTGAAGACCAGCATGAGCTTTCAGGGCTGGCACCTTCCTTGTGGGAGAAGGAGCCGGACGTTTGCCTTTTTCAGAAAGAGGCTCTGCCGAGAACGAGTGCCGTGCCATGTGCTGCCTGTGGGAAAGCAAAGATCCCCAGTGCTGTTTTGCCTGTGGATAGGCTGCACGGGGACGGTGAAGACGAGCATGAGCTTTCAGGGCTGGCACCTTCCTGGTGGGAGAAGGAGCCGGACTTTTGCCTTTTCGGAAGGAGAGTCTGCCGAAAACGAACACCGTGAGGTGTACCGTTCCTGGGCAAGTACAGATCCACAATGCTGTTGTGCCTGTGGATAGGCTGCACAAGTGCGGTGAAGAGCAGCATGAGCTTTCAGGGCTGGCACCTTCCTGGTGGGAGAAGGAGCCGGACGTTTGCCTTTTTGGAAGGAGAGTCTGCCGAAAACGAACACCGTGTGGTGTACCGTTCCTGGGCAAGTACAGATCCACAATGCTGTTGTGCTTGTGGATAGGCTGCACAAGTGCGGTGAAGACCAGCATGAGCTTTCAGGGCTGGCACCTTCCTTGTGGGACAAGGAGCCGGACGTTTGCCTTTTTCGGAAAGACGCTCTGCCGAGAACGAGTGCCGTGCCATGTGCTGCCTGTGGGAAGGGAAAGATCCCCAGTGCTGTTTTGCCTGTGGATAGGCTGCACGGGGACGGTGAAGACGAGCATGAGCTTTCAGGGCTGGCACCTTCCTGGTGGGAGAAGGAGCCGGACGTTTGCCTTTTCAGAAAGAGGCTCTGCCGAGAACGAGTGCCGTGCCATGTGCTGCCTGTGGGAAAGCAAAGATCCCCAGTGCTGTTTTGCCTGTGGATAGGCTGCACGGGGACGGTGAAGACGAGCATGAGCTTTCAGGGCTGGCACCTTCCTGGTGGGAGAAGGAGCCGGACGTTTGCCTTTTCGGAAAGAGGCTCTGCTTAGAATGAACACCGTGAGGTGTACCGTTCCTGGGCAAGCACGGATCCCCAATGCTGTTGTGCCTGTGGATAGGCTGCACGGGGACGGTGAAGAGCAGCATGAGCTTTCAGGGCTGGCACCTTCCTGGTGGGAGAAGGAGCCGGACGTTTGCCTTTTTGGAAGGAGAGTCTGCCGAAAACGAAAACCGTGTGGTGTACCGTTCCTGGGCAAGTACAGATCCACAATGCTGTTGTGCTTGTGGATAGGCTGCACAAGTGCGGTGAAGACGAGCATGAGCTTTCAGGGCTGGCACCTTCCTTGTGGGAGAAGGAGCCGGACGTTTGCCTGTTTGGAAAGAGACTCTGCTGAGAACGAGCGCCGTGAGATGTGCCGTCTGTGGGAAAGCACAGATCCCCAGTGCTGTTGTGCCTGTGGATAGGCTGCACGGGAACGGTGAAGACCAGCATGATCTTACAGGGTTGGCACCTTCCTTGTGGGAGAAGGAGCCGGACGTTTGCCTTTTCGGAATAAGGTTCTGCCGAGAACGAGCGCCGTGAGGTGTACCGTTCCTGGGCAAGTACAGATCGCCAAAGCTGTTGTGCCTGTGGATAGGCTGCACGGGGACAATGAAGAGCAGCATGAGCTTTCAGGGCTGGCACCTTCCTTGTGGGACAAGAAGCCGGAAGTTTGCCTTTTCGGAAAGAGGCACTGCTGGGAAGAAGCGCCGGTGAGGTGTGCCTTCTGTGGGAAAGCACAGATCCCAGTGTTGTTGTGCCTGTGGACAGGCTGCACGGGTGCGGTGAAGACCAGCAACAGCTATCAGGGCTGGCACCTTCCTGGTGGGAGAAGGAGCCGGACGTTTGCCTTTTCGGAAAGAGGCTCTGCCGAGAACGAACACCGTGAGGTGTACCGTTCCTGGGCAAGTACAGATCCACAATGCTGTTGTGCCTGTGGATATGCTGCACAAGTGCGGTGAAGACCAGCATGAGCTTTCAGGGCTCGCACCTTCCTTGTGGGAGAAGGAGCCAGACGTTTGCCTTTTCGGAAGGAGAGTCTGCTGAGAACGAATACCGTGAGATGTGCCGCCTGTGGGAAAGCAAAGATCCCCAGTGCTGTTGTGCCTGTGCGTAGGCTGCACGGGGACGGTGAAGACGAGCATGAGCTTTCAGGGCTGGCACCTTCCTTGTGGGAGAAGGAGCCGGACTTTTGCTTTTCGGAAGGAGAGTCTGCTGAGAACGAACACCGTGAGGTGTACCGTTCCTGGGCAAGTACAGATCCCCAATGCTGTTGTGCCTGTGGATAGGCTGCACAGCTGCGGTGAAGACCAGCATGAGCTTTCAGGGCTGGCACCTTCCTTGTGGGACAAGGAGCCGGACGTTTGCCTTTTCGGAAAGAGGCTCTGCCGAGAACTAACAACGTGAGGTCTACCGTTCCTGGGCAAGTACAGATCCACAATGCTGTTGTGCCTGTGGATAGGCTGCACAGGTGCGGTGAAGAGCAGCATGAGCTTTCAGGGCTGGCACCTTCCTTGTGGGACAAGGAGCCGGACGTTTGCCTTTTCGGAAAGAGGCTCTGCCGAGAACTAACACCGTGAGGTCTACCGTTCCTGGGCAAGTACAGATCCACAATGCTGTTGTGCCTGTGGATAGGCTGCACAGGTGCGGTGAAGACCAGCATGAGCTTTCAGGGCTGGCACCTTCCTGGTGGGAGAAGGAGCCGGACGTTTGCCTTTTCGGAAAGAGGTTCTGCCGATAAAGACCACCGTGAGGTTTACCGTTCCTGGGCAAGTACAGATCCACAATGCTGTTGTGCCTGTGGATAGGCTGCACAAGTGCGGTGAAGACCAGCATGAGCTTTCAGGGCTGGCACCTTCCTGGTGGGTGAAGGAGCCAGGCGTTTGCCTTTTCGGAAAGAGACTCTGCTGAGAACGAACACCGTGAGATGTGCCGCCTGTGGGAAAGCACAGATCCCCAGTGCTGTTGTGCCTGTGCGTAGGCTGCACGGGGACGGTGAAGAGCAGCATGAGCTTTCAGGGCTGGCACCTTCCTTGTGGGAGAAGGAGCCGGACTTTTGCTTTTCGGAAGGAGTGTCTGCTGAGAACGACCACCGTGAGGTCTACCGTTCCTGGGCAAGTACAGATCCCCAATGCTGTTGTGCCTGTGTATAGGCTGCACAGCTGCGGTGAAGACCAGCATGAGCTTTCAGGGCTGGCACCTTCCTTGTGGGAGAAGGAGCCGGACGTTTGCCTTTTTCAGAAAGAGGCTCTGCCGAGAACGAGTGCCGTGCCATGTGCTGCCTGTGGGAAAGCAAAGATCCCCAGTGCTGTTTTGCCTGTGGATAGGCTGCACGGGGACGGTGAAGACGAGCATGAGCTTTCAGGGCTGGCACCTTCCTGGTGGGAGAAGGAGCCGGACTTTTGCCTTTTCGGAAGGAGAGTCTGCCGAAAACGAACACCGTGAGGTGTACCGTTCCTGGGCAAGTACAGATCCACAATGCTGTTGTGCCTGTGGATAGGCTGCACAAGTGCGGTGAAGAGCAGCATGAGCTTTCAGGGCTGGCACCTTCCTGGTGGGAGAAGGAGCCGGACGTTTGCCTTTTTGGAAGGAGAGTCTGCCGAAAACGAACACCGTGTGGTGTACCGTTCCTGGGCAAGTACAGATCCACAATGCTGTTGTGCTTGTGGATAGGCTGCACAAGTGCGGTGAAGACCAGCATGAGCTTTCAGGGCTGGCACCTTCCTTGTGGGACAAGGAGCCGGACGTTTGCCTTTTTCGGAAAGACGCTCTGCCGAGAACGAGTGCCGTGCCATGTGCTGCCTGTGGGAAAGCAAAGATCCCCAGTGCTGTTTTGCCTGTGGATAGGCTGCACGGGGACGGTGAAGACGAGCATGAGCTTTCAGGGCTGGCACCTTCCTGGTGGGAGAAGGAGCCGGACGTTTGCCTTTTCAGAAAGAGGCTCTGCCGAGAACGAGTGCCGTGCCATGTGCTGCCTGTGGGAAAGCAAAGATCCCCAGTGCTGTTTTGCCTGTGGATAGGCTGCACGGGGACGGTGAAGACGAGCATGAGCTTTCAGGGCTGGCACCTTCCTGGTGGGAGAAGGAGCCGGACGTTTGCCTTTTCGGAAAGAGGCTCTGCTTAGAATGAACACCGTGAGGTGTACCGTTCCTGGGCAAGCACGGATCCCCAATGCTGTTGTGCCTGTGGATAGGCTGCACGGGGACGGTGAAGAGCAGCATGAGCTTTCAGGGCTGGCACCTTCCTGGTGGGAGAAGGAGCCGGACGTTTGCCTTTTTGGAAGGAGAGTCTGCCGAAAACCAAAACCGTGTGGTGTACCGTTCCTGGGCAAGTACAGATCCACAATGCTGTTGTGCTTGTGGATAGGCTGCACAAGTGCGGTGAAGACCAGCATGAGCTTTCAGGGGTGGCACCTTCCTTGTGGGAGAAGGAGCCGGACGTTTGCCTGTTTGGAAAGAGACTCTGCTGAGAACGAGCGCCGTGAGATGTGCCGTCTGTGGGAAAGCACAGATCCCCAGTGCTGTTGTGCCTGTGGATAGGCTGCACGGGAACGGTGAAGACCAGCATGATCTTACAGGGTTGGCACCTTCCTTGTGGGAGAAGGAGCCGGACGTTTGCCTTTTCGGAATAAGGTTCTGCCGAGAACGAGCGCCGTGAGGTGTAAAGTTCCTGGGCAAGTACAGATCGCCAAAGCTGTTGTGCCTGTTGATAGGCTGCACAGGGACAGTGAAGAGCGGCATGAGCTTTCAGGGCTGGCGCCTTCCTGGTGGGACAAGGAGCCGGACGTTTGCCTTTTCGGAAAGAGGCTCTGACGAGAACGAGCGCTGTGCCTTGTGCCGCCTGTGGGAAAGCTCAAATCCCCAGTGCTGTTGTGCCTGTGGATAGGCTGCACGGGGACGGTGAAGAGCAGCATGAGCTTTCAGGGCTGGCACCTTCCTTGTGGGAGAAGGAGCCGGACGTTTGCCTTTTCGGAAAGAGACTCTGCTGAGAACGAGCGCCGTGAGATGTGCCGTCTGTGGGAAAGCACAGATCCCCAGTGCTGTTGTGCCTGTGGATAGGCTGCACGGGGACGGTGAAGACGAGCATGAGCTTTCAGGGCTGGCACCTTCCTGGTGGGAGAAGGAGCCGGACTTTTGCCTTTTCGGAAGGAGAGTCTGCCGAAAACGAACAACGTGAGGTGTACCGTTCCTGGGCAAGTACAGATCCACAATGCTGTTGTGCCTGTGGATAGGCTGCACAGGGACAGTGAAGAGCAGCATGAGCTTTCAGGGCTGGCACCTTCCTGGTGGGACAAGGAGCCGGCCGTTTGCCTTTTCGGAAAGAGGCTCTGCGGAGAACGAGCGCTGTGCCTTGTGCCGCCTGTGGGAAAGCTCAAATCCCCAGTGCTGTTGTGCCTGTGGATAGGCTGCACAGCTGCGGTGAAGACCAGCATGAGCTTCAGGGCTGGCACCTTCCTTGTGGGAGAAGGAGCCGGACTTTTGCCTTTCGGAAGGAGAGTCTGCTGAGAACGAACACCGTGAGGTCTACCGTTCCTGGTCAAGTACAGATCCACAATGCTGTTGTGCCTGTGGATAGGCTGCACAGGTGCGGTGAAGACCAGCATGAGCTTTCAGGGCTGGCACCTTCCTTGTGGGAGAAGGAGCCGGACGTTTGCCTTTTCGGAAAGAGGTTCTGCCGATAAAGACCACCGTGAGGTTTACCGTTCCTGGGGAAGTACAGATCCACAATGCTGTTGTGCCTGTGGATATGCTGCACAAGTGCGGTGAAGACCAGCATGAGCTTTCAGGGCTGGCACCTTCCTGGTGGGTGAAGGAGCCAGGCGTTTGCCTTTTCGGAAAGAGACTCTGCTGAGAACGAACACCGTGAGATGTGCCGCCTGTGGGAAAGCACAGATCCCCAGTGCTGTTGTGCCTGTGCGTAGGCTGCACGGGGACGGTGAAGAGCAGCATGAGCTTTCAGGGCTGGCACCTTCCTTGTGGGAGAAGGAGCCGGACTTTTGCTTTTCGGAAGGAGTGTCTGCTGAGAACGACCACCGTGAGGTCTACCGTTCCTGGGCAAGTACAGATCCACAATGCTGTTGTGCCTGTGGATAGGCTGCACAGGGACAGTGAAGAGCAGCATGAGCTTTCAGGGCTGGCACCTTCCTGGTGGGACAAGGAGCCGGCCGTTTGCCTTTTCGGAAAGAGGCTCTGCGGAGAACGAGCGCTGTGCCTTGTGCCGCCTGTGGGAAAGCTCAAATCCCCAGTGCTGTTGTGCCTGTGGATAGGCTGCACGGGGACGGTGAAGACCAGCATGAGCTTTCAGGGCTGGAACCATCCTTGTGGGAGAAGGAGCCGGACGTTTGCCTTTTGGAAAGAGGCTCTGCTGAGAACGAACTCCGTGAGGTCTACCGTTCCTGGGCAAGCACGGATCCCCAGTGCTGTTGTGCCTGTGCGTAGGCTGCACGGGGACGGTGAAGACGAGCATGAGCTTTCAGGGCTGGCACCTTCCTGGTGGGAGAAGGAGCCGGACTTTTGCCTTTCGGAAGGAGAGTCTGCTGAGAACGAACACCGTGAGGTTTACCGTTCCTGGGCAAGTACAGATCCACAATGCTGTTGTGCCTGTGGATAGGCTGCACAAGTGCGGTGAAGACCAGCATGAGCTTTCAGGGCTGGCACCTTCCTGGTGGGTGAAGGAGCCAGGCGTTTGGCTTTTCGGAAAGAGACTCTGCTGAGAACGAACACCGTGAGATGTGCCGCCTGTGGGAAAGCACAGATCCCCAGTGCTGTTGTGCCTGTGCGTAGGCTGCACGGGGACGGTGAAGAGCAGCATGAGCTTTCAGGGCTGGCACCTTCCTTGTGGGAGAAGGAGCCGGACTTTTGCTTTTCGGAAGGAGTGTCTGCTGAGAACGACAACCGTGAGGTCTACCGTTCCTGGGCAAGTACAGATCCCCAATGCTGTTGTGCCTGTGTATAGGCTGCACAGCTGCGGTGAAGACCAGCATGAGCTTTCAGGGCTGGCACCTTCCTTGTGGGAGAAGGAGCCGGACGTTTGCCTTTTTCAGAAAGAGGCTCTGCCGAGAACGAGTGCCGTGCCATGTGCTGCCTGTGGGAAAGCAAAGATCCCCAGTGCTGTTTTGCCTGTGGATAGGCTGCACGGGGACGGTGAAGACGAGCATGAGCTTTCAGGGCTGGCACCTTCCTGGTGGGAGAAGGAGCCGGACTTTTGCCTTTTCGGAAGGAGAGTCTGCCGAAAACGAACACCGTGAGGTGTACCGTTCCTGGGCAAGTACAGATCCACAATGCTGTTGTGCCTGTGGATAGGCTGCACAAGTGTGGTGAAGAGCAGCATGAGCTTTCAGGGCTGGCACCTTCCTGGTGGGAGAAGGAGCCGGACGTTTGCCTTTTTGGAAGGAGAGTGCCGAAAACGAACACCGTGTAGTGTACCGTTCCTGGGCAAGTACAGATCCACAATGCTGTTGTGCTTGTGGATAGGCTGCACAAGTGCGGTGAAGACCAGCATGAGCTTTCAGGGCTGGCACCTTCCTTGTGGGAGAAGGAGCCGGACGTTTGCCTGTTTGGAAAGAGGCTCTGCCGAGAACGACTGCGTGCCATGTGCCGCCTGTGGGAAAGCAAAGATCCCCAGTGCTGTTGTGCCTGTGGATAGGCTGCACAGCTGCGGTGAAGACCAGCATGAGCTTTCAGGGCTGGCACCTTCCTTGTGGGACAAGGAGCCGGACGTTTGCCTTTTTCGGAAAGAGGCTCTGCCGAGAACGAGTGCCGTGCCATGTGCTGCCTGTGGGAAGGGAAAGATCCCCAGTGCTGTTTTGCCTGTGGATAGGCTGCACGGGGACGGTGAAGACGAGCATGAGCTTTCAGGGCTGGCACCTTCCTGGTGGGAGAAGGAGCCGGACGTTTGCCTTTTCAGAAAGAGGCTCTGCCGAGAACGAGTGCCGTGCCATGTGCTGCCTGTGGGAAAGCAAAGATCCCCAGTGCTGTTTTGCCTGTGGATAGGCTGCACGGGGACGGTGAAGACGAGCATGAGCTTTCAGGGCTGGCACCTTCCTGGTGGGAGAAGGAGCCGGACGTTTGCCTTTTCGGAAAGAGGCTCTGCTGAGAATGAACACCGTGAGGTGTACCGTTCCTGGGCAAGCACGGATCCCCAATGCTGTTGTGCCTGTGGATAGGCTGCACGGGGACGGTGAAGAGCAGCATGAGCTTTCAGGGCTGGCACCTTCCTGGTGGGAGAAGGAGCCGGACGTTTGCCTTTTTGGAAGGAGAGTCTGCCGAAAACGAAAACCGTGTGGTGTACCGTCCCTGGGCAAGTACAGATCCACAATGCTGTTGTGCTTGTGGATATGCTGCACAAGTGCGGTGAAGACCAGCATGAGCTTTCAGGGCTGGCACCTTCCTTGTGGGAGAAGGAGCCGGACATTTGCCTTTTTGGAAAGAGACTCTGCTGAGAACGAGCGCCGTGAGATGTGCCGTCTGTGGGAAAGCACAGATCCCCAGTGCTGTTGTGCCTGTGGATAGGCTGCACGGGAACGGTGAAGACCAGCATGATCTTACAGGGTTGGCACCTTCCTTGTGGGAGAAGGAGCCGGACGTTTGCCTTTTCGGAATAAGGTTCTGCCGAGAACGAGCGCCGTGAGGTGTACCGTTCCTGGGCAAGTACAGATCGCCAAAGCTGTTGTGCCTGTTGATAGGCTGCACAGGGACAGTGAAGAGCGGCATGAGCTTTCAGGGCTGGCGCCTTCCTGGTGGGACAAGGAGCCGGACGTTTGCCTTTTCGGAAAGAGGCTCTGCCGAGAACGAGCGCTGTGCCTTGTGCCGCCTGTGGGAAAGCTCAAATCCCCAATGCTGTTGTGCCTGTGGATAGGCTGCACGGGGACGGTGAAGAGCAGCATGAGCTTTCAGGGCTGGAACCATCCTTGTGGGAGAAGGAGCCGGACGTTTGCCTTTTCGGAAAGAGGCTCTGCTGAGAACGAACACCGTGAGGTCTACCGTTCCTGGGCAAGCACGGATCCCCAATGCTGTTGTGCCTGTGGATAGGATGCACAGGGACAGTGAAGAGCAGCATGAGCGTTCAGGGCTGGCACCTTCCTTGTGGGAGAAGGAGCCAGACGTTTGCCTGTTTGGAAAGAGGCTGTGCTGAGAACGAACACCGTGAGATGTGCCGCCTGTGGGAAAGCACAGATCCCCAGTGCTGTTGTGCCTGTGCGTAGGCTGCACGGGGACGGTGAAGAGCAGCATGAGCTTTCAGGGCTGGCACCTTCGTTGTGGGAGAAGGAGCCGGACTTTTGCTTTTCGGAAGGAGAGTCTGCTGAGAACGACCACCGTGAGGTGTACCGTTCCTGGGCAAGTACAGATCCCCAATGCTGTTGTGCCTGTGGATAGGCTGCACAAGTGCGGTGAAGAGCAGCATGAGCTTTCAGGGCTGGCACCTTCCTGGTGGGAGAAGGAGCCGGACGTTTGCCTTTTCGGAAAGAGGCTCTGCCGAGAACGAGTGCCGTGCCATGTGCTGCCTGTGGGAAAGCAAAGATCCCCAGTGCTGTTTTGCCTGTGGATAGGCTGCACGGGGACGGTGAAGACGAGCATGAGCTTTCAGGGCTGGCACCTTCCTGGTGGGAGAAGGAGCCGGACTTTTGCCTTTTCGGAAGGAGAGTCTGCCGAAAACGAACACCGTGAGGTGTACCGTTCCTGGGCAAGTACAGATCCACAATGCTGTTGTGACTGTGGATAGGCTGCACAAGTGCGGTGAAGAGCAGCATGAGCTTTCAGGGCTGGCACCTTCCTGGTGGGAGAAGGAGCCGGACGTTTGCCTTTTCGGAAAGAGGCTCTGCCGAGAACGAGCGCCGTGAGATGTGCCGCCTGTGGGAAAGCAAAGATCCCCAGTGCTGTTGTGCCTGTGCGTAGGCTGCACGGGGACGGTGAAGACGAGCATGAGCTTTCAGGGCTGGCACCTTCCTCTTGGGAGAAGGAGCCGATGGTATGCCTTTTATGAAAGAGGTTCTGCCGAGAACGCCCACCGTGAGGTCTACCGTTCCTGGGCAAGTACAGATCCCCAATGCTGTTGTGCCTGTGGATAGGCTGCACGGGGACGGTGAAGACCAGCATGAGCGTTCAGGGCTGGCACCTTCCTTGTGGGAGAAGGAGCCGGACGTTTGCCTTTTTCGGAAAGAGGCTCTGCCGAGAACGAGTGCCGTGCCATGTGCTGCCTGTGGGAAAGCAAAGATCCCCAGTGCTGTTGTGCCTGTGGATAGGCTGCACGGGGACGGTGAAGACGAGCATGAGCTTTCAGGGCTGGCACCTTCCTGGTGGGTGAAGGAGCCGGACGTTTGCCTTTTCGGAAGGAGAGTCTGCTGAGAACGAACACCGTGAGGTCTACCGTTCCTGGGCAAGTACAGATCCCCAATGCTGTTGTGCCTGTGGATAGGCTGCACAGGTGCGGTGAAGAGCAGCATGAGCTTTCAGGGCTGGCACCTTCCTTGTGGGAGAAGGAGCCGGACGTTTGCCTTTTCGGAAAGAGACTCTGCTGAGAACGAGTGCCGTGAGATGTGCCGTCTGTGGGAAAGCACAGATCCCCAGTGCTGTTGTGCCTGTGGATAGGCTGCACGGGGACGGTGAAGACGAGCATGAGCTTTCAGGGCTGGCACCTTCCTGGTGGGAGAAGGAGCCGGACTTTTGCCTTTTCGGAAGGAGAGTCTGCCGAAAACGAACAACGTGAGGTGTACCGTTCCTGGGCAAGTACAGATCCACAATGCTGTTGTGCCTGTGGATAGGCTGCACAGGGACAGTGAAGAGCAGCATGAGCTTTCAGGGCTGGCACCTTCCTGGTGGGAGAAGGAGCCGGCCGTTTGCCTTTTCGGAAAGAGGCTCTGCGGAGAACGAGCGCTGTGCCTTGTGCCGCCTGTGGGAAAGCTCAAATCCCCAGTGCTGTTGTGCCTGTGGATAGGCTGCACGGGGACGGTGAAGACCAGCATGAGCTTTCAGGGCTGGCACCTTCCTTGTGGGAGAAGGAGCCGGACTTTTGCCTTTCGGAAGGAGAGTCTGCTGAGAACGAACACCGTGAGGTCTACCGTTCCTGGTCAAGTACAGATCCACAATGCTGTTGTGCCTGTGGATAGGCTGCACAGGTGCGGTGAAGACCAGCATGAGCTTTCAGGGCTGGCACCTTCCTGGTGGGAGAAGGAGCCGGACGTTTGCCTTTTCGGAAAGAGGTTCTGCCGATAAAGACCACCGTGAGGTTTACCGTTCCTGGTGAAGTACAGATCCACAATGCTGTTGTGCCTGTGGATATGCTGCACAAGTGCGGTGAAGACCAGCATGAGCTTTCAGGGCTGGCACCTTCCTGGTGGGTGAAGGAGCCAGGCGTTTGCCTTTTCGGAAAGAGACTCTGCTGAGAACGAACACCGTGAGATGTGCCGCCTGTGGGAAAGCACAGATCCCCAGTGCTGTTGTGCCTGTGCGTAGGCTGCACGGGGACGGTGAAGAGCAGCATGAGCTTTCAGGGCTGGCACCTTCCTTGTGGGAGAAGGAGCCGGACTTTTGCTTTTCGGAAGGAGTGTCTGCTGAGAACGACCACCGTGAGGTCTACCGTTCCTGGGCAAGTACAGATCCACAATGCTGTTGTGCCTGTGGATAGGCTGCACAGGGACAGTGAAGAGCAGCATGAGCTTTCAGGGCTGGCACCTTCCTGGTGGGACAAGGAGCCGGCCGTTTGCCTTTTCGGAAAGAGGCTCTGCGGAGAACGAGCGCTGTGCCTTGTGCCGCCTGTGGGAAAGCTCAAATCCCCAGTGCTGTTGTGCCTGTGGATAGGCTGCACGGGGACGGTGAAGACCAGCATGAGCTTTCAGGGCTGGAACCATCCTTGTGGGAGAAGGAGCCGGACGTTTGCCTTTTCGGAAAGAGGCTCTGCTGAGAACGAACACCGTGAGGTCTACCGTTCCTGGGCAAGCACGGATCCCCAGTGCTGTTGTGCCTGTGCGTAGGCTGCACGGGGACGGTGAAGAGCAGCATGAGCTTTCAGGGCTGGCACCTTCCTGCTGGGAGAAGGAGCCGGACTTTTGCTTTTCGGAAGGAGTGTCTGCTGAGAACGACAACCGTGAGGTCTACCGTTCCTGGGCAAGTACAGATCCCCAATGCTGTTGTGCCTGTGGATAGGCTGCACAGCTGCGGTGAAGACCAGCATGAGCTTTCAGGGCTGGCACCTTCCTGGTGGGAGAAGGAGCCGGACGTTTGCCTTTTTCAGAAAGAGGCTCTGCCGAGAACGAGTGCCGTGCCATGTGCTGCCTGTGGGAAAGCAAAGATCCCCAGTGCTGTTTTGCCTGTGGATAGGCTGCACGGGGACGGTGAAGACGAGCATGAGCTTTCAGGGCTGGCACCTTCCTGGTGGGAGAAGGAGCCGGACTTTTGCCTTTTCGGAAGGAGAGTCTGCCGAAAACGAACACCGTGAGGTGTACCGTTCCTGGGCAAGTACAGATCCACAATGCTGTTGTGCCTGTGGATAGGCTGCACAAGTGCGGTGAAGAGCAGCATGAGCTTTCAGGGCTGGCACCTTCCTGGTGGGAGAAGGAGCCGGACGTTTGCCTTTTTGGAAGGAGAGTCTGCCGAAAACGAACACCGTGTGGTGTACCGTTCCTGGGCAAGTACAGATCCACAATGCTGTTGTGCTTGTGGATAGGCTGCACAAGTGCGGTGAAGACCAGCATGAGCTTTCAGGGCTGGCACCTTCCTTGTGGGACAAGGAGCCGGACGTTTGCCTTTTTCGGAAAGAGGCTCTGCCGAGAACGAGGGCCGTGCCATGTGCTGCCTGTGGGAAGGGAAAGATCCCCAGTGCTGTTTTGCCTGTGGATAGGCTGCACGGGGACGGTGAAGACGAGCATGAGCTTTCAGGGCTGGCACCTTCCTGGTGGGAGAAGGAGCCGGACGTTTGCCTTTTCAGAAAGAGGCTCTGCCGAGAACGAGTGCCGTGCCATGTGCTGCCTGTGGGAAAGCAAAGATCCCCAGTGCTGTTTTGCCTGTGGATAGGCTGCACGGGGACGGTGAAGACGAGCATGAGCTTTCAGGGCTGGCACCTTCCTGGTGGGAGAAGGAGCCGGACGTTTGCCTTTTCGGAAAGAGGCTCTGCTGAGAATGAACACCGTGAGGTGTACCGTTCCTGGGCAAGCACGGATCCCCAATGCTGTTGTGCCTGTGGATAGGCTGCACGGGGACGGTGAAGAGCAGCATGAGCTTTCAGGGCTGGCACCTTCCTGGTGGGAGAAGGAGCCGGACGTTTGCCTTTTTGGAAGGAGAGTCTGCCGAAAACGAAAACCGTGTGGTGTACCGTTCCTGGGCAAGTACAGATCCACAATGCTGTTGTGCTTGTGGATATGCTGCACAAGTGCGGTGAAGACGAGCATGAGCTTTCAGGGCTGGCACCTTCCTTGTGGGAGAAGGAGCCGGACGTTTGCCTTTTTGGAAAGAGACTCTGCTGAGAACGAGCGCCGTGAGATGTGCCGTCTGTGGGAAAGCACAGATCCCCAGTGCTGTTGTGCCTGTGGATAGGCTGCACGGGAACGGTGAAGACCAGCATGATCTTACAGGGTTGGCACCTTCCTTGTGGGAGAAGGAGCCGGACGTTTGCCTTTTCGGAATAAGGTTCTGCCGAGAACGAGCGCCGTGAGGTGTACCGTTCCTGGGCAAGTACAGATCGCCAAAGCTGTTGTGCCTGTTGATAGGCTGCACAGGGACAGTGAAGAGCGGCATGAGCTTTCAGGGCTGGCGCCTTCCTGGTGGGACAAGGAGCCGGACGTTTGCCTTTTCGGAAAGAGGCTCTGCCGAGAACGAGCGCTGTGCCTTGTGCCGCCTGTGGGAAAGCTCAAATCCCCAGTGCTGTTGTGCCTGTGGATAGGCTGCACGGGGACGGTGAAGAGCAGCATGAGCTTTCAGGGCTGGAACCATCCTTGTGGGAGAAGGAGCCGGACGTTTGCCTTTTCGGAAAGAGGCTCTGCTGAGAACGAACACCGTGAGGTCTACCGTTCCTGGGCAAGCACGGATCCCCAATGCTGTTGTGCCTGTGGATAGGATGCACAGGGACAGTGAAGAGCAGCATGAGCGTTCAGGGCTGGCACCTTCCTGGTGGGAGAAGGAGCCAGACGTTTGCCTTTTCGGAAAGAGGCTGTGCTGAGAACGAACACCGTGAGATGTGCCGCCTGTGGGAAAGCACAGATCCCCAGCGCTGTTGTGCCTGTGCATAGGCTGCACGGGGACAGTGAAGAGCAGCGTGAGCTTTCAGGGCTGGCACCTTCCTTGTGGGAGAAGGAGCCAGACGTTTGCCTGTTTGGAAAGAGGCTCTGCCGAGAACGAACACCGTGAGATGTGCCGCCTGTGGGAAAGAACAGATCCCCAGTGCTGTTGTGCCTGTGCGTAGGCTGCACGGGGACGGTGAAGAGCAGCATGAGCTTTCAGGGCTGGCACCTTCGTTGTGGGAGAAGGAGCCGGACTTTTGCTTTTCGGAAGGAGAGTCTGCTGAGAACGACCACCGTGAGGTCTACCGTTCCTGGGCAAGTACAGATCCCCAATGCTGTTGTGCCTGTGGATAGGCTGCACAAGTGCGGTGAAGAGCAGCATGAGCTTTCAGGGCTGGCACCTTCCTGGTGGGAGAAGGAGCCGGACGTTTGCCTTTTCGGAAAGAGGCTCTGCCGAGAACGAGTGCCGTGCCATGTGCTGCCTGTGGGAAAGCAAAGATCCCCAGTGCTGTTTTGCCTGTGGATAGGCTGCACGGGGACGGTGAAGACGAGCATGAGCTTTCAGGGCTGGCACCTTCCTGGTGGGAGAAGGAGCCGGACTTTTGCCTTTTCGGAAGGAGAGTCTGCCGAAAACGAACACCGTGAGGTGTACCGTTCCTGGGCAAGTACAGATCCACAATGCTGTTGTGACTGTGGATAGGCTGCACAAGTGCGGTGAAGAGCAGCATGAGCTTTCAGGGCTGGCACCTTCCTGGTGGGAGAAGGAGCCGGACGTTTGCCTTTTCGGAAAGAGGCTCTGCCGAGAACGAGCGCCGTGCCATGTGCCGCCTGTGGGAAAGCAAAGATCCCCAGTGCTGTTGTGCCTGTGCGTAGGCTGCACGGGGACGGTGAAGACGAGCATGAGCTTTCAGGGCTGGCACCTTCCTCTTGGGAGAAGGAGCCGGACGTATGCCTTTTATGAAAGAGGTTCTGCCGAGAACGCCCACCGTGAGGTCTACCGTTCCTGGGCAAGTACAGATCCCCAGTGCTGTTGTGCCTGTGGATAGGCTGCACGGGGACGGTGAAGACCAGCATGAGCGTTCAGGGCTGGCACCTTCCTTGTGGGAGAAGGAGCCGGACGTTTGCCTTTTTCGGAAAGAGGCTCTGCCGAGAACGAGTGCCGTGCCATGTGCTGCCTGTGGGAAAGCAAAGATCCCCAGTGCTGTTGTGCCTGTGGATAGGCTGCACGGGGACGGTGAAGACCAGCATGAGCTTTCAGGGCTGGCACCTTCCTGGTGGGTGAAGGAGCCGGACGTTTGCCTTTTCGGAAGGAGAGTCTGCTGAGAACGAACACCGTGAGGTCTACCGTTCCTGGGCAAGTACAGATCCCCAATGCTGTTGTGCCTGTGGATAGGCTGCACAGGTGCGGTGAAGACCAGCATGAGCTTTCAGGGCTGGCACCTTCCTTGATGGACAATGAGCCAGACGTTTGCCTTTTCCGAAAGAGGCTCTGCCAAGAAGAAACACCGTGAGGTGTACCGTTCCTCGCAAGTACAGATCCACAAAGCTGCTGTGCCTGTGGATAGGCTGCACAGGGACAGTGAAGAGCAGCATGAGCTATCAGGGCTGGCACCTTTCTTGTGGGAGAAGGAGCCGGACGTTTGCCTTTTCGGAAAGAGACTCTGCTGAGAACGAGCGCCGTGAGATGTGCCGTCTGTGGGAAAGCACAGATCCCCAGTGCTGTTGTGCCTGTGGATAGGCTGCACGGGGACGGTGAAGACGAGCATGAGCTTTCAGGGCTGGCACCTTCCTCTTGGGAGAAGGAGCCGGACGTATGCCTTTTATGAAAGAGGTTCTGCCGAGAACGCCCACCGTGAGGTCTACCGTTCCTGGGCAAGTACAGATCCCCAGTGCTGTTGTGCCTGTGGATAGGCTGCACGGGGACGGTGAAGACCAGCATGAGCGTTCAGGGCTGGCACCTTCCTTGTGGGAGAAGGAGCCGGACGTTTGCCTTTTTCGGAAAGAGGCTCTGCCGAGAACGAGTGCCGTGCCATGTGCTGCCTGTGGGAAAGCAAAGATCCCCAGTGCTGTTGTGCCTGTGGATAGGCTGCACGGGGACGGTGAAGACCAGCATGAGCTTTCAGGGCTGGCACCTTCCTGGTGGGTGAAGGAGCCGGACGTTTGCCTTTTCAGAAGGAGAGTCTGCTGAGAACGAACACCGTGAGGTCTACCGTTCCTGGGCAAGTACAGATCCCCAATGCTGTTGTGCCTGTGGATAGGCTGCACAGGTGCGGTGAAGACCAGCATGAGCTTTCAGGGCTGGCACCTTCCTTGATGGACAATGAGCCAGACGTTTGCCTTTTCCGAAAGAGGCTCTGCCAAGAAGAAACACCGTGAGGTGTACCGTTCCTCGCAAGTACAGATCCACAAAGCTGCTGTGCCTGTGGATAGGCTGCACAGGGACAGTGAAGAGCAGCATGAGCTATCAGGGCTGGCACCTTTCTTGTGGGAGAAGGAGCCGGACGTTTGCCTTTTCGGAAAGAGACTCTGCTGAGAACGAGCGCCGTGAGATGTGCCGTCTGTGGGAAAGCACAGATCCCCAGTGCTGTTGTGCCTGTGGATAGGCTGCACGGGGACGGTGAAGACCAGCATGAGCTTTCAGGGCTGGAACCATCCTTGTGGGAGAAGGAGCCGGACTTTTGCCTTTCGGAAGGAGAGTCTGCTGAGAACGAACACCGTGAGGTCTACCGTTCCTGGTCAAGTACAGATCCACAATGCTGTTGTGCCTGTGGATAGGCTGCACAGGTGCGGTGAAGACCAGCATGAGCTTTCAGGGCTGGCACCTTCCTTGTGGGAGAAGGAGCCGGACGTTTGCCTTTTTGGAAAGAGGTTCTGCCGATAAAGACCACCGTGAGGTTTACCGTTCCTGGGCAAGTACAGATCCACAATGCTGTTGTGCCTGTGGATAGGCTGCACAAGTGCGGTGAAGACCAGCATGAGCTTTCAGGGCTGGCACCTTCCTGGTGGGTGAAGGAGCCAGGCGTTTGCCTTTTCGGAAAGAGACTCTGCTGAGAACGAACACCGTGAGATGTGCCGCCTGTGGGAAAGCACAGATCCCCAGTGCTGTTGTGCCTGTGCGTATGCTGCACGGGGACGGTGAAGAGCAGCATGAGCTTTCAGGGCTGGCACCTTCCTTGTGGGAGAAGGAGCCGGACTTTTGCTTTTCGGAAGGAGTGTCTGCTGAGAATGACCACCGTGAGGTCTACCGTTCCTGGGCAAGTACAGATCCCCAATGCTGTTGTGCCTGTGGATAGGCTGCACAAGTGCGGTGAAGAGCAGCATGAGCTTTCAGGGCTGGCACCTTCCTGGTGGGAGAAGGAGCCGGACGTTTGCCTTTTCGGAAAGAGGCTCTGCCGAGAACGAGTGCCGTGCCATGTGCTGCCTGTGGGAAAGCAAAGATCCCCAGTGCTGTTTTGCCTGTGGATAGGCTGCACGGGGACGGTGAAGACGAGCATGAGCTTTCAGGGCTGGCACCTTCCTGGTGGGAGAAGGAGCCGGACTTTTGCCTTTTCGGAAGGAGAGTCTGCCGAAAACGAACACCGTGAGGTGTACCGTTCCTGGGCAAGTACAGATCCACAATGCTGTTGTGACTGTGGATAGGCTGCACAAGTGCGGTGAAGAGCAGCATGAGCTTTCAGGGCTGGCACCTTCCTGGTGGGAGAAGGAGCCGGACGTTTGCCTTTTCGGAAAGAGGCTCTGCCGAGAACGAGCGCCGTGCCATGTGCCGCCTGTGGGAAAGCAAAGATCCCCAGTGCTGTTGTGCCTGTGCGTAGGCTGCACGGGGACGGTGAAGACGAGCATGAGCTTTCAGGGCTGGCACCTTCCTCTTGGGAGAAGGAGCCGGACGTATGCCTTTTATGAAAGAGGTTCTGCCGAGAACGCCCACCGTGAGGTCTACCGTTCCTGGGCAAGTACAGATCCCCAGTGCTGTTGTGCCTGTGGATAGGCTGCACGGGGACGGTGAAGACCAGCATGAGCGTTCAGGGCTGGCACCTTCCTTGTGGGAGAAGGAGCCGGACGTTTGCCTTTTTCGGAAAGAGGCTCTGCCGAGAACGAGTGCCGTGCCATGTGCTGCCTGTGGGAAAGCAAAGATCCCCAGTGCTGTTGTGCCTGTGGATAGGCTGCACGGGGACGGTGAAGACCAGCATGAGCTTTCAGGGCTGGCACCTTCCTGGTGGGTGAAGGAGCCGGACGTTTGCCTTTTCGGAAGGAGAGTCTGCTGAGAACGAACACCGTGAGGTCTACCGTTCCTGGGCAAGTACAGATCCCCAATGCTGTTGTGCCTGTGGATAGGCTGCACAGGTGCGGTGAAGACCAGCATGAGCTTTCAGGGCTGGCACCTTCCTTGATGGACAATGAGCCAGACGTTTGCCTTTTCCGAAAGAGGCTCTGCCAAGAAGAAACACCGTGAGGTGTACCGTTCCTCGCAAGTACAGATCCACAAAGCTGCTGTGCCTGTGGATAGGCTGCACAGGGACAGTGAAGAGCAGCATGAGCTATCAGGGCTGGCACCTTTCTTGTGGGAGAAGGAGCCGGACGTTTGCCTTTTCGGAAAGAGACTCTGCTGAGAACGAGCGCCGTGAGATGTGCCGTCTGTGGGAAAGCACAGATCCCCAGTGCTGTTGTGCCTGTGGATAGGCTGCACGGGGACGGTGAAGACCAGCATGAGCTTTCAGGGCTGGAACCATCCTTGTGGGAGAAGGAGCCGGACGTTTGCCTTTTCGGAAAGAGGCTCTGCTGAGAACGAACACCGTGAGGTCTACCGTTCCTGGGCAAGCACGGATCCCCAGTGCTGTTGTGCCTGTGCGTAGGCTGCACGGGGACGGTGAAGACGAGCATGAGCTTTCAGGGCTGGCACCTTCCTGGTGGGAGAAGGAGCCGGACTTTTGCCTTTTCGGAAGGAGAGTCTGCTGAGAACGAACACCGTGAGGTCTACCGTTCCTGGTCAAGTACAGATCCACAATGCTGTTGTGCCTGTGGATAGGCTGCACAGGTGCGGTGAAGACCAGCATGAGCTTTCAGGGCTGGCACCTTCCTGGTGGGAGAAGGAGCCGGACGTTTGCCTTTTCGGAAAGAGGTTCTGCCGATAAAGACCACCGTGAGGTTTACTGTTCCTGGGCAAGTACAGATCCACAATGCTGTTGTGCCTGTGGATAGGCTGCACAAGTGCGGTGAAGACCAGCATGAGCTTTCAGGGCTGGCACCTTCCTGGTGGGTGAAGGAGCCAGGCGTTTGCCTTTTCGGAAAGAGACTCTGCTGAGAACGAACACCGTGAGATGTGCCGCCTGTGGGAAAGCACAGATCCCCAGTGCTGTTGTGCCTGTGCGTATGCTGCACGGGGACGGTGAAGAGCAGCATGAGCTTTCAGGGCTGGCACCTTCCTTGTGGGAGAAGGAGCCGGACTTTTGCTTTTCGGAAGGAGTGTCTGCTGAGAATGACCACCGTGAGGTCTACCGTTCCTGGGCAAGTACAGATCCCCAATGCTGTTGTGCCTGTGTATAGGCTGCACAGCTGCGGTGAAGACCAGCATGAGCTTTCAGGGCTGGCACCTTCCTGGTGGGAGAAGGAGCCGGACTTTTGCCTTTCGGAAGGAGAGTCTGCTGAGAACGAACACCGTGAAGTCTACCGTTCCTGGTCAAGTACAGATCCACAATGCTGTTGTGCCTGTGGATAGGCTGCACAGGTGCGGTGAAGACCAGCATGAGCTTTCAGGGCTGGCACCTTCCTGGTGGGAGAAGGAGCCGGACGTTTGCCTTTTCGGAAAGAGGTTCTGCCGATAAAGACCACCGTGAGGTTTACCGTTCCTGGGCAAGTACAGATCCACAATGCTGTTGTGCCTGTGGATATGCTGCACAAGTGCGGTGAAGACCAGCATGAGCTTTCAGGGCTGGCACCTTCCTGGTGGGTGAAGGAGCCAGGCGTTTGCCTTTTCGGAAAGAGGTTCTGCCGATAAAGACCACCGTGAGGTTTACCGTTCCTGGGGAAGTACAGATCCACAATGCTGTTGTGCCTGTGGATAGGCTGCACAAGTGCGGTGAAGAGCAGCATGAGCTTTCAGGGCTGGCACCTTCCTGGTGGGTGAAGGAGCCAGGCGTTTGCCTTTTCGGAAAGAGACTCTGCTGAGAACGAACACCGTGAGATGTGCCGCCTGTGGGAAAGCACAGATCCCCAGTGCTGTTGTGCCTGTGGATAGGCTGCACGGGGACGGTGAAGAGCAGCATGAGCTTTCAGGGCTGGCACCTTCCTTGTGGGAGAAGGAGCCGGACTTTTGCTTTTCGGAAGGAGTGTCTGCTGAGAACGACCACCGTGAGGTCTACCGTTCCTGGGCAAGCACGGATCCCCAGTGCTGTTGTGCCTGTGCGTAGGCTGCACGGGGACGGTGAAGACGAGCATGAGCTTTCAGGGCTGGCACCTTCGTTGTGGGAGAAGGAGCCGGACTTTTGCCTTTCGGAAGGAGAGTCTGCTGAGAACGAACACCGTGAGGTCTACCGTTCCTGGGCAAGTACAGATCCACAATGCTGTTGTGCCTGTGGATAGGCTGCACAGGTGCGGTGAAGACCAGCATGAGCTTTCAGGGCTGGCACCTTCCTGGTGGGAGAAGGAGCCGGACGTTTGCCTTTTCGGAAAGAGGTTCTGCCGATAAAGACCACCGTGAGGTTTACCGTTCCTGGGCAAGTACAGATCCACAATGCTGTTGTGCCTGTGGATAGGCTGCACAAGTGCGGTGAAGACCAGCATGAGCTTTCAGGGCTGGCACCTTCCTGGTGGGTGAAGGAGCCAGGCGTTTGCCTTTTCGGAAAGAGACTCTGCTGAGAACGAACACCGTGAGATGTGCCGCCTGTGGGAAAGCACAGATCCCCAGTGCTGTTGTGCCTGTGCGTAGGCTGCACGGGGACGGTGAAGAGCAGCATGAGCTTTCAGGGCTGGCACCTTCCTTGTGGGAGAAGGAGCCGGACTTTTGCTTTTCGGAAGGAGTGTCTGCTGAGAACGACAACCGTGAGGTCTACCGTTCCTGGGCAAGTACAGATCCCCAATGCTGTTGTGCCTGTGGATAGGCTGCACAGCTGCGGTGAAGACCAGCATGAGCTTTCAGGGCTGGCACCTTCCTTGTGGGAGAAGGAGCCGGACGTTTGCCTTTTTCAGAAAGAGGCTCTGCCGAGAACGAGTGCCGTGCCATGTGCTGCCTGTGGGAAAGCAAAGATCCCCAGTGCTGTTTTGCCTGTGGATAGGCTGCACGGGGACGGTGAAGACGAGCATGAGCTTTCAGGGCTGGCACCTTCCTGGTGGGAGAAGGACCCGGACTTTTGCCTTTTCGGAAGGAGAGTCTGCCGAAAACGAACACCGTGAGGTGTACCGTTCCTGGGCAAGTACAGATCCACAATGCTGTTGTGCCTGTGGATAGGCTGCACAAGTGCGGTGAAGAGCAGCATGAGCTTTCAGGGCTGGCACCTTCCTGGTGGGAGAAGGAGCCGGACGTTTGCCTTTTTGGAAGGAGAGTCTGCCGAAAACGAACACCGTGTGGTGTACCGTTCCTGGGCAAGTACAGATCCACAATGCTGTTGTGCTTGTGGATAGGCTGCACAAGTGCGGTGAAGACCAGCATGAGCTTTCAGGGCTGGCACCTTCCTTGTGGGAGAAGGAGCCGGACGTTTGCCTGTTTGGAATGAGGCTCTGCCGAGAACGACTGCGTGCCATGTGCCGCCTGTGGGAAAGCAAAGATCCCCAGTGCTGTTGTGCCTGTGGATAGGCTGCACAGCTGCGGTGAAGACCAGCATGAGCTTTCAGGGCTGGCACCTTCCTTGTGGGACAAGGAGCCGGACGTTTGCCTTTTTCGGAAAGAGGCTCTGCCGAGAACGAGTGCCGTGCCATGTGCTGCCTGTGGGAAGGGAAAGATCCCCAGTGCTGTTTTGCCTGTGGATAGGCTGCACGGGGACGGTGAAGACGAGCATGAGCTTTCAGGGCTGGCACCTTCCTGGTGGGAGAAGGAGCCGGACGTTTGCCTTTTCAGAAAGAGGCTCTGCCGAGAACGAGTGCCGTGCCATGTGCTGCCTGTGGGAAAGCAAAGATCCCCAGTGCTGTTTTGCCTGTGCATAGGCTGCACGGGGACGGTGAAGACGAGCATGAGCTTTCAGGGCTGGCACCTTCCTGGTGGGAGAAGGAGCCGGACGTTTGCCTTTTCGGAAAGAGGCTCTGCTGAGAATGAACACCGTGAGGTGTACCGTTCCTGGGCAAGCACGGATCCCCAATGCTGTTGTGCCTGTGGATAGGCTGCACGGGGACGGTGAAGAGCAGCATGAGCTTTCAGGGCTGGCACCTTCCTGGTGGGAGAAGGAGCCGGACGTTTGCCTTTTTGGAAGGAGAGTCTGCCGAAAACGAAAACCGTGTGGTGTACCGTTCCTGGGCAAGTACAGATCCACAATGCTGTTGTGCTTGTGGATAGGCTGCACAAGTGCGGTGAAGACCAGCATGAGCTTTCAGGGCTGGCACCTTCCTTGTGGGAGAAGGAGCCGGACGTTTGCCTGTTTGGAAAGAGACTCTGCTGAGAACGAGCGCCGTGAGATGTGCCGTCTGTGGGAAAGCACAGATCCCCAGTGCTGTTGTGCCTGTGGATAGGCTGCACGGGAACGGTGAAGACCAGCATGATCTTACAGGGTTGGCACCTTCCTTGTGGGAGAAGGAGCCGGACGTTTGCCTTTTCGGAATAAGGTTCTGCCGAGAACGAGCGCCGTGAGGTGTACCGTTCCTGGGCAAGTACAGATCGCCAAAGCTGTTGTGCCTGTTGATAGGCTGCACAGGGACAGTGAAGAGCGGCATGAGCTTTCAGGGCTGGCGCCTTCCTGGTGGGACAAGGAGCCGGACGTTTGCCTTTTCAGAAAGAGGCTCTGCCGAGAACGAGCGCTGTGCCTTGTGCCGCCAGTGGGAAAGCTCAAATCCCCAGTGCTGTTGTGCCTGTGGATAGGCTGCACGGGGACGGTGAAGAGCAGCATGAGCTTTCAGGGCTGGAACCATCCTTGTGGGAGAAGGAGCCGGACGTTTGCCTTTTCGGAAAGAGGCTCTGCTGAGAACGAACACCGTGAGGTCTACCGTTCCTGGGCAAGCACGGATCCCCAATGCTGTTGTGCCTGTGGATAGGATGCACAGGGACAGTGAAGAGCAGCATGAGCGTTCAGGGCTGGCACCTTCCTGGTGGGAGAAGGAGCCAGACGTTTGCCTTTTCGGAAAGAGGCTGTGCTGAGAACGAACACCGTGAGATGTGCCGCCTGTGGGAAAGCACAGATCCCCAGCGCTGTTGTGCCTGTGCATAGGCTGCACGGGGACAGTGAAGAGCAGCATGAGCTTTCAGGGCTGGCACCTTCCTTGTGGGAGAAGGAGCCAGACGTTTGCCTGTTTGGAAAGAGGCTCTGCCGAGAACGAACACCGTGAGATGTGCCGCCTGTGGGAAAGAACAGATCCACAGTGCTGTTGTGCCTGTGCGTAGGCTGCACGGGGACGGTGAAGAGCAGAATGAGCTTTCAGGGCTGGCACCTTCGTTGTTGGAGAAGGAGCCGGACTTTTGCTTTTCGGAAGGAGAGTCTGCCAAGAACGACCACCGTGAGGTCTACCGTTCCTGGGCAAGTACAGATCCCCAATGCTGTTGTGCCTGTGGATAGGCTGCACAAGTGCGGTGAAGACCAGCATGAGCTTTCAGGGCTGGCACCTTCCTGGTGGGAGAAGGAGCCGGACGTTTGCCTTTTCGGAAAGAGGCTCTGCCGAGAACGAGCGCTGTGCCTTGTGCCGCCTGTGGGAAAGCTCAAATACCCAGCGCTGTTTTGCCTGTGCATAGGCTGCACGGGGACAGTGAAGAGCAGCATGAGCTTTCAGGGCTGGCACCTTCCTTGTGGGAGAAGGAGCTGGACGTTTGCCTGTTTGGAAAGAGGCTCTGCCGAGAACGACTGCCGTGCCATGTGCCGCCTGTGGGAAAGCAAAGATCCGCAGTGCTGTTGTGCCTGTGGATAGGCTGCACGGGGACGGTGAAGACGAGCATGAGCTTTCAGGGCTGGCACCTTCCTGGTGGGAGAAGGAGCCGGACGTTTGCCTTTTCGGAAAGAGGCTCTGCCGAGAACTAACACCGTGAGGTGTACCGTTCTTGGGCAAGTACAGATCCACAATGCTGTTGTGCCTGTGGATAGGCTGGACAGGTGCGGTGAAGACGAGCATGAGCTTTCAGGGCTGGCACCTTCCTTGTGGGAGAAGGAGCCGGACGTTTGCCTTTTCGGAAAGAGGCTCTGCCGAGAACGACCACCGTGAGGTCTACCGTTCCTGGGCAAGTACAGATCCATAATTCTGTTGTGCCTGTGGATAGGCTGCACAAGTGCGGTGAAGACCAGCATGAGCTTTCAGGGCTGGCACCTTCCTGGTGGGAGAAAGAGCCACACGTTTGCCTTTTCGGAAAGAGAACGTACTGAGAACGAACACCGTGAGATGTGCCACCTGTGGGACAGCACAGATCGCAAGCGCACTTGTGCCTGTGCATAGACTGCACGGGGACAGTGAAGAGCAGCATGAGCTTTCAGGGCTGGCACCTTCCTGGTGGGAGAAGGAGCCGGACGTTTGCCTTTTTCGGAAAGAGGTTCTGCCGAGAACGAGTGCCGTGCCATGTGCTGCCTGTGGGAAAGCAAAGATCCCCAGTGCTGTTTTGCCTGTGGATAGGCTGCACGGGGACGGTGAAGACGAGCATGAGCTTTCAGGGCTGGCACCTTCCTGGTGGGAGAAGGAGCCGGACTTTTGCCTTTTTGGAAGGAGAGTCTGCCGAAAACGAACACCGTGTGGTGTACCGTTCCTGGGCAAGTACAGATCCACAATGCTGTTGTGCCTGTGGATAGGCTGCACAAGTACGGTGAAGAGCAGCATGAGCTTTCAGGGCTGGCACCTTCCTGGTGGGAGAAGGAGCCGGACGTTTGCCTTTTCGGAAAGAGGCTATGCTGAGAACGAAGACCGTGAGGTCTACCGTTCCTCGGCAAGCACGGATCCCCAATGCTGTTGTGCCTGTGTATAGGCTGCACGGGGACAGTGAAGACGAGCATGAGCTTTCAGGGTTGGCACATTCCTTGTGGGAGAAGGAGCCGGACGTTTGCCTTTTCGGAAAGTGGCTCTGCCGAGAACGACCACCGTGAGGTGTACCGTTCCTGGGCAAGTACAGATCACCAGTGCTGTTGTGCCTGTGGATAGGCTGCACAGGGACAGTGAAGAGCAGCATGAGCTTTCAGGGCTGGCACCTTCCTGGTGGGAGAAGGAGCTGGACGTTTGCCTTTTCGGAAAGAGGTTCTGCCGAGAAAGACCACCGTGAGGTTTACCGTTCCTGGGCAAGTACAGATCCCCAGTGCTGTTGTGCCTGTGGATAGGCTGCACAGGGACAGTGAAGAGCAGCATGAGCTTTCAGGGCTGGCACCTTCCTTGTGGGAGAAGGAGCCGGACGTTTGCCTTTTCGGAAAGAGGTTCTGCCGAGAACGACCACCGTGAGGTGTATCGTTCCTGGGCAAGTACAGATCCACAATGTTGTTGTGCCTGTGGATAGGCTGCAGAAGTGCGGTGAAGACCAGCATGAGCTTTCAGGGCTGGAACCATCCTTGTGGGAGAAGGAGCCGGACGTTTGCCTTTTAGGAAAGAGGCTCTGCTGAGAACGACCACCGTGAGGTCTACCGTTCCTGGGCAAGCACGGATCCCCAGCGCTGTTGTGCCTGTGGTTAGGCTGCACGGGGACAATGAAGAGCAGCATGAGCTTTCAGGGCTGGCACCTTCCTTGTGGGACAAGAAGCCGGAAGTTTGCCTTTTCGGAAAGAGGCACTGCTGGGAAGAAGCGCCGGTGAGGTGTGCCTTCTGTGGGAAAGCACAGATCCCAGTGTTGTTGTGCCTGTGGACAGGCTGCACGGGTGCGGTGAAGACCAGCAACAGCTATCAGGGCTGGCACCTTCCTGGTGGGAGAAGGAGCCGGACGTTTGCCTTTTCGGAAAGAGGCTCTGCCGAGAACGAACACCGTGAGGTGTACCGTTCCTGGGCAAGTACAGATCCACAATGCTGTTGTGACTGTGGATATGCTGCACAAGTGCGGTGAAGACCAGCATGAGCTTTCAGGGCTCGCACCTTCCTTGTGGGAGAAGGAGCCAGACGTTTGCCTTTTCGGAAGGAGAGTCTGCTGAGAACGGATACCGTGAGATGTGCCGCCTGTGGGAAAGCAAAGATCCCCAGTGCTGTTGTGCCTGTGCGTAGGCTGCACGGGGACGGTGAAGACGAGCATGAGCTTTCAGGGCTGGCACCTTCCTTGTGGGAGAAGGAGCCGGACTTTTGCTTTTCGGAAGGAGAGTCTGCTGAGAACGAACACTGTGAGGTGTACCGTTCCTGGGCAAGTACAGATCCCCAATGCTGTTGTGCCTGTGGATAGGCTGCACAGCTGCGGTGAAGACCAGCATGAGCTTTCAGGGCTGGCACCTTCCTTGTGGGAGAAGGAGCCGGACGTTTGCCTTTTCGGAAAGAGGCTCTGCCGAGAACTAACACCGTGAGGTGTACCGTTCCTGGGCAAGTACAGATCCACAATGCTGTTTTGCCTGTGGATAGGCTGGACAGGTGCGGTGAAGAGCAGCATGAGCTTTCAGGGCTGGCACCTTCCTTGTGGGAGAAGGAGCCGGACGTTTGCCTTTTCGGAAAGAGGCTCTGCCGAGAACGAACACCGTGAGGTGTACCGTTCCTGGGCAAGTACAGATCCACAATGCTGTTGTGCCTGTGGATAGGCTGCACAAGTGCAGTGAAGACCAGCATGAGCTTTCAGGGCTGGCACCTTCCTGGTGGGAGAAAGAGCCACACGTTTGCCTTTTCGAAAAGAGAACCTGCTGAGAACGAACACTGTGAGATGTGCCGCCTGTGGGAAAGCACAGATCCCCAGCGCTCTTGTGCCTGTGCATAGGCTGCACGGGGACAGTGAAGAGCAGCATGAGCTTTCAGGGCTGGCACCTTCCTTGTGGGAGAAGGAGCCGGACGTTTCCCTTTTCGGAAAGAGGTTCTGCCGAGAACGACCACCGTGAGGTGTACCGTTCCTGGGCAAGTACAGATCCACAATGTTGTTGTGCCTGTGGATAGGCTGCACAGGGACAGTGAAGAGCAGCATGAGCATTCAGGGCTGGCACCTTCCTGGTGGGAGAAGGAGCCGGACGTTTGCCTTTTCGGAAAGAGGCTCTGCTGAGAACGAACACCGTGAGATGTTCCGCCTGTGGGAAAGCACAGATCCCCAGCGCTGTTGTGCCTGTGCATAGGCTGCACGGGGACAGTGAAGAGCAGCATGAGCTTTCAGGGCTGGCACCTTCCTTGTGGGAGAAGGAGCCGGACGTTTGCCTGTTTGGAAAGAGGCTCTGCCGAGAACGACTGCCGTGCCATGTGCCGCCTGTGGGAAAGCAAAGATCCGCAGTGCTGTTGTGCCTGTGCATAGGCTGCACGGGGACTGTGAAGAGCAGCATGAGCTTTCAGGGCTGGCACCTTCCTTGTGGGAGAAGGAGCCGGACGTTTGCCTTTTCGGAAGGAGAGTCTGCTGAGAACGAACACCGTGAGGTCTACCGTTCCTGGGCAAGTACAGATCCACAATGCTGTTGTGCCTGTGGATAGGCTGCACAAGTGCAGTGAAGACCAGCATGAGCTTTCAGGGCTGGCACCTTCCTGGTGGGAGAAAGAGCCACACGTTTGCCTTTTCGAAAAGAGAACCTGCTGAGAACGAACACTGTGAGATGTGCCGCCTGTGGGAAAGCAAAGATCCCCAGTGCTGTTGTGCCTGTGCGTAGGCTGCACGGGGACGGTGAAGATGAGCATGAGCTTTCAGGGCTGGCACCTTCCTTGTGGGAGAAGGAGCCGGACTTTTGCTTTTCGGAAAGAGGCTCTGCTGAGAACGAACACCGTGAGGTGTACCGTTCCTGGGCAAGTACAGATCCCCAATGCTGTTGTGCCTGTGGATAGGCTGCACGGGGACAGTGAAGAGCAGCATGAGCTTTCAGGGCTGGCACCTTCCTGGTGGGAGAAGGAGCCGGACGTTTGCCTTTTCGGAAAGAGGTTCTGCCGATAAAGGCCACCGTGAGGTTTACCGTTCCTGGGCAAGTACAGATCCCCAGTGCTGTTGTGCCTGTGTATAGGCTGCACAGAGACAGTGAAGAGCAGCATGAGCTTTCAGGGCTGGCACCTTCCTGGTGGGAGAAGGAGCCGGACGTTTGCCTTTTCGGAAAGAGGCTCTGCTGAGAACGACCACCGTGAGGTCTACCGTTCCTGGGCAAGCATGGATCCCCAATGCTGTTGTGCCTGTGTATAGGCTGCACAGGGACAGTGAAGAGCAGCATGAGCTTTCAGGGCTGGCACCTTCCTTGTGGGAGAAGGAGCCGGACGTTTGCCTTTTCGGAAAGAGGTTTTGCCGAGAACGAGCGCCGTGAGGTGTACCGTTCCTGGGCAAGTACAGATCCCCAAAGCTGTTGTGCCTGTGGTTAGGCTGCACGGGGACAATGAAGAGCAGCATGAGCTTTCAGGGCTGGCACCTTCCTTGTGGGACAAGAAGCCGGACGTTTGCCTTTTCGGAAAGAGGCACTGCTGGGAACAAGCGCCGGTGAGGTGTGCCATCTGTGGGAAAGCACAGATCCCAGTGCTGTTGTGCCTGTGGATAGGCTGCACGGGTGTGGTGAAGACCAGCAACAGCTATCAGGGCTGGCACCTTCCTTGTGGGAGAAGGAGCCGGACGTTTGCCTTTTCGGAAAGATGCTCTGCTGAGAATGAACACCGTTAGGTCTACCGTTCCTGGGCAAGCACGGATCCCCAGCACTGTTGTGCCTGTGTATAGGCTGCACAGGGACAGTGAAGAGCAGCATGAGCTTTCAGGGCTGGCACCTTCCTTGTGGGAGAAGGAGCCGGACGTTTGCCTTTTCGGAAAGAGGTTCTGCCGAGAACGACCACCGTGAGGTGTACCGTTCCTGGGCAAATACAGATCCACAATGTTGTTGTGCCTGTGGATAGGCTGCACAGGGACAGTGAAGAGCAGCATGAGCTTTCAGGGCTGGCACCTTCCTGGTGGGAGAAGGAGCCGGACGTTTGCCTTTTCGGAAAGAGGCTCTGCCGAGAACGAGCGCTGTGCGTTGTGCCGCCTGTGGGGAAGCACAGATCCCCAGTGCTGTTGTGCCTGTGGATAGGCTGCACGTGGACAGTGAAGAGCAGCATGAGCTTTCAGGGCTGGCACCTTCCTGGTGGGAGAAGGAGCCGGACGTTTGCCTTTTCGGAAAGAGGCTCTGCCGAGAACGACCACCGTGAGGTGTACCGTTCCTGTCTAAGTACAGATCCCCAGTGCTGTTGTGCCTGTGGATAGGCTGCACAGGGACAGTGAAGAGCAGCAAGAGCTTTCAGGGCTGGCACCTTCCTTGTGGGAGAAGGAGCCGGACGTTTGCCTTTTCGGAAAGAGGTTCTGCCGAGAACGAGCGCCGTGAGGTGTACCGTTCCTGGGCAAGCACGGATCCCCAGTGCTGTTGTGCCTGTGGATAGGCTGCACAGGGACAGTGAAGAGCAGCATGAGCTTTCAGGGCTGGCACCTTCCTTGTGGGACAAGGAGCCGGACGTTTGCCTTTTTGGAAAGAGGCTCTGCCGAGAACGAGCGCTGTGCCATGTGCCGCCTGTGGGAAAGCACAGATCCCCAGTGCTGTTGTGCCTGTGGATAGGCTGCACGGGGACAGTGAAAAGCAGCATGAGCTTTCAGGGTTGGCACCTTCCTTGTGGGAGAAGGAGCCGGACGTTTGCCTTTTCGGAAAGAGGTTCTGCCGAGAACGAGCGCCGTGAGGTGTACCGTTCCTGGGCAAGTACAGATCCCCAAAGCTGTTGTGCCTGTTGATAGGCTGCACAGGGACAGTGAAGAGCGGCATGAGCTTTCAGGGCTGGCGCCTTCCTGGTGGGACAAGGAGCCGGACGTTTGCCTTTTCGGAAAGAGGCTCTGCCGAGAACGAGCGCTGTGCCTTGTGCCGCCTGTGGGAAAGCTCAAATCCCCAGTGCTGTTGTGCCTGTGGATAGGCTGCACGGGGACGGTGAAGACCAGCATGAGCTTTCAGGGCTGGAACCATCCTTGTGGGAGAAGTAGCCGGACGTTTGCCTTTTCGGAAACAGGCTCTGCTGAGAACGACCACCGTGAGGTCTACCGTTCCTGGGCAAGCACGGATCCCCAGCACTGTTGTGCCTGTGGTTAGGCTGCACGGGGGACAATGAAGAGCAGCATGAGCTTTCAGGGCTGGCACCTTCCTTGTGGGACAAGAAGCCGGAAGTTTGCCTTTTCAGAAAGAGGCTCTGCTGGGAACAAGCGCCGGTGAGGTGTGCCTTCTGTGGAAAAGCACAGATCCCAGTGCTGTTGTGCCTGTGGATAGGCTGCACGGGTGCGGTGAAGACCAGCAAGAGCTATCAGGGCTGGCACCTTCCTTGTGGGAGAAGGAGCCGGACTTTTGCCTTTTCGGAAAGAGGCTCTGCTGAGAACAAGCGCCGTGAAGTGAACTGTTCCTGGGCAAGAACAGATCCCCAGTGCTGTTGTGCCTGTGGATTGGCTGCACGGGGACGGTGAAGAGCAGCATGAGCTTTCAGGGCTGGCACCTTCCTTGTGGGAGAAGGAGCCGGACGTTTGCCTTTTCGGAAAGAGGCTCTGCTGAGAACGAACACCGTGAAGTCTACCGTTCTTGGGCAAGCACGGATCCCCAGTGCTGTTTTGCCTGTGGATAGGCTGCACAGGGACAGTGAAGAGCAGCATGAGCTTTCAGGGCTGGCACCTTCCTTGTGGGAGAAGGAGCCGGATGTTTGCCTTTTCGGAACGAGGCTCTGCTGAGAACGAACACCGTGAGGTCTACCGTTCCTGGGCAAGCACGGATCCCCAATGCTGTTGTGCCTGTGGATAGGCTGAACGGGGACAGTGAAGACCAGCATGAGCTTTCAGGGCTGGCACCTTCCTGGTGGGAGAAGGAGCCGGACGTTTGCCTTTTCGGAAAGAGGTTCTGCCGAGAACGAGCGCCGTGAGGTGTACCGTTCCTGTCTAAGTACAGATCCCCAGTGCTGTTGTGCCTGTGGATAGGCTGCACAGGGACAGTGAAGAGCGGCATGAGCTTTCAGGGCTGGCACCTTCCTTGTGGGAGAAGGAGCCGGACGTTTGCCTTTTCGGAAAGAGGCTCTGCCGAGAACGTACACTGTGAGGTGTACCGTTCCTGGGCAAGCACGGATCCCCAATGCTGTTGTGCCTGTGGATAGGCTGCACAGGGACAGTGAAGAGCAGCATGAGCTTTCAGGGCTGGCACCTTCCTGGTGGGAGAAGGAGCCGGACGTTTGCCTTTTCGGAAAGAGGCTCTGCCGAGACCGAGCGCTGTGCCATGTGCCGCCTGTGGGAAAGCACAGACCCCAGTGCTATTGTGCCTGTGGATAGGCTGCACAGGGACAGTGAAGAGCAGCATGAGCTTTCAGGGCTGGCACCTTCCTGGTGGGAGAAGGAGCCGGACGTTTGCCTTTTCAAGAAGAGGCTCTGCTGAGAACAAACACCGTGAGATCTACCGTTCCTGGGCAAGCACGGATCCCCAATGCTGTTGTGCCTGTGGATAGGCTGCACGGGGACAGTGAAGACCACCATGCGCTTTCAGGGCTGGCACCTTCCTTGTGGGAGAAGGAGCCGGACGTTTGCCTTTTCGGAAAGAGGTTCTGCCGAGAACGACCACCGTGAGGTGTACCGTTCCTGTCTAAGTACAGATCCCCAGTGCTGTTGTGCCTGTGGATAGGCTGCACAGGGACAGTGAAGAGCGGCATGAGCTTTCAGGGCTGGCACCTTTCTTGTGGGGGAAGGAGCCGGATGTTTGCCTTTTCTGAAAGAGGCTCTGCCGAGAACGAGCGCCGTGAAGTGAACTGTTCCTGGGAAAGCAGAGATCCCCAGTGCTGTTGTGCCTGTGGATAGGCTGCACGGGTGCGCTGAAGACCAGCAACAGCTTTCAGGGCTGGCAGCTTCCTTGTGGGAGAACGAGCCGGACGTTTGCCTTTTCGGAAAGAGGCTCTGCTGAGAACGACCACCGTGAGGTCTACCGTTCTTGGGCAAGCACGGATCCCCAGTGCTGTTTTGCCTGTGGATAGGCTGCACGGGTGCGGTGAAGACGAGCATGAGCTTTCAGGGCTGGCACCTTCCTCGTGGGAGAAGGAGCCGGACTTTTGCCTTTTCGGAAAGAGGCTCTGCCGAGAACGAGCGCCGTGCCATGTGCCGCCTGTGGGAAAGCTCAAATCCCCAGCGCTGTTGTGCCTGTGGATAGGCTGCACGGGGACGGTGAAGACCAGCATGAGCTTTCAGGGCTGGCACATTCCTGGTGGGAGAAGGAGCCGGACGTGTGCTTTTTTTGAAAGAGGCTCTGCTGAGAACGAACACCGTGAAGTCTACCGTTCTTGGGCAAGCACGGATCCCCAGTGCTGTTTTGCCTGTGGATAGGCTGCACAGGGACAGTGAAGAGCGGCATGAGCTTTCAGGGCTGGCACCTTCCTTGTGGGAGAAGGAGCCGGACGTTTGCCTTTTCGGAAAGAGGTTCTGCCGAGAACGAGCGCCGTGAGGTGTACCGTTCCTGGGCAAGTACAGATGCACAAAGCTGCTGTGCCTGTGGATAGGCTGCACAGGGACAGTGAAGAGCAGCATGAGCTTTCAGGGCTGGCACCTTCCTTGTGGGAGAAGGAGCCGGACGTTTGCCTTTTCGGAAAGAGGCTCTGCCGAGAACGAACACTGTGAGGTGTACCGTTCCTGGGCAAGCACGGATCCCCAATGCTGTTGTGCCTGTGGATAGGCTGCACAGGGACAGTGAAGAGCAGCATGAGCTTTCAGGGCTGGCACCTTCCTTGTGGGACAAGGAGCCGGACGTTTGCCTTTTCGGAAAGAGGCTCTGCCGAGACCGAGCGCTGTGCCATGTGCCGCCTGTGGGAAAGCACAGATCCCCAGTGCTGTTTTGCCTGTGGATAGGCTGCACGGGGACGGTGAAGAGCAGCATGAGCTTTCAGGGCTGGCACCTTCCTTGTGGGAGAAGGAGCCGGACGTTTGCCTTTTCGGAAAGAGGCTCTGCTGAGACCGAGCGCTGTGCCATGTGCCGCCTGTGGGAAAGCACAGACACCAGTGCTGTTGTGCCTGTGGATAGGCTGCACAGGGACAGTGAAGACCAGCATGAGCTTTCAGGGCTGGCACCTTCCTGGTGGGAGAAGGAGCCGGACGTTTGCCTTTTCGGAAAGATGCTCTGCTGAGAACGAGCGCCGTGAGGTCTACCGTTCCTGGGCAAGCACGGATCCCCAATGCTGTTGTGCCTGTGGATAGGCTGCACAGGGACAGTGAAAAGCAGCATGAGCTTTCAGGGCTGGCACCTTCCTTGTGCGAGAAGGAGCAGGACGTTTGCCTTTTCGGAACGAGGCTCTGCCGAGAACGAGCGCTGTGCCATGTGCCGCCTGAGGGACAGCACAGATCCCCAGTGCTGTTGTGCCTGTGGATAGCCTGCACGGGGACGGTGAAGAGCAGCATGAGCTTTCAGGGCTGGCACCTTCCTTGTGGGAGAAGGAGCCGGACGTTTGCCTTTTCTGAAAGAGGTTCTGCCGAGAACGAGCGCCGTGAGGTGTACCGTTCCTGGGCAAGTACAGATCCCCAAAGCTGTTGTGCCTGTTGATAGGCTGCACAGGGACAGTGTAGAGCAGCATGAGCTTTCAGGGCTGGCACATTCCTTGTGGGAGAAGGAGCCGGACGTTTGCCTTTTCGGAAAGAGGCTCTGCTGAGAACGAGCGCCGTGAGGTCTACCGTTCCTGGGCAAGCACGGATCCCCAGCGCTGTTGTGCCTGTGGTTAGGCTGCACGGGGACAATGAAGAGCAGCATGAGCTTTCAGGGCTGGCACCTTCCTTGTGGGACAAGAAGCCGGACGTTTGCCTTTTCGGAAAGAGGCACTGCTGGGAACAAGCGCCGGTGAGGTGTGCCTTCTGTGGGAAAGCACAGATCCCAGTGCTGTTGTGCCTGTGGATAGGCTGCACAGGTGCGGTGAAGAACAGCAACAGCTATCAGGGCTGGCACCTTCCTTGTGGGAGAAGGAGCCGGACTTTTGCCTTTTCGGAAAGATGCTCTGCTGAGAACAAGCGCCGTGAGGTGTACCGTTCCTGGGCAAGCACGGATCCCCAATGCTGTTGTGCCTGTGGATAGGCTGAACGGGGACAGTGAAGACCAGCATGAGCTTTCAGGGCTGGCACCTTCCTGGTGGGAGAAGGAGCCGGACGTTTGCCTTTTCGGAAAGAGGTTCTGCCGAGAACGAGCGCCGTGAGGTGTACCGTTCCTGTCTAAGTACAGATCCCCAGTGCTGTTGTGCCTGTGGATAGGCTGCACAGGGACAGTGAAAAGCAGCATGAGCTTTCAGGGTTGGCACCTTCCTTGTGGGAGAAGGAGCCGGACGTTTGCCTTTTCGGAAAGAGGTTCTGCCGAGAACGAGCGCCGTGAGGTGTACCGTTCCTGGGCAAGTACAGATCCCCAAAGCTGTTGTGCCTGTTGATAGGCTGCACAGGGACAGTGAAGAGCGGCATGAGCTTTCAGGGCTGGCGCCTTCCTGGTGGGACAAGGAGCCGGACGTTTGCCTTTTCGGAAAGAGGCTCTGCCGAGAACGAGCGATGTGCCTTGTGCCGCCTGTGGGAAAGCTCAAATCCCCAGTGCTGTTGTGCCTGTGGATAGGCTGCACAGGGACGGTGAAGACCAGCATGAGCTTTCAGGGCTGGAACCATCCTTGTGGGAGAAGTAGCCGGACGTTTGCCTTTTCGGAAACAGGCTCTGCTGAGAACGACCACCGTGAGGTCTACCGTTCCTGGGCAAGCACGGATCCCCAGCACTGTTGTGCCTGTGGTTAGGCTGCACGGGGGACAATGAAGAGCAGCATGAGCTTTCAGGGCTGGCACCTTCCTTGTGGGACAAGAAGCCGGAAGTTTGCCTTTTCAGAAAGAGGCACTGCTGGGAACAAGCGCCGGTGAGGTGTGCCTTCTGTGGAAAAGCACAGATCCCAGTGCTGTTGTGCCTGTGGATAGGCTGCACGGGTGCGGTGAAGACCAGCAACAGCTATCAGGGCTGGCACCTTCCTTGTGGGAGAAGGAGCCGGACTTTTGCCTTTTCGGAAAGAGGCTCTGCTGAGAACAAGCGCCGTGAAGTGAACTGTTCCTGGGCAAGAACAGATCCCCAGTGCTGTTGTGCCTGTGGATTGGCTGCACGGGGACGGTGAAGAGCAGCATGAGCTTTCAGGGCTGGCACCTTCCTTGTGGGAGAAGGAGCCGGACGTTTGCCTTTTCGGAAAGAGGCTCTGCTGAGAACGAACACCGTGAAGTCTACCGTTCTTGGGCAAGCACGGATCCCCAGTGCTGTTTTGCCTGTGGATAGGCTGCACAGGGACAGTGAAGAGCAGCATGAGCTTTCAGGGCTGGCACCTTCCTTGTGGGAGAAGGAGCCGGATGTTTGCCTTTTCGGAACGAGGCTCTGCTGAGAACGAACACCGTGAGGTCTACCGTTCCTGGGCAAGCACGGATCCCCAATGCTGTTGTGCCTGTGGATAGGCTGAACGGGGACAGTGAAGACCAGCATGAGCTTTCAGGGCTGGCACCTTCCTGGTGGGAGAAGGAGCCGGACGTTTGCCTTTTCGGAAAGAGGTTCTGCCGAGAACGAGCGCCGTGAGGTGTACCGTTCCTGTCTAAGTACAGATCCCCAGTGCTGTTGTGCCTGTGGATAGGCTGCACAGGGACAGTGAAGAGCGGCATGAGCTTTCAGGGCTGGCACCTTCCTTGTGGGAGAAGGAGCCGGACGTTTGCCTTTTCGGAAAGAGGCTCTGCCGAGAACGTACACTGTGAGGTGTACCGTTCCTGGGCAAGCACGGATCCCCAATGCTGTTGTGCCTGTGGATAGGCTGCACAGGGACAGTGAAGAGCAGCATGAGCTTTCAGGGCTGGCACCTTCCTTGTGGGAGAAGGAGCCGGACGTTTGCCTTTTCAAAAAGAGGCTCTGCTGAGAACGACCACCGTGAGGTGTACCGTTCCTGTCTAAGTACAGATCCCCAGTGCTGTTGTGCCTGTGGATAGGCTGCACAGGGACAGTGAAGAGCGGCATGAGCTTTCAGGGCTGGCACCTTTCTTGTGGGGGAAGGAGCCGGATGTTTGCCTTTTCTGAAAGAGGCTCTGCCGAGAACGAGCGCCGTGAAGTGAACTGTTCCTGGGAAAGCACAGACCCCAGTGCTGTTGTGCCTGTGGATAGGCTGCACGGGTGCGCTGAAGACCAGCAATAGCTTTCAGGGCTGGCAGCTTCCTTGTGGGAGAACGAGCCGGACGTTTGCCTTTTCGGAAAGAGGCTCTGCTGAGAACGACCACCGTGAGGTCTACCGTTCTTGGGCAAGCACGGATCCCCAGTGCTGTTTTGCCTGTGGATAGGCTGCACGGGTGCGGTGAAGACGAGCATGAGCTTTCAGGGCTGGCACCTTCCTCGTGGGAGAAGGAGCCGGACTTTTGCCTTTTCGGAAAGAGGCTCTGCCGAGAACGAGCGCCGTGCCATGTGCCGCCTGTGGGAAAGCTCAAATCCCCAGCGCTGTTGTGCCTGTGGATAGGCTGCACGGGGACGGTGAAGACCAGCATGAGCTTTCAGGGCTGGCACATTCCTGGTGGGAGAAGGAGCCGGACGTGTGCTTTTTTTGAAAGAGGCTCTGCTGAGAACGAACACCGTGAAGTCTACCGTTCTTGGGCAAGCACGGATCCCCAGTGCTGTTTTGCCTGTGGATAGGCTGCACAGGGACAGTGAAGAGCGGCATGAGCTTTCAGGGCTGGCACCTTCCTTGTGGGAGAAGGAGCCGGACGTTTGCCTTTTCGGAAAGAGGTTCTGCCGAGAACGAGCGCCGTGAGGTGTACCGTTCCTGGGCAAGTACAGATGCACAAAGCTGCTGTGCCTGTGGATAGGCTGCACAGGGACAGTGAAGAGCAGCATGAGCTTTCAGGGCTGGCACCTTCCTTGTGGGAGAAGGAGCCGGACGTTTGCCTTTTCGGAAAGAGGTTCTGCCGAGAACGAGCGCCGTGAGGTGTACCGTTCCTGGGCAAGTACAGATCCCCAAAGCTGTTGTGCCTGTTGATAGGCTGCACAGGGACAGTGTAGAGCAGCATGAGCTTTCAGGGCTGGCACATTCCTTGTGGGAGAAGGAGCCGGACGTTTGCCTTTTCGGAAAGAGGCTCTGCTGAGAACGAGCGCCGTGAGGTCTACCGTTCCTGGGCAAGCACGGATCCCCAGCGCTGTTGTGCCTGTGGTTAGGCTGCACGGGGACAATGAAGAGCAGCATGAGCTTTCAGGGCTGGCACCTTCCTTGTGGGACAAGAAGCCGGACGTTTGCCTTTTCGGAAAGAGGCACTGCTGTGAACAAGCGCCGGTGAGGTGTGCCTTCTGTGGGAAAGCACAGATCCCAGTGCTGTTGTGCCTGTGGATAGGCTGCACAGGTGCGGTGAAGAACAGCAACAGCTATCAGGGCTGGCACCTTCCTTGTGGGAGAAGGAGCCGGACTTTTGCCTTTTCGGAAAGATGCTCTGCTGAGAACAAGCGCCGTGAAGAGAACTGTTCCTGGGAAAGCACAGATCCCCAGTGCTGTTGTGCCTGTAGATAGGCTGCACGGGTGCAGTGAAGATCAGCATGAGCTTTCAGGGCTGGCACCTTCCTGGTAGGACAAGGAGCCGGACGTTTGCCTTTTCGGAAAGAGGCTCTGCCGAGAACGAACACCGTGAGGTGTACCGTTCCTGGGCAAGCACGGAACCCCAGCGCTGTTGTGCCTGTCGATAGGCTGCACAGGGACAGTGAAGAGCAGCATGAGCTTTCAGGGCTGGCACCTTCCTTGTGGGAGAAGGAGCCGGATGTTTGCCTTTTCGGAAAGAGGCTCTGCCGAGAACGAGCGCTGTGCCATGTGCCGCTTGTGGGAAAGCACAGATCCCCAGTGCTGTTGTGCCTGTGGATAGGCTGCACGGGGACGGTGAAGAGCAGCATGTGCTTTCAGGGCTGGCACCTTCCTTGTGGGAGAAGGAGCCGGACGTTTGCCTTTTCGGAAAGTGGCTCTGCCGCGAACGAGCGCTGTGCCATGTGCCGCCTGTGGGAAAGCACAGATCCCCAGTGCTGTTGTGCCTGTGGATAGGCTGCACGGGGACAGTGAAGACCAGCATGAGCTTTCAGGGCTGGCACCTTCCTTGTGGGAGAAGGAGCCAGACTTTTGCCTTTTTGGAAAGAGGCTCTGAAGAGAACGAGCGCCGTGCCATGTGCCGCCTGTGGGAAAGCTCAAATCTCCAGCGCTGTTGTGCCTGTGGATAGGCTGCACGGGGACGGTGAAGACCAGCATGAGCTTTCAGGGCTGGCACCTTCCTTGTGGGAGAAGGAGCCGGACGTTTGCCTTTTCGGAACGAGGCTCTGCTGAGAACGAACACCGTGAGGTCTACCGTTCCTGGGCAAGCACGGATCCCCAATGCTGTTGTGCCTGTGGATAGGCTGCACGGGGACAGTGAAGAGCAGCATGAGCTTTCAGGGCTGGCACCTTCCTGGTGGGAGAAGGAGCCGGACGTTTGCCTTTTCGGAAAGAGGTTCTGCCGAGAACGACCACCGTGAGGTGTACCGTTCCTGTCTAAGTACAGATCCCCAGTGCTGTTGTGCCTGTGGATAGGCTGCACAGGGACAGTGAAGAGCGGCATGAGCTTTCAGGGCTGGCACCTTCCTGGTAGGATAAGGAGCCGGACGTTTGCCTTTTCGGAAAGAGGCTCTGCCGAGAACGAACACCGTGAGGTGTACCGTTCCTGGGCAAGCACGGATCCCCAGTGCTGTTGTGCCTGTGGATAGGCTGCACAGGGACAGTGAAGAGCAGCATGAGCTTTCAGGGCTGGCACCTTCCTTGTGGGAGAAGGAGCCGGACGTTTGCCTTTTCGGAAAGAGGCTCTGCCGAGAACGAGCACTGTGCCATGTGCCGCCTGTGGGAAAGCACAGATCCCCAGCGCTGTTGTGCCTGTGGATAGGCTGCATGGGGACGGTGAAGAGCAGCATGAGCTTTCAGGGCTGGCACCTTCCTTGTGGGAGAAGGAGCCGGACGTTTGCCTTTTCGGAAAGTGGCTCTGCCGAGACCGAGCACTGTGCCATGTGCCGCCTGTGGGAAAGCACAGACCCCAGTGCTGTTGTGCCTGTGGATAGGCTGCACAGGGACAGTGAAGACCAGCATGAGCTTTCAGGGCTGGCACCTTCCTTGTAGGACCAGGAGCCGGACGTTTGCCTTTTCGGAAAGAGGCTCTGCCGAGAACGAACACCGTGAGGTGTACCGTTCCTGGGCAAGCACGGATCCCCAGTGCTGTTGTGCCTGTGGATAGGCTGCACAGGGACAGTGAAGAGCAGCATGAGCTTTCAGGGCTGGCACCTTCCTGGTGGGAGAAGGAGCCGGACGTTTGCCTTTTCGGAAAGAGGCTCTGAAGAGAACGAGCGCTGTGCCATGTGCCGCCTGTGGGAAAGCTCAAATCCCCAGCGCTGTTGTGCCTGTGGATAGGGTGCACGGGGACGGTGAAGACCAGCATGAGCTTTCAGGGCTGGCACCTTCCTGGTGGGAGAAGGAGCCGGACGTTTGCCTTTTCTGAAAGAGGCTCTGCTGAGAACGAACACCGTGAAGTCTACCGTTCTTGGGCAAGCACGGATCCCCAGTGCTGTTTTGCCTGTGGATAGGCTGCACAGGGACAGTGAAGAGCAGCATGAGCTTTCAGGGCTGGCACCTTCCTGGTGGGAGAAGGAGCCGGACGTTTGCCTTTTCGGAACGAGGCTCTGCTGAGAACGAACACCGTGAGGTCTACCGTTCCTGGGCAAGCACGGATCCCCAATGCTGTTGTGCCTGTGGATAGGCTGCATGGGGACAGTGAAGACCAGCATGAGCTTTCAGGGCTGGCACCTTCCTGGTGGGAGAAGGAGCCGGACGTTTGCCTTTTCGGAAAGAGGCTCTGCCGAGAACGACCACCGTGAGGTGTACCGTTCCTGTCTAAGTACAGATCCCCAGTGCTGTTGTGCCTGTGGATAGGCTGCACAGGGACAGTGAAGAGCGGCATGAGCTTTCAGGGCTGGCACCTTCCTTGTGGGAGAAGGAGCCGGACGTTTGCCTTTTCGGAAAGAGGTTCTGCCGAGAACGAGCGCCGTGAGGTGTACCGTTCCTGGGCAAGTACAGATCCACAATGCTGTTGTGCCTGTTGATAGGCTGCACAGGGACAGTGAAGAGCGGCATGAGCTTTCAGGGCTGGCACCTTCCTTGTGGGAGAAGGAGCCGGATGTTTGCCTTTTCGGAAAGAGGCTCTGCCGAGAACGAGCGCTGTGCCATGTGCCGCTTGTGGGAAAGCACAGATCCCCAGTGCTGTTGTGCCTGTGGATAGGCTGCACGGGGACGGTGAAGAGCAGCATGTGATTTCAGGGCTGGCACCTTCCTTGTGGGAGAAGGAGCCGGACGTTTGCCTTTTCGGAAAGTGGCTCTGCCGCGAACGAGCGCTGTGCCATGTGCCGCCTGTGGGAAAGCACAGATCCCCAGTGCTGTTGTGCCTGTGGATAGGCTGCACGGGGACAGTGAAGACCAGCATGAGCTTTCAGGGCTGGCACCTTCCTTGTGGGAGAAGGAGCCGGACTTTTGCCTTTTTGGAAAGAGGCTCTGAAGAGAACGAGCGCCGTGCCATGTGCCGCCTGTGGGAAAGCTCAAATCTCCAGCGCTGTTGTGCCTGTGGATAGGCTGCACGGGGACGGTGAAGACCAGCATGAGCTTTCAGGGCTGGCACCTTCCTTGTGGGAGAAGGAGCCGGACGTTTGCCTTTTCGGAACGAGGCTCTGCTGAGAACGAACACCGTGAGGTCTACCGTTCCTGGGCAAGCACGGATCCCCAATGCTGTTGTGCCTGTGGATAGGCTGCACGGGGACAGTGAAGAGCAGCATGAGCTTTCAGGGCTGGCACCTTCCTGGTGGGAGAAGCAGCCGGACGTTTGCCTTTTCGGAAAGAGGCTCTGCCGAGAACGACCACCGTGAGGTGTACCGTTCCTGTCTAAGTACAGATCCCCAGTGCTGTTGTGCCTGTGGATAGGCTGCACAGGGACAGTGAAGAGCGGCATGAGCTTTCAGGGCTGGCACCTTCCTGGTAGGATAAGGAGCCGGACGTTTGCCTTTTCGGAAAGAGGCTCTGCCGAGAACGAACACCGTGAGGTGTACCGTTCCTGGGCAAGCACGGATCCCCAGTGCTGTTGTGCCTGTGGATAGGCTGCACAGGGACAGTGAAGAGCAGCATGAGCTTTCAGGGCTGGCACCTTCCTTGTGGGAGAAGGAGCCGGACGTTTGCCTTTTCGGAAAGAGGCTCTGCCGAGAACGAGCACTGTGCCATGTGCCGCCTGTGGGAAAGCACAGATCCCCAGCGCTGTTGTGCCTGTGGATAGGCTGCATGGGGACGGTGAAGAGCAGCATGAGCTTTCAGGGCTGGCACCTTCCTTGTGGGAGAAGGAGCCGGACGTTTGCCTTTTCGGAAAGTGGCTCTGCCGAGACCGAGCACTGTGCCATGTGCCGCCTGTGGGAAAGCACAGACCCCAGTGCTGTTGTGCCTGTGGATAGGCTGCACAGGGACAGTGAAGACCAGCATGAGCTTTCAGGGCTGGCACCTTCCTTGTAGGACCAGGAGCCGGACGTTTGCCTTTTCGGAAAGAGGCTCTGCCGAGAACGAACACCGTGAAGTCTACCGTTCTTGGGCAAGCACGGATCCCCAGTGCTGTTTTGCCTGTGGATAGGCTGCACGGGGACAGTGAAGAGCAGCATGAGCTTTCAGGGCTGGCACCTTCCTGGTGGGAGAAGGAGCCGGACGTTTGCCTTTTCGGAACGAGGCTCTGCTGAGAACGAACACCGTGAGGTCTACCGTTCCTGGGCAAGCACGGATCCCCAATGCTGTTGTGCCTGTGGATAGGCTGCATGGGGACAGTGAAGACCAGCATGAGCTTTCAGGGCTGGCACCTTCCTGGTGGGAGAAGGAGCCGGACGTTTGCCTTTTCGGAAAGAGGCTCTGCCGAGAACGACCACCGTGAGGTGTACCGTTCCTGTCTAAGTACAGATCCCCAGTGCTGTTGTGCCTGTGGATAGGCTGCACAGGGACAGTGAAGAGCGGCATGAGCTTTCAGGGCTGGCACCTTCCTGGTGGGAGAAGGAGCCGGACGTTTGCCTTTTCGGAAAGAGGTTCTGCCGAGAACGAGCGCCGTGAGGTGTACCGTTCCTGGGCAAGTACAGATCCACAATGCTGTTGTGCCTGTTGATAGGCTGCACAGGGACAGTGAAGAGCGGCATGAGCTTTCAGGGCTGGCACCTTCCTTGTGGGAGAAGGAGCTGGACGTTTGCCTTTTTGGAAAGAGGCTCTGCTGAGAACGAGCGCTGTGCCATGTGCCGCCTGTGGGAAAGCTCCAATTCCCAGTGCTGTTGTGCCTGTGGATAGGCTGCATGGGGACGGTGAAGACCAGCATGAGCTTTCAGGGCTGGAAACTTCCTTGTGGGAGAAGGAGCCGCATGTTTGCCTTTTCGGAAAGAGGCTCTGCCGAGAACGACCACCGTGAGGTCTACCGTTCCTGGGCAAGAACGGATCACCAGCGCTGTTGTGCCTGTGGTTAGGCTGCACGGGGACAATGAAGAGCAGCATGAGCTTTCAGGGCTGGCACCTTCCTTGTGGGAGAAGGAGCCGGACGTTTGCCTTTTTGGAAAGAGGCTCTGCCGAGAACGACCACCGTGAGGTATACCGTTCCTGGGCAAGTACAGATCCACAAAACTGCTGTGCCTGTGGATAGGCTGCACAGGGACAGTGAAGAGCAGCTTGAGCTTTCAGGGCTGGCACCTTTCTTGTGGGAGAAGGAGCCGGACGTTTGCCTTTTCGGAAAGAGGCTCTGCCGAGAACGACCACCGTGAAGAGTACCGTTCCTGGGCAAGTACAGATCCCCAGTGCTGTTGTGCCTGTGGATAGGCTGCACAGGGACAGTGAAGAGCAGCATGAGCTTTCAGGGCTGGCACCTTCCTTGTGGGAGAAGAAGCCGGACGTTTGCCTTTTCGGAAAGAGGCGCTGCTGGGAACAAGCGCCGGTTAGGTGTGCCGTCTGTGGGAAAGCACAGATCCCAGTGCTGTTGTGCCTGTGGATAGGCTGCACAGGTGCGGTGAAGACCAGCAACAGCTATCTGGGCTGGCACCTTCATTGTGGGAGAAGGAGCCGGACGTTTGCCTTTTCGGAAAGAGGCTCTGCTGAGAACGAACACCGTGAGGTGTACCGTTCCTGGGCAAGTACAGATCCACAATGCTGTTGTGCCTGTGGATAGGCTGCACAGGTGCGGTGAAGAGCAGCATGAGCTTTCAGGGCTGGCACCTTCCTGGTGGGAGAAGGAGCCGGACGTTTCCCTTTTCGGAAAAAGGTTCTGCTGAGAACGACCACTGTGAGGTCTACCGTTCCTAGTCAAGTACAGATCCCCAATGCTGTTGTGCCTGTGGATAGGCTGCACAGGTGCGGTGAAGAGCAGCATGAGCGTTCAGGGCTGGCACCTTCCTTGTGGGAGAAGGAGCCGGACGTTTGCCTTTTCGGAAGGAGGGTCTGCTGAGAACGAACACCGTGAGATGTGCCGTCTGTGGGAAAGCACAGATCCCCAGCGCTGTTGTGCCTGTGCATAGGCTGCAAAGGGACAGTGAAGAGCAGCATGAGCTTTCAGGGCTGGCACCTTCCTTGTGGGACAAGGAGCCGGACGTTTGCCTTTTCGGAAAGAGGCTCTGCCGAGAACAAAAACCGTGAGGTGTACCGTTCCTGGGCAAGTACAGATCCACAATGCTGTTGTGCCTGTGGATAGGCTGCACAAGTGCGGTGAAGACCAGCATGAGCGTTCAGGGCTGGCACCTTCCTGGTGGGAGAAGGAGCTGGACGTTTGCCTTTTCGGAAAGAGGCTCTGCTGAGAACTAACACCGTGAGGTCTACCGTTCCTGGGCAAGCACGGATCCCCAATGCTGTTGTGCCTGTGTATAGGCTGAACAGGTGCGGTGAAGAGCAGCATGAGCTTTCAGGGCTGGCACCTTCCTGGTGGGAGAAGGAGCCGGACGTTTGCCTTTTCGGAAAGTGGCTCTGCCGAGAACGACCACCGTGAGGTGTACCGTTTCTGGGCAAGTACAGATCCACAATGCTGTTGTGCCTGTGGATAGGCTGCACAGGGACAGTGAAGAGCAGCATGAGCGTTCAGAGCTGGCACCTTCCTGGTGGTTGAAGGAGCCAGACGTTTGCCTTTTCGGAAAGGGGCTCTGCTGAGAACGAACACCGTGAGATGTGCCGTCTGTGGGAAAGCACAGATCCCCAGCGCTGTTGTGCCTGTGCATAGGCTGCACGGGGACAGTGAAGAGCAGCATGAGCGTTCAGGGCTGGCACCTTTCTTGTGGGAGAAGGAGCCAGACGTCTGCCTTTTCGGAGGGAGAGTCTGCTGAGAACGAGCACCGTGAGCTCTACCGTTCCTGGGCAAGTACAGATCCACAATGCTGTTATGCCTGTTGATAGGCTGCACAAGTGTGTTGAAGACCAGCATGAGCGTTCAGGGCTGGCAACTTCCTTGTGGGAGAAGGAGCAGGACGTTTGCCTTTTCGGAAGGAGAGTCTGCTGAGAACGAACACCGTGAGGTCTACCGTTCCTGGGCAAGTACAGATCCACAATGCTTTTGTGCCTGTGGATTGGCTGCACAGGTGCGGTGAAGACCAGCATGAGCTTTCAGGGCTGGCACCTTCCTGGTGGGAGAAGGAGCCGGACGTTTGCCTTTTTGGAAAGAGGCTCTGATGAGAACAAACACCGTGAGATCTACCGTTCCTGGGCAAGCACGGATACCCAATGCTGTTGTGGCTGTGGATAGGCTGCACAGGTGCGGTGATGACCAGCATGAGCTTTCAGGGCTGGCACCTTCCTGATGGGACAAGGAGCCGGACGTTTGCCTTTTTGGAAAGAGGCTCTGCCGAGAACGAGTGCCGTGCCATGTGCTGCCTGTGGGAAAGCAAAGGTCCCCAAAGCTGTTGTGCCTGTGAATAGGCTGCACGGGGACGGTGAAGACGAGCATGAGCTTTCAGGGCTGGCACCTTCCTTGTGGGAGAAGGAGCCGGACTTTTGCCTTTTCGGAAGGAGAGTCTGCTGAGAACGACCACCGTGAGGTCTACCGTTCCTGGGCAAGTACACATCCACAATGCTGTTGTTCCTGTGCATAGGGGATGTAGGGGTCGGCGTTCGGAAGATCTCGCGTTGTCACGGAAAGTTAGAGGGTTAGTCGCAGCCTTGTGATGTACCTGTAACCCCACCTCCCCTTGTTAGTATAAAAGGAATTAACTGCGCAATAAAAGCCGGAAGTTGGCGCTCACACTGTGTGTGTTATCTGTCTCTTTCCCTGGTCCGGGCCGACCAGTGATCTAAGCGTGGCACCTTGATATGTAGCGAATGCTACATAGTGGTGACCCCGGTGTGATCGGTTGCCTAGGCGACGATGGAACTTGCGCAAGTGATTAAGGTGTTGAAAGGGTTGGCTAATGAGGTGGGTGCCCGAGGAACGATTAGGAGGGGCCCCACGGGCGAATGCATCCAATGGGTGCTGCGCCGGGGAGGGATGAGTTCTCCCACAGAAGTTTTTAGCCCCCCACATTTGGGAGTGGTTCGAGAGATGTTGCTTCAGTCGGCGCTCGAGGGTGAGCACGGCGCTGCGGAACGATTACGAGCTTGGGACATGGTGGAGGGGGTAGTTAAGGTGGGACAAAAGGCTAGGGAGTGCAGGTCGGCGGCGCGAGCTATCCTGTTTGCGGATGAAGCGCCGGTTCGAAAACAACGGGGGATAGTGCCCCCAGAGACGGTGGGACAAGATCAGACGGAGTGGGTGGTTGTGGAGCGGGGCTCGCGGAGCGGTTCCTCTCTGACTGATAGCGTGGACTCAGAGGGTGCGGCGGAGATAGGGGTTTTTCCGGTGGAGACGGTACCTCCGAGACTGGATGGGCCCTCTCTGCGGCGGGCATGGGAGGTGTTACGGCAGGATCTTCTAAAGGAGTTGCGGGAATGCCTCCTGGATTGGGTTCCCGGCGGGGATGTTAAGGGGGATTTGTACTGTCAGGTGAAGGAATGGGAGGAAAGAACGCCCCCGGAGGGGGAGCTCAAGAAGCTGAGAGAGTTAAAAACTGTAGCAGCGGGGGAACCACCCCCCGGCGAGGGAAACCAGGCGCCCTTGCCGGGAGAGCAGGCGGAGTTTCTGCCTGCCGAGCCTATGCAGGTTGACTCTGTGCCTGCCGAGCCTTTGCCTGTGCAGGCTGAGCCTTTGCCTGTGCAGGCTGAGTTTTTGCCTGCGGCGGCCGAGCCTTTGCCTGTGCAGGCTGAGTTTTTGCCTGTGGCGGCCGAGCCTCTGCCTGCGCAGGCTGCGCCAGTGCCTGCGGCGGCTGAGCCTTTGCCTGTGGCGGCCGGGCCTCTGCCTGCGCGGGCTGAGTTTTTGCCTGTGGCGGCCGAGCCTTTGCCTGCGCAGGCTGCGCCAGTGCCTGCGGCGGCCGAGCCTTTGCCTGCGCAGGCTGAGCCAGTGCCTGTGGAGGCTGAGCCTCTGCCTGCGCAGGCTGCGCCAGTGCCTGCGGCGGCCGAGCCTTTGCCTGTGGCGGCCGAGCCTTTGCCTGCGGAGGCTGCGCCAGTGCCTGCGGCGGCTGAGCCTATACCTGCGGTGGTCGGGCCCGTGCCTGTGCGGGCCGGGCCGTTGCCTGTGCGGGCCGAGCCGTTGCCTGTGCGGGCCGGGCCTACTGAGCCTGTGCTGGCTGCGCCTTTGCCTGCGGGGCCTGGCCCTGTTGTGCCTATTCTTGCTGCGCCATCAACTGCGCCGTCTGCCGCTCCTGGGCCGGAACGGGTTAATCCTTCGGCTGGGCCCTTCCGAAACTGGTGCGCGGTACCAGCAGCTATAGACTCCGATTATTCCGATGAGGTGAGGATGGATAGTGCGATACGGCGGTCATCAAGAAGCGCGCCACAGAGACAGGCAAGGGAGGGACAGGACACCTTACAGAGGCATTGGAGGGGAGCAAAAAAAAAAAAAAAAAAAAAAAAAAAAAAAGAGAGAGAGAGAGAGAGAGGCGTTTCACTGGAAAGTCCTTGAGAACTTAAAGAATGCTGTGAGTCAGTGCGGAATCCACTTACTGATAAAGCCAGTAAGTGTATGTAGAACTTGCTTTAGGGAACAAGTGTGTTAAGCATACTTTGATTAAACATAGCATGAGCGAGGGTATGCCTGTGTACAAACACGTGAAGGGCTCCTGAAATGGGTTCCTAGTCGTATGATTCGTCCTGCCTTAACCTCGTAGTGTTTGAGTTTTCTTACAGATTGCTGTTATCCTGTCCTGGCTTATGACACCTTGGGTATCCGGATGACATCCCTCTCAGAGTCCATCAATACGTGCCTTTATGGGATCCGACTGTCGGAACTCGCGGCCAGGAATCTAGGTGCCTCGGACATTAAGCCTTAACATCAACACACCAACGATAAGCCTTATAGAGTAATAGAAGTAACTCTTTCCAAGTCTTAACTTTCGATCTACCTCTTGTGTGAATTTCTATAAAGGAGCTTTTTGCTCTGCAGGGTAAATGGGACATTTACGGGTGTTTAAGATAGAGTGTTTTTAAGTAGTTGTAGAGATATGTTTCTACTCATGGCACTTTATATAGTTATTTCTTTGTGTGGAATTGTTCATAACAATAGAAGCCAACTCGTCATGGGGAGGGGAGAGATGTAGGGGTCGGCGTTCGGAAGATCTCGCGTTGTCACGGAAAGTTAGAGGGTTAGTCGCAGCCTTGTGATGTACCTGTAACCCCACCTCCCCTTGTTAGTATAAAAGGAATTAACTGCGCAATAAAAGCCGGAAGTTGGCGCTCACACTGTGTGTGTTATCTGTCTCTTTCCCTGGTCCGGGCCGACCAGTGATCTAAGCGTGGCACCTTGATATGTAGCGAATGCTACAGGGTACACAGGTACAGTGTAGAGCAGCATGAGCGTTCAGGGCTGGCACCTTCCTGGTGGGAGAAGGAGCCAGACATTTGCCTACTTGGAAAGAGGCTCTGCTGAGAACGAACACCGTGAGATGTGCCGCCTGTGGGAAAGCAGAGACCCCCAGCGCTGCTGTGCCTGTGCATAGGCTGCACGGGGACAGTGAAGAGCAGCATGAGCTTTCAGGGCTGGCACCTTCCTTGTGGGAGAAGGAGCCGGACGTTTGCCTTTTCAGAAAGAGGCTCTGCCGAGAACGAGCGCCGTGCCATGTGCCGCCTGTGGGAAAGCAAAGATCCCCAGTGCTGTTGTTCCTGTGCATAGGCTGCACGGGGACGGTGAAGACGAGCATGAGCTTTCAGGGCTGGCACCTTCCTTGTGGGAGAAGGAGCCGGACGTCTGCCTTTTCGGAGGGAGAGTCTGCTGAGAACGAACACCGTGAGGTCTACCGTTCTTGGGCAAGTACAGATCCACAATGCTGTTGTGCCTGTGGATAGGCTGCACAAGTGCGGTGAAGACCAGCATGAGCTTTCAGGGCTGGCACCTTCCTGGTGGGAGAAGGAGCCGGACGTTTGCCTTTTTGGAAAGAGGCTCTGCTGAGAACGGCCACCGTGAGCTCTACCTTTCCTGGGCAAGCACGGATCCCCAATGCTGTTGTGCCTGTGGATAGGCTGCACAGGGACAGTGAAGAGCAGCATGAGCTTTCAGGGCTGGCACCTTCCTTGTGGGAGAAGGAGCCGGACGTTTAGCTTTTCTGAAAGAGGCTCTGCCGAGAACGACCACCTTGAGGTCTACCGTGCCTGGGCAAGTACAGATCCACAATGCTGCTGTGCCTGTGGATAGGCTGCACGGGGACGGTGAAGACCAGCATGAGCTTTCAGGGCTGGCACATTCCTGGTGGGAGAAGGAGCCGGACGTTTGCCTTTTCGGAAAGAGGCTCTTCTGAGAACAAACACCGTGAGATCTACCGTTCCTGGGAAGCACGGATCCCCAATGCTGTTGTGCCTGTGGATAGGCTGCACAAGTGCGGTGAAGACCAGCATGAGCGTTCACGGCTGGAACCTTCCTGGTGGGACAAGGAGCCGGACGTTTGCCTTTTCGGAAAGAGGCTCTGCTGAGAACGAACACCGTGAGGTCTACCGTTCCTGAGCAAGCACGGATCCCCAATGCTGTTGTGCCTGTGTATAGGCTGCACAGGTGCGGTGAAGAGCAGCATGAGCGTTGAGGGCTGGCACCTTCCTGGTGGGAGAAGGAGCCAGACGTTTGCCTTTTCGGAAAGAGGCTCTGCTGAGAACGAACACCGTGAGATGTGCCTTCTGTATGAAAGCACAGATCCCCAGCGCTGTTCTGCCTGTGCATACGCTGCACAGGGACAGTGAAGAGCAGCATGAGCTTTCAGGGCTGGCACCTTCCTTGTGAGACAAGGAGCCGGACGTTTGCCTTTTCGGAAAGAGGCTCTGCCGAGAACGAGTGCCGTGCCATGTGCCGCCTGTGGGAAAGCAAAGATCCCCAATGCTGTTGTGCCTGTGCATAGGCTGCACGGGGACGGTGAAGACGAGCATGAGCTTTCAGGGCTGGCACCTTCCTGGTGGGAGAAGGAGCCGGACGTTTGCCTTTTCGGAAAGAGGCTCTGCCGAGAACGAATACCGTGAGATCTACCGTTCCTGGGCAAGTACAGATCCACAATGCTGTTGTGCCTGTGGATAGGCTGCACAAGTGCGGTGAAGACCAGCATGAGCGTTCACGGCTGGCACCTTCCTGGTGGGAGAAGGAGCCGGACGTTTGCCTTTTCGGAAAGAGGCTCTGCTGAGAACGAACACCGTGAGGTCTACCGTTCTTGGGCAAGCACGGATCCCCAATGCTGTTGTGCCTGTGGATAGGCTGCACAGGGACAGTGAAGAGCAGCATGAGCTTTCAGGGCTGGCACCTTCCTTGTGGGAGAAGGAGTCGGACGTTTGCCTTTTCGGAAAGAGGCTCTGCCGAGAACGAGTGCCGTGCCATGTGCCGCCTGTGGGAAAGCAAAGATCCCCAGTGCTGTTGTTCCTGTGCATAGGCTGCACGGGGACGGTGAAGAGCAGCATGAGCTTTCAGGGCTGGCACCTTCCTTGTGGGACAAGGAGCCGGACGTTTGCCTTTTCGGAAAGAGGCTCTGCCGAGAACGAACAGCGTGAGGTCTACCGTTCCTGGGCAAGCACGGATCCACAATGCTGTTTTTCCTGTGGATAGGCTGCACAGGTGCGGTGAAGACCAGCATGAGCTTTCAGGGCTGGCACCTTCCTTGTGGGAGAAGGAGCCGGACGTTTGCCTTTTCGGAAAGAGGTTCTGCCGAGAACGAACACCGTGAGGTCTACCGTTCCTGGGCAAGTACAGATCCACAATGCTGTTGTGCCTGTGGATAGGCTGCACAAGTGCGGTGAGGACCAGCATGAGCTTTCAGGGCTGGCACCTTCCTGGTGGGAGAAAGAGCCACACGTTTGCCTTTTCGGAAAGAGAACCTGCTGAGAACGAACACCGTGAGATGTGCCGCCTGTGGGAAAGCACGGATCCCCAGCGCTGTTGTGCCTATGGATAGGCTGCATGGGGACAGTGAAGAACAGCATGAGCTTTCAGGGCTGGCACCTTCCTGGTGGGAGAAGGAGCCGGACATTTGCCTTTTCGGAAAGAGGCTCTGCCGAGAACGAGCGCAGTGCCATGTGCCGCCTGTGGGAAAGCAAAGATCCCCAGTGCTGTTGTGCCTGTGCGTATGCTGCACGGGGACGGTGAAGACGAGCATGAGCTTTCAGGGCTGGCACCTTCCTTGTGGGAGAAGGAGCCGGACTTTTGCTTTTCGGAAGGAGAGTCTGCTGAGAATGAACACCGTGAGGTCTACCGTTCCTGGGCAAGTACAGATCCACAATGCTGTTGTGCCTGTGGATAGGCTGAACAGGTGCGGTGAAGAGCAGCATGAGCTTTCAGGGCTGGCACCTTCCTTGTGGGACAAGGAGCCGGACGTTTGCCTTTTTGGAAAGAGGCTCTGCCGAGAACGAGTTCCGTGCCATGTGCCGCCTGTGGGAAAGCAAAGATCCCCAGTGCTGTATTGCCTGTGCATAGGCTGCACGGGGACGGTGAAGACGAGCATGAGCTTTCAGGGCTGGAACCTTCCTTGTGGGAGAAGGAGCCGGACGTTTGCCTTTTCGGAAAGAGGTTCTGCCGAGAACGACCACCGTGAGGTCTACCGTTCCTAGGCAAGTACAGATCCCCAGTGCTGTTGTGCCTGTGGATAGGCTGCACAGGGATAGTGAAGAGCAGCATGAGCGTTCAGGGCTGGCACCTTCCTTGTGGGACAAGGAGCCGGACGTTTGCCTTTTCGAAAGAGGCTCTGCGGAGAACGAACACCGTGAGGTCTACCGTTCCTGAGCAAGCACGGATCCCCAATGCTGTTGTGCCTGTGGATAGGCTGCACAAGTGCGGTGAAGACCAGCATGAGCGTTCACGGCTGGAACCTTCCTGGTGGGAGAAGGAGCCGGACGTTTGCCTTTTCGGAAAGAGGCTCTGCTGAGAACGAACACCGTGAGGTCTACCGTTCCTGAGCAAGCACGGATCCCCAATGCTGTTGTGCCTGTGTATAGGCTGCACAGGTGCGGTGAAGAGCAGCATGAGCGTTGAGGGCTGGCACCTTCCTTGTGGGAGAAGGAGCCAGACGTTTGCCTTTTCGGAAAGAGGCTCTGCTGAGAACGAACACCGCGAGATGTGCCTTCTGTCTGAAAGCACAGATCCCCAGCGCTGTTGTGCCTGTGGATAGGCTGCACAGGGACAGTGAAGAGCAGCATGAGCTTTCAGGGCTGGCACGTTCCTTGTGGGAGAAGGAGCCGGACGTCTGCCTTTTCGGAGGGAGAGTCTGCTGAGAACGAACACCGTGAGGTCTACCGTTCCTGGGCAAGTACAGATCCACAATGCTGTTGTGCCTGTGGATAGGCTGCACAGGTGCGGTGAAGAGCAGCATGAGCTTTCAGGGCTGGCACCTTCCTGGTGGGAGAAGGAGCCGGACGTTTGCCTTTTCGGAAAGAGGCTCTGCTGAGAACAAACACCATGAGATCTACCGTTCCTGGGCAAGCACGGATACCCAATGCAGTTGTGCCTGTGGATAGGCTGCACAGGGACAGTGAAGAGCAGCATGAGCTTTCAGGGCTGGCACCTTCCTTGTGGGACAAGGAGCCGGAAGTTTGCCTTTTCGGAAAGAGGCTCTGCCGAGAACGAACACCGTGAGGTGTACCTTTCCTGGGCAAGTACAGATCCACAATGCTGTTGTGCCTGTGCATAGGCTGCACAGGGACAGTGAAGACCAGCATGAGCTTTCAGGGCTTGCACCTTCCTTGTGGGACAAGGAGCCGGACGTTTGCCTTTTCGGAAATTGGCTCTGCCGAGAACGAACACCGTGAGGTGTACCGTTCCTGGGTAAGTACAGATCCACAATGCTGTTGTGCCTGTGGATAGGCTGCACGGGGACGGTGAAGACGAGCATGAGCTTTCAGGGCTGGCACCTTCCTGGTGGGAGAAGGAGCCGGACGTTTGCCTTTTCGGAAAGAGGCTCTGCTGAGAACGAACACCGTGAGGTGTACCGTTCCTGGGCAAGCACGGATCCCCAGTGCTGTTGTGCCTGTGGATAGGCTGCACAGGGACAGTGAAGAGAAGCATGAGCTTTCAGGGCTGGCACCTTCCTTGTGGGAGAAGGAGCCGGACGTCTGCCTTTTCTTAGGGAGAGTCTGCTGAGAACGAACACCGTGAGGTCTACCGTTCTGGGCAAGTACAGATCCACAATGCTGTTATGCCTGTGGATAGGCTGCACAAGTGCGGTGAAGACCAGCATGAGCGTTCAGGGCTTGCACCTTCCTTGTGGGAGAAGGAGCCGGACGTTTGCCTTTTCGGAAAGAGGCTCTGCTGAGAACAAACACCGTGAGATCTACCGTTCCTGGGCAAGCACGGATACGCAATGCTGTTGTGCCTGTGGATAGGCTGCACAGGGACGGTGAAGACGAGCTTCAGCTTTCAGGGCTGGCACCTTCCTTGTGGGAGAAGGAGCCGGACGTTTGCCTTTTCGGAAAGAGGCTCTGCCGAGAACGAACACCGTGAGGTGTACCTTTCCTGGGCAAGTACAGATCCACAATGCTGTTGTGCCTGTGGATAGGCTGCACAGGGACAGTGAAGACCAGCATGAGCTTTCAGGGCTGGCACCTTCCTGGTGGGAGAAGGAGCCGGACGTTTGCCTTTTCGGAAAGAGGCTCTGCCGAGAACGAGTGCCGTGCCATGTGCCGCCTGTGGGAAAGCACAGATCCCCAGTGCTGTTGTGCCTGTGCATAGGCTGCACGGGGACAGTGAAGACCAGCATGAGCTTTCAGGGCTGGGACCTTCCTTGTGGGACAAGGAGCCGGACGTTTGCCTTTTCGGGAAGAGGCTCTGCTGTGAACAAACACCGTGAGATCTACAGTTCCTGGGCAAGCACGGATACCCAGTACTGTTGTGCCTGTGGATAGGCTGCACAGGGACAGTGAAGAGCAGCATGAGCGTTCAGGGCTGGCACCTTCCTTGTGGGAGAAGGAGCTGGACGTTTGCCTTTTCGGAAAGAGGCTCTGCTGAGAACGAACACCGTGAGGTGTACCGTTCCTGGGCAAGTACAGATCCACAATGCTGTTGTGCCTGTGGATAGGCTGCACAGGTGCGGGGAAGACCAGCATGAGCTTTCAGGGCTGGTACCTTCCTTGTGGGACAAGGAGCCGGACGTTTGCCTTTTCGGAAAGAGGCTCTGCTGAGAACAAACACCATGAGATCTACCATTCCTGGGCAAGCACGGATACCCAATGCAGTTGTGCCTGTGGATAGGCTGCACAGGGACAGTGAAGAGCAGCATGAGCTTTCAGGGCTGGCACCTTCCTTGTGGGAGAAGGAGCCGGACGTTTGCCTTTTCGGAAAGAGGCTCTGCTGAGAACAAACACCATGAGATCTACCGTTCCTGGGCAAGCACGGATCCCCAATGCTGTTGTGCATGTGGATAGGCTGCACAGGGACAGTGAAGAGCAGCATGAGCTTTCAGGGCTGGCACCTTCTTTGTGGGAGAAGGAGCCGGACGTCTGCCTTTTCGGAGGGAGAGTCTGCTGAGAACGAACACCGTGAGGTCTACCGTTCTTGGGCAAGTACAGATCCACAATGCTGTTATGCCTGTGGATAGGCTGCACAAGTGCGGTGAAGACCAGCATGAGCTTTGAGGGCTGGCACCTTCCTTGTGGGAGAAGGAGCCGGACGTGTGCCTTTTCGGAAATTGGCTCTGCCGAGAACGAACACCGTGAGGTGTACCGTTCCTGGGCAAGTACAGATCCACAATGCTGTTGTGCCTGTGGATAGGCTGCACGGGGACGGTGAAGACGAGCATGAGCTTTCAGGGCTGGCACCTTCCTTGTGGGAGAAGGAGCCGGACGTCTGCCTTTTCGGAAGGAGAGTCTGCTGAGAATGAACACCGTGAGGTCTACCGTTCCTGGGCAAGTACAGATCCACAATGCTGTTGTGCCTGTGGATAGGCTGCACAGGTGCGGTGAAGAGCAGCATGAGCTTTCAGGGCTGGCACTTTCCTGGTGGGAGAAGGAGCCGGACGTTTGCCTTTTCGGAAAGAGGCTCTGCTGAGAACAAACACCATGAGATCTACCGTTCCTGGGCAAGCACGGATACCCAATGCAGTTGTGCCTGTGGATAGGCTGCACAGGGACAGTGAAGAGCAGCATGAGCTTTCAGGGCTGGCACCTTCCTTGTGGGACAAGGAGCCGGAAGTTTGCCTTTTCGGAAAGAGGCTCTGCCGAGAACGAACACCGTGAGGTGTACCTTTCCTGGGCAAGTACAGATCCACAATGCTGTTGTGCCTGTGCATAGGCTGCACAGGGACAGTGAAGACCAGCATGAGCTTTCAGGGCTTGCACCTTCCTTGTGGGACAAGGAGCCGGACGTTTGCCTTTTCGGAAAGAGGCTCTGCCGAGAACGAGTGCCGTGCCATGTGCTGCTTGTGGGAAAGCAAAGGTCCCCAATGCTGTTGTGCCTGTGGATAGGCTGCACGGGGATGGTGAAGACGAGCATGAGCGTTCAGGGCTGGCAACTTCCTGGTGGGAGAAGGAGCCAGACGTTTGCCTTTTCGGAAAGAGGCTCTGCTGAGAACGAACACCATGAGATGTGCCGTCTGTGGGAAAGCACAGATCCCCAGCGCTGTTGTGCCTGTGCATAGGCTGCACGGGGACAGTGAAGAGCAGCATGAGCTTTCAGGGCTGGCACCTTCCTGGTGGGAGAAGGAGCCGGACGTTTGCCTTTTCGGAAAGAGGCTCTGCCGAGAAAGAGTGCCGTGCCATGTGCCGCCTGTGGGAAAGCAAAGATCCCCAGTGCTGTTGTGCCTGTGCATAGGCTGCACGGGGACAGTGAAGACCAGCATGAGCTTTCAGGGCTGGGACCTTCCTTGTGGGAGAAGGAGCCGGATGTTTGCCTTTTCGGAAAGAGGCTCTGCTGAGAACAAACACCGTGAGATCTACCGTTCCTGGGCAAGCACAGATCCCCAGTGCTGTTGTGCCTGTGGATAGGCTGCACAGGGACAGTGAAGAGCAGCATGAGCTTTCAGGGCTGGCACCTTCCTGGTGGGAGAAGGAGCCGGACGTTTTCCTTTTCGGAAAGAGGCTCTGCCGAGAACGAACACCGTGAGGTGTACCTTTCCTGGGCAAGTACAGATCCACAATGCTGTTGTGCCTGTGGATAGGCTGCACAGGGACAGTGAAGACCAGCATGAGCTTTCAGGGCTGGCACCTTCCTTGTGGGACAAGGAGCCGGACGTTTGCCTTTTCGGAATAAGGCTCTGCCGAGAACGAGTGCCGTGCCATGTGCTGCTTGTGGGAAAGCAAAGGTCCCCAATGCTGTTGTGCCTGTGGATAGGCTGCACGGGGACGGTGAAGACGAGCATGAGCGTTCAGGGCTGGCACCTTCCTGGTGGGAGAAGGAGCCAGACGTTTGCCTTTTCGGAAAGAGGCTCTGCTGAGAACAAACACCGTGAGATGTGTCGTCTGTGGGAAAGCACAGATCCCCAGCGCTGTTGTGCCTGTGCATAGGCTGCACGGGGACAGTGAAGAGCAGCATGAGCTTTCAGGGCTGGCACCTTCCTGGTGGGAGAAGGAGCCGGACGTTTGCCTTTTCGGAAAGAGGCTCTGCCGAGAACGAGTGCCGTGCCATGTGCCGCCTGTGGGAAAGCAAAGATCCCCAGTGCTGTTGTGCCTGTTCATAGGCTGCACGGGGACAGTGAAGACCAGCATGAGCTTTCAGGGCTGGGACCTTCCTTGTGGGAGAAGGAGCCGGACGTTTGCCTTTTCGGAAAGAGGCTCTGCTGAGAACAATCACCGTGAGATCTACCGTTCCTGGGCAAGCACGGATCCCCAATGCTGTTGTGCCTGTGGATAGGCTGCACAGGGACAGTGAAGAGCAGCATGAGCTTTCAGGGCTGGCACCTTCCTGGTGGGAGAAGGAGGCGGACGTCTGCCTTTTCGGAGGGAGAGTCTGCTGAGAACGAACACCGTGAGGTCTACCGTTCTTGGGCAAGTACAGATCCACAATGCTGTTATGCCTGTGGATAGGCTGCACAAGTGCGGTGAAGACCAGCATGAGCTTTCAGGGCTGGCATCTTCCTGGTGGGAGAAGGAGCCGGACGTTTGCCTTTTCGGAAAGTGGCTCTGCCGAGAACGAACACCGTGAGGTCTACCGTTCTTGGGCAAGTACAGATCCACAATGCTGTTATGCCTGTGGATAGGCTGCACAAGTGCGGTGAAGACCAGCATGAGCTTTCAGGGCTGGCACCTTCCTGGTGGGAGAAGGAGCCGGACGTTTGCCTTTTCGGAAAGTGGCTCTGCCGAGAACGACCACCGTGAGGTGTACCGTTCCTGGGCAAGTACAGATCCACAATGCTGTTGTGCCTGTGGATAGGCTGCACGGGGACGGTGAAGACGAGCATGAGCTTTCAGGGCTGGCACCTTCCTTGTGGGAGAAGGAGCCGGACTTTTGCCTTTTCAGAAGGAGAGTCTGCTGAGAACGAACACCGTGAGGTGTACCGTTCCTGGGCAAGTACAGATCCACAATGCTGTTGTGCCTGTGGATAGGCTGCACAGGTGCGGTGAAGAGCAGCATGAGCTTTCAGGGCTGGCACCTTCCTGGTGGGAGAAGGAGCCGGACGTTTGCCTTTTCGGAAAGAGGCTCTGCTGAGAACGAACACCGTGAGGTGTACCTTTCCTGGGCAAGCACGGATCCCCAGTGCTGTTGTGCCTGTGGATAGGCTGCACAGGGACAGTGAAGAGAAGCATGAGCTTTCAGGGCTGGCACCTTCCTTGTGGGAGAAGGAGCCGGACGTCTGCCTTTTCTTAGGGAGAGTCTGCTGAGAACGAACACCGTGAGGTCTACCGTTCTGGGCAAGTACAGATCCACAATGCTGTTATGCCTGTGGATAGGCTGCACAAGTGCGGTGAAGACCAGCATGAGCGTTCAGGGCTTGCACCTTCCTTGTGGGAGAAGGAGCAGGACGTTTGCCTTTTCGGAAAGAGGCTCTGCTGAGAACGAGTGCCGTGCCATGTGCCGCCTGTGGGAAAGCAAAGATCCCCAGTGCTGTTGTGCCTGTGCATAGGCTGCACGGGGACAGTGAAGACCAGCATGAGCTTTCAGGGCTGGGACCTTCCTTGTGGGAGAAGGAGCCGGACGTTTGCCTTTTCGGAAAGAGGCTCTGCTGAGAACAAACACCGTGAGATCTACCGTTCCTGGGCAAGCACGGATCCCCAATGCTGTTGTGCCTGTGGATAGGCTGCACAGGGACAGTGAAGAGCAGCATGAGCTTTCAGGGCTGGCACCTTCCTGGTGGGAGAAGGAGCCGGACGTTTGCCTTTTCGGAAAGAGGCTCTGCCGAGAACGAACACCGTGAGGTGTACCTTTCCTGGGCAAGTACAGATCCACAATGCTGTTGTGCCTGTGGATAGGCTGCACAGGGACAGTGAAGACCAGCATGAGCTTTCAGGGCTGGCACCTTCCTTGTGGGACAAGGAGCCGGACGTTTGCCTTTTCGGAATAAGGCTCTGCCGAGAACGAGTGCCGTGCCATGTGCTGCTTGTGGGAAAGCAAAGGTCCCCAATGCTGTTGTGCCTGTGGATAGGCTGCACGGGGACGGTGAAGACGAGCATGAGCGTTCAGGGCTGGCACCTTCCTGGTGGGAGAAGGAGCCAGACGTTTGCCTTTTCGGAAAGAGGCTCTGCTGAGAACGAACACCGTGAGATGTGCCGTCTGTGGGAAAGCACAGATCCCCAGCACTGTTGTGCCTGTGCATAGGCTGCACGGGGACAGTGAAGACCAGCATGAGCTTTCAGGGCTGGGACCTTCCTTGTGGGAGAAGGAGCCGGACGTTTGCCTTTTCGGAAAGAGGCTCTGCTGAGAACGAACACCGTGAGGTGTACCGTTCCTGGGCAAGCACGGATCCCCAGTGCTGTTGTGCCTGTGGATAGGCTGCACAGGGACAGTGAAGAGAAGCATGAGCTTTCAGGGCTGGCACCTTCCTTGTGGGAGAAGGAGCCGGACGTCTGCCTTTTCTTAGGGAGAGTCTGCTGAGAACGAACACCGTGAGGTCTACCGTTCTGGGCAAGTACAGATCCACAATGCTGTTATGCCTGTGGATAGGCTGCACAAGTGCGGTGAAGACCAGCATGAGCGTTCAGGGCTTGCACCTTCCTTGTGGGACAAGGAGCCGGACGTTTGCCTTTTCGGAAAGAGGCTCTGCTGAGAACAAACACCGTGAGATCTACCGTTCCTGGGCAAGCACGGATACGCAATGCTGTTGTGCCTGTGGATAGGCTGCACAGGGACGGTGAAGACGAGCTTCAGCTTTCAGGGCTGGCACCTTCCTTGTGGGAGAAGGAGCCGGACGTTTGCCTTTTCGGAAAGAGGCTCTGCCGAGAACGAACACCGTGAGGTGTACCTTTCCTGGGCAAGTACAGATCCACAATGCTGTTGTGCCTGTGGATAGGCTGCACAGGGACAGTGAAGACCAGCATGAGCTTTCAGGACTGGCACCTTCCTGGTGGGAGAAGGAGCCGGACGTTTGCCTTTTCGGAAAGAGGCTCTGCCGAGAACGAGTGCCGTGCCATGTGCCGCCTGTGGGAAAGCACAGATCCCCAGTGCTGTTGTGCCTGTGCATAGGCTGCACGGGGACAGTGAAGACCAGCATGAGCTTTCAGGGCTGGCACCTTCCTTGTGGGACAAGGAGCCGGACGTTTGCCTTTTCGGAGGGAGAGTCTGCTGTGAACAAACACCGTGAGATCTACAGTTCCTGGGCAAGCACGGATACCCAGTACTGTTGTGCCTGTGGATAGGCTGCACAGGGACAGTGAAGAGCAGCATGAGCTTTCAGGGCTGGCACCTTCCTTGTGGGAGAAGGAGCCGGACTTTTGCCTTTTCGGAAAGAGGCTCTGCCGAGAACGGCCAACGTGAGGTGAACCGTTCCTGGGCAAGTACAGATCCACAATGCTGTTGTGCCTGTGGATAGGCTGCACAGGGACAGTGAAGAGCAGCATGAGCGTTCAGGGCTGGCACCTTCCTTGTGGGAGAATGAGCTGGACGTTTGCCTTTTCGGAAAGAGGCTCTGCTGAGAACGAACACCGTGAGGTGTACCGTTCCTGGGCAAGTACAGATCCACAATGCTGTTGTGCCAGTGGATAGGCTGCACAGGTGCGGGGAAGACCAGCATGAGCTTTCAGGGCTGGCACCTTCCTTGTGGGACAAGGAGCCGGACGTTTGCCTTTTCGGAAAGAGGCTCTGCTGAGAACAAACACCATGAGATCTACCGTTCCTGGGCAAGCACGGATCCCCAATGCTGTTGTGCCTGTGGATAGGCTGCACAGGGACAGTGAAGAGCAGCATGAGCTTTCAGGGCTGGCACCTTCCTGGTGGGAGAAGGAGCCGGACGTCTGCCTTTTCGGAGGGAGAGTCTGCTGAGAACGAACACCGTGAGGTCTACCGTTCTTGGGCAAGTACAGATCCACAATGCTGTTATGCCTGTGGATAGGCTGCACAAGTGCGGTGAAGACCAGCATGAGCTTTCAGGGCTGGCACCTTCCTGGTGGGAGAAGGAGCCGGACGTTTGCCTTTTCGGAAATTGGCTCTGCCGAGAACGAACACCGTGAGGTGTACCGTTCCTGGGCAAGTACAGATCCACAATGCTGTTGTGCCTGTGGATAGGCAGCACGGGGACGGTGAAGAGCAGCATGAGCTTTCAGGGCTGGCACCTTCCTTGTGGGACAAGGAGCCGGACGTTTGCCTTTTCGGAATAAGGCTCTGCCGAGAACGAGTGCCGTGCCATGTGCTGCTTGTGGGAAAGCAAAGGTCCCCAATGCTGTTGTGCCTGTGGATAGGCTGCACGGGGACGGTGAAGACGAGCATGAGCGTTCAGGGCTGGCAACTTTCTGGTGGGAGAAGGAGCCAGACGTTTGCCTTTTCGGAAAGAGGCTCTGCTGAGAACGAACACCGTGAGATGTGCCGTCTGTGGGAAAGCACAGATCCCCAGCGCTGTTGTGCCTGTGCATAGGCTGCACGGGGACAGTGAAGAGCAGCATGAGCTTTCAGGGCTGGCACCTTCCTGGTGGGAGAAGGAGCCGGACGTTTGCCTTTTCGGAAAGAGGCCCTGCCGAGAACGAGTGCCGTGCCATGTGCCGCCTGTGGGAAAGCAAAGATCCCCAGTGCTGTTGTGCCTGTGCATAGGCTGCACGGGGACGGTGAAGACGAGCATGAGCTTTCAGGGCTGGCACCTTCCTTGTGGGAGAAGGAGCCGGACTTTTGCCTTTTCAGAAGGAGAGTCTGCTGAGAACGAACACCGTGAGGTCTACCGTTCCTGGGCAAGTACAGATCCCCAGTGCTGTTGTGCCTGTGGATAGGCTGCACAGGGACAGTGAAGAGAAGCATGAGCTTTCAGGGCTGGCACCTTCCTTGTGGGAGAAGGAGCCGGACGTCTGCCTTTTCTTAGGGAGAGTCTGCTGAGAACGAACACCGTGAGGTCTACCGTTCTGGGCAAGTACAGATCCACAATGCTGTTATGCCTGTGGATAGGCTGCACAAGTGCGGTGAAGACCAGCATGAGCGTTCAGGGCTTGCACCTTCCTTGTGGGACAAGGAGCCGGACGTTTGCCTTTTCGGAAAGAGGCTCTGCCGAGAACGAGTGCCGTGCCATGTGCCGCCTGTGGGAAAGCAAAGATCCCCAGTGCTGTTGTGCCTGTGCATAGGCTGCACAGGTGCGGTGAAGAGCAGCATGAGCTTTCAGGGCTGGCACCTTCCTGGTGGGAGAAGGAGCCGGACGTTTGCCTTTTCGGAAAGAGGCTCTGCCGAGAACGAACACCGTGAGGTGTACCTTTCCTGGGCAAGTACAGATCCACAATGCTGTTGTGCCTGTGGATAGGCTGCACAGGGACAGTGAAGACCAGCATGAGCTTTCAGGGCTGGCACCTTCCTTGTGGGAGAAGGAGCCGGACGTCTGCCTTTTCGGAGGGAGAGTCTGCTGAGAACGAACACCGTGAGGTCTACCGTTCTTGGGCAAGTACAGATCCACAATGCTGTTATGCCTGTGGATAGGCTGCACAAGTGCGGTGAAGACCAGCATGAGCTTTCAGGGCTGGCACCTTCCTGGTGGGAGAAGGAGCCGGACGTTTGCCTTTTCGGAAATTGGCTCTGCCGAGAACGAACACCGTGAGGTGTACCGTTCCTGGGTAAGTACAGATCCACAATGCTGTTGTGCCTGTGGATAGGCTGCACGGGGACGGTGAAGACGAGCATGAGCTTTCAGGGCTGGCACCTTCCTGGTGGGAGAAGGAGCCGGACTTTTGCCTTTTCGGAGGGAGAGTCTGCTGAGAACGAACACCGTGAGGTCTACCGTTCCTGGGCAAGTACAGATCCACAATGCTGTTGTGCCTGTAGATAGGCTGCACAGGGACAGTGAAGACCAGCATGAGCTTTCAGGGCTGGCACCTTCCTGGTGGGAGAAGGAGCCGGACGTTTGCCTTTTCGGAAAGAGGCTCTGCTGAGAACGAACACCGTGAGGTGTACCGTTCCTGGGCAAGCACGGATCCCCAGTGCTGTTGTGCCTGTGGATAGGCTGCACAGGGACAGTGAAGAGAAGCATGAGCTTTCAGGGCTGGCACCTTCCTTGTGGGAGAAGGAGCCGGACGTCTGCCTTTTCTTAGGGAGAGTCTGCTGAGAACGAACACCGTGAGGTCTACCGTTCTGGGCAAGTACAGATCCACAATGCTGTTATGCCTGTGGATAGGCTGCACAAGTGCGGTGAAGACCAGCATGAGCGTTCAGGGCTTGCACCTTCCTTGTGGGAGAAGGAGCCGGACGTTTGCCTTTTCGGAAAGAGGCTCTGCTGAGAACAAACACCGTGAGATCTACCGTTCCTGGGCAAGCACGGATACGCAATGCTGTTGTGCCTGTGGATAGGCTGCACAGGGACGGTGAAGACGAGCTTCAGCTTTCAGGGCTGGCACCTTCCTTGTGGGAGAAGGAGCCGGACGTTTGCCTTTTCGGAAAGAGGCTCTGCCGAGAACGAACACCGTGAGGTGTACCTTTCCTGGGCAAGTACAGATCCACAATGCTGTTGTGCCTGTGGATAGGCTGCACAGGGACAGTGAAGACCAGCATGAGCTTTCAGGGCTGGCACCTTCCTGGTGGGAGAAGGAGCCAGACGTTTGCCTTTTCGGAAAGAGGCTCTGCCGAGAACGAGTGCCGTGCCATGTGCCGCCTGTGGGAAAGCACAGATCCCCAGTGCTGTTGTGCCTGTGCATAGGCTGCACAGGGACAGTGAAGACCAGCATGAGCTTTCAGGGCTGGCACCTTCCTTGTGGGACAAGGAGCCGGACGTTTGCCTTTTCGGGAAGAGGCTCTGCTGTGAACAAACACCGTGAGATCTACAGTTCCTGGGCAAGCACGGATACCCAGTACTGTTGTGCCTGTGGATAGGCTGCACAGGGACAGTGAAGAGCAGCATGAGCTTTCAGGGCTGGCACCTTCCTTGTGGGAGAAGGAGCCGGACTTTTGCCTTTTCGGAAAGAGGCTCTGCCGAGAACGGCCAACATGAGGTGAACCGTTCCTGGGCAAGTAAAGATCCACAATGCTGTTGTGCCTGTGGATAGGCTGCACAGGGACAGTGAAGAGCAGCATGAGCGTTCAGGGCTGGCACCTTCCTTGTGGGAGAATGAGCTGGACGTTTGCCTTTTCGGAAAGAGGCTCTGCTGAGAACGAACACCGTGAGGTGTACCGTTCCTGGGCAAGTACAGATCCACAATGCTGTTGTGCCTGTGGATAGGCTGCACAGGGACAGTGAAGAGCAGCATGAGCTTTCAGGGCTGGCACCTTCCTTGTGGGAGAAGGAGCCGGACGTTTGCCTTTTCGGAAAGAGGCTCTGCTGAGAACAAACACCATGAGATCTACCGTTCCTGGGCAAGCACGGATCCCCAATGCTGTTGTGCCTGTGGATAGGCTGCACAGGGACAGTGAAGAGCAGCATGAGCTTTCAGGGCTGGGACCTTCCTTGTGGGAGAAGGAGCCGGACGTCTGCCTTTTCGGAGGGAGAGTCTGCTGAGAACGAACACCGTGAGGTCTACCGTTCTTGGGCAAGTACAGATCCACAATGCTGTTGTGCCTGTGGATAGGCTGCACAGGGACAGTGAAGAGCAGCATGAGCTTTCAGGGCTGGCACCTTCCTGGTGGGAGAAGGAGCCGGACGTTTGCCTTTTCGGAAAGAGGCTCTGCTGAGAACGAACACCGTGAGGTGTACCGTTCCTGGGCAAGCACGGATCCCCAGTGCTGTTGTGCCTGTGGATAGGCTGCACAGGGACAGTGAAGAGAAGCATGAGCTTTCAGGGCTGGCACCTTCCTTGTGGGAGAAGGAGCCGAACATCTGCCTTTTCTTAGGGAGAGTCTGCTGAGAACGAACACCGTGAGGTCTACCGTTCTGGGCAAGTACAGATCCACAATGCTGTTATGCCTGTGGATAGGCTGCACAAGTGCGGTGAAGACCAGCATGAGCGTTCAGGGCTTGCACCTTCCTTGTGGGAGAAGGAGCCGGACGTTTGCCTTTTCGGAAAGAGGCTCTGCTGAGAACAAACACCGTGAGATCTACCGTTCCTGGGCAAGCACGGATACGCAATGCTGTTGTGCCTGTGGATAGGCTGCACAGGGACGGTGAAGACGAGCTTCAGCTTTCAGGGCTGGCACCTTCCTTGTGGGAGAAGGAGCCGGACGTTTGCCTTTTCGGAAAGAGGCTCTGCCGAGAACGAACACCGTGAGGTGTACCTTTCCTGGGCAAGTACAGATCCACAATGCTGTTGTGCCTGTGGATAGGCTGCACAGGGACAGTGAAGACCAGCATGAGCTTTCAGGGCTGGCACCTTCCTTGTGGGAGAATGAGCTGGACGTTTGCCTTTTCGGAAAGAGGCTCTGCCGAGAACGAGTGCCGTGCCATGTGCCGCTCCTGGGCAAGTACAGATCCACAATGCTGTTGTGCCAGTGGATAGGCTGCACAGGTGCGGGGAAGACCAGCATGAGCTTTCAGGGCTGGTACCTTCCTGGTGGGAGAAGGAGCCGGACGTTTGCCTTTTCGGAAAGAGGCTCTGCTGAGAACAAACACCATGAGATCTACCATTCCTGGGCAAGCACGGATCCCCAATGCTGTTGTGCCTGTGGATAGGCTGCACAGGGACAGTGAAGAGCAGCATGAGCTTTCAGGGCTGGCACCTTCCTTGTGGGAGAAGGAGCCGGACGTTTGCCTTTTCGGAAAGAGGCTCTGCTGAGAACAAACACCATGAGATCTACCGTTCCTGGGCAAGCACGGATCCCCAATGCTGTTGTGCCTGTGGATAGGCTGCACAGGGACAGTGAAGAGCAGCATGAGCTTTCAGGGCTGGCACCTTCCTGGTGGGAGAAGGAGCCGGACGTCTGCCTTTTCGGAGGGAGAGTCTGCTGAGAACGAACACCGTGAGGTCTACCGTTCTTGGGCAAGTACAGATCCACAATGCTGTTATGCCTCTGGATAGGCTGCACAAGTGCGGTGAAGACCAGCATGAGCTTTCAGGGCTGGCACCTTCCTGGTGGGAGAAGGAGCCGGACGTTTGCCTTTTCGGAAATTGGCTCTGCCGAGAACGAACATCGTGAGGTGTACCGTTCCTGGGCAAGTACAGATCCACAATGCTGTTGTGCCTGTGGATAGGCTGCACGGGGACGGTGAAGACCAGCATGAGCTTTCAGGGCTGGCACCTTCCTTGTGGGAGAAGGAGCCGGACGTCTGCCTTTTTGGAAGGAGAGTCTGCTAAGAACGAACACCGTGAGGTCTACCGTTCCTGGGCAAGTACAGATCCACAATGCTGTTGTGCCTGTGGGTAGGCTGCACAGGTGCGGTGAAGAGCAGCATGAGCTTTCAGGGCTGGCACCTTCCTGGTGGGAGAAGGAGCCGGACGTTTGCCTTTTCGGAAAGAGGCTCTGCCGAGAACGAACACCGTGAGGTGTACCTTTCCTGGGCAAGTACAGATCCACAATGCTGTTGTGCCTGTGGATAGGCTGCACAGGGACAGTGAAGACCAGCATGAGCTTTCAGGGCTGGCACCTTCCTTGTGGGACAAGGAGCCGGACGTTTGCCTTTTCGGAATAAGGCTCTGCCGAGAACGAGTGCCGTGCCATGTGCTGCTTGTGGGAAAGCAAAGGACCCCAATGCTGTTGTGCCTGTGGATAGGCTGCACGGGGACGGTGAAGACGAGCATGAGCGTTCAGGGCTGGCAACTTCCTGGTGGGAGAAGGAGCCAGACGTTTGCCTTTTCGGAAAGAGGCTCTGCTGAGAACGAACACCGTGAGATGTGCCGTCTGTGGGAAAGCACAGATCCCCAGCGCTGTTGTGCCTCTGCATAGGCTGCACGGGGACAGTGAAGAGCAGCATGAGCTTTCAGGGCTGGCACCTTCCTGGTGGGAGAAGGAGCCGGACGTTTGCCTTTTCGGAAAGAGGCCCTGCCGAGAACGAGTGCCGTGCCATGTGCCGCCTGTGGGAAAGCAAAGATCCCCAGTGCTGTTGTGCCTGTGCATAGGCTGCACGGGGAAAGTGAAGACCAGCATGAGCTTTCAGGGCTGGGACCTTCCTTGTGGGAGAAGGAGCCGGACGTTTGCCTTTTCGGAAAGAGGCTCTGCTGAGAACAATCACCGTGAGATCTACCGTTCCTGGGCAAGCACGGATCCCCAATGCTGTTGTGCCTGTGGATAGGCTGCACGGGGACAGTGAAGAGCAGCATGAGCTTTCAGGGCTGGCACCTTCCTTGTGGGAGAAGGAGCCGGACGTCTGCCTTTTCGGAGGGAGAGTCTGCTGAGAACGAACACCATGAGGTCTACCGTTCTTGGGCAAGTACAGATCCACAATGCTGTTATGCCTGTGGATAGGCTGCACAAGTGCGGTGAAGACCAGCATGAGCTTTCAGGGCTGGCACCTTCCTGGTGGGAGAAGGAGCCGGACGTTTGCCTTTTCGGAAAGTGGCTCTGCCGAGAAAGAACACCGTGAGGTCTACCGTTCTTGGGCAAGTACAGATCCACAATGCTGTTATGCCTGTGGATAGGCTGCACAAGTGCGGTGAAGAGCAGCATGAGCTTTCAGGGCTGGCACCTTCCTGGTGGGAGAAGGAGCCGGACGTTTGCCTTTTCGGAAAGTGGCTCTGCCGAGAACGACCACCGTGAGGTGTACCGTTCCTGGGCAAGTACAGATCCACAATGCAGTTGTGCCTGTGGATAGGCTGCACGGGGACGGTGAATACGAGCATGAGCTTTCAGGGCTGGCACCTTCCTGGTGGGAGAAGGAGGCGGACGTCTGCCTTTTCGGAGGGAGAGTCTGCTGAGAACGAACACCGTGAGGTCTACCGTTCTTGGGCAAGTACAGATCCACAATGCTGTTATGACTGTGGATAGGCTGCACAAGTGCGGTGAAGACCAGCATGAGCTTTCAGGGCTGGCATCTTCCTGGTGGGAGAAGGAGCCGGACGTTTGCCTTTTCGGAAAGTGGCTCTGCCGAGAACGAACACCGTGAGGTCTACCGTTCTTGGGCAAGTACAGATCCACAATGCTGTTATGCCTGTGGATAGGCTGCACAAGTGCTGTGAAGACCAGCATGAGCTTTCAGGGCTGGCACCTTCCTGGTGGGAGAAGGAGCCGGACGTTTGCCTTTTCGGAAAGTGGCTCTGCCGAGAACGACCACCGTGAGGTGTACCGTTCCTGGGCAAGTACAGATCCACAATGCTGTTGTGCCTGTGGATAGGCTGCACAGGTGCGGTGAAGAGCAGCATGAGCTTTCAGGGCTGGCACCTTTCTTGTGGGAGAAGGAGCCGGACTTTTGCCTTTTCAGAAGGAGAGTCTGCTGAGAACGAACACCGTGAGGTCTACCGTTCCTGGGCAAGTACAGATCCACAATGCTGTTGTGCCTGTGGATAGGCTGCACAGGTGCGGTGAAGAGCAGCATGAGCTTTCAGGGCTGGCACCTTCCTGGTGGGAGAAGGAGCCGGACGTTTGCCTTTTCGGAAAGAGGCTCTGCTGAGAACGAACACCGTGAGGTGTACCTTTCCTGGGCAAGCACGGATCCCCAGTGCTGTTGTGCCTGTGGATAGGCTGCACAGGGACAGTGAAGAGAAGCATGAGCTTTCAGGGCTGGCACCTTCCTTGTGGGAGAAGGAGCCGGACGTCTGCCTTTTCTTAGGGAGAGTCTGCTGAGAACGAACACCGTGAGGTCTACCGTTCTGGGCAAGTACAGATCCACAATGCTGTTATGCCTGTGGATAGGCTGCACAAGTGCGGTGAAGACCAGCATGAGCGTTCAGGGCTTGCACCTTCCTTGTGGGACAAGGAGCCGGACGTTTGCCTTTTCGGAAAGAGGCTCTGCCGAGAACGAGTGCCGTGCCATGTGCCGCCTGTGGGAAAGCAAAGATCCCCAGTGCTGTTGTGCCTGTGCATAGGCTGCACGGGGACAGTGAAGACCAGCATGAGCTTTCAGGGCTGGCACCTTCCTTGTGGGAGAAGGAGCCGGACGTTTGCCTTTTTGGAAAGAGGCTCTGCTGAGAATAAACACCGTGAGATCTACCGTTCCTGGGCAAGCACGGATCCCCAATGCTGTTGTGCCTGTGGATAGGCTGCACAGGGCCAGTGAAGAGCAGCATGAGCTTTCAGGGCTGGCACCTTCCTGGTGGGAGAAGGAGCCGGACGTTTGCCTTTTCGGAAAGAGGCTCTGCCGAGAACGAACACCGTGAGGTGTACCTTTCCTGGGCAAGTACAGATCCACAATGCTGTTGTGCCTGTGGATAGGCTGCACAGGGACAGTGAAGACCAGCATGAGCTTTCAGGGCTGGCACCTTCCTTGTGGGACAAGGAGCCGGACGTTTGCCTTTTCGGAATAAGGCTCTGCCGAGAACGAGTGCCGTGCCATGTGCTGCTTGTGGGAAAGCAAAGGTCCCCAATGCTGTTGTGCCTGTGGATAGGCTGCACGGGGACGGTGAAGACGAGCATGAGCGTTCAGGGCTGGCAACTTCCTGGTGGGAGAAGGAGCCGGACGTTTGCCTTTTCGGAAAGAGGCTCTGCTGAGAACGAACACCGTGAGATGTACCGTCTGTGGGAAAGCACAGATCCCCAGCGCTGTTGTGCCTGTGCATAGGCTGCACGGGGACAGTGAAGAGCAGCATGAGCTTTCAGGGCTGGCACCTTCCTGGTGGGAGAAGGAGCCGGACGTTTGCCTTTTCGGAAAGAGGCTCTGCTGAGAACAATCACCGTGAGATCTACCGTTCCTGGGCAAGCACGGATCCCCAATGCTGTTGTGCCTGTGGATAGGCTGCACAGGGACAGTGAAGAGCAGCATGAGCTTTCAGGGCTGGCACCTTCCTGGTGGGAGAAGGAGCCGGACGTTTGCCTTTTCGGAAAGAGGCTCTGCCGAGAACGAGTGCCGTGCCATGTGCCGCCTGTGGGAAAGCAAAGATCCCCAGTGCTGTTGTGCCTGTGCATAGGCTGCACGGGGACAGTGAAGACCAGCATGAGCTTTCAGGGCTGGGACCTTCCTTGTGGGAGAAGGAGCCGGACGTCTGCCTTTTCGGAGGGAGAGTCTGCTGAGAACGAACACCGTGAGGTCTACCGTTCTTGGGCAAGTACAGATCCACAATGCTGTTATGCCTGTGGATAGGCTGCACAAGTGCGGTGAAGACCAGCATGAGCTTTCAGGGCTGGCACCTTCCTGGTGGGAGAAGGAGCCGGACGTTTGCCTTTTCGGAAATTGGCTCTGCCGAGAACGAACACCGTGAGGTGTACCGTTCCTGGGTCAGTACAGATCCACAATGCTGTTGTGCCTGTGGATAGGCTGCACGGGGACGGTGAAGACGAGCATGAGCTTTCAGGGCTGGCACCTTCCTGGTGGGAGAAGGAGCCGGACTTTTGCCTTTTCGGAGGGAGAGTCTGCTGAGAACGAACACCGTGAGGTCTACCGTTCCTGGGCAAGTACAGATCCACAATGCTGTTGTGCCTGTGGATAGGCTGCACAGGGACAGTGAAGAGCAGCATGAGCTTTCAGGGCTGGCACCTTCCTTGTGGGAGAAGGAGCCGGACGTCTGCCTTTTCTTAGGGAGAGTCTGCTGAGAACGAACACCGTGAGGTCTACCATTCTGGGCAAGTACAGATCCACAATGCTGTTATGCCTGTGGATAGGCTGCACAAGTGCGGTGAAGACCAGCATGAGCGTTCAGGGCTTGCACCTTCCTTGTGGGACAAGGAGCCGGACGTTTGCCTTTTCGGAAAGAGGCTCTGCTGAGAACAAACACCGTGAGATCTACCGTTCCTGGGCAAGCACGGATACGCAATGCTGTTGTGCCTGTGGATAGGCTGCACAGGGACGGTGAAGACTAGCTTCAGCTTTCAGGGCTGGCACCTTCCTTGTGGGAGAAGGAGCCGGACGTTTGCCTTTTCGGAAAGAGGCTCTGCCGAGAACGAACACCGTGAGGTCTACCGTTCTGGGCAAGTACAGATCCACAATGCTGTTGTGCCTGTGGATAGGCTGCACAGGGACAGTGAAGACCAGCATGAGCTTTCAGGGCTGGCACCTTCCTGGTGGGAGAAGGAGCCAGACGTTTGCCTTTTCGGAAAGAGGCTCTGCCGAGAACGAGTGCCGTGCCATGTGCCGCCTGTGGGAAAGCACAGATCCCCAGTGCTGTTGTGCCTGTGCATAGGCTGCACGGGGACAGTGAAGACCAGCATGAGCTTTCAGGGCTGGCACCTTCCTTGTGGGACAAGGAGCCGGACGTTTGCCTTTTCGGGAAGAGGCTCTGCTGTGAACAAACACCGTGAGATCTACAGTTCCTGGGCAAGCACGGATACCCAGTACTGTTGTGCCTGTGGATAGGCTGCACAGGGACAGTGAAGAGCAGCATGAGCTTTCAGGGCTGGCACCTTCCTGGTGGGAGAAGGAGCCGGACGTTTGCCTTTTCGGAAAGAGGCTCTGCTGAGAACGAACACCGTGAGGTGTACCTTTCCTGGGCAAGCACGGATCCCCAGTGCTGTTGTGCCTGTGGATAGGCTGCACAGGGACAGTGAAGAGAAGCATGAGCTTTCAGGGCTGGCACCTTCCTTGTGGGAGAAGGAGCCGGACGTCTGCCTTTTCTTAGGGAGAGTCTGCTGAGAACGAACACCGTGAGGTCTACCGTTCTGGGCAAGTACAGATCCACAATGCTGTTATGCCTGTGGATAGGCTGCACAAGTGCGGTGAAGACCAGCATGAGCGTTCAGGGCTTGCACCTTCCTTGTGGGACAAGGAGCCGGACGTTTGCCTTTTTGGAAAGAGGCTCTGCCGAGAACGAGTGCCGTGCCATGTGCCGCCTGTGGGAAAGCACAGATCCCCAGTGCTGTTGTGCCTGTGCATAGGCTGCACGGGGACAGTGAAGACCAGCATGAGCTTTCAGGGCTGGGACCTTCCTTGTGGGAGAAGGAGCCGGACGTTTGCCTTTTCGGAAAGAGGCTCTGCTGAGAACAAACACCGTGAGATCTACCGTTCCTGGGCAAGCACGGATCCCCAATGCTGTTGTGCCTGTGGATAGGCTGCACAGGGACAGTGAAGAGCAGCATGAGCTTTCAGGGCTGGCACCTTCCTGGTGGGAGAAGGAGCCGGACGTTTGCCTTTTCGGAAAGAGGCTCAGCCGAGAACGAACACCGTGAGGTGTACCTTTCCTGGGCAAGTACAGATCCACAATGCTGTTGTGCCTGTGGATAGGCTGCACAGGGACAGTGAAGACCAGCATGAGCTTTCAGGGCTGGCACCTTCCTTGTGGGACAAGGAGCCGGACGTTTGCCTTTTCGGAATAAGGCTCTGCCGAGAACGAGTGCCGTGCCATGTGCTGCTTGTGGGAAAGCAAAGGTCCCCAATGCTGTTGTGCCTGTGGATAGGCTGCACGGGGACGGTGAAGACGAGCATGAGCGTTCAGGGCTGGCAACTTCCTGGTGGGAGAAGGAGCCAGACGTTTGCCTTTTCGGAAAGAGGCTCTGCTGAGAACGAACACCGTGAGATGTGCCGTCTGTGGGAAAGCACAGATCCCCAGCGCTGTTGTGCCTGTGCATAGGCTGCACGGGGACAGTGAAGAGCAGCATGAGCTTTCAGGGCTGGCACCTTCCTGGTGGGAGAAGGAGCCGGACGTTTGCCTTTTCGGAAAGAGGCTCTGCTGAGAACAATCACCGTGAGATCTACCGTTCCTGGGCAAGCACGGATCCCCAATGCTGTTGTGCCTGTGGATAGGCTGCACAGGGACAGTGAAGAGCAGCATGAGCTTTCAGGGCTGGCACCTTCCTGGTGGGAGAAGGAGCCGGACGTTTGCCTTTTCGGAAAGAGGCTCTGCCGAGAACGAGTGCCGTGCCATGTGCCGCCTGTGGGAAAGCAAAGATCCCCAGTGCTGTTGTGCCTGTGCATAGGCTGCACGGGGACAGTGAAGACCAGCATGAGCTTTCAGGGCTGGCACCTTCCTGGTGGGAGAAGGAGCCGGACGTCTGCCTTTTCGGAGGGAGAGTCTGCTGAGAACGAACACCGTGAGGTCTACCGTTCTTGGGCAAGTACAGATCCACAATGCTGTTATGCCTGTGGATAGGCTGCACAAGTGCGGTGAAGACCAGCATGAGCTTTCAGGGCTGGCACCTTCCTGGTGGGAGAAGGAGCCGGACGTTTGCCTTTTCGGAAATTGGCTCTGCCGAGAACGAACACCATGAGGTGTACCGTTCCTGGGTCAGTACAGATCCACAATGCTGTTGTGCCTGTGGATAGGCTGCACGGGGACGGTGAAGACGAGCATGAGCTTTCAGGGCTGGCACCTTCCTGGTGGGAGAAGGAGCCGGACTTTTGCCTTTTCGGAGGGAGAGTCTGCTGAGAACGAACACCGTGAGGTCTACCGTTCCTGGGCAAGTACAGATCCACAATGCTGTTGTGCCTGTGGATAGGCTGCACAGGGACAGTGAAGAGCAGCATGAGCTTTCAGGGCTGGCACCTTCCTGGTGGGAGAAGGAGCCGGACGTTTGCCTTTTCGGAAAGAGGCTCTGCTGAGAACAATCACCGTGAGGTGTACCGTTCCTGGGCAAGCACGGATCCCCAGTGCTGTTGTGCCTGTGGATAGGCTGCACAGGGACAGTGAAGAGAAGCATGAGCTTTCAGGGCTGGCACCTTCCTTGTGGGAGAAGGAGCCGGACGTCTGCCTTTTCTTAGGGAGAGTCTGCTGAGAACGAACACCGTGAGGTCTACCGTTCTGGGCAAGTACAGATCCACAATGCTGTTATGCCTGTGGATAGGCTGCACAAGTGCGGTGAAGACCAGCATGAGCGTTCAGGGCTTGCACCTTCCTTGTGGGACAAGGAGCCGGACGTTTGCCTTTTCGGAAAGAGGCTCTGCTGAGAACAAACACCGTGAGATCTACCGTTCCTGGGCAAGCACGGATACGCAATGCTGTTGTGCCTGTGGATAGGCTGCACAGGGACGGTGAAGACGAGCTTCAGCTTTCAGGGCTGGCACCTTCCTTGTGGGAGAAGGAGCCGGACGTTTGCCTTTTCGGAAAGAGGCTCTGCCGAGAACGAACACCGTGAGGTGTACCTTTCCTGGGCAAGTACAGATCCACAATGCTGTTGTGCCTGTGGATAGGCTGCACAGGGACAGTGAAGACCAGCATGAGCTTTCAGGGCTGGCACCTTCCTGGTGGGAGAAGGAGCCAGACGTTTGCCTTTTCGGAAAGAGGCTCTGCCGAGAACGAGTGCCGTGCCATGTGCCGCCTGTGGGAAAGCACAGATCCCCAGTGCTGTTGTGCCTGTGCATAGGCTGCACGGGGACAGTGAAGACCAGCATGAGCTTTCAGGGCTGGCACCTTCCTTGTGGGACAAGGAGCCGGACGTTTGCCTTTTCGGGAAGAGGCTCTGCTGTGAACAAACACCGTGAGATCTACAGTTCCTGGGCAAGCACGGATACCCAGTACTGTTGTGCCTGTGGATAGGCTGCACAGGGACAGTGAAGAGCAGCATGAGCTTTCAGGGCTGGCACCTTCCTGGTGGGAGAAGGAGCCGGACTTTTGCCTTTTCGGAAAGAGGCTCTGCCGAGAACGGCCAACGTGAGGTGAACCGTTCCTGGGCAAGTAAAGATCCACAATGCTGTTGTGCCTGTGGATAGGCTGCACAGGGACAGTGAAGAGCAGCATGAGCGTTCAGGGCTGGCACCTTCCTTGTGGGAGAATGAGCTGGACGTTTGCCTTTTCGGAAAGAGGCTCTGCTGAGAACGAACACCGTGAGGTGTACCGTTCCTGGGCAAGTACAGATCCACAATGCTGTTGTGCCTGTGGATAGGCTGCACAGGTGCGGGGAAGACCAGCATGAGCTTTCAGGGCTGGTACCTTCCTTGTGGGAGAAGGAGCCGGACGTTTGCCTTTTCGGAAAGAGGCTCTGCTGAGAAGAAACACCATGAGATCTACCATTCCTGGGCAAGCACGGATCCCCAATGCTGTTGTGCCTGTGGATAGGCTGCACAGGGACAGTGAAGAGCAGCATGAGCTTTCAGGGCTGGCACCTTCCTGGTGGGAGAAGGAGCCGGACGTTTGCCTTTTCGGAAATTGGCTCTGCCGAGAACGAACACCGTGAGGTGTACCGTTCCTGGGCAAGTACAGATCCACAATGCTGTTGTGCCTGTGGATAGGCTGCACGGGGACGGTGAAGACCAGCATGAGCTTTCAGGGCTTGCACCTTCCTTGTGGGAGAAGGAGCCGGACGTCTGCCTTTTCGGAAGGAGAGTCTGCTGAGAACGAACACCGTGAGGTCTACCGTTCCTGGGCAAGTACAGATCCACAATGCTGTTGTGCCTGTGGATAGGCTGCACAGGTGCGGTGAAGAGCAGCATGAGCTTTCAGGGCTGGCACCTTCCTTGTGGGAGAATGAGCCGGACGTTTGCCTTTTCGGAAAGAGGCTCTGCCGAGAACGAACACCGTGAGGTGTACCTTTCCTGGGCAAGTACAGATCCACAATGCTGTTGTGCCTGTGGATAGGCTGCACAGGGACAGTGAAGAGCAGCATGAGCTTTCAGGGCTGGCACCTTCCTTGTGGGACAAGGAGCCGGACGTTTGCCTTTTCGGAATAAGGCTCTGCCGAGAACGAGTGCCGTGCCATGTGCTGCTTGTGGGAAAGCAAAGGTCCCCAATGCTGTTGTGCCTGTGGATAGGCTGCACGGGGACGGTGAAGACGAGCATGAGCGTTCAGGGCTGGCAACTTCCTGGTGGGAGAAGGAGCCAGACGTTTGCCTTTTCGGAAAGAGGCTCTGCTGAGAACGAACACCGTGAGATGTGCCGTCTGTGGGAAAGCACAGATCCCCAGCGCTGTTGTGCCTGTGCATAGGCTGCACGGGGACAGTGAAGAGCAGCATGAGCTTTCAGGGCTGGCACCTTCCTGGTGGGAGAAGGAGCCGGACGTTTGCCTTTTCGGAAAGAGGCCCTGCCGAGAACGAGTGCCGTGCCATGTGCCGCCTGTGGGAAAGCAAAGATCCCCAGTGCTGTTGTGCCTGTGCATAGGCTGCACGGGGAAAGTGAAGACCAGCATGAGCTTTCAGGGCTGGGACCTTCCTTGTGGGAGAAGGAGCCGGACGTTTGCCTTTTCGGAAAGAGGCTCTGCTGAGAACAATCACCGTGAGATCTACCGTTCCTGGGCAAGCACGGATCCCCAATGCTGTTGTGCCTGTGGATAGGCTGCACGGGGACAGTGAAGAGCAGCATGAGCTTTCAGGGCTGGCACCTTCCTTGTGGGAGAAGGAGCCGGACGTCTGCCTTTTCGGAGGGAGAGTCTGCTGAGAACGAACACCATGAGGTCTACCGTTCTTGGGCAAGTACAGATCCACAATGCTGTTATGCCTGTGGATAGGCTGCACAAGTGCGGTGAAGACCAGCATGAGCTTTCAGGGCTGGCACCTTCCTGGTGGGAGAAGGAGCCGGACGTTTGCCTTTTCGGAAAGTGGCTCTGCCGAGAACGAACACCGTGAGGTCTACCGTTCTTGGGCAAGTACAGATCCACAATGCTGTTGTGCCTGTGGATAGGCTGCACAAGTGCGGTGAAGACCAGCATGAGCTTTCAGGGCTGGCACCTTCCTTGTGGGAGAAGGAGCCGGACGTTTGCCTTTTCGGAAAGTGGCTCTGCCGAGAACGACCACCGTGAGGTGTACCGTTCCTGGGCAAGTACAGATCCACAATGCAGTTGTGCCTGTGGATAGGCTGCACGGGGACGGTGAAGACGAGCATGAGCTTTCAGGGCTGGCACCTTCCTGGTGGGAGAAGGAGGCGGACGTCTGCCTTTTCGGAGGGAGAGTCTGCTGAGAACGAACACCGTGAGGTCTACCGTTCTTGGGCAAGTACAGATCCACAATGCTGTTATGACTGTGGATAGGCTGCACAAGTGCGGTGAAGACCAGCATGAGCTTTCAGGGCTGGCATCTTCCTGGTGGGAGAAGGAGCCGGACGTTTGCCTTTTCGGAAAGTGGCTCTGCCGAGAACGAACACCGTGAGGTCTACCGTTCTTGAGCAAGTACAGATCCACAATGCTGTTATGCCTGTGGATAGGCTGCACAAGTGCTGTGAAGACCAGCATGAGCTTTCAGGGCTGGCACCTTCCTGGTGGGAGAAGGAGCCGGACGTTTGCCTTTTCGGAAAGTGGCTCTGCCGAGAACGACCACCGTGAGGTGTACCGTTCCTGGGCAAGTACAGATCCACAATGCTGTTGTGCCTGTGGATAGGCTGCACAGGTGCGGTGAAGAGCAGCATGAGCTTTCAGGGCTGGCACCTTCCTTGTGGGAGAAGGAGCCGGACTTTTGCCTTTTCAGAAGGAGAGTCTGCTGAGAACGAACACCGTGAGGTCTACCGTTCCTGGGCAAGTACAGATCCACAATGCTGTTGTGCCTGTGGATAGGCTGCACAGGTGCGGTGAAGAGCAGCATGAGCTTTCAGGGCTGGCACCTTCCTGGTGGGAGAAGGAGCCGGACGTTTGCCTTTTCGGAAAGAGGCTCTGCTGAGAACGAACACCGTGAGGTGTACCTTTCCTGGGCAAGCACGGATCCCCAGTGCTGTTGTGCCTGTGGATAGGCTGCACAGGGACAGTGAAGAGAAGCATGAGCTTTCAGGGCTGGCACCTTCCTTGTGGGAGAAGGAGCCGGACGTCTGCCTTTTCTTAGGGAGAGTCTGCTGAGAACGAACACCGTGAGGTCTACCGTTCTGGGCAAGTACAGATCCACAATGCTGTTATGCCTGTGGATAGGCTGCACAAGTGCGGTGAAGACCAGCATGAGCGTTCAGGGCTTGCACCTTCCTTGTGGGACAAGGAGCCGGACGTTTGCCTTTTCGGAAAGAGGCTCTGCCGAGAACGAGTGCCGTGCCATGTGCCGCCTGTGGGAAAGCAAAGATCCCCAGTGCTGTTGTGCCTGTGCATAGGCTGCACGGGGACAGTGAAGACCAGCATGAGCTTTCAGGGCTGGCACCTTCCTTGTGGGAGAAGGAGCCGGACATTTGCCTTTTTGGAAAGAGGCTCTGCTGAGAATAAACACCGTGAGATCTACCGTTCCTGGGCAAGCACGGATCCCCAATGCTGTTGTGCCTGTGGATAGGCTGCACAGGGCCAGTGAAGAGCAGCATGAGCTTTCAGGGCTGGCACCTTCCTGGTGGGAGAAGGAGCCGGACGTTTGCCTTTTCGGAAAGAGGCTCTGCCGAGAACGAACACCGTGAGGTGTACCTTTCCTGGGCAAGTACAGATCCACAATGCTGTTGTGCCTGTGGATAGGCTGCACAGGGACAGTGAAGACCAGCATGAGCTTTCAGGGCTGGCACCTTCCTTGTGGGACAAGGAGCCGGACGTTTGCCTTTTCGGAATAAGGCTCTGCCGAGAACGAGTGCCGTGCCATGTGCTGCTTGTGGGAAAGCAAAGGTCCCCAATGCTGTTGTGCCTGTGGATAGGCTGCACGGGGACGGTGAAGACGAGCATGAGCGTTCAGGGCTGGCAACTTCCTGGTGGGAGAAGGAGCCAGACGTTTGCCTTTTCGGAAAGAGGCTCTGCTGAGAACGAACACCGTGAGATGTACCGTCTGTGGGAAAGCACAGATCCCCAGCGCTGTTGTGCCTGTGCATAGGCTGCACGGGGACAGTGAAGAGCAGCATGAGCTTTCAGGGCTGGCACCTTCCTGGTGGGAGAAGGAGCCGGACGTTTGCCTTTTCGGAAAGAGGCTCTGCTGAGAACAATCACCGTGAGATCTACCGTTCCTGGGCAAGCACGGATCCCCAATGCTGTTGTGCCTGTGGATAGGCTGCACAGGGACAGTGAAGAGCAGCATGAGCTTTCAGGGCTGGCACCTTCCTGGTGGGAGAAGGAGCCGGACGTTTGCCTTTTCGGAAAGAGGCTCTGCCGAGAACGAGTGCCGTGCCATGTGCCGCCTGTGGGAAAGCAAAGATCCCCAGTGCTGTTGTGCCTGTGCATAGGCTGCACGGGGACAGTGAAGACCAGCATGAGCTTTCAGGGCTGGGACCTTCCTTGTGGGAGAAGGAGCCGGACGTCTGCCTTTTCGGAGGGAGAGTCTGCTGAGAACGAACACCGTGAGGTCTACCGTTCTTGGGCAAGTACAGATCCACAATGCTGTTATGCCTGTGGATAGGCTGCACAAGTGCGGTGAAGACCAGCATGAGCTTTCAGGGCTGGCACCTTCCTGGTGGGAGAAGGAGCCGGACGTTTGCCTTTTCGGAAATTGGCTCTGCCGAGAACGAACACCGTGAGGTGTACCGTTCCTGGGTCAGTACAGATCCACAATGCTGTTGTGCCTGTGGATAGGCTGCACGGGGACGGTGAAGACGAGCATGAGCTTTCAGGGCTGGCACCTTCCTGGTGGGAGAAGGAGCCGGACTTTTGCCTTTTCGGAGGGAGAGTCTGCTGAGAACGAACACCGTGAGGTCTACCGTTCCTGGGCAAGTACAGATCCACAATGCTGTTGTGCCTGTGGATAGGCTGCACAGGGACAGTGAAGAGCAGCATGAGCTTTCAGGGCTGGCACCTTCCTTGTGGGAGAAGGAGCCGGACGTCTGCCTTTTCTTAGGGAGAGTCTGCTGAGAACGAACACCGTGAGGTCTACCGTTCTGGGCAAGTACAGATCCACAATGCTGTTATGCCTGTGGATAGGCTGCACAAGTGCGGTGAAGACCAGCATGAGCGTTCAGGGCTTGCACCTTCCTTGTGGGACAAGGAGCCGGACGTTTGCCTTTTCGGAAAGAGGCTCTGCTGAGAACAAACACCGTGAGATCTACCGTTCCTGGGCAAGCACGGATACGCAATGCTGTTGTGCCTGTGGATAGGCTGCACAGGGACGGTGAAGACCAGCATGAGCTTTCAGGGCTGGCACCTTCCTTGTGGGAGAAGGAGCCGGACGTTTGCCTTTTCGGAAAGAGGCTCTGCCGAGAACGAACACCGTGAGGTGTACCTTTCCTGGGCAAGTACAGATCCACAATGCTGTTGTGCCTGTGGATAGGCTGCACAGGGACAGTGAAGACCAGCATGAGCTTTCAGGGCTGGCACCTTCCTGGTGGGAGAAGGAGCCAGACGTTTGCCTTTTCGGAAAGAGGCTCTGCCGAGAACGAGTGCCGTGCCATGTGCCGCCTGTGGGAAAGCACAGATCCCCAGTGCTGTTGTGCCTGTGCATAGGCTGCACGGGGACAGTGAAGACCAGCATGAGCTTTCAGGGCTGGCACCTTCCTTGTGGGACAAGGAGCCGGACGTTTGCCTTTTCGGGAAGAGGCTCTGCTGTGAACAAACACCGTGAGATCTACAGTTCCTGGGCAAGCACGGATACCCAGTACTGTTGTGCCTGTGGATAGGCTGCACAGGGACAGTGAAGAGCAGCATGAGCTTTCAGGGCTGGCACCTTCCTTGTGGGAGAAGGAGCCGGACTTTTGCCTTTTCGGAAAGAGGCTCTGCCGAGAACGGCCAACGTGAGGTGAACCGTTCCTGGGCAAGTAAAGATCCACAATGCTGTTGTGCCTGTGGATAGGCTGCACAGGGACAGTGAAGAGCAGCATGAGCGTTCAGGGCTGGCACCTTCCTTGTGGGAGAATGAGCTGGACGTTTGCCTTTTCGGAAAGAGGCTCTGCTGAGAACGAACACCGTGAGGTGTACCGTTCCTGGGCAAGTACAGATCCACAATGCTGTTGTGCCAGTGGATAGGCTGCACAGGTGCGGGGAAGACCAGCATCAGCTTTCAGGGCTGGTACCTTCCTTGTGGGACAAGGAGCCGGACGTTTGCCTTTTCGGAAAGAGGCTCTGCTGAGAACAAACACCATGAGATCTACCATTCCTGGGCAAGCACGGATCCCCAATGCTGTTGTGCCTGTGGATAGGCTGCACAGGGACAGTGAAGAGCAGCATGAGCTTTCAGGGCTGGCACCTTCCTTGTGGGAGAAGGAGCCGGACGTGTGCCTTTTCGGAAAGAGGCTCTGCTGAGAACAAACACCATGAGATCTACCGTTCCTGGGCAAGCACGGATCCCCAATGCTGTTGTGCCTGTGGATAGGCTGCACAGGGACAGTGAAGAGCAGCATGAGCTTTCAGGGCTGGCACCTTCCTGGTGGGAGAAGGAGCCGGACGTCTGCCTTTTCGGAGGGAGAGTCTGCTGAGAACGAACACCGTGAGGTCTACCGTTCTTGGGCAAGTACAGATCCACAATGCTGTTATGCCTGTGGATAGGCTGCACAAGTGTGGTGAAGACCAGCATGAGCTTTCAGGGCTGGCACCTTCCTGGTGGGAGAAGGAGCCGGACGTTTGCCTTTTCGGAAATTGGCTCTGCCGAGAACGAACACCGTGAGGTGTACCGTTCCTGGGCAAGTACAGATCCACAATGCTGTTGTGCCTGTGGATAGGCTGCACGGGGACGGTGAAGACCAGCATGAGCTTTCAGGGCTGGCACCTTCCTTGTGGGAGAAGGAGCCGGACGTCTGCCTTTTCGGAAGGAGAGTCTGCTGAGAACGAACACCGTGAGGTCTACCGTTCCTGGGCAAGTACAGATCCACAATGCTGTTGTGCCTGTGGATAGGCTGCACAGGTGCGGTGAAGAGCAGCATGAGCTTTCAGGGCTGGCACCTTCCTGGTGGGAGAAGGAGCCGGACGTTTGCCTTTTCGGAAAGAGGCTCTGCCGAGAACGAACACCGTGAGGTGTACCTTTCCTGGGCAAGTACAGATCCACAATGCTGTTGTGCCTGTGGATAGGCTGCACAGGGACAGTGAAGAGCAGCATGAGCTTTCAGGGCTGGCACCTTCCTTGTGGGACAAGGAGCCGGACGTTTGCCTTTTCGGAATAAGGCTCTGCCGAGAACGAGTGCCGTGCCATGTGCTGCTTGTGGGAAAGCAAAGGTCCCCAATGCTGTTGTGCCTGTGGATAGGCTGCACGGGGACGGTGAAGACGAGCATGAGCGTTCAGGGCTGGCAACTTCCTGGTGGGAGAAGGAGCCAGACGTTTGCCTTTTCGGAAAGAGGCTCTGCTGAGAACGAACACCGTGAGATGTGCCGTCTGTGGGAAAGCACAGATCCCCAGCGCTGTTGTGCCTGTGCATAGGCTGCACGGGGACAGTGAAGAGCAGCATGAGCTTTCAGGGCTGGCACCTTCCTGGTGGGAGAAGGAGCCGGACGTTTGCCTTTTCGGAAAGAGGCCCTGCCGAGAACGAGTGCCGTGCCATGTGCCGCCTGTGGGAAAGCAAAGATCCCCAGTGCTGTTGTGCCTGTGCATAGGCTGCACGGGGAAAGTGAAGACCAGCATGAGCTTTCAGGGCTGGGACCTTCCTTGTGGGAGAAGGAGCCGGACGTTTGCCTTTTCGGAAAGAGGCTCTGCTGAGAACAATCACCGTGAGATCTACCGTTCCTGGGCAAGCACGGATCCCCAATGCTGTTGTGCCTGTGGATAGGCTGCACAGGGACAGTGAAGAGCAGCATGAGCTTTCAGGGCTGGCACCTTCCTTGTGGGAGAAGGAGCCGGACGTCTGCCTTTTCGGAGGGAGAGTCTGCTGAGAACGAACACCATGAGGTCTACCGTTCTTGGGCAAGTACAGATCCACAATGCTGTTATGCCTGTGGATAGGCTGCACAAGTGCGGTGAAGACCAGCATGAGCTTTCAGGGCTGGCACCTTCCTTGTGGGAGAAGGAGCCGGACGTTTGCCTTTTCGGAAAGTGGCTCTGCCGAGAACGACCACCGTGAGGTGTACCGTTCCTGGGCAAGTACAGATCCACAATGCAGTTGTGCCTGTGGATAGGCTGCACGGGGACGGTGAAGACGAGCATGAGCTTTCAGGGCTGGCACCTTCCTGGTGGGAGAAGGAGGCGGACGTCTGCCTTTTCGGAGGGAGAGTCTGCTGAGAACGAACACCGTGAGGTCTACCGTTCTTGGGCAAGTACAGATCCACAATGCTGTTATGACTGTGGATAGGCTGCACAAGTGCGGTGAAGACCAGCATGAGCTTTCAGGGCTGGCATCTTCCTGGTGGGAGAAGGAGCCGGACGTTTGCCTTTTCGGAAAGTGGCTCTGCCGAGAACGACCACCGTGAGGTCTACCGTTCTTGGGCAAGTACAGATCCACAATGCTGTTATGCCTGTGGATAGGCTGCACAAGTGCTGTGAAGACCAGCATGAGCTTTCAGGGCTGGCACCTTCCTGGTGGGAGAAGGAGCCGGACGTTTGCCTTTTCGGAAAGTGGCTCTGCCGAGAACGACCACCGTGAGGTGTACCGTTCCTGGGCAAGTACAGATCCACAATGCTGTTGTGCCTGTGGATAGGCTGCACAGGTGCGGTGAAGAGCAGCATGAGCTTTCAGGGCTGGCACCTTCCTTGTGGGAGAAGGAGCCGGACTTTTGCCTTTTCAGAAGGAGAGTCTGCTGAGAACGAACACCGTGAGGTCTACCGTTCCTGGGCAAGTACAGATCCACAATGCTGTTGTGCCTGTGGATAGGCTGCACAGGTGCGGTGAAGAGCAGCATGAGCTTTCAGGGCTGGCACCTTCCTGGTGGGAGAAGGAGCCGGACGTTTGCCTTTTCGGAAAGAGGCTCTGCTGAGAACGAACACCGTGAGGTGTACCTTTCCTGGGCAAGCACGGATCCCCAGTGCTGTTGTGCCTGTGGATAGGCTGCACAGGGACAGTGAAGAGAAGCATGAGCTTTCAGGGCTGGCACCTTCCTTGTGGGAGAAGGAGCCGGACGTCTGCCTTTTCTTAGGGAGAGTCTGCTGAGAACGAACACCGTGAGGTCTACCGTTCTGGGCAAGTACAGATCCACAATGCTGTTATGCCTGTGGATAGGCTGCACAAGTGCGGTGAAGACCAGCATGAGCGTTCAGGGCTTGCACCTTCCTTGTGGGACAAGGAGCCGGACGTTTGCCTTTTCGGAAAGAGGCTCTGCCGAGAACGAGTGCCGTGCCATGTGCCGCCTGTGGGAAAGCAAAGATCCCCAGTGCTGTTGTGCCTGTGCATAGGCTGCACGGGGACAGTGAAGAGCAGCATGAGCTTTCAGGGCTGGCACCTTCCTGGTGGGAGAAGGAGCCGGACGTTTGCCTTTTCGGAAAGAGGCTCTGCTGAGAACAATCACCGTGAGATCTACCGTTCCTGGGCAAGCACGGATCCCCAATGCTGTTGTGCCTGTGGATAGGCTGCACAGGGACAGTGAAGAGCAGCATGAGCTTTCAGGGCTGGGACCTTCCTTGTGGGAGAAGGAGCCGGACGTTTGCCTTTTCGGAAAGAGGCTCTGCCGAGAACGAGTGCCGTGCCATGTGCCGCCTGTGGGAAAGCAAAGATCCCCAGTGCTGTTGTGCCTGTGCATAGGCTGCACGGGGACAGTGAAGAGCAGCATGAGCTTTCAGGGCTGGCACCTTCCTGGTGGGAGAAGGAGCCGGACGTCTGCCTTTTCGGAGGGAGAGTCTGCTGAGAACGAACACCGTGAGGTCTACCGTTCTTGGGCAAGTACAGATCCACAATGCTGTTATGCCTGTGGATAGGCTGCACAAGTGCGGTGAAGACCAGCATGAGCTTTCAGGGCTGGCACCTTCCTGGTGGGAGAAGGAGCCGGACGTTTGCCTTTTCGGAAATTGGCTCTGCCGAGAACGAACACCGTGAGGTGTACCGTTCCTGGGTAAGTACAGATCCACAATGCTGTTGTGCCTGTGGATAGGCTGCACGGGGACGGTGAAGACGAGCATGAGCTTTCAGGGCTGGCACCTTCCTGGTGGGAGAAGGAGCCGGACTTTTGCCTTTTCGGAGGGAGAGTCTGCTGAGAACGAACACCGTGAGGTCTACCGTTCCTGGGCAAGTACAGATCCACAATGCTGTTGTGCCTGTGGATAGGCTGCACAGGGACAGTGAAGAGCAGCATGAGCTTTCAGGGCTGGCACCTTCCTGGTGGGAGAAGGAGCCGAACGTTTGCCTTTTCGGAAAGAGGCTCTGCTGAGAACGAACACCGTGAGGTGTACCGTTCCTGGGCAAGCACGGATCCCCAGTGCTGTTGTGCCTGTGGATAGGCTGCACAGGGACAGTGAAGAGAAGCATGAGCTTTCAGGGCTGGCACCTTCCTTGTGGGAGAAGGAGCCGGACGTCTGCCTTTTCTTAGGGAGAGTCTGCTGAGAACGAACACCGTGAGGTCTACCGTTCTGGGCAAGTACAGATCCACAATGCTGTTATGCCTGTGGATAGGCTGCACAAGTGCGGTGAAGACCAGCATGAGCGTTCAGGGCTTGCACCTTCCTTGTGGGACAAGGAGCCGGACGTTTGCCTTTTCGGAAAGTGGCTCTGCTGAGAACAAACACCGTGAGATCTACCGTTCCTGGGCAAGCACGGATACGCAATGCTGTTGTGCCTGTGGATAGGCTGCACAGGGACGGTGAAGACGAGCTTCAGCTTTCAGGGCTGGCACCTTCCTTGTGGGAGAAGGAGCCGGACGTTTGCCTTTTCGGAAAGAGGCTCTGCCGAGAACGAACACCGTGAGGTGTACCTTTCCTGGGCAAGTACAGATCCACAATGCTGTTGTGCCTGTGGATAGGCTGCACAGGGACAGTGAAGACCAGCATGAGCTTTCAGGGCTGGCACCTTCCTGGTGGGAGAAGGAGCCAGACGTTTGCCTTTTCGGAAAGAGGCTCTGCCGAGAACGAGTGCCGTGCCATGTGCCGCCTGTGGGAAAGCACAGATCCCCAGTGCTGTTGTGCCTGTGCATAGGCTGCACGGGGACAGTGAAGACCAGCATGAGCTTTCAGGGCTGGCACCTTCCTTGTGGGACAAGGAGCCGGACGTTTGCCTTTTCTTGAAGAGGCTCTGCTGTGAACAAACACCGTGAGATCTACAGTTCCTGGGCAAGCACGGATACCCAGTACTGTTGTGCCTGTGGATAGGCTGCACAGGGACAGTGAAGAGCAGCATGAGCTTTCAGGGCTGGCACCTTCCTTGTGGGAGAAGGAGCCGGACTTTTGACTTTTCGGAAAGAGGCTCTGCCGAGAACGGCCAACGTGAGGTGAACCGTTCCTGGGCAAGTAAAGATCCACAATGCTGTTGTGCCTGTCGATAGGCTGCACAGGGACAGTGAAGAGCAGCATGAGCGTTCAGGGCTGGCACCTTCCTTGTGGGAGAATGAGCTGGACGTTTGCCTTTTCGGAAAGAGGCTCTGCTGAGAACGAACACCGTGAGGTGTACCGTTCCTGGGCAAGTACAGATCCACAATGCTGTTGTGCCTGTGGATAGGCTGCACAGGTGCGGGGAAGACCAGCATGAGCTTTCAGGGCTGGTACCTTCCTTGTGGGACAAGGAGCCGGACTTTTGCCTTTTCGGAAAGAGGCTCTGCTGAGAACAAACACCATGAGATCTACCATTCCTGGGCAAGCACGGATACCCAATGCAGTTGTGCCTGTGGATAGGCTGCACAGGGACAGTGAAGAGCAGCATGAGCTTTCAGGGCTGGCACCTTCCTTGTGGGAGAAGGAGCCGGACGTTTGCCTTTTCGGAAAGAGGCTCTGCTGAGAACAAACACCATGAGATGTGCCGTCTGTGGGAAAGCACAGATCCCCAGCGCTGTTGTGCCTGTGGATAGGCTGCACGGGGACAGTGAAGAGCAGCATGAGCTTTCAGGGCTGGCACCTTCCTGGTGGGAGAAGGAGCCGGACGTTTGCCTTTTCGGAAAGAGGCTCTGCCGAGAAAGAGTGCCGTGCCATGTGCCGCCTGTGGGAAAGCAAAGATCCCCAGTGCTGTTATGCCTGTGCATAGGCTGCACGGGGACAGTGAAGACCAGCATGAGCTTTCAGGGCTGGGACCTTCCTTGTGGGAGAAGGAGCCGGACGTTTGCCTTTTCGGAAAGAGGCTCTGCTGAGAACAAACACCGTGAGATCTACCGTTCCTGGGCAAGCACGGATCCCCAATGCTGTTGTGCCTGTGGATAGGCTGCACAGGGACAGTGAAGAGCAGCATGAGCTTTCAGGGCTGGCACCTTCCTTGTGGGAGAAGGAGCCGGACGTCTGCCTTTTCGGAGGGAGAGTCTGCTGAGAACGAACACCGTGAGGTCTACCGTTCTTGGGCAAGTACAGATCCACAATGCTGTTATGCCTGTGGATAGGCTGCACAAGTGCGGTGAAGACCAGCATGAGCTTTCAGGGCTGGCACCTTCCTGGTGGGAGAAGGAGCCGGACTTTTGCCTTTTCGGAAAGTGGCTCTGCCGAGAACGAACACCGTGAGGTCTACCGTTCTTGGGCAAGTACAGATCCACAATGCTGTTATGCCTGTGGATAGGCTGCACAAGTGCGGTGAAGACCAGCATGAGCTTTCAGGGCTGGCACCTTCCTGGTGGGACAAGGAGCCGGACGTTTGCCTTTTCGGAAAGTGGCTCTGCCGAGAACGACCACCGTGAGGTGTACCGTTCCTGGGCAAGTACAGATCCACAATGCTGTTGTGCCTGTGGATAGGCTGCACGGGGACGGTGAAGACGAGCATGAGCTTTCAGGGCTGGCACCTTCCTGGTGGGAGAAGGAGCCGGACGTCTGCCTTTTCAGAAGGAGAGTCTGCTGAGAACGAACACCGTGAGGTCTACCGTTCCTGGGCAAGTACATATCCACAATGCTGTTGTGCCTGTGGATAGCCTGCACAGGTGCGGTGAAGAGCAGCATGAGCTTTCAGGGCTGGCACCTTCCTGGTGGGAGAAGGAGCCGGACGTTTGCCTTTTCGGAAAGAGGCTCTGCTGAGAACGAACAACGTGAGGTGTACCGTTCCTGGGCAAGCACAGATCCCCAGTGCTGTTGTGCCTGTGGATAGGCTGCACAGGGACAGTGAAGAGCAGCATGAGCTTTCAGGGCTGGCACCTTCCTTGTGGGAGAAGGAGCCGGACGTCTGCCTTTTCGGAGGGAGAGTCTGCTGAGAACGAACACCGTGAGGTCTACCGTTCTGGGCAAGTACAGATCCACAATGCTGTTATGCCTGTGGATAGGCTGCACAAGTGCGGTGAAGACCAGCATGAGCGTTCAGGGCTTGCACCTTCCTTGTGGGACAAGGAGCCGGACGTTTGCCTTTTCGGAAAGAGGCTCTGCTGAGAACAAACACCGTGAGATCTACCGTTCCTGGGCAAGCACGGATCCCCAGCACTGTTGTGCCTGTGGATAGGCTGCACAATTGCAGTGAAGACCAGCATGAGCGTTCAGGGCTGGCACCTTCCTTGTGGGACAAGGAGCCGGACGTTTGCCTTTTCGGAAAGAGGCTCTGCCGAGAACGAGTGCCGTGCCATGTGCCGCCTGTGGGAAAGCAAAGATCCCCAGTGCTGTTGTGCCTGTGCATAGGCTGCACGGGGACAGTGAAGAGCAGCATGAGCTTTCAGGGCTGGGACCTTCCTGGTGGGAGAAGGAGCCGGACGTTTGCCTTTTCGGAAAGAGGCTCTGCCGAGAACGAGTGCCGTGCCATGTGCCGCCTGTGGGAAAGCAAAGATCCCCAATGCTGTTGTGCCTGTGGATAGGCTGCACAGGGACAGTGAAGAGCAGCATGAGCTTTCAGGGCTGGCACCTTCCTTGTGGGAGAAGGAGCCGGACGTCTGCCTTTTCGGAGGGAGAGTCTGCTGAGAACGAACACCGTGAGGTCTACCGTTCTTGGGCAAGTACAGATCCACAATGCTGTTATGCCTGTGGATAGGCTGCACAAGTGCGGTGAAGACCAGCATGAGCTTTCAGGGCTGGCACCTTCCTGGTGGGAGAAGGAGCCGGACGTTTGCCTTTTCGGAAAGTGGCTCTGCCGAGAACGAACACCGTGAGGTCTACCGTTCTTGGGCAAGTACAGATCCACAATGCTGTTATGCCTGTGGATAGGCTGCACAAGTGCGGTGAAGACCAGCATGAGCTTTCAGGGCTGGCACCTTCCTGGTGGGAGAAGGAGCCGGACGTTTGCCTTTTCGGAAAGTGGCTCTGCCGAGAACGACCACCGTGAGGTGTACCGTTCCTGGGCAAGTACAGATCCACAATGCTGTTGTGCCTGTGGATAGGCTGCACGGGGACGGTGAAGACGAGCATGAGCTTTCAGGGCTGGCACCTTCCTGGTGGGAGAAGGAGCCGGACGTCTGCCTTTTCAGAAGGAGAGTCTGCTGAGAACGAACACCGTGAGGTCTACCGTTCCTGGGCAAGTACATATCCACAATGCTGTTGTGCCTGTGGATAGCCTGCACAGGTGCGGTGAAGAGCAGCATGAGCTTTCAGGGCTGGCACCTTCCTGGTGGGAGAAGGAGCCGGACGTTTGCCTTTTCGGAAAGAGGCTCTGCTGAGAACGAACAACGTGAGGTGTACCGTTCCTGGGCAAGCACAGATCCCCAGTGCTGTTGTGCCTGTGGATAGGCTGCACAGGGACAGTGAAGAGCAGCATGAGCTTTCAGGGCTGGCACCTTCCTTGTGGGAGAAGGAGCCGGACGTCTGCCTTTTCGGAGGGAGAGTCTGCTGAGAACGAACACCGTGAGGTCTACCGTTCTGGGCAAGTACAGATCCACAATGCTGTTATGCCTGTGGATAGGCTGCACAAGTGCGGTGAAGACCAGCATGAGCGTTCAGGGCTTGCACCTTCCTTGTGGGACAAGGAGCCGGACGTTTGCCTTTTCGGAAAGAGGCTCTGCTGAGAACAAACACCGTGAGATCTACCGTTCCTGGGCAAGCACGGATCCCCAGCACTGTTGTGCCTGTGGATAGGCTGCACAATTGCAGTGAAGACCAGCATGAGCGTTCAGGGCTGGCACCTTCCTTGTGGGACAAGGAGCCGGACGTTTGCCTTTTCGGAAAGAGGCTCTGCCGAGAACGAGTGCCGTGCCATGTGCCGCCTGTGGGAAAGCAAAGATCCCCAGTGCTGTTGTGCCTGTGCATAGGCTGCACGGGGACAGTGAAGAGCAGCATGAGCTTTCAGGGCTGGGACCTTCCTGGTGGGAGAAGGAGCCGGACGTTTGCCTTTTCGGAAAGAGGCTCTGCTGAGAACAAACACCGTGAGATCTACCGTTCCTGGGCAAGCACGGATCCCCAATGCTGTTGTGCCTGTGGATAGGCTGCACAGGGACTGTGAAGAGCAGCATGAGCTTTCAGGGCTGGCACCTTCCTTGTGGGACAAGGAGCCGGACGTTTGCCTTTTCGGAATAAGGCTCTGCCGAGAACGAGTGCCGTGCCATGTGCTGCTTGTGGGAAAGCAAAGGTCCCCAATGCTGTTGAGCCTGTGGATAGGCTGCACGGGGACGGTGAAGACGAGCATGAGCGTTCAGGGCTGGCAACTTCCTGGTGGGAGAAGGAGCCAGACGTTTGCCTTTTCGGAAAGAGGCTCTGCTGAGAACGAACACCGTGAGATGTGCCGTCTGTGGGAAAGCACAGATCCCCAGCGCTGTTGTGCCTGTGCATAGGCTGCACGGGGACAGTGAAGAGCAGCATGAGCTTTCAGGGCTGGCACCTTCCTGGTGGGAGAAGGAGCCGGACGTTTGCCTTTTCGGAAAGAGGCTCTGCCGAGAACGAGTGCCGTGCCATGTGCCGCCTGTGGGAAAGCAAAGATCCCCAGTGCTGTTGTGCCTGTGCATAGGCTGCACGGGGACAGTGAAGACCAGCATGAGCTTTCAGGGCTGGCACCTTCCTTGTGGGAGAAGGAGCCGGACGTTTGCCTTTTCGGAAAGAGGCTCTGCTGAGAACAAACACCGTGAGATCTACCGTTCCTGGGCAAGCACGGATCCCCAATGCTGTTGTGCCTGTGGATAGGCTGCACAGGGACAGTGAAGAGCAGCATGAGCTTTCAGGGCTGGCACCTTCCTTGTGGGAGAAGGAGCCGGACGTCTGCCTTTTCGGAGGGAGAGTCTGCTGAGAACGAACACCGTGAGGTCTACCGTTCTTGGGCAAGTACAGATCCACAATGCTGTTATGCCTGTGGATAGGCTGCACAAGTGCGGTGAAGACCAGCATGAGCTTTCAGGGCTGGCACCTTCCTGGTGGGAGAAGGAGCCGGACGTTTGCCTTTTCGGAAAGAGGCTCTGCCGAGAACGAACACCGTGAGGTGTACCTTTCCTGGGCAAGTACAGATCCACAATGCTGTTGTGCCTGTGCATAGGCTGCACAGGGACAGTGAAGACCAGCATGAGCTTTCAGAGCTTGCACCTTCCTTGTGGGACAAGGAGCCGGACGTTTGCCTTTTCGGAATAAGGCTCTGCCGAGAACGAGTGCCGTGCCATGTGCTGCTTGTGGGAAAGCAAAGGTCCCCAATGCTGTTGTGCCTGTGGATAGGCTGCACGGGGACGGTGAAGACGAGCATGAGCGTTCAGGGCTGGCAACTTCCTGGTGGGAGAAGGAGCCAGACGTTTGCCTTTTCGGAAAGAGGCTCTGCTGAGAACGAACACCATGAGATGTGCCGTCTGTGGGAAAGCACAGATCCCCAGCGCTGTTGTGCCTGTGGATAGGCTGCATGGGGACAGTGAAGAGCAGCATGAGCTTTCAGGGCTGGCACCTTCCTGGTGGGAGAAGGAGCCGGACGTTTGCCTTTTCGGAAAGAGGCTCTGCCGAGAAAGAGTGCCGTGCCATGTGCCGCCTGTGGGAAAGCAAAGATCCCCAGTGCTGTTGTGCCTGTGCATAGGCTGCACGGGGACAGTGAAGAGCAGCATGAGCTTTCAGGGCTGGGACCTTCCTTGTGGGAGAAGGAGCCGGACGTTTGCCTTTTCGGAAAGAGGCTCTGCTGAGAACAAACACCGTGAGATCTACCGTTCCTGGGCAAGCACGGATCCCCAATGCTGTTGTGCCTGTGGATAGGCTGCACAGGGACAGTGAAGAGCAGCATGAGCTTTCAGGGCTGGCACCTTCCTTGTGGGAGAAGGAGCCGGACGTCTGCCTTTTCGGAGGGAGAGTCTGCTGAGAACGAACACCGTGAGGTCTACCGTTCTTGGGCAAGTACAGATCCACAATGCTGTTATGCCTGTGGATAGGCTGCACAAGTGCGGTGAAGACCAGCATGAGCTTTCAGGGCTGGCACCTTCCTGGTGGGAGAAGGAGCCGGACGTTTGCCTTTTCGGAAAGTGGCTCTGCCGAGAACGAACACCGTGAGGTCTACCGTTCTTGGGCAAGTACAGATCCACAATGCTGTTATGCCTGTGGATAGGCTGCACAAGTGCGGTGAAGACCAGCATGAGCTTTCAGGGCTGGCACCTTCCTGGTGGGACAAGGAGCCGGACGTTTGCCTTTTCGGAAAGTGGCTCTGCCGAGAACGACCACCGTGAGGTGTACCGTTCCTGGGCAAGTACAGATCCACAATGCTGTTGTGCCTGTGGATAGGCTGCACGGGGACGGTGAAGACGAGCATGAGCTTTCAGGGCTGGCACCTTCCTGGTGGGAGAAGGAGCCGGACGTCTGCCTTTTCAGAAGGAGAGTCTGCTGAGAACGAACACCGTGAGGTCTACCGTTCCTGGGCAAGTACATATCCACAATGCTGTTGTGCCTGTGGATAGCCTGCACAGGTGCGGTGAAGAGCAGCATGAGCTTTCAGGGCTGGCACCTTCCTGGTGGGAGAAGGAGCCGGACGTTTGCCTTTTCGGAAAGAGGCTCTGCTGAGAACGAACAACGTGAGGTGTACCGTTCCTGGGCAAGCACAGATCCCCAGTGCTGTTGTGCCTGTGGATAGGCTGCACAGGGACAGTGAAGAGCAGCATGAGCTTTCAGGGCTGGCACCTTCCTTGTGGGAGAAGGAGCCGGACGTCTGCCTTTTCGGAGGGAGAGTCTGCTGAGAACGAACACCGTGAGGTCTACCGTTCTGGGCAAGTACAGATCCACAATGCTGTTATGCCTGTGGATAGGCTGCACAAGTGCGGTGAAGACCAGCATGAGCGTTCAGGGCTTGCACCTTCCTTGTGGGACAAGGAGCCGGACGTTTGCCTTTTCGGAAAGAGGCTCTGCTGAGAACAAACACCGTGAGATCTACCGTTCCTGGGCAAGCACGGATCCCCAGCACTGTTGTGCCTGTGGATAGGCTGCACAATTGCAGTGAAGACCAGCATGAGCGTTCAGGGCTGGCACCTTCCTTGTGGGACAAGGAGCCGGACGTTTGCCTTTTCGGAAAGAGGCTCTGCCGAGAACGAGTGCCGTGCCATGTGCCGCCTGTGGGAAAGCAAAGATCCCCAGTGCTGTTGTGCCTGTGCATAGGCTGCACGGGGACAGTGAAGACCAGCATGAGCTTTCAGGGCTGGGACCTTCCTGGTGGGAGAAGGAGCCGGACGTTTGCCTTTTCGGAAAGAGGCTCTGCTGAGAACAAACACCGTGAGATCTACCGTTCCTGGGCAAGCACGGATCCCCAATGCTGTTGTGCCTGTGGATAGGCTGCACAGGGACTGTGAAGAGCAGCATGAGCTTTCAGGGCTGGCACCTTCCTTGTGGGACAAGGAGCCGGACGTTTGCCTTTTCGGAATAAGGCTCTGCCGAGAACGAGTGCCGTGCCATGTGCTGCTTGTGGGAAAGCAAAGGTCCCCAATGCTGTTGAGCCTGTGGATAGGCTGCACGGGGACGGTGAAGACGAGCATGAGCGTTCAGGGCTGGCAACTTCCTGGTGGGAGAAGGAGCCAGACGTTTGCCTTTTCGGAAAGAGGCTCTGCTGAGAACGAACACCGTGAGATGTGCCGTCTGTGGGAAAGCACAGATCCCCAGCGCTGTTGTGCCTGTGCATAGGCTGCACGGGGACAGTGAAGAGCAGCATGAGCTTTCAGGGCTGGCACCTTCCTGGTGGGAGAAGGAGCCGGACGTTTGCCTTTTCGGAAAGAGGCTCTGCCGAGAACGAGTGCCGTGCCATGTGCCGCCTGTGGGAAAGCAAAGATCCCCAGTGCTGTTGTGCCTGTGCATAGGCTGCACGGGGACAGTGAAGACCAGCATGAGCTTTCAGGGCTGGGACCTTCCTTGTGGGAGAAGGAGCCGGACGTTTGCCTTTTCGGAAAGAGGCTCTGCTGAGAACAAACACCGTGAGATCTACCGTTCCTGGGCAAGCACGGATCCCCAATGCTGTTGTGCCTGTGGATAGGCTGCACAGGGACAGTGAAGAGCAGCATGAGCTTTCAGGGCTGGCACCTTCCTTGTGGGAGAAGGAGCCGGACGTCTGCCTTTTCGGAGGGAGAGTCTGCTGAGAACGAACACCGTGAGGTCTACCGTTCTTGGGCAAGTACAGATCCACAATGCTGTTATGCCTGTGGATAGGCTGCACAAGTGCGGTGAAGACCAGCATGAGCTTTCAGGGCTGGCACCTTCCTGGTGGGAGAAGGAGCCGGACGTTTGCCTTTTCGGAAAGTGGCTCTGCCGAGAACGAACACCGTGAGGTCTACCGTTCTTGGGCAAGTACAGATCCACAATGCTGTTATGCCTGTGGATAGGCTGCACAAGTGCGGTGAAGACCAGCATGAGCTTTCAGGGCTGGCACCTTCCTGGTGGGAGAAGGAGCCGGACGTTTGCCTTTTCGGAAAGTGGCTCTGCCGAGAACGACCACCGTGAGGTGTACCGTTCCTGGGCAAGTACAGATCCACAATGCTGTTGTGCCTGTGGATAGGCTGCACGGGGACGGTGAAGACGAGCATGAGCTTTCAGGGCTGGCACCTTCCTGGTGGGAGAAGGAGCCGGACTTTTGCCTTTTCAGAAGGAGAGTCTGCTGAGAACGAACACCGTGAGGTCTACCGTTCCTGGGCAAGTACGGATCCACAATGCTGTTGTGCCTGTGGATAGGCTGCACAGGTGCGGTGAAGAGCAGCATGAGCTTTCAGGGCTGGCACCTTCCTGGTGGGAGAAGGAGCCGGACGTTTGCCTTTTCGGAAAGAGGCTCTGCTGAGAACGAACACCGTGAGGTGTACCGTTCCTGGGCAAGCACGGATCCCCAGTGCTGTTGTGCCTGTGGATAGGCTGCACAGGGACAGTGAAGAGAAGCATGAGCTTTCAGGGCTGGCACCTTCCTTGTGGGAGAAGGAGCCGGACGTCTGCCTTTTCGGAGGGAGAGTCTGCTGAGAACGAACACCGTGAGGTCTACCGTTCTGGGCAAGTACAGATCCACAATGCTGTTATGCCTGTGGATAGGCTGCACAAGTGCGGTGAAGACCAGCATGAGCGTTCAGGGCTTGCACATTCCTTGTGGGACAAGGAGCCGGACGTTTGCCTTTTCGGAAAGAGGCTCTGCTGAGAACAAACACCATGAGATCTACCGTTCCTGGGCAAGCACGGATCCCCAATGCTGTTGTGCCTGTGGATAGGCTGCACAGGGACAGTGAAGAGCAGCATGAGCTTTCAGGGCTGGCACCTTCCTGGTGGGAGAAGGAGCCGGACATCTGCCTTTTCGGAGGGAGAGTCTGCTGAGAACGAACACCGTGAGGTCTACCGTTCTTGGGCAAGTACAGATCCACAATGCTGTTGTGCCTGTGGATAGGCTGCACGGGGACGGTGAAGACCAGCATGAGCTTTCAGGGCTGGCACCTTCCTTGTGGGAGAAGGAGCCGGACGTCTGCCTTTTCGGAAGGAGAGTCTGCTGAGAACGAACACCGTGAGGTCTACCGTTCCTGGGCAAGTACAGATCCACAATGCTGTTGTGCCTGTGGATAGGCTGCACAGGTGCGGTGAAGAGCAGCATGAGCTTTCAGGGCTGGCACCTTCCTGGTGGGAGAAGGAGCCGGACGTTTGCCTTTTCGGAAAGAGGCTCTGCTGAGAACAAACACCATGAGATCTACCGTTCCTGGGCAAGCACGGATACCCAATGCAGTTGTGCCTGTGGATAGGCTGCACAGGGACAGTGAAGAGCAGCATGAGCTTTCAGGGCTGGCACCTTCCTTGTGGGACAAGGAGCCGGAAGTTTGCCTTTTCGGAAAGAGGCTCTGCCGAGAACGAACACCGTGAGGTGTACCTTTCCTGGGCAAGTACAGATCCACAATGCTGTTGTGCCTGTGCATAGGCTGCACAGGGACAGTGAAGACCAGCATGAGCTTTCAGAGCTTGCACCTTCCTTGTGGGACAAGGAGCCGGACGTTTGCCTTTTTGGAATAAGGCTCTGCCGAGAACGAGTGCCGTGCCATGTGCTGCTTGTGGGAAAGCAAAGGTCCCCAATGCTGTTGTGCCTGTGGATAGGCTGCACGGGGACGGTGAAGACGAGCATGAGCGTTCAGGGCTGGCAACTTCCTGGTGGGAGAAGGAGCCAGACGTTTGCCTTTTCGGAAAGAGGCTCTGCTGAGAACGAACACCATGAGATGTGCCGTCTGTGGGAAAGCACAGATCCCCAGCGCTGTTGTGCCTGTGCATAGGCTGCACGGGGACAGTGAAGACCAGCATGAGCTTTCAGGGCTGGCACCTTCCTGGTGGGAGAAGGAGCCGGACGTTTGCCTTTTCGGAAAGAGGCTCTGCCGAGAAAGAGTGCCGTGCCATGTGCCGCCTGTGGGAAAGCAAAGATCCCCAGTGCTGTTGTGCCTGTGCATAGGCTGCACGGGGACAGTGAAGACCAGCATGAGCTTTCAGGGCTGGCACCTTCCTTGTGGGAGAAGGAGCCGGACGATTGCCTTTTTGTAAAGAGGCTCTGCTGAGAACAAACACCGTGAGATCTACCGTTCCTGGGCAAGCACGGATCCCCAATGCTGTTGTGCCTGTGGATAGGCTGCACAGGGACAGTGAAGAGCAGCATGAGCTTTCAGGGCTGGCACCTTCCTGGTGGGAGAAGGAGCCGGACGTTTGCCTTTTCGGAAAGAGGCTCTGCCGAGAACGAACACCGTGAGGTGTACCTTTCCTGGGCAAGTACAGATCCACAATGCTGTTGTGCCTGTGGATAGGCTGCACAGGGACAGTGAAGACCAGCATGAGCTTTCAGGGCTGGCACCTTCCTTGTGGGACAAGGAGCCGGAAGTTTGCCTTTTCGGAATAAGGCTCTGCCGAGAACGAGTTCCGTGCCATGTGCTGCTTGTGGGAAAGCAAAGGTCCCCAATGCTGTTGTGCCTGTGGATAGGCTGCACGGGGACGGTGAAGACGAGCATGAGCGTTCAGGGCTGGCAACTTCCTGGTGGGAGAAGGAGCCAGACGTTTGCCTTTTCGGAAAGAGGCTCTGCTGAGAACGAACACCGTGAGATGTGCCGTCTGTGGGAAAGCACAGATCCCCAGCGCTGTTGTGCCTGTGCATAGGCTGCACGGGGACAGTGAAGAGCAGCATGAGCTTTCAGGGCTGGCACCTTCCTTGTGGGAGAAGGAGCCGGACGTTTGCCTTTTCGGAAAGAGGCTCTGCCGAGAACGAGTGCCGTGCCATGTGCCGCCTGTGGGAAAGCAAAGATCCCCAGTGCTGTTGTGCCTGTGCATAGGCTGCACGGGGACAGTGAAGACCAGCATGAGCTTTCAGGGCTGGGACCTTCCTTGTGGGAGAAGGAGCCGGACGTTTGCCTTTTCGGAAAGAGGCTCTGCTGAGAACAATCACCGTGAGATCTACCGTTCCTGGGCAAGCACGGATCCCCAATGCTGTTGTGCCTGTGGATAGGCTGCACAGGGACAGTGAAGAGCAGCATGAGCTTTCAGGGCTGGCACCTTCCTGGTGGGAGAAGGAGCCGGACGTCTGCCTTTTCGGAGGGAGAGTCTGCTGAGAACGAACACCGTGAGGTCTACCGTTCTTGGGCAAGTACAGATCCACAATGCTGTTATGCCTGTGGATAGGCTGCACAAGTGCGGTGAAGACCAGCATGAGCTTTCAGGGCTGGCACCTTCCTGGTGGGACAAGGAGCCGGACGTTTGCCTTTTCGGAAAGTGGCTCTGCCGAGAACGAACACCGTGAGGTGTACCGTTCCTGGGTAAGTACAGATCCACAATGCTGTTGTGCCTGTGGATAGGCTGCACGGGGACGGTGAAGACGAGCATGAGCTTTCAGGGCTGGCACCTTCCTGGTGGGAGAAGGAGCCGGACGTTTGCCTTTTCGGAAAGAGGCTCTGCTGAGAACAAACACCATGAGATCTACCGTTCCTGGGCAAGCACGGATACCCAATGCAGTTGTGCCTGTGGATAGGCTGCACAGGGACAGTGAAGAGCAGCATGAGCTTTCAGGGCTGGCACCTTCCTTGTGGGACAAGGAGCCGGACGTTTGCCTTTTCGGAAAGAGGCTCTGCCGAGAACGAACACCGTGAGGTGTACCTTTCCTGGGCAAGTACAGATCCACAATGCTGTTGTGCCTGTGCATAGGCTGCACAGGGACAGTGAAGACCAGCATGAGCTTTCAGGGCTTGCACCTTCCTTGTGGGACAAGGAGCCGGACGTTTGCCTTTTCGGAAAGAGGCTCTGCCGAGAACGAGTGCCGTGCCATGTGCTGCTTGTGGGAAAGCAAAGGTCCCCAATGCTGTTGTGCCTGTGGATAGGCTGCACGGGGACGGTGAAGACGAGCATGAGCGTTCAGGGCTGGCAACTTCCTGGTGGGAGAAGGAGCCAGACGTTTGCCTTTTCGGAAAGAGGCTCTGCTGAGAACGAACACCATGAGATGTGCCGTCTGTGGGAAAGCACAGATCCCCAGCGCTGTTGTGCCTGTGCATAGGCTGCACGGGGACAGTGAAGAGCAGCATGAGCTTTCAGGGCTGGCACCTTCCTGGTGGGAGAAGGAGCCGGACGTTTGCCTTTTCGGAAAGAGACTCTGCCGAGAAAGAGTGCCGTGCCATGTGCCGCCTGTGGGAAAGCAAAGATCCCGAGTGCTGTTGTGCCTGTTCATAGGCTGCACGGGGACAGTGAAGACCAGCATGAGCTTTCAGGGCTGGGACCTTCCTTGTGGGAGAAGGAGCCGGACGTTTGCCTTTTCGGAAAGAGGCTCTGCTGAGAACAAACACCGTGAGATCTACCGTTCCTGGGCAAGCACGGATCCCCAATGCTGTTGTGCCTGTGGATAGGCTGCACAGGGACAGTGAAGAGCAGCATGAGCTTTCAGGGCTGGCACCTTCCTTGTGGGAGAAGGAGCCGGACGTCTGCCTTTTCGGAGGGAGAGTCTGCTGAGAACGAACACCGTGAGGTCTACCGTTCTTGGGCAAGTACAGATCCACAATGCTGTTATGCCTGTGGATAGGCTGCACAAGTGCGGTGAAGACCAGCATGAGCTTTCAGGGCTGGCACCTTCCTGGTGGGAGAAGGAGCCGGACGTTTGCCTTTTCGGAAAGTGGCTCTGCCGAGAACGACCACCGTGAGGTCTACCGTTCTTGGGCAAGTACAGATCCACAATGCTGTTATGCCTGTGGATAGGCTGCACAAGTGCGGTGAAGACGAGCATGAGCTTTCAGGGCTGGCACCTTCCTGGTGGGAGAAGGAGCCGGACGTTTGCCTTTTCGGAAAGTGGCTCTGCCGAGAACGACCACCGTGAGGTGTACCGTTCCTGGGCAAGTACAGATCCACAATGCTGTTGTGCCTGTGGATAGGCTGCACGGGGACGGTGAAGACGAGCATGAGCTTTCAGGGCTGGCACCTTCCTGGTGGGAGAAGGAGCCGGACGTCTGCCTTTTCAGAAGGAGAGTCTGCTGAGAACGAACACCGTGAGGTCTACCGTTCCTGGGCAAGTACATATCCACAATGCTGTTGTGCCTGTGGATAGCCTGCACAGGTGCGGTGAAGAGCAGCATGAGCTTTCAGGGCTGGCACCTTCCTGGTGGGAGAAGGAGCCGGACGTTTGCCTTTTCGGAAAGAGGCTCTGCTGAGAACGAACAACGTGAGGTGTACCGTTCCTGGGCAAGCACAGATCCCCAGTGCTGTTGTGCCTGTGGATAGGCTGCACAGGGACAGTGAAGAGCAGCATGAGCTTTCAGGGCTGGCACCTTCCTTGTGGGAGAAGGAGCCGGACGTCTGCCTTTTCGGAGGGAGAGTCTGCTGAGAACGAACACCGTGAGGTCTACCGTTCTGGGCAAGTACAGATCCACAATGCTGTTATGCCTGTGGATAGGCTGCACAAGTGCGGTGAAGACCAGCATGAGCGTTCAGGGCTTGCACCTTCCTTGTGGGACAAGGAGCCGGACGTTTGCCTTTTCGGAAAGAGGCTCTGCTGAGAACAAACACCGTGAGATCTACCGTTCCTGGGCAAGCACGGATCCCCAGCACTGTTGTGCCTGTGGATAGGCTGCACAATTGCAGTGAAGACCAGCATGAGCGTTCAGGGCTGGCACCTTCCTTGTGGGACAAGGAGCCGGACGTTTGCCTTTTCGGAAAGAGGCTCTGCCGAGAACGAGTGCCGTGCCATGTGCCGCCTGTGGGAAAGCAAAGATCCCCAGTGCTGTTGTGCCTGTGCATAGGCTGCACGGGGACAGTGAAGAGCAGCATGAGCTTTCAGGGCTGGGACCTTCCTGGTGGGAGAAGGAGCCGGACGTTTGCCTTTTCGGAAAGAGGCTCTGCTGAGAACAAACACCGTGAGATCTACCGTTCCTGGGCAAGCACGGATCCCCAATGCTGTTGTGCCTGTGGATAGGCTGCACAGGGACTGTGAAGAGCAGCATGAGCTTTCAGGGCTGGCACCTTCCTTGTGGGACAAGGAGCCGGACGTTTGCCTTTTCGGAATAAGGCTCTGCCGAGAACGAGTGCCGTGCCATGTGCTGCTTGTGGGAAAGCAAAGGTCCCCAATGCTGTTGAGCCTGTGGATAGGCTGCACGGGGACGGTGAAGACGAGCATGAGCGTTCAGGGCTGGCAACTTCCTGGTGGGAGAAGGAGCCAGACGTTTGCCTTTTCGGAAAGAGGCTCTGCTGAGAACGAACACCGTGAGATGTGCCGTCTGTGGGAAAGCACAGATCCCCAGCGCTGTTGTGCCTGTGCATAGGCTGCACGGGGACAGTGAAGAGCAGCATGAGCTTTCAGGGCTGGCACCTTCCTGGTGGGAGAAGGAGCCGGACGTTTGCCTTTTCGGAAAGAGGCTCTGCCGAGAACGAGTGCCGTGCCATGTGCCGCCTGTGGGAAAGCAAAGATCCCCAGTGCTGTTGTGCCTGTGCATAGGCTGCACGGGGACAGTGAAGACCAGCATGAGCTTTCAGGGCTGGCACCTTCCTTGTGGGAGAAGGAGCCGGACGTTTGCCTTTTCGGAAAGAGGCTCTGCTGAGAACAAACACCGTGACATCTACCGTTCCTGGGCAAGCACGGATCCCCAATGCTGTTGTGCCTGTGGATAGGCTGCACAGGGACAGTGAAGAGCAGCATGAGCTTTCAGGGCTGGCACCTTCCTTGTGGGAGAAGGAGCCGGACGTCTGCCTTTTCGGAGGGAGAGTCTGCTGAGAACGAACACCGTGAGGTCTACCGTTCTTGGGCAAGTACAGATCCACAATGCTGTTATGCCTGTGGATAGGCTGCACAAGTGCGGTGAAGACCAGCATGAGCTTTCAGGGCTGGCACCTTCCTGGTGGGAGAAGGAGCCGGACGTTTGCCTTTTCGGAAAGTGGCTCTGCCGAGAACGAACACCGTGAGGTCTACCGTTCTTGGGCAAGTACAGATCCACAATGCTGTTATGCCTGTGGATAGGCTGCACAAGTGCGGTGAAGACCAGCATGAGCTTTCAGGGCTGGCACCTTCCTGGTGGGAGAAGGAGCCGGACGTTTGCCTTTTCGGAAAGAGGCTCTGCCGAGAAAGAGTGCCGTGCCATGTGCCGCCTGTGGGAAAGCAAAGATCCCCAGTGCTGTTGTGCCTGTGCATAGGCTGCACGGGGACAGTGAAGACCAGCATGAGCTTTCAGGGCTGGCACCTTCCTTGTGGGAGAAGGAGCCGGACGATTGCCTTTTTGTAAAGAGGCTCTGCTGAGAACAAACACCGTGAGATCTACCGTTCCTGGGCAAGCACGGATCCCCAATGCTGTTGTGCCTGTGGATAGGCTGCACAGGGACAGTGAAGAGCAGCATGAGCTTTCAGGGCTGGCACCTTCCTGGTGGGAGAAGGAGCCGGACGTTTGCCTTTTCGGAAAGAGGCTCTGCCGAGAACGAACACCGTGAGGTGTACCTTTCCTGGGCAAGTACAGATCCACAATGCTGTTGTGCCTGTGGATAGGCTGCACAGGGACAGTGAAGACCAGCATGAGCTTTCAGGGCTGGCACCTTCCTTGTGGGACAAGGAGCCGGAAGTTTGCCTTTTCGGAATAAGGCTCTGCCGAGAACGAGTGCCGTGCCATGTGCTGCTTGTGGGAAAGCAAAGGTCCCCAATGCTGTTGTGCCTGTGGATAGGCTGCACGGGGACGGTGAAGACGAGCATGAGCGTTCAGGGCTGGCAACTTCCTGGTGGGAGAAGGAGCCAGACGTTTGCCTTTTCGGAAAGAGGCTCTGCTGAGAACGAACACCGTGAGATGTGCCGTCTGTGGGAAAGCACAGATCCCCAGCGCTGTTGTGCCTGTGCATAGGCTGCACGGGGACAGTGAAGAGCAGCATGAGCTTTCAGGGCTGGCACCTTCCTTGTGGGAGAAGGAGCCGGACGTTTGCCTTTTCGGAAAGAGGCTCTGCCGAGAACGAGTGCCGTGCCATGTGCCGCCTGTGGGAAAGCAAAGATCCCCAGTGCTGTTGTGCCTGTGCATAGGCTGCACGGGGACAGTGAAGACCAGCATGAGCTTTCAGGGCTGGGACCTTCCTTGTGGGAGAAGGAGCCGGACGTTTGCCTTTTCGGAAAGAGGCTCTGCTGAGAACAATCACCGTGAGATCTACCGTTCCTGGGCAAGCACGGATCCCCAATGCTGTTGTGCCTGTGGATAGGCTGCACAGGGACAGTGAAGAGCAGCATGAGCTTTCAGGGCTGGCACCTTCCTGGTGGGAGAAGGAGCCGGACGTCTGCCTTTTCGGAGGGAGAGTCTGCTGAGAACGAACACCGTGAGGTCTACCGTTCTTGGGCAAGTACAGATCCACAATGCTGTTATGCCTGTGGATAGGCTGCACAAGTGCGGTGAAGAGCAGCATGAGCTTTCAGGGCTGGCACCTTCCTGGTGGGAGAAGGAGCCGGACTTTTGCCTTTTCGGAAAGTGGCTCTGCCGAGAACGAACACCGTGAGGTGTACCGTTCCTGGGTAAGTACAGATCCACAATGCTGTTGTGCCTGTGGATAGGCTGCACGGGGACGGTGAAGACGAGCATGAGCTTTCAGGGCTGGCACCTTCCTGGTGGGAGAAGGAGCCGGACGTTTGCCTTTTCGGAAAGAGGCTCTGCTGAGAACAAACACCATGAGATCTACCGTTCCTGGGCAAGCACGGATACCCAATGCAGTTGTGCCTGTGGATAGGCTGCACAGGGACAGTGAAGAGCAGCATGAGCTTTCAGGGCTGGCACCTTCCTTGTGGGACAAGGAGCCGGAAGTTTGCCTTTTCGGAAAGAGGCTCTGCCGAGAACGAACACCGTGAGGTGTACCTTTCCTGGGCAAGTACAGATCCACAATGCTGTTGTGCCTGTGCATAGGCTGCACAGGGACAGTGAAGACCAGCATGAGCTTTCAGGGCTGGCACCTTCCTGGTGCGAGAAGGAGCCGGACGTTTGCCTTTTCGGAAAGAGACTCTGCCGAGAAAGAGTGCCGTGCCATGTGCCGCCTGTGGGAAAGCAAAGATCCCGAGTGCTGTTGTGCCTGTTCATAGGCTGCACGGGGACAGTGAAGACCAGCATGAGCTTTCAGGGCTGGGACCTTCCTTGTGGGAGAAGGAGCCGGACGTTTGCCTTTTCGGAAAGAGGCTCTGCTGAGAACAAACACCGTGAGATCTACCGTTCCTGGGCAAGCACGGATCCCCAATGCTGTTGTGCCTGTGGATAGGCTGCACAGGGACAGTGAAGAGCAGCATGAGCTTTCAGGGCTGGCACCTTCCTTGTGGGAGAAGGAGCCGGACGTCTGCCTTTTCGGAGGGAGAGTCTGCTGAGAACGAACACCGTGAGGTCTACCGTTCTTGGGCAAGTACAGATCCACAATGCTGTTATGCCTGTGGATAGGCTGCACAAGTGCGGTGAAGACCAGCATGAGCTTTCAGGGCTGGCACCTTCCTGGTGGGAGAAGGAGCCGGACGTTTGCCTTTTCGGAAAGTGGCTCTGCCGAGAACGAACACCGTGAGGTCTACCGTTCTTGGGCAAGTACAGATCCACAATGCTGTTATGCCTGTGGATAGGCTGCACAAGTGCGGTGAAGACGAGCATGAGCTTTCAGGGCTGGCACCTTCCTGGTGGGAGAAGGAGCCGGACGTTTGCCTTTTCGGAAAGTGGCTCTGCCGAGAACGACCACCGTGAGGTGTACCGTTCCTGGGCAAGTACAGATCCACAATGCTGTTGTGCCTGTGGATAGGCTGCACGGGGACGGTGAAGACGAGCATGAGCTTTCAGGGCTGGCACCTTCCTGGTGGGAGAAGGAGCCGGACGTCTGCCTTTTCAGAAGGAGAGTCTGCTGAGAACGAACACCGTGAGGTCTACCGTTCTTGGGCAAGTACATATCCACAATGCTGTTGTGCCTGTGGATAGCCTGCACAGGTGCGGTGAAGAGCAGCATGAGCTTTCAGGGCTGGCACCTTCCTGGTGGGAGAAGGAGCCGGACGTTTGCCTTTTCGGAAAGAGGCTCTGCTGAGAACGAACACCGTGAGGTGTACCGTTCCTGGGCAAGCACGGATCCCCAGTGCTGTTGTGCCTGTGGATAGGCTGCACAGGGACAGTGAAGAGAAGCATGAGCTTTCAGGGCTGGCACCTTCCTTGTGGGAGAAGGAGCCGGACGTCTGCCTTTTCGGAGGGAGAGTCTGCTGAGAACGAACACCGTGAGGTCTACCGTTCTGGGCAAGTACAGATCCACAATGCTGTTATGCCTGTGGATAGGCTGCACAAGTGCGGTGAAGACCAGCATGAGCGTTCAGGGCTTGCACCTTCCTTGTGGGACAAGGAGCCGGACGTTTGCCTTTTCGGAAAGAGGCTCTGCTGAGAACAAACACCGTGAGATCTACCGTTCCTGGGCAAGCACGGATCCCCAGCACTGTTGTGCCTGTGGATAGGCTGCACAATTGCAGTGAAGACCAGCATGAGCGTTCAGGGCTGGCACCTTCCTTGTGGGAGAAGGAGCCGGACGTTTGCCTTTTCGGAAAGAGGCTCTGCCGAGAACGAGTGCCGTGCCATGTGCCGCCTGTGGGAAAGCAAAGATCCCCAGTGCTGTTGTGCCTGTGCATAGGCTGCACGGGGACAGTGAAGACCAGCATGAGCTTTCAGGGCTGGCACCTTCCTGGTGGGAGAAGGAGCCGGACGTTTGCCTTTTCGGAAAGAGGCTCTGCTGAGAACAAACACCGTGAGATCTACCGTTCCTGGGCAAGCACGGATCCCCAATGCTGTTCTGCCTGTGGATAGGCTGCACAGGGACTGTGAAGAGCAGCATGAGCTTTCAGGGCTGGCACCTTCCTTGTGGGACAAGGAGCCGGACGTTTGCCTTTTCGGAATAAGGCTCTGCCGAGAACGAGTGCCGTGCCATGTGCTGCTTGTGGGAAAGCAAAGGTCCCCAATGCTGTTGAGCCTGTGGATAGGCTGCACGGGGACGGTGAAGACGAGCATGAGCGTTCAGGGCTGGCACCTTCCTGGTGGGAGAAGGAGCCAGACGTTTGCCTTTTCGGAAAGAGGCTCTGCTGAGAACGAACACCGTGAGATGTGCCGTCTGTGGGAAAGCACAGATCCCCAGCGCTGTTGTGCCTGTGCATAGGCTGCACGGGGAAAGTGAAGAGCAGCATGAGCTTTCAGGGCTGGCACCTTCCTGGTGGGAGAAGGAGCCGGACGTTTGCCTTTTCGGAAAGAGGCTCTGCCGAGAACGAGTGCCGTGCCATGTGCCGCCTGTGGGAAAGCAAAGATCCCCAGTGCTGTTGTGCCTGTGCATAGGCTGCACGGGGACAGTGAAGACCAGCATGAGCTTTCAGGGCTGGGACCTTCCTTGTGGGAGAAGGAGCCGGACGTTTGCCTTTTCGGAAAGAGGCTCTGCTGAGAACAAACACCGTGAGATCTACCGTTCCTGGGCAAGCACGGATCCCCAATGCTGTTGTGCCTGTAGATAGGCTGCACAGGGACAGTGAAGAGCAGCATGAGCTTTCAGGGCTGGCACCTTCCTTGTGGGAGAAGGAGCCGGACGTCTGCCTTTTCGGAGGGAGAGTCTGCTGAGAACGAACACCGTGAGGTCTACCGTTCTTGGGCAAGTACAGATCCACAATGCTGTTATGCCTGTGGATAGGCTGCACAAGTGCGGTGAAGACCAGCATGAGCTTTCAGGGCTGGCACCTTCCTGGTGGGAGAAGGAGCCGGACGTTTGCCTTTTCGGAAAGTGGCTCTGCCGAGAACGAACACCGTGAGGTCTACCGTTCTTGGGCAAGTACAGATCCACAATGCTGTTATGCCTGTGGATAGGCTGCACAAGTGCGGTGAAGACCAGCATGAGCTTTCAGGGCTGGCACCTTCCTGGTGGGAGAAGGAGCCGGACGTTTGCCTTTTCGCAAAGTGGCTCTGCCGAGAACGACCACCGTGAGGTGTACCGTTCCTGGGCAAGTACAGATCCACAATGCTGTTGTGCCTGTGGATAGGCTGCACGGGGACGGTGAAGACGAGCATGAGCTTTCAGGGCTGGCACCTTCCTGGTGGGAGAAGGAGCCGGACTTTTGCCTTTTCAGAAGGAGAGTCTGCTGAGAACGAACACCGTGAGGTCTACCGTTCCTGGGCAAGTACGGATCCACAATGCTGTTGTGCCTGTGGATAGGCTGCACAGGTGCGGTGAAGAGCAGCATGAGCTTTCAGGGCTGGCACCTTCCTGGTGGGAGAAGGAGCCGGACGTTTGCCTTTTCGGAAAGAGGCTCTGCTGAGAACGAACAACGTGAGGTGTACCGTTCCTGGGCAAGCACGGATCCCCAGTGCTGTTGTGCCTGTGGATAGGCTGCACAGGGACAGTGAAGAGAAGCATGAGCTTTCAGGGCTGGCACCTTCCTTGTGGGAGAAGGAGCCGGACGTCTGCCTTTTCGGAGGGAGAGTCTGCTGAGAACGAACACCGTGAGGTCTACCGTTCTGGGCAAGTACAGATCCACAATGCTGTTATGCCTGTGGATAGGCTGCACAAGTGCGGTGAAGACCAGCATGAGCGTTCAGGGCTTGCACCTTCCTTGTGGGACAAGGAGCCGGACGTTTGCCTTTTCGGAAAGAGGCTCTGCCGAGAACGAGTGCCGTGCCATGTGCCGCCTGTGGGAAAGCAAAGATCCCCAGTGCTGTTGTGCCTGTGCATAGGCTGCACGGGGACAGTGAAGACCAGCATGAGCTTTCAGGGCTGGCACCTTCCTTGTGGGAGAAGGAGCCGGACGTTTGACTTTTCGGAAAGAGGCTCTGCTGAGAACAATCACCGTGAGATCTACCGTTCCTGGGCAAGCACGGATCCCCAATGCTGTTGTGCCTGTGGATAGGCTGCACAGGGACAGTGAAGAGCAGCATGAGCTTTCAGGGCTGGCACCTTCCTTGTGGGAGAAGGAGCCGGACGTCTGCCTTTTCGGAGGGAGAGTCTGCTGAGAACGAACACCGTGAGGTCTACCGTTCTTGGGCAAGTACAGATCCACAATGCTGTTATGCCTGTGGATAGGCTGCAGAGGTGCGGTGAAGACCAGCATGAGCTTTCAGGGCTGGCACCTTCCTGGTGGGAGAAGGAGCCGGACGTTTGCCTTTTCGGAAAGTGGCTCTGCCGAGAACGAACACCGTGAGGTCTACCGTTCTTGGGCAAGTACAGATCCACAATGCTGGTATGCCTGTGGATAGGCTGCACAAGTGCGGTGAAGACCAGCATGAGCTTTCAGGGCTGGCACCTTCCTGGTGGGAGAAGGAGCCGGACGTTTGCCTTCTCGGAAAGTGGCTCTGCCGAGAACGACCACCGTGAGGTGTACCGTTCCTGGGCAAGTACAGATCCACAATGCTGTTGTGCCTGTGGATAGGCTGCACGGGGACGGTGAAGACGAGCATGAGCTTTCAGGGCTGGCACCTTCCTGGTGGGAGAAGGAGCCGGACTTTTGCCTTTTCAGAAGGAGAGTCTGCTGAGAACGAATACCGTGAGGTCTACCGTTCCTGGGCAAGTACAGATCCACAATGCTGTTGTGCCTGTGGATAGCCTGCACAGGTGCGGTGAAGAGCAGTGTAGCATTCGCTACATATCAAGGTGCCACGCTTAGATCACTGGTCGGCCCGGACCAGGGAAAGAGACAGATAACACACACGGTGTGAGCGCCAACTTCCGGCTTTTATTGCGCAGTTAATTCCTTTTATACTAACAAGGGGAGGTGGGGTTACAGGTACATCACAAGGCTGCGACTAACCCTCTAACTTTCCGTGACAACGCGAGATCTTCCGAACGCCGACCCCTACATCTCTCCCCTCCCCATGACGAGTTGGCTTCTATTGTTATGAACAATTCCACACAAAGAAATAACTATATAAAGTGCCATGAGTAGAAACATATCTCTACAACTACTTAAAAACACTCTATCTTAAACACCCGTAAATGTCCCATTTACCCTGCAGAGCAAAAAGCTCCTTTATAGAAATTCACACAAGAGGTAGATTGAAAGTTAAGACTTGGAAAGAGTTACTTCTATTACTCTATAAGGCTTATCGTTGGTGTGTTGATGTTAAGGCTTAATGTCCGAGGCACCTAGATTCCTGGCTGCGAGTTCCGACAGTCGGATCCCATAAAGGCACGTATTGATGGACTCTGAGAGGGATGTCATCCGGATACCCAAGGTGTCATAAGCCAGGACAGGATAACAGCAATCTGTAAGAAAACTCAAACACTACGAGGTTAAGGCAGGACGAATCATACGACTAGGAACCCATTTCAGGAGCCCTTCACGTGTTTGTACACAGGCATACCCTCGCTCATGCTATGTTTAATCAAAGTATGCTTAACACACTTGTTCCCTAAAGCAAGTTCTACATACACTTACTGGCTTTATCAGTAAGTGGATTCCGCACTGACTCACAGCATTCTTTAAGTTCTCAAGGACTTTCCAGTGAAACGCCTCTCTCCTTTTTTTTTTTTTTTTTTTTTTTTTTTTTTTTTTTTTTGACTCCCCTCCAATGCTTCTGTAAGGTGTCCTGTCCCTCCTTTGCCTGTCTCTGTAGCGCACTTCTCGATGGCTGCCGTATCATGCCATCCATCCTCTCCTCATGGGAATAATCGGAGTCTATAGCTGCTGGTACCGCGCGCCAGTTTCGGAAGGGCCCAGCCGAAGGATTAACCCGTTCCGGCCCAGGAGCGGCAGATGGCGCAGTTGATGGCGCAGCAAGAATAGGCACAACAGGGCCAGGCCCCGCAGGCAAAGGCGCAGCCAGCACAGGCTCAGTAGGCCCGGCCCGCACAGGCAACGGCTCGGCCCGCACAGGCAACGGCCCGGCCCGCACAGGCAACGGCCCGGCCCGCACAGGCAACGGCCCGGCCGCCACAGGCAAAGGCTTGGCCGCCGCAGGCACTGGCGCAGCCTGCGCAGGCAAAGGCTCGGCCGCCACAGGCAAAGGCTCAGCCGCCACAGGCACTGGCGCAGCCTGCGCAGGCAGAGGCTCAGCCTCCACAGGCACTGGCTCAGCCTGAGCAGGCAAAGGCTCGGCCGCTGCAGGCACTGGCTCAGCCTGCGCAGGCAGAGGCTCAGCCGCCACAGGCACTGGCGCAGCCTCCACAGGCACTGGCGCAGCCTCCACAGGCAGAGGCTCAGCCGCCACAGGCACTGGCGCAGCCTCCACAGGCACTGGCGCAGCCTCCATAGGCAGAGGCTCAGCCGCCACAGGCACTGGCGCAGCCTGCGCAGGCAGAGGCTCAGCCGCCACAGGCACTGGCGCAGCCTGCGCAGGCAAAGGCGCAGCCTCCACAGGCACTGGCGCAGCCTGCGCAGGCAAAGGCTCGGCCGCTGCAGGCAAAGGCTCAACCTGCATAGGCTCAGCAGGCAAAAACTCCGCCTGCTCTCCCGGCAAGGGCGCCTGGTTTCCCTCGCCGGGGGGTGGTTCCCCCGCTACTACAGTTTTTAACTCTCTCAGCTTCTTGAGCTCCCCCTCCGGGGGCGTTCTTTCCTCCCATTCCTTCACCTGACGGTACAATTCCCCCTTAACATCCCCGCCTGGAACCCAGTCCAGGAGGCAGTCCCGCAACTCCTTCAGAAGATCCTGCCGTAACACCTCCCATGCCCGCCGCAGAGAGGGCCCATCCAGTCTCGGAGGTACCGTCTCCACCGGAAAAACCCCTATCTCCGCCGCACCCTCTGAGTCCACGCTATCAGTCAGAGAGGAACCGCTCCGCGAGCCCCGCTCCACAACCACCCACTCCGTCTGATCTTGTCCCACTGTCTCTGGGGGCACTATCCCCCGTTGTTTTCGAACCGGCGCTTCATCCGCAAACAGGATAGCTCGCGCCGCCGACCTGCACTCCCTAGCCTTTTGTCCCACCTTAACTACCCCCTCCACCATGTCCCAAGCTCGTAATCGTTCCGCAGCGCCGTGCTCACCCTCGAGCGCCGACTGAAGCAACATCTCCCGAACCACTCCCCAATTTGGGGGACTAAAAACTTCTGTGGGAGAACTCATCCCTCCCCGGCGCAGCACCCATTGGATGCATTCGCCCGTGGGGCCCCTCCTAATCGTTCCTCGGGCACCCACCTCATTAGCCAACCCTTTCAACACCTTAATCACTTGCGCAAGTTCCATCGTCGCCTAGGCAACCGATCACACCGGGGTCACCACTATGTAGCATTCGCTACATATCAAGGTGCCACGCTTAGATCACTGGTCGGCCCGGACCAGGGAAAGAGACAGATAACACACACGGTGTGAGCGCCAACTTCCGGCTTTTATTGCGCAGTTAATTCCTTTTATACTAACAAGGGGAGGTGGGGTTACAGGTACATCACAAGGCTGCGACTAACCCTCTAACTTTCCGTGACAACGCGAGATCTTCCGAACGCCGACCCCTACAGAGCAGCATGAGCTTTCAGGGCTGGCACCTTCCTGGTGGGAGAAGGAGCCGGACGTTTGCCTTTTCGGAAAGAGGCTCTGCTGAGAACGAACAACGTGAGGTGTACCGTTCCTGGGCAAGCACGGATCCCCAGTGCTGTTGTGCCTGTGGATAGGCTGCACAATTGCAGTGAAGACCAGCATGAGCGTTCAGGGCTGGCACCTTCCTTGTGGGACAAGGAGCCGGACGTTTGCCTTTTCGGAAAGAGGCTCTGCCGAGAACGAGTGCCGTGCCATGTGCCGCCTGTGGGAAAGCAAAGATCCCCAGTGCTGTTGTGCCTGTGCATAGGCTGCACGGGGACAGTGAAGACCAGCATGAGCTTTCAGGGCTGGGACCTTCCTTGTGGGAGAAGGAGCCGGACGTTTGCCTTTTTGGAAAGAGGCTCTGCTGAGAACAAACACCGTGAGATCTACCGTTCCTGGGCAAGCACGGATCCCCAATGCTGTTGTGCCTGTGGATAGGCTGCACAGGGACTGTGAAGAGCAGCATGAGCTTTCAGGGCTGGCACCTTCCTGGTGGGAGAAGGAGCCGGACGTTTGCCTTTTCGGAAAGAGGCTCTGCCGAGAACGAACACCGTGAGGTGTACCTTTCCTGGGCAAGTACAGATCCACAATGCTGTTGTGCCTGTGCATAGGCTGCACAGGGACAGTGAAGACCAGCATGAGCTTTCAGGTCTGGTACCTTCCTTGTGGGAGAAGGAGCCGGACGTTTGCCTTTTCGGAATAAGGCTCTGCCGAGAACGAGTGCCGTGCCATGTGCTGCTTGTGGGAAAGCAAAGGTCCCCAATGCTGTTGTGCCTGTGGATAGGCTGCACGGGGACGGTGAAGACGAGCATGAGCGTTCAGGGCTGGCAACTTCCTGGTGGGAGAAGGAGCCAGACGTTTGCCTTTTCGGAAAGAGGCTCTGCTGAGAACGAACACCGTGAGATGTGCCGTCTGTGGGAAAGCACAGATCCCCAGCGCTGTTGTGCCTGTGCATAGGCTGCACGGGGACAGTGAAGAGCAGCATGAGCGTTCAGGGCTGGCACCTTCCTTGTGGTAGAAGGAGCCGGACGTTTGCCTTTTCGGAAAGAGGCTCTGCCGAGAACAAACACCGTGAGGTCTACCGTTCCTGGGCAAGCACGGATCCCCAGTGCTGTTGTGCCTGTGGATAGGCTGCACAGGGACAGTGAAGAGAAGCATGAGCTTTCAGGGCTGGCACCTTCCTTGTGGGAGAAGGAGCCGGACTTTTGCCTTTTCGGAAGGAGAGTCTGCTGAGAACGAACACCGTGAGGTCTACCGTTCCAGGGCAAGTACAGATCCACAATGCTGTTGTGCCTGTGGATAGGCTGCACAGGTGCGGGGAAGACCAGCATGAGCTTTCAGGGCTGGCACCTTCCTTGTGGGACAAGGAGCCGGACGTTTGCCTTTTCGGAAAGAGGCTCTGCTGAAGAACAAACACCATGAGATCTACCGTTCCTGGGCAAGCACGGATACCCAATGCTGTTGTGCCTGTGGATAGGCTGCACAAGTGCGGTGAAGACCAGCACGAGCGTTCAGGGCTGGCACCTTCCTTGTGGGACAAGGAGCCGGACGTTTGCCTTTTCGGAAAGAGGCTCTGCCGAGAACGAGTGCCGTGCCATGTGCCGCCTGTGGGAAAGCAAAGATCCCCAGTGCTGTTGTGCCTGTGCATAGGCTGCACAGGGACGGTGAAGACGAGCTTCAGATTTCAGGGCTGGCAACTTCCTTGTGGGAGAAGGAGCCGGACTTTTGCCTTTTCGGAGGGAGAGTCTGCTGAGAACGAGCACCGTGAGGTCTACCGTTTCTGGGCAAGTACAGATCCACAATGCTGTTATGCCTGTGGATAGGCTGCACAAGTGCGGTGAAGACCAGCATGAGCGTTCAGGGCTGGCACCTTCCTTGTGGGAGAAGGAGCCGGACGTCTGCCTTTTCGGAGGGAGAGTCTGCTGAGAACGAACACCGTGAGGTCTACCGTTCTGGGCAAGTACAGATCCACAATGCTGTTGTGCCTGTGGATAGGCTGCACAAGTGCGGTGAAGAGCAGCATGAGCTTTCAGGGCTGGGACCTTCCTTGTGGGAGAAGGAGCCGGACGTTTGCCTTTTCGGAAAGTGGCTCTGCCGAGAACGAACACCGTGAGGTGTACCGTTCCTGGGCAAGTACAGATCCACAATGCTGTTGTGCCTGTGGATAGGCTGCACGGGGACGGTGAAGACGAGCATGAGCTTTCAGGGCTGGCACCTTCCTTGTGGGAGAAGGAGCCGGACGTCTGCCTTTTCGGAGGGAGAGTCTGCTGAGAACGAACACCGTGAGGTCTACCGTTCTGGGCAAGTACAGATCCACAATGCTGTTATGCCTGTGGATAGGCTGCACAAGTGCGGTGAAGACCAGCATGAGCGTTCAGGGCTGGCACCTTCCTTGTGGGAGAAGGAGCCGGACGTCTGCCTTTTCGGAGGGAGAGTCTGCTGAGAACGAACACCGTGAGGTCTACCGTTCTGGGCAAGTACAGATCCACAATGCTGTTGTGCCTGTGGATAGGCTGCACAAGTGCGGTGAAGAGCAGCATGAGCTTTCAGGGCTGGGACCTTCCTTGTGGGAGAAGGAGCCGGACGTTTGCCTTTTCGGAAAGTGGCTCTGCCGAGAACGAACACCGTGAGGTGTACCGTTCCTGGGCAAGTACAGATCCACAATGCTGTTGTGCCTGTGGATAGGCTGCACGGGGACGGTGAAGACGAGCTTCAGCTTTCAGGGCTGGCAACTTCCTTGTGGGAGAAGGAGCCGGACTTTTGCCTTTTCGGAAGGAGAGTCTGCTCTGCCGAGAACGAACACCGTGAGGTGTACCGTTCCTGGGCAAGTACAGATCCACAATGCTGTTGTGCCTGTGGATAGGCTGCACAGGTGCGGTGAACAGCAGCATGAGCTTTCAGGGCTGGGACCTTCCTTGTGGGAGAAGGAGCCGGACGTTCGCCTTTTCGGAAAGAGGCTCTGCTGAGAACAAACACCGTGAGATCTACCGTTCCTGGGCAAGCACGGATCCCCAATGCTGTTGTGCCTGTGGATAGGCTGCACGGGGACGGTGAAGAGCAGCATGAGCTTTCAGGGCTGGCACCTTCCTGGTGGGAGAAGGAGCCGGACGTTTGCCTTTTCGGAAAGAGGCTCTGCCGAGAACGAACACCGTGAGGTGTACCTTTCCTGGGCAAGTACAGATCCACAATGCTGTTGTGCCTGTGGATAGGCTGCACAGGGACAGTGAAGACCAGCATGAGCTTTCAGGGCTGGCACCTTCCTTGTGGGACAAGGAGCCGGACGTTTGCCTTTTCGGAATAAGGCTCTGCCGAGAACGAGTGCCGTGCCATGTGCTGCTTGTGGGAAAGCAAAGGTCCCCAATGCTGTTGAGCCTGTGGATAGGCTGCACGGGGACGGTGAAGACGAGCATGAGCGTTCAGGGCTGGCAACTTCCTGGTGGGAGAGGGAGCCAGACGTTTGCCTTTTCGGAAAGAGGCTCTGCTGAGAACGAACACCGTGAGATGTGCCGTCTGTGGGAAAGCACAGATCCCCAGCGCTGTTGTGCCTGTGCATAGGCTGCACGGGGACAGTGAAGAGCAGCATGAGCTTTCAGGGCTGGCACCTTCCTGGTGGGAGAAGGAGCCGGACGTTTGCCTTTTCGGAAAGAGGCTCTGCCGAGAACGAGTGCCGTGCCATGTGCCGCCTGTGGGAAAGCAAAGATCCCCAGTGCTGTTGTGCCTGTGCATAGGCTGCACGGGGACAGTGAAGACCAGCATGAGCTTTCAGGGCTGGGACCTTCCTTGTGGGAGAAGGAGCCGGACGTTTGCCTTTTCGGGAAGAGGCTCTGCTGAGAACAAACACCGTGAGATCTACCGTTCCTGGGCAAGCACGGATCCCCAATGCTGTTGTGCCTGTGGATAGGCTGCACAGGGACAGTGAAGAGCAGCATGAGCTTTCAGGGCTGGCACCTTCCTGGTGGGAGAAGGAGCCGGACGTCTGCCTTTTGGGAGGGAGAGTCTGCTGAGAACGAACACCGTGAGGTCTACCGTTCTTGGGCAAGTACAGATCCACAATGCTGTTATGCCTGTGGATAGGCTGCACAAGTGCGGTGAAGACCAGCATGAGCTTTCAGGGCTGGCACCTTCCTGGTGGGAGAAGGAGCCGGACGTTTGCCTTTTCGGAAAGTGGCTCTGCCGAGAACGACCACCGTGAGGTGTACCGTTCCTGGGCAAGTACAGATCCACAATGCTGTTGTGCCTGTGGATAGGCTGCACGGGGACGGTGAAGACGAGCATGAGCTTTCAGGGCTGGCACCTTCCTGGTGGGAGAAGGAGCCGGACGTCTGTCTTTTCGGAGGGAGAGTCTGCTGAGAACGAACACCGTGAGGTCTACCGTTCTTGGGCAAGTACAGATCCACAATGCTGTTATGCCTGTGGATAGGCTGCACAAGTGCGGTGAAGACCAGCATGAGCTTTCAGGGCTGGCACCTTCCTGGTGGGAGAAGGAGCCGGACGTTTGCCTTTTCGGAAAGTGGCTCTGCCGAGAACGAACACCGTGAGGTCTACCGTTCTTGGGCAAGTACAGATCCACAATGCTGTTATGCCTGTGGATAGGCTGCACAAGTGCTGTGAAGACCAGCATGAGCTTTCAGGGCTGGCACCTTCCTGGTGGGAGAAGGAGCCGGACGTTTGCCTTTTCGGAATAAGGCTCTGCCGAGAACGAGTGCCGTGCCATGTGCTGCTTGTGGGAAAGCAAAGGTCCCCAATGCTGTTGAGCCTGTGGATAGGCTGCACGGGGACGGTGAAGACGAGCATGAGCGTTCAGGGCTGGCAACTTCCTGGTGGGAGAAGGAGCCAGACGTTTGCCTTTTCGGAAAGAGGCTCTGCTGAGAACGAACACCGTGAGATGTGCCGTCTGTGGGAAAGCACAGATCCCCAGCGCTGTTGTGCCTGTGCATAGGCTGCACGGGGACAGTGAAGAGCAGCATGAGCTTTCAGGGCTGGCACCTTCCTGGTGGGAGAAGGAGCCGGACGTTTGCCTTTTCGGAAAGAGGCTCTGCCGAGAACGAGTGCCGTGCCATGTGCCGCCTGTGGGAAAGCAAAGATCCCCAGTGCTGTTGTGCCTGTGCATAGGCTGCACAGGGACAGTGAAGACCAGCATGAGCTTTCAGGGCTGGGACCTTCCTTGTGGGAGAAGGAGCCGGACGTTTGCCTTTTCGGGAAGAGGCTCTGCTGAGAACAATCACCGTGAGATCTACCGTTCCTGGGCAAGCACGGATCCCCAATGCTGTTGTGCCTGTGGATAGGCTGCACAGGGACAGTGAAGAGCAGCATGAGCTTTCAGGGCTGGCACCTTCCTGGTGGGAGAAGGAGCCGGACGTTTGCCTTTTCGGAGGGAGAGTCTGCTGAGAACGAGTGCCGTGAGGTCTACCGTTCTTGGGCAAGTACAGATCCACAATGCTGTTATGCCTGTGGATAGGCTGCACAAGTGCGGTGAAGACCAGCATGAGCTTTCAGGGCTGGCACCTTCCTGGTGGGAGAAGGAGCCGGACGTTTGCCTTTTCGGAAAGTGGCTCTGCTGAGAACGACCACCGTGAGGTGTACCGTTCCTGGGAAGTACAGATCCACAATGCTGTTGTGCCTGTGGATAGGCTGCACGGGGACGGTGAAGAGCAGCATGAGTTTTCAGTTCTGGCACCTTCCTGGTGGGAGAAGGAGCCGGACGTCTGCCTTTTCGGAGGGAGAGTCTGCTGAGAACGAACACCGTGAGGTCTACCGTTCTTGGGCAAGTACAGATCCACAATGCTGTTATGCCTGTGGATAGGCTGCACAAGTGCGGTGAAGATCAGCATGAGCTTTCAGGGCTGGCACCTTCCTGGTGGGAGAAGGAGCCGGACGTTTGCCTTTTCGGAAAGTGGCTCTGCCGAGAACGAACACCGTGAGGTCTACCGTTCTTGGGCAAGTACAGATCCACAATGCTGTTATGCCTGTGGATAGGCTGCATGGGGACGGTGAAGACGAGCATGAGCTTTCAGGGCTGGCACCTTCCTGGTGGGAGAAGGAGCCGGACTTTTGCCTTTTCAGAAGGAGAGTCTGCTGAGAACGAACACCGTGAGGTCTACCGTTCTTGGGCAAGTACAGATCCACAATGCTGTTATGCCTGTGGATAGGCTGCACAAGTGCGGTGAAGACCAGCATGAGCTTTCAGGGCTGGCACCTTCCTGGTGGGAGAAGGAGCCGGACGTTTGCCTTTTCGGAAAGTGGCTCTGCCGAGAACGAACACCGTGAGGTCTACCGTTCTTGGGCAAGTACAGATCCACAATGCTGTTATGCCTGTGGATAGGCTGCACAAGTGCGGTGAAGACCAGCATGAGCTTTCAGGGCTGGCACCTTCCTGGTGGGAGAAGGAGCCGGACGTTTGCCTTTTCAGAAAGAGGCTCTGCTGAGAACGAACAACGTGAGGTGTACCGTTCCTGGGCAAGCACGGATCCCCAGTGCTGTTGTGCCTGTGGATAGGCTGCACAGGGACAGTGAAGAGAAGCATGAGCTTTCAGGGCTGGCACCTTCCTTGTGGGAGAAGGAGCCGGACGTCTGCCTTTTCGGAGGGAGAGTCTGCTGAGAACGAACACCGTGAGGTCTACCGTTCTGGGCAAGTACAGATCCACAATGCTGTTATGCCTGTGGATAGGCTGCACAAGTGCGGTGAAGACCAGCATGAGCGTTCAGGGCTTGCACCTTCCTTGTGGGACAAGGAGCCGGACGTTTGCCTTTTCGGAAAGAGGCTCTGCCGAGAACGAGCACCGTGAGATCTACCGTTCCTGGGCAAGCACGGATCCCCAGTGCTGTTGTGCCTGTGGATAGGCTGCACAATTGCAGTGAAGACCAGCATGAGCGTTCAGGGCTGGCACCTTCCTGGTGGGAGAAGGAGCCGGACGTTTGCCTTTTCGGAAAGAGGCTCTGCCGAGAACGAGTGCCGTGCCATGTGCCGCCTGTGGGAAAGCAAAGATCCCCAGTGCTGTTGTGCCTGTGCATAGGCTGCACGGGGACAGTGAAGACCAGCATGAGCTTTCAGGGCTGGGACCTTCCTTGTGGGAGAAGGAGCCGGACGTTTGCCTTTTCGGAAAGAGGCTCTGCTGAGAACAAACACCGTGAGATCTACCGTTCCTGGGCAAGCACGGATCCCCAATGCTGTTGTGCCTGTGGATAGGCTGCACAGGGACAGTGAAGAGCAGCATGAGCTTTCACGGCTGGCACCTTCCTGGTGGGAGAAGGAGCCGGACGTTTGCCTTTTCGGAAAGAGGCTCTGCTGAGAACGAACACCGTGAGGTGTACCTTTCCTGGGCAAGTACAGATCCACAATGCTGTTGTGCCTGTGGATAGGCTGCACAGGGACAGTGAAGACCAGCATGAGCTTTCAGGGCTGGCACCTTCCTTGTGGGACAAGGAGCCGGACGTTTGCCTTTTCGGAATAAGGCTCTGCCGAGAACGAGTGCCGTGCCATGTGCTGCTTGTGGGAAAGCAAAGGTCCCCAATGCTGTTGTGCCTGTGGATAGGCTGCACGGGGATGGTGAAGACGAGCATGAGCGTTCAGGGCTGGCAACTTCCTGGTGGGAGAAGGAGCCAGACGTTTGCCTTTTCGGAAAGAGGTTCTGCTGAGAACGAACACCGTGAGATGTGCCGTCTGTGGGAAAGCACAGATCCCCAGTGCTGTTGTGCCTGTGCATAGGCTGCACGGGGACAGTGAAGAGCAGCATGAGCTTTCAGGGCTGGCACCTTCCTGGTGGGAGAAGGAGCCGGACGTTTGCCTTTTCGGAAAGAGACTCTGCCGAGAACGAGTGCCGTGCCATGTGCCGCCTGTGGGAAAGGAAAGATCCCCAGTGCTGTTGTGCCTGTGCATAGGCTGCACGGGGACAGTGAAGACCAGCATGAGCTTTCAGGGCTGGGACCTTCCTTGTGGGAGAAGGAGCCGGACGTTTGCCTTTTCGGAAAGAGGCTCTGCTGAGAACAAACACCGTGAGATCTACCGTTCCTGGGCAAGCACGGATCCCCAATGCTGTTGTGCCTGTGGATAGGCTGCACAGGGACAGTGAAGAGCAGCATGAGCTTTCAGGGCTGGCACCTTCCTTGTGGGAGAAGGAGCCGGACGTCTGCCTTTTCGGAGGGAGAGTCTGCTGAGAACGAACACCGTGAGGTCTACCGTTCTTGGGCAAGTACAGATCCACAATGCTGTTATGCCTGTGGATAGGCTGCAGAGGTGCGGTGAAGACCAGCATGAGCTTTCAGGGCTGGCACCTTCCTGGTGGGAGAAGGAGCCGGACGTTTGCCTTTTCGGAAAGTGGCTCTGCCGAGAACGAACACCGTGAGGTCTACCGTTCTTGGGCAAGTACAGATCCACAATGCTGTTATGCCTGTGGATAGGCTGCACAAGTGCGGTGAAGACCAGCATGAGCTTTCAGGGCTGGCACCTTCCTGGTGGGAGAAGGAGCCGGACGTTTGCCTTTTCGGAAAGTGGCTCTGCCGAGAACGACCACCGTGAGGTGTACCGTTCCTGGGCAAGTACAGATCCACAATGCTGTTGTGCCTGTGGATAGGCTGCACGGGGACGGTGAAGACGAGCATGAGCTTTCAGGGCTGGCACCTTCCTGGTGGGAGAAGGAGCCGGACGTTTGCCTTTTCGGAAAGAGGCTCTGCTGAGAACGAACAACGTGAGGTGTACCGTTCCTGGGCAAGCACGGATCCCCAGTGCTGTTGTGCCTGTGCATAGGCTGCACAATTGCAGTGAAGACCAGCATGAGCGTTCAGGGCTGGCACCTTCCTTGTGGGACAAGGAGCCGGACGTTTGCCTTTTCGGAAAGAGGCTCTGCCGAGAACGAGTGCCGTGCCATGTGCCGCCTGTGGGAAAGCAAAGATCCCCAGTGCTGTTGTGCCTGTGCATAGGCTGCACGGGGACAGTGAAGACCAGCATGAGCTTTCAGGGCTGGGACCTTCCTTGTGGGAGAAGGAGCCGGACGTTTGCCTTTTTGGAAAGAGGCTCTGCTGAGAACAAACACCGTGAGATCTACCGTTCCTGGGCAAGCACGGATCCCCAATGCTGTTGTGCTTGTGGATAGGCTGCACAGGGACTGTGAAGAGCAGCATGAGCTTTCAGGGCTGGCACCTTCCTGGTGGGAGAAGGAGCCGGACGTTTGCCTTTTCGGAAAGAGGCTCTGCCGAGAACGAACACCGTGAGGTGTACCTTTCCTGGGCAAGTACAGATCCACAATGCTGTTGTGCCTGTGCATAGGCTGCACAGGGACAGTGAAGACCAGCATGAGCTTTCAGGGCTGGCACCTTCCTTGTGGGACAAGGAGCCGGACGTTTGCCTTTTCGGAATAAGGCTCTGCCGAGAACGAGTGCCGTGCCATGTGCTGCTTGTGGGAAAGCAAAGGTCCCCAATGCTGTTGTGCCTGTGGATAGGCTGCACGGGGACGGTGAAGACGAGCATGAGCGTTCAGGGCTGGCAACTTCCTGGTGGGAGAAGGAGCCAGACGTTTGCCTTTTCGGAAAGAGGCTCTGCTGAGAACGAACACCGTGAGATGTGCCGTCTGTGGGAAAGCACAGATCCCCAGCGCTGTTGTGCCTGTGCATAGGCTGCACGGGGACAGTGAAGAGAAGCATGAGCTTTCAGGGCTGGCACCTTCCTTGTGGGAGAAGGAGCCGGACGATTGCCTTTTCGGAAGGAGAGTCTGCTGAGAACGAACACCGTGAGGTCTACCGTTCCAGGGCAAGTACAGATCCACAATGCTGTTGTGCCTGTGGATAGGCTGCACAGGTGCGGGGAAGACCAGCATGAGCTTTCAGGGCTGGCACCTTCCTTGTGGGACAAGGAGCCGGACGTTTGCCTTTTCGGAAAGAGGCTCTGCTGAAGAACAAACACCATGAGATCTACCATTCCTGGGCAAGCACGGATACCCAATGCTGTTGTGCCTGTGGATAGGCTGCACAAGTGCGGTGAAGACCAGCATGAGCGTTCAGGGCTGGCACCTTCCTTGTGGGACAAGGAGCCGGACGTTTGCCTTTTCGGAAAGAGGCTCTGCCGAGAACGAGTGCCGTGCCATGTGCCGACTGTGGGAAAGCACAGATCCCCAGTGCTGTTGTGCCTGTGCATAGGCTGCACAGGGACGGTGAAGACGAGCTTCAGATTTCAGGGCTGGCAACTTCCTTGTGGGAGAAGGAGCCGGACTTTTGCCTTTTCGGAGGGAGAGTCTGCTGAGAACGAGCACCGTGAGGTCTACCGTTCCTGGGCAAGTACAGATCCACAATGCTGTTATGCCTGTGGATAGGCTGCACAAGTGCGGTGAAGACCAGCATGAGCGTTCAGGGCTGGCACCTTCCTTGTGGGAGAAGGAGCCGGACGTCTGCCTTTTCGGAGGGAGAGTCTGCTGAGAACGAACACCGTGAGGTCTACCGTTCTGGGCAAGTACAGATCCACAATGCTGTTGTGCCTGTGGATAGCCTGCACAAGTGCGGTGAAGAGCAGCATGAGCTTTCAGGGCTGGGACCTTCCTTGTGGGAGAAGGAGCCGGACGTTTGCCTTTTCGGAAAGTGGCTCTGCCGAGAACGAACACCGTGAGGTGTACCGTTCCTGGGCAAGTACAGATCCACAATGCTGTTGTGCCTGTGGATAGGCTGCACGGGGACGGTGAAGACCAGCATGAGCTTTCAGGGCTGGCACCTTCCTTGTTGGAGAAGGAGCCGGATGTCTGCCTTTTCGGAGGGAGAGTCTGCTGAGAACGAACAACGTGAGGTCTACCGTTCTGGGCAAGTACAGATCCACAATGCTGTTATGCCTGTGGATAGGCTGCACAAGTGCGGTGAAGACCAGCATGAGCGTTCAGGGCTGGCACCTTCCTTGTGGGACAAGGAGCCGGACGTTTGCCTTTTCGGAAGAGGCTCTGCCGAGAACGAGTGCCGTGCCATGTGCCGCCTGTGGGAAAGCAAAGATCCCCAGTGCTGTTGTGCCTGTGCATAGGCTGCAAGGGGACGGTGAAGACGAGCTTCAGATTTCAGGGCTGGCAACTTCCTGGTGGGAGAAGGAGCCGGACGTTTGCCTTTTCGGAAAGAGGCTCTGCCGAGAACGAGTGCCGTGCCATCTACTGCCTGTGGGAAAGCAAAGGTCCCCAATGCTGTTGTGCCTGTGGATAGGCTGCACAGGGACAGTGAAGAGCAGCATGAGCTTTCAGGGCTGGCTCCTTCCTTGTGGGACAAGGAGCCGGACGTTTGCCTTTTCGGAAAGAGGCTCTGCCGAGAACGAGTGCCGTGCCATGTGCCGCCTGTGGGAAAGCAAAGATCCCCAGTGCTGTTGTGCCTGTGCATAGGCTGCACGGGGATAGTGAAGACCAGCATGAGCGTTCAGGGCTGGCACCTTCCTTGTGGGACAAGGAGCCGGACGTTTGCCTTTTCGGAAAGAGGCTCTGCTGAAAACAAACACCGTGAGATCTACAGTTCCTGGGCAAGCACGGATACCCAATACTGTTGTGCCTGTGGATAGGCTGCACAGGGACAGTGAAGAGCAGCATGAGCTTTCAGGGCTGGCACCTTCCTTGTGGGAGAAGGAGCCGGAAGTTTGCCTTTTCGGAAAGAGGCTCTGCTGAGAACGAACACCGTGAGGTCTACGGTTCCTGGGCAAGTACGGATCCCCAGTGCTGTTGTGCCTGTGGATAGGCTGCACAGGGACAGTGAAGAGCAGCATGAGCTTTCAGGGCTGGCACCTTCCTGGTGGGAGAAGGAGCCGGACGTTTGCCTTTTCGGAAAGAGGCTCTGCTGAGAACGAACACCGTGAGATGTGCCGTCTTTGGGAAGGCACAGATTCCCAGCGCTGTTGTGCCTGTGCATAGGCTGCACGGGGACAGTGAAGAGCAGCATGAGCTTTCAGGGCTGGCACCTTCCTGGTGGGAGAAGGAGCCGGACGTCTGCCTTTTCGGAGGGAGAGTCTGCTGAGAACGAACACCGTGAGGTCTACCGTTCCTGGGCAAGTACAGATCCACAATGCTGTTGTGCCTGTGGATAGGCTGCACAAGTGCGGTGAAGACCAGCATGAGCTTTCAGGGCTGGCACCTTCCTGGTGGGAGAAGGAGCTGGACGTTTGCCTTTTCGGAAAGAGGCTCTGCCTAGAACGAACACCGTGAGTTGTTCCGTTCCTGGGCAAGTACAGATCCACAATGCTGTTGTGCCTGTGGATAGGCTGCACAAGTGCGGTGAAGACCAGCATGAGCGTTCAGGGCTGGCACCTTCCTTGATGGACAAGGAGCCGGACATTTTCCTTTTCGGAAAGAGGCTCTGCTGAGAACAAACACCGTGAGATCTACCGTTCCTGGGCAATCAAGGATCCCCAATGCTGTTGTGCCTGTGGATAGGCTGCACAGGGATAGTGAAAAGCAGCATGAGCTTTCAGGGCTGGCACCTTCCTGGTGGGAGAAGGAGCCGGACGTCTGCCTTTTCGGAGGGAGAGTCTGCTGAGAACGAACACCGTGAGGTCTACCGTTCCTGGGAAAGTACAGATCCACAATGCTGTTGTGCCTGTGGATAGGCTGCACAAGTGCGGTGAAGACTAGCATGAGCTTTCAGGGCTGGCACCTTCCTTGTGGGAGAAGGAGCCGGGTGTTTGCCTTTTCGGAAAGAGGCTCAGCCGAGAACGAGTGCCGTGCCGTATGCTGCCTGTGGGAAAGCAAAGGTCCCCAGTGCTGTTGTGCCTGTGGATAGGCTGCACGGGGACGGTGAAAACGAGCATGAGCTTTCAGGGCTGGCACCTTCCTTGTGGGAGAAGGAGCCGGACTTTTGCCTTTTCGGAAGGAGAGTCTGCTGAGAACGAACACCGTGAGGTCTACCGTTCCTGGGCAAGTACAGATCCACAATGCTGTTGTGCCTGTGGATAGGCTGCACAGGTGCGGTGAAGAGCAGCATGAGCGTTCAGGGCTGGCACCTTCCTGGTGGGAGAAGGAGCCGGACGTTTGCCTTTTCGGAAAAAGGCTCTGCTGAGAACGAACACCGTGAGGTCTACCATTCCTGGGCAAGCACGGATCCCCAATGCTGTTGTGCCTGTGGATAGGCTGCACAGGGACAGTGAAGAGAAGCATGAGCTTTCAGGGCTGGCACCTTCCTTGTGGGAGAAGGAGCCGGACGTCTGCCTTTTCGGAGGGAGAGTCTGCTGAGAACGAACACCGTGAGGTCTACCGTTCTGGGCAAGTACAGATCCACAATGCTGTTATGCCTGTGGATAGGCTGCACAAGTGCGGTGAAGACCAGCATGAGCGTTCAGAACTGGCACCTTCCTTGTGGGACAAGGAGCCGGACGTTTGCCTTTTCGGAAGGAGGCTCTGTCGAGAACAACCACCGTGAGGTGTACCGTTCCTGGGCAAGTACAGATCCACAATGCTGTTGTGCCTGTGGATAGGCTGCACAAGTGCGGTGAAGACCAGCATGAGCTTTCAGGGCTGGCACCTTCCTGGTGGGAGAAGGAGCCGGACTTTTGCCTTTTCGGAAGGAGAGTCTGCTGAGAACGAACACCGTGAGGTCTACCGTTCCAGGGCAAGTACAGATCCACAATGCTGTTGTGCCTGTGGATAGGCTGCACAGGGACAGTGAAGAGCAGCATGAGCTTTCAGGGCTGGCACCTTCCTTGTGGGAGAAGGAGCCGGACGTTTGCCTTTTCGGAAAGAGGCTCTGCTGAGAACAAACACCGTGAGATCTACCGTTCCTGGGCAAGCACGGATCCCCACTGCTGTTGTGCCTGTGGATAGGCTGCACAGGGACAGTGAAGAGCAGCATGAGCTTTCAGGGCTGGCACCTTCCTGGTGGGAGAAGGAGCCGGACGTTTGCCTTTTCGGAAAGAGGCTCTGCCGAGAACGAGTGCCATGCCATGTGCTGCCTGTGGGAAAGCAAAGATCCACAATGCTGTTGTGCCTGTGGATAGGCTGCACGGGGACGGTAAAGACGAGCATGAGCTTTCAGGGATGGCACCTTCCTGGTGGGAGAAGGAGCCGGACGTTTGCCTTTTCGGAAGGAGAGTCTGCTGAGAACGAACACCGTGAGGTCTACCGTTCCAGGGCAAGTACAGATCCACAATGCTGTTGTGCCTGTGGATAGGCTGCACAGGGACAGTGAGGAGCAGCATGAGCTTTCAGGGCTGGCTCCTTCCTTGTGGGACAAGGAGCCGGACGTTTGCCTTTTCGGAAAGAGGCTCTGCTGAGAACAAACACCATGAGATCTACCGTTCCTGGGCAAGCACGAATCCCCAATGCTGTTGAGCCTGTGGATAGGCTGCACAAGTGCGGTGAAGACCAGCATGAGCTTTCAGGGCTGGCACCTTCCTGGTGGGAGAAGGAGCCGGACTTTTGCCTTTTCGGAAAGAGGCCCTGCTGAGAACGAGCGCCGTGAAGTGAACTGTTCCTCGGCAAGCACAGATCCCCAGTGCTGTTGTGCCTGTGGATAGGCTGCACAGCGACAGTGAAGAGCAGCATGAGCGTTCAGGGCTGGCACCTTCCTTGTGGGACAAGGAGCCGGACGTTTGCCTTTTCGGAAAGTGGCTCTGCCGAGAACGAACACCGTGAGATCTACCGTTCCTGGGCAAGCACGGATCCCCAATGCTGTTGTGCCTGTGGATAGGCTGCACGGGGACGGTGAAGACGAGCATGAGCTTTCAGGGCTGGCACCTTCCTTGTGGGACAAGGAGCCGGACGTTTGCCTTTTCGGAAAGAGGCTGTGCCGAGAACGAGTGCCGTGCCATGTGCCGCCTGTGGGAAAGCAAAGATCCCCAGTGCTGTTGTGCCTGTGCATAGGCTGCACAGGGACAGTGAAGAGCAGCATGAGCTTTCAGGGCTGGCACCTTCCTTGTGGGAGAAGGAGCCGGACGTTTGCCTTTTCGGAAAGAGGCTCTGCTGAAAACAAACACCGTGAGATCTACCGTTCCTGGGCAAGCACGGATACCCAATACTGTTGTGCCTGTGGATAGGCTGCACAGGGACAGTGAAGAGCAGCATGAGCGTTCAGGGCTGGCACCTTCCTTGTGGGACAAGGAGCCGGACGTTTGCCTTTTCGGAAAGAGGCTCTGCTGAGAACAAACACCGTGAGATCTAGAGTTCCTGGGCAAGCACGAATCCCCAATGCTGTTGTGCCTGTGGATAGGCTGCACAGGGACAGTGAAGAGCAGCATGAGCTTTCAGGGCTGGCACCTTCCTTGTGGGACAAGGAGCCGGACGTTTGCTTTTTCGGAAAGAGGCTCTGCCGAGATCGAGCGCCGTGAGGTGTACCGTTCCAGGGCAAGTAAAGATCCACAATGCTGTTGTGCCTGTGGATAGGCTGCACAAGTGCGGTGAAGATCAGCATGAGATTTCAGGGCTGGCACCTTCCTGGTGGGAGAAGGAGCCGGACGTTTGCCTTTTCGGAAAGAGGCTCTGCCGAGAACGAGTGACGTGCCATGTGCCGCCTGTGGGAAAGCACAGATCCCCAGTGCTGTTGTGCCTTTGCATAGGCTGCACAGGGACGGTGAAGACCAGCATGAGCTTTCAGGGCTGGCAACTTCCTTGTGGGAGAAGGAGCCGGACTTTTGCCTTTTCGGAAGGAGAGTCTGCTGAGAACGAACACCGTGAGTTCTACCGTTCCAGGGCAAGTACAGATCCATAATGCTGTTGTGCCTGAGGATAGGCTGCAAAGGAACAGTGAAGAGCAGCATGAGCGATCAGGGCTGGCACCTTCCTTGTGGGAGAAGGAGCCAGACGTTTGCCTTTTCGGAAAGAGGCTCTGCTGAGAACAAACACCGTGAGATCTACCGTTCCTGGGCAATCAAGGATCCCCAATGCTGTTGTGCCTGTGGATAGGCTGCACAGGACAGTGAAGAGCAGCATGAGCTTTCAGGGCTGGCACCTTCCTGGTGGGAGAATGAGCCGGACGTCTGCCTTTTCGGAGGGAGAGTCTGCTGAGAACGAACACCGTGAGGTCTACCGTTCCTGGGCAAGTACAGATGCACAATGATGTTGTGCCTGTGGATAGGCTGCACAAGTGCGGTGAAGACTAGCATGAGCTTTCAGGGCTGGCACCTTCCTTGTGGGAGAAGGAGCCGGGTGTTTGCCTTTTCGGAAAGAGGCTCTGCTGAGAACGAACACCGTGAGATGTGCCGTCTTTGGGAAGGCACAGATTCCCAGCGCTGTTGTGCCTGTGCATAGGCTGCACGGGGACAGTGAAGAGCAGCATGAGCTTTCAGGGCTGGCACCTTCCTTGTGGGAGAAGGAGCCGGACGTCTGCCTTTTCGGAGGGAGAGTCTGCTGAGAACGAACACCGTGAGGTCTACCGTTCCTGGGCAAGTACAGATCCACAATGCTGTTGTGCCTGTGGATAGGCTGCACAAGTGCGGTGAAGACCAGCATGAGCGTTCAGAACTGGCACCTTCCTTGTGGGACAAGGAGCCGGACGTTTGCCTTTTCGGAAGGAGGCTCTGCTGAGAACAAACACCGTGAGGTGTACCGTTCCTGGGCAAGTACAGATCCACAATGCTGTTGTGCCTGTGGATAGGCTACACAAGTGCGGTGAAGACCAGCATGAGCTTTCAGGGCTGGCACCTTCCTGGTGGGAGAAGGAGCCGGACTTTTGCCTTTTCGGAAGGAGAGTCTGCTGAGAACGAACACCGTGAGGTCTACCGTTCCAGGGCAAGTACAGATCCCCAATGCTGTTGTGCCTGTGGATAGGCTGCACAGGGACAGTGAAGAGCAGCATGAGCTTTCAGGGCTGGCACCTTCCTTGTGGGAGAAGGAGCCGGACGTTTGCCTTTTCGGAGGGAGAGTCTGCTGAGAACGAACACCGTGAGGTCTACCGTTCCAGGGCAAGTACAGATCCACAATGCTGTTGTGCCTGTGGATAGGCTGCACAAGTGCGGTGAAGAGCAGCATGAGCTTTCAGGGCTGGCACCTTCCTGGTGGGAGAAGGAGCCGGACGTTTGCCTTTTCGGAAAGAGGCTCTGCCGAGAACGAGTGCCATGCCATGTGCTGCCTGTGGGAAAGCAAAGATCCACAATGCTGTTGTGCCTGTGGATAGGCTGCACGGGGACGGTAAAGACGAGCATGAGCTTTCAGGGCTGGCACCTTCCTTGTGGGAGAAGGAGCCGGACGTTTGCCTTTTCGGAAGGAGAGTCTGCTGAGAACGAACACCGTGAGGTCTACCGTTCCAGGGCAAGTACAGATCCACAATGCTGTTGTGCCTGTGGATAGGCTGCACAGGTGCGGTGAAGAGCAGCATGAGCTTTCAGGGCTGGCACCTTCCTGGTGGGAGAAGGAGCCGGACGTTTGCCTTTTCGGAAAGAGGCTCTGCTGAGAACAAACACCATGAGATCTACCGTTCCTGGGCAAGCACGAATCCCCAATGCTGTTGAGCCTGTGGATAGGCTGCACAAGTGCGGTGAAGACCAGCATGAGCTTTCAGGGCTGGCACCTTCCTGGTGGGAGAAGGAGCCGGACATTTGCCTTTTCGGAAAGAGGCCCTGCTGAGAACGAGCGCCGTGAAGTGAACTGTTCCTCGGCAAGCACAGATCCCCAGTGCTGTTGTGCCTGTGGATAGGCTGCACAGCGACAGTGAAGAGCAGCATGAGCTTTCAGGGCTGGCACCTTCCTTGTGGGACAAGGAGCCGGACGTTTGCCTTTTCGGAAAGTGGCTCTGCCGAGAACGAACACCGTGAGATCTACCGTTCCTGGGCAAGCACGGATCCCCAATGCTGTTGTGCCTGTGGATAGGCTGCACGGGGACGGTGAAGACGAGCATGAGCTTTCAGGGCTGGCACCTTCCTTGTGGGACAAGGAGCCGGACGTTTGCCTTTTCGGAAAGAGGCTGTGCCGAGAACGAGTGCCGTGCCATGTGCCGCCTGTGGGAAAGCAAAGATCCCCAGTGCTGTTGTGCCTGTGCATAGGCTGCACAGGGACAGTGAAGAGCAGCATGAGCTTTCAGGGCTGGCACCTTCCTTGTGGGAGAAGGAGCCGGACGTTTGCCTTTTCGGAAAGAGGCTCTGCTGAAAACAAACACCGTGAGATCTACCGTTCCTGGGCAAGCACGGATACCCAATACTGTTGTGCCTGTGGATAGGCTGCACAGGGACAGTGAAGAGCAGCATGAGCGTTCAGGGCTGGCACCTTCCTTGTGGGACAAGGAGCCGGACGTTTGCCTTTTCGGAAAGAGGCTCTGCTGAGAACAAACACCGTGAGATCTAGAGTTCCTGGGCAAGCACGAATCCCCAATGCTGTTGTGCCTGTGGATAGGCTGCACAGGGACAGTGAAGAGCAGCATGAGCGTTCAGGGCTGGCACCTTCCTTGTGGGACAAGGAGCCGGACGTTTGCTTTTTCAGAAAGAGGCTCTGCCGAGATCGAGCGCCGTGAGGTGTACCGTTCCAGGGCAAGTAAAGATCCACAATGCTGTTGTGCCTGTGGATAGGCTGCACAAGTGCGGTGAAGATCAGCATGAGATTTCAGGGCTGGCACCTTCCTGGTGGGAGAAGGAGCCGGACGTTTGCCTTTTCGGAAAGAGGCTCTGCCGAGAACGACTGCCGTGCCATGTGCCGCCTGTGGGAAAGGAAAGATCCCCAGTGCTGTTGTGCCTTTGCATAGGCTGCACAGGGACGGTGAAGACCAGCATGAGCTTTCAGGGCTGGCAACTTCCTTGTGGGAGAAGGAGCCGGACTTTTGCCTTTTCGGAAGGAGAGTCTGCTGAGAACGAACACCGTGAGTTCTACCGTTCCAGGGCAAGTACAGATCCATAATGCTGTTGTGCCTGAGGATAGGCTGCAAAGGAACAGTGAAGAGCAGCATGAGCGATCAGGGCTGGCACCTTCCTTGTGGGAGAAGGAGCCAGACGTTTGCCTTTTCGGAAAGAGGCTCTGCTGAGAACAAACACCGTGAGATCTACCGTTCCTGGGCAATCAAGGATCCCCAATGCTGTTGTGCCTGTGGATAGGCTGCACAGGACAGTGAAGAGCAGCATGAGCTTTCAGGGCTGGCACCTTCCTGGTGGGAGAAGGAGCCGGACGTCTGCCTTTTCGGAGGGAGAGTCTGCTGAGAACGAACACCGTGAGGTCTACCGTTCCTGGGCAAGTACAGATGCACAATGATGTTGTGCCTGTGGATAGGCTGCACAAGTGCGGTGAAGACTAGCATGAGCTTTCAGGGCTGGCACCTTCCTTGTGGGAGAAGGAGCCGGGTGTTTGCCTTTTCGGAAAGAGGCTCAGCCGAGAACGAGTGCCGTGCCATATGCTGCCTGTGGGAAAGCAAAGGTCCCCAATGCTGTTGTGCCTGTGGATAGGCTGCACGGGGACGGTGAAGACGAGCATGAGCTTTCAGGGCTGGCACCTTCCTTGTGGGAGAAGGAGCCGGACTTTTGCCTTTTCGGAAGGAGAGTCTGCTGAGAACGAACACCGTGAGATCTACCGTTCCTGGGCAAGTACAGATCCACAATGCTGTTGTGCCTGTGGATAGGCTGCACAGGTGCGGTGAAGAGCAGCATGAGCGTTCAGGGCTGGCACCTTCCTGGTGGGAGAAGGAGCCGGACGTTTGCCTTTTCGGAAAAAGGCTCTGCTGAGAACGAACACCATGAGGTCTACCATTCCTGGGCAAGCACGGATCCCCAATGCTGTTGTGCCTGTGGATAGGCTGCACAGGGACAGTGAAGAGAAGCATGAGCTTTCAGGGCTGGCACCTTCCTTGTGGGAGAAGGAGCCGGACGTCTGCCTTTTCGGAGGGAGAGTCTGCTGAGAACGACCACCGTGAGGTCTACCGTTCTGGGCAAGTACAGATCCACAATGCTGTTATGCCTGTGGATAGGCTGCACAAGTGCGGTGAAGACCAGCATGAGCGTTCAGAACTGGCACCTTCCTTGTGGGACAAGGAGCCGGACGTTTGCCTTTTCGGAAAGAGGCTCTGTCGAGAACAACCACCGTGAGGTGTACCGTTCCTGGGCAAGTACAGATCCACAATGCTGTTGTGCCTGTGGATAGGCTGCACAAGTGCGGTGAAGACCAGCATGAGCTTTCAGGGCTGGCACCTTCCTGGTGGGAGAAGGAGCCGGACGTTTGCCTTTTCGGAAAGAGGCTCTGCCGAGAACGAGTGCCGTGCCATGTGCTGCCTGTGGGAAAGCATAGGTCCCCAATGCTGTTGTGCCTGTGGATAGGCTGCACGGGGACAGTGAACACCTGCATGAGCTTTCAGGGCTGGCACCTTCCTTGTGGGAGAAGGAGCCGGACGTTTGCCTTTTCGGAAAGAGGTTCTGCCGAGAACGACCACCGTGAGGTCTACCGTTCCTGGGCAAGTACAGATCCACAATGCTGTTGTGCCTGTGGATAGGCTGCACAAGTGCGGTGAAGACCAGCATGAGCTTTCAGGGCTGGCAACTTCCTTGTGGGAGAAGGAGCCGGACTTTTGCCTTTTCGGAAGGAGAGTCTGCTGAGAACGAACACCGTGAGGTCTACCGTTCCAGGGCAAGTACAGATCCACAATGCTGTTGTGCCTGTGGATAGGCTGCACAAGTGCGGTGAAGAGCAGCATGAGCTTTCAGGGCTGGCACCTTCCTTGTGGGAGAAGGAGCCGGACGTTTGCCTTTTCGGAAAGAGGCTCTGCTGAGAACAAACACTGTGAGATCTACCGTTCCTGGGCAAGCACGGATCCCCAATGCTGTTGTGCCTGTGGATAGGCTGCACAGGGACAGTGAAGAGCAGCATAAGCTTTCAGGGCTGGCACCTTCCTTGTGGGAGAAGGAGCCGGACGTCTGCCTTTTCGGAGGGAGAGTCTGCTGAGAACGAACACCGTGAGGTCTACCGTTCCAGGGCAAGTACAGATCCACAATGCTGTTGTGCCTGTGGATAGGCTGCACAAGTGCGGTGAAGAGCAGCATGAGCTTTCAGGGCTGGCACCTTCCTGGTGGGAGAAGGAGCCGGACGTTTGCCTTTTCGGAAAGAGGCTCTGCCGAGAACGAGTGCCATGCCATGTGCTGCCTGTGGGAAAGCAAAGATCCCCAATGCTGTTGTGCCTGTGGATAGGCTGCACGGGGACGCTAAAGACGAGCATGAGCTTTCAGGGCTGGCACCTTCCTTGTGGGAGAAGGAGCCGGACGTTTGCCTTTTTGGAAGGAGAGTCTGCTGAGAACGAACACCGTGAGGTCTACCGTTCCAGGGCAAGTACAGATCCACAATGCTGTTGTGCCTGTGGATAGGCTGCACAGGGACAGTGAGGAGCAGCATGAGCGTTCAGGGCTGGCACCTTCCTTGATGGACAAGGAGCCGGATGTTTGCCTTTTCGGAAAGAGGCTCTGCTGAGAACAAACACTGTGAGAAATACCGTTCCTGGGCAAGCACGGATCCCCAGTGCTGTTGTGCCTGTGGATAGGCTGCACAAGTGCGGTGAAGACCAGCATGAGCTTTCAGGGCTGGCACCTTCCTTGTGGGAGAAGGAGCCGGACGTTTGCCTTTTCGGAAAGAGGCTCTGCCGAGAACGAACACCGTGAGGTGTACCGTTCCTGGGCAAGTAAAGATCCACAATGCTGTTGTGCCTGTGGATAGGCTGCACAAGTGCGGTGAAGACCAGCATGAGCTTTCAGGGCTGGCACCTTCCTTGATGGACAAGGAGCCGGATGTTTGCCTTTTCGGAAAGAGGCTCTGCTGAGGACAAACACTGTGAGAAATACCGTTCCTGGGCAAGCACGGATCCCCAGTGCTGTTGTGCCTGTGGATAGGCTGCACAAGTGCGGTGAAGACCAGCATGAGCTTTCAGGGCTGGCACCTTCCTGGTGGGAGAAGGAGCCGGACGCTTGCCTTTTCGGAAAGAGGCCCTGCTGAGAACGAGCGCCGTGAAGGGAACTGTTCCTGGGCAAGCACATATCCCCAGTGCTGTTGTGCCTGTGGATAGGCTGCACAGCGACAGTGAAGACCAGCATGAGCGTTCAGGGCTGGCACCTTCCTTGTGGGAGAAGGAGCCGGACGTTTGCCTTTTCGGAAAGTGGCTCTGCCGAGAACGAACACCGTGAGATCTACCGTTCCTGGGCAAGCACAGATCCCCAATGCTGTTGTGCCTGTGGATAGGCTGCACGGAGAGGTGAAGACGAGCATGAGCTTTCAGGGCTGGCACCTTCCTTGTGGGACAAGGAGCCGGACGTTTGCCTTTTCGGAAAGAGGCTCTGCTGAAAACAAACACCGTGAGATCTACAGTTCCTGGGCAAGCACGGATACCCAATACTGTTGTGCCTGTGGATAGGCTGCACAGGGACAGTGAAGAGCAGCATGAGCTTTCAGGGCTGGCAACTTCCTTGTGGGAGAAGGAGCCGGACGTTTGCCTTTTCGGAAAGAGGCTCTGCTGAGAACGAACACCGTGAGGTCTACCGTTCCTGGGCAAGTACAGATCCACAATGCTGTTGTGCCTGTGGATAGGCTGCACAGGGACAGTGAAGAGCAGCATGAGCTTTCAGGGCTGGCACCTTCCTTGTGGGAGAAGGAGCCGGACGTTTGCCTTTTCGGAAAGAGGCTCTGCTGAGAACGAACACCGTGAGGTCTACCGTTCCTGGGCAAGCACGGATCCCCAATGCTGTTGTGTCTGTGGATAGGCTGCACAGGGACAGTGAAGCGCAGCATGAGCTTTCAGGGCTGGCACCTTCCTTGTGGGATTAGGAGCCGGACGTCTGCCTTTTCGGAGGGAGAGTCTGCTGAGAACGAACACCGTGAGGTCTACCGTTCCAGGGCAAGTACAGATCCACAATGCTGTTGTGCCTGTGGATAGGCTGAACAAGTGCGGTGAATACCAGCATGAGCTTTCAGGGCTGGCACCTTCCTGGTGGGAGAAGGAGCCGGACGTTTGCCTTTTCGGAAAGAGGCTCTGCCGAGATCGAGCGCCGTGAGGTGTACCGTTCCTGGGCAAGTACATATCCCCAATGCTGTTGTGCCTGTGGATTGGCTGCACGGGGACAGTGAAGAGCAGCATGAGCTTTCAGGGCTGGCACCTTCCTTGTGAGAGAAGGAGCCGGACGTTTGCCTTTTCGGAAGGAGAGTCTACCGAGTACAAGCGCCGTGAGATGTGCCGGCTGTGGGAAAGCACAGATCCCCAGTGCTGTTGTGCCTGTGGATAGGCTGCACGGGGACAGTGAAGACCAGCAACAGCTTTCAGGGCTGGCACCTTCCTTGTGGGAGAAGGAGCCGGACGTTTGCCTTTTCGGAAGGAGAGTCTGCCGAGAACGAGCGCCGTGCCATGTTCCGCCGGTGGGAAAGCACAGATCCCTTGTGCTGTTGTGCATGTCGATAGGCTGCACGGGGACGGTGAAGACCAGCATGAGCTTTCAGGGCTGGCACCTTCCTTGTGGGAGGAGCAGGACGTTTGCTTTTTCGGAAAGAGGCTCTGCTGAGAACGAACACCGTGAGGTCTACCGTTCCTGGGCAAGTACAGATCCCAAGAACTGCTGTGCCTGTGGATAGGGTGCACGGGGACAGTGAAGAGCAGCATCAGCTTTCAGGGCTGGCACCTTCCTGGTGGGAGAAGGAGCCGGACGTTTGCCTTTTCGGAAAGAGGCTCTGCCGAGAACGAACACCGTGAGATGTGCCGTCTGAGGGAAAGCACAGATCCCCAGTGCTGTTGTGCCTATGGATAGGCTGCACGGGGACAGTGAAGAGCAGCATGAGTTTTCAGGGCTGGCACCTTCCTTGTTGAAGAAGGAGCCGGACGTTTGCCTTTTCGGAGAGAGGCTCTGCCGTGATTGACTGCCGTAAAATGAACCGTTCCTGGGAAAGCACAAATCCCCAGTTTTGTTGTGCCTGTGGATAGGTTGCATGGGTGCGGTGAAGACCAGCAACAGCTTCAGGGCTGGCACCTTCCTTGTGGGAGAAGGAGCCGGACGTTTGCCTTTTTGGAAAGAGGCTCTGCCGAGAATGAGCGCCGTGCCATGTGCCGCCTGTGGGAAAGCACAGATCCCCAGTGCTGTTGTGCCTTGGGTAGGCTGCACGGGGACAGTGAAGAGCAGCATGAGCTTTCAGGGCTGGCACCTTCCTTGTGGGACAAGGAGCCAGACGTTTGCCTTTTCGGAAAGAGGCTCTGCCGAGAACGAACACCGTGTGGTCTACCGTTCCTGGGCATGTACAGATCCCCAGCGCTCTTGTGCCTTGCATAGGCTGCACGGGGACAGTGAAGAGCAGCAAGAGCTTTCAGGGCTGGCACCTTCCTTGTGGGAGGAGCAGGACGTTTGTTTTTTCGGAAAGAGGCTCTGCTGAGAACGAACACCGTGAGGTGTACCGTTCCTGGGCAAGTACAGATCCACAATGCTGTTGTGCCTGTGGATAGGCTGCACAGGGACAGTGAAGAGCAGCATGAGCTTTCAGGGCTGGCACCTTCCTTGTGGGAGAAGGAGCCGGGTGTTTGCCTTTTCGGAAAGAGGCTCAGCCGAGAACGAGTGCCGTGCCATATGCTGCCTGTGGGAAAGCAAAGGTCCCCAATGCTGTTGTGCCTGTGGATAGGCTGCACGGGGACGGTGAAGACGAGCATGAGCTTTCAGGGCTGGCACCTTCCTTGTGGGAGAAGGAGCCGGACTTTTGCCTTTTCGGAAGGAGAGTCTGCTGAGAACGAACACCGTGAGGTCTACCGTTCCTGGGCAAGTACAGATCCCCAATGCTGTTGTGCCTGTGGATAGGCTGCACAGGTGCGGTGAAGAGCAGCATGAGCGTTCAGGGCTGGCACCTTCCTGGTGGGAGAAGGAGCCGGACGTTTGCCTTTTCGGAAAAAGGCTCTGCTGAGAACGAACACCATGAGGTCTACCATTCCTGGGCAAGCACGGATCCCCAATGCTGTTGTGCCTGTGGATAGGCTGCACAGGGACAGTGAAGAGAAGCATGAGCTTTCAGGGCTGGCACCTTCCTTGTGGGAGAAGGAGCCGGACGTCTGCCTTTTCGGAGGGAGAGTCTGCTGAGAACGACCACCGTGAGGTCTACCGTTCTGGGCAAGTACAGATCCACAATGCTGTTATGCCTGTGGATAGGCTGCACAAGTGCGGTGAAGACCAGCATGAGCGTTCAGAACTGGCACCTTCCTTGTGGGACAAGGAGCCGGACGTTTGCCTTTTCGGAAAGAGGCTCTGTCGAGAACAACCACCGTGAGGTGTACCGTTCCTGGGCAAGTACAGATCCACAATGCTGTTGTGCCTGTGGATAGGCTGCACAAGTGCGGTGAAGACCAGCATGAGCTTTCAGGGCTGGCACCTTCCTGGTGGGAGAAGGAGCCGGACGTTTGCCTTTTCGGAAAGAGGCTCTGCCGAGAACGAGTGCCGTGCCATGTGCTGCCTGTGGGAAAGCATAGGTCCCCAATGCTGTTGTGCCTGTGGATAGGCTGCACGGGGACAGTGAACACCTGCATGAGCTTTCAGGGCTGGCACCTTCCTTGTGGGAGAAGGAGCCGGACGTTTGCCTTTTCGGAAAGAGGTTCTGCCGAGAACGACCACCGTGAGGTCTACCGTTCCTGGGCAAGTACAGATCCACAATGCTGTTGTGCCTGTGGATAGGCTGCACAAGTGCGGTGAAGACCAGCATGAGCTTTCAGGGCTGGCAACTTCCTTGTGGGAGAAGGAGCCGGACTTTTGCCTTTTCGGAAGGAGAGTCTGCTGAGAACGAACACCGTGAGGTCTACCGTTCCAGGGCAAGTACAGATCCACAATGCTGTTGTGCCTGTGGATAGGCTGCACAAGTGCGGTGAAGAGCAGCATGAGCTTTCAGGGCTGGCACCTTCCTTGTGGGAGAAGGAGCCGGACGTTTGCCTTTTCGGAAAGAGGCTCTGCTGAGAACAAACACTGTGAGATCTACCGTTCCTGGGCAAGCACGGATCCCCAATGCTGTTGTGCCTGTGGATAGGCTGCACAGGGACAGTGAAGAGCAGCATAAGCTTTCAGGGCTGGCACCTTCCTTGTGGGAGAAGGAGCCGGACGTCTGCCTTTTCGGAGGGAGAGTCTGCTGAGAACGAACACCGTGAGGTCTACCGTTCCAGGGCAAGTACAGATCCACAATGCTGTTGTGCCTGTGGATAGGCTGCACAAGTGCGGTGAAGAGCAGCATGAGCTTTCAGGGCTGGCACCTTCCTGGTGGGAGAAGGAGCCGGACGTTTGCCTTTTCGGAAAGAGGCTCTGCCGAGAACGAGTGCCATGCCATGTGCTGCCTGTGGGAAAGCAAAGATCCCCAATGCTGTTGTGCCTGTGGATAGGCTGCACGGGGACGCTAAAGACGAGCATGAGCTTTCAGGGCTGGCACCTTCCTTGTGGGAGAAGGAGCCGGACGTTTGCCTTTTTGGAAGGAGAGTCTGCTGAGAACGAACACCGTGAGGTCTACCGTTCCAGGGCAAGTACAGATCCACAATGCTGTTGTGCCTGTGGATAGGCTGCACAGGGACAGTGAGGAGCAGCATGAGCGTTCAGGGCTGGCACCTTCCTTGATGGACAAGGAGCCGGATGTTTGCCTTTTCGGAAAGAGGCTCTGCTGAGAACAAACACTGTGAGAAATACCGTTCCTGGGCAAGCACGGATCCCCAGTGCTGTTGTGCCTGTGGATAGGCTGCACAAGTGCGGTGAAGACCAGCATGAGCTTTCAGGGCTGGCACCTTCCTTGTGGGAGAAGGAGCCGGACGTTTGCCTTTTCGGAAAGAGGCTCTGCCGAGAACGAACACCGTGAGGTGTACCGTTCCTGGGCAAGTAAAGATCCACAATGCTGTTGTGCCTGTGGATAGGCTGCACAAGTGCGGTGAAGACCAGCATGAGCTTTCAGGGCTGGCACCTTCCTTGATGGACAAGGAGCCGGATGTTTGCCTTTTCGGAAAGAGGCTCTGCTGAGGACAAACACTGTGAGAAATACCGTTCCTGGGCAAGCACGGATCCCCAGTGCTGTTGTGCCTGTGGATAGGCTGCACAAGTGCGGTGAAGACCAGCATGAGCTTTCAGGGCTGGCACCTTCCTGGTGGGAGAAGGAGCCGGACGCTTGCCTTTTCGGAAAGAGGCCCTGCTGAGAACGAGCGCCGTGAAGGGAACTGTTCCTGGGCAAGCACATATCCCCAGTGCTGTTGTGCCTGTGGATAGGCTGCACAGCGACAGTGAAGAGCAGCATGAGCGTTCAGGGCTGGCACCTTCCTTGTGGGAGAAGGAGCCGGACGTTTGCCTTTTCGGAAAGTGGCTCTGCCGAGAACGAACACCGTGAGATCTACCGTTCCTGGGCAAGCACAGATCCCCAATGCTGTTGTGCCTGTGGATAGGCTGCACGGAGAGGTGAAGACGAGCATGAGCTTTCAGGGCTGGCACCTTCCTTGTGGGACAAGGAGCCGGACGTTTGCCTTTTCGGAAAGAGGCTCTGCTGAAAACAAACACCGTGAGATCTACAGTTCCTGGGCAAGCACGGATACCCAATACTGTTGTGCCTGTGGATAGGCTGCACAGGGACAGTGAAGAGCAGCATGAGCTTTCAGGGCTGGCAACTTCCTTGTGGGAGAAGGAGCCGGACGTTTGCCTTTTCGGAAAGAGGCTCTGCTGAGAACGAACACCGTGAGGTCTACCGTTCCTGGGCAAGTACAGATCCACAATGCTGTTGTGCCTGTGGATAGGCTGCACAGGGACAGTGAAGAGCAGCATGAGCTTTCAGGGCTGGCACCTTCCTTGTGGGAGAAGGAGCCGGACGTTTGCCTTTTCGGAAAGAGGCTCTGCTGAGAACGAACACCGTGAGGTCTACCGTTCCTGGGCAAGCACGGATCCCCAATGCTGTTGTGCCTGTGGATAGGCTGCACAGGGACAGTGAAGCGCAGCATGAGCTTTCAGGGCTGGCACCTTCCTTGTGGGATTAGGAGCCGGACGTCTGCCTTTTCGGAGGGAGAGTCTGCTGAGAACGAACACCGTGAGGTCTACCGTTCCAGGGCAAGTACAGATCCACAATGCTGTTGTGCCTGTGGATAGGCTGCACAAGTGCGGTGAATACCAGCATGAGCTTTCAGGGCTGGCACCTTCCTGGTGGGAGAAGGAGCCGGACGTTTGCCTTTTCGGAAAGAGGCTCTGCCGAGATCGAGCGCCGTGAGGTGTACCGTTCCTGGGCAAGTACAGATCCACAATGCTGTTGTGCCTGTGGATAGGCTGCACAGGGACAGTGAAGAGCAGCATGAGCTTTCAGGGCTGGCAACTTCCTTGTGGGAGAAGGAGCCGGACGTTTGCCTTTTCGGAAAGAGGCTCTGCTGAGAACGAACACCGTGAGGTCTACCGTTCCTGGGCAAGCACAGATCCCCAGTGCTGTTGTGCCTTGGGTAGGCTGCACAGGGACAGTGAAGAGCAGCATGAGCTTTCAGGGCTGGCACCTTCCTTGTGGGACAAGGAGCCAGACGTTTGCCTTTTCGGAAAGAGGCTCTGCCGAGAACGAACACCGTGTGGTCTACCGTTCCTGGGCATGTACAGATCCCCAGCGCTCTTGTGCCTTGCATAGGCTGCACGGGGACAGTGAAGAGCAGCAAGAGCTTTCAGGGCTGGCACCTTCCTTGTGGGAGGAGCAGGACGTTTGTTTTTTCGGAAAGAGGCTCTGCTGAGAACGAACACCGTGAGGTCTACCGTTCCTGGGCAAGTACAGATCCACAATGCTGTTGTGCCTGTGGATAGGCTGCACAGGGACAGTGAAGAGCAGCATGAGCTTTCAGGGCTGGCACCTTCCTTGTGAGAGAAGGAGCCGAAAGTTGGCCTTTTCGGAAGGAGAGTCTACCGAGTACAAGCGCCGTGAGATGTGCCACCTGTGGGAAAGCACAGATCCCCAGTGCTGTTGTGCCTGTGGATAGGCTGCACGGGGACAGTGAAGAGCAGCAAGAGCTTTCAGGGCTGGCACCTTCCTTGTGGGAGAAGGAGCCGGACGTTTGCCTTTTCGGAAAGAGGCTCTGCTGACAACGAACACCGTGAGGTCTACCGTTCCTGGGCAAGCACAGATCCCCAGTGCTGTTGTGCCTGTGGATAGGCTGCACGGGTGCGGTGAAGACCAGCAACAGATCTAAGGGCTGGCAACTTCCTTGTGGGACAAGGATCCGGACGTTTGCCTTTTCGGAAAGAGGCTCTGCCGAGAATGACCGCCGTGAAGTGAACAGTTCTTGGCAAAGCACAGATCCCTTCTGCTGTTGTGCCTGTGGATATGCTGCACGGGTGCTGTGGAGACCAGCAATAGCTTTCAGGGCTGGAACCTTCCTTGTGGGAGAAGGAGCCGGACGTTTGCCTTTTCGGAAGGAGAGTCTGCCGAGTACAAGCGCCGTGAGGTCTACTGTTCCTGGGCATGTACATATCCCCAGTGCTGTTGTGCCTGTGGATTGGCTGCACGGGGACAGTGAAGAGCAGCAAGACCTTTCAGGGCTGGCACCTTCCTTGTGGGACAAGGAGCCGGACGTTTGCCTTTTCGGAAGGAGAGTCTACCGAGTACATGCGCCGTGAGATGTGCCGGCTGTGGGAAAGCACAGATCCCCAGTGCTGTTGTGCCTGTGGATAGGCTGCACGGGGACAGTGAAGACCAGCAACAGCTTTCAGGGCTGGCACCTTCCTTGTGGGAGAAGGAGCCGGACGTTTGCCTTTTCGGAAGGAGAGTCTGCCGAGAACGAGCGCCGTGCCATGTTCCGCCGGTGGGAAAGCACAGATCCCTTGTGCTGTTGTGCATGTGGATAGGCTGCACGGGGACGGTGAAGACCAGCATGAGCTTTCAGGGCTGGCACCTTCCTTGTGGGAGGAGCAGGACGTTTGCTTTTTCGGAAAGAGGCTCTGCTGAGAACGAGCACCGTGAGGTGTACCGTTCCTGGGCAAGTACAGATCCCAAGAACTGCTGTGCCTGTGGATAGGCTGCACGGGGACAGTGAAGAGCAGCAACAGCTTTCAGGGCTGGCACCTTCCTGGTGGGAGAAGGAGCCGGACGTTTGCCTTTTCGGAAAGAGGCTCTGCCGAGAACGAACACCGTGAGATGTGCCGTCTGAGGGAAAGCACAGATCCCCAGTGCTGTTGTGCCTATGGATAGGCTGCACGGGGACAGTGAAGAGCAGCATGAGTTTTCAGGGCTGGCACCTTCCTTGTTGAAGAAGGAGCCGGACGTTTGCCTTTTCGGAGAGAGGCTCTGCCGTGATTGACTGCCGTAAAATGAACCGTTCCTGGGAAAGCACAAATCCCCAGTGTTGTTGTGCCTGTGGATAGGTTGCATGGGTGCGGTGAAGACCAGCAACAGCTTTCAGGGCTGGCACCTTCCTTGTGGGAGAAGGAGCCGGACGTTTGCCTTTTTGGAAAGAGGCTCTGCCGAGAATGAGCGCCGTGCCATGTGCCGCCTGTGGGAAAGCACAGATCCCCAGTGCTGTTGTGCCTTGGGTAGGCTGCACAGGGACAGTGAAGAGCAGCATGAGCTTTCAGGGCTGGCACCTTCCTTGTGGGACAAGGAGCCAGACGTTTGCCTTTTCGGAAAGAGGCTCTGCCGAGAACGAACACCGTGTGGTCTACCGTTCCTGGGCATGTACAGATCCCCAGCGCTCTTGTGCCTTGCATAGGCTGCACGGGGACAGTGAAGAGCAGCAAGAGCTTTCAGGGCTGGCACCTTCCTTGTGGGAGGAGCAGGACGTTTGTTTTTTCGGAAAGAGGCTCTGCTGAGAACGAACACCGTGAGGTGTACCGTTCCTGGGCAAGTACAGATCCACAATGCTGTTGTGCCTGTGGATAGGCTGCACAGGGACAGTGAAGAGCAGCATGAGCTTTCAGGGCTGGCACCTTCCTTGTGAGAGAAGGAGCCGGACGTTGGCCTTTTCGGAAGGAGAGTCTACCGAGTACAAGCGCCGTGAGATGTGCCACCTGTGGGAAAGCACAGATCCCCAGTGCTGTTGTGCCTGTGGATAGGCTGCACGGGGACAGTGAAGAGCAGCAAGAGCTTTCAGGGCTGGCACCTTCCTTGTGGGAGAAGGAGCCGGACGTTTGCCTTTTCGGAAAGAGGCTCTGCTGACAACGAACACCGTGAGGTCTACCGTTCCTGGGCAAGCACAGATCCCCAGTGCTGTTGTGCCTGTGGATAGGCTGCACGGGTGCGGTGAAGACCAGCAACAGATCTAAGGGCTGGCAACTTCCTTGTGGGACAAGGATCCGGACGTTTGCCTTTTCGGAAAGAGGCTCTGCCGAGAATGACCGCCGTGAAGTGAACAGTTCTTGGCAAAGCACAGATCCCTTCTGCTGTTGTGCCTGTGGATATGCTGCACGGGTGCTGTGGAGACCAGCAATAGCTTTCAGGGCTGGAACCTTCCTTGTGGGAGAAGGAGCCGGACGTTTGCCTTTTCGGAAGGAGAGTCTGCCGAGTACAAGCGCCGTGAGGTCTACTGTTCCTGGGCATGTACATATCCCCAGTGCTGTTGTGCCTGTGGATTGGCTGCACGGGGACAGTGAAGAGCAGCATGACCTTTCAGGGCTGGCACCTTCCTTGTGGGACAAGGAGCCGGACGTTTGCCTTTTCGGAAGGAGAGTCTACCGAGTACATGCGCCGTGAGATGTGCCGGCTGTGGGAAAGCACAGATCCCCAGTGCTGTTGTGCCTGTGGATAGGCTGCACGGGGACAGTGAAGACCAGCAACAGCTTTCAGGGCTGGCACCTTCCTTGTGGGAGAAGGAGCCGGACGTTTGCCTTTTCGGAAGGAGAGTCTGCCGAGAACGAGCGCCGTGCCATGTTCCGCCGGTGGGAAAGCACAGATCCCTTGTGCTGTTGTGCATGTGGATAGGCTGCACGGGGACGGTGAAGACCAGCATGAGCTTTCAGGGCTGACACCTTCCTTGTGGGAGGAGCAGGACGTTTGCTTTTTCGGAAAGAGGCTCTGCTGAGAACGAGCACCGTGAGGTGTACCGTTCCTGGGCAAGTACAGATCCCAAGAACTGCTGTGCCTGTGGATAGGCTGCACGGGGACAGTGAAGAGCAGCAACAGCTTTCAGGGCTGGCACCTTCCTGGTGGGAGAAGGAGCCGGACGTTTGCCTTTTCGGAAAGAGGCTCTGCCGAGAACGAACACCGTGAGATGTGCCGTCTGAGGGAAAGCACAGATCCCCAGTGCTGTTGTGCCTATGGATAGGCTGCACGGGGACAGTGAAGAGCAGCATGAGTTTTCAGGGCTGGCACCTTCCTTGTTGAAGAAGGAGCCGGACGTTTGCCTTTTCGGAGAGAGGCTCTGCCGTGATTGACTGCCGTAAAATGAACCGTTCCTGGGAAAGCACAAATCCCCAGTGTTGTTGTGCCTGTGGATAGGTTGCATGGGTGCGGTGAAGACCAGCAACAGCTTTCAGGGCTGGCACCTTCCTTGTGGGAGAAGGAGCCGGACGTTTGCCTTTTTGGAAAGAGGCTCTGCCGAGAATGAGCGCCGTGCCATGTGCCGCCTGTGGGAAAGCACAGATCCCCAGTGCTGTTGTGCCTTGGGTAGGCTGCACAGGGACAGTGAAGAGCAGCATGAGCTTTCAGGGCTGGCACCTTCCTTGTGGGACAAGGAGCCAGACGTTTGCCTTTTCGGAAAGAGGCTCTGCCGAGAACGAACACCGTGTGGTCTACCGTTCCTGGGCATGTACAGATCCCCAGCGCTCTTGTGCCTTGCATAGGCTGCACGGGGACAGTGAAGAGCAGCAAGAGCTTTCAGGGCTGGCACCTTCCTTGTGGGAGGAGCAGGACGTTTGTTTTTTCAGAAAGAGGCTCTGCTGAGAACGAACACCGTGAGGTGTACCGTTCCTGGGCAAGTACAGATCCACAATGCTGTTGTGCCTGTGGATAGGCTGCACAGGGACAGTGAAGAGCAGCATGAGCTTTCAGGGCTGGCACCTTCCTTGTGAGAGAAGGAGCCGGACGTTGGCCTTTTCGGAAGGAGAGTCTACCGAGTACAAGCGCCGTGAGATGTGCCGCCTGTGGGAAAGCACAGATCCCCAGTGCTGTTGTGCCTGTGGATAGGCTGCACGGGGACAGTGAAGAGCAGCAAGAGCTTTCAGGGCTGGCACCTTCCTTGTGGGAGAAGGAGCCGGACGTTTGCCTTTTCGGAAAGAGGCTCTGCTGACAACGAACACCGTGAGGTCTACCGTTCCTGGGCAAGCACAGATCCCCAGTGCTGTTGTGCCTGTGGATAGGCTGCACGGGTGCGGTGAAGACCAGCAACAGATCTAAGGGCTGGCAACTTCCTTGTGGGACAAGGATCCGGACGTTTGCCTTTTCGGAAAGAGGCTCTGCCGAGAATGACCGCCGTGAAGTGAACAGTTCTTGGCAAAGCACAGATCCCTTCTGCTGTTGTGCCTGTGGATATGCTGCACGGGTGCTGTGGAGACCAGCAATAGCTTTCAGGGCTGGAACCTTCCTTGTGGGAGAAGGAGCCGGACGTTTGCCTTTTCGGAAGGAGAGTCTGCCGAGTACAAGCGCCGAGAGGTCTACTGTTCCTGGGCATGTACATATCCCCAGTGCTGTTGTGCCTGTGGATTGGCTGCACGGGGACAGTGAAGAGCAGCATGACCTTTTAGGGCTGGCACCTTCCTTGTGAGAGAAGGAGCCGGACGTTTGCCTTTTCGGAAGGAGAGTCTACCGAGTACAAGCGCCGTGAGATGTGCCGGCTGTGGGAAAGCACAGATCCCCAGTGCTGTTGTGCCTGTGGATAGGCTGCACGGGGACAGTGAAGACCAGCAACAGCTTTCAGGGCTGGCACCTTCCTTGTGGGAGAAGGAGCCGGACGTTTGCCTTTTCGGAAGGAGAGTCTGCCGAGAACGAGCGCCGTGCCATGTTCCGCCGGTGGGAAAGCACAGATCCCTTGTGCTGTTGTGCATGTGGATAGGCTGCACGGGGACGGTGAAGACCAGCATGAGCTTTCAGGGCTGGCACCTTCCTTGTGGGAGGAGCAGGACGTTTGCTTTTTCGGAAAGAGGCTCTGCTGAGAAAGAACACCGTGAGGTGTACCGTTCCTGGGCAAGTACAGATCCCAAGAACTGCTGTGCCTGTGGATAGGCTGCACGGGGACAGTGAAGAGCAGCAACAGCTTTCAGGGCTGGCACCTTCCTGGTGGGAGAAGGAGCCGGACGTTTGCCTTTTCGGAAAGAGGCTCTGCCGAGAACGAACACCGTGAGATGTGCCGTCTGAGGGAAAGCACAGATCCCCAGTGCTGTTGTGCCTGTGGATAGGCTGCACAGGGACAGTGAAGAGCAGCATGAGTTTTCAGGGCTGGCACCTTCCTTGTTGAAGAAGGAGCCGGACGTTTGCCTTTTCGGAGAGAGGCTCTGCCGTGATTGACTGCCGTAAAATGAACCGTTCCTGGGAAAGCACAAATCCCCAGTGTTGTTGTGCCTGTGGATAGGTTGCATGGGTGCGGTGAAGACCAGCAACAGCTTTCAGGTCTGGCACCTTCCTTGTGGGAGAAGGAGCCGGACGTTTGCCTTTTTGGAAAGAGGCTCTGCCGAGAATGAGCGCCGTGCCATGTGCCGCCTGTGGGAAAGCACAGATCCCCAGTGCTGTTGTGCCTTGGGTAGGCTGCACGGGGACAGTGAAGAGCAGCATGAGTTTTCAGGGCTGGCACCTTCCTTGTGGGACAAGGAGCCAGACGTTTGCCTTATCGGAAAGAGGTTCTGCCGAGAACGAACACCGTGTGGTCTACCATTCCTGGGCATGTACAGATCCCCAGCGCTCTTGTGCCTTGCATAGGCTGCACGGGGACAGTGAAGAGCAGCATGAGCTTTCAGGGCTGGCACCTTCCTTGTGGGAGGAGCAGGACGTTTGCTTTTTCGGAAAGAGGCTCTGCTGAGAACGAACACCGTGAGGTCTACCGTTCCTGGGCAAGTACAGATCCACAATGCTGTTGTGCCTGTGGATAGGCTGCACAGGGACAGTGAAGAGCAGCATGAGCTTTCAGGGCTGGCACCTTCCTTGTGAGAGAAGGAGCCGGACGTTGGCCTTTTCGGAAGGAGAGTCTACCGAGTACAAGCGCCGTGAGATGTGCCGCCTGTGGGAAAGCACAGATCCCCAGTGCTGTTGTGCCTGTGGATAGGCTGCACGGGGACAGTGAAGAGCAGCAAGAGCTTTCAGGGCTGGCACCTTCCTTGTGGGAGAAGGAGCCGGACGTTTGCCTTTTCGGAAAGAGGCTCTGCTGACAACGAACACCGTGAGGTCTACCGTTCCTGGGCAAGCACAGATCCCCAGTGCTGTTGTGCCTGTGGATAGGCTGCACGGGTGCGGTGAAGACCAGCAACAGATCTAAGGGCTGGCAACTTCCTTGTGGGACAAGGATCCGGACGTTTGCCTTTTCGGAAAGAGGCTCTGCCGAGAATGACCGCCGTGAAGTGAACAGTTCTTGGCAAAGCACAGATCCCTTCTGCTGTTGTGCCTGTGGATATGCTGCACGGGTGCTGTGGAGACCAGCAATAGCTTTCAGGGCTGGAACCTTCCTTGTGGGAGAAGGAGCCGGACGTTTGCCTTTTCGGAAGGAGAGTCTGCTGAGTACAAGCGCCGTGAGGTCTACTGTTCCTGGGCATGTACATATCCCCAGTGCTGTTGTGCCTGTGGATTGGCTGCACGGGGACAGTGAAGAGCAGCATGACCTTTTAGGGCTGGCACCTTCCTTGTGAGAGAAGGAGCCGGACGTTTGCCTTTTCGGAAGGAGAGTCTACCGAGTACAAGCGCCGTGAGATGTGCCGGCTGTGGGAAAGCACAGATCCCCAGTGCTGTTGTGCCTGTGGATAGGCTGCACGGGGACAGTGAAGACCAGCAACAGCTTTCAGGGCTGGCACCTTCCTTGTGGGAGAAGGAGCCGGACGTTTGCCTTTTCGGAAGGAGAGTCTGCCGAGAACGAGCGCCGTGCCATGTTCCGCCGGTGGGAAAGCACAGATCCCTTGTGCTGTTGTGCATGTGGATAGGCTGCACGGGGACGGTGAAGACCAGCATGAGCTTTCAGGGCTAGCACCTTCCTTGTGGGAGGAGCAGGACGTTTGCTTTTTCGGAAAGAGGCTCTGCTGAGAACGAACACCGTGAGGTGTACCGTTCCTGGGCAAGTACAGATCCCAAGAACTGCTGTGCCTGTGGATAGGCTGCACGGGGACAGTGAAGAGCAGCAACAGCTTTCAGGGCTGGCACCTTCCTGGTGGGAGAAGGAGCCGGACGTTTGCCTTTTCGGAAAGAGGCTCTGCCGAGAACGAACACCGTGAGATGTGCCGTCTGAGGGAAAGCACAGATCCGCAGTGCTGTTGTGCCTGTGGATAGGCTGCACGGGTACAGTGAAGACCAGCAACAGCTTTCAGGGCTGGCACCTTCCTTGTGGGAGAAGGAGCCGGACGTTTGCCTTTTCGGAAGGAGAGTCTGCCGAGAACGAGCGCCGTGCCATGTTCCGCCGGTGGGAAAGCACAGATCCCTTGTGCTGTTGTGCATGTGGATAGGCTGCACGGGGACGGTGAAGACCAGCATGAGCTTTCAGGGCTGGCACCTTCCTTGTGGGAGGAGCAGGACGTTTGCTTTTTCGGAAAGAGGCTCTGCTGAGAACGAACACCGTGAGGTGTACCGTTCCTGGGCAAGTACAGATCCCAAGAACTGCTGTGCCTGTGGATAGGCTGCACGGGGACAGTGAAGAGCAGCAACATCTTTCAGGGCTGGCACCTTCCTGGTGGGAGAAGGAGCCGGACGTTTGCCTTTTCGGAAAGAGGCTCTGCCGAGAACGAACACCGTGAGATGTGCCGTCTGAGGGAAAGCACAGATCCCTTGTGCTGTTGTGCCTGTGGATAGGCTGCACAGGGACAGTGAAGAGCAGCATGAGTTTTCAGGGCTGGCACCTTCCTTGTTGAAGAAGGAGCCGGACGTTTGCCTTTTCGGAGAGAGGCTCTGCCGTGATTGACTGCCGTAAAATGAACCGTTCCTGGGAAAGCACAAATCCCCAGTGTTGTTGTGCCTGTGGATAGGTTGCATGGGTGCGGTGAAGACCAGCAACAGCTTTCAGGTCTGGCACCTTCCTTGTGGGAGAAGGAGCCGGACGTTTGCCTTTTTGGAAAGAGGCTCTGCCGAGAATGAGCGCCGTGCCATGTGCCGCCTGTGGGAAAGCACAGATCCCCAGTGCTGTTGTGCCTTGGGTAGGCTGCACGGGGACAGTGAAGAGCAGCATGAGCTTTCAGGGCTGGCACCTTCCTTGTGGGAGAAGGAGCCGGACGTTTGCCTTTTTGGAAAGAGGCTCTGCTGAGAATGAGCGCCGTGCCATGTGCCGCCTGTGGGAAAGCACAGATCCCCAGTGCTGTTGTGCCTTGGGTAGGCTGCACGGGGACAGTGAAGAGCAGCAAGAGCTTTCAGGGCTGGCACCTTCCTTGTGGGAGAAGGAGCCGGACGTTTGCCTTTTCGGAAAGAGGCTCTGCTGAGAACGAACACCATGAGGTGTACTGTTCCTGGGCAAGTACAGATCCCAAGAACTGCTGTGCCTGTGGATAGGCTGCACGGGGACAGTGAAGAGCAGCAACAGCTTTCAGGGCTGGCACCTTCCTGGTGGGAGAAGGAGCCGGACGTTTGCCTTTTCGGAAAGAGGCTCTGCCGAGAACGAACACCGTGAGATGTGCCGTCTGAGGGAAAGCACAGATCCCTTGTGCTGTTGTGCCTGTGGATAGGCTGCACGATGACGGTGAAGACCAGCTAGAGCTTTCAGGGCTGGCACCTTCCTGGTGGGACAAGGAGCCGGACGTTTGCCTTTTCGGAAGGAGAGTCTGCCGAGTACAAGCGCCGTGAGATGTGCCGCCTATGGGAAAGCACAGATCCCCAGTGCTGTTGTGCCTATGGATAGGCTGCACGGGGACAGTGAATAGCAGCATGAGTTTTCAGGGCTGGCACCTTCCTTGTAGGACAAGGAGCCAGACGTTTGCCTTATCGGAAAGAGGCTCTGCCGAGAACGAACACCGTGTGGTCTACCGTTCCTGGGCATGTACAGATCCCCAGCGCTGTAGTGCCTTGCATAGGCTGCACGGGGACAGTGAAGAGCAGCAAGAGCTTTCAGGGCTGGCACCTTCCTTGTGGGAGGAGCAGGACGTTTGCTTTTTCGGAAAGAGGCTCTGCTGAGAACGAACACCGTGAGGTGTACCGTTCCTGGGCAAGAACAGATCCACAATGCTGTTGTGCCTGTGGATAGGCTGCACGGGGACAGTGAAGAGCAGCAAGAGCTTTCAGGGCTGGCACCTTCCTTGTGGGAGAAGGAGCCGGACGTTTGCCTTTTCGGAAAGAGGCTCTGCTGAGAACGAACACCGTGAGGTCTACCGTTCCTGGGCAAGCACGGATCCCCAGTGCTGTTGTGCCTGTGGATAGGCTGCACGGGTGCGGTGAAGACCAGCAACAGATCTAAGGGCTGGCAACTTCCTTGTGGGACAAGGATCCGGACGTTTGCCTTTTCGGAAAGAGGCTCTGCCGAGAATGACCGCCGTGAAGTGAACAGTTCTTGGCAAAGCACAGATCCCTTCTGCTGTTGTGCCTGTGGATATGCTGCACGGGTGCTGTGGAGACCAGCAATAGCTTTCAGGGCTGGAACCTTCCTTGTGGGAGAAGGAGCTGGACGTTTGCCTTTTCGGAAGGAGAGTCTGCCGAGTACAAGCGCCGAGAGGTCTACTGTTCCTGGGCATGTACATATCCCCAGTGCTGTTGTGCCTGTGGATTGGCTGCACGGGGACAGTGAAGAGCAGCATGAGCTTTCAGGGCTGGCACCTTCCTTGTGGGACAAAGAGCCAGACGTTTGCCTTTTCGGAAAGAGGCTCTGCTGAGAACGAACACCGTGAGATGTGCCGTCTGTGGGAAAGCACAGATCCCTTGTGCTGTTGTGCCTGTGGATAGGCTGCACGATGACGGTGAAGACCAGCAAGAGTTTTCAGGGCTGGCACCTTCCTTGTGGGACAAGGAGCCGGACGTTTGCCTTTTCGGAGAGAGGCTCTGCTGTGATTGACTGCCGTGAAGTGAACCGTTCCTGGGAAAGAACAAATACCCAGTGTTGTTGTGCCTGTGGATAGGTTGCATGGGTGCGGTGAAGACCAGCAACAGCTTTCAGGGCTGGCACCTTCCTTGTGGGAGAAGGAGCCGGACGTTTGCCTTTTTGGAAAGAGGCTCTGCCGAGAATGAGCGCCGTGCCATGTGCCGCCTGTGGGAAAGCACAGATCCCCAGTGCTGTTGTGCCTATGGATAGGCTGCACGGGGACAGTGAAGAGCAACAAGAGCTTTCAGGGCTGGAAAATTCCTTGTGGGAGGAGAAGGACGTCTGCTTTTTCGGAAAGAGGCTCTGCTGAGAACGAACACCGTGAGGTCTACCGTTCCTAGGCAAGTACAGATCCACAATGCTGTTGTGCCTGTGGATAGGCTGCACAGGAACAGTGAAGAGCAGCATGAGCTTTCAGGGCTAGCACCTTCCTTGTGAGAGAAGGAGCCGGACGTTGGCCTTTTCGGAAGGAGAGTCTGCCGAGTACAAGCGCCGTGAGGTCTACTGTTCCTGGGCATGTACATATCCCCAGTGCTGTTGTACCTGTGGATTGGCTGCACGGGGACAGTGAAGAGCAGCATGAGCTTTCAGGGCTGGCACCTTCCTGGTGGGAGAAGGAGCCGGATGTTTGCCTTTTCGGAAAGTGGCTCTGCCGAGAACGAGTGCCATGCCATGTGCTGCCTGTGGGAAAGCAAAGATCCCCAATGCTGTTGTGCCTGTGGATAGGCTGCACGGGGACGGTGAAGCGCAGCATGAGCTTTCAGGACTGGCACCTTCCTTGTGGGAGAAGGAGCCGGACATTTGCCTTTTCGGAAGGATAGTCTGCTGAGAAAGAACACCGTGAGGTCTACCGTTCCAGGGCAAGTACAGATCCATACTGCAGTTGTGCCTGTGGATAGGCTGCACAGGGACAGTGAAGAGCAGCATGAGCGTTCAGGGCTGGGACCTTCCTTGTGGGAAAAGGAGCCGGACGTTTGCCTTTTGGGAAAGAGGCTCTGCTGAGAACAAACACCGTGAGATCTACCGTTCCTGGGCAAGCACGGATCCCCAGTGCTGTTGTGCCTGTGCATAGGCTGCACAAGTGCGGTGAAGACCAGCAACAGCTTTCAGGGCTGGCAACTCCTGGTGGGAGAAGGAGCCGGACGTTTGCCTTTTTGGAAAGAGGCTCTGCCGAGAATGAGCGCCGTGCCATGTGCCGCCTGTGGGAAAGCACAGATCCCCAGTGCTGTTGTGCCTTGGGTAGGCTGCACGGGGACAGTGAAGAGCAGCATGAGCTTTCAGGGCTGGCACCTTCCTTGTGGGACAAGGAGCCAGACGTTTGCCTTATCGGAAAGAGGCTCTGCCGAGAACGAACACCGTGTGGTCTACCGTTCCTGGGCATGTACAGATCCCCAGCGCTCTTGTGCCTTGCATAGGCTGCACGGGGACAGTGAAGAGCAGCATGAGCTTTCAGGGCTGGCACCTTCCTTGTGGGAGGAGCAGGACGTCTGCTTTTTCGGAAAGAGGCTCTGCTGAGAACGAACACCGTGAGGTGTACCGTTCCTGGGCAAGTACAGATCCACAATGCTGTTGTGCCTGTGGATAGGCTGCACAGGGACAGTGAAGAGCAGCATGAGCTTTCAGGGCTGGCACCTTCCTTGTGAGAGAAGGAGGCGGACGTTGGCCTTTTCGGAAGGAGAGTCTACCGAGTACAAGCGCCGTGAGATGTGCCGGCTGTGGGAAAGCATAGATCCCCAGCGCTGTTGTGCCTGTGCATAGGCTGCACGGGGACAGTGAAGAGCAGCATGAGTTTTCAGGGCTGGCACCTTCTTTGTGGGAGAAGGAGCTGGACGTTTGCCTTTTCGGATAGAGGCTTTGTCGAGAACGAGTGCCGTGCCATGTGCCGCCTGTGGAAAAACAAAGATCCCCAGTGCTGTTGTGCCTGTGCATAGGCTGCACGGGGAAGGTGAAGACCAGCATGAGCTTTCAGGGCTGGCACCTTCCTTGTGGGAGAAGGAGCCGGACTTTTGCCTTTTCGGAAGGAGAGTCTGCTGAGAACGAACACCGTGAGGTCTACCGTTCCAGGGCAAGTACAGATCCACAATGCTGTTGTGCCTGTGAATAGGCTGCACAGGGACAGTGAAGAGCAGCATGAGCGTTCAGGGCTGGCACCTTCCTTGTGGGAGAAGGAGCCGGACGTTTGCCTTTTCGGAAAGAGGCTCTGCCGAGATCGAGCGCTGTGAGGTGTACCGTTCCTGGGCAAGTACAGATCCACAATGCTGTTATGCCTGTTGATAGGCTGCACAAGTGCGGTGAAGACCAGCATGAGCTTTCAGGGCTGGCACCTTCCTTGATGGACAAGGAGCCGGATGTTTGCCTTTTCGGAAAGAGGCTCTGCTGAGAACGAACACCTTGAGGTGTACCGTTCCTGGGCAAGTACAGATCCACAATGCTGTTGTGCCTGTGGATAGGCTGCACAGGGACAGTGAAGAGCAGCAAGAGCTTTCAGGGCTGGAACCTTCCTTGTGGGTGGAGAAGGACGTTTGCTTTTTCGGAAAGAGGCTCTGCTGAGAACGAACACCGTGAGGTCTACCGTTCCTGGGCAAGTACAGATCCACAATGCTGTTGTGCCTGTGGATAGGCTGCACAGGGACAGTGAAGAGCAGCATGAGCTTTCAGGGCTGGCACCTTCCTTGTGAGAGAAGGAGCCGGACGTTGGCCTTTTCGGAAGGAGAGTCTACCGAGTACAAGCGCCGTGAGATGTGCCGCCTGTGGGAAAGCACAGATCCCCAGTGCTGTTGTGCCTGTGGATAGGCTGCACGGGGACAGTGAAGAGCAGCAAGAGCTTTCAGGGCTGGCACCTTCCTTGTGGGAGAAGGAGCCGGACATTTGCCTTTTCGGAAAGAGGCTCTGCTGACAACGAACACCGTGAGGTCTACCGTTCCTGGGCAAGCACGGATCCCCAGTGCTGTTGTGCCTGTGGATAGGCTGCACGGGTGCGGTGAAGACCAGCAACAGGTCTAAGGGCTGGCAACTTCCTTGTGGGACAAGGATCCGGACGTTTGCCTTTTCGGAAAGAGGCTCTGCCGAGAATGACCGCCGTGAAGTGAACAGTTCTTGGCAAAGCACAGATCCCTTCTGCTGTTGTGCCTGTGGATATGCTGCACGGGTGCTGTGGAGACCAGCAATAGCTTTCAGGGCTGGAACCTTCCTTGTGGGAGAAGGAGCCGGACGTTTGCCTTTTCGGAAGGAGAGTCTGCCGAGTACAAGCGCCGTGAGGTCTACTGTTCCTGGGCATGTACATATCCCCAGTGCTGTTGTGCCTGTGGATTGGCTGCACGGGGACAGTGAAGAGCAGCATGAGCTTTCAGGGCTGGCACCTTCCTTGTGAGAGAAGGAGCCGGACGTTTGCCTTTTCGGAAGGAGAGTCTGCCGAGAACGAGCGCCGTTCCATGTTCCGCCGGTGGGAAAGCACAGATCCCTTGTGCTGTTGTGCATGTGGATAGGCTGCACGGGGACGGTGAAGACCAGCAACAGCTTTCAGGGCTGGCACCTTCCTTGTGGGAGGAGCAGGACGTTTGCTTTTTCAGAAAGAGGCTCTGCTGAGAACGAACACCGTGAGGTGTACCGTTCCTGGGCAAGTACAGATCCCAAGAACTGCTGTGCCTGTGGATAGGCTGCACGGGGACAGTGAAGAGCAGCAACAGCTTTCAGGGCTGGCACCTTCCTGGTGGGAGAAGGAGCCGGACGTTTGCCTTTTCGGAAAGAGGCTCTGCCGAGAACGAACACCGTGAGATGTGCCGTCTGAGGGAAAGCACAGATCCCTTGTGCTGTTGTGCCTGTGGATAGGCTGCACGATGACGGTGAAGACCAGCTAGAGCTTTCAGGGCTGGCACCTTCCTGGTGGGACAAGGAGCCGGACGTTTGCCTTTTCGGAAGGAGAGTCTGCCGAGTACAAGCGCCGTGAGATGTGCCGCCTATGGGAAAGCACAGATCCCCAGTGCGGTTGTGCCTATGGATAGGCTGCACGGGGACAGTGAAGAGCAGCATGAGTTTTCAGGGCTGGCACCTTCCTTGTTGAAGAAGGAGCCGGACGTTTGCCTTTTCGGAAAGAGGCTCTGACATGATTGACTGCCGTAAAATGAACCGTTCCTGGGAAAGCACAAATCCCCAGTGTTGTTGTGCCTGTGGATAGCTTGCATGGGTGCGGTGAAGACCAGCAACAGCTTTCAGGGCTGGCACCTTCCTTGTGGGAGAAGGAGCCGGACGTTTGCCTTTTCGGAAGGAGAGTCTGCCGAGTACAAGCGCCGTGAGATGTGCCGCCTATGGGAAAGCACAGATCCCCAGTGCTGTTGTGCCTATGGATAGGCTGCACGGGGACAGTGAAGAGCAGCATGAGCTTTCAGGGCTGGCACCTTCCTTGTGGGACAAGGAGCCAGACGTTTGCCTTATCGGAAAGAGGCTCTGCCGAGAACGAACACCGTGTGGTCTACCGTTCCTGGGCATGTACAGATCCCCAGCGCTGTTGTGCCTTGCATAGGCTGCACAGGGACAGTGAAGAGCAGCAAGAGCTTTCAGGGCTGGCACCTTCCTTGTGGGAGGAGCAGGACGTTTGCTTTTTCGGAGAGAGGCTCTGCTGTGATTGACTGCCGTGAAGTGAACCGTTCCTGGGAAAGAACAAATACCCAGTGTTGTTGTGCCTGTGGATAGGTTGCATGGGTGCGGTGAAGACCAGCAACAGCTTTCAGGGCTGGCACCTTCCTTGTGGCAGAAGGAGCCGGACGTTTGCCTTTTTGGAAAGAGGCTCTGCCGAGAATGAGCGGCGTGCCATGTGCCGCCTGTGGGAAAGCACAGATCCCCAGTGCTGTTGTGCCTTGGGTAGGCTGCACGGGGACAGTGAAGAGCAGCAAGAGCTTTCAGGGCTGGAACCTTCCTTGTGGGAGGAGAAGGACGTTTGCTTTTTCGGAAAGAGGCTCTGCTGAGAACGAACACCGTGAGGTCTACCGTTCCTAGGCAAGTACAGATCCACAATGCTGTTGTGCCTGTGGATAGGCTGCACAGGAACAGTGAAGAGCAGCATGAGCTTTCAGGGCTAGCACCTTCCTTGTGAGAGAAGGAGCCGGACGTTTGCCTTTTCGGAAGGAGAGTCTACCGAGTACAAGCGCCGTGAGATGTGCCGCCTGTGGGAAAGCACAGATCCCCAGTGCTGTTGTGCCTGTGGATAGGCTGCACGGGGACAGTGAAGAGCAGCATGAGCTTTCAGGGCTGGCACCTTCCTTGTGGGAGAAGGAGCCGGACGTTTGCCTTTTCGGAAAGAGGCTCTGCTGACAACGAACACCGTGAGGTCTACAGTTCCTGGGCAAGCACGGATCTCCAGTGCTGTTGTGCCTGTGGATAGGCTGCACGGGTGCGGTGAAGACCAGCAACAGATCTAAGGGCTGGCAACTTCCTTGTGGGACAAGGATCCGGACGTTTGCCTTTTCGGAAAGAGGCTCTGCCGAGAATGACCGCCGTGAAGTGAACAGTTCTTGGCAAAGCACAGATCCCTTCTGCTGTTGTGCCTGTAGATATGCTGCACGGGTGCTGTGGAGACCAGCAATAGCTTTCAGGGCTGGAACCTTCCTTGTTGGAGAAGGAGCCAGACGTTTGCCTTTTCGGAACGAGAGTCTGCCGAGTACAAGCGCCGTGAGGTCTACTGTTCCTGGGCATGTACATATCCCCAGTGCTGTTGTACCTGTGGATTGGCTGCACGGGGACAGTGAAGAGCAGCATGAGCTTTCAGGGCTGGCACCTTCCTGGTGGGAGAAGGAGCCGGACGTTTGCCTTTTCGGAAAGTGGCTCTGCCGAGAACGAGTGCCATGCCATGTGCTGCCTGTGGGAAAGCAAAGATCCCCAATGCTGTTGTGCCTGTGGATAGGCTGCACGGGGACGGTGAAGACCAGCATGAGCTTTCAGGACTGGCACCTTCCTTGTGGGAGAAGGAGCCGGACTTTTGCCTTTTCGGAAGGATAGTCTGCTGAGAACGAACACCGTGAGGTCTACCGTTCCAGGGCAAGTACAGATCCATACTGCAGTTGTGCCTGTGGATAGGCTGCACAGGGACAGTGAAGAGCAGCATGAGCGTTCAGGGCTGGGACCTTCCTTGTGGGAAAAGGAGCCGGACGTTTGCCTTTTGGGAAAGAGGCTCTGCTGAGAACAAACACCGTGAGATCTACCGTTCCTGGGCAAGCACGGATCCCCAGTGCTGTTGTGCCTGTGGATAGGCTGCACAAGTGCGGTGAAGACCAGCATGAGCTTTCAGGGCTGGCACCTTCCTTGTGGGAGAGAGAGCCGGACGTTTGCCTTTTCGGAAAGAGGCTCTGCTGAGAACGAACACCATGAGATTTGCCGTCTGTGGGAAAGCATAGATCCCCAGCGCTGTTGTGCCTGTGCATAGGCTGCACGGGGACAGTGAAGAGCAGCATGAGCTTTCAGGGCTGGCACCTTCTTTGTGGGAGAAGGAGCCGGACGTTTGCCTTTTCGGATAGAGGCTTTGCCGAGAACGAGTGCCGTGCCATGTGCCGCCTGTGGGAAAACAAAGATCCCCAGTGCTGTTGTGCCTGTGCATAGGCTGCACGGGGAAGGTGAAGACCAGCATGAGCTTTCAGGGCTGGCACCTTCCTTGTGGGAGAAGGAGCCGGACTTTTGCCTTTTCGGAAGGAGAGTCTGCTGAGAACGAACACCGTGAGGTCTACCGTTCCAGGGCAAGTACAGATCCACAATGCTGTTGTGCCTGTGAATAGGCTGCACAGGGACAGTGAAGAGCAGCATGAGCGTTCAGGGCTGGCACCTTCCTTGTGGGAGAAGGAGCCGGACGTTTGCCTTTTCGGAAAGAGGCTCTGCCGAGATCGAGCACCGTGAGGTGTACCGTTCCTGGGCAAGTACAGATCCACAATGCTGTTATGCCTGTTGATAGGCTGCACAAGTGCTGTGAAGACCAGCATGAGCTTTCAGGGCTGGCACCTTCCTTGATGGACAAGGAGCCGGACGTTTGCCTTTTCGGAAAGAGGCTCTGCTGAGAACAAACACCGTGAGATCTACCGTTCCTGGGCAAGCACGGATCCCTAATGCTGTTGTGCCTGTGGATAGGCTGCACAGGTGCGGTGAAGAGCAGCATGAGCTTTCAGGGCTGGCACCTTCTTTGTGGGAGAAGGAGCCGGACGTCTGCCTTTTCGGAGGGAGAGTCTGCTGAGAACGAACACCTTGAGGTGTACCGTTCCTGGGCAAGTACAGATCCACAATGCTGTTGTGCCTGTGGATAGGCTGCACAGGGACAGTGAAGAGCAGCAAGAGCTTTCAGGGCTGGAACCTTCCTTGTGGGTGGAGAAGGACGTTTGCTTTTTCGGAAAGAGGCTCTGCTGAGAACGAACACCGTGAGGTCTACCGTTCCTGGGCAAGTACAGATCCACAATGCTGTTGTGCCTGTGGATAGGCTGCACAGGGACAGTGAAGAGCAGCATGAGCTTTCAGGGCTGGCACCTTCCTTGTGAGAGAAGGAGCCGGACGTTGGCCTTTTCGGAAGGAGAGTCTACCGAGTACAAGCGCCGTGAGATGTGCCGCCTGTGGGAAAGCACAGATCCCCAGTGCTGTTGTGCCTGTGGATAGGCTGCACGGGGACAGTGAAGAGCAGCAAGAGCTTTCAGGGCTGGCACCTTCCTTGTGGGAGAAGGAGCCGGACGTTTGCCTTTTCGGAAAGAGGCTCTGCTGACAACGAACACCGTGAGGTCTACCGTTCCTGGGCAAGCACGGATCCCCAGTGCTGTTGTGCCTGTGGATAGGCTGCACGGGTGCGGTGAAGACCAGCAACAGGTCTAAGGGCTGGCACCTTCCTGGTGGGAGAAGGATCCGGACGTTTGCCTTTTCGGAAAGAGGCTCTGCCGAGAATGACCGCTGTGAAGTGAACAGTTCTTGGCAAAGCACAGATCCCTTCTGCTGTTGTGCCTGTGGATATGCTGCACGGGTGCTGTGGAGACCAGCAATAGCTTTCAGGGCTGGAACCTTCCTTGTGGGAGAAGGAGCCGGACGTTTGCCTTTTCGGAAGGAGAGTCTGCCGAGTACAAGCGCCGTGAGGTCTACTGTTCCTGGGCATGTACATATCCCCAGTGCTGTTGTGCCTGTGGATTGGCTGCACGGGGACAGTGAAGAGCAGCATGAGCTTTCAGGGCTGGCACCTTCCTTGTGAGAGAAGGAGCCGGACGTTTGCCTTTTCGGAAGGAGAGTCTACCGAGTACAAGCGCCGTGAGATGTGCCGCCTGTGGGAAAGCACAGATCCCCAGTGCTGTTGTGCCTGTGGATAGGCTGCACGGGGCCAGTGAAGACCAGCAACAGCTTTCAGGGCTGGCACCTTCCTTGTGGGAGAAGGAGCCGGACGTTTGCCTTTTCGGAAGGAGAGTCTACCGAGTACAAGCGCCGTGAGATGTGCCGGCTGTGGGAAAGCACAGATCCCCAGTGCTGTTGTGCCTGTGGATAGGCTGCACGGGGACGGTGAAGACCAGCAACAGCTTTCAGGGCTGGCACCTTCCTTGTGGGAGGAGCAGGACGTTTGCTTTTTCGGAAAGAGGCTCTGCTGAGAACGAACACCGTGAGGTGTACCGTTCCTGGGCAAGTACAGATCCCAAGAACTGCTGTGCCTGTGGATAGGCTGCACGGGGACAGTGAAGAGCAGCAACAGCTTTCAGGGCTGGCACCTTCCTGGTGGGAGAAGGAGCCGGACGTTTGCCTTTTCGGAAAGAGGCTCTGCCGAGAACGAACACCGTGAGATGTGCCGTCTGAGGGAAAGCACAGATCCCTTGTGCTGTTGTGCCTGTGGATAGGCTGCACGGGGACGGTGAAGACCAGCTAGAGCTTTCAGGGCTGGCACCTTACTGGTGGGACAAGGAGCAGGACGTTTGCCTTTTCGGAAGGAGAGTCTGCCGAGTACAAGCGCCGTGAGATGTGCCGCCTATGGGAAAGCACAGATCCCCAGTGCTGTTGTGCCTATGGATAGGCTGCACGGGGACAGTGAAGAGCAGCAAGAGCTTTCAGGGCTGGCACCTTCCTTGTGGGAGAAGGAGCCGGACGTTTGCCTTTTCGGAGAGAGGCTCTGCCGTGATTGACTGCCGTAAAATGAACCGTTCCTGGGAAAGCACAAATCCCCAGTGTTGTTGTGCCTGTGGATAGCTTGCATGGGTGCGGTGAAGACCAGCAACAGCTTTCAGGGCTGGCACCTTCCTTGTGGGAGAAGGAGCCGGACGTTTGCCTTTTCGGAAGGAGAGTCTGCCGAGTACAAGCGCCGTGAGATGTGCCGCCTATGGGAAAGCACAGATCCCCAGTGCTGTTGTGCCTATGGATAGGCTGCACGGGGACAGTGAAGAGCAGCATGAGTTTTCAGGGCTGGCACCTTCCTTGTGGGAGAAGGAGCCGGACGTTTGCCTTTTTGGAAAGAGGCTCTGCCGAGAATGAGAGCCGTGCCATGTGCCGCCTGTGGGAAAGCACAGATCCCCAGTGCTGTTGTGCCTTGGGTAGGCTGCACGGGGACAGTGAAGAGCAGCATGAGCTTTCAGGGCTGGCACCTTCCTTGTGGGACAAGGAGCCAGACGTTTGCCTTATCGGAAAGAGGCTCTGCCGAGAACGAACACCGTGTGGTCTACCGTTCCTGGGCATGTACAGATCCCCAGCGCTGTTGTGCCTTGCATAGGCTGCACGGGGACAGTGAAGAGCAGCAAGAGCTTTCAGGGCTGGCACCTTCCTTGTGGGAGGAGCAGGACGTTTGCTTTTTCGGAAAGAGGCTCTGCTGAGAACGAACACCGTGAGGTGTACCGTTCCTGGGCAAGTACAGATCCACAATGCTGTTGTGCCTGTGGATAGGCTGCACAGGGACAGTGAAGAGCAGCATGAGCTTTCAGGGCTGGCACCTTCCTGGTGGGACAAGGAGCCGGACGTTTGCCTTTTCGGAAGGAGAGTCTACCGAGTACAAGCGCCGTGAGATGTGCCGCCTGTGGGAAAGCACAGATCCCCAGTGCTGTTGTGCCTGTGGATAGGCTGCACGGGGACAGTGAAGAGCAGCAAGAGCTTTCAGGGCTGGCACCTTCCTTGTGGGAGAAGGAGCCGGACGTTTGCCTTTTCGGAAGGAGAGTCTGCTGAGTACAAGCGCCGTGAGGTCTACTGTTGCTGGGCATGTACATATCCCCAGTGCTGTTGTGCCTGTGGATTGGCTGCACGGGGACAGTGAAGAGCAGCATGAGCTTTCAGGGCTGGCACCTTCCTTGTGGGACAAAGAGCCAGACGTTTGCCTTTTCGGAAAGAGGCTCTGCTGAGAACGAACACCGTGAGATGTGCCGTCTGTGGGAAAGCACAGATCCCTTGTGCTGTTGTTCCTGTGGATAGGCTGCACGATGACGGTGAAGACCAGCAAGAGTTTTCAGGGCTGGCACCTTCCTTGTGGGACAAGGAGCCGGACGTTTGCCTTTTCGGAGAGAGGCTCTGCTGTGATTGACTGCCGTGAAGTGAACCGTTCCTGGGAAAGAACAAATACCCAGTGTTGTTGTGCCTGTGGATAGGTTGCATGGGTGCGGTGAAGACCAGCAACAGCTTTCAGGGCTGGCACCTTCCTTGTGGCAGAAGGAGTCGGACGTTTGCCTTTTTGGAAAGAGGCTCTGCCGAGAATGAGCGCCGTGACATGTGCCGCCTGTGGGAAAGCACAGATCCCCAGTGCTGTTGTGCCTTGGGTAGGCTGCACGGGGACAGTGAAGAGCAGCAAGAGCTTTCAGGGCTGGCACCTTCCTTGTGGGAGGAGAAGGACGTTTGCTTTTTCGGAAAGAGGCTCTGCTGAGAACGAACACCGTGAGGTCTACCGTTCCTGGGCAAGTACAGATCCACAATGCTGTTGTGCCTGTGGATAGGCTGCACAGGGACAGTGAAGAGCAGCATGAGCTTTCAGGGCTGGCACCTTCCTTGTGGGAGAAGGAGCCGGACGTTGGCCTTTTCGGAAGGAGAGTCTACCGAGTACAAGCGCCGTGAGATGTGCCGCCTGTGGGAAAGCACAGATCCCCAGTGCTGTTGTGCCTGTGGATAGGCTGCACGGGGACAGTGAAGAGCAGCAACAGCTTTCAGGGCTGGCACCTTCCTTGTGGGAGAAGGAGCCGGACGTTTGCCTTTTCGGAAAGAGGCTCTGCCGAGAACGAACACCGTGAGATGTGCCGTCTGAGGGAAAGCACAGATCCCCAGTGCTGTTGTGCCTGTGGATAGGCTGCACGGGTGCGGTGAAGACCAGCAACAGATCTAAGGGCTGGCAACTTCCTTGTGGGACAAGGATCCGGACGTTTGCCTTTTTGGAAAGAGGCTCTGCCGAGAATGACCGCCGTGAAGTGAACAGTTCTTGGCAAAGCACAGATCCCTTCTGCTGTTGTGCCTGTGGATATGCTGCACGGGTGCTGTGGAGACCAGCAATAGCTTTCAGGGCTGGAACCTTCCTTGTGGGAGAAGGAGCCGGACGTTTGCCTTTTCGGAAGGAGAGTCTGCCGAGTACAAGCGCCGTGAGGTCTACTGTTCCTGGGCATGTACATATCCCCAGTGCTGTTGTGCCTGTGGATTGGCTGCACGGGGACAGTGAAGAGCAGCATGAGCTTTCAGGGCTGGCACCTTCCTTGTGAGAGAAGGAGCCGGACGTTTGCCTTTTCGGAAGGAGAGTCTGCCGAGTACAAGCGCCATGAGATGTGCCGCCTGTGGGAAAGCACAGATCACGATCGCTGTTGTGCCTCTGCATAGGCTGCACGGGGACAGTGAAGACCAGCAACAGCTTTCAGGGCTGGCACCTTCCTTGTGGGAGAAGGAGCCGGACGTTTGCCTTTTCGGAAAGAGGCTCTGCCGAGAACGAACACCGTGAGGTCTACCGTTCCTGGGCATGTACAGATCCCCAGTGCTGTTGTGCCTGTGAATTGGCTGCACGGGGTACATGAAGCCCTGCAACATCTTTCAGGGCTGCCGCCTTCCTGGCAAGAGTAGGAGCCGGATGTTTACCATTTCGAAAATAAGCTCTGCCAAGAACGAATGCCATGAGATGTTCCCTCTGTGGGAAAGGACAGATCCCCGGTGCTCTTGTGCCCGTGAATCGGCTGCCAAGTAGAGGTGAAGACCAGCAACATCTTTCATTCCTGGCACATTCCTTCTAGGAGAAGGAGCCAGACATTTGCCTTTTGGGATAGATGCTCTACCAAGTATGACAGCCATGAGATTTTCCCTCTGTGGGAAAGGACATATCCCCAGTGCTGTTGTGCCTGTGAATAGGGTGCACGGGTACATGAAGCCCTGCAACATCTGTCACGGCTGCCACCTTCCTTGCGAGAGTAGGAGCCGGATGTTTACCATTTCGAAAATAAGCTCTGCCAAGAACGAATGCCATGAGATGTTCCCTCTGTGGGAAAGGACAGATCCCCGGTGCTCTTGTGCCCGTGAATCGGCTGCCAAGTAGAGGTGAAGACCAGCAACATCTTTCATTCCTGGCACATTCCTTCTAGGAGAAGGAGCCAGACATTTGCCTTTTGGGATAGATGCTCTACCAAGTATGACAGCCATGAGATTTTCCCTCTGTGGGAAAGGACATATCCCCAGTGCTGTTGTGCCTGTGAATAGGGTGCACGGGTACATGAAGCCCTGCAACATCTGTCACGGCTGCCACCTTCCTTGAGAGAGTAGGGCCCGGATATTTACCATTTCAAAAATAGGCTCTGCCAAGAACGAGTTCCATGAGATGTTCCCGCTGTGGGAAAGGACAGATCACCGGTGCTTTTGTGCCTGTGAATAGGCTGCATGGGGTACATGAAGAACCTGCAAAGTCTTTCAGGGCTGCGACCTTCCTTGCGAGAGTAGGAGCTGGACGTTTACCATTTCGAAAATAAGCGCTGCCAGAAAAGAGTGCCATGACATGTTCTCTGTGTGGGAAAGAACACATCCCCAGTGCTGTTGTGGCAGTGAATAGTCTGCACGGGCTACATGAAGCCCTGCAACATCTTTCAGGGCTGCCATCTTCCTTGCGAGAGTAGGAGCTGGACGTTTACCATTTAGAAAATACGCTCTGCCAGGACTTTGTGCTATGAGATGTTCCGTCTGTGGGAAAGCAGAAATCCTCGGTTCTCTTGTGCTGGTGAATCAGCTCCAAGGAGAGGTGAAGACCAGCAACATCTTTCAGGGCTGGCACATTCGTTGTAGGAGAAAGAGACGGACATTTTTATTTTCGGAAAGAGGTTTTACCGAGTATGACAGCCATGATATTTTCCGTCTGTGGGAAAGGACATATCCCCAGTGCTGTTGTGCCTGAGAATATGCTGCACGGGGTACATGAAGCCCTGCAACTTTGTTCAGGGCTTCCACCTTCCTTGCTAGAGTGTGGGCCGGACGTTTACCATTTCGAAAATATGCTCTGCCAGGAATCAGTGCCATGACATGTTCCCTCTGAGGGAAAGGACAGATCCCCAGTGCTGTTGTGCCAGTGAATCGGCTGCCAAGGAGAGGTGAAGACCAGCAACATCTTTCGCTGATGGCACATTCCTTCTAGGAGAAGGACACGGACATTTCCTGTTTCGTAAAGAGGCTCTACCGAGTATGACAGCCTTGAGATTTTTCCGTCTGTGGGAAAGTACAGATCCCCAGTGCTGTTGTGCCTGTGAATGAGCTGCACGGCGTACATGAAGCCCTGCAACATCTTTCAGGGCTGCCACCTTCCTTGCGAGAGTAGGAGCTGGAATATCACCATTTTGACAATAGGCTCTGCCTCGAACAAGCGCCATGACATGTTCCGTCTATGGGAAAGCAGAAATCCCCGGTGCTGCTGTGCTTGTGAATAGGCTGCCAAATACAGGTGAAGACCAGCAAGAGCTTTCAGGGCTGGCACATTCCTTCTAGGAGAAGGAGCCTGACAGATGCCTTCTCAGAAAGAGGCTCTACCGACTATGAGAGCCATGAGATATTCCGTCTGTGGGAAAGGACATATCCCCAGTGCTGTTGTGCTGGTGAATATGCTGCACGCAGTACATGAAGCCCTGCAATCTCTTTCAGGGCTGGCACCTCCCTTGCGGGAGAAGGAGCCAGATGTTTACCATTTCGAAAAATACACTCTGCCAAGAACGAATGCCATGAGATGTTCCTCTGTGGGAAAGCGGAAATCCCCGGCGCTGTTGGGCTGGTGAATAGGCTGACAAATAGAGGTGAAGACCACCAACATCTTTCAGGGCTGGCACATTCCTTCTAGGAGAAGCAGGTGTACATTTGCCTTTTGGGAAAGAGTCTCTTCCGATTATGACAGCCAGGAGATTTTTCCGTCTGTTGGAAAGTACAGATCCCCAGTGCTGTTGTGCCTGAGACTAGGCTGCACGGAGTACATATAGCCCTGCAACTACTTTCAGGGCTGGCACCTCCCTTGCGGGAGAAGGAGCCAGATGTTTACCATTTCGAAAAAATGCTCTGCCAAGAACAAACGCCGTGAGATGTTCCGTCTGTGGGAAAGCAGAGATCTCCAGTGCTGTTGTGCCGGTGAACTGGCTGTCAAGTAGAGGTGAAGACCAGCAACATCTTTCAGGGCTGGCACATTCCTTCTAGGAGAAGGAGCCTGACAGTTGCCTTCTCGGAAAGAGGCTCTACCGAGTATGACAGCCATGAGATTTTTCCGTCTGTGGGAAAGGACATATCCCCAGTGCTATTGTGCCGGTGAATAGGCTGCACGGAGTACATGAAGCCCTGCAACCTCTTTCAGAGCTGGCACCTTCCTTGCCGGAAAGGGAGCCAGATGTTTACCATTTCGAAAAATACACTCTGCCAAGAACGAGTGCCATGAGATGTTCCTCTGTGGGAAAGCGGAAATCCCCGGCGCTGTTGGGCTGGTGAATAGGCTGACAAATAGAGGTGAAGACCAGCAACATCTTTCAGGGCTGGCACATTCCTTCTAGTAGAAAGAGACGGACATTTGCCTTTTGGGAAAGAGGCTCTACCGACTATGAGAGCCATGAGATTTGTGCTCTGTGGGAAAGGACATATCCCCAGTGCCGTTTTGCCCGTGAATAGGCTGCACAGAGTACATGAAGTCCTTCAAAATCTTTCAGGGATGCCACCTTCCTTGCGAGAGTAGGAGCCGGACGTTTACCATTTCAAAAATACGCTCTGCCAAGAACGAATGCCATGAGATGTTCCTCTGTGGGAAAGCAGAAATCCCCGGTGCTCTTGTGCCGGTGAATCGGCTGCCAAGTAGAGGTGAAGACCAGCAACATCTTTCACTGCTGCACATTCCATCTACGAGAAGGAGCCAGACATTTGCCTTATGGGAAAGAGGCTCTACTGAGTATGACAGCCATGAGATTTTCCCTCTGTGGGAAAGGACATATCTCCAGTGATGTTGTGCCTGTCAATATGCTGCACGGGGTACATGAAGCCCTGCAACATCTTTCAGGGCTGCCACCTACCTTGAGGTAGAAAGAGCCAGATGTTTACCATTTCGAAAATAGGCTCTGCCTTGAACAAGCGCCATGAGATGTTCCGTCTGTGGGAAAGCAGAAATCCCCGGTGCTGTTGTGCCGGTGAATTGGCTGCACGGGGTACATGAAGCTCTGCAACATCTTTCAGGGGTTCCACCTTCCTTGCGAGAGTAGGAGCCGGATGTTTACCATTTCGAAAATAAGCTCTGCCAAGAACGAATGCCATGAGATGTTCCCTCTGTGGGAAAGGACAGATCCCCGGTGCTCTTGTGCCCGTGAATCGGCTGCCAAGTAGAGGTGAAGACCAGCAACATCTTTCATTCCTGGCACATTCCTTCTAGGAGAAGGAGCCAGACATTTGCCTTTTGGGATAGATGCTCTACCAAGTATGACAGCCATGAGATTTTCCCTCTGTGGGAAAGGACATATCCCCAGTGCTGTTGTGCCTGTGAATAGGGTGCACGGGTACATGAAGCCCTGCAACATCTGTCACGGCTGCCACCTTCCTTGAGAGAGTAGGGCCCGGATATTTACCATTTCAAAAATAGGCTCTGCCAAGAACGAGTTCCATGAGATGTTCCCGCTGTGGGAAAGGACAGATCACCGGTGCTTTTGTGCCTGTGAATAGGCTGCATGGGGTACATGAAGAACCTGCAAAGTCTTTCAGGGCTGCGACCTTCCTTGCGAGAGTAGGAGCTGGACGTTTACCATTTCGAAAATAAGCGCTGCCAGAAAAGAGTGCCATGACATGTTCTCTGTGTGGGAAAGAACACATCCCCAGTGCTGTTGTGGCAGTGAATAGTCTGCACGGGCTACATGAAGCCCTGCAACATCTTTCAGGGCTGCCATCTTCCTTGCGAGAGTAGGAGCTGGACGTTTACCATTTAGAAAATACGCTCTGCCAGGACTTTGTGCTATGAGATGTTCCGTCTGTGGGAAAGCAGAAATCCTCGGTTCTCTTGTGCTGGTAAATCAGCTCCAAGGAGAGGTGAAGACCAGCAACATCTTTCAGGGCTGTCAGATTCCTTCTAGGAGAAAGAGAGGGATATTTGCCTTATTGAAAGAGGCTCTACCATGTATGACAGCCATGAGATTTTCCCTCTGTGGGAAAGGACATATCCCCAGTGCTGTTGTGCCTGTGAATAGGCTGCACGGGCTACATGAAGCCCTGCAACCTCTTTCAGGGCTGCCACCTTCCTTGCAAGTGTAAGGAGCCGGACGTTTACCATTTCAAAAATAGGCTTTGACTCGAATAAGCGCCATGAGATGTTCCGACTCTGGCAACGCAGAAATCCCCGGTGCTGTTGTGCCGGTGAATCGACTGCCAAGGAGAGGTGAAGACCAGGAACATCTTTCAGGGCTGGCACATTCCTTCTAGGAGAAGGAGCTGGACATTTGCCTTTTCGGAAAGAGGCTCTACCGAGTATGACAGCCATGACATTTTCCCTCTGTGGGAAAGGACATATCCGCAGTGCTGTTGTGCCGCTGAATAGGCTGCACGGAGTACATGAATACCAGCAACATCTTTCAGGGCTGCCACGTTCCTTGCGAGAGTAGGAGCCGGATGGTTACCATTTCGAAAATAGGCTCTACCTCGAACAAATGCCATGAGATCCTCCGTCTGTGGGAAAGCAGAAATCCCCGGTTCTGTTGTGCCTGTGAATAGGCTGCCAAGGAGAGGTGAAGACCAGCAACATCTTTCAGGGCTGGCACATTCCTTCTAAGAGAAAGAGACGGACATTTGCCTTTTGGGAAAGAGGCTCTACCAAGAATGACAGCCATGATATTTTCCGTGTGTGGGAAAGAACATATGCCCAGTGCTGTTGTGCCTGTGAATAGGCTGCATGGGCTACATGAAGCCCTGCAAAATCTTTCAGGGCTGTTGCCTTCCTTGCGAGAGTAGGAGCTGGACGTTTACCATTTCGAAAATACGCTCTGCCAAGAATGATTGCCATGAGATGTTCCCTCTGTGGGAAAGGACAGATCCCCGGTGCCCTTCTGCCGGTGAATCAGCTGCCAAGGAGAGCTGAAGACCAGCAACATCTTTCACTTCTGAAACATTCCTTATAGGAGAAAGACACGGATATTTGCCTTTTGGGAAAGAGGTTCTACCGAGTATGACAGCCATGAGATTTTCCCTCTGTGGGAAAGGATATATGCCCAGTGCTGTTGTGCCTGTGAATAGGCTGCACGGGGACAGTGAAGAGCAGCATGAGCTTTCAAGGCTGGCACCTTCCTTGTGGGAGAAGGAGCCAGGCGTTTGCCTTTTCAGAAGAAGAGTCTGCCGAGTACAAGCGCCGTGACATGTGCCGGCTGTGGGAAAGCACAGATCCCCAGTGCTGTTGTGCCTATGGATAGGCTGCACGGGGACAGTGAAGAGCAGCATGATCTTTCAGGGCTGGCACCTTCCTTGTGGGACAAGGAGCCGGACGTTTGCCTTTTTGGAAGAAGAGTCTGCCGAGTACAAGCGCCGTGACATGTGCCGGCTGTGGGAAAGCACAGATCCCCAGTGCTGTTGTGCCTATGGATAGGCTGCACGGGGACAGTGAAGAACAGCAAGAGCTTTCAGGGCTTTCACCTTCCTTGTGGGAGAAGGAGCCGGACGTTTGCCTTTTCGGAAAGAGGCTCTGCCGAGAACGAACACCGTGAGGTCTGCCGTTCCTGGGCATGTACAGATCCCCAGTGCTGTTGTGCCTGTGAATTGGCTGCACGGGGTACATGAAGCCCTGCAACATCTTTCAGGGCTGCCGCCTTCCTGGCAAGAGTAGGTGCTGGACGTTTACCATTTTGGAAATATGCTCTGCCAAGAACAAGTGCCATGACATGGACCATCCGTGCAAAAGCAGAGATCTCCAGTGCTGTTGTGCCGGTGAATCGGCTGTCAAGTAGAGGTGAAGACCAGCAACATCTTTCAGGGCTGGCACCTTACAGGTGGGAGAAGGAGCCGGACGTTTGCCTTTTTGGAAGGAGAGTCTGCCAAGAACGAGCGCCGTGAGATGTGCCGCCTGTGGGAAAGCACAGATCCCCAGCGCTGTTGTGCCTGTGCATAGGCTGCACGGGGACAGTGAAGAGCAGCATGAGCTTTCAGGGCTGGCACCTTCTTGGTGGGAGAAGGAGCCGGACGTTTGCCTTTTCGGAAGGAGAGTCTGCCGAGTACTAGCGCCATGAGATATGCCGCCTGTGGGAAAGCACAGATCCCCAGTGCTGTTGTGCCTGTGCATAGGCTGCACGGGGTACATGAAGCCTTGCAACATCTTTCAGGGCTGCCGCCTTCCTTGTAAGAGTAGGAGCCGGACGTTTACCATTTCGAAAACAGACTCTGCCTCAAACAAACGCTGTGAGATATTCCGTCTCTGGGAAAGCAGAAATCCCCGGCGCTGTTGAGCCAGTGATTCAGCTGCCAAGTAGAGGTGACGAGCAGCAACATCTTTCAGGACTGTCACATTCCTTCTAGGAGAAAGACACGGACATTTGCCTTTTCATAAAGAGGCTCTACCGAGTATGACAGCCATGAGATTTTCCCTCTGTGGGAAAGGACAGATCACAGGTGCTATTGTGCCTGTGAATAGGCTGCACGGGGTACATGAAGGCCTGCAACGTCTTTCAGGGCTGCCACCTTCCTTGCGAGAGTAAGAGCCGCACGTTTACCATTTCGAAAATAGGCTCTGAATCGAACAAACGCCATGAGATATTCCGTCTGTTGGAAAGCAGAAATACCGCTGTTGTTGTGCCCATGAATCGGCTGCCAAGTAGAGGTGAAGACCAGCAACATCTTTCAGGGCTGGCACATTCCTTCTAGGAGAAGGAGCAGGATATTTGCCTTTTGGGAAAGAGGCTCTACCGAGTATGACAGCCATGAGATTTTTCCGTCTGTGGGAAAGTACAGATCTCCAGTGCTGTTGTGCCTGTGAATAGGCTGCATGGGCTACATGAAGCCCTGCAACGTCTTTCAGGTCTTCCACCTTCCTTGCGAGTGTAGGGGCCGGACGTTTACCATTTCGAAAATATGCTCTGCCAAGAACGAGTGCCATGAGATGGACCATCCGTGGGAAAGCAGAGATCTCCAGTGCTTTTGTGCCGGTGAGTCGGATGCCAAGGAGAGGTGAAGACCAGAAACATCTTTCAGGGCTGCCACCATCCTTGCGGTAGAAGGAGCCAGATGTTTACCATTTCGAAAATAGGCTCTGCCTCGAACAAGCGCCATGACATGTTCCGTCTGTGGGAAAGCAAAGATCTCCAGTGCTCTTGTGCCCGTGAATCGGCTGCCAAGGAGAGGTGAAGACCAGCAACATCTTTCACTGCTGGCACATTTCTTCCAGGAGAAAGAGACGGACATTTGCCTTTTAGGAAAGAGGCTCTACCGAGTATGACAGCCATGAGATTTTCCCTCTGTGGGTAAGAATATATCCACAGTGCTGTTGTGCCTGAGAATTGGCTGCACGGGGTACATGAAGCCCTGCAATGTCTTTCAGGGCTGCCACCTTCCTTGCGAGAGTAGCAGCCCGATGTTTACTATTTCGAAAATAGGCTATGACTCGAATAAGCTCCATGAGATGTTCCGACTGTGGCAAAGCAGAAATCCCTGGTCTTCTTGTGCCCATGAATCGGCTGCCAAGGAGAGGTGAAGAGCAGCAACATCTTTCAGGTCTGCACATTCCTCATAGGAGAAAGAGACGGACATTAGACTTTTCGGAAAGAGTCTCTACCGAGTATGATAGCCATGAGATTTTCCCTTTGTGGGAAAGAACATATCCCCAGTGCTGTTGTGCCGGTGAATCGGCTGCACGGAGTACATGAAGGCCTGCAATGTCTTTCAGGGCTGCCACCTTCCTTGCGAGAGTAGGAGCCGGACTTTTACCATTTCAAAAATAGGCTCTGCCTCGAACAAGCGCCATGACATGTTCCGTCTGTGGGAAAGCAGAAATCCCCGGTGTTGTTGTGCCCGTGAATAGGCTGCCAAGTAGAGGTGAAGACCAGCAACATCTTTCACTGCTGGCACATTCCTTCTAGGAGAAGGAGCCGGATATTTGCATTTTTGAAAGAGGCTCTACCGAGTATGACAGCCATGAGATTCTCCCTCTGTGGTAAAGTACATATCCCCAGTGCTGTTGTGCCTGTGAATAGGCTGAACGGGATACATGAAGCCCTGCAACCTGTTTCAGGGCTGCCACCTTCCTTGCGAGAGTAGGAGCCAGACCTTTACCATTTCGAAAATAGGCTCTGCCTCGAACAAGCGCCATGACATGTTCCGTCTGTGGGAAAGCAGAAATCCCCGGTGTTGTTGTGCCCGTGAATAGGCTGCCAAGTAGAGGTGAAGACCAGCAACATCTTTCACTGCTGGCACATTCCTTCTAGGAGAAGGAGCCGGATATTTGCCTTTTGGGAAAGAGGCTCTACCGAGTATGACAACCATGAGATTTTTCCGTCTGTGGGAAAGTACAGATCCCCAGTGCTGTTGTGCCTGTGAATAGGCTGCACAGGGTACATGAAGCCCTTCAACCTCTTTCAGGGCTGCCACCTTCCTTGCGAGAGTAGGAGCCGGACGTTTACCATTTCGAAAATACGCTCTGCCTCAAATAAGCACCATGAGATCCTCCGTCTGTGGGAAAGCAGAAATCCCCGGTGCTCTTGTTCTGGTGAATCGGCTGCCAAGTAGAGGTGAAGACCAGCAACATCTTTCAGGGCTGGCACATTCCTTCTAGGAGAAAGAGACGGACATTTTCCTTTTCGGAAAGAGGCTCTACCAGCCATGGTATGACATCTACCAGTATGACAGCCATGAGATTTTCCCTCTGTGGGAAAGAACATATCCCCAGTGCTGTTGTGCCTGTGAATAGGCTGCACGGGCTACATCAAGCCCTGCAACATTTTTCAGGGCTGCCACCTTACTTGCGAGAGCAGGAGCCGGACCTTTACCATTTCGAAAATAGGCTCTGCCTCAAACAAATGCCAAGAGATCCTCCGTCTGTGGGAAAGCAGAGATCTCCAGTGCTCTTGTGTCCATGAATCGGCTGCCAAGTAGAGGTGAAGACCAGCAACATCTTTCAGGGCTGGCACATTCCTTCTAGGAGAAGGAGCCGGATATTTGCATTTTTGAAAGAGGCTCTACCAAGTATGACAGCCATGAGATTTTCCCTCTGTGGTAAAGTACATATCCCCAGTGCTGTTGTGCCTGTCAATATGCTGCCAAGTAGAGGTGAAGACCAGCAACAACTTTCAGACCTGGCACGTTCTTTAAAGCATAAGGAGCAGGACGTTTACCATTTTGACAATAGGCTCTGCCTAGAACGAGTGCCTTGAGATGTTCCGTGTGTGGGATTGTACAGTTGCCCAGTGCTGTTGTGCCAGTTAGCATGGTGAAGATGAAGACCTGCAACATCTTTCAGGGCTGGTACGTTCTTTGTTGGAGAAGTAGCCAGCCCTTTGCAGTTCTCGAGAGAGCCACTGCCGAGAACGATTGTCATGAGAAAAGAAAAACCCAAAAGGGTATTTGTGAAGGTAATTTCAGGATTGCTACCAAGTTTTAAATGTGGCTCTTTTGTTTTCCCTATGTAATGGGGAAACTCACCCTACTTTAATTCGTAGGTTTAGACTGCCACATCTTCACTACACTATACATTTATACAGATTTTGAAATGTTTCCAATTTTATGAAAAAGGACTTTTAAGTTTCTCAAGGCAAAAATCATTAGGAAACCAAACTAGCATACATCCTCCTGATTCCAAATCCTGAAGTAGTTATTTTTACCATTTGTGACTGTAGCTAAAACAGATGTCAACAGTCTAAATAAAGGATTTTATCCACTACACAGCAAATAAAGTTCCCTAAGTACTATTAAATCACTTAATAATTAGAACAGTATCATTTCATTGCCCTTCAATTCAATATAAAAAAATGACTCTTACAAAGATACTGAATGAATATAGCAGGTCCCTTGATAAAGTTTAATCCGGAAAGCAGAGCAGACGGCTCTAATCTTTTCTCCGTCAACATCACCTCTTATGCTGGTACATCCCTTACTGACTTTGGGCCTGTGTTAATTTCGTAGACGTAAATTAAGCAAAATTTCTGTATATTGGAAGCACAGCAGGAAAACATCAATGCACAAGTTCTACCATTTAGCATTGCTGATATTGTATAGACACAGACAACAGCAATTACACATGGCATTTGCTACAGTGGCATCCAAATGGTGGATTTCACAGTGCCATTTTATCTTGTTTGCAGTGTCTGTGTGTGGTATGATATATCACAGCAGGAAAAGATCAGTAGTTGTTTCAAAATAAGATTGGATACCATATCAATATCATTATCAGGAAATAATTTTCCAGCTTTTTCAAGTATATTAATACCAGAATTCTTCAGTCCTTTTATATACACCTTCCTAGTACTCTCTCCCTTCATTCTGTTTTGCAACACAGTATTACAGAATACTTATTCTAGCAGTTGCCTCAATACACTTTGGGGACCCTGTTCACTAGGTGTCAGATCACACGGCATATTGCTTATGCCTATTTTAAAGGTCATGAATATAAAGTGAGGGAACTTAGAGTACTTATATGACTAGTCTTTTTTTAATAACAGAATGATAGCTCCCAATAACAACAGTAAAAGCCAACTACCACAGAGAACTTAACTGAACATCTAACTAAAATTAAAAGCAGATTCCTTTGCTTGTATGCAGGAGATACAAGACTTCATAAAATAAAAATCACTTCATAAAAAGTGATAGCACAGTTTTTCTCGATGATGTCCCACGCTCATGACCTGTAAATTCATGAATTAACACTGTTCATACAGTAGGAAGCTTCAGAGGTGTCGAATCTTCTGTCTAGCTGTTTTCTTCAAATGGGGAGATCTCATCCAGAAATGCAACCCTGATTTTTAAGGAAAGCTCCTTTTCTTTAAAACTGTATTTCTGCAATTTGAATCGACTGCAGTCTTTGCTTTGCCATGCAGCAGCTGAACGCAAGTGCTGTTCTTAAGCACATTATGTGCCCAGGAGGAATTTACATGCGGCCTTGGACATTAGAGTCTAGTATTGAGAGAAAATATTGGTCAGAACATTGAAGTAATCACCTGTAGCTTATTTTTTAAAAATCCCTTCTAAATAGCTAAACAGATTGCAATAGCCTAATAGGCAGTGAATAAATAGTAGGCTTGAATAAAAAGGTCTATGTAAGTAACAAATCAAATGAGATGGAGAGGCTAGGACACTAGCCTATACAGCTTGTTGTTACTGAACATGTAAAACCCCTTTCCTCTAGTTACTTGGTAGTGTTGGTTTGACCTTTCAAAGATGAAACTGGTGTCATCATGAATTTTTGGATTGCTGAAACATTTTTGGTTTGTTTTTAATCCCAGCTTGGCCATTCTTTAACTGTGTGGCCTCAAACAATCAATGCTTTCTGCTTTCACTTCTGTATAAAGCTAGACTGCTATTAATTTTTAATAGAAAATTGTAAAATTCAATGCCTTTATCTTTAAAGAGGTCCAAATAAAATTTTGGCTACAGCGACTATTTGTTTTAAAAGATAATTTTCATCTCTTCCTCATCTTCATGCCTTGGAGCAAATTCCTGATTTCTCATTGCCAAATCACTTTCATTTCCAGGACTCTTTTCAACCAGTTTTTGCATTCTACCACCAAGTTAAATATGCGCAGGGAAGATGATGCAAACGTGGTTTGCACTAGAATGCTACAAAGCTAAAATTCAGACTGACAAATCTTTTGCTGTATAGCAATCAGTGCGCCTAATTAAACATTTACAGTTGAACCATCACCAAATGCTTCTACTAGAAATTCAAGTCCTTATTTAGCGTTTGTCGTATTGATATTGTCAGATCTTTTGGTTAGCTATGACTTTTAGCTTAGGATTGCTGATCAGAAGTAGCTTGCCCACAACTGGGCAGCAGCTCCTATGTGAACTCACAGGAGCTAGGAATTGTTGTACGTTGGGACAAACTGCTGCTGTCCAGCTTTTTAGCATATCTTACCTCTGTGCAAACCACTGGGTCTCCATTCCAGCTGGATTCTTGTTGGTGGAGCAATCACTGTCTCATACAGTAGCACAGTATTGATATTCTGGCTCCAAGTATGTCAGTGACATATTTATTAGGCCACTATAGGTGCTGTGCAGCGGGTTCCCTCAAAGTTTGGAACTTCCTTGGAGGTACCAGCTTGCACAGAGACTATGTACTAGCCTGGTTCTGTGGGAGGCAGCTTTCCATAACGTCTCTGGACTGGGTCCCCTGTGCTCATCAAGTGAGGATTGCTGCTTACAGGACTTGAAAGCTGGTATGAAACAATCTTCTCTCTCTTATTCACCTCACAACTCTCCTATGTTGGATATGCCTTTTACCAGCTCTGTTGTAGTCTGACCAGTTTATGAGCTTTTGAAAAATCTCTGCAAGCATTTAGGCGAGACTTGCTAAAGTAAGAGCTAAAAATCCCTGCAAGCGTTCCTACGAGCGTACCCAAACATCACCACATGGTTCCCCCACAGGGGTATTGAACATGTACTAACTAGCATGTTGCTACACCTAACAGCACAGAATGATTTCTTGTGCTTAACTCAGAGCAACTACAAAACCCACAGACATACCAGGTCTGAACAAAGAATGCATTTATAAGCCATGAAGAAGACAAATTGAGAGCTGCTGAGAAAAAGGTGAAAAACTGTAAATGGGTTTTCTGTGAAAGGACCTCTGAGATTAAATGAAAGAGTGGGAAAATTAGTTCCTAGTCCTAGTGAAAGAAAAGAGAAAAAAGCTGTGGGGCAGAGCTGGAATTGAGATTGGCTGGCAAAGAAACTGATTAACCTGTTTCAATTAATCTTGTAGTTTCACATTACAAATTGTGTTATCAGGTCTAAAGTGCCCTAAACTGAAGCACTTAGAGGTCAATGCTTTTGCCAGCAAGCTCTTTGCTCCCTGTGAAATGGTATAATAGGATCTCATTACATCTCGCTGATAGAATAAAATTAATAATTTTAAAAAGCACCACAGAAATGGTGAAAAATATAGAAAACTCAATGAAGTTAATAATTCAGTACTTCTAGCAGATAAAACTTCAATAGTGTGCATCAGATAAAGCAATGGCCCACATCCCTTGAAGTGGCTAAAATGATTTTACTGCAGTCCTTCATCCATTGATTTAATTGTGCTGTGCACTGAATTAAGTGGACACTTTCTCAGAAAAGTGGCAGGTTGTCATTGTGTCATAGCACCTATACAGACCTGGCTCAAATTGGTATCAGAGAACCAAACTTAATTCTTTCATTTCAGACAAGCAAGGAAATATATTTTTTTGGAAAAATTGTTTTCTAGTCGATACACATTTTGGTAGAAAGCTATTGTGAGCATACTTCAGCTGTTGATGTGTCAGGATAGAGATACAAAAAGAAAGGTTTCTGTGTAGTCGAGTGGAAAACCTTATTTTACTTAGTGGCTAATGCCGCCAGGTGGCTAGTTAGTGTAATTGACTGAAAGCCGTAAAATGCATTTTTCTTTTACCTCTAGGTAAACAAGTATTTTCGTATAAATACGTTTCCATGTGTGAATTTTTATGTGTGACATTAAAAAATTAAAAAATAGTGAGAGTAGACAGGGCTGATTAGTAGAGAGGAATAAAGACCAAAGAGAAGCATACATAAAAAGGATATTTCTGGAGGTCAGTGGAATACATTTATCTAGTTTGTAGGTTAAAAGTAAGTCAGTTGGTAAAACAGACAAGTGTGAAACAGTGCCAAAGCTCAAGGGAAAAGACTTAATTATGGAGGAAAATATTTCATGCTACATTGTGACTTTTATCATCATTTACTTCCTTTTAGATGGTCAGGATTATTTCAATGACTCAATGTTCCCCTCTCTGGGAAAAAAAAAGCATATGCAAATTGCTTTAGTAGGAAAAATTCTTCCTATCTAAGATAATATTATTATTTCCCTAGTACATATTTTTCTAAGATGATAATGCTGAAAAGCTTGTAAAATGCTGAAGTCTAGTCTTGTAAGTGTAGGATACACAAGAGGGAGGTAAATAAATACAGGTGTCAGGACTGTTATCTTCATAGGGAGACCAGTATTCTGCATGTATTTGGCCAAATCTAAATACACTTTTTCAAACACATGTCACTATATCAAAATGGAAACCAGTAGTAACAAAAATTTCTTAGATCCAAGTTATCCATCATCAAAACAATCTGATAGGGATGCAGCCTTTTTGCACATCACTTGATTTGAACTCAAGCAATGTTTTACCATTATAATCTTGCCAGTAACATAGAGAAACCATTTGCCTAGTGCACACATATATGAAACTTGAGCAAGGGTTGACCTTCTGAAATACCAGTTTTGCTGTATAGTTAGCTTAGTACCTAAGAGGAAAATTGATTACAAGGAACCACATAATAACGCAGGTTCTCTTCAGATCTAGCTTCAATGGCTTATTGTTTTCCATGTTACTTTGGCCTTAAAAAACAGCATAGCTATCAGTATATGCCTTGGACTGTACAATATTTAATTTCCAAAATTTTATGTATTTTACAGTTGTCTCAGTTCTTAAGCAACAGAAGTTCCCCTTTGTATACTGAGCATGAAGTCTCCTTTATGAAATAGCTGTTGCTTTCAAAATTACAAACTTTCACTTATTTCCTTGAGGTCCTGTAACAAACTATGTAAAAAAAAAGTCATCAGCTTCTTTTCATGTTAGATGTTATGTTGTTCATTTGCCACGTGACATCGTCATTCTCTGACATAGTTCAACAGTAGATTACATGACTCTCTCTTCAGGCTTGCAGGGAGACTCAAAATCAGCCCCCAGCCCTCTATGTCTCTAAATGATCATTTGGTTAAGCTAGAAACTCCTGCTTTGCCATAAATACAGAATTATTATGAACACACTAACAGAACTATAATTGCAGTACACTTTACAAAGAAGCTGCATCTGTGGACTTTTTATAGTTCATATATACTAATGCATTTTATTTCCTTGATACGTATTGGATATTGACACTTAACAGATTAGCATGCAGTACTCTTTCACAGAAATATTTTCATGAACTCTGTAGAGCTGTTGCTTATTAATTATATTTTTAAGGAGACTAGTATGTTTGCAAAGTGTCGGGGGATGCAACGAGCCTACGGAATTCCTGACAGTTCGAGAACAGCGCGACCTTGAGCAGCTTGTAGTGTATCCTTGAGAGTCTGGAAAGATCCGAGAAGACCAGTACAAAAACAAGATAGTGATAAGAAGAACCGTCCTAACGAACTCACCAATCATGAATTGTTAGTTACTAACCAAACCAATCATATACTAACACATACTCAAAAGAAGGGTATAAAAAGGTGTGTTAGAACAATAAAGTAGCCATTTTGCATGATCTATTACTTGTCGTGTCCGTCTCTACCGCGACAAATGGTGACCCCGATGCGTCTGAGCGAACAGATCATTTAAAGGCAATAAATCCAGCACTAGCAAGAAGTATACCGGCGGCGACGAGCGCTGTGAAAGAGTATACGGGCAGCGAGACAAGCTGCGGAGACGGAGCCCGGTGAAGCTGAGAGCAGTGGAATCTGCCTGGTCCAGACCTGAGCCTAGACACCTAATAAGGTGAGCCACCGGGGACAAAACTGTTAGAATGGGGCAGGAATTAACAAAGGAAAAGGAGACGATTTTGTCTACCTGGAAAGCCCTATTAAAAAGAAAAGGGGTTAAAACCCCAGAACAAGGCTTGAAAAGGATTTTACTATGGTGTAGGATGCAAGGCTTTCAAGCCACAACAGTTACTGCGTTTAGTGTGGGTGCATGGCAATCTGTGGCCTTGAAAATGTTTGATGAGATCTCTAAAGGACAGAAAGAGCTGTGCGAGTTGGCGGTCGGATGGCGTTTACTAACTGAGACTCTGAAAGAATGGAAAGCAGAATGTGATGCAAATGATCGGCAAAAGAAAGCTGAGATATCTGACAATGTTAGCAATGAAAAAGTTTCTGCTCAAGTAACAGCTGCAGCCACTGCTGCAATCTCAGCAGTTGCGGGCAGAAAACCCCTCACAGGCAAAATCAGATCATACCCTTATTCACCTCCTCCTCCTCCTACGCCATTAATTACTTTACCGGGCGATGAGGGGCCCTCCTCACCTACTGGTGCTGCGGCAGAAGGGGTGACTCCATCAGCCCCCGCCGAGGAGAATGATGTGGCGATTAACACCGAGCTGGACAGTGTGGGCCGTACTGAAATTGAGGGCCGAAAGGACAGTGAGAGTCACACTGAATGTGAGGGCCGAACGGAAAGTGAGAGCCAAAGTGAAACTGAGGCAGAAAAATCTCTAATTGACACTATGCGATCTCTGCAGCTCACAGATAAAACCATACCAAAAGAACCCCTGCTGGGGGCTCTCCCTCCATCCACAATAACTGTGGTCTCGAGATCCCCTGATCAGTTCTGGGAGGGAGTTCGAAAATATGCTGCCTGACTCTGGCAACTGGGATCTAGTAGAACGCCTCAGCCCGTGCTCTCTAACACCGGCGTTTCTCAAGCCTCTAGGTAAAGCAGCAGAGGCTCCTGTTACATTTCCTGTTTTCAAAGCTGCTCCAGGCACAAACCGGCACGATGAGCACAATCCAACCGGCTGGAGAGTAGTGCAGGATTTGCAGAATAGAGTACAAAACTACGGAATCAATTCTCCTGAGGTGATGCAACTTATTCGTGTAATCAGCACAGATCGGCTGTGTCCATATGACATTACGCATCTAGCACAGGTGCTGTTTCAGCCCGTACAATTGCACGTATTTCAATCTGCTTGGAGGCAGATGGCACGCACAGCAGCACAGCATAATTTACGACTGCTACAGGGTGACCTGAGATTAGGCCTTGGAGAGGATGCTTTGCTTGGTGAAGGGCAGTATGGTAGCCCTCAGCTGCAGGCTACATGGCCTCCGATGGCTCTCGAACAAGCACAAAATATAGGCCTTATGGCAATAAAGCGACCCATGGATGTGGCAGCTCCGAAGCGAAAATATGCCGCTATCCGCCAAGGCCCCACAGAACCTTTTTTACAATTTGTAGAAAAAATATCTGCCGCCCTGGAAAAACAGGTAGAAGATGAGGTCTTAAGGCAAATTCTATGCAAACGGTTGGCAAGAGATAATGCTGATAAGGACTGTCAAAAGATCATACAGGCTTTACCAGGAGATCCTTCTGTCCCTGACATGGTAGCTGCATGTTCTAAAGCTGGGACACTGGAACACACGGTGACCACCATAGCCAATGCTATGAGAAATTCTGGAAAGTGCTGTGGGTGTGGCAGTGAAGGGCACATCAATGTAACTTCTCCACACAAAACATCACCAGGTCAAATTTGTGTGATGGTTTCGACCCCCTACCCACCAGTAATAATCCCTAAAGGTACTCGTATTGCTCAACTTGTTCCTTTTTCGAGTTCTATTTCAAGAGCAGGACAGCACCTGCGATGCGATGGAGGCTTCGGCTCTACGGGACCCCCTCAGTTCTGCTGGTCTCAGACTGTCTTGTCATCCCGACCACATGTGACGTGCACGCTGTTGAATCACGGAAGATCGCCCACTACAGTAAGGCTTGCAGGGCTCCTGGACACCGGACCCAATGTGACTATTATAGCTGACTATCTGTGGCCGTCCACCTGGCCCACAGAGGAGGCTGGTTTGGGAGTAGTGGGGCTGGGAGGCTCTGCGCGAGCAAAGACGGCAGACACACCAGTTCTGATTACCAATCCTGGGGGCAACAAGCAGTTATTAAACCATATGTGACGGCAGCTCCCCTCAATTTATGGGGGAGGGATTGCTTGTCGCAGTGGGGGGTGAGGATTACCACGGATTTTTAACGGGGGCCACTGTGCTGCAGGGTGTTAGACAACCCACGCTTGTTTTAACCTGGTTAACAAATAACCCTGTGTGGGTGGATCAGTGGCCCCTACTAATTGAAAAATTAAAGGCCCTGCAAGAATTGGTAGCAGAACAACTAGCTGCAGGACATGTTGCACCATCTCACAGTCCATGGGATACTCCAGTGTTTGTGATAAAAAAAATCAGGACAATGGCGATTTTTGCATGACCTGCGGCAAGTCAATGCTGTCATGGCCACGATGGGGGCTCTGCAACCAGGCATGCCTTCACCTGCCATGATCCCTCAAGATTGGGAAATCATTGTCATGAACCTTAAGGATTGTTTTTTTACAATTCCATTAGCTTCCCGAGACAAAGAAATATTTGCATTTTCTGTGCCTTCTATCAATCATGCAGAACAGGCAATAAGATATCAATGGAGAGTTCTGCCGCAGGGCATGAAAAATTCACCAACCATTTGTTAATGGTTTGTTGCACAAGCTCTGTCACCTGTAAGGGAAAAATTGCCCACTAGTTATTGTTATCACTATATGGATGACATTCTGTTAGCATCAGACAACAAGGAGCAGTTGAATGACGTGAAAAATTTGGCCACGAATTCGCTACGACAATATGGGTTGGTTATTGCCCCTGGAAAAGTGCAAGAAATAGCACCCTGGAAATATTTGGGAATGGCAATTACAAACATGCAGGTTGTGCCCCAACCTGTGAAACTTAATCTTGCGGTTAAGACACTCAATGATGTACAGATATTAATGGGATCCTTGGACTGGATCAGGCCATATCTTGGACTGACCAATTCGCAGTTACAACCTCTATTGGACTTATTAAAACATTCCAATGATCCAACAAAACCCAGAATATTGAATAAGGAAGCGTTAAATGTACTTCACATGGTGGAACAATGTGTATACAAGAAATTTGTTTCTCGAATTGATCTGTCTCGATTGGTATGATTCTTTGTACTAATTGACAAAACTGTGCCATTTGGTGCTTTGGTGCAGTGGGATACTGAGTGGGATGACCCATTACATATTTTAGAATGGATGTTTTTGTCATTCCGGCCATGAAAAAAACTGCTCCTGGCTTGTTTGGACTTATTGCTGATGTAATCATAAAAGCCAGAAAATGCTGTGTAGAACTAATAGGACGTGATCCAGCTACGATTGTTTTACCTGTTCAAAATTGCTACTTTGAATGGTGTCTGGCAAACAATTATGAGCTGCAAGCAGCTATGGCGGGTTTTCAAGGACAGATTTCGTATCATCTACCGTCACACCCGCTCCTGAAATTTGCTCGAGAAATACCATTTGGTCAGAAAAACTTAAGCCAGCCGGAACCTGTGAAAGGCCCTACTGTCTTCACAGATGGTTCTGGAATACCGGGTAAAGTAGCAGTAGTATGGTATGAAAACAACAACTGGAACGGCAAAGTAGTACATCAAAATGGTTCTCCACAAGTGGTAGAGCTGCGTGCAATGGCTGTTGCTTTTTCTATTTTTTCTACTCCTGTAAATATTGTAACTGACTCAGCGTATGTAGCTAATTTGGTTTCTCGACTAGACAAAGTGGCTTTGACCACATCAGACAATCAATTATTATTTGATGTGCTTTTAGAACTCTGGAAAAGTATTCACCTACGAATAGAACCTTATTTAATCATGCATATCCGGAGTCATACCACTTCACCAGGTTTTTATACGGAAGGTAATGTTAGAATAAAAAAAAAAAAAACAAAAAAAAAACCAAAAATAAAACAAAAAGGGGGAATGGTTGGGGAACCACCATAGGCATGCTTAGATAAAGCAGTTCATGTTCTTAACTTTCTCCGTTACGGGGACAATTCTTCCCTACCTCCTCTTTCTCAACACTTCTCTCTTTTCAACACAGAATTTACAAAAGGTTATCAAAGTACATGTTAAAGATTTAGTTACTGGTCAGTGGAATGGACCATGTGAGCTATTAACCTGGGGGTGAGGTTATGCTTGTGTTTCCACAGATGCAGGCCCACAATGGACTCCCACTCGATTTGTGCGACCGTCATCATCTGGAACATCCCAGAGGGTGCGGCAATATAAATACCATCTCAACCAAAAAACTAAGTGTAGGTCACCTTGGCCAATATAACAGGTCAAGATTCTCTGTGCATTGCAACCGCATCACAAAGCCCATGAACCAATAGACAGGATGGCTATGACTCGTGCAGCGCGCCTGGCCAGCGAGTGCATGCGTCATAGGTTGCAACTGAGGTGGATTTTGGCACCCGCTGGCCACGTGTGTTGAAATCCGTTCCTCTGCAAATGTATAAATACCGGGATTTTCCGAAGAGCATCGGGCTGGTGTACAGCAAGGCCATTGTTGCCTCCGTGGGGACGCCCACGCAAAGCTGGCACCTACCGATTGCTGGGCTGAGTTCGCGGAGCAAGACAGCACAAGAATGTACAGATGGTTCATCTACCTCACAGTCCTCAGATGGACGTAGTCATGGATACCGCCGCAAACCAAAGAAAACATCTGGATGACCCTGGCTGATGTGACCGGACAAGATTGCTTATACCTTAGTACAGTAACACCAAGCAATCCTTTTTTTGCAGGTTTAATAGGGGGTTACACTGACATAACAGAGTTTAAGAACTTATTGATGGAGACCCCTGTGCAGCAGGTCATGTACTCAATGGATGGGAATGCCTGGTTTCCATGAATCGGGCATTCACCCTCATTGCCACCCCAGGAATCACAAATTCTGGGGTCCCTGAATACAGACTGGTGTAGTATTATCTGATTTACTGCTAGCCTTTGATAGTGTCAGACATGCTACGCTACAAAATAGAGCTGCAATTGATTTCTTGCTTTTAGCACAAGGACATGGTTGTGATGAGTTTGAAGGGATGTGTTGTATGAATTTATCCGATCACTCACAATCCATTTGCAGTAGTATTCAACAATTAAAGAAGGGAGTCAGGAAGCTGACAGAAAGCGATGAATTAGATTGGCTGACGAAGATGTTCGAGGGTTGGGGATTGTCTGGATGGTTGATATCTCTGCTCAAGACTGTGGGGGTAGTGATCTTGGTTGTGATAACTATGCTCCTGATGTTACCCTGTCTTTTCAGCCTTCTGCAAAGGGCCCTGCAGAGGGCAGCCGGGACAATATCTTTAGCACAAATACAAAAAGGGGGAATTGTCGGGGGATGCAACGAGCCTACGGAATTCCTGACAGTTTGAGAACAGCGCGACCTTGAGCAGCTTGTAGTGTATCCTTGAGAGTCTGGAAAGATCCGAGAAGACCAGTACAAAAACAAGATAGTGATAAGAAGAACCGTCCTAACGAACTCACCAATCATGAATTGTTAGTTACTAACCAAACCAATCATATACTAACACATACTCAAAAGAAGGGTATAAAAAGGTGTGTTAGAACAATAAAGTAGCCATTTTGCATGATCTATTACTTGTCGTGTCCGTCTCTACCACGACAGCAAAGAGTCCTTCCAGACAGATTGATAACTGCCTATGCAGAATGAGTATATTGCACTCAGTAGTTAGAGTAATTGTTTTTTCCTGGTTCTCTTGGTGTTTTCCTGGTTTTCTTGCTTTATAGCTCTTTGGCAATAACTAACACCTTCTGAAATAAGAGAAGCTATAACATGAGAAGCAAAACAGTATTCCCTCCCTTACCAACTTTACCTTTCACAGATAAATTTTTTTTTTTCTTAAACTCTGATTACAGTTTCCAACAGGATTGTAGCTTGCATTTTCATCCCTCCTTGAGGGTCTTAATGAGGAATTTACTTCCATATATTCTTATATTTATAACAATGTTTCAAAAGTATACACCCCATTCTGTCAATGAGCCAAGACCCTAAAATAAGATCTTAAAAATATTTGGATATTAAATCCACTATAATCTGTGTAAGATATGAACCTAAATATTGTCAAGAGTATTGGTCACTGTGGTCACCAGAGTTTTCATACTGTATAGGTATTTACATTAGTATTTGTCATCCTAATAATGTATTTGCAAGGAAGGCTGGTTTTAATCAGCATAAATTAATTAGAAACACACAAGCACTTAATAAAGGATGTATCTATTTGGGCTGACAATTTTATCAAACTTTTTTGTATTTTGGGGACTTTATGAATGGCTGTTGTAAACTGAATCCCCCCCCCCCAGGTAGGGGAAACACCCATATTTAATTTTAAGCTTTTGATTATGTGTTACATTTCTTTAGTTGCTGTACATTTCGTGAGATCTCAGCTTCCCAGTGACTTCCATAAGCAAGATAATACAAATGTAACAGTTAAATAATTTGTCTGATTAGGCAAAGTAGTGCATTATTGGGTTTCACATTAAATAGATCTTATAATATGATATTACAGAGTACATCTAAGGTTAACGTTGCTTTTATAGAAACTCAGGAAACAGAACACTAACAGAGTATTTGCAAGTCTACTATATTTTAGCGGATAGTACTTTTTAAGAAAATATGACTAAATTAATAGTACTGAGATCACTAGAACTGCTCAGACCTGCTAATAAGCAAGTGATTTACCAGAGCCCTCCAGTCAAGGTGTTTGTTAACAGAAACACAATATTTCTATTCTGGGGGGGGGGGGAAAGTTCCCGTTGGATTTTTATTAAATAATTGTCTCTTTTTGCCACTTTGATTTGTGAGCAACTGAGGACTTGGAATGAAATGACGAGAAACAGAACAGGGAGGAGCCTGTGTAAGCAACTGCAGTTTTCTGCCAGCAAACCCCCAGTTACAGCAGTACCTATTTGCTTTCTTGATAAGAAAACCCTATTTTACAAGCCTCTATATGCGAATACCTTCACACGAATAGCACCGCACATGAGCTCTGCAAGCTTTTACAAGGACAATCCCTCAATAAAACCCATGGGGCAAGACTAGAGTTACACAACCAGGACGTTCATCAACACCTCTAACGTTTGGAGACTGCAGTCAAACTACCCGCCCTTCACAAGTCCCACGGGACCCCGGTCCTCCTGGGGAGTCAGGCTGGGCAGCGACTTCCGCCTTTCTCACGCGCCCTTTCGCGTGTCCCCGGGCGCGGCCCCCGCCGGCGGGGCCCGTCCCCGGCCGACCGCTCGCCTCCTGCTTCGCCTCCTGCTTCGCCTCCTGCTCCGCCTCCCGCTCCCGCTCCCGCTCCTGCTCCGCCCCCTGCTCCTGCTCCGCCCCCTGCTCCTGCTCCGCCCCCTGCTCCTGCTCCGCCCCCTGCTCCTGCTCCGCCCCCTGCTCCTGCTCCGCCCCCTGCTCCTGCTCCGCCCCCTGCTCCCGCTGACGCGGAGACCGACCCGAGCAGAGGGAGGGGGTGTGCTGGCCGATTCGCCTGCTGTTGTCCCGCTGCCCTTTTCTGCGGGAGAGGTGCTGGGGAGTTGAGAAGAGCGTGGGGCTGCCAGGAGCGAGGGGCTCGTCTTCGCTGAGACGCTGTTGTAGTTCCAGGGCGCTTTGGTTAAGCTGACGCCAGTGAGTGCTCACAGTGCAGATACTGCAAGCTTTTTGAAAACTATATATGCTTCATAGAAAATCTGCAGCAGCTATGAAGCAAATTAAAACCTGGTGAAGGTTTTAAAGCACCTTGTAGCTGCTGCCTTTCATGCAAGCACTTCTGAATTGCTTTAGAGAAAACTCTTAAGCCTGCTTGCCTTAATGAGTAAAGGTAAGCTATGGCTTATTTTATCTGGAAGCCACACCAACCGTGTTCCTCTTGCATCTTTGCTTCTTAATGTTACATGAATATTACTTTCTTCTTTTGTTTCTTCATTAATGTGCACAGGAGATGGTTGTATGGTAACTGTTATAGTAAACGTGCTGATCCTGTGGTTGAATTTGCTTGTTGGGTAACAAACTATATTGGTTTTAGGTCAGCCTGCAACTTTGGATTCTTCATATAGATAAGAGTTGGCAAGGTTGGCACCTTAAAGATAATATGCAGAGCAGCTTGCCCAACAGAAAGTTAAATAATCAAAATAAACAATTGAAAGGGGCAAAATCCTTGGCTCTTGTTCACTCTTGGTGGGATATATGGAAAAAAAAGACAAACTTAGCTTATTCCATTGTAAGAGTGCTTATCCCTCTTCTAAAAGAAAGTGTCTCTTCGATAGGGAGTAAATGCATAACAAACTTTAAAATCATGCTGCAAATTTGTCCTAACCTGCCCTTTGAGGAGAAGGTGTTAAAAGTTGGGGTTGGTTTGTTGTTGTTGGGTTTGTTTTTTTTTTTTCTTTAACTGCACCAGAAGATAACTAAAATAATTACTTAATACGGAACTCTCTGAGGTCTGTGGAGTACATGTTTGACAAAGCAAAGGAAGCTGCAGGGTCACTGCTGCATTACAACTTTATGCATTTCAGCTGAAGTGTAGGAGTCTTAGGGCCTTAGCTTGGGAAGCAGTATAAAATATGTGCCTGAAGTAAAGAACGCTCTTACAAATGTTTCCTTTTTTATGTGTGTACTGTTTCTTCTTTCAGACAAACTTCCTCTGATCCTGGATATGATAAAGGTTAATACAGTTAGATGCAAGTCAAATAGGACAGGTTACAAGTAATATAAGTTGTCTTACTATAAGTAGAAAGCCAATGGCAATCTTACTCAGACTTGGTCACTGTAACAGAAGGGCTGGCTGTAAGGTAAGTATCTACACTTAAAATATTATAAAAATTCTTTTTGAAACATACTAGGCTTGAAGTTCTCTTTGAATGTTTCCTGAGTAGAAAAACCAAGAGGCTGAGGTGTGTATGTTTTGTCATCTTGGGGGGGGGGGGGTGCATGCGTGCCTGTGTGTTTGTATTTTAAAAGTAATGAGTTGTTCTGAATGTGAACACTGCTTGTTTTCTGCCCTTGGTCAATCCAGCTATTGTGATATGACCACATTTAAATAAGCAGGAGAAGTTATAACTCAAGCTCTTTTTTTAAACTCAGAGGGAAGGTGACTCCTGGACAGTAAGGCTGTCTGCTTCTGCTTTGTAAGAGTATATTTCTAAAGAGACAAGGCAGAAACACCTTTTGTTAATACATCTTAATCACCTTTAGATGGCTTTTCCTTTTCTGCTTGCTGCCTTATCTGATGGTGCTCAGGAGAAAAGTTCTGGCTATGATAGTTTTTGTACCTTTGAATTGGCAGTATGTTTGCCTTGCCCCTCCTCTCATCTCCTCTTCCTCTCTGAAACTAGTTTTAGATTTTGTACTCTGCAGCTAACAAAGTTCTGTGAAACAGCTGAAAGAAGATAACCTCTGTGAAGAGATCCTGAGTTTGTGTGTGAACATTGTGTCCTCAAGGAATTAGTCTACCAGGGCTTTTGTAGCTGTTGACGCCTGCTGGGACTGTAGGAGTTTATTTAACACAGGAGGGAGTAACTTCTCTCCATTTATCCAAATCCAGTTACTGTAAAATCATGAGATGCACTCAGGAGAATAGATTCCCATGTATACTAGAAACCACAAAAAGATTCCCACTAAATTTTGGTATGGTTGGTTCAGGCTTTTAAAGATTCTATACACTTTTTTTTTTTTTCCCAACCATTTCTTATTCTTTTCTTCTCCACCCGTAGGATGAGAAGGAGATGACTCCTGAATGAATGGGATGATAAAGTCTAAATGTTCAGACAAATGCAGTTGTATTGCATTGAAACTTTACAAAACGTGGTAGCTATTACTATAAGCAAACCCATATTTCTCTTTGCAGTCTGCCTTGCCACGTTAAGCCACGCCACAGATAATCACTTTGGCCTTTAACCGTTAATGTTTGAATTATCGCAAAGGTGTTCTTATCTTGTCATGGTCCATCATAAGTATGAAGAATGCTAGTTACTTCATCTCCATTCATACTAACTGAAATGCTTGTCTGTAGTTCACTTGTTCAGAAATATCTGTTGTAGGCTCTCGGTGAGCTGTTTTTGGCTGCCTCTTATTTATAATAACTGTTCTGCATCCCACTACTGTTGGAATAACTGGCCACAAATATGGAGTACCTTTGGGACCCCTGTTCTTATTTTTCTACATAATTTTCCTCCAAATTTCTGGTGGGTTGTATGTAATGTAAGTCCTAAAAAAGGGTGCTCTAACAAAAAGCTCTATTTCTGTCTTGAGTTCTGACCTGCCTAGCAAACATATAAAATAAATTGGTAGTGTGGCTCAAGAAATGCTTGACTGAAATTTCAGATTACATTAAAAGTCAGCTGTTAGTATTGAGTAATATCTGGATGAAATAGAATTTTACAGTTATAACCAAGTTCCATATGAAATAAATATTAATTGATGTTCTGATTACTCAGCTTCCTTGCAAAAGCTTAACTTCTTTCTAAGGGATTTTGCCCAGATTAGGCAAGGGTGATGACTGTCACTGTATTTTTTTGGCTTTCTATTAATTGGAAGGCTGTATTATAAATGGCTTCAAGTACACAATTCTCTCCCTCCCTCCCTCTGCCATAAGAGTGCCATGATATTTGAAACACTGTTAGAATTTCAGGTAATGATGACGTTTCTTTGAACAAACTTGTTCTGAAGCTTTCTTTTCTGCCAGGGGGTGTGAGTTATGTATTATAGTGAAGATTTAAGTAGGGAGGGAATAATAAATTTACAGTCATGCTCCAAACTAATGAGTATTGAAGTATTTTTTCCATTCTAAATAAAGGTATGAAACATAGTGGTTTGAATAACTGTCTATGCTGTAATGGTGTGGTATGCACTGGTATCTATATCTGTAGAGAAAGGATTCCTGATCTTATGCTATCTTTGGTTGTCTATAACATATTGAAAAGTCTGTGTATAGTCCAAGACTAAGTAAAATCAACAATCAATACTATGTGATTGTGTTCTAACTATGGAGCTAATATGCTCTGTAGCACATCCTTGTAACTTTGACTGGGGCATTTACTTATGCATGCTACCACATGGTGTGCAGCTGGCATACAGGCAGGATAGAGGAAGGAGATTATAGGTACTCTCAGGCCCTTGGTTAACACAGGTGTTTCAGTGTAATGCATTTATCCTGGAAAACAAATCACTGGATAGTGCAGAAAAGCTTAAACTCCCTGTTGTTTTTCGAAGCCTTTCAAACAATAGTAAGTTAACAAAAATACTGAAGAATCGCCAGTAGAAAAATACTGCAGGAATTAGCTTTTATGTTTTTTAATATCATTATGCTTCAGTCCTGAAGTCAATTATTCCTGTTCTTCTTTAGTACAGGGAACTTGACTGTCTGCTAGTTCATAGGCTGTCACCAATGGGTTGTATTTCAAAGGGTTATAAATAAGCCACTATGGCCAAAGCTTCTTAATACAACTTGCAAGCAAAATATATCAAGAAGGACAAATCTACAGTTTATTATAAATGATAGCGGAAACTGAGAGTATTTTCAAATGCTATAGGTAATAGCAGGCTATTCCACAGCTTACACACCTCAAAGCTTGACTTAACATACATTCTCATTTTGAATATAGCTTTAGTGGTAATACTTGGTGATTTAAGGTTTTGATGCAGTTTGTTATATTCTTATTTAGAAAAGATGATCTGGCAGAGCTCTCCTGATTAATCTTTATTAGAATGCAAATTAACTGTGTTTCTTTAATTTAGCCATGTTTCTGGAAGAAGAATGATAGAGAGAGTAACAGTTCTGTAGGATGTGATAGCTTTGGTCAGTCTCTCAGGTCCTTCTTGGTACAGATGGAGAACTGTTTTTATTTCTACTTTATTCTTTAAAAAGCATTTATTCTTCTGTGGTGAGTTTAAGCATGATTCACATATCACACTTCAGCTTTCCTGAACCTAACCTCTCTGTAACAAATCCTTTCCATGCCATTAATCATAACGCTTTTTGTTTGGGCTTGTATGTAGTTGTGAGGTTTAGTTGTCTTCCTCTGCTTTTCCTGCAAAGGGGAATATCAGAAAAAAGTCACGTATTCTACAGTTTACTGATTGTTCACTTGTTACAGAGCAGGATTCCTTTACCTCTGTGTTTGATCAGTTAAAATTTTAAAGCTAGTTACTCCTCTAATTCTAAGTAACTGTTCTGCACTATGGTATATATGACATGCTAAATGTCTAAAAATGCAGTCATTCCTGACAACATCACTTGGAGGGAAATAATGCTATTGTGGCTCTAGAACTCTAATCAGAGAAAAGAGGAAACCATTTAATCTTACAGAAGAAGAGGTGAGTTTTATATAGGAGTGACTTTTCTTGCCCATGGCTGTCTGGGTTCTTGTTTGTTTGTTTGTTTAACAAAGCAGATGATCTCTTGTGCAAATACTTGACTGAGGATCTGAGGATGGATATAATTGCTTATCCATCTTCAGCCTTAGTACAAACATACTTTTTCTTGTCCCTTCTCAGAACTGCTTATTGCTGGTTCATTAGTTTAACTACATATCTTCCTTAGGTGTTTTTTTAAATATTGTTCATTTTTGAACTCTCAATCATATGTGCTCAGCTTTCCAGACTAACTCACTTTTTCCTTCTCTTGGCCAGACTGTCGTATTCACAAGGGCATGACATACTGTTTCATGTTCTTGTAACAGGTACTTTTTTTAGAGCTAAAGAGACGTCTTAACCTGCTTATATGAGGAAGTTCTGGGTGTCTCTTGGATTTCCCCTCGTCCTTCCTGCATATTGAGATTTTGTGTCCTTGTCTTTCTCGCTTGTTGTGATTGGTATGAGGGTTGTTTTGAACAGGTCTTGGCTGAAGGCCAAGGGTGTGTGTGCGTGTTTCAGAAGGGGGTAGGAAGGTGCAGTGAGATTCTAGCTGAATTATGGACAGCAGATGAGTGATTGTAAACTTCTGTTTTTGGCTATTCCAAACTACAGTTTTAAATATGAAGTTCTATTGTGTTATAAAAAGGGGTTTACTGTGGTATTTGAGTTAAAGTCCAGAGTTCATTAATCTGAAGATTAGGAATAATTTCTTAAAGCTTGACTTCTCTAGAACGTTGTCGTGGTTTAACCCCAGCCAGCAACTAAGCACCACGCAGCTGCTCACTCCCCCCGCCATCCAGTGGGATGGGGGAGAAAATCAGGAAAAAGAAGTAAAACTCGTGGGTTGAGATAAGAAGGGTTTAATAGAACAGAAAAGAAGAAACTAATAATGATAACACTAATAAAATGACAACAGTAGTAATAAAAGGATTGGAATGTACAAATGATGTGCAGGGCAATTGCTCACCACCTGCCGACCAACACCCAGCTAGTCCCCCGAGAGGCGATTCCCTGCCCCCACTTCCAGTTCCTACACTAGATGGGATGTCCCATGGTATGGAATACCCTGTTGGCCACTTTGGGTCAGCTGCCCTGGCTGTGTCCTGTGCCAACTTCTTGTGCCCCTCCAGCTTTCTCGCTGGCTGGGCATGAGAAGCTGAAAAATCCTTGACTTTAGACTAAACACTACTTGGCAACAACTGAAAACATCAGTGTTATCAACATTCTTCTCATACTAAACTCAAAACATAGCACGTACCAGCTACTAGGAAGACAATTAACTCTATCCCAGCTGAAACCAGGACAAACGTTGACCTATTGTACTGTTTTGCCTACAATATCACTTTAGGAGGTATTTTCCTAAAAATACAAAATTAATCTTTAACCACAGAATGATTGGTGTTAAAACAGTGCTTCCCATCTTCCTTCAGCCTCTTTTGCTGTGTAAGTGGAGAATGTAGAGTGCCATAATGTAATTCCAGATAAAGGAGGAAAGGGACTTCTCAAGGCAACTGAGTAAGTGTTGTTTGAGGAAGGCTAAATTTTAATATGGAACTTACTGCTCTTTATAGGATCTAGTCCTCATCGTTAAACGTGCATAGGGAAGATCGCTTTTCTACAGCCAATCCTGTTTAAAAAAAATAAGGTTTTAAAAAAATTGCTCTTTGGTACAGTACTTCTTTCAGATTTTGGCCTTTTTCATTCTTTTCATCTCTCCTTCTTCCTCTTTCTCTTCTGCCAGCTTTTGAGTCAGTTGAATCTGCCAAAGGCTATTTCTTGTTTCATTTTAAATCCCTACCACATCCTCTGCTACTTAAACTAGAATACTAACCTACTATTTTTCTTGTCGCTGTGGTATGCAGCCTTATCTCTTCTGGCAGCAACTTGTTTTGAAGATTTCACTGGTACGTATAAAAGCTGCTTTAATGCCACTATTGTACTGAACCTTAGTTTTTTAGCTTCCTGTAGGCTTCCTTAACTTAGGAATAAAATCATCTTGATGTAGATTTGTGACAGTTTGGAGAATTCCTGGAACTAGAAGGAAAGGCTTACTTGATCTAGAAGTTAAAGATATTATCATAATGTTATCTTCAATATTTCGGAGGAGTTGAGTGTTAGTTGATTTTTTTGTTTTCCTGGTTCCTGAAATGTAACTGTTCAGCCCCACCTTCCCTCTAATTTTCTTCTATTTACTAGTGTAAAGTTGCCAAGAAGCCCCTATGTTGAAGTACAAATGTAGCAATGCCCTGGATATTGTGAATTTTTAGCATTGAATGTATGAGAACTTCGGAAGAGTTAATATTGATGACTCTTAGAGAGCGTGTAAGACTAATGACATGCCTTGTCTTCATCTGACTGCTTTTTAGGTATCAGAGTTCAGTCTGAAATGGCTCTGTGCCTTTCTTATCTTCATATACATGTGTGCTGTCTGTGAACTTCATAACCTGATACTTTTTATCACTTGGTGCAAAAGGGGCATGGCAGACCTACTTGCCTGGTACATGTTCCACTAGACCTGATAAGCCACTTCTTGTGCCTAAAGATTGAAAGGAAGTTTATCTCTGTTCTCCCAGCCTTTTAGACATGCAAATGCTTTTTCTTGGTGGTTAAGGCATTCTGTAAACAACAATACAACTCTAAACCTTGCATGCTGCTGAGTACAAAACAGTTACCACAGCTTTTTTGAAAACAGTAGTGTGGCAGAGCAAAACATTATATGATGAATACTGGGATTAGGGGTTCATACAACTGTTTTAGGCTCTTTGGTCCTACTACCCCACATGTTTTTCATGCACAGTGTTCCCTTAATGAGTGTGGCAAGCAATGATGTTGTTTGACTAATTGTCTGGAGATCCAGTATCCATAAAGAAGAGTTCAAAGGAAAAGTCTTGTGCTTGTCTGCAACAAGCTTACGTCTTAGTCTAAATCTTTAGACCAAATTCCCACTCTTTTGCATGTATAAAATCTATTTTTGACATTTGGCAACTTTAGTTTCCTTGCAGAAAGAAGAATTTGTTATCTGGGTATTATTTGTCATATGTGAAGAAGTAGACACGAGTTGCGGAAAGAAAAGGCAGTCTGTAATGATGCACAGTTTGGAGCTATGATTAATAAAAGAGTGGGCTTGATACTAGCTGTGTAGTTCCTCAGTACTGTGACCCTTATACATCAATGAAATGTGTTTTAAGATCCATCTGTCCTGTGCAGATGTTTAAGGGACTTGGAGATGGTGGGGGAGGGGGAGTTGAGAGAGAGAGAGAGAGGGAAAGAGGGAACAGGAGAGGCGTAAGCAAAAGAAATTTTAAAAGTGATGTCAAAATGCACTGAGAGAAATAATCCACCCAGATCCATCCACTGTTGTCTGTACTCTTGATGGCCTGGAACATGATATCTGTGAACATTCTTGCAAAGTCGGACAGTTATCAGAAGCACACATTACTTGTAGCTTTTGCAGTTGGGAATGGTGTCTTCTCATACATGCTTTTGTTTTAAACATGTTTTTAAATTTTAGTATTCAACTGCTTCTTCTAAAGATGAGTGGTGACCTGTAATGTAAAAGCTTATTGTATTTAACTGTCTGTAACTCTTCCTTTATATAGATGGAGCTGCCTGGCCTTGCTTTTGCTGTTTGGATGTTTATTTGCTTCTATGCATCTGTGGATAGCTATCCAAGTGGAAAAATAAGAGAAGCCTGCACTAACATGATACCCTGTCATGGTAGCTCTCCACAGCTGTCACCTGAGCACACCATTACAGTGAATGGGACTGAATTTAAACCAGGGGACAACATAGAAGGTATTGTGTCAATTATAGCTGAAGAGTTTCATTTACTGTTTCTTTGTGTTGCAGCATGTCTTTATTGGGTTAGCTATACTAGATCTATCTAAGCAGCTGAATCTTGTTCAGGTCATCCATTTAGCAGTCATTCAGTAATTGTAAAATGAGCTTCTGGTGGTCATTGTTGAAATATTTCATTCTTCCTCTGGAGAATATTTCAACATCCTTTTATTTTTCTTCTTGCTTCAGTTCATCTGTCTGGACCAGATTTTGAAGGGTTTTTCATACAAGCCCGGGATGCAGAACACCTGGATAGCCCTGCAGTTGGTTCTTTCATGTTAGTTGACAGGAAACTTTCTCAGCTTCTGACGTGTGGCCGTATCAAGGTATAGTCTAGTGTCTTAAAATGGGACATCAAGCACTGAGGTGTTTGTACTAGACTATGTCTGTAACAGGATGGAGCTAAACTATGTAATCTTTGAGCTCAATAAGTCTCCCAGGAAATTGGTCCAACTTGCAGTATAGAGGCATGGCTCACTGCAACTCTGTCAGACTGCTGCAGGAAGGTGCAGCATTCATAATGTAATTTTTACTTGTGCACAAGGAATGTGGTGCATTCCTGGTTATTGTACTTAATATTAAAAAGAGGAGTGCATGCTCTATTTGCTTTGAAGAGGAGAGTTATCAATCATTTTCCATACTTGTTAAGGACAGAGAACATGTCTTACAGCAAGGAACGTTTAGGGCAGTTATTTTGGTAAACAAACACTAGAATAGGCTATTATGTTTAGTGTTGCTCTGTCAGTTACTGTTAATGGAACCTTCTTAGTAACAGGTTAGATCAGTCTTCAATATCCATTTTAGATAAATTGATTCTGCCTCATGTGCAAGAGATGTGAACTCTGACTAGTATTTCAGCAACCCACCTGAACTTCGTGAACATCATGTACATTATCATCTGAGCTGGTGCGGGCAAAGTTCTCAATCTGCCTAGATGTATCTTTTTTTTTTTTTTCTCTCCTCTGCTATCATCTGCCCCCCAGTGGCATCTGATTAATGCATTCATCAGTGGAGTAAAGTCATGGAGATGTCTGGGTTGTGCCCTCTGTGCTCAGAGGACTTAGTTCAGTGCTGTGTCTAATCTGTTTACCTTGTGCAAATAACTGTCTGACCCCAAGACTATTTTTGGGGTTTTTGTCCTCTGGAATACTAGTTCTGTTCTCTCTGTACAGTCATTGCCCTGTCCCTTCATGCTCTTGCTATCAAAAAATGGAGCATTACCTTACTATCAAAAAAACTGGAGTGTTATCACACCATTTCTGCATAAACACTGCAGGGACCTCTGTGTCATCACTGGAGTCTTCTGGATTGAAAGACCTCTGGTTGTTCCTTTTAGCCTTAAGGTTTGTTAGTATGTATGAGCTTCAGTGGTAGACTTCATCTGAGTTGATCATGGCTGACTGGGGAAGAGCCAGCTGTGCTGGGTCTGTGCAGTGTAACAGTCTGGTGTCTGTTTAGGATTTAGCTGCAGCCTGTGACAACTGTTAGCTGAAATCTCCTTAGTGTGTATCCACTGTGTAACTCTTGATATATGTGTGTTTTCAGAATTCAGCTGTCAGTCACACAAGTAAAGCAAGAAAGAAATACATAAAAGTTTATTGGATTGCTCCTGGAGATGCACCAAAACGTGTACAGTTTCTGTAAGTAAATCTAATATTAGTTCTAGTTTATTAAAATGCAGATAAGGTAAACCTGTGTCATTGGCTGCGTCCAATATTGGCCAGCAACTGGAAAGTATCCTTGGACTAATGGCCTGAAAAGTTGACACCTCTTGCTCACTGCAGAGTCTACACTAATGCAGACACTTGTTTTTTAGGGAAAGGTTTGGAGATGATTATTTTGATTTTTGCAGAGAAAGTAGAAGGGTATTCAGAGATGGGTTTCATTAGTACTTCTAGTTAACTGCTCACATCTCATACCTGTAATATGCAGTGTTAAGAAACTTTTTCTGTGCTTGTACCTTACAAAATGTTACGTATACCCTCCTGTTATACTACTAGCTTTTTGGGAACTAATGGATAAAAGCTATGCAACTCTTCTCTGAGGTTGTAATCTGTGCCACAGGCATGAGTGTTTCTTATATTCAGTAGAGCATGCAGTAGAATGTTTTAAAATTATTTTTCCACTGATATTTCAGATATTTTCCTACTTTAATCCCTAAAATGGTAGAGGTCTGCATAAAGATGGGAGTTTAACAAGTTGTACAAACTGTAGAAGCTTTTCCTTTTTCCTTTTTTTTTAAAGTAAGAATCAGCTTTTGATGTATACAGTAATGACTGTGTGCATGTTGTATTTTTTAAGAGCCACAGTTGTGAAGAAATACAAGACTTTCTGGGTGAAGATTCCTGGTCCCGTTGTTTCTCAGCCTAATGCACTGTCCCCAACAACACCCTTGCATGCAACATCAGAGGCTATATCAACTTCACACTCGGTTTCCTACTTATCAAAGCCAGTAAGTAATTATAAACGTAACTAATGCTGTCTTTAATGCTTGTGATCGATGGAATTTAATGAAATCATATTGATACAGCCTATTGACAGAAAGGGAGAGATGATGGATGAGTAACTTAAATATCAGAGACTAAGAACATAGACAGCTACCCTCTTGTGTTAGTTGAGTTGCCTGAACTGGTCTGGGTTAAATGTTGTTACACCACACACAGGTCAGAAGGTTGATAGAACATGTAGAACTTAATGGTCAGAAAATATTATGCATACCTGAGAAGAGAAATGGGAAAAGACTTGCTCTGCTCTTGACTAATAGCTTCCTATTTAGTAACTGCAGGCTCAGAAACTTCCTTCAATGAGTTCATCTGTTACTGACTTCCATTACTGATTCTTGAATGGACTGAGCAAGCATCACTATTTGATCTGGAATAAGTGTGACTTTTAATCCATGTATTTTCTCATTGTGTATCAGTGGAGTTTGTACTTTAAAAAGGAAATGAAAAGCTGGTTTTCCCTTCTTTTGTCCCTCATTCCACAGCTGATATTACCTCTCTAAAAATTAAACCAAGGGAAGTTTCTCTAAAGTTTTTACTTTCTTTTCAAAGTAATTCTATTATCCTGTCTTTTAAAGTGAAAAATTCAACTTGAGTAAAAGTACAGCTTGGAACTTGCCATGATTTTACCTACTAATCCTGGGGTAATTGTAGGGATGGGTTAAGAGATCGGTATGTAGACATAGATAGCATTTCTTTGATGTTGCTTGCATACTTTCTTCTAGAAAGGGGTAGAAAGAGAGAAAGAAGAGGGAAACTTATTGTTTGACTTATTTGTTTGCTTAATTGTCTAGTTTAATGCATCGGGTTGTGGAAGTATGAAGTTCTGCATTAGGAACCCTTCAAACTGTGATCCTGAAAGTGCTTCCTGTTTTTTTCTATCCTTCCAAGAAGAGAAGAGTTCAGTATTTATTGAAATGAGTGGTCCAAGTGAAGGATATTTAGCATTTGCATTGTCCCATGACCAATGGATGGTGAGTGTCCTATTCTACTTTAGTTCCTTTTGTGATCTTAGGAAATTTTGAATGGTACTCTAGCAAAACATGCATGTGGAAAGCTGAAATGCTGCTAGACATTGCACAAAGTAACTTCTCTCCCATAGCGCTGAAGCACAGGTTGCCTTTTATAGATGGATGTTCAGTTTTAGCTTGGGACTGACTATTCGCAATAGAATTTCCCTGTGGATATCAGTCTTAGCAGAATCCGACCTGTCTGATTGCACAGCAGCTGACTGAAATTCCTGGTTAGATCAATCTTTCTTTGTTACCTAGCCAAAAACCCTCACCTGTCAGAAGCTGAATTGCTATGCTTTCTGAAAACCATTTGCATTTTGTCATTGTACAGGAATGACTCTGTTTAATCTTAAAAAGTGTTTAGAGCTCCTTTTTTCTAACTGGTGTTAAAGTGAAGGGACGGTGCTGTTGACAACTGCATAATCCATAAACTAACTGTTGCACAAAGGAGATGCTGTTTATATTCATGTCCCAAGTACAAGAACACTTGGATCTTAACAATACTTTGTCTTTACAGCTATGAGGAAAACCAATTTTTAACTAAAAAGGGTTTTTAAATAACATCAACATCTGTGTCTGTCTTGTCTGATTAATTTAGTAAATTCTAAGTAACTAAAGAAACTTCTGATAATAGGCTTGTTACCCTTAAGGGGAGGGAATGTAACTCATGATGTGCCTTACTGTGTGTCATCTGTTTGACTTAATGTGATTCCTCTGTAATACTGAAGTGTTTGAAAGCTGGGAAATAATAGCTTGACATCTAGAGAAATCTGTCTTGTGTCTTGTTGCATATGTTAAATCAAAGAGGTTTTGGAGACTGCCAGTAGTCGTTTTTAATGGGCTATAAATACCTTTTTCTTTTAAACTCTGCAGGGTGGTGATGACGCGTATCTATGCGTTAATGAGGACCACCGTGTTCACGTAAGCACTGCCTATCTGAAGGGGCGAAGTCCTCCTGTTTTGGATTCAGAGGTACATTTGGAAACAGCTAAGACACTTCCACAAATGTAGGTTTGAAGTAATGAATGGTATGCTGCTGCTTTGTGCTTTTATTTTGCATAGCAGCTGTAAATACATAGGTGGATGCATAATTCTTTAAGGTGAGATTGACTGGGCTCTTACTTCCTAGTAAATGTTACCTTTGGAAGTCTAAACTTACTTTTAAAAATTAAGTCACGTGGTGGGAGCTTACTGTATTGAGGAACTTTGTGCCCATTATTACTCTGTCCCTTTGCTAGGGCTGCAGCCGCAATCAATATATCTTGGGTTAAATGTTGGAAGGGAGGGGGAGATTGTTGTTATGAGCTGGAAAAATTGGTGGTAATAGGTCCAACCCTTATGTTGCTGTGTTGACTTACTGACATGTCTTCTAAGTTGTTATGCAAGAGATTTTTATCCCTCCTCCCCGATCATTGCTGTTCTTTCTTTGTGCACCAGTGACACTCTTGTCTTCTGCAGGGTTACTTTTAAGCCAATTACTGTGCCAGTCTGAAAAGACTGGGTATTAAATGTCTCCTGTTTCACAGAATGTGCTTGAAGATGTGTCATGGAGGCTTGTGGATGGTATTCTTCAATGTTCCTTCAGAAGGAGTATTAGTCTTCCTGCTTACAAAGGGAGGTTTAATCTGAATGCCAGTTACTACATCTTTCTGGCAGATGGGGAAGCTAGTGAAGGTAAACTTGACTTACATATGGTTGCTTGTCTTTGAACAGCTCTAAATGAGTTAGTAAATCTTATGTAAGACATGGCTTAGCTGAGAATTACTATCTGAACTACAGTTTCCAAGTTTGAGGACTTAGTCCAGTCATCTTTACTGCCTCTCTGGATCATGGGCTTGCTTTTGGAAGTTATAGTAAACTTACTCATATATGTGTGTTGTATGCCCACTTGACGCTAGGAACTAGTAGCTTCTTGAGAGCTGGCCACATCTTTTTAAAATGGAGACTAGTATCAAAGGGAATTATTCTTCACGCCTTGTGCATGTAGTGGAGAGAGCTATTTTCTGTAGGGGGGTGAGCTGGTTCTTGTACGTTAAGTATGTGAGATGGCTTAGATGACATCTTAGGTTCTTACCATATTGTGTGTCAGAAATTTAGTTTGTATGATTATGCTCAGTACTCACAACAGGGCTTGCATTCATAAATAGGAATTGGGCACACTTACAAGTGCAGTGGCTTTCATCAGCCATAAAGAAACCACTTTGTCACTGCTTAGGTGGACTAATATACAAACATCGTCATCAGCCTCTGATCACCAATGGAATATACAACATCACAGGCCTTCCTCAGGATATTGGAGGTTCCAGGTCCCCGCAACTTATCAAGGCTCATGGTAAGCTGTAACTTCTAGTTTTGTCTTCCAGTGCTAGACTTGCTGAGACTGGAGAATTAAGTTTTCCTCATTATTGCAGAGTAAGTATTTCCTCTTGTCTCTCTGGCAGTCATGTTATATATACTGTTGGCTAGCAAGATCTGAGACTGTGAAGACAGAGTAAAGTTATTAATAACTTTTCATTTCAAGAACAACATTGTAAGATTCTTGTTGCCCAGGAAAATTGACCTGCATTTTCCTTTTTCTCTTAAATTTATAACTGGGACTTGTTTCTGTTTACCTCTTTGTCTCTGGTTTAATTTGTTCTAGTTACATTATTGGTTTAATTCTATTTGAAATGAGAAACTCCTCAACTGACAGCCCAGAACCATTGAAGTTAATGAGAATTTTTTCTCGTACAGTACTGGACGCTAAAGCAGGCCTGTGAGAGAACTATCACTCATTCTTTGTCAAACAAATTGCAGGAAATGTCACCTTTCATCCTCTGACATCTAAATTGGTGACAGAACAGCATCTCTCACCAGTATGTACTGACTGTACTGGCACATATGAAGTACGCAGTAGCCAGAGGTGCTCTGTTATGCTGTTTGGGCTCAGTATGATTATCTCTTATATGGATGTTTCTGCCCTCTAACAAGATAAATGCTATAAAGTTGTATTCTTAACCAGGTGATTAAAAGCTTACCACTGGTAAATTCTGACCATATGCATACGAACTAAACTATTACACAGTCTTTGAAGCTGTATTCGTATGCAGCTAAATTACTCGTGTTTACCTTGTATTTTTTTCAATTTTCAGGAGCGCTAATGTTTGTTGCTTGGATTACCACAGTTAGTATTGGTGTTATTGTTGCACGATTCTTCAAACCTGTCTGGTCTCATTCATTCCTATTTGGAAAGGAGATGTGGTTTCAGGTGGGCAAAATATCCCCATATCTCCCCCTGTATTTTCTAGCTTTGTTGTAAGCAGAATTATAAATCTGCTAAATCCAAGAAATAGGAGACTAAATGTGGTATGATTTTTATCTTTCTTTAATCTTATAAAATGGAACAATTACAAATCAGAAGTTCACCTGCTTTACTAGTAAAAGCAGTGTCTAAAAGGAAGCTAAGAACATCTTTAACTATAGATCTGTTGAATGTATTTTAATGGTGTATTAAGAAAGCTGTAGAGTTTCTAAAAGCAAACTTAACTTTTCTAGGTGCATCGTATGCTCATGTTGACCACAGTCATGCTTACAAGCATTTCTTTTGTGTTGCCTTTTATATACCGAGGAGGTTGGAGCCAAGTAAGTGTGTGCTTTTGTTTTGTTTAACTCAAATGTAAAAGGTTGGACCAAATCAACGAGAAGGTCTACTGATGACTAAGATGTTACAATTATTGTCAAGGAAAGTGCTGTGAAAGCTGTCCTTAAGTAGGCTGATTTCAAATCCTAGCAGCACAGAAGATCAATGTTGCCTCCTTTAACTACAGCTGAAAAAATTCAGTACTTCCCTTCCTTCCTCTTTCTTCAAAATAAAGTCCTTGCTCACAGTTTCTTTATGTACTTAATCTGTCTTCTTCCCATTTCCTTAGAGAACTTGAATTTGAGAAGTGAGTGAGGATGGGATGGCTGACTTAATGTGGTAAACCTGCTGGGAATAAGTGTTGTTATGAACTTGGACTTGAGTAACTGTATGCAGTGATTAAGCTTAGTCTTGAACATTAGGTAGATAGAGGTTGTATACCTGTTGCTGTCACCTGTATATTTGGTACAAGGTAATATCAGAAATTGGAAAGTCTAGAGAGTATCTGAATTAAAGGTGGGAGAATGTGGTCACAGGTACGAACTAGGAGCTAGGGAAATTGAATAGAATATTTTAGGCTTAAGATTAAAAAACAGATAGGGTGAGAGGGGAGACAAGTGCTGGGAGGAGTTATGTCATAAGACTCTCCTGAAGACAAAGGATTGAGGTTGAAGAGCTTGGAGCATAGCTTCTACAGTGATATTGCTCTCTCAGCTGGTAGAATTTCTCAATACAGCAAAAAGGTGGGACAAACCCTGGGCAGACTTAGCAGTGTCTCATGCTGCCAAGGAGGACAATCTCCATCCAGCTGCAGGGCAGCTTACTGTGTCCTGTTGCCCCTCGAGTCTAAACACAGTGCTGCTCCACCGTTGTAACTTACTAATACAAACATAAATAAAATTATCAAATTTGGTATTTTTTCTGTATCTTCATATAGATATGATATTAAAGAAAAATGTCCTGTGTTTAGCAAGCAGGTTTTCATCCCTATCTCGGCTGTACTGTGATGGCTCTGACAATCTTTCAACCACTTATGGCAGGTTTCAGACCATCTCGTCATGCACCAAGGTACTCGCGACTAACTCATTAAGTTACAGCCACAGGAATTAAATATGCCTGTTTCTTTAAAAAAATCTTTTTACATTGAGAAGATATCTTTAAAGTAGGTAACAATGTTCTTTGATTTCCTGCACCCTGCCCTGTAATCAATAAAATGCTTTTCATTTTTTTGTAGGAGACAATTGTTTAACTGGTTTCACTGGAGTACTGGTACAGCAGCTAGAATACTAGCTGGTGAGTAGGAGTAATAGCTGTAACTCCCTTTTAAGTGATTTAAAGGAACTTTGTTCATTGTCTGGGCTATTGCTCATCTAAAACGTCTATGGACATCCAGTCCAGGCATATCTGAAGATTCTTTTTCTTTCTGGACATCTTCTATGTGAGTTTTAAGTGGCCATCAGGTACAGCTTTAGGGACAAAAAGTGACAATGTAAAACCACAGAGATTACAGACAAATCTGAAAGATTTGTGTAATGAGGACCTGTTCTTATCTTGAGTAATTTATTTTTGTGTTGGAAGACTTGAGGATAGTGTTCTTGAGTAACATAGTTCGATGTTATTTAATGGGAGAGGGAAAACTCACTCACAGAAGCAGAAGCTGGGCTTAATTCTATTAATAGTGACAGGTTTCCACAGCTAGCTTAAGCACAAATGTTGTGGTGACTGTGGTCTTGTTGGCAGAGTCACAAATGCTAGTGGGATGTGATAGGGCACTGAACAGGATGAAAACTATCTTGGCCTTCTCCTTTTCTCCCTGCTTTCCCCCTCATACTGCCAAAAAAACCCACCCCAACTTTCAGCTGCATGGATTCGTTTAACCTCATTCCCCAAGCAGTTGTAGACAGTTCATGGGAATTCTATTACCAAAGGTGTTGAGAGCATTTTTTAATCACCCTGACACAGCACTCTTAGTGTCTTTTTATCTTGTTTTTACTGACTAGTGGTGACTATGTTCTTGGGAATGGATCTACCAGCACTTGACCTGCCGGACCCATGGGACACATATACAATGATTGGTTTTGTAGCTTGGCATGTCGGTATTGAGATTCTTCTGGAAATACACAGCTACTGTCTCGTACGTAAAGGTACAAACCCAAGAAAACTCCTATTGTTACCTTGCTTGCTGTGCAAAAAGAATGTTAACTGAGTGGATTGAATTTCAGGAGATGTTCTTTGGCCTCTAACTTGGAAGCTGAAAGGGAATAACTCTTGATTAACAGTGTCATATCTTCTGTACAAACTAATATGGGAGTAAACCAGCTTTCAAGACCAAAGTGTTCTAGAAATACTGGGTTTTTTTCATTTTAAATAGTAGCCTCTTATTTCTCAAATGACTGTTCATAGGGGCAGACTGAAATGTGTAAGTATTTTCCAAGTATCTATCACTGTTTGTCATGATTTTGATCCCAGGTAGGTAGGTAAAGTCCAGGTTAAGACATGCAGATTTAGTCTGCATGTTATTGTGACAAATTGCTGATATGAATGGCTATTATTGCATGAGCAAAATGATCAGAAGCTTGAGCACAAATGCTTGCAATTTTGACTGAACAGGGGAATGAAGGTGAAATCCTGACTCCAATATGTCTAGAGAAGGGACTGGTAGTAACTTCACGGGAAATCCTGACTCCAATATGTCTAGAGAAGGGACTGGTAGTAACTTCACGGGAAATTCTTAGTTTCACTGGCTGGTGTCACTGAGAGGAGATGACTGTGCACATGTGAACAAGCTCTATGTAAGACAGAGATGAGATGTCTGCAGGATTGAAGAAGCATGATTAGTTAAAAGGCTGTTTAAGGTGGCACGTGAAGGAGTGATTATAAAAGATGTGAGTTTAAATTTAACTTGCAGTAATTACTTCCTTAAAGTAGAGAAATGAACCTGAAATGTTTGAACAATTAATGTTTTCATGTTGGCTAATGGAAGATACTTCTTAATGGAATCTACTTATCTTAAAATGAAAAGTAAAAGGGTTTAGATCAGACAAATATTTTGGTCAGCTCAAAACTCAGTGTTTTCATGATTCACTCTAGCAAAAGAGACAAAATGTTTTCCCACTTCAATGTCCAGAAGTTACTTTTTGTAGGTCAGATCCAGAATAGTTTTTTCACTTGTGCTGTTGTGAGCATGATGGTACAGGCCATGAAATGTCAAATGAGACTTCCAAGTGCTTTTCAAATTTGATGCTGTGTAAGACTTAGTTTCTTAGTCACAGGATCAAGACTTCTGTAGTATAAAAATGAAAAACCTCCTTCCTCTTGAGAGCAGACTTAACTTTTTTTTTCCTTCCCACTAACAGTTGAAGTGATAGAGGATGACAGAGTACAGATACTGCAGTCACTCACATCTGCAGAAGCAGAGGTAAGTCACGATTTTGTAAATAACTACTGTGAGATGGGATGATTCTTTGTTCAAACCAATAAAAAGACTGACACTTCTATGGCTTTTCTTCCCTTTCTCTTCCAGGGTCGTCTGTTCAAACAGGTTGTGTTAACCATCTATGTCTGTGGAAATATGGTATTCCTCATTGCCTTCCTGGCAGCAATCAACCACATATGAAATAAGTCATTGAGAACTTTGTGATGAAATATTGTGCAGTTGAAAAACCTGCAAGGAATGCTTTCTATTACAACTTTTATGTCAACACCTCCCTGAAGATGTAATTGAAGAGTAATAGCACATGTGCATCATGCTTGGTGTTAGGGAGAACTTGAATTCAAATCAATAGAAGGATGCTACAGTTCTGCAAAAGCTGCCTTCTGATGGGACTTTTAATGAGAGTCCTTGCCTGAATAAGGAATGAAGTCTCTATTTTTTAAGTGCAGTAATTAACTTGATTGAAGCTTATAGGTTAAGAAGACTGAGAAGATGTGCTGAAAATGCTGTTTTGATAGTCAGTTCCCTAAACCTTTTGTGAATATTATTGGGAAAACTGGAAAGATTGATCCGGAATCCATCATATCTGTTCACTTTACTGTGTTCTGATGGCATGTGATGTGACAACTTCCTGCTCATGACAGTTTTGTGCATTAAAAAAACCAGGAGTGAGAAACTGTTCCAATGCAGGTTGATGCATGAGCCAAATGCAGTTGTCTGTCTTTGCAGTTAAATGCAAAAAATATTCTCTCTGCTCTAAGAGCAGTACACTTACAGAAGCATATGAGTTTGGGAACTTCACTCCTTTAGTAAAACCACCATTTTCCTCACCTGAAATACTGTTCTGTCCCATCCCCCTCAGTGCTTCTAAACCATTAAGAGAAAACATGTTTGCAATGTAAGTTCATTAAAACCAGTTGTACTTAGCCAAAACTCAAACAGGAAGAACCTATCTCTGTGTGTGGATTTCTGTGTTTTTCTGTCTTTGGTTGCTTGTGGCTTCTGAATTACTTTTCTGTGTGAATAAGATGGATTTATGCCACTTGATGCTTAAATGGAAATGAAAATATTTGCTCAAGAGTGTTGCAGTTGTATTTGCACTATTGAACGAACTGTAGATTAGGAGCTGATTTGACTTCAGGAAACGCAGCTTCTGTTAATATTAAGTGAGGGTCCTTTGAGCTGGCATATCTAGGAGACAGAACTGTTCATAAGAATATGGGAGGGGTTTTTTTAGTCAGAAGATTTATCTAAATATATGAACTAGGTACAGGGAATGGAAAGAGACTATATTGTTTAACTTTTGGTTCATGATTTGTCTAAGTATGGAAGGACACTCTTGAAATGGCATCTCAGAAATGAACCCTTAATATGCCATGCAGTACAGTGCTTTGCATTTGGTTTTTTTCAGCTCTGAAACTTTGCTTCCACAGTTCTTCATTTTTGATACTGGGAAGTATTGATTTTTAGTTGTAATGCTTCAAAATATATCTTCAGCCTAGGGCTACTAAGCTAGCTGGAAATAAAGGTGTTGGAGTATTGGATAGAATAGTAAATAGTGAGACCTGGCTTGGTGTAGACTATTACAGCAACATCTCTCTAGTACCTGATGGCCAGCTCTAAAATACTTGTATGTGTGGGTCAGGTAGTGGTTCTCTCCATTTACTAAAGCTGTCTATTTCTGTCTCTTCCTCTGTCTCCCCAAATGCACAGTGCAGCCTGTTGCAGGGACAAGTCCTATTCAGAAAGCTACAAGTTTGTGTTTGTAGTCAGTGTTATTCTTTTTGGCCACTCAAGTAACTGGTTTAGGCATAAGCACTGGGATTAATCCCTTTGTCATCATCAGCAGACTGCAAGTGAGTGTAAGCTGAATCGTCCCCCTTCTTCCTGGAAGCTGGAAAAGTCGTGTGCAGATTGGGAAGGGGGGACTATGAAGAAATATAGCAAAACACAAGCTGAAGTGTAAGAACCATATAGCTAATTGTGTGGGTTTGTCTCTTTTGTTTGTTTTTTGAGAACTCTGATCTCAAGAGCCTGGGAATCACAGGCCCACCTAGTACTGAAGTTTTGGGGGACTCTTTCGTATACCGTGAGTTTATAGAAGAAAATCTCTTGACCTAGGCACGATTGATGGCTTTTTAAATTAAGGTAATGCTGGATTCTTTCTGTAATACAGTAACTGTACAGTGTGTTGTTTCATTTGCATGGACAATGAATACAAGGTTTTTAAAACATGAATGTAAATGTCTTAATAAAAGGTTTTGTCCCTTTTAGTAATGAAAACACCATAAAATAGAAACTAGAAAAGAATAGTCTTGCCTAGCAGCAAAATGGATTGTCTGTTTTCTTTGTAGATGTTGTTTTATAAATTAAAGCTATCTAAATGCTTCCTAGAGCAACTCTTATTGAATGTTAAAATAGTTTCATTCCCTAATGCAGTTTCTTTTCCTCAAGAAGAAAAAAATTCCTTGTTCCACATCTAATATAGCTTTAAAGTTGGCAAAATTGTCAGTTGCTCTGGATAACTTGTTCCTTCCCAGTGCTAGCAGTATTGTATAGTTTCTTATGTGAGGCGTTATGTGCAGTATTTTAACTTATTTGATTGAAAGACCTGCCAATTTTGTGTAATGTCTGTTCACGCCACCCCCGCTGCTCTCTTCCTGCATGACTAGTAAGAGGAAGCAATGTGTCATTGTATTCTAGTGACTTCCAAAATTTCTGGTATGCTCCTTTGAAAAAAAGAAGGAAGTCTATGGAAGTGTTTCATATCAGCAGGAAAATACGTGACAGGCAGTTTGGGTCTGGAGACACTATGCTGGTGGCTGCTGTATATTTTTTTGGTTTTGAATGATAAAATATTGTATAGAAGAAAATTCTCATTGCTTTGCTTCATAAAGGAATCCCACTGCAGTCAAGAAAACTTCACAAGGAGAGATTGAGAAGGTTTCAGTGTTCACTTTTACTCTTGGATTAAACTTGTGATGACAAATCAACGCTAACGTATTTCCGTTTGGGTTCTAGACAGGCAAACACTCCCAGTCAAGTAGAAACTTGTGATCGGTCTCACAACAAGTAGTTTACTGGTTTGAGTTGTTAGGTGCAGCCTCCAAATACTGGTCATCTGCTCTTGACTTAACTACAAATCATATTTCTTGCACATGTTTTGAATGAAAACTAACTGATGCAAATAGCTCAAATGCAATGGATTCACTGCTACGTTGCTTTACTTGAAATAATTTTTTTGCTAGCTGACATGCAGGCTGCAGAATGAACTAAGAAAAAGTGAGCTTTGTTTCTCCTCCCTACACTGAACGCTACACTGTTTCCTGTTTTGTCAAAAATCACAAGATGGGGAGACTTCATATTCAGTATAATGCCCATGTTTTTCCTTTACCCGGGTTTGGGAAGGCTAGAGAGAGATTGCCTGCCTTTTGTTTTCCATCACAGTTTGTAACGCTACGTGGCGCTCTTGTTCAAATAACAGCATTTTTTTTTTTTTTTGCTTTCTTTAATCTGTCAGTGAGAGGTTGAGACATGTAAAGGATGTCCAAAACGGGATGTGTTCCTAGATGAACTAAGCAGAAAAATTCTCAAGCTTTATTAAGAAATTCGGTCTTTAAATGCAAGCCAGTTCATACAGATAGACATTATGAAATGGGTGTTTTCTTGGTATCTATGCCTGAGCTTTTGTTTAAACACTTATGGCCTGTTTTCTTTTTTCATGTGTGTAAACTGTGCTCTACGTGGGTACATCCCTTTTCCAAACAACTTAAGATGAATGGCAATCATTGAGGAAAAATTGCAATCTTTTGCATTTCAATGCAGAAGTTAGTGTCTCAGTGATTTTTAGACCTTCTGTGCAGGCTGAAGTAAGAAAGACTCCAAGTGAATAGAAGGATGGTTAACAGGGATGATCTGCTAGTAATTCTGAGAAATTCTTTGCTCACATCAGTCTGATTGCAGCTTCTCAAAGGGGTATGCGTGAAGAGGGGAGCTGTTGCATTCACTTACCTGAGGGAGTGGCACAGGACAAGGGCTTCAGAACACACTTGGTGCCAGCTGAGCTCATACACGAGCTAATTCAACCCCTGTATAGCTTCTGCTGGTCTTCCTTGTGCTGTGCAAAAGTGACTTTGCATATTGTAAACCACAAAAGCTGAACATCTGTGTCACTAAACCAGGCATCTATGATAGTCATCCTGGACAAATGATGCTGGACTAAGAAGGACTCCAGCTTTGGCTTTCAGAGAGACTTTTGTCCTACTGGGCCTTAGGAATCATTTGGCTTTAATGAGGAATTGGAATTTTGCATGGCATCCATACTGATGTGTGAAAAAGATTATTTGCCTTCTTGTAACTCTGTTCTTGTTGATATGGGATGTGGGATGGCTCTGGGGCTGTAGGGCTCAGATGGTGAGCATCCCTGCCTCCCAGAAACACACAACTCTTGAATGGTCCATTTTGTGTCTCTGTTCCTCCAAATTAATGATCTGATATCCATGCTGCTACATAGCTAGTGTATTAGTGTGGAGCAGTTCAGATTCATCTGCCACAAACTGACTAGTTTTAATATACGTGACATCAGAATTGCCACATGGCAAAGCAGAGATCTACTGAGCCCGGTATTGTCTCCAGAAGTGGTAGTAGTGAGTACTTAGAGCAAGAGATGTAACAAGACTGCAGTCATATTTTCTCTTCCCAGCAAGATCTCCTTGCTACTTGCCAGAATCTGTGCAAGGATGTCCTAAGCTAGAAACTGCAGCTGGACCAGGAACTCTTGTAGTGTTTGGGTTTTACTTATGAAGCATGCAATGAATTATTAAAACAAAAACAATCTATTAATGCTTTTGCTCTCCCATTTAATTAGTCACTGTGAGAAAGTGCTCGTTTCTGTTTTAAGCCTCCTTCTTGATGTCATTGTTTGATGATCTGTATCTTTTTTTACATTCCTGCCTTTATCGCGGTTCTCTAGGCCTCTTATGTCTGTGCCTTACTTTTTCCCTGTATGACTGCTGCTGCATTTAGCCATTTCGCACTTCTGATAATCTTCATTACTCTTCTCTATTTGTCTCTTCAGAGATGGGGTGACCAAACTCTACCCAAGTTTTAAATATGAAGTGGTATGACAGAGTTGTATTTTGATCTGTTTACTATGCCTTCCCTAATGAGTCCTAAAGCTCTCTTCATTTTCATGGCTTCTGAGCACAGAATTGATGTTTTCAGAGGACTATCGAAAATAATGCCAAGGTATTTTACTTCCTAGCCAAGAGGTTTGTAACAATGACTTAACAGCCACTTCTTGTCCTGTGTATTGTTAGAGTTATTTCTATTTTTTAATGTTACTTTTCATCTATTTGTAGTGAATTTCATCTGTAGATTTACTACACATTCGCTATGGTGATGTCTCTCTTCACTCTCTGTTCTTTCAAACTACTTTGAATAATATTATTGGCAGCAGCATTTTTGCCCCCTTTTCCAGATCATTTAAGTTTAATAGCAGAGTATTGGGGAATGCAGGGGATGAGTGCTGCTGTTAGAAAAACTGTTCATCACTACTACATATCACTCCTACTCTCTCATTTTTTGGTGTATCCTGTTAAGAACCTTTTGAGAAGATGTAAAAATAAATAATAATAATAAAAAAATGTTGAGGGTAACTCCCTCTGCTTTCAGAACCAACAAATAACAGAAGAAACCTAAGACACACACCCCCACACTATAAAACAAACAAACCAGGATAGACATAGAGAAAGTGTAATATAGTGAAATTTATTTGTTCTTATCTACTATTCCACTCTCCAGGTAACCATCTCTGACAAGTCCTAGAATTTGAGATTATTACCCACTTCAGACTGGGAGCCACCTAGTGTTTAGAGGCTACAAGTCAGCTGATTACTACCATTGTGCCTCAGTATGAGGTAGTAGCTTCAGTTTCCTGCTTTGAAATGAGGAAGACCGGCAAAAAAGTTATGGTTCTTTTTTGCTGGTGCATAATTTGAGTCAGCTATATTAAAATAACACAACCTGAGCTTTATCTGTCTAGTGATTCAAACTGGGCTAAGACCTAGCAAAACAAAGCTATCATCCTGATTTGAATGTAAGAATGTAGTGCTATGAGGCACTTTTTCCCCCCCCAAGAACTACGTACTGGAAAAATCTGACTTGCATGTGATTTTTCTAGGTATAATTGTACCTTATGGCTGCTTTAAGGGTCCTTAGCTCCTCCCTTATGTGGAAAGAATTAACCTGTTCCTTAGTGGGAGCCTTGGACCTTGCTGGAGAGCTGTGCCCAGCAGTGGCTGCACCTGTAACAGACCTTCTGTTGCAGCTGCAGGACAAGCCATTGGCAACTCAGTATTTCTGATGGGAGGCTTGCACTGATTTTAGCTCCCTGGCCAGCTGAAACCTGTATACTAAGCAGTTTTGGTTTGTGTTATGGTTTTGGGTTTTTTGGTTGGGTTTTTTTTGATGGACAGGCACTGCCTGTCTGGCAACCACTTTCCTGGAAAAGCAGGGCTTTCTGAGCAAGCTAGGAGGTAAAACCATGCTTGGGAGGTCAGGCTGTTCATAGTGTTATGCACAGGATCAATCTGTGAGGTTGTGGGTGGACAGCATGTATGTGGCATGGAGAAGGGAGCAGGGTCTGAGGATTGCTATACTCTCATACCTAAAATAGAAGGGTGAGTGCGCTGTGGAGGTCCAGAAGGTGGCTAAATATTTAAATGCTGACTTTACTATTTTTTGTTTGTTTTGCTGTCACTTAAAAAGGAATGCTTTAAATTTTGGATCAAGGTGGTATGCTTCAAAACTCAACTTCTATATTTACATTTCTTCCTGTTCCTATCACTCATGTCTATTTTCTTATTAACGAATGCTTTTACCAGAAGAATGCTGGGATGGCTTTTTCTATCAAAACTGTTTCACTTTGAAGTGAAACAATGGCCTGTGAAGTTCTGGGGAGATGGGTGTTTATCTGTTCTGCGTATATAGCAACAACGTATTCCTGATTGTGGGAACAGGTATGCACATGTCTTCAGACTTGGATATACACTGCATTTATGGTCTTCGGTAACTTTCCACTACTTTCAGCAAAATCTAGGATATGATTTGTGTGTATGTGGCAGTTATGTCCATTGGATTATGCAGAGGGCAAAATAACCCAGATGCATAAAACAGAGGAGCAAAACAAGCATTATGATCCAAAAAAGGTGTGTTGAAGAAACTCTTCTTAGCTTTATTCTGCTTTGAATAGTAAATTTTACTTCCATGTCATTACAACTGTTAAATCACCTTTTTCCCCAGCTTTGCCATTCTCATCCTCAGAGCTGAAAAAAGAACACAAAGCCATTATATTTTAAGATGTAACTTTCTATTTCTGATCCTAAATCTCCTTATTTAGAAAAATGAAGAATACACATACCTCCAGTGGTTAATCCAGCAGAATAAGCATTGGTTTAGTGTTATAGAAAGAAATCAGTAGAAGGCATTAGTTCTGGTAATTTTGCAATAAAGCAAGTATATTAAGAAATTACTCCATTATCAGTATTCGAAAATTAGCACAGCTCTTTTCTAACTGTTTTGTTTCTGTTACCTTCACTAACATGTTGCAGACAGATAGTATTGTCCTTGACTAGATGCTGACAGATTAAAAGGATGAATGAATAATTAAACAAACTCTTTGTTTAAACTAAACTCAGTGGGAGCTGTAACTGTTTGGAAGACTTTTTCTTTTGTGCTGACGTTCACAGAAAACTTTCCTCTCTTCTTGGTGTAGTGAGTCAGAGTGTGAGTTAGTCATACTCCTGATTTAAGTCTGATGGAGTAACTTAGTATCTGTATAAACATCAGTATGGCTATTCTCTGTAACTGGGTATAACGTGGGTTAGTTTGAAAGTGACAGTGCAGGGCAGATGATTAAATGTTAAAGTTATTTTTAGAACAGCAATATAATGTTGCTGTTTGATATGTAAGAGCCTCCCCCCCACGATGCAGTTGATCTGAGAATGCAGTGGGAATAATCTCCAGCTCTGTGACCTGTGAGTTTGAAAAGTCACCCAAAATAGCATGTCTCATTCCTTCATCCTGCATATGTCTCTGTACTGAGAGACAGGGAGTCAAAGCAGCTGTTTACTTGATTTATGCATGTCAGCAAATGTCCAACTCAAGTTATGTTTTGAATGCTGAAGTTGTTGCAAATCAGAGAAGCATCTGAGTGTAACTTTATATCATAGGGCCACTGATGTTATGCTTTGCTCTTAAAAGACCCTGCATACTGTTTGCAGACCAAGGAATTATGAAGGATTCAAGTCCTGGTTGTGGTTTGAGAGAACAATGTCTGATGCTTCACCTATAGCCAATAGTCTGTTTTTGCCTTGCTTTATGCATTACAGAAACAGATGGCATGCATGAATTTTTCTCTGTTAAAAAGGATTTTTTTTCTATGTTACATTCTTCAGTGCAAATGGAGCTAAGTCTCCATTGTGTTTTTTGAAGGTTGCACAGCTTCCAGTGGTAAGGGAAAAAAATTAGCTCATTTAGACTAGCTACCTGCCAATAGCCTTGGACCTTCACGTCCCATGAGAGCCTCTTCCACACTGTCAGTAGGTTTTACTGCCTATTCAGCTCCAGTTTTTCCTTTCCTTATTCATTCCACTATGTCTAGCCTTTGTTCCCCCCCCAAGGACTTTTAATTTCCCTAATGAGTATTGAATCTTCAAAACATCTGCACACTAATTCATTTAAGTGAAATTTAAAGAAGAAAATAAGCTCTAATAATGCAAAACACTGGTGTTCTAACTATAGCATTGTCATCCTTCTCTCTGTATGGTTTTTCTGAGGGCACATACTTTGAGATATTGGTCCCCCACCAAGCTCATGGGGAAAGGAAAATTGCTCCCATATGAAAAGAGATATGTTCTACATTTCTGTCAGTTTGGAGGCATGCTGAAAGCTCCTAATTTGATCTGATATTTCTCTATATAGACTGGCACATGGAACAATTCCTCCGCCTCCTACTTGTCCTTGGCCATCACTAACTTTTTCAGTAACTTGCTCTGAAGGTTCATTTCTTTCCCAAAGCAGGGTTGTTATATAAGGGACTGTCTCCCTGGTCTGTCCTCTGTGCTTCCTTGCTTTCCATTCTCTTTCAGAGAGTCCTAAGTGCTTCTTTAATGTTCAGATGCTGCAATTGCCTCCCAAAGCTTTCATTTCAGAGAGGATTATTTTTTCTGTTGTACAGTTTGTTGGTTTAGTAATGAATGATGCGGTACCAAAATAATTTTGACTCCCCTCTTTTCACTGGTGGTGTTTAGTGTGAACCTGCTAGGCTGGGCTGCTTTGAAAACAATTTATTTCCCTAAGAAAAAGCTTTGTGTAATAGATTGTTGTAGATTTAAGAGGCTTTCCTGCTTTTGTTTCCTTTTTAGAAGTCACAGTAGGATTACAGAACTGCTTGGGAAAAATCGAGTCACTTCCTGGCTTTTTCCACTGATCAAAATGTCCCAGGGAGTGGCAATAAATAGATGAAGGGGTAAAGAGGAATATGGCTTAGTTCCAGATTCTACTGGGCATTTAAGACACTCACTTGGAGGCAGTTGCCAAACTGCTTTTAATTTAACTGGGACCAATTTTTTCCTAATTGGCTATTTTCTCCTTGGAAGAATACTTGTAAGTAAATGGGTAAGACCAAATACAGATTAAAAAAACAGTTTCTCATATGTCTTTGCCAGATTTGCACTTATCCCCCTTCCCTGAAAGTCAGTGTTTGTTTTCCACTAACCTCAAAAGAGAAAGAACCCAGATTGTTCAGAGAGTGTCTGTGAGTGGCAGGGGAAAATGAAGTTTCAGACGCTTCTTTCAGGAGACAAAAATAGGCAAAGATTGTTACAGATAGAGGTGCTCAGCTAATGTCTCATGGCCTGTATATGGCCCCCCCCAAATAGTAGTACTAGCTATTAGTTACTTCTTGGAAACCTCTTTCCCAGGATCTGTTCAGGAGCAGCCACACAGTGGGCTGTAGGATGAATTAATTGTTTCAGTAGCAACCAGCTGGTGGGTGGGTGAGTGTCGCTTCTCTGTTACATGCCTATACATATGTGATGGGGGAATTAAGGGACTATCACCCACATGTAATGGGCTGGAGCAGTTACTGGTTTATTTTGCCTGTGCTGGCTACTTCTGCTTTCAGTTGGACCCAGAGAAGTGTGCAGATGGCAGGACTGGTGCTTGAGAGAAGCAAAGGTCCTCTCAAGTGATAGAAAAGTGCAGTGGTCTCATTGATCAGAAAGGCTGGGCAGCACTGCTGGAATATTTCAGGCTGTTGTGTGCATGACTGCACAAGTTTGATACTCCTATAAACGGAGAGCCTTACTTAACTGAACAGCTCTTCACAACCCGTACATACTGATGCAAAAATACTTGAAACTCCTTATGCAATCCAATGACTACCCTCTCTCCTGGCTTTACCTGTATTGTAAAGAAATGCTGGGCTGCCAATGCAGCTTTAGGCAGGGCCCAAACTTACAATTTTGCGGCCAAATTGCAAAATTATTCAGAATATAGTCTGTAAGAGGAGCAGGGAGAGAATGTGGGATCAGGACCCCTGATCTTCCTATAATTCAAGCACAGTATTCTTTCCTTGCAGTGGAATGTGACTACTGTCTGAAATCTGCTCTGTAAATACTTAAGTACAGTTTAATTGTATGCGTTAAAGTGCAACATAATGATAAAGAAGAGGTCTCCATGTTTCTGAAAGATCTTGCTATTGTTCTTTCAACCTTTTATTCTAAAACTTTATATTAAGAAATAGACAACTTGAGTATTAATAGAATACAAAAAGTGTTAAAAAAATAACACTATTGACTAACTACATGTACTGATGAAAATTGTTTCATTGCCTTTCAGAGGCTATAAAAATATCTAACTCAGGTTAACAAAAAAATGTTAAAACTTGCATAAACATTGTCAAGGCAAGGTTGGCAATGCTGATTCCAGAAAAATGCAAAGTAAAACTGGTTATTAAACAGTCTTTCTGATTTAAGGAGCAATTTGGATTATCTAGGAAGTAGTTAGAATGCAGATAGGCACAAAAACATTTCAGTGAGGAGACAGTGTTAAGAAGCAATGCTGTTAGTTACCTGGTAGAAATGAAAACTAATTCTGCTGATTGAAGTACTATTAATGGAACTTTTAATTGTCACTTGAAAGATAACCACTTTTAATCTTTGAAGGTTACAGAAATGGCTTTTCTGAGATAGTTTATTTTCCAAATTTTGATACGGTAACTAGTGCATTGCTAAAGATGAAATAATTCAACAGTACCAAAATGCAGATTGGCATTTGTTAACAAGCAAAGAGCAATGAAATTATTAGTAATTGCATATTAGTCCATGAAACAATCCCAATAGTAAAGTGAAACAGTTGCTAGCAGATAATAGTATCAGTTTGCTATATAAGTGAACAGCAGTGACATGATTTTTCTTTTCTGTTACCTGTTAGTGAGGGATCTTCTGTACCATCGCCAGATACCTGGCTGTGAAGATGAGCATGGTGTATTGGTGAGCTTAAGCGTTCCTCTTGTTCTCGCAAGGAGATGGAATTTTTGTGGGGTACCTTGTTCAGGCTCGCACCCAGACTGGTCACAGGGTTCATCTGTGGGACTTCTGTGACTTTCCTGCTCGGTGGCTGATAAACCTGACTATAGTGGCCTATGGGATGATATGCTGGTTTCTCAGATTTGCTGTCATCATCATCGTCATCAATGATGACTAATTCTGCACGGATAACCCCATCGTATTGTGACAACTTTTGGTCTGCTTCTGCATCGTCATCATCAATGCGCTGATAACCCATGAAAATCATTGTTACTGGTTCAGAATCATCCACGTAACATGGTACAGCTTGGACAATGCTGTATTGAACATCTTCCTCATCTTGAGGTGCAGGGGATATTTCATTAAGATGGCAGGGGCTTAACCTTGTCTCATTATGTCTTTCACCTGTATTCTGGTAAGGTTTTAATTCCTCATACGCAGCTTTTCTTTCTTCATTATGTGCCATCCTGTTCTCAGGATTAGTGTACACTGTCTTCTCTGAATGGGGAAGTACTGGAGAGGGAGACTTTGGCTGCGTTACCTTTGGAAGATCAAGCCCATTCTCTTTATGTTGCTGCATAAAGGGCTCTGTTTTGGAGGAGAATTCTGTCTGATGATTGCTAAATCCATTAATCTCTCTTCTGTGAGCATCTTCCAGTTTTGGTCCAGGGACAAATTTGTCTTTCTGAGGAGTAACTGGCCTGCAAAATTTGTTTGCAAACACAGGCTCATGATACTCTGTGGGAGACTGGGAATTTTTTTCAGTTGCCTGCCGTAGCAGGTCCTCCACCTCAACAGGAGCAAGTTCATCCATGCCATTTTGTGTTGTACTGCCATTTGAGGACACTGCATAGACTGACTTCCTGCCATCATCATACACTTTAATCCCTGTCTCTTTAAACTCCTTTGAGGGAAGAGGTATTGTTGATAACACTGTGTTTTCTCCTGTCTTCATGTCTTTTTCAACTTTAATTTCCATGGCAAACAATGCTGTTGAAAGAAACAAGTGCTTAAACTGATGATGCAGCAGCTGCAAGAAATGCTATAGAAGAGTTCTGACAGTGATAGAGAATGTCTGTCAGAATTAATTATCAAATATGTGAAATTATCACATACATAACCAATATATTGGATTCTTATTTCAAATGATCCCTTCAATCCTGTCAAAACTTGAAGTGGAAAAAAATATTTTTGATTGGATCTAATTCTGTGAGGAAAGAGGAGCCAGTTTTCATTACATGATTGACTGACTGAGAAAGCCAGATTTAACCTTGGCCCCTGGTGTTGTGTTGGGCAATAGCAGTTGAAAGAGCTCAACGTGCTACAAGAGTAAAGAGTCTTAAGCCCTCAGAAGGGTTAGGAGGCTTTGTAGTAGTTGGGAAATAACCAGACTACTGCTGGCTGCCCAGTAGGTATAAGCATGGATAGAAAATGTGAAATGTATAGTATGAAGGGAGGAACTACTTAAGGTTATGCCAGGTAGAGGAACGAAGTGCTAGAAAGAAGTGTCAATGTTGAAAACACTTGATCCTTATTCTCAATGGCACATACCTTACACCAGTGTCTCACCTCTCAGTTTTGATGACCTCATTGATTACACAACATGGCTTAAATGAGAACAACATTGTCCCGTATCTGTAATGTTTATCCTTCCCTTAAAGTGTATTAGATTCAATTTATAGGAAGTCTTTGCACATATTGACACCCTGTGGAGTTACTAATAAGCAGTACCTTTTCTCTTTTCTTCATCATCAGTGGCAGCATGTGCAGTACTTCTCAGTGCGGAAGGCCTGAAATACTTGGGAAGGTCAGGTATGCTGGTGTATATGTAGTCTGCTGCCTCTGAATAAAGATGATCCACAAAGCATTTAGTACGTTTTCACTGAGTTCTACACAAACCTTTTTAAAAATATTTTTTTGACTAAACATACCTTTTGCAACTCCTGCTTTTTCAGTCTTCACAGACTAGGAAAGAGAACCATTAACAATAACTGTTATTAGTCAGTTTTAAGATGTTAACTAGGCAGTGCTTTGCTTTACCTGATAGTTTTAACTTTTTGTGTGCACAGCTTCATACTGAGAAGGGGCTTAAAGTGGAACATGCTCAGTTGGAGCATGGCAGGGGAGAAAGTGAAATTTTTCTGGTCTTTTTTGCCAATAAGTTTCCAACTCACACAGGGAAGGACAGGACATTACAAAGTGTTAGTCAGTGACACAGCCTCACACTGTGGCCTGAACTGATTGGCTTCAAAGATTTTCAAAGGCTCTACTGTGGCTTTCTAGTTGTGCTTATCTCCCTACATATCTTTAGAGAGAGTATGTAAGAACATCTGGAGAATTGGAGTTTAGTTTCATCACTATATTTTTCTGAGATGGTTTAAGATGATTTTCAAATATCAAAATGACCTTTTGACAAAGACTAATGTTGGATAATATTAAGTCATGTTTCACTAGAACCTCTCTCAGGGACTTGAGGGAAGGCATGATGTGGTTTAGCTGGGCACATCACCTGATGGAGTATGAATACATCAGCCTCTACCCACTCTGTACCTGTTATGCCTGTCTCTGGCTGAGGTGCAAAGTTGCTGGTTAGTGCCAGTGTCAGCACTATTTTTTTTGAGATGTGCTATAGATGAATAATGATAGGAATTGCTCCTCCACTCCCATAAACAAGCAAATGGAGACATTTGGCCACTTGAACAGTCTAACATCTTGACCCCTCTTGTATCTGAACTACTGTCACTTTAGACAAAAGCTCATGACCACTCAGGATCCAGCTAGTTCCCCTTTTGCTGTTATTTTATGGTGAACAAGTAATGAATTCTACTTCTGGAGTAATTTGGCACTAACCTTTATTATGTCTTCTGTTGTTTTCTCAACAGACTTAAGTTTCTTTAAAATTGCTTCTTCCTTAGCTGAGACTTCCATTTCCTCTCTTTCCAGAGCCTCAATTTCCTTCTCCAGTCTGCAATCACAATTCCCTTTGATTTAATACCAGGCAGAGAAAAACATTGCCGATTCAATACATTGTGAATGTGAACATTAGTGGGGATGGTTCTACTTACACGGACAAATTTTGGTCTAATATGAGATCAGCATATAATTTCACATGCATCAGGAAATACTGTGAAATAGTATTCTCATTTTTAAAAAAAAAATCTACCTGCTATAGATTCCTTCTGAGCCTACTTAGAAAACAGTGCCTGAAATTAACTTATTTTTCAGGAGCTAATAGATGGGGAATATAGGCCCCCACAGCATTTCCTCATCTCTAAGCAAATTTTCTCTCCTACATTTTCTCAAGAAATGTGATTACTCTGTTGTAATTAAGGTGTAGGAATCTAGTATACAGATGCCAGGGTTATGACTTTGTTTCTTAATTTTGTATGTGTACTTGTACACATGATGAAAAGAAGCAAAGTCTTTTGTTGTAAGAAAGAAGAATGTTCTTGTATGTGGTGGTACTGCAAGGGCGAGAGTACATCACCTCATATGCTATATTTTATTAAATGTAGCCAAACTGTATTCAGGAGGGTCCCTCATGGAGGAAAGTTCTAGTCAATCTATAACTAGAAGCTACAATTCCAGAAGAACCACCTCAATCAATGGAAATCAAATTGTATTTGTGTTTCTGAGGGGTAGAACTTTTTTTGATAAAATAATAATGGCATTTGCAAGTACTTTCTGTAGGTAAAACAGCTAGAAATCATTATAATGATGTGCTTTGCAGGCTACTTTTATGAAATAGTAACTTCAAAATTGTGTTGATTTTGAAAACTAAGCAGCCTGCATAGTGGCTGGATGCTCAAGAGACTAAAGTCTGAAGCTTTTTTGTTTTCCAGTCCATCTGAGATTGAGAATGAAGAATTTACAAACACCCAGGATGATGAAGGGGGTTTCTGAGGCAGGGGGGTGTGTGTTCAGCTCCAATATGCCAAGACAGTTCTCCAAGGTTTTGCATGTGTGAACATGGGTTCTGGGATTTCAAAATTCTTTGCTTTGGTAAAACAGGTGTAACAGTGCTTGACTGACAGCTTGAAGCTTGATTCTTTAGGAAAAAAAATCTTGATTAAAAATGCAATATATTACTGTTGTGGGGTGGGTGTTATTGTAGCGTTCCTGATAGACTAGACCAGAGCTTGTGTAGTTACAGACTTAAATATAGTAGTAAATTTTAAGAGCTCCTCTTTGGGGCTGTGTACTAAGGCTTTTACAGACATACAGGTATCCTTCTGAGTCACTCATTGGCATTTTGCATACTTAATTCTCTGTGAAAAGTACTGAAAACTTGTTTCTGGAAAGTATTCCTTTTCAGCAAAACAACAGTCACGCAAGACACACTGGTTCAATGCACTAGGACAAGCAGCTGGGAAGGTTAATGTTTGCAGTGTTTGCTCAAGTAATATCCTCACAAGTATTACCAATGAATTTTCAAGAGAAAACTGGGTAGTTCACATAGCTGTGATAGACGTTGCATCAGGTGCTAATAGCAATCACTTTCTAGGATTGCAATTAGGTGAGATTTCCAACACTAAGAAACAATTTTTAAGGGTCTGTTTATTGGTGGAGGAGCCTTAATTGTACCCAGGTCTAGTCAGTGAGAGCTTTGTTTTACAAACACTACAAGCCTACCTCTTACGAGTACCAAATATACTAACTTTGGATAGTCTCTAAGACATCAGGATATTCAGCAATTGACTTATCACTGTCAGATTTTAGCAGTGCAAACCATAAGTATCTTGCCAGTTAAGACTTGGCTTGGCAGTCAAAATTTCTTTTGGGCTATTGACTTCTGCTGTAGGTTTGTACATTATTTTAAAGGGGTCACAGCTCCCTTTCCCTCCCCTTTTTGTTACATGTTAAATCTGTTACATGGTTTCTTGTATGTTAAAGCTGAGTACAATGTTTAAGGCATCTTTTTCCTAATTAGAAGTTTTATTTTCTTAGCACTAAGATGTTTGATGAAATACTTCTAGGCAGAAAGGTCCAGGATAAAATATCTAATCTCTATGTACGTGAGAGAGGGAGAAAGCTATGCCCAGTTAAAGCACACCTCTATGTTAAAGTATCTCAGGCAAATTCTTTTCTCTGGTGACTAAGGCAGTGACTTAAGCAGGTGTCCCGTATCCTATTTATTTCCTCTTTCTAGTCCAGACTGTTGCTTTCTGCATAAGTGCATATTTGTTGGGTTTTAGACAGAAATTTGCCTTATTAGCCTAGTAGTTGGGAAGTCACTTTTCCATGAAGATCTAGAATCAAGTCCAGATTTAACTCTGAACTGCGACTTGAACTGGATCTCTGATGCTGTAAGTGAGTGCCATATAGCTTCAGTCTCCTGGTTCATCTACCTTTTCTTTTTGGGATCATTTTTGGAAGAACTTCTTTTAACTTAAAAGAAAAAACAAGTGTAAATTTCAAAACTTTCCATATTTGAGTGAAATATATCTTCCATTGGTTTTGAATCCACGTCAGAAATTGATGACTGTAGACTTAAGGCAACTGCAACTGGTATCACTAGTTGCTCAGATCAGTCAGAAGAGAGTTACAACTAGATGATCTGAGACAAAGTTACATATAGAGTAATGATGACCTATAACCCTGATAGAAAAAATTGTTTTATGTTTTGACTTATTCTTTAGTAGGTGCTAGGATCCATGATTATTACACCAAAGTCAACATTAATAATAGAAATCTGTCATCCCTTTAAAGTAAGCAGACCAGAAAAGTTGAGTGTAGCCTGGCAAAGAAGCATTATTTATCTCCTTCTGTGTGACTGCTTGAGGAGTCTGAATTAACACTGTGGCTCTTGCCCTATTTAAACTCAGATTTGTAGAACTACAATAATAGGGTACTATGTGGACTTTTATCTGTTAGTGAGAATATCCTCTTTTTTGAAACACAAAGGTATCACAGACCTTAGAACTGAGATGTGAGGAAAAATGCATTCAGGATGAAAGTAAAAGCTGAAAAAAATATTTAGAAGCAGATAACACTTTGGACCTGAGCTCTGCAAGATGCCCTTAGGACCCTGTTCAAAGGTACTGATTATAGTGCTAAAATTTAAAAAATTTGTAATGAGGGGGATGAATATTCTTGGAGGGCTATGAAAGAAAGTAATGCAATGACCATGTGCCATATTTCTGCACTTCTTACAGAATAGTATTTGTTTAATATATCAAAATGTTGTACTTTTACATGAGACTTGATTGTAATATTATCATAATGCAAAAGTTAATCATTAAAAGATCACAGAAGCATAATGAATGGAAGAATCATTAACTTCTACTATGGGTTTATTTCAGTCTAGACTCTAAATGCTCATAGACACACAGGTGGAAGAGAAGAAAAAATCCTGAAAAGGTATTAAAAAAAAAAAAGTGGGGGTGGGGAGAGGGAAAGAGAAAACACAACCCCAAATAAATCAAAGATGATAAACCCCATATAGTTATCTGGGAGATCAAGAAAAGTATAATTTAAATTTATGTATGCTGTCACACCCATACCAACACCCACTTCATATGGTAATTAAGAGGACTGATTCAGTGGTCAGTGGGGTTAGGGAAAAATTCTCATACTGATGTAATGGTTGTTGCATCTAGACCTTAAGTATCTCTTTTGCACTCATACTTACATATAGAGATAGATTTTTGCGCTTCATTTTCAGAGGATGTTGTGAGTGTGCATGCTGGAATTTCTTGAAAGGAAACTTTTAAAAGATGCAATTTGTATGGTTTGAAGAAATCTAAGTCCTCTTGACCTCGTGCAGTTGAAAAGTTAGACCAGGATCTTTCTGGTGTGTTTAAATCTTTAGAAACTTCTAAATCAATGACATCTTTATGAAGTTACGTCACAGTTTGTATTTGTCTTGAAAGGGTTTAGGAGCTACACTAGCAATTATAAGAAACTATTTTTCAATGGTGCTGCTGTGTTTTGTAGAGAAATGGAAGTATAACATAGCTACTGTATTAAATTAATCCTTTGGATATTTGTCCTTCTCTCCTTGAGTAGAGCTCATTATCTGAGAGGGTAAAATAAGCAGTATGGAGGTGTGGATGAAAGAAGGAGCCTTAGAAGCCAAGATACTAAATTGTAAGTTTCTCTGCTAAAGTAGTAGCCGAATTAAGAAATTCTGCTGAGTATACGTGACTGCTGCTGGCCACCAGCTGATCTGCTGGGCTTGGCACCACTGCCACCCCAGGAGAAAAATAAATGGCTTAAGAATGAAAAGCAGATAGGAGGGTACCACCCTGGAAAATACCAGACTGAGAGGAAAAGGCAGTTTAGCAAGTCCTCACATGTTTTGAGGTGAGTCAAATGCTTCAGCAGCTCTGGAGTCCATCTAGCCTTAGCCTGCTTTCATGTGTCACATTACAAAACATTGAATAGACCTTAGTTAACATGATGTTGTTTGTGCATTTTTAAGTATGTTGTTTAGCAACTAATTCCATCAAGAATGAGTGCTTAGCTGAAGATTAAATGAGAAAACATGACTCGTAATTCTTCATTCAGCTTGTACCCTGATCAAGGACATGATCACTTTGCTCACTGTAACTTCTAACATGTAAAGAGGGTGAATAGAACAGATAATGTAAATGCTAGTTTTTGTCCGTAACCACAGCATTCAGCTATTTGTCTGGAAGGTGGTTCAGGCCACTTGCTATTCACTGTTTTGTTGCTGATACAAAGAATGGAACTCTCCCTTTTATCAAAAAATGCTCAAATTCAAGCTGATTAGCAGACATACACTAGCTCTATTCAACACCCGAGTAAAGAATGTTTCAAAACAGAGGTCCCATTTAGGAGGGTGATGGAAAGGCCCATGCTACTACTGTAAATATTCTGCCTACAACTGTGATTGTCCTCTCAGCAGAGAGAAACAAAGACTGGTCTGAGTGTATTCAAAAAGTCTTTAAAGAGATGTAGATTTTTTAACTGAAGATAAAACCCATGTAGAATAATCATCAAAATGGACAGAATCTATCTGAATCAAGTGAAGTTTAATAATCAGATGCCCAGAAGAAAGAATTCTACAGAGCTTCTGAAGAATATGTCTTACTGCTACTGCATGACATGTGTCTACATGATCAGTTTAGCAATCTTTGATTTACAGGGCAGGTCAAAAATATGACTTCACATAAATGTAGTCAAGCAAGCTTTTGTTAGCTTGGGTGATATCTCTGGCAAAAGCACTGTGCAAGTACTGTATGGTGCGTATTTTGTGCTTTTTAGTAGACTTTGTTCATACTGAACTCTGTATTACTAGGTTTCTGTATTGCTGCTGCCTGGTTTGAAACTGGGCTGGGTATGTCTAAACAAAATATAATGATATCTGGAAGGCAGCATGGATGTTTTTCTAGAGGCCTTTGCTAGACAGCTATTGAGGAGTGGTAGGAAGTATAATTTATAGCAAAAGATGCTTGATATGAATAAACCTGCTTAAATTCCTAGTTCGGAAGGAAGTTCCCACATGACTCCAGGTATGTTCTTCTGCCTTCATTCTCCCTGTATAAAATCAAATGTCCTTGTCTGAGTCCTCTGTGTATTGTGAAGATAAAAGCTGCCAAAGACTCTAAGGTATGTAGATTGTTTGGTTATGAGAGTAAGTATATCAGTAATGAAAATATTTCCTTTGATATCAAGGCCTTACAAACCTCTAAACTGTCTTTAGAACTTCAGCAATGGTGAATTAAGTCCTCTTAATTCAGTGTGGCTCAGGAATGTAATTAGGAGCATTTCTGTATTGATTTTCATTTCTAGGATGCATTATACCTGTGAAGTTGTTAATGTAAGAGTGAAGACAGTGTGTCATTTTGTGTTATACTTTTTGTCAGTTACTCTCTTCATTTTATGCTGATGTAATTTGTCTGATTCATTTCACTACAATAAATCTGAAGTATTCCGGATGTATGTCAAGAAGTAGGAGTCATTTTAAGGAGGAAGCAATTTGGTGGAGATTCCCAGGAGAAGGTCACAGAGAGGAAACAGTTGGTAACACTGGTATTGACAACAAATGGCTGTGGAAATACTTAGTTTGCTAAGAAAAAATGAATTGCCATGAAAGAGCACCATATCTAAAAATATAAGAGGAACCATTCCCAGCTTCTGTTAAGCAGGTGTAGTAAAACAAATAGCCTTATATTCTTGGAAAAAGAATAATATTTTTAGTAAGAGGAGGAAGGCCAGCAACTACAATCAAACATTTATTGCAGTTTTTTCCACTGTAGTGCTTACAGTTGCAAGTGAACTTATTTAATTTCATTTTCATCAGCATTTAAATTGCTAGTTTATGGTCGGAATATCAGCTATCTAGATAGACAAACAATACTTGTACTTGTAATTAACTGAATCTGGAACTATGTAGGAAAAGAATTCATACCTAATACATTTCTCCTAAATGCAGGCATATAAATAGAAAGCATTAAAACAAAACAAAACAAACCAACAAAAGAACAAACCACAAACCAAAACAACGCAACAAAACAAACCTGTCATCCCTGCATCCCACCTACATGGGAAAGGAATTCTAACATGTTTTTTTTCTTTGTGCATGCTGAATGTTAACCAAGTCTCTGGCAAAGATTTCAGTGGGAAGGTAACAGGCATATTTCTATACTTAGGCTGTTACAGGCTCAGGCATACATCAAGTGTATGAGTTGAGGAATCTCTGCCTTGTTTGGTATAATGTGTGTGCTCTTGGTCATGTGATGTAGTACTAAATGTGCAGTCTCCCCATTCACAGTGTATCTGCATCTAGTCCTTCTAATTATCAAAAAATAGAGATGGGCTGAGACATTACTCCAGGATTCATGCTGTGATTTAAGAAAGCAATCAGGGACAAATAGGAGGTTTGGCACTTTCATTTCTCCTTCCTTAAAGCACAAATGTATTTAGAAATCTTCCTTTAAATGCCTATGGGCATCTTTTAACAGACCTGGAAGCTTCTAATTCAGATAAACTTTAAAATTTATAACCTCTTGTCAAATTCTGATCCAATCTAGAATTAAAGCAGAGGGAATATTCCTTTGTGATGCTAATTTACCGGCACGAATTAAAGGAGTTTTTCAGGTTTGAAGCACCAGTTGGATTACTGTTTTACTATTTGTAATAGTGATAAATTCTAGTCATGCTAAAAAAAAAGTTTATATGGCTATATTCAGAGAAGTAAAGCTCACTCTGTGTGTTCAGTTTTGGTCTCTGAGAAAATAAAAATTAAGGCCACTGAGCTGATGACAAATTGAGGACAATAATTATAAAAACAGTATCAAAAGACTCTACAACTGTAGTTACAAAAGCAGGATTCTCTGAGACATGGAAATGACATTACATATGTGAATAATCAACCCTATTTGCTGAAATCTCTGAACTAGTATTGTAGGAAGGTTTTTAAGTCCTAATCCTGCATTCCAATTCTTCCCAGGGATAGGACAGAAGGGAACTACTGCCAGCGTTGCTGTGAGATAGCTTGATTACAGTGACTCAGGTGCAGAGAACCCTAAAAGTATGTTGTGAGGTGACAGACTGGATTTAGATGCTGGAGATACAGGACACTTCCTACTAAAATGTTTCACTGTTTTTTAAGGCAATCAGTATGTCAGGAGTTCAGTACCTTTCCTTTTTTGTGGCATAGACCACCATTTACAGACCTCCACTATAATGGCATTGCTGCTTCTTTACTTGGGTGTTGTCAAACGAATTGGCAACAGTATAGGTTATGTCAGGAGAATAAAAGCATCATTCCCACAACATAGTCACACACCAAATTCAGTTCTTGACTTGGTTCTGAGACTTAAAAAACCCCAACAGTCGTTTTAAAGATCTCCCATCACCAAAGTTCTTAGGGCATAAAGGAGTTCTCGAGTAAACCTCCAGCTCTTACTCAAAGTCAACAGGACTTTGAAAATCTAGTCTATACTCCCAGTGCTTGGAGAAGGGCTGAACTTCCAGTGGGCTGGTGGGGAGTTACTTGCTCATTGCAACTTCCCTGTTTCTCCTGAGCCAGTCCTTCCCCACAGGGCTTGCTCTTCTGGTGATGACGCTGTGGCAGGGACCCCTTTTACATGTCTTCATAATCACAACCTGCTGGGATGTTTTTAGAGCACACTGTCTACCTCCTACCACTACAATAAAGAATTCTACAAGGGTGTGTGAAAAGCTGTTCTGTTGAGAAAAGTGCTTTCGAGCAAGCAGTCAGCGTAATTATAGGACAAACTAACACTAGGCTGTTGCCTGTCAGCCAAGAGAATTATTGTTTGTGTCTGAGGGATGGAGTAAGAAGGGAAGTGGGTGGGAGATAACTGGAAAAGGTAATCTTGGTGACAACTTTGCCAAAAGAGTGTGTGTAGGAGGACAGTGGAAGAAGAGAAGAGTATGGAGGAAGATGCTATTGAACTGAAATAGAGGAATAAGCCTCAAAAAAGGATGATGAAACTTTCCAGAATCTAAAGAAACAGGAACACTTCATCTTTCTGTGGGTGCTAATGGGTAGTACCAGTCAGTATGTGTGGACCCAGGGAAGGAGCTGATTGTGTACAGAGCCCTGTGGTATTTGGGAAAGGCTAACTGCAACTAATAAGTACCTAGAATCATGTCCATAGTAAATAAAGGAGTCGTATGTGAGACTGTCTATGCAGATTGATGTTAGCCCTATGTGATAGGGATACACTAAGCAGTGAGATTGTAGAAACATCTCTAATAAAAGGTAGAAAAAGGCCTTTGCTCTAACAGGCTTCTGGGAATAAATTGAGGACAAAACAGCATGGAAATTAACTGAAAATAAGGCAAGTGATACTAATGGTGCTAGGCAGCTTGTACTGTTCTGAAGTGCTGTGTTATGGTAGAAGTCAAGTATTAAAGGCTGTGCAGGACCTAGTGAAACTGAAGAACTTCTAAAACTATTTACTGTTATTTTGAAACTCTGATTCAACAATTGCTATCTCAGGACAAAACCCATGTACTGTGGCTTACATCTATTGACTGTAGCATGAAATAGATATCTGGAATTAGAGGAACAAATATTCTGCAAGATATTTGTTGTGTAGTTTGATAAAATTCACAGTATGGAAGCTTGCATTGTGTATTCTCTAATTCTAGCTGACTAGAAAATATAACAAAGATTGCTTTACTCTGCATGTAAAACTGTGTATGTTTAGCCCTTGCTGACATATTAATCTTTTACAAAATAAGGTAGGACTTTTAAGAAGGGACCATTTAAACCCGGACAGAAGGGCAGGGGTAGTACCCTACCTGAAAATTTCTTGTTCCAGCTCATCAGTCCGTTGTTGGTCCTCCCGATTCTGCATTTGCATTTCCTCTTGCTCTTTTGGAGTGAGAGAACTAAGGCCATCCAAGAGCCATTTTTCTCGCAAGGCCTTTTTCTGATGGGGAAGAATACAGACAAGTAATCATACTTTAAAAGTTAGGCTAATCAATCATTTACTGTATTTGTCTTGATGCCATAGGCATGATCCACATTCTTATCCTGTATCTAGCATAAGGCAACCTGACAGCGGTGAGTGCCACTGAAAGAGAAATACTAAAAAACATTTGTGTTTTGAGATTGACTTAAAACCAAACTCATTAAGAGCAATGTCCCATTTTATTAGTCCACTCAACGAATACATAGACGATGTCAGTTGGTACCTGTAACAGATTAATATTTATAAGTGGATCCAGTGGTGTGTTTGTCCTCAATAAATCAAAACAGTTCTATCAAAGCATACATATTACAGACTTGTGCAAAAGGCACCAGGCAGAAGTGCTATAGTTTTATTTCAATAGCCCTGATTTCTGGGGCCATGGCATTGTATAAATTCTGGGATGGCGTATAAAAGGTGGAAAGTTTCTGTAGATAAGATTGTATAGGGGGAAGAGATCTCTAGGGAGTTAGTGGTGCAATGCTATCTGTGGAGTTTACAAGGAACTTGGGTAATTATGTTAGTGAACTTGCATTTCAGCTGGTGAGGATGTGTGGGGTAAGAGCAGGACTAGAAAGGTGGAGCATGGGTTGCTGATTTCTGGTTAGTGTTTCAGCAAGCCTGCTATGTATTTAGAACTGCTGTTGTATGGGAAATCCAGGGCTTGTGTACTTAGGTCTTAACCTGTTTAGTACCTGTGGAGTTCTTTCTGTACAGCAGTGGCTTATAAATGGGTGTATTGCATGTGTACAGGTAAGTGGATCTCTCAGCTGTGTTTTCAAATTTTGAAAAATATGGCTGTATGCACTGATTGCTTCCTACAGCTGCTTTACAATATGAAAGGCAGCATCTGAAAGTTGTCAGAGCTCTCTAAAATATTCCTGTTGTAAAAAAAAAAAATAATTAATGGAGATAAGTTCATATTTGCAGGCTAGAGGTTGTAAACTATGCAAACTTTCATGCACTCTTTTTACTCCATTCAATCTAACTTGGGAATATTAATCTAGTTCCTGCCTTGGGGAAAAAGCGGGAGCCATGGCTCCCTAGAAAAACTCTTTCAATAGGGGGAAAAAAGCACTCATACAAGGTTTTTAATTAACCATGAATTTTCCATTTGTAATTTAGATTCCTTGAGCTGCCTGATTTCCATGTTAGGATTTTGGGGTTTTTTCCCTATATAGTTTCACTAATTGTAGTAAGTGGATGAAGATTAAATTGGGTTTTGACTACTGCTGCTTTGAGGCAGAGCTGTGCCCAGTGCTGGTGAGAAGGCTGCATTAACCTCAGTGCTGCTTGCAGCAGCTGTTGGAATCTCTGCCTGCATCCTGTGTGTTGAGTCACTTAAAGTGTTGCTTCCTACGCTTCTCTGTTTACTGTATACTTTACGTGAGGTTTTTACTGAGGCCCAAGTGATGGAGGAGGATGCGTGTAGGACTTGAAAATTGCATTAAAATGCAGTCAACTTGCTTGATGTGTGACATACATGATGTGACAGAAACTGTAGCTAAATCAGGTTCGTTGGGAATTCTGTGGTACTCCATGGTACTATTCCCCCCCCCGCCCCGGAACATAGGAGCAAAGGAGCAAGGTTTACAGTTGCCTTAGCCCCTGTGGGCTCTCTCTCAACACTGGATCCTAGGAAATCAGTGGGAAACAAGGGCTGCTCAAGACTGATGTCCTGAGCCTTGACTCTGGCTGTAGGATCACTTGGCAGCACTTACTGGCAGTTGTGTCTTAGGTTCAAATGAAATAAATGCAGATTTTAGTAGAATGGTTTTATCTGATCTGGTAGATGCATGTAATCTTGTATTGGCACAACTCTTACTGACCACAAAATACTGTTTTCTCAAGTTAGAGGGAACACAGTTATTAATTCCCTTTCAATCAAGCTGTTTAGATTTTAGTGATAAGCAGGGCTCCTAGAAGGAAGATTTTAATCCTGGCTGGAACTGAATTAGTGTAGCGTTGCTGTCTCCAAAAATAAATCTATAATTCCTTGTGAGAGTTACAGCAAGGCTGGCACTGTAGACCTCAGAAACTGATAACACCCGTTGAAATCAACAAAAGCTTCAGGTATGTATAGGGTTAGGCCCAAGAAAACAAACTCCCTAAATACAGCCATAACACAATAGTGTTGTTTTTGCCTTTTCTTAGAATAGTTTGCTGCTGCTCCCAACTAAATACCATGTAATCATTTTAATTAGCCACTTTTTAAAGAATGATACATGGTGTATTTTGGAAACAGCCTTTGAACATCAGACAGTTTCAAGGCTGCTCAACTGAAGTGCTGGCACAAACCAATGCAAGAGCAGCTGCTTTGGGGCTGTTGGGTTCTTTCCACTGTCTAGCATTTCCTTCTGCTTAAAGCACCTCGAGCTCAGTACTAGGTTGTTCATGTGTTATAGCACTTATATGAAAGCACTTTCATTTTGCATTAGACTAGGTATCTTAAGGGAAAGGTATACTTGTACCTTGTGCTGTGATAAGACCCTAGGAAGACCCTGGGAATGGCCAGAGTGTTGGAAAGCAATCACTATCTTTTGTAGTTCATGATCACATCAGGAGTACTGTGACAATATTCTGCAAATTCTGTGAATAGCATCCTATGCATGCTCCAGGTATAACTCCACTGTAATTCTTAGCAAGGCTGGACTAACACTGAAAGATTCATCCTGTGCTGGAAGGCACAGGTGTTTTTGAGTTTGTGAGTCTTGCTCTCCCAGTGGTATGGCAGTTCACCTTATGGCACATTGGGGGAGGCATAAATAATTTTCACAGAGGATGTAGTTCAACACTGTTAACTCCTGGAACAGGAAGATACGTGACCAGCACCTACAAGGTAGCACTAACGGAGTTCAGGCATGTCAGAAGCCAAAAACTTAATAAGCTAAACTAGAAAAGCTCTTGTAAAGTACATGCAAATCAGTGCTGACATGCTTTCAAGCAACTGTCTGGTCCTTTCCCTTGCTGCCTCAGTGAGAAGGATTCTAGATAGGGGGAAGAATTACTTGCTGGTGCAGCTAGAATTACTCTGGAATAAAATTTCCTTTGTATCCTCACTAGCAGCCCCCATTACCCCTTGCAGTTCCCTGAAGCCCTTGCCACACAGTTGTGTGTTTTCTTGCATGTCCTCTACCTTATGTGGTAGAAGCACATATGTAGGGAATAAATATTCCTTCTCCAGTGCTGTTCTACTGGATAACTAAGACCTGCTATGACACCTCATCTGTCTCTTTCTAGTAAGAAGTTAGCTTGGAGACAGCAAACAAAGTCCCTGGGAAGCTGGAGCAGAGATTCCTACTTACAAAAAGGAAGTTTAACAAACAAACAAAAAACAACCAAAAAAAACCCCAAAACAGAACAACCTTTTAATAAACCTGTTGCTAAGGGTTATAAATAGGAGTGAAGGACAAAATGAGGAACAGGGTAGTGATATCCAGCTAACAGAAACATCTCTATTACAGTGAGATTTACTAACCTGCAGTAGTTTCCTCAGGGACAAGTGTGAGTTATGTTGAATAGGTCATGAAGCTCTAGATTTCACCATGTACAACTGGTAGGAGTATAAATGAGTGGAATCAACCTGACTCGCTAGGGAAATGAGCTCTCAATATAATTTACTGAAGTGCCTAAACACTTTAGAAGTCTAAATCTCTTTTAAAGTGATTTCTGCACTAGATTCTTTTGTTGTTTGACTCCATTGAAATACCTGAATTAGTCTGAAGCATAAATGTTCATTAAAGGACAAGGCTTCTGGGGCATCAAGCAGAGGATGTTCATATAGTAATATTGCATCTGATGTTAAGTGACAGTCTTAGTACTCAGTTGGAAAAAGTAGTCTCCATTGTGGGCGCTCGAATGGCTAACAATATGTCTGTATTTATACAGCATATATATAGATTTAAATGTATGCTTTATCCCTCTTTGCCAAGTGAATTTCTTCTACAGATCCTCGATTTGCCTCATACACAATATGACTGATTTTAATTTTAAAACTTTTCTGTATGATATCTGTATGACTTCTCACAGAACAGGCAAACAAATCACATCCTCTGTCCTCTTCAAAGGAAGAGCATTTCAATAGTATTTTTCCAGGAGTGTTTTAGCTTCTGTAAAATTCCATAAAACATCTTCAGAATAAGTGTAGGCTGGGTTTTTGTTTTGTTAACTTCTAACTCCATTGTACCTATTAAAGTTAGCTGAAGACACGTACTAAATCTGTAAGGAAACTGCCCTCGGACTCTGTCTGCACACCACAGTAGTGAAGATTAGCTGGTTATCTAGAACAGATCAGTTTATCCTTCTTAAAAGAAGGGCAAAGGAGTCATTCTGAATCTATATGCATGGAACCCTGAAAATAAAATTGCAGTACTCCATGTAACTCCATGTAACCACATACTAAGATGGAGGAAGGCAGTCACATTTGCTGCTCATTAGTTACAGGACTTGGAAAAGATACCTCTCTTTTAGGCAAGACATCACACAATTAGTCAAGCTTGTTCTTATGGTCACTACCTTCCAATAAAACCTAAGCCTGGTTGACTTTTTTGTTGGCTTGCCTGGCCCAGTGAACTGGTTTATCATAACTTCTCATTATTTTGGCTTGACACAGAAGAATAGAGTGGATGAAACCCAGGATCACATGTCTATCTTGGAGAAATCTGTTTTAAATATGTTTCTCCCACATTTGCTCAAGGAGACACACCGCACTGGTATTGGATTCAACATTCCATTCTTGCAACTGTTTATCCACTCACATGATTAAAAGGGTATGTAAAATACTAAGTTTTGCATATTTCTAGAAGCATAGATTTTTGTCTTATCTCCCTAAATGACATGTAATGCCAAATTGCAACAAATATTTAAAGAATGGTGGTGTTGGGTAGAAATTGTTGCAATTTCAAGTGTCTACAGAGGCGGATCTTTTAGTTTCTTAGTAATTTGGACTTTGTAATCCTGAGTTTACCAGGCCATATTTGAGGACAATATTTGCAGCATTTATGGTTTTGGGGGTTTTTTTGAAATATACAAAGAAACAGCATTATTTTACCAAAGAGTCATTAAGCAAGCTGACAAAAGGCTATAGCCAAATAAAAATAGGCTGCTTTTTTTTTCTCCATAAAAAAGTGCAATTAGACCTCATGATTGTGCTACACCCTGTACCAAGTGAGGTTGCTGTAGTGGAATTAAGGAGTGAACACACCCAGTCTGAAATGTGAGGCTTAATTTTCAGCTGTGAGTTATTCCTGGTTATGATCTCATTTTATGCCATGAAAAGTGATCAAATAACATTAGCTCCTGAGTGTAATTTTTTTTCAAAGGGTGATGCTTATTAAAGTCAAATGGAGTCCTGGCAGAACTCCAAAAAGCTGTGGAAATTTGACAGTAAAAGCATGACTTAAATGCACAAAGATTTGCATTCCAAAATCCAAAACCTTTATTCATGCTGAATGACTTGAGGCTGTCATTAGTTACATAAATCCAACACTTTACTTACCTTTAAATGTTGATGTTTCATTTTTTCCTCTTCCACTTTTAGACGTTTCTGTGTAATTTCTTCTTGCAGTTTTCTTTTGTCCTACAAGTTAAGAGAACAATAAAACTTTGTTTAGAGAAATTACTTGTTGCTAAAAAAATTAAGTTGTTCAGTAGGGTGAAATTAATCCATGCAAATAAAGCCTTATTTTAAAGCTTATATGGTGCTCAGGCAGTGCATAATTCTTAGCAGCAACAGCTCATGCAGGTATGGTTTCTATTACTCCTTCTCTGAAGTACATTTAAACATGTTAATGGCCACAAAGCAGAGATAATCCAAATTAAAAATAATTTACCGCTGGGAAGGGTAGGGAAAGAAAATAGGAAGAAATAACATTTGAGCACAATTGTACATGCAAAATGAGGTCAGAAATGGGTCTTGCCCAAAATTCCTAAGGCAGCCCACACATCATTTAGGAGAGGAAAGAGTCTGCATGGTCTACACTGTGCATGCAGCTGTGATACATCACTAAATGAAATGGGCTGTTGGTGAATCCAGCACTGAGTTTATGTATCTTGTGGCTAATAGCTGAAATAAATAGGAGTAAACAAAGACTTAGAAATTTATTTCATTAGTCGAATAGTGGTAAAGATCAACACAGAGAAATGTAGTATGCTTCATATATGTTGTTGTTACCTCTCAAAAAAAAAAAAATGTCTGTGCAAAGGCTGGTTTTGTGGCTGCTGAACTTTAGAAGGAAAAACCTCAAGTAGCACTGATCTATCATAGTGCCACCTTCATCCATTTTGCTACAGATTATAGAAAAAAGGAAATGGGTGAACAGTTTCTGAATGCTGGCAACACATGTGTCTCTGGATAGCTGCTGTCACGTGGAGTATCCTTGTGGCTCCTCTGTATGAGGCCAAACGCTGATTTAGTACTTTGTGTCCTCAGCAACCAGTGGGAAAGAAATCATGCCAAAGGAAACTAACCCTTACTCTTACAAGCTGTATTAATAGGCTATTCTCCTGGTCAGCCTTAATGCTATAAAATCCTGTTATTGCACATGGCAACTTTTGCACTTGTTTCTTGGTATGTTTTAGGGAAGTAAATTACATCATCTGTTGTCTCGTGCAGAAGTGTTTGACTGGGGGCTAATCCCCCTTTCAATTAGAACAGATTACTGATAGTTTTTTTAACAGAGTCTGTTTTCAGACAAGTATGGTTTAGGAGGCAGTTAAGTTCTTCACAAACATAGGAGGAGACTTGCCCTTTCAGCCCACCTGAGGAACCAGATGTGTGTAAGGAGTGTAGAAAGTCAGAAAGGAAGTGCTGGGCATAAGGCTGGGAGTTGTTCCCTGCTGTTTCCCTAGGATCTGGGATTTGGAAACAGGAAGAGCTGTAGTGTGCTTGGCTGAATCACTTCACTGTTACTGGAAATAAGCAGTGGGGCCACAGGCTACAGGGATGCTTTGTTGAAGCATAGCAAGTAGGAGAAAACACCTGGCTTTGTGGAGATCAAGGGCAGGACTACAGGCTGGCCAAGCATGACTGAGGGTATGCTGGGGTTTAGTAGGGTGGATGAGTGTCAGTGATCTCTTCTTTCTTGCAGTCTGTAATGTGCAGTAGCCACCTATAAATGCTATCTGTACTTTACAGTTTTTCCTTGATGGTGTTAGTCTGCCTCTTTAATACACCAAAAAGAGCAGGTAGGGATCTTGCCTCAAGATACATGCTACCTTCATCTCTGTAGTGATTTTGAGTTTTGCCAATGCTTTTTAACACAGTTAACAAAGATACTGATTTAGGATCATTATAACATGTAATTTTTCTGCAATGTCCCTTTTTAGAGACTTTAAGAGCTTCTATGCTGGATTTTACTCAGCTAGTCCTGATTTTTGGAGACATAGCATCTGGTCTTTGAACTCTACATCTTTCCTTAGTTAGGAAATATTCCTGATCTCACTGTATAAATGGCCTTTCAATAACCCAGCATTAGATAGCAAAGTGTGACAACAGCTTGTGTTTATAGATTGTTACCGTTCTTAGGAGAACTGCTTTTTCTCTTTACTAAAGTTCTGGAGAAGATTCTTAGCCAGAGAATGAACTTTTACTTGGCTTATACTATTAAAAAATATTCTAAGTCAATTTAAATATTCTTTTTGTACCAGTGGAGATGTGTACTAAGACTCTGAGCAGTCTGAAATGACAAGTGGTACACAAAAATACTGTGCAGAAAGAAATTGGAATGTAAAGGCACAAATAAATACATTTTAAATTAACTGTGTAATAAAGAATCTATTCAGTAATGAAACTTGCCTGTTTCTTTTGTTAGAGATCTACGTTTCTTTTGCATCTGATATGTTTTGCTCTTGAAATTTTCTACTTGTATCTTTTGGTGTTCTAGCATGTTTTAATTTCACTGGTTGGTAATAAACATCCATTATACAATTATCCAGATTAAATAGGTTGAAATAGATTGTCTTTTATATATCTAGTCAAAGAAAGCTGAAGGTCCAATGCCAGGAGCTAAATTTAAGGAACCTTTTTGAACCTTGTGTTGCCAGAATGATTTTTAAAACCTGTTAGGACACTTCCTACAGTGTATTCTGCTATGCTTTGTCTGTAAATCATGTCTTGCTGTACAAAGCTTTGACTATACATCTGGTGGAATAAATGTTTATTCTTTGATAGCTAAGGGATCCATACTACTAAACTTCATACTCTGCCCCTGTAGATAATCAGGTTGCTGGCAGAAGTCCTCTAATCCTCTCTTACTATGCTCTTGTTAATGTGGGCAAGATTTCTTTTTTATGAAAGAGCACCTTCATGCCTTCATCTCTGTTGTGCATCAATGCAAGGTGACACTTGAGCCTTGGTCCTAATTTTTATTCTTACTGAAACATGTAGGAAACTTACCTGACTTTTGAGCACAGAAAAGAATTGTGTTCTAAACTGGATCTGTCTGAAAGGAAGGGAAACACATCTATGGAGCAGTGTGTTCCTAGGAATCTTGTGTGCCCAGTCCATTAGTTTGTGTCAGTGTTCCACAGTGGTGCCAGTGTTGGTCTGCTTGGTCCCACGGCAGATGCCATGTACTGTCAAAGCCAATGCAGCAGCTAATGTTTTCATACAATTTTCCAGAGGTAATGCGTGGTTACTGAGGCGTCTTATCTGGAGGTATGGACACTTTAGTCCGATGGCATGAGACTGCAGAAATGTCATAATTCAAATCTTTAATCACAATTCAAATCTATCATTTTTGTTTTCCTATAGAATGGAGGATTTGATGAGAAAGGATTAAGCCTGAGGTTCCTCTTTGACTGTTTTGCTTTTGTATTTTAAGATACGACAGTCTCTCTAGCAAAATGGATGCATTTGATTTTTTTTAGATGCTGTGAAGGAGCTAGGCATTTAACAACAGAAACCAATCAGGTTTTAGCACAAGTGTAGTTGTTTACTGCCCTGAGTGCCCCTTGCTATCCTCTGTTAGATCCTTTACAACCTACATCTTGTAGGCAGCACTTGAAATTCCCCAGTATGTTGCTTGGGACAAACCTTCCCAGAGCCACTGATTAACTTGCGATTGTAATTATAATGTGTTGTTTTCTTGGACAACTCATACTGCAGATTCTTAAACCTGATAATAACTTCACCTTATTTAGGGTCCTTCATTTCTGCAGTGCATTGTAACAAATATGCTGAGTGTTTCAATTAAATGCTCTCAACCATGAAAGTAGAAGCAAATAGTTCCTTTACGTAGCAAGAGTAATAAAAGAAGGCATGGCCAGAATCTACATATGATTTTCTATTTCCTGTAATGCAAGACACTAGAAACTGTCACAGTTTCCTAAAAAAATACTTCTCCAGTATTCATCTGGAGGCAAAGATGCAGTCAGAGGATGCTAACCCTAGTTACATTTGCAGGAGTCCTTATCAGGCAAGTGTGCTGCCCCATTCCCCTGCTAGATACCAGGAAGTATAAAAACTTTGCAAGGCCTGGACTTCGCTGGAGTGCCAAAACACTTCTTATCTTTTGAGCTCATACACTAGAGACAAAGTCCAGTTATGAGTCTGGTTCAAACACCATTGCAGTTAAACAAACAAACATTCTAACCCCCCTAAAATATTTCAAATTACCTTATTGTGGGCTTGAGTCAGGTCTCAAGTATATATGATAAATGTGCCTGTTGGCTTTTATCATGTGTCATAATTAAAACCCAACCAAATTAAAAACCAACCTGTTCAACTCCTCGAGATTTCCAGTTATGCCTTCTCACATTTATTTTGGCTCCAATAAGGTATTTTTTAACTCTGCCCACCATTTATTCAGCCAGTAGTGTTTGTTTCACAACTAATCTATCATGCTAAGAGTGTGAAAAATATCTTTGTTCCCATTATTTGTTTTTAAAGATTGTCTGTGACAGTGAATGATTCTTCTGTAGTTTTCCTTTCATCCCAAAGGGTCAAATTTTGTTTCAGTATAATTCTTTTATAACTGAATAAGTTTCAGTGGAGACCAAATCAGAGGATAATTTGGATTCAGCCATTTTTGTTACATTAGGTTATATTCCTTTAAAAAATAGATCAGTAGTTCCTCTAAAACATAATAAATCTTTTGAATCAGATTTCCCTTTAGAAGAGAAACTGAAAATGTTTTCTAATGTCTTCAGCATAAACTATACCGAGTCTGTGTCCCCGTCATCCCCCCCCCCCAAAAAGAAAAAATCTGACAAGTAGGAATTTGCTTAATCCAAGCTTGTCCTTTTTTACTTTTCAGACAGCAATATTTATGATAGTTCATCAATAATTCAGAAATTGTATTTAATTCCACAATGCAAAACAAAAAATCTTTCATCTCTCAGTCTTGTTGTGAAATGGGAAAATTGATTTGTTCTGGAATTCTCTAGCTGCCTTTTGACCTGCTGTCCTTCAGGCAAACATTCAGTTGTGATGGTAGTAATATGTATTTTGGACTGTCTAGTTGTGATTTGCACACATACTTTCACTGCTTTGAATTTAATTTGAAAGTGCAATACAACCCATAATGAAGTCAGTACATGCAACTTTGCTGTCTTAAAGCAATAGCTTATAAACCAGAATTAAACACGCAGTAGCTCATTAACACAATACTACTTCTAAGCCTTTTTTTTTTTTTTTTAAACAGCGAGTTATAACTATAAGCACTTACTGTTATGGCCTGGAATCTTTCTTTCAGCAATTCGGCTTCCTCCATTCTAGAAATCAAAAACAGACAAGTAGTGAAGGAAAACAGAATAAGACCATAAGCAAAAAGCCTCCCGGTGGGGCTACAAAAAAAGCTGAAGTGATTTGATCCAATTCCAGAGTAGAGAGAAGGCAGAATTTTTGACTTGTCAGGAGAGTCCCTGAACAGATGAGTAGATCAGTCCAGACAGACACATGTAATGAGGGTGTGTAGAAGAGGCAGACGTGGAGAGTGCTGGCATGAGTTGACTGACAAGTTGGAACAGTGGAGCACAAGCCCTTTTCCTTCAGAAGCTGCCAACTCTTTGTTTTAATGTGCTCAGTTAGTGTGCCATTGCTTCTTTAACTGTTAAGTGCCCAAACCCGAATCTTCCAGGACCATGGTAGAAGTAAACCTTTATTATGTTCCTATTTCTCTTTCTTCCCTTTGTGTATGCTTCTGGTGATAAACAGGTATTTTAAAATTATTAAGTATTCCTGTTCCTTATGAAACTTATTTCACCTGTGTGTTTTAACCTGTTGTAATGTTAGCACTGTAGATGGCATGGGGGTTTTTTGAGACAGCAGTTTTAATTTAGTTTCCTAGATGAAATTTTTAGAGAAGCTGTATTCATAGCTGGAAGAATGTTTTAGAATGGCTAACTTAAAGTAAAATAAACTTTAAGCAATCAGGTCTGTCATTGAATGCAAGTGTTAATCTGTGCAATTACTGGTCAGCTATCTAGGACTCAGGGGAAGCTTTATCTAAGTAAGGATTTCAGGATCATCATTTCAGTGTTACCAAGATGAGTCTAAAATGCCAGTGACTCTTACACTGGATTTCCATTCAGCTGACTTGAAGGGTTTTTTGCTGTGGACTTCTGCTGAAAACAGCATTATGCTCCTTAAGAGATGACATACATTTTGACCTTTCCAATTATATGAGTAGGAGTCAGCCTTCCAAAATCAATCTAGGAAACTTGCAAAACAAGTGGAACTGCCTCTAGTAAAATCCAGTTGTGGAAAAAATTCTAAATGAGATAAAGCTGAATTCAAACAGCATAAAGATGTAATGTGAATCTGGAATCCCTTTGTTACTCGCAGTATCATGTAACTTAATTCTTTGTAAGGACACCAACAGGAGAATCGGTCAGCATGTTTGGGTTTTTTCCTGCTAATTCATTGAGATGACTAAACTCAGCAGGATTTGGTGAGGGGTTTTATTTTACATGTCAGTACAGCGATCTGAATCTTGGTGGCAAATCAGGCTCATTACTAGCAAATTCTAAGATGTTACAGAGTTGAACACTTGATGATGAAGTTGCATATTTATAATTCAATATGAATCAATATTTAATTTCAATTTCCACCTTTCTAGTATGTCATCACTCATCCATGTACACAAGCAGACTACCCATCTCCACACTGGGATTAAGGATGCATTAAAGTTTTGTTTACACTGTGATCCACCCTGAGGTTTTGTTCAAACTTGCAAAGACCCCATGTTTTATTCTCCAGTGAATATTATTTTTTAAAAATATTAATATATGCCTCATTTGGTCAGCACCTGAAATTAAAAATGTTACCACATAAAAGCAAATGTGAAGTTCAAAGGCAAGTGTACTGAGGTATATCAAGAGAAAGAGTACATGGGAATTTAAATGCTTTCAGTTTATGGATTTGAGAATAAGTTCAACCACCCCACTGAATTAAATATATTCTTGCTGCAGAAGCCAATAGAGAGACAGTGTTTCTGTTTAATCTTTCATAAGTTAGTATAGCCTGCCTTATTATATTTTGAAAAAAAACTCACAAACTTATTTCATCTTTGTCTTCTGCTAAGTTCATGTTAAAATTTAAGTGCATATGTGGACTTCAAAATGTTTACAAATATTTAAAGAAGCAAATGATTACATCAGAAATAAGGAAGTCTGTTTGGGGCCAGAATCTGTACTCTGATATAAATGGGATTCCATTCTCAATGGATGAAGAAATGAGATCAGTATTTCAAGTACAAATTAGAATCAATGGAATTGCATTGCTTTGAATTTTTATGATTTAAAATATTTTCCTAACTTTATGCTCCAAAATTATTTAAATGCTTTTAAAAACCTTACTTGTGGATGCTATATATTTACAGACTAAAGAAGTATTTAACATGTCTTTCCCTAATCTAAACCCCCAGTAAATGGAAGTAACCTGAAGATAGTTTCTAAAATGTTGCTTCCCTTTTTAAGTAACCATTATTAAGAGAGTATTTAAAGCCCACTTTAAACATTTTAAATTGTTTAAATGATATATATCCCCTTGTTAGGTAGGATTTGTTGTTCAGTCAATAGGTTGTTTTCCAGTTATCTTAATCCTATTTTAAATGGGATTTATGTGCAAGAGAAGAAATGGACCAGCTGTCACTTTGTCTGCCCTTTAAGTCTGCTTCACCAATAGGAGTATCCTCAGTGTTATAGGTTAGATCAGTGGATCTGAACAGCTGTGTTTTCAGTCCACAGGATTCTTGGAACAAGGTTTTTCCAGAGGAAACTATCTACCTATTCTGGAAGTTTAAGAAAAAAACCAGAACAAAACAAACAAAAAAAAACCCCAACCAAAAAACCCACAGAACTCTTGGAAGAATAATGTGTTAGCCTGCGTTTCTGTAACTGGCAACTGTATATTTTTCTTTTGGTAGAACAGATTCTCTGAGTTATGCAGAAAATGTTTATTGTATCACATGATGAGTCATACAGGTCAGATTTTTTTGGCTTCACTTCTTCCTTTGTTTATTTTCATTTTGCACTGGGTACCTAATTTAGGAGTAATAATGAGAATCTAAAGCACAAGGTGAAAGAGTTGCATTATGAAGTCTTACAGAAAAGTGGGTGGGAATTCAGAAGAATGCAATATCCTGAACCAAAATCTAAAAGTAGGACCACAGAAGTACTTTCACAGCTGGAAATGCAAGTTCAATTGTCCATTTCTGCAGCAAAATCTGAGTAAATCCTGTCATTCCAGAACTGTAGCAGCTGTCCCTGGCCATACTCTACAAACATAATCATTCTCAATTTTACGGTTACTCATTGCACTGAGATTTCTTTTGAAACAAATCATTAACCTAAGGTAATACATGTATGGTGAGTTACAGATTATTGTAGTAGAAAAAATTGCTTCTAAGAAGAAACATCTCATTAAAGGTAAGGAGCAAGAAGCTTTCACTTTTTGAAAAAGTGAGTTTGAAGTGAATGGATTTGGTCAGATTGTTATCGGTGGAAAATATAGCCTATACTTTCTGGAAAGAGTGGTTACTGTGTTTATGAATACCATTTTGTGCATCTTAACTAGTCTGATTATTTTACTTCATGATGAGCTGCCTTCTGTAGCTGTGTTTGAAACAGGAAAAGGGCATTTGGGACTTGGTATCAAAGTGAATTTTATATTCTTACAGTGAGCAAATGTACTGCCACTGTATATCTGTCTGCATATAGCCTTGAATCTCCGACAGCAGAGGAATGGAGAGGAGAGAAATTTTATTGAAGGTCCCTCATTGAAAATGTCTACTGCAGCGTCTTGCCAATTGACCCAAAGGTCCAGTGTCTGGGATGCCTCAGCTGACTGAGAAATGGCCTCTTCTCCAGCTAGAACCAAGATTTTGTATTTTAAAGATGAAAAATAAGCCAACAATAAATAGAAATTTGAAGATCTAAAACCTTTTGTTTATTTGCGATAAATGCATACAAATAAACAACAAAAGCCTTTGGGTAGTTGTTCCCAAAACTTTTTTTTTTTTTTTTTTAGAGAGACTTTCTCTTTAGCTGTATGTTATTTCCCAAAAGAAACAAGGTTCGTTTGTCTCACTCAAGGGTTGGTTCTGAAGGCTGTTTCTATCATTAGTCTGCAAAGTACTTCCAGCTGTTTCAGTCAACAGTACATTAATGTTGCACAATAAGCAGCAACAGTTTTTGTCTAGGATATATCCAACTAAGGAACTCTTCTGGGGTTCATCATGGTGCTTTTTTTTTTTTTTTTTTTGTCTAAAAAGCTTAAGACAGTTACACTTCTCACCAATGGAAAACTTAGCCCTCAGTAAATAAAAGGCTTGAAGTCCAGGGAAAGAAAACTAGCAAGAAGCAGCACCTATTGCATTAATTTTTTTTACTTTAACCTGATTTCTTTCATATTATAAAGAATATTTTCATGTATCCATCAAGTCATAAATTCCAATATAAACTGGAAGATGTTTCATGAAAAGTGTATGTGTTAATAACGGGGAAAAAAGCTTTAAAGTGAGGATAACCTAGAGACACAAAGTTAAAAACTATCCCCATAATATAATTTTATATGCATGAATTTATGTATATATGCAAACATATTTTATATATATATATAAAATAACTAGTAGTAATTAGTAAAGATATTAGGTATCTTTATGGGTACTTGTACATGTTTAAATATTGCATCTAGGGGTACATATAACTACAAGACTAGTTGTGTGTAGCATGTCTATGGGGAGACTTTCTCGTTGTTTGTTTTCCTTCTGTGGGTCACACATCTATAGCTTTCTAGCATTTCAGTTTCTGTTGGTCACTAAACCTTTAATCTAATGACCTGTTTAGCATGTGGGATTGCCTGACGCGTGTCAGGTGAATAAAATTTAAGGTGCTTTCTTTTAACTTTAGTCAGAGTGCAGATTGTATTAGCCAGTATGCTTAAAGATATGTGATAAATTGGGGGGGGGGGGGGGGGGGAGATAAAGCCTCCTGTCCCTCCATCAAATTATACATTAGAAATTATTAAAAAATGTGTACATTTTTAGGATCTTAGAGGAAGTTCATACCAAAACCTCTGCCAGCTCTCAGGAGGGATTAAATTTTGCCTTGAAGGCCAATTTTGGAGAAGTAATTCCCTACTAGACAGGTCTTTTAATGTAATGAATTTCTTGGGTCCTCTCACTGAAGCAAAACAGTATCTGAGTATCTCAGTTTTATACAGTTTTATGAAGATAAATTCTACCTTCTTTACTTGTTTGAGTAGACACACACCCTGAATCTCTGGGAGGAAAAGCCTTGAACTATTATGTTTCTGTTGGTACAGCTTCCTTCCTGTTGCTATTCATAACTATGAATGTATTAAGTCTTTAAAATCAAACTAAAGAAACAGCTGTTGGTCAGTGCCTTCAATTGTTTTTAAAACATTGATTATTTTAATCATATTTTATACTAAATCTGCTTGTCAGATATCTTTCAATATTATAGAGAAGTTTTAGAATGCAGCACAGGCTCCGTTGTCTCTTCCATGGTAGGTGTGTGTATTATATGCACAGTGGAGCCTAGCTATATATGCTATTGTGGTAAATATAGATCATCTTGCCCCTGTTTTCTAAAATTACACAGTAAACTTTGTCAAAGTCTATTGATTATTTTTTTAATCAGTTAAATATGGTTTTTGTAGCCTTTTTCATGTTCCCAGATACTTGTAAATTCTTGGCCTCATGTATTTTGGAAATGTTTTATGAAACTCTGAACATAGGAGGCTTTCCAAAGGAGCTTTAACAAACTCTGTTGTCTCTCATTTAAAAATCATGCTTCAGTGAATAGTTTAAGTGTAATTAATGTGATGATATTAAACATGAGAGTCTTAACAGAATGTGTTCAGGTGCCCAGATAAGTGATAGGATTGTGGGTTTGTTTGGGTTTTTTTAGTTCTAAACTGAAATAAATAAAACCACAAGGAGGCTGAAATACTCAGGATCAGAGCCTTAAACATGTTGTGGAATGCATTGCTTGCAACCCAGCATTTTCCAGCTGCTGCAGATACGCACTTCTAAGAATAGTGCAGCATTTTAAATCCTACCCAGCCAACTGTGTGGGGAATTTTTAGCAGAGCTCTGAGAACCAGCTTTAGTTGTTGTGTAGTTTGTTTGTGTTTCATTAAGCGAAACCAAATACCCCATAAGCAGGGCCAAAACCTGGGGAAAGTAACAAAACCCACACAGGTACCGTGCTGTCCATAGTAAGGTAAACTGCATGACATATTCATCTGATTCTTGTTTTCTGATACTCTCAGAGAACACAGAGAGAACTGTAATGGTGTTTGGGTCTAATAGGCCTCAGTAGGATTGCAGAGCAAAATTAGGGCTTTGCAGACATATTTTTGTGAACACTTAGCACCAGATGTGGTTTCTCCAAGGACTAATGCTGCTGGTGGAAGCCTTGAAAGTATAGATGATTTGGTCTAGAAGACAGAGCTGAAGTATGAAGTGCTTAGGAGAATACTTTTCTTCCACAGCTGGAGCTGGGGGGGCAGTGCAGAAGAGGCAGGGACAAGACTGGAGGTGGTGAAGCCATTCAGCATGTTCCCCTAATGAACAGCCTCTTGTTTGCAGGCTGAAGAATAGGAGTTGTGTAGGTTACATCAGTTAATTCCCATCTCCTGAGGCATGGGCAGAGTGCTCACCCTGCTCCCCTGGGAAGCTGCCTAACCAGCCTGTGCCTGTAGCAAGGTCTACCTTGAGCACTGGAGCTCAGGTGTTCTGCAAGATGGGATGAACCTTATCTGACAGCTCTCAGCAGAGCAAAGAGGAATTACTGCTTTCTCCACCCACACTTCTAGCCACATTTTCCAGCCACTTTCCTTCCTCTGACTATTCTGTGAACCAACTGAATTTGCTAATCTGTCAGGAAAGCAATTAAAAAAAAAAAAACCACAAACCAAAACCAAACCAAACGTAAACCCCTAAATCCATGAGTGTCCACTATGTAGTAGCATTAGGGAGTAAGAAGAAATGGGATTCTGGCTGCAAGATGAGCAGCGAGAGGAGAAAGATGGAGGAAATGTGGCTCTTCTGACAGCAGTGAGTTGCTAGATGAACTCAGCCACCTTGGAGGCCTCAGACTTACCTTACCACAGTGGTCCAGGGACCATGAGACACCTTATACTGACATGTATAATAAGCATGTATGCTTAGCCGTTTATCTGAAACTTGAAACTGCTGTGAAGACATGATGACTTCAGACTCTGGCAATCCTTCCTGTGCTTCCAGATATTCAGTATCCTGCACTGTGGGTGGGCAAAAAATATCCCACATAAAATTTGTTTTGCGTAAGCCTCTCTAAGTATTAATGGAAAAAAATACATGATAAGATTATGCAAAACTTTGTTGTTAGCAGAGCTGATCAGATTACTTGTGGCAGACAACACTTGTTGCAAATACAGACCTATTTTCTTAGTGAGGACGACCTATTTGCTGAGGAGTTCGTTATTTGGAAGCAGCGGCTGAGAAAAACTCTCAACTTGTCAGTCATTCAAACTGTTAATTTCAGCTGTCCCCTGTTCGTTTGCAGTGCTGGCTAGGTCATCTGAATAACACGGGGACTCTGAACGGCTGACGCCTGCTGTGTGGAGTGCCAAGCGATGCAGCACAAGCAGCTGAAGCTGAATAGTCATCTGGATGCCTGTGAGAGTGTGTCACCAACTTGTATTTTTCAACAGATTCAAATATTTCACTTCTGTTTCTCATAGCACCGTATATTTACTTAACCCCTCACCTTAGAGTGGTGATTATTAACTACGAGCAAAAAAACTTGGTATAGTATGGTTTCTTTTATTTTTCTTGTAAGATTTATTTTGATTGTCAGGATTTCAGACCTGTTTCATAGCTACATTTTCTTACTAGAAAGGTAATATTATCTTCATTCTTTTCAGCTGAATCTGAAGTCAATCCTCTGAGTGATATTATAATGTTTACTTGGTATTCACTTAGTGTGAAATTACATGAGAATTTTGAACTGATGTAACAGCTGTGTGGTTCTGAGAAGAGGCACCCTGCTTCCCTCCCTCTCAGTCCTGGACATGTATTGCCACAGCTTATTTGCCTGTCTGCTCACTGAATGTGCTCGCTAAACTGGCAGGGAATTAACTAAGCAAAAAGGTGGCTATTGCTGAGCTGATGAGTCAAATCATTGCCCAGAGAAGTCTGATCAGTGCCAAAACATGGTAAAGGAAGAGGGCAGGGGGTGGAACTATGGCAACTGGAAAATGCAAAGGAGGGGGAAAGAGCAGGGGAGGAGGAGGGAGGAGTAGGAAGTAGGGGAAGTGGTGGTAACCTGTTAGATAAACTAAGTTGTTAAATGTAAATTTACCTTTACAGACTATTTAACACAATGTGGGGAAACTTTTTTCTTCCCCCTGAAGGCTGAGTAGGCTTTTCAAATATTGTTGGCAGATCAAAGGTTAATATTTTATTACTATCCATGAATAATGCAAAAAATAATCTGGCTGCAAATTGTATGAAAGAATATTTTGGGGAATGTAAAAAGCTTTTTTCTTGTCATATCTTCTCAGATGCGAGCAAGTTCTTTACCCAGTGGCATCAGGAAAGCCAAACTAATCTGCAGCTCATGGTACTGCTTAATTAATTAAGACATAATTTCTGAAGAGTGTCTTTGCAAATTTGTCTTCAGCCTAGCAAGCAGGATCTTTGGTTGGTTGGGAGATCCATTATGGTCTTTATAGATTTCTCACTGTCTAAATGCACTTGGAGACTGATGGCCTGAAAAGGCTGGAGTTGGATCCTATTTTAATAATCTATTTTAGTGAAACATTTTAAAATTTGAAAATATTACCATTGCATTTAGCCTGTAGGTGAAATGACTTTTTGAAAAGGGTTTTGATGCATAGTGTTAATCTGGAAAAGGGGCTTGTCAGGTAATTTCTCATTTCACAAAGTATTATAATAGCTTGCTGTAAAGGGGATCTAGCTATATTGTCAGACTTACAGCTGATGCAGTTAGGAGACTTCAAGAAGTTGATTCTTGGGGTTTGGATTAGAAACTTAATCCACATTTTTTGCTTATAATCATCACTTGATTGGATACAATTAATTTTGGTGTTTGAAGGAAAGATCAGAAATGCTCCAGCAGTTCTAGTTAACTGCAGCCATCCTTTAATTTAGTTGGTCTATTCTCTTATTTTGGCTAATGCAGCTCAGGATTGTAATCAAAAGTTGTCATTATCTCATGGCTGCTCAGTGGTTGTATGAGAAGTTTTATATTCTCAGCTTCCAGTGGACTGTCAGCAATGGGAGAAGAACCAAGGAATGAGTAGCATGCACAGTAATCTGCCCTTCCACTGAAGGAACACCACATGTCGGTGTAAGTATCAGCATCTTTTCACAAAGTCTACACTTCAAACACCAGTAGAAGTTAATAATGGATTTACTTATACATGTATGATTTTTTTCTGTTGAGATTCAAGAACGTTCTTTATGAAAATACCCTTTCTTCAATTTTATGAAGTATGTCATAATATAGGTACATTCATATTAATATTTGATTCTCTTAGGAGACAGCCCCTTATATTATATTGCTTGGGATTTATACCATAAATCTCAATAACTGTTGCACTGATTTATTGTTGAGTTGTTTAATGTTGTAGCTCAGAAATGGAAGAGCTAAAGTTAGATAGATCGAACAACTTCAGTAACATCAATTTAGACCTCCACCTGTCCACCTGGCAGAGGAAGGCACTTTTGGGGACCAAATGATCTGTCTGAAGGAAATGGGGACTTAAACACAGCTGAGGGATCTTAGCTCTCTTTAGTCCTAAGAAATGTCCTACATCAAGGTCATATTATTCTGAAGTGACTCTTTTTACCAGTTTAAGTGTATGGAATTTATTTCATGGTTGAGACAGTTTCATTTCATATGTGTTGGTCATATCTAGAGAACTTCATGCCTTTTAATCATATAGCCATATTTCTTATATCATCTCCTACCCTCTCATTGATTTCATAATTCTGTAAATATCTCAATAAAATTCTGACAGGCCATTATTTCAGATTCCTATTTTGAATACTGGCTGTAGCATAGTAAGTTAAAAAAAAAGAATTCATTTGCTTTTTTTAAGAGCATACCACCACCACCACAAATTGAGCAACTTCTGCAATTAAGAGATGTCTTGAGGGATACCTGTTTTTGACAGAGGCAGGAAATGGCTTTTATAGCAATCATTTGGTTTCAGAGAACTTCAGAAACAAGTTTCCCTTGTTGGGAGAGCTGATTGCTGGCTTTCTGAAGCTAATTAAACCAATTTTTTAAGCTATATGCATGAATGCTCAAGAAGTGCAATATAGATCAGAAAAGGAGCAATTTCTACACATTATGACCACAACTCTCAGCTATGTTTAGCTTAGTTTGGCTATGTTCAGATAGTGACATGGGGACCTGTCCTGAAAAATAGATGTGTTGGGGATTTTCAGAGCTGTGTGAGTGTCCCACGCTTGCACTAACTGTGTTGTCCAAAGCTGATCTAACACTGCCAGCTGTGAGCTACCATATGCAAATTAGCAATTAGAATTGATGATGCTGGTAGTGGAATGGGTCTGTTCAGTGGCTCCTGCTAGGGGGTTAAAAGCAACTTTTCTTCCAAGTCCTCATTCCTTTGACTGCAGACTTTTGTCTTAATTGCCTTACCATTATGACAGCTTCAGCAAAAGTGACAGCAACACCTGAGCCCTTGGCTGGTACTTTCTCCGAACTGATAGCATCTGCTTTCCAAAAAACCTTGTGTGAGCCTCAGCCTCTTCCACCTGCTCCTCCCACTTCTGCTAGACATTATGCTAATCCTCAGTCTTTCTCCTATCCTATATTAATCCTATAAACCCCAAGCAAATCTACCTCTGTCAGTGTTTGTTGAGGGAGGTCCAGGGTGACAGCTCTCAGTGTGCACAGCCTGCACTGACAGGGAGACAAAACTGACCACAGTTTGAATCCCCCATTTTAATTGTCCCCAACCTAAGCAATTATGAAACCCTCACAACAGCTTTAAGCACTCCTAGGACATTCTGAAAATACTCCTTACATACCGGTCCCTTAGGTTGTGTTGTGTATAATGCTTGTGGTGTAGGGCTGTTTTTCAGTGAGTGAAATTTAAATGCCAGTTTTGAAAACAACAATAATAATAGAAGAATAGATATATAGGACAGACTTTGAAAGATCATGAGCATGACTGAAGCAATTGGTATTTTTTTCTGGTTAAACAGGGCTTTCAAAGAGGAATGTGAATCAGCAAAACATCTTGACTCTTGATTCTTCTTGTTTCTCTTCTAGAAAATTACTTTAAATTCTCTAATTAACCTTTCCTTGGAAGTACTGATTCACTTGTCATTTTCTAATTCCTGTAGGTAAAAGCTATCTGCAGTACAGCTTGTCAAAAACATTTGGTATAAAAGGCAAACTTACTAGAGATTGCCACAAATCCTCCTGTACCGAAACATTTTCAGATCTACTTACTGTTCTGTTCCCATACACACACACCATGTACTGCTATCTGCATCCTGTGAATGAATACTACAATTATTACATCCTACAATCTATTATCCTAGATTAACCTCTTAGCTGTATTTTTTATCTAGTTTTACCTTCAATTTACTTACTTGAACTTTTCTGTGATTAGCCAACAAACTTTTGTCTGATTTACAGGAACACTCCTCGCTAGCAAGAACAATGACTAATTTCTCTAATTTACAGTTACCTCTCTTATCTAGATACCCTCAGTTTCAGACATGAAAGTAGGATAAGAATTATTTTAATTCTTTGGTTTGTACATCTTTGATTATTCAATTATTTTGTCACTTAATCATTCTAAATAATTGGATCCTCCCGGATAATGAGAAGGCTTACAACAGTTCATGAACAAGGTACCATCTCTTTCCTCATAGATGGGGGATGATTAATAAACAGTTTGAGATCTGTCATGCATTCTTGTTCATCTGTATGCTAAATTAGTAGTCTGCCTGGGTTAATCTCAGCACTTCAGAAGTTTACAGAGAGTGTCTGATGGTATCTGCCTCCAATCTGCTTAATTACAAAACAGTTAGATTTGCCTAATCAGGCTTTTGGGTTTTTTTTCCTTTCAAACTCTGGTTTGCAAGGCTCATATCAATAACAGAGCATTATGTAGGAATAGCTGAATATCTCTATTTTCCTTCGGACTTCTGCATATTGTGAGGATTCTTCATTAGCATTGTTTCATATTTTTTCTCTGGCAACAATGCCTACACGTGGCAAATAGACCTTTGCAGTGGCCCTCTGCAATTCAGAAATGACAAACTGCTCCATATGTGTTTTGTAGTTCCAAAAAAGTGAATCTTATTTTTTCCTTAAGGCTACAGGTATAAGAGACATAATCTAAATGACAGTACTAGTTTACAATTATTATAATTCAAAACTAGTACTGCTTAGAGCTAAACCAACAGTACCGTATTCACGGTGGTTGAGATTTTGATGTGCCATTGTGCAGTAGAAAGGCTATGCTTGTTAAATCAAACTGTAAGTGGCCTTTTGTTCTCTTCAGTGTTTTGATCTGTGGCACTTTTAAAAAACAGAAACTGATTGAGAGCAACTGAATCTAAAACCATCTCATTCAACTGATAATGTCTTCCTGTTGGGTATCTTGATCAGACAATTCTTGCTTGAGGATTAACATATTGGCTGGGAAAATAATGTAATCATTGCAAATTCTTTGTTGTTCCTTTAAATAAGAATAAAAAAATGCTAGCAACTTACGACTTATCTTCATTGCTATATAAAAACTCTTTGCAAGAGAATTTTGTGCTATAGAAGTAGAGAATAAATTAACAACATTTTGAAGAAGAATTGAGTGAATACCAAAATTAGGTTTTTGTGGTTTTTCTCACCCCTCAACACCATGAGGGATCAGAATTAGTGTTCATAGTCCTGCTTTAAGTGAAAAACAAGTAATGCTACACAGTCAAGAAACAGTTTATACATCTACCACATCATATTAAAGTTTGACAGAGTTTCTACTGACTTCTAACAAATGGTGTTACTTTCCAACTGAACTGCTGTGATATTTGAAGACACTAATAGCTGCTTTCACAAAACCTTAAAGCCCTGGCTGCAGTTTCTCTCCTTTGCAGATGTGATTTTCTCTGGAATGGAGATGAATAATTTTTTCTTAACCATTCTTTAGCACAATAAGTAGAAGTGTGGTCTTCAATAAAAGTTATTGATTTAATCTGTAACATATACCACAGTTTAAAATTCCTGAGAGAGATGTGCATTGCTATTAAAAGTGTTAGATAGTATGACCCAGATTAATTTTTGGCTTCTCAGTCTAACATAATCAGTTCCAGACAAAGTGTTGGTTAGGCTGGTACGAGATCTAATAATGCATTAAAGGAAAGTGATATAGTGAGTACCAATACATGGGAAATAAATTCTGTCACACTATTTTGATGTTACTTCTAGAAAAGGTAATAGAGTAGATACATTATTTTTATTTATACTTTCATTAGGAACCAAATTTACATAAAGCCAACTCAAGAACACAGAGGTTGTGAGAGCTAAGAAGTAAAGATGACAGTTCACTGGCATGGGGTGATCTGGAACACTAGCAGATTATATGCTCATAACCAACATCCATTTCAATACTGTCAAAAGCAGGGTCGTGTGTTTAGGAAGGATGAAATTCCTCAGATTAAGGCATTGCCCTGAAATTTCGTGATGCTGAGATGATCTTGGGAGTCATGCTGGATAATCAGATGAATATTAACACTGATAGCAAACCTGTAGCTAAAATGGCTAATGTTCTAAAGAGATTTAAAGTTCCTCTGTATTTGGGAATGAATGCAACTGTTGTGGGGAATAGATTGTCCAATTTTTCTGGTAATGTTTCAAGAGGGATGGTAAAAACTGACTGGAACGTTATGAGAAGAATGATAGAAGGATTTAATAGAAAATATATTCTGCAAAAGGAGCTTAACTTATTAAATAGAAAGTGGTTCTTCAGGAACACTCTATAAGAAATAGAAATTTGACAATAAAAGGCCTCTTACTTTAGCAAAATGATGATGAAGTTCAGCGATTGGATGTTGAAGGTTGAAATTTCTGCATACTAGAAGAGATTTTTAATAGGGATATTAAGCAGTTAATGCAACAACGTCTGAGTGCAGTCTCCATTGCTGCAGACTTAAAAAAGCTGATTCCTTTGGACTTGTAATCAATGGACAATAATTCTGGGACAATGGCAAAAGCAAAATGATGAAACCTCTGACAAAGCCTGATAAATTTCTTAGCATGCTTAGGAAAGTGACAAATTAGATGATACAAAAATGGCTTAATCAATGGTCAGCTGAACTTGTTAGTACTGTTTTGGGCATTTACAGAAATAAGGGTATTAAAAATCCCTGACATAGGGCTGGTGTTCCCTTGTCCCCAGCCATCAGAAACACTCTTTGCTCTTTCACAGTTTCTCTAGAACTGTTTTCAGGTTGTGAGAACACCTAAGTTTTTCTTACAATCTCAGACAGCACTTTCTAGTTTTAATGAAACATTTATGTGTTTTTCTCTGAAGATAAAGTTTCCTAGTGGTTGACAGACACAAGTAAGAGTGCAGGTGGGAGTGAGACTCTTCCCTTAAACTAAATTTAGTTTAAGATTTATACCTAAACAATATACTTAAATTCAACTCTTCATCTATCACTTTTTTGTAATTAGTATTAGATGAATGAAGACAAGCAAAATTATTCAAGTTATTTAGAAACAAATGTCTTGCTGAATTATTGAAAACACTTACAGGACAATTTAAAAAGATTTCTTATTGATATTTTTTTCAATTTTCTTCTGACTTTTCACATTACCTGAAGAAATTTTTAAAAAATCTAACACATCAGAATTTGCTGTTTGTCACAGATGGCTGGTGTTTCTTGCAGTTAGCAGTCAGTATTATAATAGCATCTACAGTCCTACTGTACCAGTTGGAGAACATATAGAACATATTTGTTGTGACAGTTGCTGAATCCACTTGCTTGTGACCTTCCTTTTGGAACTTTCTGAAAAGCTGTCTTTCATAATCCAGAACCAGTGATTTTCAAATGGGGACTGGATTTGCTGGTTTTTTTGGTAGTCTGAGTAATGAAATGTAAGTATAAGCACTGTGTCTCTTCACTGTCTTATCATAAGCCTAGACAAAGTGTGAATGAGTTTGTGTAAATCAGGAAAATCAACCCTGCTCCACTGTGTATTTCCTGCTTTCCAGCTGACAGATGGGAAGAATGGTACTTTCCTAGCTCACGGGGAAGAAGTGCCATTGTTGAACATGCGCTACTCCTTGCACAGCCATTTAGATGACATTTGAATTCAGAATCTACTTAAAATGATGGTTCGTCATTTGGTAAAATAAATGCTGGAAAAAAATAACTTCAAACAGCCTTTTTGATTTATAGATGTCCTTGCAAAATAACAATTGCAACCAACCATAGCAATAATGGAATATTGCCAAAACTGTGCTACCAAAATGCAGGCCATCCCAGCCCAGAAGAGAACTGAAACAGCTGCTTGATTCCTGTTGAAAACCCTGGAAGTCATGAACAAGCGCTCACTGTGAAGTATGAGCTGCCTATGTTTTAAAGGGTGTCTCTGTTCTATTTTATTTCTGTTGCAATTGACTGCTGTGCCTTACTGGTCTCCATAACTTTATCTTTTAACAAATTGTTTTGGGTGGCGCAGACCCAGCAGCAGCTAATATACTATAGTCATCATTAACAAATGTGATTTGCCCTTGAACAGTCTCCTATGCTAATCATTTTATGCTATTACCGTCCTTTTTCAGGAGTAGCTGCACTTGCTAAAAGCAACCTGCCCCTGTCAATTTGCTAAGAGAAGGTCCTGTCATATGATTTAGTACCTCTCAAAAAATGTCTCTGTGTGGCTTGGCTGCCTTCTCAATTCTTTACATGCTGAGACTGAATACACAAGACTGACTATCTTCACAGAGGGCTATAGTTCAGGTCTCATTTTAGTGTCCTCTCTAAATCAGCAACCAGACTGATGTCATGCATTAGCAGATGACAGCACTTGGTTTGGTGATGAGGAGTCACATTTTTCACACTGGGAGACTGGAGGCTGAGCCAGGGGACTGCCGTTGAATTTTTCCTCAGTCATAGCTTGTGCAGGAGTCCCTGGCTGTTTTGATACCCAGCGGAAAATGCAACCAGTAAGCAGAGCTTCTGGTAAATCCTGTATTCCCTTGCATTCAGAGTTTCCTTAGGGTTCAGCTTGTTGGTGTGAAGATGAACTACCTTGGAGGAACAGTACTTCTCCCACTTGGTAGAAGTACCATCTCTGTTATATTGCAGCAGTCAGTTTAATCTTTGTGACAAGGATGTTTGCTGCAATGGACACAACCGCTCTTTACAAATGCATTGCTTGTGTGACCGGCTGAGCACACTGGGGCAGGTTTTCAAGAGGGCTGAGTTGGCTCTTGTGACACTTACAGGCAATTTTCTGAAGACGTGGGACAGTGAGCTCTGAAGAAAGAGCTGTAGAAACTTTGTTGCTGTCAGCAGTGTGGGACGTCTGTTTATGTGTGCAGCAAACATCTCTTCGTGCAAGGAGCAACCACAAGTTCTCTTGTTTTCAGATGGGCTTTTTATTGGCTTTTGAAAGGAAAAATGTGACTTGTCAATAACTGAGCTTCTAATTGACATTGAATTCCTTCTGCCTTGATAAGTGGTAGTTGTTGGTCATAGATTATTTTATAGTATATACACAGCACAAGCCACAATCTTGGGCAGAAGAGATAACAACGCCTCTTTCTAGCTTCCTGCACATATTAGCAAAGTATGTATCTATGAATGTAAAATCCACAAATCCAGATATTCCTCTTATGCACCTATCTCTATAAATAACCCCTCCTTCATTCAGAGAACTGACCACTGACAGAACAGTCTGTGCAGTCTTTTACAACCAATGAAGCATGTTTTGGTCCAATCATACTAGGTGTTTCACAAACACTTGGGCAGGAGATGGTACCAGTGGTGAGCTTATAAACTAAGAAAATAAGAGGCCTTCATAAAAGGCTTGGCTTTGAATCTGTGATGCTTCGTATATGCTACCTTTTCTGATAATGTTAGAGACCTTATCCATACTGGGCAAAGTGTGCTGGTAGAAAACACATATTTGATGTACTTTAAATAACATAACATGATTCAATGCTTACTGTGACCAAAGATCATGTAAAACTAGCTGGACTTAGCCTTCCACTCCCTTAAGTTTAGCTGTAGCTAGATAACTCATTTTTTAACTCAGCTGCCTGTATTTATTCTAGACAATAGCCTGTTTTATGGTATTTTTAGTGTTGTTATTTCTAACAATACCTTCCAGTTTTGGAAAAATACAGAACATTTCACTGCCTGAAAGGTTACAAAATTTAATGGGAAGGGTAGGGCATAGTGGGTCATGGTCCTGAACACATAAAATATGAGAGTAAACTGATGTTTCTAATGAGCAGTCATAGGGGATTGGCAGAAAAACACATCTGGTAGTGGGAGATTTCTCTGGGCTGTAATACTGACAATGAGTGAGATGAGGGCAAAATTAACCCTAGAAAGGATATTTAAGGCCATTAAAAAAAATTTAGAAAAACATACAGGAAGCCTACTACTTGCTTTTGATCAGTTTGATTTCATTTTACTTTTGGTACTGTTTCATGTCAATGACTAACTTACAGATGTGCCTTAGCACCCCTGGAAACATTCAAATAGTTCATGCTTGAACTTCTGGAAGAGTTGTTATTACAAATATAACCTCAAGAACACATAAAACAGGGAAGAGATCATGAGGATCAGATGTCATGATGAACACTAAGAAAAAGTTAACTGATACATGAGAAAGTAAGTTGCTGAAGAAGCAGTATTCATGATCTATGGTTTGGTCTTTTGTCTAGCCATCAGCAGGTACATAATAACAAAGCTTGAAAGCTCTTTGATCAGCAGCTCAGCTTCCACACTGGGAATAAGGCAGGACTTGCTCAGCTGATACCTCATTCTGACAAATTGAGTTACAGGATGGACACAGAACAGGATTCGTGTGGCATCAGTAAGAACAGTATAATAGAGTAAACCTCTACCAACCACTGTTTGTAGGAGAAGTAAGAGCATGGAATGGTTAACGAACAGCACATCTAGTATTACTTGTTCAGCTGGAGTAAAGGAAGCACTTTCAAAAAATAAAGCAAAGAAACTGGTCTTGCTCCAGGGATGAACCTGCTAGGGCTTGTAGATCTCAGCTGTCTGTAGTGGGTGGGTAGATTCTATACATGTTTTGTCAGATCCTGGCAGGGTCTGCACTGCCTATGAAGAGGGCTATGTTGTGTTCTGACAGGTAAATATGGGATGACACAGTAGCTTAAGTGCGGAAACAACACAGTGCCACAGTCATCAGACTGCATTTAAACTCGGTGAGAGCAGAAAGACACTGCTTGAGCTGGGATTTTAATGTAAGGGAGACTTCTCCCCTCTTCTGAAGTTCTGACCCAATAATGGTTCTTTCTGAGGGTACCAGCAATTCCCTTCGCATGTTTTTGTACTGGATGAAACTAATGTTGCCAAGGAAATGTCCATAGGTGCTTGTATACCATGGCTCTGAGAGCCATTTGAGTACTAGCGCACACTTCATAGTTACTGTGATCCTTCCAGCCTGCAGCATATGGAAATTAATATTAACAACTCAATGTGGCTAGGACTTAATTATATGGAACCTGATCCTCAATTTATAGAGCCTGATCCTCTGTGTCTGTTCACCAGTTCAGATCTAGCCTAAGTTCCCCAAATCTGATGTGTAACCTTGACAGAGTTGCTTCAGGTTTCTGTCAGCAGTGCACAGAGTCAGGCCTGCTATTTGTGAGTAGCTCAGGGCACTGTTGACCAACATGAGGTTCGAAAGAGCTTTTAGTCCCCTGAGTTACAGCACAAAGTTTGCTCCTGGGGATGGTGGGGTGGGGGGGAGTAGCTTTAATTATTTGTAGAGATCAAATTTATTAAAGAAGGTTCTGGCTGTGCAGTGTAATTTCTTTATAGCATCCACTGCAATATTGCAAGCTTGGACTGAAGGAGGGGCCAGCCAAACAGCTTAGCATCTCATCTGAACTGGGGGAGCCAGCCAAAAGAACATTACTCTTGTAATGCTCAAAAGTGACTGGAAAGCTAGAAGTAATTTTCAGTGGCATGCATAAGGTAGGTTTTGCCTCATTCATAGACTCCTGGGGGTAGTTTTCTAAAATAACATTTCTTGTGCATATCTTTCTAAAGGCACACGTACAATCTTTATCCCCCTAGCATCAACTTTGTAAGGAAGATTGAGTATCATTGTCTGTTATTTTGATAGATATTGTAGAGTTAAGCTAGGAATAATAAACAACCTGGATCTATCCTCTACCTGGGACCACTTGAAAAGCTCCGTGTAGATGGGAAATATCACTTCTTACTGCAGTTCAATTCTCACCTCAAAGAAAGTAGTTTCTGTGTACTCCGTGAACCTCTTGGAAAGGAATTGTTTATTTTAAAACAAAAATTCTTGAACTTCAACCAAAAATCCCACTTAGGGGATGGACTGCATCCATCTTTATGCTCAGTTTTGCATGGATCACGGTGCATATCCCAAAACAGCAGCCATGTGTTATTAGTTTAAGCATCCCTATAATTCTTAAGTAAAGTAATAAGTTGGTAGATAGATACAGTTTAGTTTTTGTTTCACCCTGTAGAAGAATATCTTGAAATATAAGGATTGATTAGAAAAATTTCTCATTTCATTATAAGGAATTTTTCTCATGGAATTTGCTGACTCTTTTTGGATTCTACTGAGCAATCCCAGGGCATGGTGATCTTTAACTGCAGGAGCTGAGTAGGCAAAGAGCACCTAGAAATTAAGTATTTGTAGTTCAAAACATATAATTACAAGCTCTGTCTGGGCAGATTCAAGGTCAAGCTTGTTGCCTCGAGACAGAGAATCTTGATGGTAAATGGCAGCTAAGGATTAAGTCTGTAGAGGAATATATTTGCCCCATTCCCAAATACAAGACAAACTGCATTAATGTGCTTCAGTACATTTAATTTCTCTGCAGTGCAACTAGGAGTATCTGCCAAGAAGTTTTTTTGAGAAGATAAATCTAATATCTAGCAGCAGCATGTGGACAAATGACAGTCAAGACACACATCATCCTGGCTATTCTGCAGTCAGCTGGGAGCTCTGCACTTGCTGCATTAGGGGAAAAGGAAATAAAATTACCCTGGCGTTTCCTGAGTCTTTTAGCTTTCACTTTTGACTAGTCAGCCATTACCACAACAAGCAGGGCCAAATTCATTCTTTGAGTATCTTTGAAGTCAGAGGAGTTATAATCATACTAAGTCCCAAGCTTCTAGTATAAAGGCTGTGCCAAATCTTGCAGGAGAATCCCCCTTTGACAGCTCTTTTCTAATGGAATGCAATGTTTAGCATGGCTTTTCATTATTCATCATGAGTCATCCTGCTGCCTGTTCAAAAGCTGCATTTGCAAAGAAGTGTTTTTGCCTTTTCTCAGTTTTCAGTGAAACTTGAAGAAAATCTCATGAAAACAAGTAAGAATTGTGCTTAGGCCCATCAGTATGTTGTGGATTAATGAGGAGATGGGTCAGCTAGGCTAAAGGTCATTTCAGTGGCAATGTTTTGTTTCTGTTACTGCATTTAAAGGTCTCCTGATGTCCAAAAGATGTCATAGGGTTTCTTTTGCTATTACAGTGCTGTCTCTTTACCTCATCCTCTCTGCTGTGTGTAAAAAGTCACAATAGGTTTGGTGTCTTTGCAGTCTTTGACCTAGGTTACAGCCAGGGTCACTAGCAGCAAAAAACATCTGTTCTCCTTTCCTTTGACTCTTAATGTAGGCACTGATTTTATCTACCTCTGAAGCTGATACAAAAAGTAGTAGAAGTTGCTTGCACAAATGTTTGCATGATCCCACTAGGATAAGCATAACCCATGTTCAGATTTTTTCCACTGGCTGCTTCATATTCCTTCTGATGGCTTTTTCCTTGGAGAATCAAATGGGTTTTTCTGCACCTTATAGTTCCTATGGTAGATTTTCCCCAATACTCTGACTTTAGCATCACTTTATGATAATTTCAACAGGACTGACTCACATCACTTGCAACCTCGCGCAAGTTGCAAATACTCGGCATTCCAATCTATGTAGCAGACAAATACTTACCTTCAAGTACTTGCTTTTGGGAGGCCATCACAATGAAACTCTAACTGATGGACAAACCCAGACTTGGAGACAAACGTTTGTTAGTTTTCCCACTTTATTCTCTTTCATGTAACAGCTGCTATATTTTCCAGCTTACTGTTTCCTCAGCTAGCATTGCCAACATTAGCTGTTTCCAGACCAACGGAAACTTTCTTCTGAATGAAGTAAGTTGTACTGCCATCTATTTGAAAATGGAGAACATTTGTAATCTTTACATATGAAGAAATAGGATCTTGCCATAAATATAGAAGCAAAGCACTGTTTATGCCCAGATCTCAAATACGTCTTTGAAATACCTGTGAGCTGGAAAAATGTTTGGGAATGTGAAAGATGAGTGCTTTAAACATCTCATGACGAAATGCAAAAAGTTGTTCTTTTATTTTGCTTCTTGAGTTCTTTATTCCCACAGGAGATGGCCTTTTGAAAAAGGAAATGTGACAGACAGGAAAAGAAGGCATTTAAGGAAGAAGCACAACTGTAGGCTGAAATGTTGGCTTGGCTTTATCACATTCTAGATAGAGGAATGGAAGATGAATGGATTCACACCCAAATTCCACTGCAGTCATCAGCAGAAACTTTAGAACTGGGCTCAGGGGCCACATGTCCATTTTCATGTGCAGCTGCTGAAGTGCAAGGATCTCTGAGCCTGTGTCCTGACGTACTTTTAGCTGGTTGATCCTGTTCTATAAATGGAGTGGTCAGGTATTATGGGTGTAACCACAGTGACAGAGATGTCTGTAACCTACCTAAGAGAGGTCTTGGGTAATTTTTGCAGCAGGGATTCATGATCCTACAAATCTGGCCTTTTTTGTTCTCTAGTCAGCATTTTTAGGCATCTCAAAAGAACACAACTGCTGTCTTCATTCTTTTTCTGCAATCTGCAGCTGGAAAGTTGCATGGTATTTTGTTCAGGATATAAAATGCTGATCTTTTGAGTCATTTCTCAGATTTATCTAGTATATGGAATAACTTTACAGTTAAGGCAGTTTTGCACACTCAGAAATGCCTCAATTAGAAAATAGAACTGCAGAAATGAAGCTACAAGTAAATGGACACGTACAAATACTCCAACTTTCTGTAACAAGATTTAGACAGACCAGATTTCACAGTTAAGATATTATCACCCTGTCTTAAAACCAAATTACGAAATGGAAATGGATTATCAACTGAATGAATTGATTGTCATTCTGTTTATGTATATATATATATCACAAAGTGAGACATGCTTTTCTGTAACTTTCATGTGGCAACTGCCAGAAAAAAACAAGTAAAGAAACCAGCAAAAAGTACTGGTTTATATAACTTTATTATATAGACTATGTAAATGCTAGAAATGGTTGCTTTGTAGGAATAGTGTGTGACAAGTCATTCATCACTTGATATGTGGTCCCTCAGCAGACATTTTTGAGAAGTTAAGGAGCTCTGCAGTAGCTTCTATGTGTTTGTTTTCATAAGAACATTTCACTGGCAGGCCTGTCAAGTGCTTGCTGCATCAACGTTCTCTCCAAAATCTTTCTTATATTAGTTAATTGCCTGCAAATTGCTCTGGTATGCTCATTTCAGGGATTTTATTATGGGCCAAAGGTAAGTACAGTGTTATAAAGTAAACAAGGAAAAAAATCACCTCTTCTCCCATGATTTTACTTGTCCAGAGGTCTATGTTGACTTTTTCATTCAATGCATGGCTTGTGCAAAGTAGAAAATGATATATGCATTTGAGAATTAAACTATCAGCATAGCACCACTGAGTTTTAGTTCATTTATACCACAGTGAATTCATAATCAAATATTTTTGAACCTGTTCACACTGCTCAACAGTCTTTAAATGTTAGACTAATATTATTACCATCTATTACACATAAGACCTTCCTATGCTGGGAATATTCCTTATCAGATCTGTGTAATCTTCCTATAGAAATACCTCTCAGTCAACAGATGGAGTGGGAATCTCCCTAGCTAATGGCTAACAGATAAGTGCTGCTCATTAGAGGTTTCCCTTTCATACTTACCACTTGCCATCTAGCTTTGGGAAACTTGATTCTTGTAATCTCTTTAGTAATCAGTATGGACAAAGGTACTTCAAGGTGTGCAGGAATTAAATAGAATAAGAGAAGTATGTTGGCTCTAGCATAAGCAAAGGAAACCTTTCCAAAATGATAAGTAGTGAAGGTTTGGTGCTATAGGTAGAAAAAACCCTATAACTACACCTTCATAGTGTTTGCTAGGAATGATGTAGTCCGCTGGCATGTATGGAAATATACAGTAGTGGAGAATCTGACACTATTTCCACAGCGGATTGTGAATTCCCTCTGGAATTCCAAAACTTGAGGTGTCTTTAAACAAACAGAAGCAGCTCTCTTGAGTCTTAAGTCATGAGCATGTTCTGTGAGTACCAGGTTACTCTGATTCAAATGCCTCTGTAAAGTTACTCTGTTTTGTTACAGAAAATACCACCTGGAAACAGCTGGATAGGTGTTGAGTTATGATTACTACCAGTGAGTCCTGCTAAGTAGCACTGCTGGAAATTGGGTGCACCGATAGACCGTAGTCAAACAGACGATTATTGCTGTCAATCTGAGTCAGTCCAGACTTCCCCTCAGCACCCAGCCTTCCTACCCACCCCTGAACCCTTCTACCTTCAGACTTTCATGACATGACCTATTATGCCTTTTCTTTGCTGCTTCCAAGTACTTAAATTAGTGAAATCACATAGGGTCCTGTTGCTCTGTGTGCAGATAAACTTTGCTATCAGTTGCATAGCTGGTTGCGACTGATTTATACAAGTCCCAGCCTGAAGGTGATATGGACAATGTCAGGCAATTACAGCACTGCTGTTCACTATCTGTCTGCCTTTTGCTCTATATAGCCATGTTCTGTGCACTTGTGACACAGTCCCACCAGGAATTATTTTAAAAAAACTTTTTTCTGATGCAGATTGAAAGAGGAATGACACTAGAGCACTGCTGAAAAACTGGAAAACCTTTATGTTCATCTAGGTCCAGGATTTCCAAGAGGAATTTACTATGACACTTCAGCCAACAGGACCATGCAAACACTGGGACAACTTTATATGTCCTTTTTTCAGGAAAAAGGCTATAGAAATCAATGGCCGTTTGTTGGACTGAAGCTGCCAGAATTTCATTTAAGCCTTCTCTGTGTCTGAGGTTGGATATATTTTCATTTTTAAAATGAGTGATATTTTTAAAACCAAAGTCAGTGAAAATCTTCAGTATGTATTAACCTGCATCTGCTTAATACCTCTCATAGGAAGTTAGCACAGCAGTTCTTTGTTGAGATAGACATCCTGAGATTAAACTAATTACACACCAATATTGTTTAGAAGTTTGCGTGAAAGTGTCATTCGACTAATTCCATGTACAAGTTTCACTATAAATGTAGCGTAGATTTTAGATTCCCTCCGCAGTCAGTGGAGATGGGCATCTCCAGAGGGCACTTTGGTCATTCCTAAAATAGATGAGTTGCTTTCTGGATGTGGCTGACTCCCTCTGCTGACTACAGAGCCTCTTTCTGCTGTGCTAGTTTTCCTAGTGCTAGTTGACAAAACAATGTTCTTGATTCTTTGTATTAAAAAAAAATAATAATGCAGGTTAGAACAAGTCTAATGTGTGGGCAAATCAAAGTCTACAGACTCTGGAAATATATTAAATCAACATTTTAACATGAACAGAAGCATTTATGTTGAATTTTCATGTTAATGTATATTCTTTATCCCCCCTCATATAACCATTCAGGAGCGTTAGCCCTATTGGACTATTGACTACTGTCAAATCTAGGAAAAGAGAAACACCATCCCGGAAGGGAACCAACCTGGGTCTATGTCCATTATCCCTTTGCTAACGCTGCACAGCCTAGTACTGATACTTCTGACAAAGGCCTACCAGCTGCAGAGTAGGCAGATGAGGAATAATCTGCCCTTCATTGTCATGGGCCTTACATGATTTCTAGCAATTAAAGATTGGCCTGAATTTGGAAACATTAAATATTTTTTCTACAAAGCTGATATCCTAATTATACTTGAAAATTCTGGGAATAACTACTTAATCCCTTTCTTAATATTGAATCATAGGTTTCAACAGCCTCCTGTTGAACCTGTGACAGCAGGTTCCACAGTTTGATTACACTGTGAGTGTAAAAGTATTATTTTGATTTTCTACCTTTTATGAAATGCCTCCTTTCTTTTGACCAGAGTTGCACAGAGATTAGGAGTTTTTTATCTTCCTTACATTGACTGATCCTTTCTGCATTGTTTCTAAAATAAGTGATTTTAATATTCTCTGTTTTTCAGGGAATAAGGTCTTTTTTTTTTTTACCCTTCCCCAATTCTGTTCTAATTCTCCAAAAACCTTTCCATAGATGCAGAGATCAGAGTGCGTATAATCTAGACAAATTTGTGCTAATGATTTCTATAAACATATTCTAATGTTGTTATTCACTGTTTCAGCCTTTATATATGTTCTTTGCATTTTTGGCTACAGCTGTGTACACAGTTACATCTTCACTTAACTAAGATAATGCTGATGTCCATTTCTTGACCAAATACTGCCATGTAAACATACCTACAGCTAATTCAGAGTTCAGCAAAGTGTTCTGGTAATTCACATCACGTTTATCAGCTTTGATTTTCCTTTCTAATCTTTGTGTCCATTCACCTAGTGTGCTTGGATCCCTTTGTGTAATAATTTCAATTTTTATTGTGATGTGCATGGTGTGTTCATTAATAGTGGAAAAAAGATTCTACATTCCTAGGTAGAAATAATAACCAATGGTAATCTGGATGGGAACTCTTTAATTGAATTTGTAACTAAGCATATTAAAGAAATGAAACCCCTATATATTATGTTATGTATATGATTTAAGTGAAATAATGAACACTAACAGCTACATTTAACTGAATTAGAAAGAAAAAAGCATGGGAGAAACTTGGTAATTTCTAAACCAGTTCCTAATTTGTCTGCTTATTTCTCTAAAACAGACAGATGTCTCTACCAAAACAAATCCAAAACTATGGATGTCCGGGGTTATAATGTACCACAAAGCAGGCAAAAATAACTGTGTTTATTTTCTTCTCTGAGATTTCAATCTGAAATTAATATTCTGAGCATCACTATTAAAGCAGGATGCGAGAGTCAGGTAAACAGCTGGGGGAGACATCTCCATCATGCAAAAGGAAAGCCCCTTGCAGTTAAGAGAAGCTCCATCTGTGCAGGCAAATTCAACAGACAAGGTGGGGGCTAGGGAGGGGAGGGGCAAAATGCAACAGAGAAAATTGGAAGAAGAGAGATTGAAATAAAAGAGCAATCTGAGGATATAATTTAGAGAGGCAAGAGAGAGAAGATTGAAATTATCTGTTTTCAGCAACTTAAAGAGAATATTAAGGTGCCAGAGTGTTTGAAAGGTGAAATAACCAATTCTGAGAGTGAGAGAAGTTTAGCAGGATTTATAATTTATGGAGGTTAGGGACTGGGAAGTTGGGTCAAACGTGCACTTCATGAGAATGTGACATCTGATAATGGAATCATCACACAAGACAGTAGAAAACTCATTGTGGGGGATGTTTAAGGCAATCCATTGCTGGATATAGCACTGATGTCCAAAGAAAACGCACAAAGCAAAGCAAAAGTCATCTTTGTTTATACTTGTTTCTCAGTGATGGCTCTCCTCAGAATGCTTCTTGATACCTTTCCTGATCACACAGGATCAGGAAATGAGCTAATGGCTAAACTGGCTAATTAAACTCTCATATTAAAATAAATAGTTCTAGTTCTGACAATGAAAAGTTGTGGTTTAAATTAAAGCCAAACCACACGATCTGTGTATTTATGTAAGCTGTGACTAGTGCTAAGCATGGCTGCTTTGCTGATGGCCAAATCAGCACAGTGACCACAGTGTTTCTTCTGTATTCAAAATCATTCTCTAATACCGTTTAATGTCATAGAAGCAGGTTTAGAACTGTTGGATTAAATTCAACTACATTTCAATATCCCTTTCTCCTTTCTTCTTCACCTGTCTTTCTGTCCTCTCTCTCCCTGTTTCCCTCCTGTCTCCCAAGAACAGCTATAGTCACAGTCACATGGATATTTTAAGATTTGTGTAGTTCTAACTTTGAAATAGATGCTCATCTATTGTGAACACAAATGCATTGAAGGTATGCTGGATTAATAGAAAGAGTTCTCTGTTCAGTCCTCCCACATCTGGAAGCACAAGAACGCATAATCCAGATCCACATCACAATTGTGGATGTATAAACTAGAACATTTTTTTTAGTAAGAAAGAAAAGCAGAATGAAGAACAGGATCAAAATACTATGGAAAGACAGATTTTGATAGTCACATTTCTTAAGACCAGTATGCAGCCTAAATAGATTTTAAGAAATTGGGATCTTACCTTTTTTGTCTTTGATGTTCAGAAACCAAAGTGTCAGTCTGCATTTTGATGTCAGATTTGTCACTACCACTTTGCAAATGACGACGAGGTAGAGGACTGAAAGAAGTGCAGTCTGAAATGATGAATCCTTTTGACGCTGTGTTATTGTGCTTTATTCATGCACATATCCATCCAGGTGAAGTTTGACTTTCTTCTGTGGGATTAAGAAAAACAGATGGAAAAAGATATTTTAGAAATGTCCATGGTGGGGCTAAGAAACGCTTGCTAAAGACTTTTCCTTTGATAAAGCAGTTATCATCTAAGGGACCTACTTGTGTTGTTTGCCAGTTATAATCTAGTAAATATTTAACTTGCTAAATAAGAGACTTGGGACTGTGTGATTTATAAGTGGGTATAGCCCTTACTTTGGCATTTATTGTGGCCCTTTGTTCTGGATATAGCCTGACTAAATTAGCGGGTGAGGTAAAGATTGTAGTGATTTACTGTAATTTCTGGACAGATAAAAAAGCTAGGCAAGTGCTAAAGGTTGCTTTTAACAAAAATTATAAACTTTCACATCATAAACTATTTTAAATGAAATAAGTGTTTGACAGTCTTCAGGAAAAATCACAGCAAATACATTCTAAAATTGAACTTCTGTTATCAGGAATGCTAAATTTTCTTAGAGATACAATGGGCATACTATATGGAATCAATACATGTTTTGTTTCATGCAAACTTGCTTTGAAAGCAATAATTTCATGGCATCTGTCAATTTTCCCATGTTAAGTTTCATGACACCTTGATTTATATGTCTAGTGGTGTGTGAAGAATGAAAGGAAACGTGGCTCTGTATTTGACAGGATGCCATACTTGCTCTCTGAGCCCTATCTCAAGACTGTGCAGGATTCGACATACATCTCCATAGCAAAGAATTTCTGCATCAAATCCGCAAAGGATTTCACCAGAAGAATATACAGTCTCAAATATTCAAGTTGTATATTAGACAAATTGAAAAATCTGGAAAAGCCACTTCTTTAAACAGATACATCAGGAACAAAGAGTTAAGGAAGTGGGGAGATTGGGAACAGGTCAGAAATGTGAGGAGCCATTGCCACGTGCAGTGAAGTTTCAGGGGTTGGGGAATCTGGCATGTAAATCTCTGAACTATCACAGAAAGACACAGTCTTTTTAGTTCTTTCCATTTTGGTGATGTAGGATCTCTCCAAGACATGGAAATACTCAAAGGCCAGCTGGGGTATTGTTCTCTGTTTTGTAATGTTAAGTAAAGGCAAGTTGGCACAGGCATTGCTTAGCACAGGAACACCAGCTGTGTGGCAATCTGGGTCCAAGTCTATGATACTTGTGCTGGCTGATACAAGCTTTTTTCTGCAAGCAGCGTACCCCATTTCCCAGAGGTGACTGAATCCTGCTGCGCAAGATTACCAGCTCTGAATAAGGTCTGCTCTTTGCTGATGGGGAGGTCTGCTGACTTAAGAGACTCACTAGTCCCAGAGCTTTGACCTCCTACTGGCAGAGCTGGAGGCTGGTGAGCTGTGTCATGGTACCACCTCCTGGCCTTCCTTCTTGACTTCTTCCCATCTTCTTCTTCTTCCCACCTTTTGGGTACGTAAACATCAAAGAACTGGAAAATATAATTTTGTAGGTGTCTTTTCTACGCTTGGGCAGGTGAAACTCCTAAAAATCCCTTGCTTCTTGTGTCTATATTGCCCTAGTTATTTGTCTTCAGGAAAAGATAAGAAAAATATGTTAGATGCTTTTAAAGGAGATTTAAAAAGTAGTCTTTAACTACACTGACTTGAGTATCAACTCCTTTATTCAAGATTTGCCTCTTTAGATTGCACAGGAACCCAAACGTTGTAATTTTAAAAATATTTCCTTTAAAAAGAATGCTTTACACGTAAATCTTTCCGGAATTTCCGTGGTGTATCCGGCCGTAGCGTGGCCCAGGTCTCGCTGAAAGAGCTTCCGAGAGTTGCATTTTAAGCCCCTCGCTCACACGGTCCCGTGCGGCGAAGCCTCCCTCTGACGGGCCCTATCGGGTATTGCAGGGACGCGCGCCGAGCCCCGCAGCCTCGCGGGGCGGGGCGGCGGGGCGGGCTGGTGCCTCGGCCGAGCGGCGGGGCGGCAGGGCTGTGAGCCTGCGCGGCTGTCCTCCGGTGCCGGTGGGCTGGCCTGCAGACAAGAAAGAAACCCAGGGGCAATCCCGAATCCCGAGTGCTGCGCGTTTTCTCGACACCTCAGAAAGGCAGCTACCAGCAGAGGCAGAGCGCGGAATTTCAAGCTTCCTGATGCACTGTTTGATGTCTCAGGACGCAGTTATTTTTAGAGCAACGCAAGAGTCCTAATTCATCAAAAAGTTTGCACTGCTTACTTGGACGGAAACAATATAGCTTATTTTTTAATATTTCTCTTTTGTATTGGTTTTTATGATCTCTAAAAACATACATGTGGAATTACTATTTGCTGTAGGCCTGCCAGCCTTTTAAAAAGGGGGTCACAAGAGTAATTATGGTACTAGACTTATATAATTTGTGTGCATCCCCTATATATATTTAATAAAGACTTACTGTGTACCACGTTCAAGCATTACTCACACTGGTTTAATTCTGGTCTACTGTGAATGTTTCGGTCAAATTCAGGCAAAACAATACCTGAATAGTAACACTAAAAGTGGGATGGGAATGTAACGAACATACACAAATATTCAGAAAAGACTGGACAAAACAGAGAAGTACCTGCCAGACTGTGACTGCTAAGAAAATCTCCCTTCCTTCATAACATAAAAATTTTCTTGTTTATTCACGAAAGCATTGTCTGGATCTATGCGATGCAAAAGACAGGAACATGCAGTTAGTGCTCTGCAGGTTTTATTTTGGACTGTCAAAAATGTGCAGAGATGTACATTAAGGACCATGGACCATGTTGGCTTTACTTTATATTGAGACTTTCATCTTCATATAGTAGTGTCTGTAGCTTGAAATTATCTTAATATTATTTATTGTACTACAGGAACATTGCTTGTCTGAAGAGATAATTTTATTCCCAGAACTGTACAAAGTATTATGGATGTGATGATACTTTCTTGATTACTTTCTTTTGAGTCTTGCTCCTATTGAATTTTAACCCAAAGCAGATTTAAAGCAAAAGAATGCCTTTTCCTCCTCTGTCAAGATACCATCTTTTTTAACTGTTGCTCAGTTTAACCAGAACAGCAAAGCAGTAGCATGGTGGGTTGGCAACTGAACAGCTCAGGGCAGCTGGTAGATTTATGCTTCATTATTTTTTGTTCAGCTGGTCAGATATGAGAGGCAGTAGCAAAGTATGTGAAATCTCAGCTTTTCTACATAGTTCTCATGAAGTGCCACCTAAATCAGTCAAGACCTGTACATACTTAGACTTCCTTAAAATTGGGGTGTTTTTTGGACGTGTTGAAATGCAAATTTACAGCTTGACTTGAAGTCTTTACAGATTTGCAAATATCACCAATGATCATTAAGAGCCGATCTACTGCAATGGATAAAAATTGCATTTCGTTTGGCACAGGATCACCTTTCAGATAAATATTCTTGAAATTAATTTAAATTATATGTTTAATAATATATTGTTCAATTGTGTGTTATATGAAAGTGACCCACCCTCACTGTGTCATTTCCTTTGCGTCATTTTCCTACATGAAGTACAGCCAAACTTTCATCTGAAACACTGAAGTGCCACTCTGAATTTGATTCCTGGCAGTAGAAATCTGGGTGCCTGCTTCTTAAGTGTGTTGTAAATGTTTCAAAACAAGTATATACAATTGTTAATGTCTTCCATCCTCTCACAGACTGCTGAAAATAGATTACTTTGAAGTTTTGTTACTATATTTAATTTCTGTCTGAATAAAAATAATTTTACTTCTATTTAGGCATGTCAAAATACCTTTGGTTAATTTTCTGTGACAAAGCCTAGATACAGAAAAGCTAAGAGTATCAAAGGTCTTAAGCCTGTAAAAAAATCCTGATCTTTTTTCTGTCACTTGAATGTCACTGGAGAAAGATCCAAGACACTGGAGGAGACACTCCTCTTGGTGCTTAGCTCTGTGGCTCATGCTGCATAGCTGCTCTCATTCGATTAAAATGTAAAAGCAAATTTTACTCTTAGAGGGAGTAATATCACTTTAAATACCTCATTCCATTATCTCTAATTAAAAAAAATTGCCTGCCCATCTCTCTGTCTTTCATATAGAATCACCTCACTTTTGAAGATGCATCCTGATTCCACTTTCCAGGGTTGCATCTCTGGACATAGCACAGGATCTATTTTATTCCTCTGCATATTCTGCTGTTAGGGTCTCATACAGAAGAATTTTATAGTGTGTCTAGATTAGTGGTTTAGTTCAGATCAGGAATGTGCTTCTGCAGCCAGTCTGCTTGTTATGGAGCAGTCCTGGGGTGCTTTACTGAATCTCTTTCAGATGAAACTGAAGAGCACGATCTGTTCCGAGAGCACATTCAATGCTCACCAACTGCATTTCAGTCTCTAATGGTACTTGATTAGTTCTTGTTTGAGGTAAATGCCCATGAAATATGCATAGGTCATCAGCACCTACTGTTTCGTTCCACAGCTCTGTTTCTAGTGAAGACCAGTCCTTGCTGATGTGTACATGGCCTCTGTCTTGTTAGTATGATTCCTTTTAGCAGAGGTTGTAACTGTCCCTTTGGCCTTGGAAGTCCTTGTGGAAATGTCTCTCAACAATTATGTTTCTGTGAGACAACACACCCAATTGCACTTTCTCTAGATTAGGAGGGAAGGAGGAAGAACATCAGCTCTTTGCCAGAGCCCAGTCTGAGGTTTTACTGAATACATGGCAGATGGCTCAGTGCTGGGGTTCTGCTTTGCCTAAACTGGAAAAGCTGGAACCAACTGTGTTTGGGTTCAGATATCCCCAGAATCCAGAGAGTATTCCCCAGGTACTCTCTGGAGCTTATCTTCAGGCTTGCCCCTTCTACAAAAGTAGGGGAGTGGAGAGAGACACAAAGGGAGGTTTGCCAGCTAGCAACAGGGAAGTGACAAAATGGAGCGTTGTCTCCTTATGCCATATAAATAACTGTTTCTGGAGTCTTCTGGGACACATTTTCATTTCCATTTTCTTTCTTGCCTTCCCAGAATCCTCCTTCCAAAAAGAAGTGATAGAGGCTGACCGTCAGATGTCATGTTTCTTCATGTGGTATCTTTTGAAAAAGGTTGACTCCAATGAGACTAAAAGAAAAATAAATTTCATTAATGATGAACTAATGCAGTCCTAATGGAATGCTCCTAGACTGACTGGGATATAATGGCATGGCAGCATAGCAGATTTCTGGATTTTAATGAGATAAGCAAAATAACTGCCCTTTACATCATACCATTAGTAGGCTGAAATTGATTAAACTAGAACAGAAACAGTTTGCCGACTGAGGCAGGTATACTGTGAACATCAGTGACACAGCAAAGATTTTTAGGTATAAATCACAGCCACAGAAACCTAAAAAAAATAAATTTAGAAAGCTGCACACAGTAGCAGATTGAATTGTTGATGCTTCTTCAAGTTCTGGGTGGTTGGGTTGGGTTGGGTTTTTGGGGTTTTTTTTGAGGGTTTTTTTTGAGGGGTTTGGGGTTTTTTTGTGTGTGGTTTTTGTTTTGGGGGGTTGTTCCTCCCCCCCCCCTTTCTTTTTCCAGGTCTGTAAAAGTTCAGAGTTCTCTATAGGTTGCAATGAACTCTGGAACAGGAAGTGCATAAATGTCAAATCTGAATAGTTTGAGATCAAATATCCTCAGTAAGATGGAAATATTTGGTGCCTATTAGACAGTTCAGAGCAATTTTGAGGTGATCGAGGTTTTCCGATTTTTACCACGATTTGGCACTTGTAATTCTGTACTATGATTCAAGCTAGTATTCATTGATATATCTGAGGTTGATGTGTCTCTAGCACCTAAGAAAAGGAAGTGATCTTCCTTAAGATTTTGGGCAATTGTTCTGTGGAATTTAGGTAATCTATGGTAAAAGTGTCCTCCAGTTAGAAGTTCAGGCTAAGCAAATGGCTTGAGTTGAACTCACAAAATACTTGATGTGCTTTTCAGGTATGAAACATGCTAGTCACTTTTTTCCTCACTGGAACTCTTAGGCAGGAAATAAGCTTCAAAGAGATGTTAGTGTAGCAGTGTGTTAGTAACTCCTCTTTGCAGTTGGATGAAGCCTTGAAGAATTTGGGATAAAACTGAGCTGTCTTAATGAAACAGCATTTTTTAAATTTTATTATATATCAAGCTAATAGCTGCTTCAAAATTTTGCTTCATTAACTGGGAAGCATTAAAAGCTCAAAACCACTGTGAAGGATGTGTTAATAAAAAAATATTAATGAAATGTGCTGACCTCCAGATATACGTTCCCATGCACAAAAATAAGGGCTCTGTAATTGAGAGCCATTGAGTATTGTGGCTACAATGGCTGAGTTAGCAGCCTCAGGTGCTGGCTGGCATTCAATATTGCCAGTTTTTTGCTCTGTTAGCTATATAAAGGGGGGGGGGGGGGGGAAGAGAGCCTTAACAGCAATCCAGTCTTTACTAATGGGAAGGTGCTTAAGATGCAAATGAAAAGCTCTGCTATCCCCTCTTTCAATATATATAGTAAGTATATTCAGTCTGTCCTCGCTTTCCTCCTGTTAAAAGAAATTTATTATTTGAGACTGAGCTGTGCAGATTTCTGTGCTGCTCAGTGGTTGTGCTACAATACAAAGATCATAGATCTCATTCCCATGTAGGACACCTCATTCTTTCTGTAGCAGAAACTCATTAATTTTAATACACACCAGTGAAGCAGCTGAGTGGGCTTTGAGGTCTCCTTCATAGCAGCGTGTTGTGTAGCTTCTGCACCACTGAGTTCATTATTCTTTTATTAAGAAAGCGAGGAGGAATATAGTGTGTACAGTCCTAATGCTATCTTGCTCAGATATCACAGGGCATCAGCACTCTCCAGAAACATAGAGAGCCTGCTTGAAAAATGAAATGAAGCATTCTTTGTTTTGTTTAATCCCTGAGTGAGGAACATGTGGCACATATTTCTACATGACTTGTTTCTTCTTGATTTCCTTCTTACTCTAAAGTTATGCAGGTCAAGGCTAGCAAAATTGACTGTGTACGAAATAAATGCCAGCAATGCTATAGAGGGCCTATAAAGGACTTGTCTACATTTCCTCTGCATACAACTGCACGTAGGGTAGCCTCCAATATTTAACTGTGCTGACCTGAGTGTTTTTACAGAAGTACACATTTGTTTTCTGTGTTGCTTCTTTAGGATTGAGCCTTCTTTCAAGCCTTGGGAGCCCAGTTCCATTTCTGCCAGTTCCTAAATGGGTCTGAAAATCTCAGCCCAGTTCTGCCAGGATGCACGAGGGAGGCATTTATCTAGCATTCAGGTCAGTGAAGCTTTTTAGGGGAGGCACACAGTGGTGCTCAAGACCTGCATGTATTGATTCAGGTCCAATTCAGATTTGAGTTCAGAATGGAGATTTTATTCAGCTGCCACACCCTCCAACCTCTTTGTCCCACCTCTGTTCTGTCAATACAAAAATGAATAACAAATAGAGAATCTGTTAATTTCAGCACACTGTCATTTGAAGTTAGTATTCAGGCAGAATACATGGTCATTTCTGCATATCCAATATTAGCCACGTTTTTACTTTGTTCGTTAAAGAAGTCTTTATTTAATTTCAGTTTTGATTCTGCAGAATTTTTCAGGACTCAGCTGTGGGAATTAAATCCTAGCAGCTGTTCTTAAAGCTTCTAAAACCAAGTCTCTCTTCTTTTCTCTTTTTAGGTTTGTTTCTCCTTACAGTCCCTATGTAAATATGCCCTTTTTTTATTGTTTTGCCCCAAGACGTGTTAATTTGAATTTATAGGCCTGAAATTCTCCTTCATATGTGGTAATTCCCATACTGTGAAAAATGGGCAACCCAAGCTCCAGCAGAGCCTTATCCAACCTACCTCTCCTGGGCAATGGTTCAGGAAAATGAAGGAAGGAAAGCATATTGGAATGTCTCCCAGTAACCCCATGCTGTTGTCTCCCTACGGTGATTGATTAGTATCCTGTCAAGAACTGCACACATTGATTGATGTACTGTGTGATAGAGGGTATCTGCTGTGTTTGTTTGCAGTTCACGTACAACAGAAATGTTCTATGTAGTGTCTTTCAGTTCTGCACTGGGAACTTGGGTGTGGCTGGACAGTGGAGAGGCAGGCAGCCTTGCTTTCTTGTCCTTGTTACCTACATAACAGGTTAGGTGAATTCTTTGGCAGGAAGACAAAGCAGATGAGCATGTTTTGCTAAGTAGACTTTTGTCTGACATGTGCAGAGACTAGAGGGCTCCTGTGAAGAACAGAGAGTAGACAAAAAGCTAAGTATTAGAAATGCTAAAAGAAAAAAGACTTTCCTGAAGACCCAAAGTGGTGTGCTGCAATCTAAAGATGAAGCAAAGTTTATTCTATGTATTGTTCTCCCCATGTCTGCATTAGTGTCAGTGCTTTCATGGTCCCCTGAGAGTTTATCAGCCATCAGAAATCCAACTTTTAGCCAGATCAGTGTTTCTGAATCTTTACACCACCCTCTGGTTGCTAGTTGAATGGGAAGGAGGTGAAAGTTGTGATCTCTTGGAAGCAGTGTGGCCTTGGATCAGTGTAAGCTGATTGGAAAGATTCTCTCACCTTTTATCATTGCCCTGTCAGGCAGAAAATAATATTTGCCTCAGAGTAAGTAAACAACCTGTTTATATTTAAGTTAATCACTGGAGGAGTTGATAACACCCACTTACTGTAGGAGGAAAGGTGTTTTCCATGACCAGATGTCTGCATGTCCTAAGTTAGGAGGACAGAGGGCTCTGGTGGCTGGCATGCTAAAAGTATCTGGCTTGCTATCAGGAAATCTCTGGTGGATGACTGAGGAGAGTTGGAATCAGAATAATAGGTTGGAGTATGAAAAGACACATAAATCCTTCCTCTATCTTGAGATCTCAGTTAGGCAAAAGGAGCCTGGCCAAGAGGCTGGGTAAATATTCTGGGAGTGTGTTAGCTGGAGAGAGAGGCTGGCTGCTTGGACAAAGGCAAATCCTTACTCTGAAATATCTTCACGAAAAGCATTGAAGCTTCCTGCCCAGAGGAAAACTCAGGCCTGGAGATAATGGAGATTTAGAAAATGTCAGGTTTTATGAAAGAGCCAGATGATGGCAGCATAGAATGCAACAGAAGACTGAGAAAACTCCTGGGTTAAGTAGCAAGAGAACTGCCCTTGAAAACTGAGAAAGAGTTCAAGCTTTCTGTCTCATCCTCCACTTCAGCAGTAGCTTTTGAAATATAGGTTTATGGTTCTGGGAAGAAGAAAAGAAAACAATGATTTTGTTCTGTGTACACATGTTGATCTTTCATAAGCTGTGCAATAAATCAGCCTGGAAATCTTTTCTGCGTGACATCAGAGATAAACAATTCCGCTTCGTCCTTTCAGACCCAGAAATCTTGTATTTTTTTCATCAGCTGTATAAATTCTTCTAGCAAGTCCTACCTTCTACAAATAAAATCTCCCTAATTCTTGTCATCAAAACCTAATCCGTAACTACTGTAGCCTTCAAGACAGAATTCAGAATATAGCTCTGTATATAATGGGAAATACAAGCTACGTGCGTGTTAGATTTTCAGTAGAAAAGCTTAACACCCGATGTCTGAATCAAAGATGATTGGCTTGAGTACCTAAGAAACTAATGTCTTTTTTTGTTGTGTAACAGGAAAAATGCTGTCTGTGGGAAAATACCAGCCTGTGTCTTCCTGGAGCGCTGTTTACTGGTATTGGCAAAGGACAAGATGATCACTGTGCAGGGTCTGTTTTCTCTACATCTACTGGTTTGTATTGGTCACAAAAGCAGGGAGTTAGGTTTTAACACAACCCTTCAGAATTGATTCTGCAGAGGTAGCCTTGCAGTCCTGGGGGAAACAAGCATGCGGCAGAGCACTTTCAGGACACATACTGTTATGAGATAGGAAGGGAAGACAGTGAAGCAACACAAGGCCACAGCACATTTGCAGCTGCTGTGGATATGCCTTACCTCTATGCTGATACCATCTGGAAGTGGGATTGCACCTCTGCGTGATGGTAATTCTCAACTTTGGGAGAGGTTCCACAAGCCAGGCTGCTCCAATGGTTTTATTTTAGTGTTTATTTCCAATGTTCCCCTCACAAGCTTATAGAAATAGTTTCCTGGATAAGCAAAAGATAAATGGCTGTGATGCACTTGAACATTGAATGCTCTTCTGCCAACAGAGACTACTGAATTAATGCTTGTTACATCTGCAGACTCCTCAATCTCCTTGGGGTTTAATTTGAAGTTTCAAGGACATGGGTACTTTAAACTACGGAACACTTACAGAAAGAAGAGGTGCTGCAAGGGGGAACTGGGACTGTACCAGCTTCTGATTTTCTGGGTGGGATGGGAGTGCAATACATTTTAAGTTCAACTGCCTTCTGGAATGGCAGACTCTCATTTCTGCTGTGACAGGCTCTAGCTCTACAAATCTCAGTTATTGTACAGTTGGCCCTAGTTTGTAAAGCAGAACCAACTCTTTTGCCTGCACTTCCTGCCACCTGAAAAGGAGGTGGTCTCCTATAAACAGCAGCCTGTTGTCAATCCTGCTTTACTGGGCTGCTTTGAAAAAATGAAGGACAATAACGTTTATCCTTGCATTTGTGTAAGCACCATTCCTGGGACTGCGCTCATTGTGAGTTTCTACCCCAGCACTTGCAAAAGATGAGATTCTGGCTTATTCTGGTTCTATTAGTTGTAATAGTAAATAAGGGCATTGGAACAAGAAAAAGGGGATATTTCCTTGATAAGCCTGCCCAGGGCAGCTCAGTGTTATGGCAAGAGAGCAGCTTCAGACGAAAGTTGACTCTCCTTTCCATTCCTGAGAGGTCTTAAAAATAATAGATGTCTGATGGGTTCCTCTGGCTAGTAAAAGCAAATTGAAACTATTCAGTAGCACCAGTAAGGGATGTCTGGAATTCCCATGAACAGAGAAGCGAAGCCCTTATCTACCATATGTGCAATAAAACAGGAAGGGGAAAATACCTTAATGGAGGGTGGGGGGAAAAAAAAAAAAAAAAAAAGAAAAGATACCTGTTGCTACTTACTGTCCAATGCAAACTGAAATCCTTGCCAAGAAGGAGAAATTGCTTAATACCCATACAGCACTTGGAAGATCTAAAGTACGGTAAGTGCTATTATTATTATTTTTACTACAGAAGCTAATATTGCTCTTCTAAATAAACATATTGGAGTTTTATCTTTAAAACATTGTATTAAAAGAGGCCTGTGTGATTTTTTTTTTAAAAGGAATGAATGCTATGGTACATTTATCAACACAGTAATAAAGCATTCACAATTAGACCCTCCACTTTGTACAGGCTTGGAGGAAAGGAATTTCTGAGTCAGCATGTGGTGCCATTAAACATATTTAAAGGTAGTTTAATAACAGTCTTTTCACATACTTTTAGTGTATATGACTCTTACTTTGAAAATAAAAAAATAAAATTGCTACTGGGGGTTGAGTGCACTGTATTCTTGCTATTCTGCACCTCTGGTTGTAAGTACTGCTATCAGGAAGGTGAACAAAACATGACCATGAAAATGGCTATCATAATTGAGGAGTGATACTGCTAGTGCACATATTCCAGGAATGCTAATTAGGTGCATGTCAGGGGTAAGCACACAGAACCTCACTACATGACTGTGCTGCTCCCCCTTGGAGATCTGTGTTTCTATTAATGAAATCTTTGATGTCTTTTCTAACCCATAATTTTCAAGATGGCCATGAATTGGTGTGTCTGCTGTACAGTCTCTGCTGTTATTCCTTTGGAATATCCTGACACTGTATCTTGTAAATTTTAAGGGTTTGAACAGCTCCAAGAAAACATTTTGCTCCTAAGTCGCAGCTAGTTTAATACCCAAAAGTTTTGCAGCTGTCACATGGCTATGCTGAAAATGTTGCACTAGCAGTGCAAAAGGTTGCAATGATGGAATGAGGACAAGACCTGCTGGTCATTTACTATAGAAACAGTAACTTTGTCTTTACATCTTTTCTGGGATAGGAAGGACCACTGTGGCTAGGTTATGAAGATAAATATGATACTGAGACTGCTGTGACTGTGTGACCCAGCCTGGGTTACTCTGGGTGAATAGCAATTCTTAGAAACAGAAAATCAAAAGGTAGGAGCTGGCAGCTGAACTTTCTGGGTTCTTTGAAAACCCTTGTCTCAAAAATCTCTCTAAATAAAACTACATTTCCAGTTTGATTTTAAGTGCAGTGAATGATTTTGTAGTAAGTTCTTCTGGGAGCTCTATAAATACGCAGCATAAATTAAATTATGTTGTATGTCTACTTAATGTTCATTTGATTTGCTAAGCAGCATTTAGAATTGCCTTCTCACAGAACATAAATATAGTATGAATATATCTACACATTAGACAGATTCTGGTCTGAAACAAAGTGGCAGTCTGGAAGTAGTAGAATGGTAACAAAAGAAGGTAGCATTTTCAAATAATAGACCTCACTAAAGGACTTTTATGTTGTTTCGTTTGAAAGTTAAAATACTGTTTTCTTTGCTGACACTGATGCATATGGCACTCTATCACATATTCTTTCTCCTACTGTTCATTTGTCCCAAGATGGATAGAAAGAAAATTTTACTGTATTTGAAAAAACTGCTTTTTCTTGATTATTCTAACTTATGTAGTGATATGCATGACAGCATCAGAGCCTCCCAAACTACCTCCTAATAACAAATATAAAAAATAGTACAGCTTTTCTTAGCCACATTACCTTCTGGGACATTGAGATTAAGATGATACATATACATTTACTTTGCATATGTACAGTAAATGTCTGCAAAACTAATATGAAGTTATCCACTTAGTCTTGTGTTCCATTTTCAATGTCTATATTTGCAGATAATTTTAACAGAGTTTCATTTATCAAAAGGAAGAAGCTAGTTTTCATAAATTAGTGCTTCACATATAGAGTGAAACTGTGTAGATTGCAACTGATTTGTAACTATAATTTGTCTGCCTACGTTCCTCTCATGATTTCAGTTTGCTATGACTTTATTCACAACTAGTTACAAGTTGTTTCATAGCATTACTGTGTGCTATTATGTATTTGCCAAGTTTTACCTCAAAGGTATTTGCATTTCAGTTCTGAGTGAAATTCTTCCTGTATAGTAGGTGATTTGCAAGGTGCTTTGTGATATTCAGTGATAAAAGGTGCTATGTAAGTTATCTTTGCTACCATATGGCCTCTTCATGTTCCCAGTTCAAATCCACTGGGAGAAATCTCTCAGAAACATCAACAGAAGCACATCTGGTCCACACACAGCCTATGACAGAGTATTCTCTTGGCTTGATTAGTCCTATGGAAGTTCAAAAGTATTAGGCATAAGAAGAAGAAACAAAGTGTTAAAGAAATTTCTTCACAGTTCAAACCCTAGGTTTCCTGTAGCAGAGTCTCAGGCATCAAATCTTATTTAAAAAAAAAAAAAAATTATTCAAATGGTACACCTGGGGAAAAAACAGCTTGAGCTGGGTTCCTCTGCAGAGAGAGCCTGAACAAAGAAATCCCTGAGCAATTATACACTTACAATCTGTGCAATCGTGCATTCTTCACACTTCTTTCATGTGCCTTTTGGTCCAATGGTGATTCTGGTCTGAGGTATTCTAACACCTTATTGGATTCCTTCACTGTCTCCAGGCAGGCCATCGTCTTGTTGAGTTGCAGCTTCTGCTGATGGTTGTACCCTCCTTATCTTCCGGTTTGTGCTGGCTCTGGAGGCCCTCTTTTGCTCAAGTAGGTAAAAGTTCAGCATATCTAGGTGAAAGTACACAGCTTGCAGCCTAAGGCTTCAGCAAATCTAGCTACTTATGCTAAGTAAGTATCGCTAAACAAACAGTATACCAAATCACACAATATTATGCTACGAACCCTGTGTCCTAATGCTGTGATTGGCTCCAAGTGATTTATTCTATTTAAAACTTACTTATTTAAGCTAAACAAGTAGCATTTCTTAACAAAAGCTTCTCAAAAATGAAAACCACTCTACAATGTATTTGAGATATGCCAAAAGTTGTTCTCAGTAGACACAAGCATAACAGATTTTAAATTGGCTTGGTCAGAGTGAAAATGGCTTGTAAGTGCACTGCTTACAAACCATCTGGACTTTCAGGTCAGTAGTTTGCTGCAGAAATGCTCCAGACCCTGCATATTCAAGCACAGCATGTTAGATTTTACTAAGCTCTCCTTTTCCCTTGTTGCTGACCACTGGTGCGCTGATATGAAAGTAAATGATGACTGTTGGTGCAGCTCTGTTCTGTGTTGCTTTCAGATGAGGCAAACAAGTACTCTTACCTGTGGGATATGCTGATTGTCATGCCTGCAATGCAGGCAGAGTTTCCTTCTACTGCTTACAGAAAAGCATGCCAAATTTGTGTCAGTGATTCTTTCCATTGCAGCCTTTTGCAATCTGAAAACATTTTCAAAAAAAAAAAAAAAAAAAAGACAATGCCGATGAGAATGACCTTTGACAGCAGTATAATGAAATGTATGGGAGGGAGAACTCAATCTGCAGACTTTGAAAGAAAACTTAATTCCACCTCCAGTCCTGCAAGATGTGGTGTTGGACCAAGGACTTTCAGTACAAGCAGCAACAGTGTACATTCTAATTCATGCGTGGTGGGAATAATCCCTTCTGGTTCATGCAATATTAATACTCAAGGGTTTTCTCCATCTGTTGTCACGTATACTTAATGTGTAACCTCTCTGAGGCAGGAATTCACTTTATTGTTTCATGCATTTACTGTGCCTAGCACAGTCAGACACTGTTAGGGGGATATAATCACTACTGTAATACAAATAACTTTTTTTTTTTTTCTCTTGGAGAAGTCACAGGAATGAAGGAATAATAATATCATTCCTAGGCGTGTAAACTACTTCCTAAAAATAGATGTATTTTTTTATAACTGAATGCAGGTATAAAAGTTACCTCATTACTTTACTTTAATGAAGGTCCAGATTCTCATGTAATATAACTCATGGAAATCTACTGATGAATGAACCAAACAGCAGCAGCAGAAGAGACTTTCTGTACTGGTGGGTAGATAAAAACAATAATCATGGTACCTGTGGTGAAGGTAGGAAAAGGAAAGTGGGGTCCCTGATGACTCTCGGCTCTGAGGGCACATGCCATCAGCATGATTTCTAAAGCACGCTCTCTTGAAACTGTCACCTCTGCCCAGGCAGAAGCATCCACTTCTTTGTCCCCGAGCACTAAGCAGCTTTTCTTTTTCCTGGACATTTCTACAGCTATGTTAGGAGGAGGATTCCAATTTGTAATTCTGCTGCAGTAAAGAAGGCAACTCAAGTGATTATATCAGTGTGGGTCTGTAGTGTTTCAAGTGAAATTCTTGTAAGTCAGACATATTAATGACTGGAAGGAAGAAGGAAAGGGGTGATGGACTTTCCATTGTTTCAACTAAAAGACAGATGATTGTTGGTTTTGAAAAAATTCCATGGCCTTCTAAATGTAAGATTAGAGGATTTAATGACCCTGTGTAGACCTTATGTGTTAATCATATTAATAATTTAGCAAAGATTAAGAAGTAGGTGCACAAAAGGAAGATTTTGTCTCTATATAGCAACTTCTAGAAGAAAATTTGATCTGAGGCTGCCTTTTTTTTTCCTCTTGGTATACTGAGTAACCTCAACAACTAATTCCCAGCTGTTAGTTTTCAGCATATTAATAGGTCATAGATAAGAAATAGATTAGACTCATGTTTGCATATTTACTTATCCTTTATTGTCCTGCTAACAACCTGCACTTTCTGAAGTAAGCAGTGAGCACTTTTCCAGCAGTGTGTGCTGGAAAAGCAAAGGGCAGAGGCAGCCATCTTGTTTGCCACTCTGTTGAAGTACATTTTTCTTTGGCTGATCCAAGGGGGAGAATTACATTATTTGTTGGGAGAAGCTAAGATGTGTCTTTGCATCTTTTGGGTGATGAACATCTTTTAATCTCTTTCAAACGTGTTTCATAAAATATTCCCTACTGGAAGAGCTTTGGTAAAAGTGCTTTGCAAAGAGAGACTGCTCGAAGGAATTGGGAAGGCAGTTGGGAAATGGTATTTTCCTCCAGGAAAACATTCAAGTAATTTTTTTCTTTGAAGACTTTTTTTCATCCTGAGTTAAGATAAAAAGCCAACAGTTCAAAGAAAACCCTATGTTTTAGGAGAACCAGGCTGGAAATTTCAGTTCACCTTTAGCTGCTAACAGCTAATACAGCTGCCTCTTGGGAATGGCTGTATTTCTCAAATCCATTCAGTTCTTTCATGCAAGCGCATTTTAGCTGATGGTATATTTCTTTCATTGTAATTTTGACCAGCTCAAATAGTTAGCCATGCATGGATGTGATTATGGGTGTGAGTGGAGGATTGCGGTGACTCCTTTCACTAAGGAGAATTCAATTTCAACTTGCTTGGACCGTAAGGGATCACACAAACTTCAGAAAATTGCAAAAAAGAAGTCCCTTCTGTGAGTGGGGAAAACCAGCACTTTTCATCAAGGACCACCAGCAAACTGTTGTCCTTCTGAGAGTGGTATGAGTTTCACTTCACTGGAGCCCTCCCAGAAAACGCCCTTCGTCCTGAATTTTCCCTTAGCCGGGTTTCCCTGTGCGGGGTGTCTGTAGCGAGGTGCTGGCAGCAGGGGGCGTGGCAGGACGGCCCCTGTGAGGGGAGGCCGAGTCGGCCCCGTGTTGGGCACAGCCGGTTCCAGCCGGTTCCACCAGCCCCGCTGCAGAGCGCAGCTGAGCCCCTCAGCCGGAGTGGTAGCACGTCTGTGAAAGCGTATTTAAGAAAGGGCAAAATGCCACAAAGGTGGTGAGGACTGGGGGGTGGGAGCAAGAGCAAGAGCAAGAGCAAGAGCAAGAGCAAGAGCAAGAGCAAGAGCAAGAGCAAGAGCAAGAGCAAGAGCAAGAGCAAGAGCAAGAGCCATGCGATCCCCAAGGTTGGAGAAGGAGGGGGAGAATGAGGTGCTCCAGGTGCCAGAGCGGAGATCTATGATGTGAATTGGGCGAGAGCTCCCTAACGCATGCCATCAGGTTACCTCATGTCTCTCTGATGAAGTCAGGCAAATGGCTTTCTGGCATTTGCTGGTGACAAGCCATGGCAAAAAATACCTCAGGTAGGGGAGAGCGCATATCCTTCTGAGCGAAATAACAATGTATATTTTTGCTTAATCTTTTCGTGTGTTTGTATTTTAGATCTTCTGAAACAAGAGAGTGGTTGCTTAGGAGACAGAAGATACACAAGTATTAATATTTAAATCTCTAACTGGGTCACTCACCTTTTTGGTCGTAATGCTGAAAACACTTGACTAGAGTCTGAAGAGATGGAAAACCTGACCATCCTCACTCGGCATTGCAACAAAATCTCAGCAGGGAGTTTTCCCAGAAGGTGAATTACAGTGCCAGTCAGGCTGCAGAGACCAAGAGCCCAGCCACAGACCAGAGTCTGCAATGGAAAGGCAAATCAGTGGCCTGTGCTAGAAGCGAGGTAGGTTCCTTAGTTACAGTTTCTGGTCACTGGGCTGAGTATAGATAGCCCTCTCAGTCTCCTCGTATTCTGTTTTCTTTTCCAAAGGCAGTGCGATGTTTAATTAGCTACAGTTTATTTCTTTTTATAGTGAAAATAAATATTTGCAATATACTTTGTGCAGTATAACATGTTATGTCTGATGTAGCCTGATGTACAGAATGTGAGCTCAAATGGTTTTTTAAAATTTGCACAACTGGAATTTGTTTTTTCTGTTTTTTGTCCAGGCAACTGGTACTCTCTTGCACACACACAGACACACACACAGAGGCATATTGATGGTTTCTGCTATACTTAATACTGCTGAGAAATGCAGGGGGGTTTTTTTTGTATTTGTGACATGTACTTTGCTGCTTTCCTTTAGGCATCTTAAAATCTTGTCAGGGAGGTCAGGTAACTTATGCTGGCTGCATCCTGGGCAAAAAGAGCAAGTCCTCTAATGGTATCACAGTGGGGTGACTGGGACTGCCAAGCAGCACATCTTTCTGGAGAATATGCTCAGACACTTAATGGTTATATGGAAGCCATTAGTGATTACATAGAAGTAATCTCTTCTATAGAATTCCTCACACTGCTTACAAAATCACTGAAATATCTTCCTACTTTGGGTTCACTCCCTTCTTCCCCCATTATGGCTTGAGGGAAAGAGTTTGTAAACCTATGGAAACTGTCCTGCATGATGTTAGTGAAAGGGAACAGTTAGAAGTTTTGCAAGAAATTTGCCGCACACTGCTTAGATTAGGGAGGACCATCAGTGGTCCACAGCAAAAACTGGCCAGAGCCAAGATACATGTACCAACCACTCCTATCTGTTAAGGGAATCACCTCTGTTTTCTAATGCCAAAGGTTTTCTTTTATTCAGATGACTTTAAGTGCTCAGTGAATATACAAGATGGATAGGCAAATGTGATACTTTATATTAGACAGACCAGTTGGTTGGGGAAAAAAAAGGTCTTGGGCAGAGAAAAGCCATTAAAGACCATGTGTCTTGAAAACTTGTCTTTTTTTTCCAGCTCTATCTTTTGGTTTGAAAGAAGTCAGCTCTCCTGATCAGCAGCTCCAAGATGTGAAGCTGCATGCCTAGGAGCTATGCCCAAAGTCTTTGCCACCTCCTTCGCCACCTCCTTTGGTTGGCTCCAACTCCGTGTTTGGGCTTTGGGGCAAAAACTTTGGAGCATCACAGCAGGTAAAGGGAGAGGTGTTATACAAAGAGGTCTTGAAAGCCCTAGAGCTTGCTAGATGGGAATTTCTTCCATTTTGCAGCTCCTGCAGAACTTAACACCGAGGCTGGTCCCTAAACGGTCCTTTCTGTGGCCTAGAGGTGGGGCAGACCTGTGCTATCTCTAGATTGCTTCAGGAAGATTGCTCTGACTCACAGGCCATTAGTGAGTAGGCAGGGTTTGGCTATCTGTCTCTTCCCTGAGCATGTCAAGATAACTGCTTATGGGCTGGATGGCCCAACCAAATAATTTTAAGCATGATAGTGTTTTATAATCCAAAGTTTCACAAAATATAAGATAATTTCTCACCTTGGAAAGCTTCCTATTTATTTATTTACTTATTTCCTGTGTGCAGTTAGAATATTAAAATCAATGTTGTTATTCACCCGAGTATATCCTATTTGACACAAAGAGGGATTGCAGAATCAGGTCCTCATCTGAATTATTTAGAATATAAATTTGTATAAATCAGGGACTAAATCAATTACAGTCACTGGAGATGAACCAGAATCCCTTTTGTGTTTCAATGTAAAAAGAATGAGAGTTCTTTTTTTTAATTAGACTTTATAGCACCTACTTGTACCCTTGACAATTTAACCGAACTTAACCAAACTGAGATCTCATCAGGTTTTAATTGTGTGGTGAGAGCATTATTAGTATAAGCCATCAAACGGCTCCGAAAACAATCCTATGATGTACCCCAGTACCTGGGTTTCATAAAGACATATAATCCCTAAATGCCTGAGCGCAGATTAGTCTGGTTTGGGTGGATAAGTAGAGAAAAGGTTGTCCTGTGGTAATACAGTCGTAAGAAATTGTTCTCTAAACATTCGGGTTTTAGTCTGCAGCTGGCAGTTCATCTTCATCTGCAACCTACCCTTTCTTACTAGGTTTTTGATCAGTCAGGGACATTATGTAATTCTGTGTCACGTAGCCTGGGCCATTTTCATATGCCTCTGCAGGGTAGGCCGGTCTGATTGCAACTTGTAAATTCACAACTTAGGCAAATTGTTATGTAACTGCAAGAAGATGTCTATTCTCCCTTTGCCCAAAGCTGTCACACATGGCTGGATTCTTGGTGAGTGCAGAGCAGTTAAGTTAAAGGCAGTGGAATTTATGCTATACCAGCTGAGAATCCAGGCCACAATGTGTATGGAAACCATAAAGCCTCTGCTTTAGTTTCTGATATTTTCTGGTATTTTAGTGTTTTGTTCTTACATATGCCTCTACAGTTACTTCTGATCTTTATTGTCTGGGTGAGAACAGGATTGAGCTTTTCTGTCAGCTTGCATATTTGTACACACATTAAAAAGTAACTCTTCTGCAATAGGAAACCACGGAAAGGTGTAAAGATCCATTTGTTTTTTGGATGAATGATGAAGGCAAATGCACCTGAAGAAGTCGGGGTGGGCAGGGCTCTGGCTGCTGCTGAGACTGTTCTGATTTATCAAGAGGCCTGTGGTGGTTCCTGGAGCATGGGGAGGTGAGTGCACTCCAATGCCACAGCCTGGTCTTGCCATTACTGTTGCGATAGTGAGCCCTTGCAAACATTGTTGCCTATGGTGTGTTCAGAGACTGCAGTGCTGGTGTTTTCACTGTCAAACCTCCAGTGAACTGAGTGGGGCTGAATGATTTCTCCCACCTCCACTACAGCTCTAGTATAGACAAGAGCAGAATGTGCTGCCTGCAGCCATTAGAGTCTACAGCACCTGGAGTTCAGGGCAAGAGAAAGCTGAAGTGCCAGCGGGTGACCTGGCTGCCTGAGGGAGTTTGTGAGTATACGGAAGTGTTTTGAGCTGAAATGGGATGAAGGAATTGAGGTTGCAATACAGATGTGTTAAAAATAATCTAAGCATGGCTGAATAGGCTGAAGAGGTTAAGATCAGCATTTACCTGTGCTGATAGTACCTTATTTTGTAAGTCTTAGAGGAAATCATTCAGTGAGAGCAGAATTATAGCAGTTAAATGGATGATAAGTGTTAACACTTTTAAGGCCTTTGATTCTGCTTTTGTCCTTCCTACCTGTTAGCTCTAAAGTACCTTTCAACTATCAACTGCTGTAACCCACAGCAGGTCTGTACTGTCATCTTTGTTGATCCTTCTAGAAATAAAAGAATGAAATTTATGTAATCTGTAAATAAACTTTCTCTCATGCTATAGATGATACTATATCCTGAGCTCCTACTAAAACACCATTGAATAATGAACATTGTATGTTTATATATATATATATACTATCCATTCTCGTTTAATGGTGACTGTTAAGTGTCTATCTGGAATAGAAAGGATATTTATTGCAACACTGTGAAAATTCTGCAGGTGCTTTGTTAATTTTTAGATAAAACACACAGCCTTTTATTAAATAATAATAATAATATTATATTTCCCTTAGTATTTCATTAAATACACATTCTTTTTCACAAATAGCTATACAAGAAATGCAGTGTAATTTAGGGTTGTATTGTACAAATGTGCCTTTGTGAAACCGACAGACCCGCGGCCTGTGCTCCCACCAGGGGGCAGGACAAGACAAAACTTAAAGAGCATTAAGGGGGACAAACCCAACAGCCCTGCTTTTAATATTCCCCCCCCCCGCCCCCGCTTCAATTTCTACAAAAGCACAATCTCTGCAGCTGTATGACTGAGTGAAAGCAAGTCTTCTGGTTTTTTGGAGGGGAGTTATGTAAACAATGCTTGGCTTCTGCTTCAGTGAATATATCCATATTGTTGCTTCTGAGATACTGTATGTCCACATGAACAGAAGTCCTATGGTCTATTTACAGAAACATTTAAAACTATATAAAGCTGTATAAGAAATCTGTATGTTTCCCATCTTGTAAAACACAGTGGTGTTTTAAATCACCTCTGCAGCATTTTAGCTATTATTTTTCTTAAACACAATTTGAAGACAATCCTAGACAGTACAATTCAAGACTGTAGCATTATATTGTCCTTTGTAAAAACAATGTAGTAGGAGCCTGAGGCTTATGCCATGCCCAATTACAGTAGAACTCTGACATCTTAAGTGTTTCTTGTGTCTAGGAACAGTGCAGAAGGCAGCCTACTTTCTAAGAGATTGCAGTGATCCAGTTGCACTATGATGAAAGGGGACCACTGACTGAAGCCTGTTTAGCCCAACCATAAGTCAAGTAGCTGTGAGGAGCAAAAGCTATTGCAAAAACTAGGTTTGTTCGTAAAAGCGGATATATGCTTGTAAGGAATGCTGTTCATAGTTAATTACAGCCTAATCCCAGATGATTTGAATACTCGTCTCTGAGCAAGAAGATCGTGAAAGACTTTTTAGTAATTACAGCACAGAATTTAATATGCGTAAAAAGTGATGAATCATCTGAGAATAGAAATGTATCAGCTATTTCTCAGGCCACTCCGAATCTACAGCTGAGGGGTGAAGCCTGTAGCTGTTACCTGGGGGTTGCTCACAGCTGTGATTTTACTTGTTTGCTACCAGAGGTACAAATCACCGGGCACCAGAAACCATGGTAGAGAGTAGCTGGGTTTTCATTCATCATAGCTTTGTATAGGAACACTCAGGCAGTGAAAAAGCAGCTTGAAACTGACAGCATACTTAGCTTTGCTGAAGGATCTCCCAGTCTTAAGGAGTGTGTTTCAGCAGTTACCAGCAAAGCAAGGCCCCCCTTGCTTAAGAGAAAGAGGTTCTCTTTATGATCTGTAATTAAAAACCCCACTAACTTGAGTATCTTTGGAGCTTTTGTTTTTCATTTAAACTTTATGAGTTTAAGCTCATTTGGCTTGAGAGATAAGTTATTCAGGTAGGTCAACTATGTCAAACAGGTAGTTAGAATAAATACAAACAGATGTGGAAGGTCTGAATGCTCAGATGTGTAAATAACTGCATGGAGGCCTGGCATATACTGCTTCTTACCCACCACTTCTGAATTGAAACTGTGAATCTCAGCATGGTCCTCTGCACTGTCAAAGCTTAAACCACCGCTTTTGAGTGATGATGGGTTGTACTGAAGAATGCATTTACAGGTAGTGACCACAGCACAGAAGTCAAGTAGCACTCTGCCGCAATGACATGGTTGTGATCATCTGCTAGTTCTCTTCCAAAGCTGCCAGAGACTTTGAGTATGTTTCTTCTATATTCTTGAGATTTCTTTCTCATTTCAAAAATCAAAATTATAAGGGAAAAATATTTAAACATCCAGAGTCTGGAATGCTTCAGAATCTATACGTGTAAGAAATTATACTTTTGGCTTTTACGCAAACATGTCATAGACTCACAGACTCATGCAGGTTGGATGGGACCCAGGATCCAGTCCAACCCACTTCTCAGAGCAGGGTCTCTACTGAGTTCAAAGTAGGTTTCTCAGGGTTTTGAAAACCTCCAAGTGTGCCTTGGGCTACCTGGGCTGCCTGTTCCACTGCTTCACGTCCTGTCACTGTCAAAAACTGTTTTCCTAATGTCAAGTCAGAACCTCCCATTTTAGTTCATGTCTGTTGTCTCTAATCTTCCTGCCAGGCATCTCTGCAAAAATCTTTATCTTCCCAAGAACCTTGTTGCAGGTATTGAAAGGCTCTATTAAGTCATCCTAAACCTTCTATATCAGTGCTGTGGAGGTGAATGTTTGTGTTCCTATATTTTCACTGTGACTATGACACTTCTATAACTGTGATACTATCTTTAGTTATTTTCTATACATTTAGATGGAACCCAAAATACTCTTAAAGTTTATGGATGGGATTATGGTAACTTCCCCTTAACTAGACAGGTATAGATGTGATATTTTAATATAAATATACAGTGTATCTATATGTGTAACACAGGCATGTATTACTTTAATATATAAAGATTCTATATATTTTAAGCAAGACATAAACATAATTTATGTATCTATAAATTATATAATTTTATTTCTAGCATCTGTCAAGTGCTTTAAGCAATTTTTGTACTATTATGCTAAAACTCCTTCAGAAATCTCATGTATTTAAGTGCAGAAAAGTAGTAACTTTTATCAAACAGCTCTGGTCTGGTAGGACTAGAATTGAAAATTTTCTCATCCTGTAAATAGAGAGAAAATGAAATATTTTACCATTATTTCTGGCCTTATTCATTCTAACATCATGAGTCAGCCCCCCCCCCAAGACAATAAAAATATTAAGATTCTTTATATGTCCCTTCATTTTTGTTTATAGTTCTGTTTGTCTCATGGTTTAAGCTTTCCCCACTGGCTACTGGAGTTAAAAACTATTTTCCGCTACTGCAGCAACTTACAGGGGCCAAAATGAAGGGGCGGTGGGGGAATCTCTGAGTACTTTATTTCAAAGGGAATGAGCTAGCAAGAACAGATGATGGTCTGTGTACGGCAAACTGAAAAAAGTACCAGGGAAAAATTTCCTCAGGCATATTAGTCTGCACTAACTTCCAGAGGTATAAATATCCACAAAAAGTAGAAGCCAGAAACAATGCTTTTATTATTTTTTACCTCAGTAGAACAATTCAGAAAGTGGCTTCATCTGTGGGAGTTTTCACAGATGGCTGAAACACAAAGTGAGAAAGTTTTCAGCTAAAAACATTTGGCAGAAAACTGAAGGTTTTTTAAAGCAGCTGCAGAGACAGTAGCTTATGCCTCATTTTCCTCCCTTGGCTTGTTCAAGGCTGGACTCCATGGTGCTCTTGCAGTGATAGCATGGGGTTTACAGTGATGCTGCTCAGGAAGCTCCGTATGTATATGGTGGAAGCCACTGGTATATCTAATTGGTCTGTATTCCACATCAGATGATAAGTTAAAACAAGTAGTATAGGAACTCATAAGTACTTACATACAGGGCAAATATAGTTCTGTTTTGTGACAGTGAAATATATTAATATGCCTAAAGCATGCTTAAATAATAAAAGTAAGTCCAAACTCTGAATTATAAAGTTAAAATCAGATTCAGGTTAGTGAAATAAAACTATGGGGTTACCCTGGATAAAACAGAGGTCAGAACCTGCCTCAGGTTCAGTGGTAAATAAAAATCAAGAGAATACTGAAAGCATGCACACTGTTGTCATAATTGCATGTATTTCTTGAAGGTGTGTATTTCAGTGACCAAACCTGCATGTTATCCTTCTGGAAACTTTTTTTTTTAAAGGTAATATCTTGTTTTTAAGTTAATGCCAGAATATTAAGCTATTTAAGGTTATTAGATAATAATCAGGTATTCAGAAAGTTAAAACAAGATCACCTATTTTTAATAAGCCTGTAATCTCTGATGAATCGAATGTCATGATCTTAAATTCTGAATGTGATTCTGAAAATTATTTCTCTTACTGTACTTTATAAGATTTCTTATTAGATAATTGTTACAGGCACTAAATGGATGTCTCTCAGGAACATTCAGTTAATAAATTTAAGTAAATGACTGTCTTTCCACTGAAAACTGCCAGAAGGAAACCAGCACACATTTGAAACACACAATACAGTAGAGTTGAATGTCTTCTTATTTTCTTTTTTAACTGTTTCTTAATCCACATATTCTTGACTTTTTTTTTTATTGTTTAGACCATATTTTATAAACTTATTTGTTACCCTGTTGTTGTTAATTCCAGATGACTGACAGGAGAAACTAGGGGCTGAATGTCAAAGTACATAACTACAGTAGGAGGAAGATCAGGGTAGATTTAATATATGTTGTTGTGAGTTGCTGTTCCCAGTGAACAGGTTCTGATGAGGTATCTGGTTGATGTGAGGAGTTAAGGAACAATCATGCTGCTATGTATCTTTTTTGGTCTAATGTGGCTACTTCCAGGAATGAAAGAGGTGAAAGGTGCCGAGTCCATCTCTTTGCACAGGGGTCATTGCAAAAACATGATCTAACCTCACCTATGATGTTGCCTAGATACAATTGATTAATGTGTGATGGATGCAATTTACATTTTTTTCTAAAGCAAGGTATAAGATGGAATTTTGAATCAGTTAAGATACTTTGCAGCAAATGGCAACTTGTAGGAAAAAATTAAATAGTGAGCTGAAGAAAAGAGAATCTGAGAATAACAATATAAAATTTCTCCTTGATTTAATTATGATTATGAAAGTGAATTCAAAGTTTCTTTAAAGCCCTTCTTCTATGTACTGACTTTTCATTTGAGAATCTCAGGAGTTCTAGAAACAATTAATTAACCTTCTTAATAATTCTGTGAAAGAAGATCGGTAATTATTATAAGAATCATTTTAGAGTGGCAAGGCACAGAGAAGTTAAATAGTATACATAATGTTAAATACTTCGGTAGTGTCTGAAGTAATTACAGTGTGAATTTTGAAAGGTAGAGTTGGGATCTGAGAACAATCTAAAAAAAGATAGCCACCTTTAGGATATCTTAGATTGAGAACAAGAAGTAATTTTCTAATCTTGATACTCTTGTTCTTTTAACTATTGGACCTAAAAGCTGTCAAACATTAGTTGAACAGCAATCTGGATTTCAGTAGCTATAGGAACAGATGTAAATACAAATATCTCTTATGATGAATTAGTTTCTATTTGATATTTTTCTAAACTTCTTTGGATCAAAAAATTCCAAGAAAGTCTTGGCTTCTGAAGTATTTTTCTAACATTCATAGTACAGACAGACACCTTACAAGATGAGTACAGCTAATGGCTTATGTACTAGTAGGCAATCTTTTCTTAAAGAAGTCTGCTTTAGAGCAATGGCTTGGGGAAGCATAAATCGTTATTTTTAATGCTAACGTTGATACTACTATGAACTGTATGAATTCTTCCTGACGTGAGAGCAATATTTTGGATCATAAAAATAGAGATTAAAATACAGACAAAAATGTAAAAGATGATGTGGAATCTGATGTGTTTTAATGAAGAAAAACCTCATGGTCAGCACTCAAAGCTTATGTGAGGATAAACTAGATCCTACAGGAGGAGTACAGAGGGGAAAAGGAGCTCCAAAAAATTCCTGTAATGCAGCTAAGAATAGTTATTTAAATTTATTGTTATGTTCAGTGACAACTATTGTAATACTGAAAAGAAAAAAACAGAGCAGTGATTACAGTTATTTCTCCTTAGGTGCTTGTGTTTGAGTTTTGATATGATGCTTTGACTCGCTTCCTTTGTCCCCTAAGCTACAGGCAGGTTGTACAAGCCCAGCCAAAGGAGAGAAAAGGCAATCTCTGTTTCTCCCCATATCTGTAGACTGATCTTGGAGTAAGGAAACTTACAATTTGGGACGACTCATCTGCAGCTTCAGTGGACAATGAAAACAATACCAGCTGTACAGTTTGCAGGGAGGGCCTAAAGCCATGGTATTCCCGTGGCCAGGAGGAGGAAGAGGGAGTACTGTACACCTCCAATATACATGGACTCTCTTTATCTGGGGGATTATGAGGGAACACGGTTTGGTAGATTTCCAATTATCTTTACTACATCCACACATTGAGCATTATCTTTCCATTGCTGAAAGAGAAGTAGCTAGGAAGTTAGCTGATTTTCACTGTGTGATAAATTGACATCCAGGACTGAAGAGCTGCAGATTTACACTTGGCTAGGCTGCAGTGCATTCCATTGTGTTCAGTTCCTCCCTGTGTGGTCTGATAAGGCTGTTTCAGAGCCCTTCAGCTTTGATTTCACATGAATCTACTTTTCTTCTCAGCCTCATCAAGGTGTGAATTAGAACACTCTTCATTAAATACATTAATTAGAGGATTAGCTCCAGCCTGATGACTAAGGGATAATTCTTCCTTGGGTGAAAGAAGTGCAGTGTAGATGCAATGTACTCTTTCCTCCAGGCAAATGGGAATGCAGGATGTGAAGATAATCTATAGATAGATACATACATATTGTGGAGTAGGAAACTCCTTCAGGTTTTTTTCCCCTGTATCTTTCATTTCTTTTGTAACTTTAGTTGTGTGTGTAAAGTATTTTATAAAATAATTGTATTTAATGTTGGTTTAACTGAGAAAATGGAGAGGAAAAAATAAGAGACATAAATCTAACAGAAAGGCTATAGATATCTTCTTGGCTTGCAGATACCTTCTTCAGTGCTGTTTCCATGGAAATTATTTATAGTGCCTGGAGGGAGTGAAGTGCAGGTCACAGCTCTGCAGAGCTACAGTAGTCTCTCAGCCCAGTTAGGCAGAATCTGACAACAACAAATGGGCATGTCTTTGAATGGAGCTCTTCTCTTTCAGAGGAAAATGTAATCTCTTATAAAAATGTGGCTTTGAAAGAAAAATATTAATCTCTATGGCAGTTCAGGGTGAAATTGGAACCAAGACCTGTCAGTTTTCATAATGAAAACATCTTCAAACTCGCTTCCCTCCATTCCCCCTCCCCTTACTGCTTGAAGGCGTTAAGGGTTTCGTCACATCTATTAGAGCAGAATTCTAAGTACCATTTTGGATAATCACCATGTATTCCAGTTTGGCTAGTTATTTTACCGCTTGAATCTACCCGGGATATGCTGAAACAGAGCACAAAAGACAAATCTGGCAAATGCTGTGGGTATTGTCAATCATCCAGAAGCATATTCTGCATTTTATTTGCATAAAAATATATCTTATATAAAATATGGAAGCATATATAGAATGTTTTTATATATTATATTTACATCTTTATGTATATTACATATATGTGTATTTTTTCTTCTCCCAAAGTTACAAAAATACATTATATAACAATTTGTGTGACAGCCTTTTGTGGAAAGGCATGCTTCCTATAAAGAACTTGTAAAGAGCAGTGATATATGGACTGCAGTTTGAATTAGAGTATCAATCTTCCATTTTGTCACAAATCGCTAGGTGGTATTAATGCAATATTAAGGAGTTTCTTACCCCTTTCTGTCAAGAAAATATCCTTAAGAGCATTTGATTCACACGGTGTATAGCCCAGCCCACAATGAAGACAAAGATACAGATCCCCTCTTGTTGCCCTGGAACAGACTGAGATGGTGACTGGGGTGTTGAGGCCTGCATTGATTTGCAGTCAGAACTGTGTAGAATGGGATGCAGCTGGGTGTGGTATGTTGGTCATTAGTTCTCAAATACACTGCAGAAAGATGAGTTTTAAGCAAGGAGATTGTATGACCAAGGCAGAGGTCCTTCCAAGAGCATTTGTGTTTCAGCTGTTTGTAGTTGGCTTTCTGTAGGCAAGGTCTAGTGACTGTATTTTCTGTCTGTGGTTACCACAGTGTGAATCTATTATTGGTCTATTAGCAAAAAAAGTGAAAATGTTTTTAAATTTTTCTCTTCAAGAATATTGAAACCAAAAGGAATTTGTTATTTTCATCATTAACTTTTTTTTTAAGAAAGAGTAATTTGTTTCTTAGTCTCTTTCTTCCTAGTTTATTAGAAAATAATGAATACTCCCTATACTCTTCCAAGTTTAGGATATGCCATGGAGTTACCTTTGGCCTATGCAGGCCCTCTGTGAACCTGCTGTGGAAATAGCTAGAGTGTAATAGTGTGTGACCAGACATTGTCTTTTCCATTTTGTTGGAGAAATGTAGTATGTTCAATATGACAGTAAGTCACGTCAGAATGACTTCATGTACATTCCAGGAAAAGATAAATGCAGGAGGAAAATAGTGAAATGGAATGTCCCTTATTTTTGTTGGATGGTAAATATTTACACTAAGAATGATAATATTTGTCATTTGATTTTGCTCTCATTCATCTTTGAATTGTTGTAGATACTGTTATAATGTACTTTTCCAGTAGTTACTTCAAAATGTAAATGACAGTGAATAATAGTAATCACTCTGAAGTGTTTAACCAGCAACTCTACTCATATAAATCCAATTTAAATTGTTTTAGCCACAAACCCTGACTTTAAGTCTTGCTTACAACTGTTTTTCAGATTTAGTTTAGTGTCTGAAAGGTTCTGCCTATTGTAAAGTGATACACTTTCCTGTAACTTCTTAGCCAAATGAACTGTGAAAATTGGAGATGTTGAAAAGATATTGAAGACATGCCATGTCTGCTGGTCATATCAAGCAAGTAACTTTTATGATGGCCTAAGTACAGTGACAAGATTCATTATTGCTGTTGTACTTCTTTTGTTTTGGTTTTTTTTTTAATGGAAAGGTAAGTTTTTACCATTCTAAAATTGTCTAGAAATGAAGGGGAAAACAATGTGTATCTTACTGATCCTTTTCTTTTTCTTCATTTGACTGACATGGTATAATATGAATTCATGTAGTCTGTGTGTCTGTCCTCATAGTAGCTTCTCAGAGGGGAAAAAAGTGTTGAATTTCCAATTCCATACCAGTGTTGTGACAAGGTCTCTCTACCTCCCCCCCCCCCCCCCCCCGAATATCTATTAATTTGGGGGGTTTTTTCATTTGGAAGATAGCCTTCAAATTCGCACGGTGTTTCCAAGTTCAGTTGGGTAGGCCTCTTTACCACTCAGGTGTAAACATCATAGAACCTTAGAGGTGTCTGCTGGCTGGAGGTTACATATTAACTGCAACCTAGAAATTTAGCGCTCATCTCATTAATCCATTTGAAACCATCTGTCATAAAAAGATGCACTGTGCCACATCACTTTTTTTTCCCCTTTGGCATCTGCCAATTAATTTTTCTATCTCTGAGAAATGTGTTGTTAAATTCAGTAATTTTGTGGACGTGCTTTTGTCAGTTTGGATACCTTGGATGATATTTATTAAGATTGCTTTCATTAAAAGAGGCTCCATTTGAAATCTTTTCTATATGGCAGTAAACAATTCTTCCTTTGGTGTCATCTTTTCTTGAGACGGACTGTTCTGAACAGCAGTATGCACAAAGCTGTTCTCCCTAGGAGATGCTCTTGGGAAAAAATGAGCAAAACAAAACCATCCCATATGCTTCCTTCTTGTGCAAAATGTGTTCAGATTTCCACAGTGGTATGGAGTGAATTATCTTAAATATGCTGGGATCTGCCCATGCATGTTGTGCTCCATCCCTATAGGCATGGACTAAATACAGGGAGCAGTAAGAGTTGTGAGCCTTTCCCAAAAGATATGGTGAATGGAAATTGAGTACTTAAGTGCATTCTGTAGTATTAAAGAGAGTAAATCTGTATGCGTTTCTAGGACATCATGCTGTGACAGACTGAATGCCAGGCTGTCTCACTAACTGTGGTAAGAGATTCAGCAGATGATAATTTGATCTGTTGTTACCCATGGTGGTGTTATGAAGATGTATACTAGTTAGCTCTCAAAAACTTAGTTTTAGGTTGATGGGAATAACTGTTGTAAGAAACAGCCCTTTTGCACCATTATGGCTGCCTGAACAAGGCACACTTAGGTATTTCAATATTCCTTCTTGACATTCAATAGCATACTTGGATCCATGCTGATCCTTTTGCATAGATACTGAAAAGAAACCTTATTTTTCTTCGTAACAAGCGAGATGGACTACTTCACTTTTCAAGACATATTTATTTATTACTTTTTCTCATTGTGCTTTGAAGCTGTTTCTTAGTAAGAGAAGGCTTACGTCAATGACAGTCTTCTGAAAAATAAATTTTTAGCAGAGTATTAATCAGCAATATTGTTTTTGCTGCAGGTCTTTTATACAAGCTTGTCCAGCACGGTAGAAGACCCTTTTTTGCTTTTGCAGATGGAAATAAAAAGATACTGTTTCTGACTATATTTTGCCCTCAAATTCTCATGCATATAATTGCAGTGGTAATTTGCTAATTGCTTGCTTCTTTTTTTGATCTACAAAAATCCTGAATATAAGCAGTCAGAACCCAGAATATGTATTCCAAGAGAAGCTCTAAAATATGATTTCATAACAATGAAACAGTATTTTAACCCTATCAGATCCTTCTATTCCAATGGTATCCCTATTCTTTCAATTGGATAGCATCTATATTTGTGTTTCATTATAATAATACTATAGTAAAGCTGGGTGGTTTCAACTCCATTGTCATGATAATGTTTTGACATAATACAGCTTCTCATTTATATTATAAGTTGCTAAGAGGTGGTTTTTAATTGATAATTAGTTAGCAAACTGGTGTTTTAGTTTGGTAGCCATTGTCTGCTGTATGCAGAGGCTGAAAGGAATTGCCTGCTAGAAATTAGTACACTGGTTAACTTTACAGTTACGTGAGAAGAGAGGGGCAAGCCTCCCCTGATGAATGCCTTGCAATGAATTCTTTTTCCTGAGGTGCTAATTGAAGTTTAACAATAAAAAAAAGATCAGATTGGCAGTGATTAGTGCAAACTCTCACAAAGACCTGTACCCACTTCTGAAAATTTTACTGGCCTAAATGGCTTCTTGGCTTTGGTTTTCCATTGTACCCGATTAATCTTATTTTATTTCACTGAAGTGAAATAAGTAACAATAAATGTAGGGTAAATGGGTTCTTTTCAGCTGATGGGTAGCCATGTGCTTATCAGCCAAGCAGAAGAGTACTACTCCTTAATGTGAATAATGCTTCTATACTGAGTTTTGCACAGTACTGTTTGAGGTTGCTTTATAAGTGAATTTAACACAATTGTCCCAAATTTGCAAAGAACTCTGAGATGGACATTCCTGGTGAAATATTCAGGAGAGATTTGGTTGTTCTGTGCAGTTATCTACTAGCCATTACCGTGTGGTAGCTCTACAGAGACAGAAAATATAGAATACCTGAGATTTTCCAATAGCACTTCAGGTTCATGACTCTTTCTCTAGAGCTTATTTCACAGCAGCGTGTGCAGAACCATTATGAATAAACATCTACTCCTGTGTTTGCATAGCCAATCCATACAAGCATGAATGAGAAGAAATGATAATTCTGCAGTTTACTTACTTGCGAGGGGTACTTGTTTCTATAGTCATTACTTTATCTTTTTCTCTCTCTAGGATTTTAAAGTATCAGTGCAGTAGCTTATACACATGAGCAAGATGATACAAAATGCACAATGAAGAATTCTAGGCAAATAAATAATCAGCTGTCTTTGGCAGGATGGTGTATTTGAGAGGAAAAGCACTTAGTGTAAGCTGAAGTGACCACAGGTAATGTAGTTCCATGGATGTGTCAGTTGCCTGTTGTCCTGTTGGCACTTAAAGCTTACATTTTCTATTACAGTTCCAGGATAATTATGCAGCTCCCTGACATGAATGGACTTGGTTAGTTCCTAAACAGAGTATGTTTGCAGTTGAAATCAAATGCAGTCAATGCTTTTGGATTCTGTTAATTAGGGCTGGCGCTGAAGGCATGGGAGAGAAATGTGCAGATAAATTGTGTAAACTGCTTTCAGCTCAGGTCTGTAATAGTAATTACATATGGAAATGCATGATGCAGAATGATTAATTTTTCTTATGACTCAAGCCTCACTCTGGGCTTGTGCTAAGGACTGTTTTGTATGAGCTTTCTGCAAACGAGTATCTGATCATTTGGGCTGAGAAGGCAAAAGTAACCAGATCTGATGCTAAATGGAACCATTCCTTTGGGTGAAGTTGGCTGTACAAGCTGATGTGTCTTAGCTGTACTAATCTAGTGATCTAGCTAAGATCAGGAGGATATTTGGCCTTTTGAATTAGAATAGAATAGAGTATTTCAGTTGGAAGGGACCTACAACAATCATCCAGTCCAACTGCCTGACCACTTCAGGGCTGACAAGAGATTAAAGCATGTTATTAAGGGCATTGTCCAAATGTCTCTTAGACACTGACAGGCTTGTGACATCGACCATATCTCTAGGAAGCCTGTTCCAGTGTTTGACCTCTCTCTCAGTAAAGAAACATTTCCTAATGTCCAGTCTAAACCTCCCCAGTGCAGCTTTGAATCATTCCCATGTGTCCTATCATTGGATACCAGGGAGAAGAGATCAGCACCTCCCTCTCCACTTCCCCTCCTCAGGAAGCTGTAGAGAGCAATGAGGTCAACCATCAACCTCCTCTTCTCCAAACCAGACAGACCCAGAGTCATTAGCTGCTCCTCATAGGACATTCCTTCCAGTCTGTTCACCAGCTTTGTTGTCCTCTGGATGCATTCGAGTACCTTCACATCCTTCTTAAATTGTGGGGCCCTGAACTGCACAGAGTGTTCAAGGTGAGGCTGTACCAATGCTAAATACAGTGGGATAATCACCTCTTTTGACCGGCTGAATTATGTATGGAAAAGAAAACTTCGATATGATCTTTACACCTGCAAAGGAAGGACCTTGGCATCATAGCATTTTATTGCGAAGATTAGGATTATAGAAATATCTAGTTTAACCTCAAAGCATGGTTAGCCATCAGCTCAGACTAGGTAGCTCAGGGCTTTGTTCAGTCTTGAAAACCTCCAAGCAGGGAGATGGCACAGACTCCTTGGGGGACTACCTGACTGCTTGACCGTGGAAAAGTCCCTCATTACAACCAGCCGGAGCCTCTCTTGTTTCAGATTACCCCCACTGCCCCTCACTCTCCTGCCATGCACCAGTGTGAAGGGCTTGGCTCTGTCTCCTCCATAATCTCCTTGCAGGCACTGGCAGGTTGCCAGTGAACTGGAAGATATGTTCAAGAGCTGGAAGATATGTTTGTAGCACTGTTTATTTCACCTGTATTTCTGTGTTCCTTTTGAATGTTGCAGAATAGTATGTGAAACAGCATGTAGATCCAACAAGATATATTGAAGCATCCCGGAGTATTTTTGCTTTTTAAGTCTCAAGCTTTCATAAATTCAGATTTTATGGGAGGAGTAAGTATGCAGTGTTTTTTTTTTTTCTTCCAAACCTGACTTTTAAAGCTCCTGGGGGTGGGGAGAAGAAATGAAAAAGAAACAAACAAACAAACCCCAAAAGAAAACAGGTAAGTTTTGATTTTCCTTGGATTTGTAATTCCATTCACACTAACATTCAGTCTGGCTGTGACGTGTGCATGAGAGTGTTGGTGAAACTCCGCTTGTAACAGAGGTATTGATGTGTTCACAGTCAATGAAATCTTAATGCTTCCCTTTTACATTAGGTGCACCTGAATATAAGGCTGACTTTTTTTTAATTAGGATCTCAAGTATGGCAAAGTAATGATTGTTTTGTATTTTTTTACATTTTAACTCTCTAGATCTGTTTGTTCCTCAGTAAAAAATGTACAGTGAAATAGGAAATAACACTTATTCCAGGGCTGAAATTTTTTTATCTTTGATGATAAAGAATGGTATTGAAATCAGAATGGGACAAATTAAGTTCTGTCACACAGCAGTGGTTGACTTTCTAAATCTATTATTAGTGAACTGCGACTGTTTAAATCAGCACTGGGTATGGTAACATGAATTTTTGAATTTATTTAATAAGGGTAATCAATATCTGTTGGAAGGCAGTTCTAATAAAGCCTCTTAGAACAAGATGAAAAACGAAGGTTAATTCTTGGAGTTCTTGTTCAGCTAGCATCAGTGGGGACCTTGTTTAAATGAAGAGGGAATTTGGTTCAAAGATCAAACACAGAGGTCTATCATTTTTCTTGAGTATGTTTGTATTTAGAGGTTGGCTATAATAGCCACAGCAGGCACAATGGGATTGCATGGATGTATGACATAGGAATACTATATTTTTATGTGAGCAGTAAGAATGCTTTCTTGTAATTCTATTCAAGTTGTTTGCTTTAAGGAAAAAATAAGGAAACAATGTTATGGTTATCTAGTCCACTGGATATAGACACACCTATTGCTGCACTGTACCAGTTCTGTTTGTAACCATGACAAAAAAGGGAGAAATTGACTCTCAGGACTGTAGCAAATAATACCAACGTACTGAAGTGGAGGAGTACAACATCAGCTGTACTACCTGGACTCTGCCCCATTTGAGATGCATTGGTAGGAGATGAGTGGCTGAGAGTTGGATTTCATTTAAATGCTCGTACATTTACATTTCAGATAATTGATTCTTGGGTTTGTGAGGTTTTCTGACTCCCTGTTCTGGTTGATTGCTCTTTCATTTTTAACTTTTGTATTCTCATAAGTTCCTGTGATGTCTAATAAACCTGGCAATGAGAGCACATTACTGTTAGGAGCACAAGTTTCTTCACATTAAGTGTTGAATCTGTTCCTCTAGCTAAGTAATAACAACCTCTATACATGTAACACCAAATGTTAGCTCTTTTTTTTTTTCTTTATTCACCAGTAACAGAACAGTTTTTCAGCACAGCACTTGTACTTTGAACCTCTTCTTACTCCTCTAAAATTTTGGTAACTTTCTCAGCAGGAGTCAGAGACCAAGTGACAGCTATACTCAGTTCAATAAAGTGCTGTGAGGGGTTATTGACTGCAGTGGCTTTGGCTTTCTGCACACTTTTCTGATCTGAGATTTTTCCTTTATTTTCCTTAAAGCACATTTCACTTTAAATTTTGTGGTTCCTAGTTAAAGCTGATGATCTCCTTTAACATTGCTTTGTCAGACTGTTAGTTAAGCAGTGCCATAATACACTAGAGTCTTTGTTTTGAAATCCAGTAGCTAAATTTACTTAACAAATGTAGCCTCTACAAAAGTTAATGGAATTAAACCAGAGCTCTGACTTGACTCTTACATCTTAGCACTGAAAATAATTTGTCCATTTACTTGTTCTAGCTCACAGCTTAGCACTGTTCAGCCTTTGACCTGGAGAACTCTAAGCCACAGGACAAATAATTTGTGTGAGAAGGTCAGTAGAGGTGGTCATGGAGACTTTACACAGAGAATGTTTGTTTTGAGGGTATTTTTACCTTCCTGCTAAAAAATGGAGTAACATGTTACGTAAAATCCCTCCTAAGTTACAGATAAAGATCCCTTTGTTGTCTGTACTGTAATGACCAGCACTATCTGACAGTATGTGGTTGCCCAGGAATTTCTATTCTTTGCTTCTTTCTCACCACCTGCAATGCCTTGCAAACAAAATCCTACCTGCTATATTAATTTATTGACTCTCCCCTCTAGTTTTAGCACTATTTCCATTCTTCCTCTTACTGGTCATATTTACATTTCTATATTTTGGGGGTTCCTTAAACAATATCTTAGACAACAAAACCAGCTGGTTTCCTGTTAGTCTTACAATATGAACAGAGTACTTTGTTCTCGTATCTTAAAAAGGGAGATTCTCTTGTTACTACTGTCACTAACCATTAGACATTAATTTTCCAATGATTTAACACATTTTATCTTAACAGAGGTTTTAAAGTTTCTTCACTATCAGCTGAATTCTTTCACTTGTTGCAAAAATATTACCTAGAATGAAAAAAGCAACTTAATTGCATGAATTTGATATACAGTGATACATTAACTGCACAAAGTTATGTAACAGTGGGAAAGTAAAATGGTGACATAAGTAAGACCCACGCCAATATATTTTAATGTGGATTTGAGTCTTAAACTTTAAGCTTACTCCGCAGCAGAATATGGCTGATTTGCTGACACGCTTCCCCCAGAAGAAGGAAGTGTTTGTATCAAATCTGAGTAGGCAAAGCGATAAGTAAACCTGGTCACAATGCACTTATGAATGCCTAAGTCCATGCAGTAAATACCATAGTCTTTGAACATTTGTGAGTTCAATGGATAAACCCCAAAGAGTCATCATACAAAAAAGATGAACAAATTGTTTTCACACAGGAATTGTGTATCACATTTTCAAGGGCACAGCAGGAATCTCACTGTCCCCACCTACTAATTCCAGTGTTCATGCATGTCACTCTGCACACGTAGCACATGTTGGCCCATCTTTGATTATTTGCTTTGTACACATGAGTTCAGTCATTGTATATACACATCAAAACACTGGAGCAATGCAAATAAGGAAGACTTGTAACAAACAGCCCCCACCCTCTTAATCATTTCAGTGGAAGTAAAAATTGGCAGTAGAAGATGCGCTCACTTCTTAGCATGCGGGCTTAGACCTGGATGCTGGTAGTTTAGATGTTCTTGAATGGAGGTTTTCCTTCCAGTCTTCAGCTGGCTGCAATTATATTTCTGTCATCTGTGCTGATTTTTTTTTTTTTAAATCTTACTAAATATGAAAGCAGAAGCAAGGATAAACATTGCTGTAGAAAATATTTTGAATTGCAGTTTAGAGAGCTTATGAATACTGTAGGCTTATGACTTGTACAAAACTGTGTGTGGGTGGCACACTGTCAAGTGCAGACAGCATGGTGGGACATCCCAGTATGGAAATCTTTTTTTAATGGTAGTGAAAAGATAAAAAAAATATATATTTGGAGGGAAGAGGCTTGATTTGGAGGGTGAGAATGGCATGCTGGACACAAATTAAATTACTGTGTGGATTTAGACAGATATGATGTGATTAAAAATCCATGTGCTTAATCCACCGAGTCTTCACAGAGCTCATTGTCATCATGTGGGAAAATTCCAGCTGAGAACTTTGGGCTGATTTACATGAATAAGTATTAATTTGTGGATCTCAGGGACTTAGCCTTGTATTTCTAAAATCTCAGTTTTTCATGCTATTCTATGAACCAGGTAGGATCTGAAAAATCAGCTGTGCTTTTTCACTAGTAAAACTGTGTGTTTTCTGATTCTGTTGTCGTTTTCAGCTCTTTTGTTAGTGCTTCTACCTGGCTTTAATGTTGCTATGTCTGCCAGCTGGGTGTCTAGCTAACTCTCAGGAAATATTAACAGAAAGTGTTTGAGAAATGGATGATTGAGCTGTACAAAATAAATATTGTGGGCTCTGACAGAATGTAAAAGATTGTACTTGTTACCAGAACACTCTTCTGATTTCCAATATAAATGCCAGCTAATAAATGTGTTCCAAAGACATGCCTGCCTAATATGTTGGATTTGGAAAAGAAATTTTCCTGGCAATTGCTGTATGCTTAGCCTGCCTGTCATTATCCCCCTCAGCTTTTTTTTTTTTTCAATGATTGTGCATTTTACACAAGTGCAAAAGAGAAGCAATTTAAAAGGCTTTTTGTGTGTAAGATACTCTACAGGCAACTCACCTGCTGGAAATGAAACAATTCTGCATTTGTGATAATTTTCTCCCCTGCATGTAACATTTATTCCACAAAAGGCGTGATTGTGGAGATGGAGTTCTTATTTGCTGATGCATTAGTTAAAGTGAATAAAAACATCATTTTGTATTATGGTTTAAACCAAATTGGGCAATTTTTAATAAAAGCAATTTCTCTACAGCAGGGCAGGAAATTGTTTTCCCATCCTATAAATATTCACTATTTAAATACCTTCTTTATCGTAATGAATTTTGGACCCTTGAAAATATTAATGAACTTATATTATGCAAAAAATGCAGTCAGGAAAATTGAAACATTTAATTAAATTGATTTTGGAATATTTATTTTTATCCTTATTTTATATTATAAATTCATATGTTCAGATATAAGAGGAAATTCTAACAAAAAATAGTATTTTCTGTGTTTTGAAAAACCAGCATAAGCTATTTGGATATCTATAGAGATTTTTCCATTTCTCTTAAGCAAGAAATCTGTTAAAGTTTCTTGTCCACAAAATGTTTTAGCTCTGACAATGCCATGTTTTTAATTGAAAATATTTACTCAAATAATTCTAATCTACCTCCAGTACAGACTTTACCCTTCTGATACAGCCAATACTAGATTTGTTTACTTCAGTTTAATTAAAAAGACAATATAGGACATTTATCATATTTTAAATGACTTCAGTAAACTGAGCAGACCCACTGTTTTATTGATCTTTGCAGCAGTATAGTCACCAAAATATTATAATGAAAACTTCTGTAAGAGCTTTCACATTGGCACTGTGCTGAATTATCTTGGACAGACTATGCTGATCCTGATAGTAGCCCTTATGCTGAATACAAAAATGCTAGTGCTTGACATATGCAAAGTAATTTAGGGGTCAGAATATAATCCTATCTACAACAGAGAGCAGGGGTCCCCTTGCACTCCGTGAGTTTGTTCATGTGAGTAAATGTCCTCACAAATAACTACATAGGCACTTAAAATTTTAATGGCAGATGTATCTCCAGATGGGTAACTTCCATGGCCAATGTGCCTTATCAGACACACCAGCAGTCAGTATTACTGAGCAGCAAGGGGATGCATGCCATACTCAGCGTTGGCCACCTAATGTAGCTGCTCGCTGAGCTGTTAGATCTCCACAGGCTCCTGGTATCGTTTACGGAGAGAGGTCAGATCTCCCAGGTAGCACATTTGAGGTAGGACGCCAGGGGCTCAGAATTCCCTACTGTACAAACCTGCATTTTTCCACTGACTGTAGAAAGTTCAGGATGATCTGGTACAGTTAGGAACCTAAAGGTGAGGGAATAAATATACCTGTATGGATTACTCAGCATCCTGCTGCAGAAGACCCTCACAGACTGAGAGCCTTGGGGGCTTTGTCAGTAGGTCACAGGAGAGCAGGGCCATGTGGCAGTCCCGTGCACATGTACTGCATGCAATGCAATCTCATTGCACTTAGTAAGCAATTTACGCAGTACAGGAGCAGTTTCTCTGGGCATTCACTGTAGTTATTTTCTAGATGAGCTACTGCTGTATATACTACGAGAGACATGGGCTGGGTCCCGGAGGCCTTTGACAACCCTTTTTCTCATGATACTGTCTGCAGCTTAGCTGTGGTTTTATGTTCTTCCAGGTAACTGTTGGGACTGCTAGTTTAGTTTTCAGATCCTTGCTAGTGGAAACAAAAGAGCCAGAATTACAGTTGTATTCTTTGTGTGTATTGTGTAGCTATACACAGTGGTCTGCAACCCACCTACATACAGAAGACCACCCACAAACTAGCTCTAAAGTCTCTGTTGTTCTGCTACAGCAGATATTTCTGCTAATTCAATTCATTAAGTCCATCAGCTGTCATAATTTTTTCCTCACTTGTTTTTAAATTATGGTATTTCTAAGAAAAGTGAAGTTTCAGGCTGTTGCTTAAGCATTCATGTAAGAAGCATCACTTAACCATTTTTTAAGGGATTGGTTGTGTGAAGTAGGACAAGAAAGTGTCAAAAATACCAAATGTGTTCTGCTTCAGAAATTTATTATGTTACTGAGGCACCAGTGCTTGGTTTGTGTGGCAATGTTGTGTTCTGGCTGTCTCCTCTAGACTCACTTCTTATGGCTTCCTTACGCACTATGCCATGCTAACGCCATGCTGGTTGTCACAAGGGGATGACTTTTTCAAGGAGTGTTTTAGTGTCTTTGTGGAAGAACGGAAGTTACTGTAGGTCAGCACTTTGTTAGGCTCCATGGGCTATAGTTTCAGTAGGTTCTCTTCAAAATATACTTGACTGGTAAGGACCTTAAATTAAAGGTTTCCAGACAGATTGATGTCAAATTGTCTGCCAAAGAATGATACTTAATGAAAGTTTTGCTGTTTCACACCATAACATCGTTAGTGTTTTGTAGGTGTGACAAATCTTGATCTTCAAATGGATTAAATTTGTTTCATGGATACCATGGGTCATAATTTGTTCTTCTTGGCTTAGAATTAAAATATTAGGGAGAGGATTTCATGTTAATCCTTACTTAAGGGTGTTAAAGTGAGTTCTGATTAGCATAAATCTTTCAGACTCTGCTCCCTGGCCCCTCACAGCTGCCCATAGGTACCATCTTTTAAGAAACAGCACAGAGAGATTTTACTAGTTCGTCAGAGCTTGTTGGGACAGCCCACTGTGAAAAGCAAATCCATCATGACTTCAGGCTATATGGTTCCCCCAGTAGGGAATCATAATCATTGTGCATTTGCCAAGAGCCTGGAAAAGTCCTGTAATGACTAAATCTTAGTAAAATAATTCTAATCTTTCCTTCTTTGATCCTTCCCAATTCAGATAATCCTTTCTAGTTTTTCTTAAGTTGAAGTTCATTATTTTTGAAGTTAATGCAAATTCAGGTATCTAAATAAATAACCTAAACGTCATCCAATGCTTTCATAAAATTCAATAGAAGGTGCAAGCATCCAGTGCTTTTGAAAATGGAATGGTAGCTAAAATGTAATTGCCTTTAGTTGAACAATGAATCCAATCTGGATATTTAAATGTGTGTTATAATAGAGCCTGGACACCAGCTGCCTGTGTGCCATTAGTGCTTTAAAATTTTGGCTTCATAGCCCACTTTCAATAACCCAGGTCTGAAAATGTGGAAAGTTTTTTCTCAACTGGGAGAACAACCTACTAACTAAATATCTGAAAGGGGGCTTCCACGTTAGTATCCTTCAGATTTCAGAGCTTTGGTACAAAGTTTTATCAGTATTAAAACAATATTAATGGTACTGAAATGTTACAGAATATTCTTTTCATACCACACAGTCAGGTGCAGTATAGTCATGGAGATCTTATGGCAAGGTACTGCAATGAAACATAAATGCTATTGTTACAATCCCATTTATGGCTGGTTTAAAATGAGCATTTATTCCTAACTCTTAAGACACCAAGGGTACATGCACACACACGTGCACACATATACACACACAAAAAGCAGTTACTAGCATTTGTAAAAGCCTCAAAGATTTTTTTAATTATAGACTAAAATATAGTAGTTTTTTTCCTTTTAATCTGATCAAAATCAGCATCTCCATATTATACTAATTTTTCATTTTGGTGCTTATATATGCTAATATGTATATGTTATGTGTATATTTTATATATATATTTTTGAGAGAAAAAGGTAAGACTTCAGGACTTACAGCTGGCCTAAATCATGTTCCTAATGCTGTGGTTTTTGATCTTTCTGGTGTATCTAAAATTCCCCCTCCACTTTTCACTTACATTATGTAGAACATTCTTTACACATATTGTTAGTGAAGCTGTGATAAGAGGTAGCAGTGGTAAGTGACATAATTGATAGATTGTTGGCTTTTTGGGGGCAGGTTTTTTTCTAGGGAACTGAGATTAAAAACTCTTGGCTGTAAAATTGTCCAAAGTACTCTCCTCTTCACCTTTGCTCCCCAAGATGAGCTTATATTTACTATTAGTGTTAATGCTTCTTCTTCTAAAAAGAAATCTGACAAAAATCATAATCGGTGTTTGTATCCCCTTCACAGAGAGAATTTTGGAGTAGTTCCATCCACTGTCTTAAAGGAGCATTATACATCCGAAACAATTAAAATTTAGGATCAGGCAACACTCCTCATTAGCTACAACGTTTGTATTAGATTATCGGGGTGATCCTGTGCCCTTTGACCAGTGCCAGGAGGCTTACTCTTACCTCTTTTATGGAGAAATGGTCAAGGATAAAACCACTGTTTCTTTGTATTAATACTGAACAATTTGACTGTTAAATTACATTAACTTTCCGCAGTGGCTTTCACAGAAATAATCAAGGCTTTTAAGACATGCCAACCTAATATAATTTTACTTTAGCTTTGATTGCTACTGTGGTTATGAAGAAGAGAAGGGAACACATTGCAGGCTCACAAAAGCAGAGGGGAAGATGTTTTTTTCATTGGAGTTCTGGCTTTTCAAATGTATTTGAGAGCAGGTACTGTACCGTAAGGAATTCTGTTTTAACTAGCTCTTAACATTAAGTTTTTTTTAATTACGTTTCCTTCTTCATAAGACATTTTAACAACACCAAATGATTTTTAAAAATAATAATTTTAGGCTGAGTCATTATGGATGGGTGGATGGATGAATATCTGTCATTGCATATGACAGGCACCTACTCTTACAGAGCTGTCAGGCTTGTGCTTTTTGTGTTATTGTTTCCAAGAAAGACTGCAGTTGTTAGGAGAGTTCTTACAGCAGAAGGCAGAAGAGAAGGCATTTAAGATCTCTTTTTCAGCAAAGCTGAGATTTCATAGGGCAGGATACTAAGTAACTGTATGCATAAAGTATTGGACACAATGGTTAATGCTAATTTTTGGAGAGGTATGTTGAACTATTGAAGGCCTTGATGTTCCCATTGATATTGCACCTGGTTTTCTATTGTGTTGTACTTACTGTAGTCATTTGTGAAAATTTTATTCAAAATCTGTGGTAGTTACTTTTGATAGTTGCTGTGTGACAGTGAGAGAGATAGTACAAAGTGTAGGGAAAAGAAGAATCACTTACCTTGTTTAGAGACTGCATGGTATCCATGCCTTATTTCCTCATTCTGGCAATACTGGAATATTGTTAGTATAGGATTATTCAAGCATAAATTAATCCCTAAGTAGAAATCTATATTTGGATTGTGATGTTGTAAATCATCTTACAGCTGAATGTCAGATATCAGCATCCTGAGCACTACAATTTTCTGTCAACTGTGTAAATTCTCACTTTTAGGTGACATACTGTATTTTAATGACCACATGTGAGTAACACTCACACTCTGACAAAGGATAGAGAAAACAGACTACAGCAGTTTAGAATACTCAAATCACACCTGCACTTCCATTTTTCGAGGCAAAAATCGAGAGGGAGGGGTATCTAAATGAAGTGTGCTGGTGGAATACTGTTCTGGTCCTGATTTTCCAGCCATGCTGCTTTAACTGAAGCTACTCAGAGTTTTACCACTGATGGAAGGAAATTGTCTCTATGAATTGTTTTCTGCTTTATGCTTGACTACCTCTTTATATCACTTCACAATAACCTGTTTATGCCTGTACATGGGCCCTAGCCTGTCCTTCATGGATGAGATCCATGGAGATATGTTACGGAATCTGTGTGAGCCTCTGGAAGTGCTTAAAAAGCTTTATAAATTAAATGTCACATCTAAATGAGCCATCTGGCCTGCCAAAGAAATAACTCGCCTTAGTGAGTGTTCTAAATAGAACCATTGAATAAAAGTATTTACTACGTGTTATTCTAAAAGTAAAGGAAGAACAAGAAAAAATACCCTGAGAAAACCAGAAAAAAGTTTTAAGTGAAAAAACACACTGACACAACACTAATATATATTAAACTTGTCTTTGGTTTTTTTGTAATGTGAATGAAAGTAGGTGACCATCATGAGTTAAGAGGTGTTTCTTTTTGCAAAAGAGGTAAGTATTTAGAATAGATTTGTCTGAAGTTTTGAGTGATTTTAGTGTGAAATTCACTGCTGAAAAGCAAGAAGAAATGTAGTATACTGAAGAGAAAGAGTCAGAGTTCTTCATTCTCACATTATGGTGTAGAAATATTCTGCTAGAAAGTGGAAACTTTAAATCATGGCTGCCTCCCTGTATTGAATGACAACCCATCTGAAAAGTGTACTTCTGGAAATTATGGTACTGAATCTTGTGATCAACATTGCCAATGGAAGCAAGGGGTTAGGATGAAGCTGGCAGCTGTGGAGATGGATTAGGTGGAGAGAGAAGTAAAAAAACAGAAGAGAAATCTTTTCAGCGGTTACATTAAAATGCTGGCTTTGTTTTGGTTTTCTGTTATGTAGAAATGAGTGACAAAGCCACATGGAAAGCAAATGTGATTTCAATGCATCCGTTATGTAAACACATAAAAGTGTTTTTATCATTAGCTAATTACAGTTAGAAACCATTTTAATCATAACTAAGACCAGTTAAAAGATGACAAATGTTGAGTTTTGTAGTTATCCTATGACAGATGTGATTCTGAGATACAAACCTATGATGAACATATTAAATGTTTCATTAAATTCTTGCTACATAGCATTAATTCAATTCTGAAACATGTCCTAAAAATGAAAAGGAAGAAAGAATACATAATGTATATCAGTACAGGGCGTGTTACCCCACATTAAATCAATATTCTGCACTAGCAATAGGTAATGGTGATTATGTCAGCTAGACCAAGGTAGAAGGTTACTAGACTTCTGTAACAACTTTAAATCTTCATATCTTTGCATGGTCTCCTTGTAAGTCGTTTTTGTTTTTTTTTTTTCTCTAATACAAAGTTGCCTGCAGAGTTGCTGTAAATACTTTTGGAAAATACTGCTTTTAGCAGTCTTAATACTGAGTCTGAGCAAAAGACTGGAGGATTTTGTGTTCACTATTTTATACTCATTTTAAAAAATTCTTTTTTTTTTTTCTTTTAAGTTTATTTCATTAGGGATATTATAAAGTTTAAGGCTGAATCTGTAGGTCATCCTGTATTGCGGGTGAAATAAGGTGTGTGGTGGGCATACTTCCAATCCTCCTAACAGTGAATTCAGGTGCATTTCCCTACAGTTGCAGGCTGTGGTTATTGTCTGTTACTCCAGTGTAATTTTATTGACACACTGGACAGGAAGAGTGAAGTTATTAGTTGGCGTTTTTTTATAAGGATGGTTAGCACTGGTAACACATGCTATAAATATGCGATTGGGATAGCTTCTGTTTGAGATTTCCAGACACATCAATGTTTTCCTAATAGAACTGACTGGATTCCTGGAAATTCTGTCTAATTTTGCAGGGAAATACTAGACAAGTTTTAGAAAAATAAACTTGCTCTGTTTCTTTAATTTGTATGAGTTTTACATTTTAGCAATCATAGGAATGCAGTTTGTATTTGCTTTTAATCTAGTTTATATTTTGATGAAGTTCTGTCTTTTAAACAGTAACTGGTTGAAGTAATTTTCTTGTAAATCCTTAATTTGTCAGGCACTCAGCTGCTTTTAATAGTGTTGCTACTCCAAATGAGACACAAAAAGCAGCTTTTAATGCTTTGTGTTTCCCAAGTTGCCTTTTAGAGCCTTTCTGCAGGAGGATCTATAAACAAGGTCTCATCTGGAACTAGAAAAGGAAAGTTAACACTGGTATTTTGGTGCAATCCTAAAGCAGTCTGCATTTTTAACCATTAGGAACCATGCAGAAATACAATGTCAATTTTGATAATTTTTATTCCTAGTGTCTTTCTTCTGGGTGCTTTGCAATTGCACTTTGGAGTGAAAGTTATCACCAGAGTAACATGGTTCATCAGAGGTATCACAAAATGTCTGTGTGAGTTTGTTCATTTGTAACTGACATGGATGAAAAGAATGAAAACAAAAATTACGGCCTTATGCCATACTTGTCTATGGAGAGGTGCAATGAGATATTTAAGGTCAGCTGTTTTATGAAGCCTTAATGTATTCATAGTGGCAGCTGCAGTTTTCTTAGAATAGAATAGCAAGAATATAAGAGCAGCAGTGCTGTATGTTTTGAAGAAGAAAGTTTTTATCATCTTCCCATCCATGACCAAATTGTAGATGATAATAAATTGCATAGAAAATGTCAGGAAATTGCATGGTAGATGTTCTGGCAAGGACTCAAATCAGATACTAGTAAAAGGTGGCTCTGGTTTAGGATATCACAGTCATTTAACGTGGCTGCATTAAATCCAGTTTGCATCAGGTCCTGTGTATTACCACAAAGACATTGTTTGAAAACCCTCTGAACCATAGACAGTTGAGCAGTTGAGATTTTTCTTACGTTATTGTATTGATATTTCTGCTTGGTCTTCCATATCCTGAGATATTTTTCTCCATCAAGCCATTCTAGTACTAGTTCTTGTAACACTTCTGGTTTTCACTTTGAAGCTGCAGTCATTACAAGATACACAAGGACATAGGGTTATTAGTCTTGAAGAACTTTATAAATGTCAAGAAAACAGAATATGGTACATTAGACGTGTATATCAGCCATAGCTGACGGTAAAGATAGAATTCCCTAGGCTTTGCTTGTGTGATGGGTTGACCCTGGCTAAACGCCAGGTGCCCACCAGAGCCGTTCTATCACTCCCCCATCCTCAGCTGGACAGGGGAGAGAAAAATATAACAAAAACTTGCGGGTCGAGATAAGGACAGGAGAGATCATTCACTAATTACCGTCACGGGCAAAACAGACTCAGCTTAGGGAAAATTAGCTCAATTTATTACAAATCAGCCAGAGTAAGGTAATGAGAAATAAAACGAAATCTCAGAACACCTTCCCACCACCCCTCCCTTCTTCCCGGGCACAACTTCACTCCCGGATTTCTCCACCAAACCCCCCAGCGGCACAAGGGGGACAGGGATGGGGTTTATGGTCATCACACGTTATTTTCTGCCGCTTCACCTCCTCAGGGTGAGGGCTGATCACACTCTTCCCCCGCTCCAGCGTGGGGTCCCACCCATGGGGTCAGTCTTCCACGAACTTCTCCAACGTGGGCCATTCCCACAGGCTGCAGTTCTTCACGAACTGCTCCAGCATGGGTCCTTTCCACGGTGTGCAGTCCTTCAGGAGCAGACTGCTCCAGCATGGTCCCCCACGGGGTCACAAGTCCTGCCAGAAAACCTGCTCCACGGGCTCCTCTCTCCGCAGATCCGCAGGTCCTGCCAGGAACCTGCTCCAGCGCGGGGTTCCCACGGGGTCACAGCCTCCTTCGGGAACCCACCTGCTCCGGCGTGGGGTCCTCCACGGGCTGCAGGTGGAGATCTGCTCCACCGTGGACCTCCCTGGACTGCAGGGGGACAGCCTGCCTCACCAGGGTCTTCCCCACGGGCTGCAGGGGAATCTCTGCTCCGGCACCTGGAGCATCTCCTCCCCCTCCTTCTTCACTGACCTTGGTGTCCGCAGGCTTGTTTCTCTTACATGTTCTCACTCCTTTCTCCAGCGGCTGTTTCTCACTCTCCCAACTTTTTTTTCCTTCTTAAAAATGTTATCACAGAGGCGTTACCACTATCACTGATTGGCTCGGCCTTGGCCAGCGGCGGGTCCGTCTTAGAGCCGGCTGGTATGGGCTCGCTCTCTCTCGAACACAGGGGAAGCTTCCAGCAGCTTCTTACAGAAGCCACCCCTGTAACCCCCCCCCGCTACCAAAACCTTGCCACATAAAACCAATACACTTGTTGTACTGAATTACAGGTTCAAAGAATGCTGAGGAATGGTAGTGAGTAAAAGGGGGAGGTGAATCCTGGATTTACAGAAACATTGATTCTTATATGTCTCTTGTAGTAGCCAGCTGGTAATCACAAACACTGGGTGTGCATTATGCCAGGCTTACATTTCAGCTAAAACACCTATAAAAATGTATTGGTACAATTGTAGGAGGAGGATACATTCTAGTTGCTGGTTTTCTATCGTGCTGTTCTTCATAACTGAGAAATACTTGGTGATATAATTATTTCAGCCACCAGGTGGATGTGCAGCCATCTGTCCATTCTGCCATCAGCCAGGCTGCTGCTACAGTGCTGCCAGAAAGAGATATTTTTCAATGAGCAACCAATGCCTTTCCTCTTTCAAACTGTCCAATCTGTTTCAGAAATCAGTTCTTTTTTCTCAGACTATTTTGTGAACATACAGCAGATATTTCCCATTGTCAAGTGAGCTTGTTGGGAAGGGCAAAGCTACTCCATTGCTGACTGTACTTTTGCTTTGATCTTAAGCAGAAATCTGCTTTTATCGGGTTCAGTAAGCTTTCTTTTTCCACTATGCTGCACTGCAGTATTTAAAAAAAAAAATACAGAGAATAAAAGCTAGGTATCATGGGATTTTCTCTTTCTTTCTGATAAGCCACCTTCCCAGTAGCATTTTCCAGGAGTGGAATCTAGATAGCTGCTGTTGTTTAGCTATGTTGACATATTCAGCAGCCGCACTTGATTTCGGGTAGTAAAAGTCTAAAAGCTGCTTGAATGTCACTTAGACTGAGTTCAGGTTTGATCAGCTTTACTACTTCTTTTGGATGTTTCAGATGCTTTGGATGTTTCAGATGTTTAATGAAACACAAGATGCCATGCAGTAACACCAGTTAATTATTATCTTAGCCATATGGGGAGGTAGAACATCTGTTAACTGCATTTCAGCTGTATATTAACATTCACTATGACACAGCTTATGCAGCGCTCTATCCTAGTCTCTTGTATAGCCCCTGCATAGCATTGGGTAAAGCTCTGAATTTACATTTCATAAAGGAAAGTGTGATCTGATTTCATTTTAATATAGAACAAAGCAACTTTAAAAAACTTTTCCTAAATAATGAAAATTAATAATCTTTCCATTTTAGCATTTGATTTCAGGATTTTGAAAAGGTATTTCAGATTATACCCTGCAACTATTTTTAGTATATCCTGAAATAATGGGGGGAGAGAGAGAGAGAGAAAGGGAGAGAGAGAGAGAGAATAATAACAATCTAAAATAGCAAACATATAAATTCAAGTCTAAACAACAATTAAGAATGTATATATTTTTAATAATTTTTTTTATCAGACTCTTTGTTTTTCTAAAAAGAACTTTTGTCAGCAGAAATTAACTCATTTCATACTGAAGTAACAAATGGGCTGTTAATGGAATTCCCGAATCAAAGGATTGCTGTTTTGAATCCTGATGCCATTCCAAGTGAACTTTTTAGAGCAAATGTGGCTTACTATGTTGCTGTCCTGTGCTCTATAGCATGACAGTAGACCACCTACTTAAATAAAATGCTCTTTGAGTACTTCAGAAGAACTCTCAAGATTGATTCTGCTTTATGTCTTATAAATAACATATAAAAGTGCCGCTGCTATGTTACATGTCAACAAAACATCAAAAATAGAGATGTGCCTTTTTGTTTTTAATATTGCCTTGACATGGAGACATTTCCTTGTGACAATGGCAGACCTTGGTGTCTGCCATCAAGGCCACTATTTCTTTGGGTTCAGCCTGTAACTTAAAAGGCAGAAGTCACTTAGAAGACAACTAGTGTGGTGGACCTATGTTGCCCAGCTGTCCAGTCTGGGAACTGGATTTTGGAGCAGGTTGGGGCAAGAAATCTCTGTAACAATGAGCTTTGCTGGAACCAGCTTGATGAATGAGGTGTAGATTTACTAGCCTTCAAGTTTGCCTCGGCCTCCAGACATAGCAAATCCAGGGGCAGTTAAAGCTTTTTCTGCCTCCATCTGCCTGAGCTGTATCTTCTGGGGTAAAAAACTGTACCACAGGGAAAAAAACTGGCTGGATGGCTAGGCCCAAAGAGTTGTGGTGAATGGAGTTAAATCCAGTTGGTGGCTGGTCACAAGTGGTGTTCCCCAGGTCTCAGTATTGGGGCCACTTCTGTTTAATATCTTTATCAATGATCTGGACAAGGCGATTGAGTGTACCCTCAGTATGTTCGTGGGTGACGCCAAGTTGGGTGGAAGTGTTGATCTGCTTGAGGGTAAGAAGGCTCTACAGAGGGATCTGGACAGGCTGCATCGGTGACAGGCTGCATCGGTGGGCCGAGGCCAGTTGTATGAGGTTCAACAAGGCTAAGTGCCAGGTCCTGCACTTGGGTCACAAGAACCCCATGCAATGCTACAGGCTTGGGGAAGAGTGGCTGGAAAGTTGCCCGGCAGAAAAAGACCTGGGGGTGCTGGTTGACAGCTGGCTGAATATGAGCCAGCAGTGTGCCAGGAGGGCAAGAAGGCTGACAGCATCCTGGCTTGTGTCAGAAATGGTGTGGCCAGCAGGACTAGCAAAGTGATTGTTCCCCTGTACTTGGCACTGGTGAGGCCACACCTCGAGTACTGTGTTCAGTTTTGGGCCCCTCACTACAGGAAAGACACTGAGTTGCTGGAGCGTGTCCAGAGAAGGGCAACAAAGCTGGTTAAGGGTCTGGAGTACAAGTCTCATGAGGAGCAGCTGAGAGAACTGGGGTTGTTCAGTCTGGAGAAAAGGAGGCTGAGGGGAGGGAGACCTTATTGCCCTCTACAACTACCTGAAAGGAGGTTGTGGCGAGGTGGGTGTCAGCCTCTTCTCCCAAGTAACAAGTGATAGGACAAGAGGAAATGGCCTCAAGTTGCACCAGGGGAGGTTTAGATTGGGTATTAGGAAATATTTCTTCACCAAAAGGGTTGTCAAGCATTGGAACAGGCTGCCCAGGGAAGTGGTGGAGTCACCATCCCTGGAGGTATTTAAAAGACATGTAGATGTGGTGCTTAGGGACATGGTTTAGTGGTGGACTTTGCTGTGTTAGGTTGGACTCGATGATCTTAAAGGTCTTTTCCAACCTAAATGATTCTATGATTCCATAGCTATGTGAGAATGATGGAGGCTGTGCTAGCTAGGTGTTAAATGTGATGTCTGATAATTTACATGGACTCGTTCTATCACTTGCTTTTCTTGCAGGTTATCTCCCATTTTCTCATGAACTTTAGTTAAGCCATTCAGAAAAGCTAATGTATGGTTCTTTCCACAACTCTTGCTGGCTATGAATCTTATTTGTATTATAGGCAGTTATAATTTTATCATTTTGTGCTAAAAGCTGCAGTCTGTCCTTGTTTTATAACTTTGTATTTTGCATACTAATGATATTTTATATCACAAAATAGTAATATCCTCTTCTGCACCTTTTTATTATCTGTGTGTGTTACATAATATTATCATGTTTTCAAGTGTCCTCAGTAGACATTCTTGTATACAGTCATTGGATGTCACAGAAGCATACGGGCTTGCTGGTAAGGTAAGGTGTTGCTGGGAGAAAACAGGTTGTAGTTTGCCAGTAGAATGCACAGAAGAGAAAATAAAGCAAGTGGGAGCCGCTGAGGTGATTTTTTCAGGGGTAGGAGGGCAAAGTTTATTTGATCTTGTGTTAACTATTAGGTGTACAGAGCTGCTTCTCGGGCAAACTACATCAGGTTGTGCTTTTGGCTTTAGGTAGGTACTCATTTCTGCAGTACAGACTTAAAAATAACTGCTGACAATTTTAGGTAAAATAGAAAAGTGTGAATGAGATTAAAAGATTACTGAACGGAAGAACAATTTACATTTGAATTTTTCCTTTGAATTGTACAAAATGGTAAAGTTTATTCAACTTCCTGTCTTCTAACCATGTACATATAGGCTATATACTAATGCCTCAAACATGGATATAAATAAGAATCTCCTCTAGTGCAGTAAAGACACTGAACAGATGGAAATTTCATTGAAACTGATACTGTGAATATTTGGCAATGATGCAGGACACATGGACCCCAACATGACACATGGACCCCAACATGACACATGGACCCCAACACAACATTCTGTTAACGTACTGCATCAGCGGACATGCTTTATCTGGGGTTTCTTTACAATCTACCATATAATGTAATTTTTAAAGTATGGACACTTGCTCCTTCAGAAATATTTGCTTTTAATCCCACAATCCAGAAGATCAGATTCTTTTTCTCAGAGAGACTGAAGTGCTCATAAATGCTTTGCAGACCAGCCTAACGTTTCATATACCACATGCAATGGGAAAGGACATGCAGCAAATTACTAGGCTGCTGCTGTGAGCTTAGGTACCCAGCAAGCACTTGTTCTCTCTGTTTGGTGTGTGTGAACATGCAAGCAGAAGCATGTGGTGCTGCTGTATCCATAGCCTGGAAAAGGAGACGAACAGCTGCTGACAGTATTTTGCTGTTCAGTTGACATTTAGGAGTTACCCCTATTACCTGCATCCTACTGTTGACATTGATGGGCCAGAATTAGTGCACAATTGTTCATTGCTGGCTGTGGTCTAATATGCATAGTTCTGTTCACAACGATGTTTCCACGTGCATAGCCCTCTAAATGGCAAAACATAAAAGCGGGGGGGGGGGGGGGGAAATTCAGCCTTTTCATGGAATGAATTGTCTCCATGCCAGTTCTCTTCTTTGGGATCAAGTTAATCAAAACACTAGTCCCAAACATGCTCTTTATTTATTTATTTAGAGCAGCCTTTCTACATTCACACAAGCCCCTGAAAAAACGTTTCCTAATTCAAGCACAAGTGAAGTTTGCACCTAATATTTACCACCTGAAATACATATAAGAGGATATAGGTTATAAATCTTTTATGCACTTTTTGACAGGCCATTATACTAACACCCACAGGCTCCATAGAATCATTGTTAAAAACATTTAGAAGTAATGAATACTTACTGTTTAATACATCTGGTAAAGAACATTATGATGAGAAGGTAAATTAGAAGAAGAAATGGAACAAACAGTAACTGGTCATGAACTGTGAAAGGAGAGAAAAGAATTGGTGCAGCAAGGAGGTGAGGTGATGTTAGTGAAGAAAAAGACTTAACAGACAGTGAAAGGGAGTTATTTGGTCATTATTTGACAGATAAGAAGGATATATGGAGGGTAGAAGGATGAAGACAGAGTAAAAGACTTCAGTTTATTTGAAGCTATGAAGTTGCATGGTAGTTTACCTGTGAAACTGTCTGGTTTTCATTTCATGATTAACTTTTTGTAGCTAGCGCATCTGCTTTTGTCCATTGACATCTTTCTTTTGAATCTTGCTCTAAATTCTTATTTTATGTGGACTTTTTTCAATGCAATGCCTTCAGCTTCAGTGTACTGATGTACCCAGTTGCATTGTGGGTGCTTCATCTCATGGAAATTTTTCAGATCTTTGTTTGTTTAAACTGTACTAGGCTGAAATTCTTTGTGTAAAATACAATCCAGCATTCCCTGAAACTGGTGGATTAGACCCACACTGCAGACAATGAAGAAAAAAAAAGAAAAGATGTATGGTGTATGGTAGGATGTATGGAAAAGATGTAGGAGAGGAAATGAATGCCCTTAGCACCCAGTGATGACAGAAGCCTGACTACAGAAAATTATAATAACCTATAGTTTACATTTAGGCAGGGAAACAGTTGTATGTATGTATAAATGGCTATTTTACAGGTATTTGTTGTCTATCTATATCAAATGAAATGAAGTTATAAAATGTCAACAGCCTATTTTCCCTCCTGTACTTCCAGGTTATTGCAGATGACTGCAGGGCATTTCCTTTGAATGGTAACTTCCATCCGTATATCAGGTTACCAACACATACAAGCCACATAAATATACAGGGTCTTGATTACTTTTATCAATTTCAAGATCTTGCCCACAACAGTGTGCATTTATTTAAGACTGTAAAACCTACAGTCCCTCAAAATCTTTCAAGAATACTGTAAGCCTACCTCCTAATTAGCTTATTGTTTCTAATTGCAATACGAGATTTTATTTTTACTTGATGTTACAGAACACTAGCTTTTCAGTAAATAATACTGTTGACTGATTTCAAAGTTTGAGGACTTGGCCTAGATCCAGCCTTATTTTCCTCTTTAAGAACAGGTCATAGAAATAGGGCACATCAGACTGGGCTCCCAGCAGGGAGAGGGAAAATGTGTCATTACTTTTTTGGGGGAATGTGAGCAGTGCCACTTGGCTCACTGAGTTCATTTCTGTAGAATCAGGCACAGTAGCAGGTGACCTCCCTCCAAGTTGTAAATTCAGCCTTAATTACTTTTCAAGAGCAGACAAGGATCTGCATTTGAAAGTAGTCATCTGATGTTTTGCTTCCTGACACTGCAACCAACTCTGCTATATAAGAAATCTTGGAAGAGATATAACTTGTTGGTATGCAATGTTTGACTTTTTCTGAAAGAAGGACATATCTGAATCACCCCAAACGTGTCATTTCAGTCTCTTACAAGTGGGACCACAGAAACTGAGACAAAATTCTCCAGATTCCTTTCCTTCCCCCAGCCTTATCCAGGTATTCTCAAAATTTTGAACAGGCTCCAGCGCCTATACTGTAAAGACAAAGAGGCATATGTAGTGAATAATTATTTTTTGGTAGCGATATTACAATATATATAATGCTTAGGAAATAAGTTATATTAACATGGCTACTAAGCATTTTGATGCATACATGACTCAAAAGCGACCAATTCAGAGTTGGGATTTTTGTTTTGTTGTTAATTTAACTTAAGGTGTTGAACTGATAGCATGCACACTTTGATTCCTGGCATTCAGAGAGATGTGTTGAGGACATGCGGGAGAGAGAGGTGGAAGGAGATATAAATCACCTATTGTTTCTCTTCCCAAGCAGAGGAGTTGACATATAAACCAAAGTAAATGGTTATGTCTGTAAATCTAAACTAGGGTTTCTGCAAAAATAATTACATTTAAATTGATTAAAAAATATCTACTCTGCTGAAAGTCAATACAAATATTTTAAAAAGGGAAGGAAGGGAAATACTGTGCTCTGGGGTCCTTATGTCTACGTTTTATTTGAGCTAGAGTAATTACACAGAAGATGCAAATGCTGTCGATAACACATTATGAAAATCCACCCTTGAGTTTGCAAATTTGTGCATGAACCCTGGGGCATCAACTTGGAAAGGTTTAGCCCACAATGACGACACTGAACAAATGATTAATAATAACAATGATATTGAGCTGTGTTTGGGTGGGATATAGAAATCTGGCCCGAGAACCAAAAATGTGTGTAAAATGAATAGCCATTAAAAATCACTGATTAACACCTATATTGTGACCCTTTCTGTCAGATTCCAGAAAACAAAAATCAATAACATTTTAGAGAAAATAATGCTCAGAGAGCTGCCAGCATCATTTTACTTGTTAGGTGACTAAATGAAAGTGATTGCAGAATCATTGAATGTGAATCTGGTATAACAGCCACTGTCATTTGTGGGACTCCATTGACTGCATTGAAGTTACTTGAGATTACGCTGGGATAAAGTAATTCTTAATTTGGCCATTGTAATCTGATTTGATTCTTAAAAGATCAAATATTTTATACTGTTTGCAAGATGAAAGACTTGTATTTTCTTGGCTTAGACAAAGCAGTTACATCTGGTGAGGCATGCATTTGAACCAGGATTTCTATTGTATCCTTCACCTATTCTGACCTTCTCTAGTTTTACTTTTTAATTCTGGAGATTGGTGACAATTTTTACTACCAAAAAGCCCCAAAACTGCAGTGTGGTGTCATGCATACATAAGCTACTACATGTGCTAAGCATTTTGCCAAAGTTCTTGGCAAATGTACCCTGGTTTAATCCTTGGATTTAGAAAGGTTAGCATTGCTTCTGATTGCAGTAAGGAAGGAAAAAAGCAAGTTATGTAGCGGGGAGGAGGAGCTTAGAAATGCAAGTAGGGTTATAAATACAAGAGGGGGGGACAGTTCTTTGATTTGGACTCATACTGTATTTATTGGTGCCACCTAGACTGCTCCTTGAATACCTTTATTTTGAACAAGTAGTGATTTCCAGACTAAGGGTGAGGAATTTTTTAATAAACCTATCAGTATGTTGAAACTACAACTGGAAAGTCTAACACTAGTATGGGTACACATAGCATTAAACCAGCTCTGGCCCTAGACCTGTGTACAGACTTCATCATGTGTTGAATGAATCTGTTGAAGTCAATACCCTTGAGCAAATATTTGCACTGAAATGTACATTTCTGCTTTTCCCAACATCTTCTAAAAGGAGACATGGAGAAGAATGGGAGGAGGAACAACAGAGGACTCTAATCTCTGAATAATATTGTTGTTGTTTAACCCCAGCCAGCAACTAGGCACCATGCAGCTGCTCACTCCCTCCCCCCCGCACCCAGTGGGATGGGGGAGAAAATCGGGAAAAGAAGTAAAACTTGTGGGTTGAGATAAGAACAGTTTAATAGAACAGAACAGAAGAAACTAGTAATGATAATGATAACACTAATAAAATGACAATAGTAATAATGAAAGGATTGGAATGTACAAATGATGCACAGTGCAATTGCTTACCACCTGCTGATTGACACCCAGTTAGTCCCCGAGCGGCGATTCCTCCGCCCCCACTCCCCCCAGTTTCTATACTAGATGTGACATCACATGGTATGGAATACACCATTGGCCATTTGGGTCAGCTGCCCTGGCTGTGTCCTGTGCCAACTTCTTGTGCCCCTCCAGCTTTCTTGCTGGCTGGGCGTGAGAAGCTGAAACATCCTTGACTTTAGACTAAACCTTACTTAGCAACAACTGAAACCATCAGTGTTATCAACATTCTTTGCATACTGAACTCAAAACATAGCACTGTACCAGCTACTAGGAAGACAATTAACTCTATCCCAGCTGAAAACCAGGACAAATATTCCTCAGTGATGACTATGGAAACAAGCTATGAGATGGGGTTTTCATTTTTATAGCAGTCATCGTGCTCTCAGCCTTGTCTCTTCTTTGCTGCACCAGCCCTTTGACTATGGCGTAGATGCTTTAATGCAAGCCAGTCTTTCGAATGAAATGGGATTTGTAATACTCAGTGGTAGACATTTCACTATGACTAATTCATAACAGTGTCTGTGTTCTGATGGGGTCTCTCAGACTTTTGTGACTGAGTGACAAGCAAAGCCAGTATGAGAAGTATAGGTTTGCAACAATGCAAATGCACACAATGAATAATGGTATAGAATTAATTTGGGTTCCTGTTCAAACAATTAATGATGATGAAAATATCATTGAGCTAACCGGTTTCTTGAGTTCACACAGTTTTATCCAAAATTCCTTTAAAAAGCTGTTTCCTTTGACTTCATTGGACTTTGAATCAGACCTTCTTTGATACTGAATTACCTACTTATATTCTGAGAGTTGAATTACCTACTTATATTCTGAGTTATATTCTGAGAAATCCACATGATTTCTCAGTACTCCTTATGGTTTCATTCTTACAGCTGGAATGGTTGCTGTTGATTTAGCACAGCCAAATTATCATGAATCATGAGACAAATCCAGATGCATAAGAGTGGGATCATGTTTTTACAAGAGCAAAATCCTACCCTCCTACTTGACCAATGTAATGTGACTCAGACAAGAGGAATAAACATTTTGTACTTTGGGATTTTAATGGTAGACATTTCTTTCTTATTTGCTTTTGTAATTGCTAAATTCCAACAGATAGAAATGACAAATAGTTTTGTTTTCCAGCTCAAAATTTCTTCACTGTTTCTAATTTAAAAACCTGAGTACTTTATGCATGAAAGACAATTAAGACTCCTTTCTTTAAAATGTAGTGACATGTTTAAAATCTTCAAGAAAGTTGAAAATAGAAATAGTGCAGCTGACTTCAACAAGCATAACCCAAGAGAAATAGAATAAAAACCTAATAGCTTAATAATTATTACGGCTTAGTAGATACCTGTGCTACAGTAACACCTAGAAGTCTCAATAAGGCTCTTGGACTCATTGTGCAAATATAAGACAGACTCTGCTCATTCTTGTTCAGAATCTAAGGACTTAACTGCAAAGGGATCTTTACACCAAAGTTTCTGTGCCTTTGCAGAGTCCCTGCCTATGCACAGAGTTCCTCTGGTGGAAATCCAGTTGCAGGGTCAGAGTTTCATGGCTCACAAGCAAACCCAAGTGCAAATGTAAGGCTTGACACAGACAAATTAAGTGCAGTTAACTCTGGAGAGTTCAGCAATGCTAATAAGCAATGCCAAAATACTGGCTGTGTGATGCGTCTATGTATTATAGCTACATGAATGGGAAATTAGTCTCTGTCCAATGCTTCAGATGCTGCTGCTGCTTATCTTACTGTACTTCAGTGCTCATTCTTTCATATTTATTGTGTCTCACTGCACAATGTTGTATGTATTTTATTTAATTTTTCTATACCATAAATGCCAGAACTAGACATTTATTTCATGGGTGTTTGCTTTTGCAGGCAACCTAGACTTGAAGATCTACAACTTTCTCTCAGACCTATGTTCCTACAGGTTTTTTTCTTGTTTTTTTCTTTTTTTTTTCCTCCTCCATCCCAATCTAAGGTTTTAAACTGGCAGATTTCTTGCAAGTGTCACAGGAGGAGTGGGTAGTGAAAAGAAGGGTTTAGAGGCTAAGTCAGAAGTTTCTGCCCTGCTCACATGTTTTTTACCTCTTTATATTTTAATGATTAAGTGAAAGGAGCTATTCATTTTAGATTTTTCATAAAAAGGAAAATTTATTTGCAGAGAAGGTTGCACTGAGTTTCTGCTACTTTAAACTTCTGTCATGTGCCATATCTTTCTGCAGTGCCAGTTAAAAACTGCTGCTGTTTTCTGTATAGCAGGTTACAGTGACTTCTTCAGCAGGATTCAGAACTCTGAATTAGGTAAACTCCCTAAGGCTTTTCAGTGTTAGCTGATGATCTGCCATGATTAGTTCTGCATATCTTTTTTTTTTTTTTATTGAGAGAGTGAAAACCACCATTAAGTTGAGTAATAGCTTGAAAAAGCATGGCACTAAGTTCCTAAATGGTGAGGAAATAAGACAACTTAGAATGTGAGGTTCAGTGGCAGGAAGCCACTGTGTGGCCAGTATGCCAGGATTTTTTTTTTAAACTTTTATACCAAGTGCAGCCTACTTTATACCTGTGTTGAGAGGTAAGCCTCTGAACTGCAGAAGAGAAACTAAATGATTAGAGGTCTGAGAAGACCCTGTAAACATAGCAAGCCTCATAGCTATTTCTTCTTGTTTATTATGTATGTATTATGTACATAGTGGTATAATTAACCTTTTTTAGCTCACCACTGTGTTGCAAGGATCAAAGAATTATGCTACTCCAGTGCTTTGAAGATGTAATGTGCTATAGACATTGTGATGTGGAATTCATCTGCTTTCATATATGGCAGTGTGCTCCTATCAGGCAGTGTGCCCTCTGTGAGTTTGGACTGTCTTGATTTGTGTGAAGCTCTCAGTGTCACAGACAGTACAGATTTTCTTTGTTATTTTTGTTTCTAGGGTTTATCTAGAACAAGTCTAGGCATGCAGAGGGGAGTTTTACACTGTGATCCTCAAGGGCAGACAGGTATTTAGGTAGTTACTTTGGTTAAGTGTTAAGCTTTCACTCTTTTGAAGGAGGGTGTAGACATTAAGATTTCTTCAGCTGGGGAGCAATTGCGCAAATACGGGAGCCTTTCTGCCACCACTGAGTAGGAATGGATATTGTGGCAGAGATCTCCGATACCACAGTGAAGTCGTGGGTGAAGTGAGGAAATAAGCTTGAGATTGGTGCTAAAATTAGTAAATGTGGGATGGAGATGTCAAGTCTGGAGTAGTTGTACTTCTCTGTAAATAATTTAATCCTGAAGTAATGTCTTCTATCTGAAAATAGTTAATTGGCTATTTTATAGCAGCAGACTAACCCATTCAGAAATGGAGAAATTTAATTTTTTTACTTTGTGGTAGGTGACTCTATACTCCTTACGAATGCGTGTATATGTATGCTGAAATTAGAGTATCTAGACTCTTAATAAAATATATCCTGAATAAGTTTCCACCTTTTGACTTTCTCAGAAGGAATTTAGAAACATAAGATGGAAGAGTTGCTGATGTAAGTGAAAGAACAGATGAAATTTTAGTTATGTAAAGCTGACTCAAGTTATTAGCTCATACACTAAGGGGGAAATCAGTGCACTGCAGGCCAGGCTTGGGGATCTCTTGTAGCCAGTTGGTGCCAAGTAGATACTGAGAGTCTTGTTCACTGTGCCATATGAGGACATTCAGACAGTTGAAAAAAGCCATGCCAGGAACTGTATTTTGGTTTTGTTTTATAACCAGAGATACTAACAGAGTAAAGCTTTTGCTGTTGAAGGATTATAATTGCAATAACCTTATATGGAAGTCCAGGACTAACTCCTAAATGGGAGATTGGCTTTGGAACAGGGAATTTGGAACAGAGAGATAAACCAGCCTTTGAGCTTGTTATGAAGAAATGGATGGGAAAACTATTTCAGCTTTGTAGATGTCAACATTCTCCCTCACTTTAAAATAAACCTTAAGGCAAATCTGCATAAAGTAAGTCCTGTTTTGAGTTTGAAACTGTATTTAAGAAATAATTGAGTACCTGCTTCTCTCTTCACTGAAGAGAGAGGTGATTTAACTCCTCTACAAGTCCTCAGGCAGACTACTTTGTAAAATCAATGCTTGTCACTTTAACAGTAATATACTTACAGCTGAAGTATTCCTCTGCCTTTGCCTATAGAAAGCCCTCGACACATCAATGTGATTGTCAATGTAAACAAGAGCAGAATCTACCTCATTCTTGATTTAATAGGAAATGCTGAATCGCTTAACAGAAATTTTTTCCTGTCTCTACTTCCCCACTACCCTGCTAGTAAATTAAGAAATTTGCTTGAAAGAATGTAAAGAGTAGCCTCATCAGCTGTAGTAAAATAAGGTACTCTGAGATTTCCTATACTGCTGGAAGAAAATACTGCTATGAAACTAGTATGGAATAAAAAGACAGAACTAGCCAGTTATAGGCAGTAATGCGGCATCCAAGAACAGGTCTGTGTCAGGAGTAAAATTACAGAATCTTGATCACATTAGTGTGGGCATAATTATATAAGAATTCCCATGGACTGCAGTAATGTTACTTGCATATAAAAATTTTTGGTCTCTTGGGCTGCTACTGGAGTGGTTCCTGTACAGAGACTACTGCATCTGGGCTTTTGGTTTCATCATAACACAATTAAGGGGGTTTTAACAAAAGCCACTTCTTTTGCATGAGATCTGTATGTTTGGCCTAGTGCTGTAAGAATACAGTTTTGGGGGTCCTGAGAGCATTAGCATTCAGCTGTGCCTTTCTGTTATTGATGGAACAAAGTGAAATGGATTTTATTCGATGGGGTTTTCCCCATTTTTCATGTTCTGCCTCTCCAAAGAAGTAGAGTTATGGCCTATGGCCCCAGGACCAGGAAGTATTAGCCAAGTAATTAATAACAGCAGCTGTCAATGACACAAAAATAAAGTGGGTAAATAATGTTCTTAAGGACAATACCTTTTAATTCTGAGGGCAAATGAAGCCAGTTTGTCCTTTTTATCCTTGTTGCTTTCTTTATATTTATGTGGAAACACAGACCACTTTACAAGTGAATTTCCTTTGCAATGTCTGCCTCATCCTGGGCACTGGAACTTGGACTTCACTCTCATTCCTCCTTCCCATGAAGTAACTTCCTTTTCTGCATTCTGTCTGAGCCAGTTATCCAACCAACTGGCCCCTTTCCTCCATCAGCCAGCCGTGTATTCTCCTTCATCATTCTGGGATGCCATGTTACCTGTGCCTGGCCCTGTTGTCACATTTCTTCCAAAAGGTGAAGTCCAGGCTAAGATGTGCCTTGCAGATCTCCCATGCAGTCAGCTATATTGTCTCCTTCTCTGCTCATTTCTAGTATTTCCTCGATTGAAGTCTGTTTCCTGTTTCTAGTCTGTAGCCTTAAAGGACAAGGGAGCAAAAATAGGCTAGAGTCCTCTTAAAAATGCCCATGCAAAAGCTCCTGTTGCTGAATTCACAGTACCCAGCCCAGTGAATATTAGGAACCTGTATTCTATTGACAGCTTATGTGTTATTTCAGCTGAAATTGATTTCTTCACAAACATGGAACAGAAGACACTAAAATGTGAAAGGAGGAAATTCTGGAATACAGATTTATTTTCTTCAGTGTAGTTTGATCCTATTCCCATTTATTTCAGTGGCTTCAGATCAGGCCCTATTGCTAATTTCTGTTCCATTCAGTTTCCCTGGTAACGTTTTATTTTTAGCATCATTATTCTTCAGAGATCTGGCATAGAGGGTTCATTTTGAATAAGAACTGTTATAATTTTATTTTAAATGTTTAATTTCATGGGCAAAAATGGGAAAAAAAACCAAACCCTAAGCTGTTCCACAAAATATCTATAAATATCTGAAAAATGTGGCCATATCACATGGTTAAAACCTTTATTACATTTTTTTTGCCCCGTGGCTTCTGTGGAAGATTTTTGGAAGACAGGTTCTTATACATTAATGTATTTTTAAATCTCTTAAAAATCATTATCCTTTTGTACACTAGAGGTGTGTTATTCTGATTTTTCAGATCTGCTATCATAGCAGGCCCCAAACTCTCACCTGTACAGTGTTTCTAAAAATAATTGATCTGGCGGAAAAGGAAAGATACTTCTCTCATTCATCTTCAGCAGTAGCCACCTTCTCTCCGTGCAGATTGGCAGAACAAAGGTAAAGAAGCTGTGGAGACTGCAACTGTTTCCATTTCTAGCTTCTGTTTAATGACATATACTTGTACAGTCATCCGAGTCCCTTCCCTAAAAATTTCTTCAGTCTCTATAAGGAATGAGACTAGCTGAAATTCTTAGTTAGGACACTCCAGCAATCATTACATAATGGGATTATAGTTGGAGGCTGCAGATTTTTTTTGCTTTTTTCTTAAATATTATCTGCTTGTCATTTGAATTAACACAATGACTCTCACTAAAGAACAAGTGTAGCATTTGGTAAGAAATTTTGGGTTCTCATGTATTTAATTAATTAATTATGATTCATTTTAACCTGTTCTCTCAACTGAGAGAGTGGCCAGCCTCCCTGACAAAAAGCAATGCTTGAGAACTTAGGCTGAATTTAGTGGGAATGAATATAACTCTGCTAAACATTAATAGAGTGAAAAAGTAAAAAAACCATACAAACAAACAACCCCCCACAGTCCTGTGTCAATATGATGCTTAGAGTTCAGTGATATTACCTCACTGACAAAGAAAAAAATGTAAATTTACATTTTAAAGCTTTCAGTGTTGTTCAAGGTAGTTTGGATTTAGAGTGCTATTTGCCATTAACAGATCAAGGACTTTCTGATGATGTCTTTCACTCAAGTTGCATAGGAAAGACTATCTGTCAGAATTTATCAGCAGATGAATAATTGTTTATCCTCTTATGTAGGCTCTTACATATAGTATTTGTCAAGCAAGTTCTCTCCTAGGGAGGGATTAAGATATGAGCACTTCATGATGTGATGAAAGCCTTCCCATACCTCAGGCTTTGTAATTTCCTTTTATCTAACATAATTGCCATAATAAGACATAAGGTCTAAAAAGCTCTTAGGGTTTTAATTGAAAGTCCTGTGCTATTCAGAAGATGCCTTGGTTACAAGCAGATGCTTCTATTTTCTGGCAATCCTGAAATCAAGGCTTTTCTATAAATGAACACCTCATTTTCACTGTTGCTAGGGAAATGGTGAGAGAGAAATAATTCTTCCTCTTCCTTGAAGAAATGACCAATTAATGTCATAAAATGTGTCATTCTCAGTATTTTTTAGCTCTGTAGCTTCATCTGTCCAAACAATCTTAAGTAAGTCTGAGATAAGATAGTCTGACAAGACTTAGATGCTAATTGGTCCAATAAGATCTCATCACCATCTCTTGAGAGGTTAAGTAAAATGATGAGAAAGTAGCTAGTTATGGCCATTGGCCCATCCCAGCTGCCATACCCAAGAGTAGTGCTAATGGGAGCTGACGGGATGCTTTCTGCCAAATTTACTTGTTCTCTTCACACAGACACATTTTTTTGCCTCTTACAGAGAGCAGGAATGAAAGGCTTTCTCAAAGAAGGAATTACTGGAGCTTATATAGTACAAAGGCTCATACAAATTGCCTGTCAGTCAATTGGATTTGATGGGCAGGAAAGACAGAATGGTGAGAGAGAAGGTTAGGACATTTGCTAGGTTCCAGCTAGAATATTTCTCATTTTGAGGTTTTGAATTTCATCACTAAGGGGAAAGCTGAAATGCTGCTGCTTTCATTTGCTAGCATGGGTTAATAATTAGCCCCTGCTTACATTGGTAGTTTTGTTAGTCCTGGTTATTTGATCTGCTTTGGAAGGCACTCTCCTGTTTTGAAAGGTATGTGTGATGGTACTGCACATTATTTGCACTTCCGTTCTGTAGAATCTTTTCGTCCTTTCTTAGTAGGGAGAGAAGGAATGGAGAGCATTAAAAATAGGTGCCTTGAAGCAGTATCAGCCTGCCAGAAGTGTGTGACAGTCAGCTTTTATTTCTGTAGGCAAAGGGGCATAACGCTGCCAGTGATTCATACTGCCAGTACAGTAGGACCCCATAGTGTCTCAATGGGCTGTGGTATAGCAGTGTATGCTGGGTTATGCAGTACCTTCCCTGGTGTCCTGACTGCTAGCACATAAATGCTTGGCAGAGATTAGCTTCTAGGGTCATTTTTTGACATATATATTATGGCCATCTATATAGGTTACAATCACTACTTTCTCACTGTGTGACAAACACAGGGAGAGGTTCTGCTTCCCAGAACATGTGCAATCTAAGGAAAAAGAAAAGTAATGATATGATAAAAGGAAGAAATGAGTAAACACAACCTATTCTATGGAGTTGAAGTTTTTGTGAGAAAAGAAGGGAGGGTACTAGGACATGGCATCAGTGCTATGGTGAGGAGTGCTAGATATTAAAAAATTTAAAAAATACCTGGATTTCCATTTTTCTAAGAGCGTTAAAGGAGAATGGAAGAAACTGGAGACAGCAAAGGTTTCCAGACCTCGTTGTCTTCTCTTGTCCTTGTTCTGTTTCTTGTCAGCAATTTCCATGCTGGTTAATCACTGACCCCTGCTACTACTACCCCATGTTTGTAATTTCCCAGGCTCTTATTGCTGACAATTTTCAAAGCCCAAAACCTCACACAGACTACTTATGCTGGAACAAGGATAGCCAGGGTTGCACTGAGCTTGTGTGAATCTACGTGTTCTACATAGTCATACTAAGGATAGTGCATCTGGTTTCTTATTGGCAGTTATCAAATAATTCTGGTAATTTCAAGGATATGTTTCTTTTTATTTTTTAATATGTTAGAAATTAATTTAATCCACTCATCAATCATATATATGTCCATGTGTGTGCCATATTTTGACATTATGTCATGTCAGGATTGTTTATGTGGGCAGAGCTGTAAGTGTTAACAGCAGCTATAAGATTCCTTGTTTGATTTCAGCATATGAGGTTATTTAATCTTGGGTTGAATTGACAGTATACGTTTCCCCCAGATTTATCTGATTCCAGTCAATTCAGTGGAATTCAGATCCTGAAAACACTGAGTGATTATGTTAGGTAACACACAGAGTTGCAGAAATTTTTAACATCCACTATGATAGTTAAAAGATCTTGTTCATTATAACTGGGTCTTCACTGTCCCAAGAGCCACTTAATCTTTTTTTTTTTTTTAAGGTGACGTAGATGACAGTTTGAAAAGAAACAGCCTACAATATACAAACCTTCTGTCCTTTTCTCTCACCTTCTTAATTGGCACTCATTACTCTGATATATACCAAGCAGTCTCAAGGAGTAGAAACAAGGCCAACCCAAATGGAAGAGTTTTCTTTCTTAAGACTCCTTTCAGGCAGTTAGGAGCAGAAGACTCATAGATTTGAACTTTGTGTTCAGTGGAGAGACAATGTAGTCAACAGAGATGTGGCATAGTATGTTCCCAGAAACCGACACTGCTGAGCCAAAAGGCAGTCCTTTTCTCAGCAAGGTGAAGAGTCACCAGAATCAAATGGATGCTCAACAAAATGTCTAAAAATGTGTATTGCTTCCATATTTTGAAAGTATATGTCTTCTCAAAAAGACATA